>NC_143150.1:55955000-57205000 GCF_059928025.1 Delphinapterus leucas | reverse complement strand
TATACACTATTGATACTATGTATAAAATAGTTAACTAATGAGAGTATACTGTATAGCACAGGGAGCTCTATTTAATGTACTGTGGTGACCTACATGATAAGGACATCCAAATAGAGGGGATATATGTTTACATATAGATGATTCATTTTTCTGTACAGTAGAAACTAACACAACACTTTAAAGAAACTATACTCTAATAAAATTTAATTTTTAAAAAAGGAAGAAATATCATCTGTTGTCTAGAATATGAAGAAAAGTATATGCTTATGCATTTGGTGAGAATGTAAATTTGTGCAACCACTATGGAAAACATTATGGTGGTTCCTCTAAAAACAAAATGTAAATTATCATATGATCCAGTAATTCCACGTCTGGATATTTATCCAAAGCATATAACAACACTAACTTGAAAAGATATATGTTCATTTCCTCACCCTTGTTAGAATGACTATCGTCAAGAAGACAAGAGATAACAAGTGTTAGCAAGGCTGTGGATAAAAGGGAACGCCTGTGAACTTTTGGTGGGAATGCAAATTTATTCAACCTTTATAAAAACAGGATTGTGGGTTCTCAAAAAGCTGAACATATAATTGCCATAAGATCCAGGATTTCCATTTCTTGGTATACATCCAAATTAAATGAAAACAGGATTTTGAAGTGGTATATGCACTCCCCTGTTTATTGCAACACTATTCTCAATTACCAAGGTATAAAAACAATCAGAGTATCAGTCAACCGATGAATGGAAATAGAAATAAACAGATAGATAGATGATAATTTTATTTAGATCTGAGAAAGAAGGACATCCTGCCATTTGCAACAGCATGGATAGACCTTAGGGACATTATGCTAGTGAGATAAGTCAGAAAGAGAAAGACAATTACTGCATGGTATCACTTATATGTGGAAACTAAAGAAGCTGAACATGCCCAGTGAAGAATGGTAGGAACCAGTGGCTGGGGGTGGCACAATTGGGAAGATGTTGGTGAAAGGGTACAAATTTCCACCTAGAAAATAAGAGCTAATGCACAGCACTGTGATTATAGATAATAATACCATGTTATATACTTCAAAGTTTCTAAGACACTAGGTCTTAAATGTTCTCAGCACAAAAAAGAAATGGTAATTTGGGGACATAATGGAGTTGTTGGCTAATGCTACAGTGGTAATAATGTTACAATATATAAATGTATCAAATCAACATGTCATATACCTCAAAATTACACAATGTTACACATCAATTATATTAATAAAAATGTCATAACAATATGACTGAAGAGATTAAGGATGTTGAATAGGCATCAAATAAAACTTGAGGAGTTATATCAGTGGAATGGCTGACTGTAGAAGTCCCAACACTCATAGACCCACAAAAGCCTATAAGTATCACAGTTCCAGATTTCAAACAATACTACAAAACCATAGTAATAAAACAGTATGGTACTGGCATAAAGATAGATATAGTGATCAATCAAATAGAACAGAGAGCACAGATTTAAATCCCAGCATATATGGTCCACTAATATTCAAAAAGGGAGCCAAGGACATCCAATGGGAAAATGATAGTGTCTTCAACAAGTGGTGCTGGGAAAATTAGAGAAACACATGCAGAACAATGAAATTGGACCCCTTATCTCACACCACTTACAAAATAATTAACTCAGAATGGATCAAGGGCTTAAATGTAAGACCTGATACCATAAAACTCCTAGAAGAAAACTTAGGGGAAGAAAATTATTGATATTTGTCTTGGCAATGATATTTTGGACATGACACCAAAAGCACAAACAATAAAAACAAAAATCAACAACTGGGACTACATCAAACTCAAAAGCTTCTGCCCAGAGACAGGAACAGTTAACAAAATGAAAATACAACATATAGTATGGGAGAAAATTTGTGCAGACCGTATATCAGATAAGGGGTTAATATCCAAAATATATAAAGAACTCATATAACTCAATAACAAAATATCAACAATCTGATTTTAAAATGGAAAAAAAAAGTAAGTCGACATTTTTCCAAAGAGAACATCAAAATGAGCAACAAACAGAGGAAAAGATGCTCAACATCATTAATAATCAGGGAAATGCAAATCATAGCCACAATGAGAATAGCTATCATCAAGGAGACAAGGCACAACAGGTGCTGGCAAGGATAACATAAAAGAGAACACTTATACACTGTTGGTGGGAAGTAAATTGGTCCAACCACTTTTGAAAACCATATGGAGGTTCCTCAAAAAATTAAAAATAGATCTACCACATGATCTAACAATTTCACTTCTGGGTATATATACAAAGGAAATGAAAAGAGGGTTTTGACAAGATATATGCATTCCCATGTTTATCACAGCAATATTTACAATAGCCAAGTTATTGAAATAACCCAAATGCCCATCAATGGATGAATGGATAGAAAGAAGTGATACATATACACAATTATATATTATTCAGCCATGAGGAAGGAGAATATCCCACCATTTGCTACAACATAAATGAACCCTGAGCACATTATGCTAAGCAAGATTAGTCACACTGACAAAGAAAATACTGCATGATATCACTTATATGTGGAATCTAAAAAAGTCAAAAATGTAAAAAACAGAGTAAAATGGTGGTACCAGGGTATTGTTGGAGGCCGAGAGGGAGGATAAGATTAATGGTGCTTAAAGTACAAACTTGTAATGGGTGGTAAATAAGCCACAAAAATCTAATGCACAGTATAATAAAAATAGAGAGTAATATTATATATATAATGTGATAAATATTGTGACAACAGCAATCAAGTTATAATATATAAATTGATCAAAGTAAAATGCTGTATACCTTAAGCTTACAAAATGTTACATTTTGTGACAAATTTATTCAATAAAAATATTGATGTATTCATATAGGTGTGTGGTTTTAATGAGATTGATTAAGCTTTAAAATTAGTGATAAACATTAACAACACATTCATTAATAACTGAATTAATTTGAAATAAGTGTAGCCAATATTCTGAATAGATGAGTCCTTATCCAAACGAAAATGCACATCTCTTTTTTCTCTCTATTGAACAGTTAAAAAGAAATATATTTTCCTTTGGAAAACAGTTGCATCCTCTCTCTCCTACAAATTATGTCACTAACTTGATAAAAACAAATAAGTTCAATTAATCAATAACAAGTTATCAGGCATTAATATTATTTCCAATGATTTAAGAGAGGCAAAAAGATATTTACAAAATTATTGTCTAGTTTTATGCTAACTCAAGTTGACTTTGTCTGCATAGCTCTATGGAAATTGGAATAATTAGAAATGTATGTAAAAAATTGAGGATGAGGTTCCAGGGCTTCTAAAAGTAATTCTAGGTCCTATAGGAAATGAAGTCATAATCTTTAATATCTTTATTTATTAACAAGAATAAAATAGTTTTCTTTTCTTGGAGTGGCCTTATCTGGCTTTGTTATCAGGGTAATTCTGGCATCATAAAATCATTTTGAAAATGTAGCATCTTCAATTTTTTGAAGAGTTTGAGAAGGATTGGCATTAATTCTCTTTAAATGTTTGGTAGAATAAAGTATTGAAGATGTTTGATGACGGGCTTTTGTCTTTGTTGCAACGTTTGTGATTACTGATTCAATCTCCTCACTGGTCATAAGACTACTCAGACTTTTTTCCTTCATGATTCAGTCTTGATAGGTTTTTTGTTTCTTCCAGTTTATCCATTTCTTCTAGATTGTCCAAGTTGTTGTAACGTCTTCTCTTTTATAATTTTATTTACTTGAGTCTTCTCCCTTTTCTTGGTAAGTCTGGCTAAAGTTTGTCAATTTTGTTTATATTTTCAAAAAACTAAGTCTTATTTTCTTTGATATTTTCTATCATTTTTGATTCCCTATTTTATTTATTTCTGCTCTGATTTTTCCTTCCTTTTGTTAACTTTAGGCTTAGTTCATCCTTTTTCTATTAACTTGAGTTGTATAGTTAAGTAGTTTATTTGGGTTTTTTTAAAATGTAGACATTTATTGCCATAAACTCTCTTAGCACTACTTTTGCAACATCCCATAAATTTTGGTATATCTGTTTCCATTTTCAATTATTTGAAGATGTTACCCATTGTTCAGGATTGTGAGTTTTAATTTTGACATGTGAATTTTGTAGTTTTATCCCTGTTATTTATTTCTACTCTCACCCCACTGTGTTTAGAAAAGATACTTGATATGACCTCAGTCTTCTTAAATTGTCTAAAACTTGTTTTGTGACCTAAGATCTATCCTAGAGAATGTTCCATGTGCACTTGAGAAGAATGTATATTCTGCTGCCTTTGGATGGAAACTTCTATAGATGTCTGTTAGGTTCATTTGGTCTAACTTATAGTTCAAGTCCAATGTACCTTGATTGATTTTCTGTCTGGATGATATATCCATTGTTCAAAGTGGGGGTGTTAAAGTTTCAATCCATTATTGCATTATTATCTATTGCTCCCTTCAGATGTGTTAGATTTTGCTTAATATATTTAGATGCTTCAATCACGGAGATATGTGTGTGTGTGTGTGTGTGTGTGTGTGTGTATGCATACCATACATATATATATATACACACACACATATATTTACAATTGTTATATTCTCTTGTTTTTGACATTATCATTATATAATGATGTTTTTGACATTATCATTATATAATGACATTATTTGTCTCATTACAGTTTTTGACTTCAAGTCTATTTTTATGATATAAGTATAGCTTACCCCTGCTCTCTTTTGTGTTCCATTGTGTAAAATATCTTTATTATCTATTTACTATAAGCATATGTGTGTCCTTGAAATTGAAATTAGTATCTTGTAGGCAGCATATAGTTGGGTCCTGTTTTTTTATAAACCACACAGCCACTTTATGCCATTTGATTGGAGAATATAATTCATTTATATTTAACATAATTATTGATAGGTAAGGAATTACTCTTGCTGTCTCACTGTTTTCTGGCTATTTGTAGATTTCTTTTCCCTTCTCATATCTTGCTGTCTTTCTTAGTGAATTTATGAGCTTCTGTGGTGGTATGACTTGATTCAACATATGAATTTGGGGGCGATGTGAATAATCTTTCTATAATAGTCTTATAGCTTTCCCTCCCTCATTTTCTCTCTTACTGTCCACCTTGTATTTAGTTGTTTTTTCCAAAGTGACACAGTTTAATTGTCTAATCTTTTTTGGTACAATTTACAGATATTTTATTTGTGGTCACCACGAGGATTACAAAAAAAATCTTAAAATATAACAGTCTATTTTAAACTGATAACAATTCAATTTCATACAAAAAATTCTACCTCTTTAGAGCTCTCCATCCCCTACACACTTTACGCTATTGATGTTACACATTACCTCTTTTCATATTATGTACTTATTAATGTAGATTTATAGTTTTTATGCTTTTGTCTTTTAAACCCTTAAAAAATTAAAAGTGGAGTTATAAACCAGAAGAACAATAACAAATTTTATATTTTTCCAAATATTTACTTTTACTGGATTTGAGTTACTGTTTATTGTCCTCTTGTTTCAACTCAAAAGACATATTTTAGCATTTCTTGTATAAGGAGTATAGCGGTAATGTCCTTCAGCTTTTATCTGGGAATGTCTTCATTTCTCCTTCATTCTTAAAGGTCAGTGTTGCCAAATGCAGTACTCTCAGCTGACACATTTTTCTTTCAGTACTTTAAATATATCATCCCATTACCTTTGGCCTGCAAGATTTCTGCTGGGAAATCCCCTGATAACCTTATAAAGGCTCCCTTTTACACGAAGAGTTTTCTATTGCTGCCCTCAAGATTTCCTATTTGTCTTTGACAGCTTAAGTATAGTGTTTCTCAGCGTGATTCTCTTTGTTTTTATCTTACTTGGAGTTAATTGAGCTTCCTGTATTTGAATATTCATTTCTTTCTCTAATTTGAGAAGTTTTCAGCCATTATTTCTTCAGATAATATATCTCTGTCTCTCTTATCCTTCTAGAACTCTAATAATACATATATTGATCTTCATGGGGTGTTCAATAAGTTCCTTGGGCTTTGTTCATTTTTCTTCTTGTCCGTTAAACTTGATAATTACAAGTGACCTGTCTTCAAGTTTTCTGAAACTTTTTTTTTACATGATCTTCTGTAGAACATTTTTCAACTTTTCAATTCAATTATTGTATTTTTCAGCTTCAGAATTAATGTTTGGACTTTTTAAAAATAACTTTTTACCTTTGTTGATATTCTCATTTTGTTTATAATTTGTTTTCCTTACTTTTTCTAGTTGTGTGTCTGTGTTCTTTTTTAGCTCATTGACTTTATTTAACTCAAAATTCCATTTTTCTTAAAGGTTGGTTTCTGGAGATTTATTTTGTTCATTTTAACGGGTGGATGTCCCTGTTTGTTTGTATGACTTGTGAAATTTTATTGAGATTTGGGCATTTGAAAGATCCGCCACTTCTCCCAGTCTTTTTGGATTGGCTTCATCCAGCCAATTCACTAATCAGTGAATTGAGCCGAATCATAGCCGTTCACTAATCAGCGCAGTGTAAATAGTCCTCTCAAACATTTTCTGGGGATAGATCTTCCCTAGCCCTGTGTGTGTATGCTTTCATTACAGTTCCCATGTAAATAATTCTGCTTTTAACTGTCTTGATTTCCGTATATGTTTCACTTTGGCTTATTCTCAGAAGACTCAGATTTCTTTTGTATTCCTTTGCCCATGATATCTGCCCTCAGACACCGTGAGACTAAAGACCTTCTACATCTCTACTGCACCATGCTGCCTGTCATTGTTTTCAGTGGTCTTCAATCTGATATCCAAACCATGCCACTGTTCCCATTAGTGCTCTGAATCTGAGAGGTGATTTCCTTAATAAGCCCCCAGACAAATAGAATTGCAAGTAAGTTCCAGTCTTTATCGTCTTTCCAAGGAAGGTATCTGGATTTGGGCAGTCTCTTCTCAACCACACATGAACTGCCAAAGAAGGTGTGGAGCCATGGCAAGCACAAGGCTATGAAATTTCCTACTGCCTTTTATATGGCTTTGTTTTGAAAACTAAATGTGAAAAAGGCAGGCTAAATCAATTATACTTCTAGACATGGTAAGAACTTTTATTTACTATCATATGAGACTTGTTTATATTTATTTTTTAACATCTTTATTGGAGTATAATTGCTTTACAACGGTGTGTTAGTTTCTGTTTTATAACAAAGTGAATCAGTTATACATATACATATGTTCCCATATCTCTTCCCTCTTGTGTCTCCCTCCCTCCTACCCTCCCTATTCCACCACTCTAAGTGGTCACAAAGCACCAAGCTGATCTCCCTGTACTATGCGGCTTCTTCCCACTAGCTATTTATTGTACATTCGGTAGTGTATATATGTCCATGCCACTCTCTCACTTTGTCACAGCTTACCCTTCCCCCTACCCATATCCTCAAGTCCATTCTCTAGTAGGTCTGTGCCTTTATTACCAAGACTTGTTTATTTTAATGGTTCCACCAGCAAGCTTTAAACTTAATCATTGCATTACCTAAATTATGATTTATAATTATGAACCCAAGCATATACTTCTCATACCAAATATTTAAAAGATAATTGTAGTTACAGCTTTTGTTGATGTAAACTACTTCACATCACAACTTCTCAGAAATTTTGCATGAAAAATGTTTTATGTACACATGCACTTACACACTCCAAGAAGAAGGAACTTATTTCCTATTCATTTTTTCTTATCTAATTATCCTGTAAAAAATTTTATGGTTGATATCTCTTTATTTTTCTTTAAAATCTATTAAAGTTAGAAAAAAGAATGAGAATTACAAAGGACATTAACCACAAAAATATATTAATTCTGTACATCAAATTTGTCTGATTATAATGATGGATGAAATTTCAAAAATGCGTTAAGAGCTTAAAGACTCACAATCCAAAAAGCCTAATTTCCTACTGTACAGTCTCTATGCATCTTCTGTATCTCTCAATTAATTTTTGAAATAGACAAAAGAATTGCAGAAGGCTATGGTGTTTAGTGGTTATATGGCTGATAGTGAATTTTCTTAAAGGAAGTGCTTTGTTTACAGACTGAAGGTAGGTGTTTCTCTTATATCATATTCCAACCATTTTATGTCTATAAAATAACACACAAAACAGATGAAGAAAGCCAAAACACCTTTTCTTGTTTTTAATCATTTTTTAGAAGGACACCATCCTGGGATAAAAAAAGGCAAAATTTCTGCCATCTCTAATTTTTGTCACTTGCCTGGTTTTTGTTTTTTTGTGGATAGAAAATATCATCATCAAAAGCAGTATATACTAGGGCTTTAAAGCTCAGAATCCCATTAGGACCATATTTTCTGACTCAGCCCATATTTTACAATATTCTGTCTTTCTTCTCAACCATAGTGGAGAATATAAAATTCATTAGTTCTTGAGTGTTTTGTCTTCTCTTTCTAACTACATTGGCTTGAGTCTTTTGATCATTTCATTGTTGACTGGTAACTCCATCGAAGTAACAGGAAAGTAAGTACTTTCAATAGTACATGGTTTAATTAATAATATGTAAACTCTGATACTACTATATAGTAAGCTAATATTAACTAATTATACACTATGGGTGAAACAGTGTGAGAAAGGCTCAAAGAGATTTGATGTGAACCATGATCTCAAGGAGCTAAAACTAAGTTGGAAATATAAGGCATCAAAATAAGTATCTACAGTCTAAGGGGGGGAGTGGTAAGTGCCCCATGTTGATTACCTATAGGGAGGGGAATAAATATAACATCAAAGAATAGAATTAAACTAGCAGAAGTGTATTGAAATCAGTGGCAAAACAGCATCTGAATGAAAGAGGCTGAAGTAATGGTTCTCAAACTTGAGTGTGTATAAGAGCCACCTGGGCATATTGTTAAAAATATATATATTCCCAGATCTCACACCCAGGTCTTCTGGTTCAGTTACATTGTGCTAAGACCTGAGGAACTGTATTTTTACAAAAATCCCAGGAAATTATGAGAAACATGAACCCTTTTAAAATAAAAGAACATATAACACCATCACAATATTGCTAATAGTAGTTTCACACATTGAATCAATTACTCTGGAAACGGCCTCATGTTTCTGTAGCACAGTGGTTATCATATTTGTCTGACACTGGCCTTATGTTCATTATCTCATTTAATCCTCAGAATTATGCTAAAAGATAAGGACCATTACTACCTCAATTTATAAATGAGGAAAATGAGGCACAGAAAGGATAATTTATGCAAAGTTTGGAAGTCAGTAACCAGTGGAGCTGGAATTTAAATACAGGCAGGTCTATACCAGAGCACATACTTTTAATCCCTTGCCATTACTGCCTTCTTCACTGCTATTTTTCAACACCCTTTCCAAATACTGGGTACAAAATGCACTGTAGCAAGCTTATGGGAATAGATATAGGTTGGATGATATCCTATGATCAGGAAACACAAATGACTTAATTCAGGCATATAGGCTATATTCCACATATTCTGAAGACCCTTTGTGTCTACACAGTATTATTGGATTTGCCTTTTTTGACTGAATTTTCTGATCACAATCAGATATTTTATTTGTTATCAACTACCCCATACGACTAGGTAGAAAGAATTTTGAAACACTTCTCTTTACTCTCCTGTCACTTCAGTTTCTGTAAGTTCAGCGGAGGCTGGGAAGAAAGTTCTGAACTATCAGGTGTCAGAGTAGCTGATTAAAGCAACTAGCCAAAATGAAATCACTTCCTGTGATGTTATAAGCAAGAGTCTAAAACTGGAGGAAGTGCAGGCTCCTCCTGTTTCATTTTTCACAGTGGAGTGGTGCACTGGTTGATATCAGGTAGATCAGCATAGATGGGGTGGTTGTCTCACTGCTGAAGGAGCCCTGAACAAAAGGCTTCAGGAGTTTTAGGGACTCTGGGTTCAAGGGAGAGTGAAGGTTAAAAGGAAAATTCTAGGAGTGGAAGATTACTGGATACTGACTGAATCGGAGTGGGGAAAATTGTCTTCAAATTTTTCCCCTCATTAACTTATAAGGCGATCTATGCAGAGACACCTGAAGAGGACTTCAACCCAATCCTCAGATAAAGAGACCTGGAATAAAGGCACCTGGGTTAAAAATGTAAATATATGAAAGAACATGACCAGCAAAGGACGCCTGAGCCCTTGGTTGCAACTCACTTCAGAAACTACAATGCACTGGCTGTACACTAAGTCTGCTATAGAGAGGGTAGCTTCCCCCATGAGGCCTGTCAGATAAAGCATTTGTAATTGCCTATGGTTAGAACTGACAAATTACACATAGGTATTTAACCAAAAGCCAAACTCTTCAGTTTCTGCCCTTGTGTCATTTTGTCATTTTGATGCATTCCTATTACTAGAGAGTTTTAAAAATTACTTACAAAACTTTGCATAGACTAAAAATGATTGTCTTACCTAAATTCTATGGATTTATGTCTAATTTATTTGTTGTTATTGAAGGCTTGTAATAATCCATGGAAAATGGTCCCAACAGATTATGTAAACGAGAATTGTTTGTATTGTTATTTATTACTAGATTTTTTTTTTCTGAAAGGAATTTTTGGCTTGAAATATAAATGAATAGTTCAATTTACTTGTAAAATGCAAGCAATAATTCTTGAGTAGGTGAGAAGATGCAAATAGGGAGAAATGCTGTATTTATGATTTAGCTGTTTGCTATTGGTAAAATACTGTTGATCAAGAATTCTGAAAGCTACAAATAAAATGAACCTGAGTCTATACCAAGTGCTGCAGTTAAACATTGTCCAGTTATTTTACTTATTCTTACAGAGTAGATGTCATTATCATTAGCATCACTCAGTCTTCATCTTATCTGAGCAAGAGACGCATAGTTTATAGCATACATTTACAGATGCATTTGATTTAGGTGCTATATGAAAGTGGAAGAGTCAATGTGATGTGTCTGTCTACCATTGCTGACAGTTGCATAGCAAAAAGTAGAGCATGAATTGTTTGGGTCAAAGTAATAGGGATGAAAAATCAAACAGGTGAATTATCCAAATTCCATGTACAAGTTATCTGTAAGTATAATATAGCAGAAGAAGAATTTAAATAGCGTCCCTCATATTCATAGTAACCTGAATCATTATATAAAGTAATAAAAATATATTGGCAGTGTATTGATTATGTGGGCAAAGAGAAGAGTAATTTTGTCTTCTTAAGTTGATTAATAACAACCTTGGAGGTTAGAATGAGAGGAATAAATAAAATTAAAATAGGAGGTAAGTGAAAAGCTGGTGATGGCCCTTTCCCATATATATATAAATAATGTTTTTTAAAAGACTTGAATATTTCAGATAAAGAATAATATTTCACTGTACCTAATAGAATATTATAGGAGTAGATTACCAGAACATACAGGAAGATTAAGCATGAAAAGATAACCAGCAAGCAATTATATCAATATACAATCTTATATATCCTAAAATACTAATATTTTAGTTTATATCATCATTTCTTTTTATACCAGGAATATTGCCCATGAGTTTGACAAAGATCAGAAGAGCCATTACTACATAGGTGGTTTGTGGAAAATTTTATGGAGTGTGTGACCTTGATCGCCTATCAAAAGAGCAGATCTTGCATTCCTAATAGCCTTGCAAACACAAGCCTTCGTAACCTTGTTCTTGAAGTGGATCAACACTTACAACTTCCACCAGCCTGACACACTAGATAGTCATGGGTTTTTCTCTGGTAAAATGTATTGAAAAATAAGCATTTTACACAATTTGGCTCTTATAATTTGCATTATGTTCTAAATTTATTTTGGAATTGAGCACATAATCCTTAAGCTTACAAGTGAGAAGTTAATCACAAATTATCTACGTGAATTAAACAAATAGGAAGGCTTTTGGAAGACTTTTTTTCAGGGGGTGAGGAGAATGCAAAATATTGACCTTGCTCATAAATTAATCATATAAGTAAATATTTATTATTTTATTTTTGTAATTAGTGATGACTGATTTCTGTATGTGAAGCATAATTTCTATACACTATATATGAGCTATCTTATTTGATCCTAACAACAACCCTGTGATATAGACATAATCACTTTCCCCATTCTAAGAGCTGAAGACACTGATGCAGAGAATGATTAAGTCAGGGTCACACAAGTGATAAGTAGGAAGTTAGGAGCCAAAAGCTGAGATTTTTATTCCAGAGCCTGTGCTTTTAATTATTACACTAAATGTAAGAGGAAATGATTGTTTCAGAAAAATGAACGCTATAGAGGAGCAGAAAGAGGAGAGGGATTTAGTGTGGTATATACCTTGCTTGCTGTCTTGACAGCAGTTTCTGTACATTTGAATCAAGAATAATAAAAAATAAACACAGTAGCTATGAATCACAATTTCTCCTGGAGCAAAGAGAATTATCAAGATAAGTGAATATGAAACAAAGATTTTTGATCATTCAAAATAAACATGATCTTGTTTTATATTTATAAATCTCAGCAAATGTGATTTTATGTTAGTGAGTATATTATCACTGATGGTTGGATAATATTCATTGACTGGATTGCACATAGAAAAAAAATTAAATCTTATGAAAGTGTTTATACATTTTAATACTTATTTCCTCTCAAAACTTAAAAAACAGCTGGTCTTTTTATAAAATAAAATAATCCTCATCGTTATTTTGCCTTCTGTATCAATTAGGCAAGCATGAATTTGAAATTACCTTTTTAAAATTGCTGAAATCTATAAGATTTAGAAAATATTCATTTTTCATATTGTGCAAAATATCACTGCTAGATACTGTAGATATTTGATGCATTAGGAAGTAATAATATTTTCATTTAATTGAAAAGGTTTTAATCATTTTAAATGAATTATACTTATTTAATATAGTTATCTAATGCAAAGACTCAACTATATTCAAGTACATGAATGCATGTTAGTAGGTGACTAGGTGTTTCATACAGAACAGAAATATTCAGTTTCTGTAAATATAATGATGTTTCAGGCATTATGCTTTTTTTTTAATTTTATTTTTTATACAGCAGGTTCTTATTAATTATCTATTTTATACATATTAGTGTATATATGTCAATCCCAATCACCCAATTCATGTCACCACCACCACCCCCACCCTTTCCCCCTTTGGGGTCCATATGTTTGTTCTCTACATCTGTGTCTCTAATTTTGCCTTACAAACCGGTTCATCTGTACCATTTTTCTAGATTTCACATATATGCGTTAATAGATGTTTGCTTTTCTCTTTCTGACTTACTTCACTCTGTATGACAGTCTTAAGGTCCATCCACGTCCCTACAAATGACCCAATTTCATTCCTTTTTATGACTAATATTCCATTATATATATGTACCACATCTTCCCAATCCATTCGTCTGTCGATGGGCATTTAGGTTGCTTCCATGACCTGGCTATTGTAAATAGGCTGCAATGAACATTGGGGTGCATGTGTCTTTTTGAATTATGGTTTTCTCTGGGTATATGCCCAGTAGTGGGATTGCTGGGTCGTATGGTAATTCTATTTTTAGTTTTTAAGGAACCCCCATACTGTTCTCCATAGTGGCTGTATCAATTTACATTTCCACCAACAGTGCAAGAAGGTTCCCATTTCCCCACACCCTCTCCAGCATTTGTTGTTTGTAGATTTTCTGATGATGCCCATTGTAACTGTTGAGAGTTGATACCTCATTGTAGTTTTGATTTACATTTCTCTAATAATTAGTGATGCTGAGCAACTTTTCATGTGCCTCTGACCATCGGTATGTCTTCTTTGGAGATATGTCTATTTAGGTCTTCTGTCAATTTTTTGATTGGGTTTCTTTTTTTTAATATTGAGCTGCATGAACTCTTTATATATTTTGGAAGTTAATCCTTTGTCAGTTGATTCGTTTGCAAATATTTTCTCCAATTCTGAGAAGAGCCTTTTCATATTGTTTATAGTTTCCTTTTCTGTGTAAGTTTTTTTTTATTATTTTTAACATCTTTATTGGAATATAATCACTTGACAATGTTGTGTTAGTTTCTGCTGTAAAACAAAGTGAATCAGCTATATGTATACATATATCTCCATATCCCCTCCATCTTGCCCTTCCCTCCAACCCTCCCTATACCACCCCTCTGATGGCCACAAAACATGAAGCTGATCCCCCTGTGCTATGCAGCTGCTTTCCAGTAGCTATCTATTTTACAATTAGGTCCCATTTGTTTATTTTTGTTTTTATTTCCATTACTCTAGGAGGTGGGTCAAAAAATATCTTGCTGAGATTTATGTCAAAGAGTGACCTTCCTATGTTTTCCACTAAGAGTTTCATAGTGTCTGGTCTTACAATTAGGTCTTAATCCATTTTGAGTTTATTTTTGTGTATGGTGTTAGGGTGTGTTCTAATTTCATTCTTTTACATGTAGCTGTCTAGTTTTCCCAGCACCACTTATTGAAGAGACTGTCTTTTCTCCATTGTATATCCTTGCCTCCTTTGTCATAGATTAGTTGACCATAGGTGTGTGGGTTTATCTCTGGGCTTTCTGTCCTGTTCCATTGATCTATATTTCTGTTTTTGTTCCAGCACCATATTGTCTTGATTACTGTAGCTTTGTATTATAGTCTAAAGTCAGGGAGTCTGATTCCTCCAGCTCTATTTTTTTCCATCAAAATTGCTTTTGATATTTTGGGTCTTTTGTGTCTCCATACAAATTTTAAGATTTTTTGTTCTCGTTCTGTAAAAAATGCCATTGATAATTTGATAGGGATTGCATTGAATCTATAGATTGCTTTGGGTAGTATAGTCATTTTCACAATATTGATACTTCCAATCCAATAACATGGTACATCTCTCCATCTATTTGGGTCATCTTTGATTTCCTTCATCACTGTCTTATAGTTTTCTGAGTACAGGTCTTTTTCTTCCTTAGGTTTATTCCTATGTATTTTATTCTTTTTTGTCGCAATGGTGAATGGGATTGTTTCCTTAATTTCTCTTTCTGATCTTTTGCTGTTAGTGTATAGGAATGCAAGAGATCTCTGTGTATTAATTTTGTATCCTGCAACTTTACCAAATTCACTGGTTAACTCTAGTAGCTTCCTGGTGGTATCTTTAGGATTGTCTATGTATATTATCATCTCATCTGCAAACAGTGACAGTTTTACCTCTTCTTTTCTGATTTGTATTCCTTTTATTTCCTTTTCTTCCCTGACTGCCATGGCTAGGACTTCCAAAACTATGTTGAATAATAGTGGTGAGAGTGCACATCCTTGTTTTGTTCCTGATCTTAGAGGAAATACCTTCAAATTTTCACCATTAAGAATGATATTTGCAGTGGGTTTGTCGTACATGGCCTTTCTTATGTTGAGTTAGGTTCCCTTTATGCCCACTTTCTGGAGAGTTTTTATCATAAATCGATGTTGAATTTTGTCAAAAGCTTGTTTTGCATCTTTTGAGATGATCATATGGTTTTTATTCTTCAATTTGTTAATATGGTGTACCATATTGATTGCTTTGCGTATATTGAAGAATTCTTACATCCCTGTGAGAAATCCCACTGGATCATGGTGTATTACCCTTTTAATGTGTTGTTGGATAGTTTGCTAGTATTTTGTTGAGGATTTTTGCATCTATATTCATTAGTTATATTGGTCTGTAATTTTCTTTTATGTACTATGTTTGTCTGGTTTCGGTATTGGGGTGATGGTGGCCTTATAGAATGAGTTTGGGAGTGTTCTTTCCTCTGCAATTGTTTGGAAAAGTTTGAGAAGGATGGGTATTAACTCTTCTCTAAATGTCAGATAGAATTCACTGGTGAAGCCATCTAGTCCTGGACTTTTGTTTGTTGGAAGGTTTTTAATTACAGTTTCAATTTCAGTGCTCGTGATTGGTCTGTTCACATTTTCTATTTCTTCTTGGTTCAGTCTTGGAATGTTATACCTTTCTAAGAATTTGCCCATTTCTTCCAGGTTGTCCTTTTTATTGGCATAGAGTTGCTTGTAGTAGTCTCTTAGGATGCTTTGCATTTCTGCATTGCCCATGGTAACTTCCTGTTTTTCATTTCTAATTTTATTGATTAGAGTCCTTTCCCTCTTTTTCTTGGTGAGTCTGACTAAAGGTGTATCAATTCTTTATGTGCTCAAAGAACCAGCTTTTAGTTTTATTGATTTTGCTACTGATTTCTTTGTTTATATTTCATTTATTTTTGCTCTGATCTTTATGATTTCTTTCCTTCTACTCAGTTTGCGTTTTGTTTGCTCTTTTTTCTCTAGTTCCTTTAGGTGTAAGGCTAGATTGTTTATTCGAGATTTTTCTTTTTTTTGAGGTATGATTGCTCTAAGCTTCCATCTTAGAACTGTTTTTGCTGCATCCCATAAGATTCGCATAGTTGTGTTTTGTTGTCATTTGTCTCTAGGTATTTTTTTATTTCTTCTGTGATTTCTTCACTTTATTTCTTGGTTATTTAGTAATGTATTGTTCAGCCTTCATGTGTTTGTGTTTTTTACATTTTTTCCCCTGTAATTTATTTCTAATCTCATAGCGTTGTGGTTGGAAAAGATGCTTGATATGGTTTCAATTTTCTTAAATGTACGACAGCTTGATTTGTGAGCCAAGATGTGATCTATCCTGGAGAATGTTCCATGTGCACTTGAGAAGAAAGTGTAACCTTCTGTTTTCAGATGTAATGTCCTATAAGTGTCCACTAAATCTATCTGTTCTATTGTTTCATTTAAAGCTTGTGTTTTCTTATTAATTTTCTGTCTGCATGATCTGTCCATTGGTGTAAGTGAGGTGTTAATGTCCCCCATATTATTGTGTTACTCTCGATTTTCTCATATATAGCTGTTAGTATTTGCCTTCTGCATTACGGTGCTCCTATGTTGGGTGCATATATATGTATAATTGTTATATCTTCTTCTTGGATTGATCCCTTGATCATTATGTAGTGTCCTTCCTTGTCTCCTGTAACATTATTTTAAAGTCTATTTAATCTGAATGAGTATTGCTACTCCACCTTTCTTTTGCTTTCCATTTTCATGGGATACCTTTTTCCATCCCCTCATTTTCTGTCTGTATGTGTCCCTAGGTCTGAAGTGGGTCTCCTGTAGACAACATATATATGGGTCTTGTTTTTGTATCCATTCAGTGAGCCTGTGTATTTCTGTTCGAGCATTTAATCCATTCACATTTAAGGTAATTATAGATATGTATGTTCCTATTACCATTCTCTTAATTGTTTTGGTATTTTTTGTAGGTCCTTTTCTTCTCTTGTGTTTCCCACTTAGGGAAATTCTTTTAGCATTTGTTGTAGGGCTGGTTTTGTGGTGCTGAATTCTGTTAGCTTTTGCTTGTCTGTAAAGCTATTGATTTCTCCATCAAGTCTGAATGACACCCTTGCTTGGTAGAGTAATCTTGGCTGTAGGTTCTTCCCTTTCATCACTTTAAATATATTGTGCCACTCCTTTCTGGCTTGTAGAATTTATGCTGAGAAATCAGCTGTTAACCTTATGTGAGTTCCCTTGTATGTTATTTGTCATTTTTCCCTTGCTGCCTTTAATAATTTTTCTTTGTCTTTAATTTTTGTCAGCTTGATTGCTATATTTCTCGATGTGGTTCTTCTTGGGTATATCTTGCCTGCGACTCTCTGCTCTTCCTGAACTTTGGTGGATATTTCCTTTCCCATGTTAGGGAACTTTTCATCTATAATCTCTTCAAATATTTTCTCGGTCCTTTCTGTCTCTCTTCTGATTCTTGGACCCCTATAATGTGAATGTTGGTGCATTTAATGTTGTCCCAGTGGTCACTTAGGCTATCTTCATTTCTTTCCATTCTTTTTCTCTTTATTCTCTTCCACAGCAGTGAATTACACCATTCTGTCTTCCAGGTCACTTATCCATTCTTCTGCATCATTTATTCTGCTATTGATTCCTTCTAGTGTATTTTTCATTTCAGTTATTGTATTGTTCATCTCTGTTTGCTTGTTCTTTAATGTTTCTAGGTGTTTGTTCTTTAATTCTTCTGGGTCTTTGTTAAACATTTCTTGCATCTTCTCAATCTTTTCCTCCATACTTTTTCTGAGGTCCTGGATCATCTTCACTATCATTATTCTGAATTCTTTTTCTGGAAGTTTTCCTATCTCCACTTCACTTAATTGTTTTTCTGCAGTTTTATCTTGTTCCTTTATCTGGTACATAGCTCTCTGCCTTTTCATTTTGTATATCTTTCTGTGAATGTGGTTTTCATTCTACAGGCTGCAGGACTGTAGTTTTCTTGTTTCTGCTCTCTGCCCTCTGGTGGATGAGGCTATCTAAGAGGCTTGTGCAAGCTTTCTGATGGGAGGGACTGGTGGTGGGTAGAACTGGGTTTTGCTCTGGTGGGCAGAGCTCAGTAAAACTTTAATCCTCTTGTCTGCTGGTGGGTGGGGCTGAGCTCCCTCCCTGTTGGTTGGTTGGCCAGAGGTGACCCAACACTGGAGCCACAGGCTCTTTGTTGGGGCTAATGGTGGACTCCAGGAGGGCTCATGCCGTGAAGTACTTCCCAGAACTTCTGCTAGTGTCTTGTCACCATGGTGAGCCACAGCTGCCCCCCGCCTCTTTCAGGAGACCCTCCAACACTAACAGGTAAGTCTGGTTCAGTCTCTATTGGATCTCTGCTCTTTCCTCCTGGGTCCTGATGCACAAACTACTTTGTGTGTGCTCTCCAAGAGTGGAGTCTCTGTTGCCCCAGTCCTGTCGAAGTCCTGCAATCAAATCCCGCTAGCCTCCAAAGTCTGATTCCCTGAGAATTCCTCCTCCCATTGACAGATCCCGACGTTGGGAAATCTGATGTTGGGCTCAAAACCTTCACTTCAGTGGGTGGACTTCTGTGGTATAATTTTTCTCCTGTTTGTGAGTCACCCACCCAGTAGTAATGGGATTTGATTTTATTGTGATTGCACCCCTCCTACCATCTCATTGTGGCTTCTCCTTTGTCTTTGGATGTGGGGTATATTTTTTGGTGAGTTCCAGTGTCTTCCTGTCGATGATTGTTCATCAGCTATTTATGATTCCAGTGCTCTTGCATGAGAGACTGAGCACACATCCTTCTACTCTGCCATCTTGAGCCAATCTCCCTCATGCATTACGCTTTTTATCCTGAAATTTTTTAAAAAGACTTCCATATTTTCATGCACTCTCCAAAGTTTTCTATGTGTCAGAAAGGAAGAGATGAAGGAAAGCTTTAAAGGAACAACTAAAGCCAGTTAATCATGCCCAGTGACCCAAATTCTGATATGTATATATATATATACATATATACATATATATGTATGTATAAAATCAACATAATTTTGAAAAGTCAACAATATTTAGTTAATCAGTACCCTTTCCAATGGCACCTCAGCCTGATTACTTCCCTTTCTATTGCTGTCCATCATTAATATAGAGTCTATGATTACATTTTTCTACCCACCTCTACACAAACCACCTTTCAAAAAGTTATCAGGAAAATAAAACACAAAAATTACATGATTAAATTGTGTGAATTTAAATTATCTGTAGTTCTGTGCTTTCTAGTTTTCCTACTAATGCACTCCCCTACTTCCTTTTTACCACTCTGACAATTCTTTTGTGTGTTGCTCCTTCTCTGACGTTTGAACTTTCAGACTTCTCATAATTCAGTTCTACAGCCTTAATTTTCTCATCTAAACATGTTGTCTGGAGTGACCTCATCCACTCTCATTGACCCCACAAACCATATTCTCTTTAGTGACTTTTATCCAATGTTCAGGCTTATGTATCTAAACACCTTCTGGACAGATTCACTTGTATTTTCCACTGATATCTGAAACTCAACATGTCAAAACTGAATTTTAATCTTTCCTCTTATAACTCACATTTACCTACCATATTTTTTATGTCATAGGATGAAACATTGATCATCATCTTGTTAACAAAAGCAGAAATATGGCAAAAATCTTTACTCTTCCTTCTAACTAACCTCTCACATTTAATCAATTACTAAGTTCTTTCCATATTACCTCCTATACATTTCTCAAATGTATACCTTTTCTCCATCTCTGCTATCAGTTTCCAAACCTTTGGAATATCTTACAACTTTATAGTAGTTTACCTCTTTTTCCATCACAGAACTTCCTTTTATGTTGCAATATAAGTAGATCAGGGTTTACTAAGCATTTTTAATGTGAACTTTTGATTGAAATATGCCATACTTACAGAGAAGTGTACAGATCATAACCGAAAAGCTTAATGGATTTTCATAAAGTTACCAGAACCTCAGATCTTGTTTGTGCTGCCTCAGTCTCTATCATCTTGGAGCAACGACTCTCCTGACTTCTAACACCACAAATTAGATTTTCATTCTTTTGAACTTAGGTAAACAGATTCATACTGTACATGTTATTCTGTTGCTAATTATTTTTCTCAACATTTTATTCATGTGATTAATTGAGTTTGCTTAGTCTTAGTTCGTTTAGTTTCCTTACTGTATCGTATTCCATGATGTGAGTATATCACAATGTTCTATCAATTCTCCTGTTGATGGCAATTTGGTGTCTCCTATATTTGACTATTATGAATATGTTGCTGTAAACATTTGTATACATGCCTTTCAGTTGGACATTGGTATGCATTTCATTTGGGTATGTAACAGCATATAATCACTGCCTATTAGGGAAAGTTTATGTTCAGCTTCAGGAGATATTGACAAACAGTTTTCCCAAATGTTTGAGCAATTTACTCTCCTAAAAACAGTGTAGGGAAATTTTAATTTCTCCATGCCATTGTCAAGACTTGATTCTGTCTTTTTCATTTAAACTATTTTATGGATGTGTTTTGATATGGCATTGCAGGGTTTTTTTTAATTGAAGTATACTTAATTTACAGTATTGTATTAGTTTCAGGTGTACAGCATAGTGATTCCGTTATTTTTTTCTGATTATATACCATTATAGGTCATAGATTATTACAATATATTGAATATAAATATCTGTGCTATATAGTAAATCTTTGTTGCTTATTTATTTTGTGTATAGTAGTTTGTACCTGTTAATCTCATATGCCTAATTTATCTCTCCCAACCCCTCCTTTTCCTCTTTGGCAACCATCAGTTTGTTTTGAATGTTTCTGAGTCTGTTTCTGTTTTATATATAGATTAATTTTACTTTTTTTTAAATTTAATTATTACTTTTTTATATTCCACATATAAGTGATATCATATAGTATTTGTCTTTCTGTGTCTGACTTAATTCACTAAGTATAATATTTCATTTTTTTAATGGATGAGTAATATACCACATCTTCTTAAGCCAATCTGCTGTTGATGGGCACTTGGGTGGTTCCCCTATCTTGGCTATTGCAAATACTGCTGCTATGAATATTGGGGTGCTTGTGCCTTTTTGCTTCTTTTCCAGATATATACCCAGGAGTGAGATTGTTGGACCATAGGGTAGCTCTATTTTTAGTTTTATAAAGAACATCCATACTCTTTTCATAGAGGCTGCACCAATTTACATTTCCACCAACAGCGTACAAAGGTTCTCTTTTCTCCACACCATCTTCAGCATTTAATATTGGTAGACTTTTTGATGATAGCTATTGTGACTAGTGTGAACAGACACCTCATTGTGGTTTGAATCTACATTTCTCATAATTAGCGATATTGAGCAACTTTTCATGTGCCTGTTGGCCATCAGCATGTCTTCTTTGGAAAAAAAAATGTCTATTTAGGTCTTCTGCCCATATTTTGATTGGGTTGTTTATTTGTTTTTATTTATTTTTTGATATTAAGTTGTATGAGATGTTTGTACATTTTGGATATTAACCTCTTGTTGGCAACATCACTTGCAAATATTTTCTCCCATTCCATATGTTGTCTTTTCACTTTGTTGATAGTTTCCTTTGTTGTGCAAAAGGTTTTAAGTCTAATTACGTCCCATTCGTTGATTTTTTGCTTTTATTTCCTTTGCCTTGGGAGAGTGACATAAGAAAATATTGCTACAATTTATGGATTTTTTCACTTTCTCTTTCTGATATTTCATTATTATTGTAAAGAAATGCAACATATTTCTGTATATTAATCTCATATCCTGCTACCTACCTGAATTCATTTATTCATTCTAATAGATTTTTTGTGGAAAATTTAGGGTTGTCTATATAGAGTACCATATCATCTGCAAATAGTGACAGTTTTACCTCTTTCTTTTCAATCTGCATACATCTTATTTCTTATTATTGTTTGACTGCTGTGGCCAGGTCTTCCAGTACCATGTTGGATAGAAGTGGTGAGAGTGGGCATCCTTGTTTTGTTCCTGAATTTAACAGGAAGGATTTAAGCTTTTCACCATTAAGTATTATGTTGGCAGTGGATTTTTCATAAATGGCTTTTACTATGTTGAGATATGTTATCTCTATACCCACTTTAGTGAGAGTTTTTATCAAGAATGGATGTTTAATTTTGTCAAATGCTGTGTCCATTGAGATGATCATGTGGCTTTTGTCTTTTCTTCTATTAACATGGTCTATCTTATTGATTGATCTGATTATGTTGAACCATCCTTGCAACCCTGGAATGAATCCAACTTGACCATGATGTAAAATCCTTTTTATGTATTGTTGGATTCAGTTTGTTAGTATTTTTTGAGGATTTTTGCATCTATATTCATCAAAGATATTGGCCTGTAATTATCTTTTTGGCAGTATCTTTGTCTGATTTTGGTATCAGGGTAATGATGGTCTCATAGAGTGAATTTAGGAGTCTTCCCAGCTCTTCAATTTTTGGAATAGTTTTAGAAATTTAGGTATAAGTTCTTCTATCTGTGTTTGGTAAAATTCCCCATTGAAACCATCCAGTCCTGGACTTTTTTTTTCAGGGAGGGTTTTGTTTTCATTACATATTCTATTTCACTTCTATTGACAGGTCTGTTCAAATAATCTGTTTCTTCTTGACTCAGTTTTGTAAGATTGTATGTTTCTAGAAACTTGTTTATTTCTTCTAAGTTGGTCCAAGTTGTTGGCTTATAACTGCTCATACTATTCTCTCACAATTTTTTTTTTGTATTACTGTGGTATCAATTGTTATTTCTCCTCTTTCATTTCTTATTTTGTTTATTTGGTCCTCTCTTCTTGGTAAGCCTGGCTAGAGGTATGTCAATTTTGTTTTATCTTTTCAAAAAAACAGACTTGGTTTCATTGATCTTTTCTATGGTTTTTAAATCTCTAGCTTATTTATTTCCTTTTTGATTATATTTCCTTCCTCCTGCTGACTTTGCATTTTGTTTGCTCTTCTTTTTCTAATTCTTTTATATGGTAGGTTAGGTTGTTGGTTTGATATTTTTCTTGCTTCTCGAGAAAGCTAAGAGTTTGTATTGCTATAACTTTCGTCTTAGAACTGCTTTTGCTGTGTCCCATATATTTTGTAAGGTTGTGCTTTCATTTTTGTGGTCTTCAGGTTTTTTTCTGATATCTTCTTTGATTTCATCATTGACATATGAGTATTTTAGTAGCATGTTGTTTAATCCCCAGGTATTCATTCTTTCCTCATTTTTCATTCTATTGTTGATTTCTAGTCTCATATTGTTGTGATGAGAAAAGATGCTTGAAGTACTTTCTATTCTCTTAAATTTGTTGAAGCTTGTTTTGTGACTCAGTATGTGTTCTATCCTAGAGAACATTCCATGTGGGCTTGAAAAGGTTTTGTTTTCTTTTGTTTTTTGGTGTAGCGTCCTGTGGATATAAATTAAGTCCAACTGGTCTATTGTTTCATTTAGGACCTCTGTTGCCTTATTGATTTTGTTAGGATTATCTGCCCATTGATATCAATGGGGTTTGAAGTTGCCTACTATTATTGTATTATTGTCTATTTCTCCCTTAATGCCTGTCAGTATTTGTTTTATATATTTAGGTGCACCTATATTGGGTGCATATATATTAAAGAGTGTAATAGCCTCTTCTTGTATTGATCCCTTTATCATTATATCATGTCTGTCTTTATTTATGAACTTTGTTTTAAAGTCTATTCTGTCTGATATGAGTATTGCTACCCTCACTTTCTTGTCATTTCCATTTGCATGTTATATCATTTTCCATTTTCTTACCTTTCAATCTGTGTTTGTCTTTCAACCTGAAGTGTGTTTCTTTGAGGCAACATATTGTAGGTTCTTGTTTTGTTATGTAACTTTCCATTCTATGTCTTTTGATCTGAACATTTAGTCCATTGACATTTAAAGTAACTATTGATATGTATGTACTTACAGCCATCTTAATTCTTGCTTTCCAGTGGTTTTGTAGCTCTTCTTTGTTTATTTCTTCTTCTTTTTGTTTTTCCTTTTGTGGTTTGATCATTTTCTTTTGTAGTATGTTTGAGCTCCTTTCTTTTTGGTTTTTGTGAATCTTTTGTATGTTTTTGATTTGTGGTTATGATGGAGTTCAAGTATGTTGGCCCATAATTATATCTACTTACTTTACACTAATAGTGATTCAGGTTCAAATACATTCTGAAAGATCTGCATTTTTATATTCCTCTCCCTAGCATTTTGTGATTTTGATGTCCTATTTTACACCTTCATGCTTATCCTTTTACCATTTATTGTAGTTACAAACACTTTTACAGTTTTTGAAATTATTTTTTAATCTATGAAATGGATTATTAAAATGATCTTCATTTCTTTTATACATTTGACTTTCCTATTGTTATTTTCCATTTCCTATAGACTCTTGCCTCTTTTCTATTTAGAGAAAACCCTTCAATATTTATTTTAAGGTAGGTTTAGTATTGTTGGATTCTTTTAGTTTTTGCTTTTCTGATAAATTCTTTGTCTTTCTTTCTATTCTAAATTATATCTTGCTGAGTAGAGTATCCTAGGTTGCAAATTTTCCCCTTTCAGGATTTTGAATATATCATGCCACTATCTTCTGACCTGCAAAATTTCAGCAGAGAAATCAGCTGATATCTGTATGTGAGTTCCCCTGTAACTTACTCTTTGTTTTTCTCTTGTTGCTTTTAGAATCTTCTCTTTATCTTTAACTCTTACCATTTTAATTATGATATATCTTGGTGTGGGCCTGTTTGGGTTCACCTTGTTTGGGACCTTCTGTGCTTCCTGTACCTGGATATCTGTTTCCTTCTTTAAGTGAGAGTTTTTCTTCTGTAATTTCTTCAAATACATTTTCAATGCCCTCTCTCTTTTCTCCTTCTGGAAATCTTATTATGTGTAGGTTGGTGCATTTTATATTATCTCATAGATCTTGTATGTTCCTTTCATTTTTAAAAAAATTGTCTTTCTGTCTGCTGTTCTGATTGAGTGATTTCCTTTATTCAAAATTCCAGATCACTTATTTGTTTTCCTGTGTCATTTAGTCTGCTATTCATTGCCTCTAGATTGTTTTTTATCTCAACAGTAGAATTGTCTGTTTTTTATTGGTTGTCTTTATAGTTTCTAGTTCCTTGTTACGGTGATCTGCATTTCTATATATAATCAGTTAGCATATTTAATTACCTCCTTTTTGAACTCAGAGTCTAATAGAATGGGAAGCTTTATTTTATTATTTGTTATTTCAGGATATCTCTCTCTCTCTCTCTCTCTCTCTCTTTTCTTTTTTAATTGAGTGTAATCCCACTGCCTTTTCATTTAGAAAACTTTCTCTGTCTCTATGAATTTAGGAGAAATCATTATCTACTCTGTGTTGAAGGGCTGTTTTTATGTGAGAGCATCCCTTTGTAGACTGTGTCTAATTTTTTTTGGGGGGAGCTGGTTTTGGTATGGATGCCAGCCACATCTTTCCTCAGGATGTGCAGGCCATTATCACCTTGATAATGGGTGTGGTTGGTGTTTTAGTACCTAGACCTTGTGCAGGATGTGAGGTGGGGTTTCCTCCCTGTTCTGTGGCTTTTGCAAGCAAAATAATAACTAGTTTTTATTCACCATATTTAGTATTTGAAGTAATAACTGATATAATACGTGCAATATATAAAATATTTAAGATGCATCACTTATGAGTATTTCTTAAGATAATTTTAGTTGAGAGTAAAGGCTACCATATGTGTATTTAAAAAAAATAAATAAAGCATACATATTCCCCAGGCAATGCAGGCAGTATGGATTTATGGATGTCTTCTTTTGCTCATAGTGAAGTAGTTAATGAACATAAATTGATTAAGATGGTACTTACTCTAGTGGATTCTTATTGCAACAAGCTAAATTAGAGTAAATAAATAAAATACTTTAGAATTAATAATTTTCATAAAGATAAAAGAACAGACATTTGCTCACAAATAGATTTTTAAGGTTACTTAACAACTAAGCAAATGTTTTTTAAAGATCTGAGAACTGTCCATACTATCTTGATATAATTGAATTAAAAGCCTATTTAATGAGCAGTATGATTAAATCATTTACTTACAGATCAAATATTTTAATTATGTAAACAAGTTATACAGAAACATAAAATATTCCATTAAGCTTCACAATTAATAATGCCATGTTTATAAGTTCAGATTTTTTTGATTAAAATTGATAGTTACCATTTTTAAAGTTTTTATGGATTCACTAGTTAAGGAAAAAATATTTAAAGCCATAAAAGTAACAAGCTTGTTAAAGTTTTATTGCCTTTTTCTTTTCCTTCTGTTATTATTTAGGATTCCAAATGGATTGTCACCAGATGTTCATTATGTGTATGAAACAAGAAAAATCATTCAAAACAGAATCATAGCAGAATGTTGCATGCCACTGAGGTCCCTTAATGGAAGGAGATAAAATCCCTGCTTCTATGATGATTCAATAATGCATTTTCAAAATAGACACCAGATTTCTCACTGTTGTAGTAAGAGAGAGTTAAACCAGGGGAAGATAATGGAATGATCCTTGTGTTAATGGATTAGAGGTAGAGTCAACAAAATGAATTCACAGTTTGCTTGCTTAATATAGATGCAAATGGTTATATGGAGAAATATTTATAAATATGTGTATATATGCGGGTTATGTGGCCCTGATTTTTTGGCTAAGAGTGCCTGGAAGCAATAATATCCTAATAGTAATGAGCACACCTACAACCATAAACTTGATTTCTAATACATTCCTGCAATAAAAGGACACATGGATTCTTATAAGATGGCTGATTTTAGGACTGGGGATGGAAATATAGATGATGACTGTGGAGCATCTTGTAGTTCCAGAGAGTAAGAAAGTGCTCAAAAATTGATGGGTGTATATAAAAGGGATAAAGGAGCTAACTGAAATAGCTTCCATTGGATAAAATTGGAACCATTTAAGCAACAAAATAAGTAAAGTGGTGTTGGATTTTAACCCAAAGTGTGACATAAATAACCATGAGTTCATACTGATATAAATAAATGATTGAATAAATAAATTAATTAGAGAGAGTAGATAAATGTCCCATGCAGAAGAATTCCAAATAATTTATTTAGATATCTGTCCTCAAACAGGTGCAACTTAATCCCTTACTCTTTAAGTATGGGATGCACATAGTGATTTCTTTCCAGATTACAGTATGGAAATGGGGGAAAAAGAGTAACTTTACAGTGGAGAAACCTGACCAACACTATTTCAAGTTAGGTTATCAAGGTCAATCTCAACAAGGAAACATCATACTGATAGCATGTACTTTTGATATCTTGTGATGAGAACAGCACTTTACCTCTAGGGTCTTCCTCCTAAAAATATATTACCTCAGTTTAGTTATAAGGAAAATATCAGACAAGTACCAATTAAAGAGAATTATAGGCTATATCTGAACAGTAATCCTCAAAATTATCAAGATAATCAAAAGTAACGGAAGTCTGAGATATTGTTACAGTCAAAAAGAGTCTAAGGAGACATGACTAATAGATGTAATGTGGTATCTTGGAATAGAAAAGAGACATTGGTTTAAAAAAAGAGAGAAAATATGAATGAAGTATGGACTTTTTAATTTATTAATTTTGGTACAATAATTGTGATAAATATACTTTACCAATGTAACATATTAAAATAAGGAAAATTATTATGGTATATGGGAACCATACTTAGAATAATCTTATAAACCTAGAAACTTCCAGCTCTGGGAAGCATTGGGCCCACTAGCAAAGTGTGCCAGGATCTGATTCTACCAATCAGTGGGCCTAAATCAGCTCCAGGGCACCCTGGACCCACAGACAGCCATGTCAGAATGTGACCCTAACCACCATCAGGTTGATGCCAACCCTGGGACTGACCACAGGCCACAGCCTTGACCAACATCAGTATGACACTAGCTCTAGGACACCCAGCCCCACAGCAAGTCAACTTGGGATCCAGCTCCACCCACCAGTGGGCCAGCACTATCCCCAGAACTCTCTGCAGGCAGTCAGCTCATGACAGCTCCCTCCCACCAGTGTGTCAGAATCAGGACTGGGACACCCTAGTCTGTGCAGTCAGCCCTGCCAAGACCTGGACCTTACAGTTGATGACTGGCAGCATTCTCCCTGGCAGAGCCTGGCAATCAACTGGGAAAGATTGATTTTTCAATCAAAGATTGATTTTTCAATCTGGGAAAGAGCCACAACAAATTCAAGACCCAGGCAGCCCACATAGATGACACCTGTAGAAAAATATAGATCTGGTGTCCAGAAGGGAGAGTGCTGCTGAATATCCCCTACATAAGGCCACTTCTCCAAAATCAGGAAACATAAAAAACTTACTAAATACATAGAAATAAAAACAGAAAATTAGGCAAAATGAAGTGACAGAAGAATATGTACCAAATAAAGGAACAAGATAATATCCCAGAAGAAGGACTAAGAGAAGTGGAGATATGCAATAACTCTGATATAGACTACAGAGTAATGATCATAAGGATGCTCAAAGAACTTGAGAGCAGAATGAATGGAGTGAGAAAGAAGTTTCTAACAAAAAGTTAGAAAATAAATATTAAAATAAAACAGAGTTGAATAATACAATAATTGAAACTAAAAATACATGAGAAGGAATCAACAGTAGATTAGAAGATGAAGAGAAATTTATAAGCAAACTGGATGAAAAAGTAATAGAAACCACTCAAGCTGAAAGGTAAAAAAGAAAAATGAATGTAAACATTGAGAACAGGTTAAGAGACCTCTGGGACAACATCAAGCACACTAACATTTGCATTATAGGGCTCCTAGAAGAAGAGAAAGAGAAAGGGAATGAGAATATCCAAAATGGATAGGGAACACATCCTTCACACACACAAGTTTCCTGTTTTCCCTTTGTAATCCCACTCATTTTATCCTCCCTGGGCTTTTCCCCCCTATTCATGGGACTACTCATCTGTTCTTTCTCTATAGATTAATTTACATTTTTTAGAATTTTATATATTGATAAATGGAATCATGCAGTACTTTCTTGAGTCTGGCTTCCATTTTCTCAGCATAATTATTTTGAAATTTATCCATAGTGCTGTCTGTATGAATAATCATTATTTTTATTCCTGAGTAGTATCCCATTATATGGATATACCACTCTTTGTTGATCCATTAACTTGTTGATAGAAATTTGGGTTGTTTCCGGTTTAGGTCTATTAGAGATAAAGCTGCTATGAACAACTATGTACAAGTCATTGTATGGGCATGTTTTTTTTTCCTCTTGGGTAAATGCCTATGAATGGAATTAGTTGGTTATATGTTTGATGTGGGTTTGGCTTTTTAAGAAACTGCCAAACTCTAAAAGCAGTTGCTTACTATATAATGTCCAATTCATAAAATGAAAGTGCAAAAGTGATGTTACCATATAACACTCCCTGGTGAAACCAAGAAAATTAGAGAACTGTTTATCAAGCTTTGACTGAAATATGGAATAATGTGAATAATATAAAATACTACTTGTAGTAAAACACTTGATATTGCTGCTGCACCTCCAATTTAGTAGTTTGTTACTCACATGAAAAATATTTGATCTGCTAACTGAAATCTTATGATTGGTAGTCATTTAATGATGAACAAAATTATACCTCAGGGATTACTGTGCTAGTGTTCTTTCAATATCAATGAAAACTTATTGATGAGGACTGTTTTATGAGGCTTTTGCTAAGTGCTTTTACTAGTGAAGTGATATTCAACTAAAATAAAAATTAAACTAACATTTTAATGTTTAACATGCTTTAATATATGTGAAAAGTGAAACTGCCATGCTTAAGGAAAATATTGCAAGAGCTGTATCACAGATCAGAAGTGTGGTACCCGAAAATACATATATTTATTTTATGCAAAATAAAGTGGAATTAGCAGTATGTAAATGTCTAACTCATTAAAAATTATTCTAATCATCATTTATACTATTTTTGGCCATGTTAATTATCAGTATATTTGATCATGTCAAACTAGATCATGTAAAAGTTGATTCCAAGGGAAAAAAAAAACATTTTTTCTACATAGAAAATAAAGTGACTTTCAAAAGTTTTTGTGCTCTTTCATAATTTTCAGGTTCCACCCATCTGTTGTCCAATGATTTGACACATTTCCCACGGCAGCTTAGACATATGTTTTCTGTAGATTTTTTGTATGAAATTACACATGGTGAATCTGTCAATGAATGGAAGGATGAGGCAAACTTTCTGCCAGCTGATGAAGGTTTATGATTTATAGTGGAAATTTTAATTGGATGCCACATCCTAAGAATAACATATAATTTCTTACGTTCAGTGACTTTTTGACTATACTTAATTCCAGAGTAAATAGAGATGTGTATACTACCATTGCACAGCATCTAAGGGATTTTCATTGTATTACAATAATAATAATAATAATTCTTGGCTTCTACATCCATGGTCATTGATAGTGAAGTATCCTTTATAAGACACCAAACTCAAATTGAAACAGGGGGGAGTCAAGATGGCAGAGTAGGACGATGTGGAGTTCATCTCTCCCCCACAAATGCATCAAGAATACATCTACAAATGGAACGATTCTTACAGAGCACAGGCTGAACACTAGCAGAGGACTTCAGACACCTAAAAGGACAAGAAAGATACCTGCATAACTGGGGAAGAAGAAGGGAAAAGGAAGAGGAGAGGAAGCGGGAAGAGACCAGTGACCTGGGGGAACAGAGCTGAAGGAAAGGAGAGGTTCCTGCCTTGGGGAAAGCTCCCTCACTGGTGGGGAGATCAGTTGGGAAAGAAGGGAATATTCAGGGGCTATCAGAGGAGAGCTCAACAATTGGTCTGTGGCAGGCAGGAAAGAGTGAGACCTACACAGATGATCCATACCACACCCATGCGTGCCCCAGCCTGAGACGTGTGTCTACCAGTGCATATGAGGACTGGGTAATAGCACGTGGGTTTAGAGAGCAAACTTAAGAAGAGGACTGCTGTTGGCTGTGAGTAGACAGACAGAGGGGACAGGAGTGAGGAAATTTACAACTGGGAATGCTTGTGGAGGAAACCAGGACTGCCATAAAAGTGAAAAGCCATTGTTGAGTGATGCACAAGGGGTAGGTCCACCATTGCAGCTTCTCTCCACATGTTCTGGCCACTGCCTCCACGGGTTCTAGGCAGGTCACCCTCTGGGGCTGGGTCTCTCATGCCTGAGGTGGCCAGCTCCCCCTCAAACCTCATCCCTGACAGGTCCTTCTCTATTGTGCCCATGGCTGCTGGCTACCCTGCATGCCCTGTCCCCACTGGAGTTCTTCTGATCCCAGCTGCCACCACCTCCATGCCCATTCCTCACAGGGACAGCATAGGGAGCAGACCTCTGTGGGTGAACAACCTGCAGAGATGGGGCTGAAACCACAGCTGAGCCACAGGGATCCTGTAACTAAAGAAGAAAACCTGAAATCTCTCCTCACAGCTGTGCCCACTAAGTAACAACCCTGTGACTTGCATTGTAAACTCAGCACCTACAGAATATATGAATGGACCATGAGTGCAGCTGTAGACTTTGTGGGCACATACATAAGGGGGTTGGGTGAAGCCAGACTCTGAGCTTCCCCCATAGCACCCACAGTGGGACCAGATCCATTATTACTGCAATCCTGGGACCTGACTTCAATGGATCTACACTGGTGGCCAGGTGAAAACAATGCCTGAGAGACACCAGGGCCAACTTCCAGCATACCCACAGTTAATGTGGGACTGAGAGCAGTGCCAACAACAGTGTAATCTGAGAGCTTGCACAACGGGTGGAAGGTTAAACAACAGAGCAAACCCACAGGTGAACAGCTCCAGAGGAGGAATACACAGTGGCTTCCTACACAGAAGGAGTGCTCCAATCTGGCTTACCTCACACAACAGATCAAAAACACAGCTAAGAAACAGATCTGGGGGTCTCTACTCCAACAACAAAGGAGTAGGCCCCACCTCTGACAGAGAAGGGACAACCACAGAGTAAAGGGGAGGCCCTGCTCAATATCCAGTGCAGGCTCTGGTCACCACATCAGTCACACTTCCTATCAAGGGGATAAGGACCAACATACACTGAGGAAAGACATGGCAGACATCTATACTAAAAACAGCACCTGCACCAAAAAATATTAAACCCAGGCAGGCTACACAGGGACATCCCCACATTAAAATAGTCCTCCAAGATAGCCTGAGGTTCTGGCAGCAGGAGGCCAAATCCCCAGAGCATTTAGTCTTGAAGACCAATGAGGCTTGAGTGCAGGAGCTCCACATGGCTGGGAGAAAAAGAGACTCCATTTTGGAGGGTGCACACAAGGTCTCACATGCACTGGGACCAAGCACAAAGCAGTACCTCCATAGGAACTTGGGCTACACCTACCTAGGGTTCTTGGAGGGTCTCCTGGGGAGGCAAAGGTCGACTATAGTTCCCTGTGAGGGCAAGGACACTGGTATCAGAAGCCTGAGGGAATATTGATCACAGAGAGCTCTCCCAGAGGTCCATATTTCGGCACAAAGACCCAATCACACCTAACAACACACAGTTTCCAGTGCTGGAAACCTTCAGTACTAAAGACCAACAAGATTGGAACATAGCTCCACCCATCAGAAGAAAAGCTGCCTAAATTCGTACTAAGCTCACAGCCATGGCAAAACACACACTTTCATGTGGATCTTTCATCAGAGGGACAAGACTCAGATCCACCCACCAGAGGGCAGGCACCAGTACCTCACACCAGGAAACCTGCACAAGCCCTTGGGTCAACCTCTCCCACCAGGGGGAAGATACAGAAGCAAAAGGAACTACAATTCTGCAGGCTGTGGAAAGGAGACCACAAACACAGAAAATTAGACAAAAAGAGATGACAGAGAAATATGTTGCAAATGAAGGAAAAAGATAAAACCCCAGAAAAACGACTAAGTGAAGTGGAGTAAGCAATCTACCTGAAAAAGAATTCAGAGTAATGATAGTAAAGATGATCCAAAATCTCAGAAAAATAATGGAGGCGCTTATTGAGAAGATACAAGAAATGTTTAACAAAGAGCTAGACAATTTAAAGAACAAACAAACAGAGATGAACAATACAATAACTGAAATTAAAAATACCCTAGAAGGAATTAATAGCAGAATAACTGTGGCAGAAGAATGAATAAGTGAGCTGGAAAATAGAGTGGTGGAAATCATTGCCACAGAACAGAATAAAGAAAAAAGAATGAAAAGAAATGAGGACAGTCTCAGAGACCTCTGGGGCAACATGAAATGCACCAACGTTCACATTATAGGGGTCCCAGAAGGAGAAGAGAAAGAGAAACGGCCTGAAAAAATATTTGAAGGTATTATAGCTAAAAAATTCCCTAACATGAGAAAGGAAACACTCATTCAAGTTCAGAGGGCTCAGAGAATCATATGTAGGATGAAAAGAAGGAGGAACATGCCAAGACACATATTAATGAAACTGACAAAATATAAAAACAAAGAAAAGATGTTAAAAACAACAAGGGAAAAGCAGTGAATAATATACAAGGGACTCCCCATAAGGTTATCAGCTGATTTCTCAGCAGAAACTCTGCAGGCCACAATATGTTTCAAGTGATGAAAGGGAAAAACCCAAAACCAAGAAGGATCTACATAGCAAGGCTCTCATTCAGATCCAACAGAGAAATCAAAACTTTTAGAGACAAGCAAAAGCTAAGAGAATTCAGCACCACCAAACCAGCTTTACAACAAATGCTAATGGGACTTATCTAAGCGGGAAAGAGACCAGTAACTTAAAACAACTTTGCACATATATAGAGTGCTGTATTAAAACTTCATGCGAACAGCAAACCCAACAACTACTATAGATACACACACAGAAATAAAAAGCTACCCAAAGACAACATAAAATATGGTCATCACACAACAAGAGAAGGGAACAAAATAGAAAGGGAAGAAAAAACCCTACAGAAACAAACCAAAAGCAATTAAGAAAATAGCAATAGAAACATACGTATCAATAATTACCTTAAAAGTAAATGGATTAAATGCTCCAGCCAAAAGACATAGACTGGCTGAATGGATACAAAAACAAGACCTGTATATATGCTATCTACAAGAGACCCACTTCAGACCTAGGGACACATACAGACTGAAAGTGAGGGGATGGAAAAAGTTATTCCATGCAAATGGAAATCAAAAGAAAACTGGAGTGGAAATACACATATCAGACAAAATAAATTTTAAAATGAAGACTGTTACAAGAGACAAGGAAGGACACTACATAAAGATCAAGGGATCAATCCAAGAAGAAAATATAACAACTGTAAATATTTATGCACACAAAATAAGAACACCTCAATATGGTAAATGCTAACAGCCATAAAATGGGAAATCTATTGTAACACAAAAATAGCGGGGGAATTTAACACCCCACTTACACCAATGGACAGATCATCCAAACGGAACATAAATAAGGAAACACAAGCCTTAAATGACACATTAGACCAGATACACTTAACTGATATTCACAGGACATTCCATCCAAAAGCAACATGATACACTTTCTTCTCAAGTACACATGGAACATTCTGCAGGATAGAACACATTTTGGGCCACAAATCAAACCTTGGTAAATCTAAGGAAATTAAAATCATATCAAGCATCTTTTCAGACAACAACACTATGAGATTAGAAAACAATTACAGGAACAACAAACTGTTAAAAAATACCCACAAAAACATGGAGGCTAAACAATATGTTACTAAAACCAAGGGATCACTAAAGAAATTGAAGAGGAAATCAAAAAATACCTAGAGACAAATGACAAATAATGTGAAAATACAAAACCTATAGGACACCAAAAAGGAGTTCTAAAGGGGAGGTTTACAGCAATAAAATCTTATCTCAGGAAACAAGAAAAATCTCAAATAAACAATCTATCTCTACATCTAAAGCAACTAGAGAAGGAAGAACAAACAAAACCCAAAGTTAATAGAAGGAAAAGAATCATAAAGATCAGAACAGAAAGAAATGAAATACGAAGAAAACAATAGAAAGATCAATAAAACTAAAAGCTAGTTCCTTGAAATTATAAACAAAATTGATAAACCTTTAGCCAAACTCATCAAGATAAAAATGGAGATGATTCAAATCAATAAAATTAGAAATGAGGGCTTCCCTGGTGGTGCAGTGTTTGGGAGTCAGCCTACTGATGCAGGGGACACGGGTTTGTGCCCCAGTCCAGGAAGATTCCACATGCCACGGAGTGGCTAGGCCCGTGAGCCATGGCTGCTGAGCCTGCATGTCTGGAGCCTGTGCTCTGCAATGGGAGAGGTCACAGCAGTGAGAGGCCCGCATACCGCAAAAAAAAAAAAAAAAAAAAAAAAACATTAGAAATGAAAAAGGAGAAGTTACAACTGACATCACAAAAATATAAAGGATCATAAGAGACTACTACAAGAAACTACACACAAATAAAATGGACAACCTAGAAGAAATAGATAAATTCTTAGAAAAGTACAACTTTCCAAGACTGAACCAGGAAGAAGCAGAAAATAATAATAGGACAATCACAAGTACTGAAACTGAAACTGTGATTTAAAAACTTCCAACAAACAAAAGTCCATGACCAGATGCCTTCACAGGTGAATTCCATCAAACATTAAGAGAAAACACCTATCCTTCTCTAAATATTTCAAGAAATTTGAGAAGAAGGAACACTCCCAAGCTCATTCAATGAAGCCACCATCACCCCAAGACCAAAACCAGACAGAGATGTCACAAAAAAGACAATTACAGGCCAATAACACTGATGAACGTAGATGCAAAAATCATGAAAAAATACTAGCAAACCGAATACAACAACATGTTAAAAGGATCATACATCATGTTCAAGTGAGATTTATCCCCAGGGATGCAAGGATTCTTCAGCATACATAAATAAAACAATGTGATACACCACATTAGGAAACTGAAGAATAAAAATCATATGGTCATCTCAATAGATGCAGAAAAATCTTTTGTCAAATTTCAACACTTATTTACAATAAAATCTCTCCAGAGACTGGTCATAGAGGAAACCTACTTCAACATAATAAAGGCCACATATGACAAACCCACAGCAAACGTTATTCTCAATGGTGAAAAACAGAAAGCATTGCCTCTAAAATAGGGAAGAAGACAAGGATGTCCACTCACACCACTTTTATTCAACATAGTTTTGGAAGTCCTAGCTATGGCAATCAGAAAAGCAAAATGAATAAAAGGAATCCAAATTGGGAAAGAAGAAGTAAAACTGTCACTGTTTGCAGATGACATGACACTATATGTAGAAAATTTATACTAAAGATGCTACCAGAAAAGTACTAGAGCTCATCAGTGAATTTGGTAAAGTTGCAGGATACAATATTAATACACAGAAATCTCTTGCATTCTGATACACTAACAAGAAAACTTCAGAAATAGAAATTAAGGAGACAATCCCATTTACCATCACATCAAAAAGAATAAAATACCTAGGAATAAACAACTGTAAGGAGGCATAAATCCTGTACTCAGAAAACTGTAAGATACTGATGAAATAAATCATAGATGACAGAAAGAGATGGAGAAATATACCATGTTCTTGGATTGGAAGAAGCAATATTCTCAAATGACTATACTACACAAAGTAATCTACAGATTCAATGCAATTCCTATCAAATTACCAATTTTCACAGTATTAGGACAATATGTTTGCAATTTGTATGGAAATGCAAAAGACCCTGAATAGACAAAGCAATATTGATAAAGAAAATTGAAGCTGGAGGAGTCAGGCTCCCTGACTTCAGTCTATACTATAAAGCTACAATCATCAAAACAGTATCATACTGGTACAAAAACAGAAATATAGCTCAATCGAACAAGATAGAAAGTCCAGAGATAAACCCACACACCTATGGTCACTTAATCTATGACAAAGGAGGCAAGAATACACAATGGAGAAAAGACAGTCTCTTCAATAAGTGGTGCTGGAAAAACTGAAAAGCTACATGTAAAAGAACAAAATTAGAACATTCTCTAACACCATATACAAAAATAAACTCAAAATGGAATAAAGACCTAAATGTAAGTCCAGACACTATAAAACTCTTAAAGGAAAACATAGGCAGAACACTCTGTGACATAAATTGCAGCATGATCTTTTTTGATCCACCTCCTAGAGTAGTGAAAATAAAAACAATAATAAACACTTGTGACCAAATTAAACTTAAAAGTATTTGCATGCCAAAGAAAAACCATAAACAAAATGAAAAGACAACACATAAAATGGGAGGAAATATTGGTAAACCAAGCGACCAACAAGGGATTAATCTCCAAAATATACAAACAGCTCATGCAGCTCAATTTAAAAAAAATCAAAAAATGGGCAGAAGATCTAAATAGACATTTCTCCAAAGAAGACATGTAGATGGCTAAAAAGCACATGAAAAGATGCTTGACATCACTAAATATTAGACAAATGAAAATCTAAACTACAATGAGGTATCACATCACCCCATTCAGAATGGCCATCATCAAAAAATCTACAAACAATAAATTCTGGAGAGGGTATGGAGAAAAGGGACAACTCCTACACTGTTCGTGGGAATGTAAATTGGTACAGCCACTATGGAAAGTAATATGGAGGTTCTTAAAATACTAAAAATAGAGCTGACATATCCAGAAATCCCACTCCTGGGCATATATCCGGATAAAACCTTAAGTGGAAAAGATACATATATCCAATATTCATTACAGCACTATTTACAATCAGCAGGACGGGGAAGCAACCTGAATGTCCATCAATGGAGGAATGGATAAAGAAGGTGTGGTACATATATACAATGGAATATTACTCCACTATTAAAAAGAATGAAATAATGCCATTTGCAGCAACATGGATAGAGCTAAAGATTGTCATAATGAGTGAAGAAAGTCAGACAAAGAAAAGACAATCATCATATGATATCACTTATATGTGGAATCTAAAAAACATATTACAGGGCTTCCCTGGTGGTGCAGTGTTTGGGAATTTGCCTGCCAATGCTGGGGACACGGGCTCGAGCCCTGGTCTAGGAAGATCCCACATGCCGTGGAGCAGCTTGGCCCATGTGCCACAACTACTGAGCCTGTGCTCTAGAGCCTGCAAGCCACAACTACTGAGTTCACGTGCCACAATTATCAAAGCCCGTGTGCCTAGAGCCTGTGCTCCACAACAGGAGAAGCCACCGCAATGAGAAGCCTGCACACTGCAACAAAGAGTAGCCCCCACTCTCTGCAGCTAGAGAAAGACTGTGCACAGCAATGAAGACCCAATGCAGCCAAAAAAAAAAAATTACAAACGAACCTGTTTACAGAACAGAAATAGCGTCACAGGTATAGAAAACAAACTTATGGTTCCCAAGGGGAAAAGAGGGGGAGAGGGATAAATTGGGAGATTGGTATTGACATATAAACACTACTATGTATAAAATGGGTAACTAATAAGAACCTACTGTATAGCACAGGAACTCTACTCAGTACTCTGTAATGACCTATATGGGAAAATAATCTAAAAATGATTGTATATATGTGTATGTATAACTGATTCCATTTGCTGTACAGCAGAAACTAACACAACATTGTAAATAAATTATACTCCAATAAAAATTAATTTAAAAACAGAAACAAAGATCTTATAAAACTTTAACTGAAAGATTAGTCTGAATTAGCCTAATTCAAGGAAACATATATTGGAAAATGCGTTTCCTGCATTCCTCTCTACTTTGATGAGTATCTGTGTGAAAAATACCATGGAAATAATAGTAAAGGATAGAATTGATATTTTACCTGCATTGAGGATATTATTCTATTTTCAAGCAAAAAAATTGTTTTTAAAGTCAATGTACATTTTATAATTTAAAACAAAATATGTCATATTTTATAGTAAGCATTTTAAGAGAATGGAGTCATTTATCTTTATTTATTTGGGTTTAAATGAAACTGTTTTCATTTGTTTTACTTATTTTTGGCTTTTTGTTTCTGAAATAAATTTTCTGAAAACACATAAACTATATTTCAATCATTTCCATCAGCTCTTACTATTTTTGTTTCTATTTCAAGCCAAGCATACATTATATTTCGTGGGTTATTATAAGATTCAACACATTATGATTTAAACAGTGTCCTGTTGAACTAGATCAAGTGTGTGTGGCAGACTAGGAGGTACCTTTGGGTAATGACTAAAGTACTTGTCATGTTTCCCGCTTATAATATATAGAAAAGCTAGCACTAAAAATTAAAAATAAGGGCATTCATGCTCAGGTAAATCCTCAACTCAAAGAATCAGTGAGGGAAAGAGCACCAAACCTGTGTAAGAGGACTCTTTGAATTCGGATTTTAAAAACAATGAACTGTGTTGACTCCCATGATTTTAATCAAATAAAATAATCTAGAAAACTACCATGAGTCATTTGTAGAACATATATAGTAAGTGGCAGCAGAGGACATGATAGAATCAACAGGTGCCATGGAACACCTCAAGGCAATAATGGTCAAATAAAGTCTTAGTTTAAGAAGATCTTTCTAAGAAGATGCAGTACATATATGCAATGGAATATTACTCAGCCATAAAAAGGAACAAAACTGGCCTGTCTCGCTCCAGCACTGCTCCCCTCTGGGGTAAGTGTGCCAATGCTGGAAAAGAGAATAGCACACACATAAATGGAACAGGGCCACCTTGGATCTGAATCTCAGGGTTTCTGCTCCAGCAACTTGAGATCTGACACTGCCTGAAATAGGGCAGTGACAGCCACTGAGCAGAGGAGAAGCCTCACCTAATACTTGGCTCTGTCCCTAGCTCCTCCATCTCCAGCTTTACCTGCTACCAGAGTGTTACCTGCCAGGACACCTTGCAGAATGATGTGACTTGCATTGACATCAAATCTGGTTCTCCCACCAAAGGCACTGTGCACATGAACACTGTATGGAGATGCTCCCACATAAGGACACACCTTAAAGACTGCAATGGGTAACTGTTTTACCTAAATTCATAGAAACAGAGAAAGTTAAGGAAAATAAGAAGACCGAGGAACCTGTCTCAACTGCAAGAGCGAGAGAAATTGCCTGAAAAATTAAATAATGAAACATAAATAAACAATTTACAGGATGAAGAATTCAAACTATTAGTAATAAGAATGCTCACTGAATTAGGGAAAATAATAGATTAATACAGAATTTTAAGAATGAGGTAGGAAATATAAAAAGAGATGGTCAAAACTGAAGAATACAATAACGGAAATGAAAAACACACTAGAAGGAATGAATAGCAGACTAAGTGATACAGAAAAATGCATAAATGATTTGGAAGATAAAATAATGGAAATCAACCAAACAGAACAGCAAGAAGATAAACAAGAAATTAGAAGAGTTTAAGAGATCTTTTGGATAATATGAAGGATGCCAACACTCCCATTATAGGGACACCAGAAGGAGAAGAGAGAGAGAAGAGGATTGAAAATGTATCTGATGCAATTATGGCTGAAAATTTCCAAAAAACTGAAGAAGAAAAGAGATTTCCAGGCATGGGAAGCAAAAAGGCTCCTAAAGAAGATGAACCCAAACAGACCCACACCAAGACATATAATAATTAAAATGACAAATGTTAGATAAAGAAAGAAGTCAAAAAACAACAAGAGAAAAACAAAGAGTCATATACAAGGAAAATTCCATAAGGCTATCAGCTGATTTTTCTGCAGAAACTTTGCAGGTCAGAAGGGTGTGGCATGATACATTCAAAGTGCCAAAGGGGGAAAAAAAATACTTGCAACCTAGGATACTCTACTCAGCAAGTTTATCATTTAGGATTGAAGGAGAGATAAGGAACTTCTCAGACCAGCCAAAACTAAGAGGGTTTGGCAATATTAAGCCTACCCTAAAAGAAATGTTAAAGGTTCATCTCTAAGTGGAAAAGGAAAGATTATAAAAAGAAGTAAGAATCTACAGGAAAGTACAGATCCCATCAGGAACTGGCAAATGTATAGTAAGGGCTGATAATCAACCACTTAAATAGGTAGAATGAAAATTAAAATACAAAAAATTATAAAAGCAACTATAACAACAATAAACAGTGAAGAGATAAAGAGATGTGAAATATGCCATCAAAAACACAGAAGGTGGGGTAGAGGAGTAAAAAAATATAGATCTTTTCAAATGTGATTGAACTTAAATTACTAATAGTTTAGAACAAGTAGATATAGTAGTAAGTCAATGTATATGAGCTGCATAGTAACCATAAATCAAATACCTACCAAAAATACAGAAAAACTAAAAAGAGTGGAAGACAAGCATACTACTAAGGAAAATTATCAAACCATAAAGGAAGAAACAAAAAGAACAAATTAACAGAGAAGACTTACAAAGCAACATGAAAACAAGTAATAAAATGTCAATAAGTAAATGGATAGGAATAATTAATTTAAACATCAATGGGAAAAATTGCTCTGATCAAAAGACAGAGGGTGGATGATTGGATAAAAAAAAGGACCCTTCTATGTGCTGCCTACAAGAGAAGAAAAAGAAAAAAAAAACTATCCTTCTCAAACTATTCCAAAAAAGGTGGAACTGATAGATCATTCCCAAATTCATTCAACACGACCACCATTACCCTGACACCAAAACCAGAGAAAGACACACACACACACACACACAAAAGAAAATTACAGGCCAATATATTTGATGAATATGGATGTAAAAATCTTCAACAAAATAATATCAAACAAAATGCAAAAATACATAAAAAGGATCATGCAACTTGATCTAGTTGGATTTATTCCAGTGACATAAGGATGGTTCCGTATTCACAAATCAATCAATGTAATACACAACATTAACAAGAGGATGGACAAAAATCAGATGATCATCTCAACAGATGCAGAAAAAGAATTTGACTTAATTCAACATACATTCATGATAAAAACTGTAATCAGGAACAAGATAAGGATGTACACTCTTCACACTTCTATTTAACATAGTATTGGAAGTCCCAGCCATAGCAATGGGACAAGAAAAATACTAATAAAAGGCATCCAAAATGGAAGGGAGGAAGTAAAACTGTCACTATTTGAAGATGACATGATACTATATATAGAAAACCCTAAAGTCTCCACCAGAAGACTATGAGAACTAATAAATGAATTCAGTCAATTTGCAGAATACAAGATTAATATACAGAAATCTGTTGCTTTTCTATACACTAATAAGAGCCATCAGAAAGAGAAAGCAAAAAAAAACTTGCTTAAATCAGAGCAAAAAGAAAAAAAAATATATGACTAGGAATAAACTTCACCAAGGAGGTGAAAGACCTATACTCTGAAAACTATAAAATGTTGATGAAAGAAATTAAAGATGATACAAATAAATCAAAATCAATCCCAATTTCTTAGAATGGAAGAATTAATGTTGTTAAATGTCCATAGTATCCAAAGCAATCTACAGATTTAAGACAATCCCTATCAAAATATCCATGACATTTTTCACAGTACTGGAACAAATAATCCTAAAATTTATATAGAAACACAAAAGACCCTGACTTATGAAAACAATCTTGAGAAAAAAGAACATAGGTGGAGGTCATGCTTCCTGACTTCATAGTATAGTATAAAGGTGCTGTAATCATAACTGCACGATATTGGCACAAAAGAAAGACACATAGTTCAATGGAAGAGAGCGGCGAGCCTGGAAATAAACCTACACAATAATGGCCAATTAATGTATGACATAGAGAAAAGAATATACAATGGAAAATATAGTCTCTTCAATAAGTGGTGCTGAGAAAATTGGACAGATATATGTAAAAGGATGAGATTAGAACATTTCCTTGCACCATATACAAAAATTAATTAAAAATAGATGCAAGACCTAAATGTAAGGCCCCAAACCATAAAACTCCTAGAAAAGAACATAGAACACTTTTTGACATAAATCATAGCAATATATTTTTGGATCTGTCTCCTAAGATGAAAGAAATAAAAGCAAAAATAAACAAGTGGGACCTAATTAATCTTAAAATCTTTTGAAAAGGAAACCACCGACAAAAAGAAAATACCATCAACAAAAAGGAAACCATCAACAAAAGAAAAGGCAACCTCCTGAATGGGAGAAAATATTTGCAAATGACATGACCAATAAGGAGTTAATATCCAAAATATATAAATAGCTCATATAAGTCAATATAAAATATTGAATAAAATATGGGCCAAAGACCTGAATTGTCATTTTCCAAAGAAGTCATACAGATGACTAACAGGCACATGAAAAGATACTCAACATTGTTAATTACTAGCAAAATGCAAATTGAAACCACAATGAGATATCACCTCACACCTGTCAGAATTGTTATCATCACAAAGTAACAAATGATGGCCAGGATGTGGAGAAAAGGGAACCATTGTACAGTTTGTGGGAATGTAAGTTTTTGCAGCAACTATGGAGAAAAGTATGAAATTTCTTCAAAAAATTAAAAATACAACTTCCATATGATACAGCATTTCAACTCTTGGGTATATATTTGAAAAAATTGTAAACATTAATTCAAAAAGATACATGCACCCCAAAGTTCAGAGCAGCATTATTTACAAGTCCATGACATGGAAGCATCCCAAATGTCCATCAATAGATGAATAGATAAATAAGATGTGATTATTTACAGATGTATAATATATATATATATATATATATATAATGGAATATTACTCAGCCATTAAAAACAATGAAATTCTGCCACATGCAGCAATATGGATTGACCTAGAATGTATTATGTTTAGTGAAATATGTCAGACAGAGTATGACATATAATGTATGCTATCACTTATATGTGGAATATAAAACATAAATATGTATATAACAAAACAGAAACAGACCACAGGTATAGAAAACAAACTAGTGGTTACCAGTGGGGAGAGGGTAAGGGGGTGGGGCAAGATAGGAGTATGGAATTAAGAGATACCAGCTACTGTATAAAATCTAGATAAACAACAAGGATATATTGTCCACCACAGGGAAATATAGCCACTATTTTCTGATAACTTTAAATGGAGTACAATATATTAAAATATTGAATCACTATGCTGTACACCTGAAACTAATATAATACTGCAAATCAACTATATTTCAATAAAAAAGAGAAATGCTGGTAGTAGGAAGTTAGTGCATTTTACTTCATTTAACTTTTAATTATTTTGTCTTACCTATTTGTCACAGAAAATAAGCACATGGAACCAAATAAGCTGAACTTTCAAAATGACTAAAGGGCAAGAGTGTATGAAGGGTGCAGGTTAACATTTATTTGATGGTCATGATAATGATAGCTACAAAAGACTCATTTCTGAACATAAATCATGTTTTCTAAGAACATTAATTATATCCTCAGTACTTACAAGGAAATCACCAGTGCTACCTTTTGCAGTCCATCTCATTTTGATAAGGAGATAATTGAGACCCTGATCTTTAATTTCTGATCTGTGTGTAGAGCAAAATGAAATTCTCCTGCAATGTATTTGTATTTTGCTTTACTTGCACTGATTTTATCTGCGTTTATTATTGTTATTTTATTCTCAAAAAGTTTTCTTTCATTGGAAGATTTTTTTAAACTATTTTATTTTGAAAATCTTAATTATAAATTCACAGGAAGTTGCAAAGATAGTATAAAGTCACCATGTATCTTTCACTCAGTTTCCCCAGTGGTTACATCTTGCATAATTATAGTGTAATATCAAAATCAGGAAGTGGACATTGGACAATATATGTATACAATTCTATGTCAATTTACTACATGTGTAGGTATGTGTAACTAGCATAGCAATCAAGATACAGTACTTTTATCTCACCACAAAGGTATCTGTCATGTTACTCCTTTATTATTCACCCACCTTCTTCTCCCTACCCCCAAACCCTTACAACTGCTAATCTGTTCACCATATCTATAGCTTTGTTATTTTGAGAAAGTTATATACATGATAACATATATAATGTGACATTATGAGATTGGCCTATTTTGTGGTGATCTGTTCCATTGATTTTTATGTTTATCCCTTCACTAGTACCACACAGTTTTGATTATTAATACCTCCAAAAGAGGCCTTAAAAACCTTTAGAGTTATTCCCCCCAGTTTATTCTTCTTATTTGAAATTGATTAGGATATTCTAAATTACTGTCTTTCCAAATACATTTTAGAATAATTTTGTTTACAAAAATCTTGTTTAGATTTTCATATGAATTACATTAGATCTACTTATAACTTTGAACTGACATCTTTAGATGTTCAGTATTTACATCCATGAATACAGTATATCTCTCTATTTTATAAAAGATGTTTTTTGATTTATTCTTATTCTCTAAAGTGCTATTCTCCTTTATTCTTTAACCTTGTTAGATTTCCTCATTTTCTCCCTTTCTAATTTACTGAATACCTGAATAGGGGAAATATAATTCTTCTTGACACTTTATCTACAAAATAGACAAAGAAAGAAGACTAAGACTTTATACATACATGCAACAAATAGCTAATCATTTTGAAAAAAATCTTGATTTTGCAACTAGCTAGAGTAACAGACGGTCAAAATTAATCTAGGCAAATAATACCATTAGCCTACAATGTAGCCAAGATATTTCACCATCACCATAGAAATATATACTAAAATATTCAGAGGAACCAGAGAAATCGTTCATTTAAGAAGTTCACAAATGTCAGTTCCTGATCTGGGAAACTTTCAAATGAAGGTTTTTTTTGTTTTGTTTTGTTTTTTGCGGTACACGGGCCTCTCACTGCTGTGGCCTCTCCTGCTGTGGAGTGCAGGCTCTGGACGCGCAGGCCCAGTGGCCATGGCTCACGAGCCCAGATGCTCCATGGCATGCGGAGTCCTCCTGGACCGGGGCACGAACCTGTGCCCCCTGCATCGGCAGGCGGACTCTCAACCACTGTGCCACCAGGGAAGCCCTTAATGTGAGTTTTTAATTTTACATTTTAATTGTGGTAAAATATACAAAACATAGTATTTATCATTTTAACCATTCATAGTTATACAATTCATAAATTCATTCATAAATATACAATGGCATTAACACATTGTCAATGTTTTGCAACCATCACCACAGTTTATTCCTCAATTTTTTTATCATCCTCAACAAAAGCTCTGTGTCCATTAAATAATACATAACATTATCTGCCTCCAACAACCTCTTGTAAACTCTATTCTACTTTTTGTCTCTATGAATTTGCCTTTTCTAGGTACCTCACATAAGTATAATCATACAATATTTTCATTATATGACTGGGTTATTTCACTTACTGCGATGTTTTAAAGGGTCATACACAGTGTAGCATGTATTAAAATATCATTCCTTTTTATGGCTGAGTTGTATTATGTTCTGTGAATGTACCACTTTCGTTTATCCATTCATCTGTTTATGGACACTTGGGTTCTTTCCATCTTGTGGCTATTGTGAATAATGCTGCTATGTACATGAGTGTACAAGTATCAGTTTAAGCCCTTGCTTTCAATTATTTTTTTTCTTCTTTTTTTTTTAGAAGATGTTGGGGGTAGGAGTTTATTAATTAATTAATTTATTTTTGCTGTGTTGGGTCTTCGTTTCTGTGTGAGAGCTTTCTCTAGTTGTGGCAAGCGGGGGCCATTCTTCATCGCAGTGTGTGGGCCTCTCACTATCGCGGCCTCTCACTGCAGAGCACAACCTCCAGAAGCGCAGGCTCTGTAGCTGTGGCTCACGGGCCTAGTTGCTCCGCAGCATGTGGGATCCTCCCAGACCAGGGCTCGAACCCATGTCCCCTGCATTAGCAGGCAGATTCTCAACCACTGTGCCACCAGGGAAGCCCTCAATTATTTTTGATATATACTCAGGAGAGGAATTTCTGGGTCATATAATGGTACTATGTTTAAACATTTTAAACACTTCCACACTCTTCTTTCCAGTGAACTCACCAACTTACATTTCCACCAGCAATGAACAAGAGTTCTGATTTCTCCACATCCTCGTCAATATTTGTCATTTTCTGTTTTTATTATACCCATCCTAGTACGTTTGAAGTGCTATTTCATTGTGGTTTTGATTTGCATTTCCCTTAAAAATAATAACGTTAAGGATCTTTTCATGTCTTTATTGTCCATTTGTATATATTTGGTGTCTGTCTATTCAAGTGTCTATTCAAGTCCTTTGCCCGTTTTTGAATTGGATTGTTTCTTTGTTGTTAAACTGTAAGGATTATTTATATATTGTGGATGTTATTCCTTAATCAGATATATAATTTGACAATAATTTATCCCATTCAGTAGGTTATCCTTTTGTTTCCTGATATAATCTTTTCATACACAAAAGTTCTTAATTGTGAGGAAGATCAATTTATCTTGTTTTTCTTTTTATCCTGTGCTTTTGGTGTAGCATTCATAAAGTTAGCCATATCCAATGTCATGAAGATTTTTTGCATTGATTTATTCTAAGAGATTTATAGGTTTAACTCAAGTTTGTCTTTGATTCATTTTGTTAATTTTTGTGTATTGAGTAAGATAAAGTTCTAACTTCATTTTTTGGCATGTGGATATAGTTTTTCCAGTACAGTTTATTGAAAACACTGTCCTTTCACAGTTGAATAGTCTTAAAACCCTTCTCAAAAATTAATTCATCATTTATATGAGAGTTTGTTTCTAGCCTCTCTATTCTATTGGTCTGTATGTTTGTCATTACACCAGTACCATATTGTTTTAATTACTGTAACATTACAGGAAGTTTTGAAGTTTGGTAGTGTGACTACTCTAAGTTTATTCTTCCTTTTTAAGATTTTTTAGGCTATTCAGGGCCTCTTGATCCAATATGAATTTGAGGATTGTTTTTTTTATTTATGTGAAAAGGCTGTTGAAATTTAACAGGGATTGCATTAAATCTGTAGATTGCTTTGAGTAGTATGGACATCTTAAGTCACCCTATTCATGAAAAAAAATATCTTTCCATTTATTTAGTTTTTTTAATTTCTTTCATCAGTGGTTCATAGATATTAAAGCAGCACTCTTTCACCTCATTGACTAGATTTAATGCCAAAAATTTTATTTTTTTAGATGCTATTGTAAATAAAACTGATTTCTATTTTTTAATTGAAATATAGTTGATTTATAATATTGTGTTATTTCCAGGTATACAGCAAAGTGATTAAGATATATATATATATATAACAATATATATATTTCAGATTATTTTCTATTATAGGTCATAGCAAGATATTGAATATAGTTCCCTGTGCTATACAGTAAACCTTTATTGCTTACCTATTTTATGTATGGTAGTTTGTATCTATTAATCCCATATTTCTAATTTATCCCTCCCACCCACTTCTTTTCCCCTTTGGCAACCATAAGTTTGCCTTCTATATCTGTGAGTCTGTTTCTGTTTTGCATATAAATTCATTCGTATTATTTTTTAGATTCCACATATAAATGATATCATATATTTGTATTTTTCTGTCTGACTTACTTCACTTAGTATAATATGCTCAAGTCCATCCATGTTGCTACAAATGGCAATATTTCATTCTTTTTTAAGGCTGAGTAATATCCAACTGTATATATATATATATATATATATATATATATATATATACACACCAGATCTTCTTAAGCCAATCATTTGTTGATGGGCTCTTGGGTTGTTTCTATGTCTTGGCTATTGTAAATAGTGTTGCTATGAATATAGGGGTGTATGTAACTTTTTGAATTATAGTTTACTCCAGATATATGTCCAGGAGTGGAATCAGTGGATCATATGGTAACTCTATTTTTAGTTTCTTAAGGAACCTCCTTACTGTTCTCAGTAGTGACTGCAGCAATTTACATTCCCACTAACAGTGTAGGAGATTTCCTCTTCTACACACCTTCTTCAACCTTTATTATTTGTAAACTTTTGGTGATAGCCATTCTGACCAGTGTGAGGTGATACCTCATTATGGTTTTGATTTTCATTTCTCTAGTCATTAGTGATGTTAAGTACCTTTTCATGTGCTTGTTGGCCATCTGTATGGCTTCTTTGGATACATGTCTATTTAGGTCGTCTGCCCATTTTTTGATTGGGCTGTTTGTTTATTCAATATTGAGTTGTATGAGCTGTGAAACTGATTTCTTAATTTATTTTTCAGATTGTTCACTGTTAGTTTGAAGAAACACAACTGATTTTTTTTTTTTTTTTTTGCGGTACACAGGCCTCTCACTGTTGTGGCCTCTCCCGTTGTGGAGCACAGGCTCCGGACATGCAGGCTCAGCGGCTATGGCTCACAGGTCCAGCCGTTCCACGGCATGTGGGATCCTCCCAGACTGGGACACGAACCCGCATCCCCCGCATCAGCAGGCAGACTCTCAACCACTGTGCCACCAGGGAAGACCCACAACTGATTTTTGAGTGTGGATCAGGTACACTGCAACTTCATTGCATTCATTTATTAGTGCTACTCTCTTTCTTGTGGATTCTTTGGGAATTTCTTTTTTTTTTAATTGAAATATAATTGCTTTACAATGTTGTGTTAGTTTCTGTTGTACAGTGAAGTGAATCACCTATATGCATACACATATCCCCTCCCCTGTGAACCTCCATTCCCCCCCACCCCACCCATCTAGGTCATCACAGAGCGCTAAGCTGAGTTCTCTGTACAATACAGCAGGTTCCCCCTAGCTATCTATTTTACACATGGTAGTGTATTTACGTCAAACCTAATCACCCACTTCATCCCATCCTCACCTTCCCCCTGTGTCCACACATCAGTTCTCTATGTCTGCCTTTCTATTCCTGCCTTGCAATTAGGTCCATCTGTACCATTTTTCTAGATTCCACACATATGTGTTAATATACGATATTTGTTTTTCTCTTTCTGACTTACTTTGCTCTGTATGACAGACTCTAGGTCCATCCAAATCTCTACAAATGATTCAATTTCATTTCTTTTTATGGCTGAATAATATTCCATTATATATATATGTACCACATCTTCTTTATCCATCCATCCATTTATGGACATTTAGGTTGTTTCCCTTTCCTGGCTATTGTAAATAGTGCTGCAATGAATATTTTGGTACATAAATCTTTTTAATTATGGTATTCTCAGGGTATATGCTCAGTAGTGGGATTGCTGGGTCATATGGTAGTTCTATTTTTAGTTTTTTTAAGGAAGCTCCATAGTATTCTCCATAGTGACAGTATCAATTTACATTCCCACAAACAGTGCAAGAGGGTTCCCTTTTCTCCACACCCCCTCCAGCATTTATAGCTTGTAGATATTTTGATGATGGCCATTCTGACTGGTGTGAGGTGATACCTCACTGTAGTTTTGATTTGCAATTCTCTAGTAGTTAGTGATGTTAAATTCTCTTTCATGTGCTTCTTGGCCATCTATATGGCTTCTTTGGATGAATGTCTATTTAGGTCATCTGCCCATTGTTTGATTGGGTTGTTTTTTCATTCAGTATTGAGTTGTATGAGCTGTGAAACCGATTTCTTTATTTTTCAGATTGTTCACTGCTAGTTTGTGGAAATACAACTGATTTTTAAGTGTGGATCAGATACCCTGAAACTTCAGTGAACTCACTTATTAGTGCTAATCTCTTGTGGATTCTTTTGGAATTTCTATATATAAGATTATCTCATCTGAGAATAAAGTTATACCAATTCCTTGATAATTTGTATGCATTTCAATTCTTTTTTGTCTAATACCTCTGGTTATAACGTCCAGTATAACGTTGAATGGCAGCAATAAAAACATATATCCTTGTCTTGTTCCTTATTTTAGGGATACTTTTTCAGTCTTACATCATTGAGCATAATATTAACTATGGGATTTTTTAATGTATAAATTATTTTATCACATTGATGAATTTTCTTTCAATTCATAGTTTTCTGAGAATTATTTATCATGAAAGAGTGTTGGATTTTGTTGAATATATTTTCTGAATCAATTACGATGATCATATGATTCCCCCGTTTTTCTACTAAATTAATATATTGCATTAATTTTCTTATGTTAAACAAACCTGCATTCCTGGGAAAGGTCCCACTTTGTCAAAGTAATTAATTCTTTTTAATATGCTATTGGATTACATTTGCTAATATTTTGTTGAGGATTTTTGTCTCTATATTCATAAGGGATACCGGCCTGTAGTTTTATTTTCTGTGATTATTTGTATGGTTTTGGTATGAGACTAATGCTAGCCACCTAGAATGAATTATGAAAAGCTCCCTCCTGCTCATTTTTTGCAAGAAATTGAGAAGATTTTTGTTAATCTTTGTATAATTCCCCAATAAAATCATCTGGTCCAGGACTTTTCTTTACTGGGAATGTTTTGATTATTAATTCAGTATTTTCACTTGTTACAGGTATGATGAAATTTTCTTTTGATTTTTGAGTCAATTTATATGATTTGTGTGTTTTCAGAAATTTGTCTATTTCATCTAGGTTATCTAATTTATTGGCCAAGAATTTTTCATATTATTCTCTTACAAATATTTTTATCTCCATATGGTCATGAGTAATGCACTGTCTTCCATTTTGTATTTTAGTTATTTGCATTTTCTCCTGTTATCTAGCTAAAGGTTTGTCAATTTTGTTGATCTTTTCAAAGAACAAAATTTTACAACCATTAATTTTTCTCTATTATTTTTCTATTCTCTATTTCATTTTTCTTCATAATAATATTTATTATTACATTCCTTCTAATAGATTTGAGATTAACTTGCTCTTCTTTTTGTAGTTCTTTAAGAGGTAAGGTTAGGCTGGTGATTGGAGATCTTTATTCATTCCTAACATAGGCATTTAAAGGCATAAATTTTCCTCTAAGCATTGCTTTCACTGCATACATTAAGTTTTGATATATTTTCATTGCCTTTAAATATTTTCTAATTTCTATTGTGATTTCTTCTAGAACACACTGTTTTATTGAAGAGTATGCTGTTTAATCTTCACAGACTTGTAAATTTTCCACTTTTATTCTATTATGGATTTTTTTGAACATCTTTATTGGAGTATAATTGCTTTACAATGGTATGTTAGTTTCTGCTTTATAACAAAGTGAATCAGTTATACATATACATATGTTTCCATATCTCTTCCCTCTTGAATCTACCTCCCTCCCACCCTCCCTATCCCACCCCTCTAGATGGTCACAAACCACCGAGCTGATCTCCCTGTGCTATGCAGCTGCTTCCCACTAGCTATCTATTTTAGGTTTGGTAGTGTATATATGTCCATGCCACCGTCTTACTTTGTTAGAGCTTATCCTTCCCCTTCCCCATATACTCAAGTCCATTCTCTAGTAGGTCTGTGTCTTTATTCTTGTTTTGCCCCAGGTTCTTCATGACTTTTTCTTCCCCCTTAGATTCCATATATATGTGTTAGCATACAGTATTTGTTTTTCTCTTTCTGACTTAATTCACTCTGTATGACAGACTCTAAGTCCATCCACATCCCTATAAGTAATTCAATTTAGTTCCTTATTATGGCTGAGTAACATTCCATTGTATATATGTGCCGCATCTTCTTTATCCATTCATCTGTTGATGGACACTTAGGTTGCTTCCATGTCCTGGCTATTGTAAATAGAGCTGCAATGAAAATTGTGGCACATCACTCTTTCTGAATTATGGATTTCTCAGGGTATATGCCCAGTAGTGGGATTGCTGGGTCGTATGGTGGTTATAATTTTAGTATTTTAAGGAATCTCCATAGTGTTCCCATAGTGACTGTATCAATTTACATTCACACCAACAATGAAAGAGGGTTCCCTTTCCTCCACACCCTCTCAAAAATTCGTTGTTTGTAGACTTCCTGATGATGGCCATTCTGACTGGTGTGAGTTGATACCTCATTGTAATTTTGATTGGCCTTTTTCTAATGATTAGTGATGTTGAGCATTCTTTCATGTATTTGTTGGCAACCTGTATATTTTCTTTGGAGAGATGTCTATTTAGGTCCTCTGCCCATTTTTGGATTGGGTTGTTTGTGGTTTTTTTGTTGTTGTTGAGCTGCATGAGCTGCTTGTATATTTTGGAGATTAGTCCTTTTTCAGTTGCTTCATTTGCAAATATTTTCTCCCAGCCTGGGCATTGTCTTTTGGTCTTGTTTATGGTTTCCTTTGCTGTGCAAAAGCTTTGAAGTTTCATTAGATTCTATTTGTTTATTTTTATTTCCATTTCTCTATGAGGTGGGTCAAAAAGGATCTTGCTGTGATGTACATCATAGAGTGTCCTTCCTATGTTTTTCTCTAAGAGTTTGGACTTACATTTAGGTCTTTAATGCATTTTGAGTTTATTTCTGCATATGGTGGAAGGGAGCACTCTAATTTCATTCTTTTACATGTAGCTGTCCTATTTTCCCAGTAACACTTATTGAAGAGACTGTCTTTTCTCTATTTTATATTATTGCCTCCTTTATCAAGTATAAGGTGGCCATACGTGCATGGGTTTACCTCTGGAGTTTCTATCCTGTTCCATTGATCTATATTTCTTTTTTTGTGCCAGTACCATACTGTCTTGATTACTGTAGCTTTGTAGTATAGTCTGAGCTCTGGGAGCCTGATTCCTTAAGCTCTATTTTTCTTTCTCAAGATTGCTTTGCCTATTCAGGGTCTTTTGTGTTTCCATAAAATTTGTGAAAAATTTTTCCTAGTTCTGTGAAAAATGCCATTGGTAGTTTGATAGGAATTGCATTGATTCTGAGATTGCTTTGGGTAGTAGCATCATTTTCACAATGTTGGTTCTTCCAATCCAAGGACATGGTGTATCTCTCCATCTGTTTGTATCATCTTTAATTTCTTTCATCAGTGTCTTATAATTTTCTGCATACAGCTTTCTTGTTAACTTAGGTTTGTTCCTAGGTATTTTGTTTTTTATGTTGCAGTGGCAAATGGGAGGGTTTTCTTAATTTCTCTTTCAGATATTTCATCATAGGTGTATAGAAATGCAAGTTGTTTCTGTGCATTAATTTTGTATCCTGCTACTTTACCAAATTCATTGATTAGCTCTAGTTGTTTTCTGGTAGCATCTTTAGGATTTTCTATGTATAGTATCATGTCATCTGCAAACAGTGACAGCTTTACTTCTTCTTTTCCGATTTGGATTCTTTTTATTTCCTTTTCTTCTCTGATTGCTGTGGCTAAATCTTCCAAAACTATGTTGAATAAGAGTGGTGAGAGAGGGCAACCTTGTCTTGTTCCTGATCTTAGTGGAAATGCTTTCAGTTTTTCACCATGTTGAAAAATGATGTTGGTTGTGGGTTTGTCATATATGGCCTTTATTATGTTGAGGAAAGTTCCCTTTATGCCTAATTTTTGGAGCATTTTTATCATAAATGGGTGTTGAACTTTGTCTAAAGCTTTTTCTGCATCTATTGAGATGATCATATTGTTTTTCTCCTCCCATTTGATAATGTGGTATATCACATTGATTGATTAGTGTATAATGGAGAATCCTTGCATTCCGGAGATAAACTCCACTTGATCATAGTGTACGATCCTTATAATTTGCTGTTGGATTCTGTTTGCTAGTATTTGGTTGAGGATTTTTGCATCTATATTCATCAGTGATATTGGCCTTTAGTTTTCTTTTTATGTGACATCTTTGTCTGGTTTTGGTATCTGGGTGATGGTGGCCTCATAGAATGAGTTTGGGAGTGTTCCTCCTCTTATATTTTGGAAGCGTTTTGGAAGAATAGGTGTTAGATCTCTAAATGTCTGATAGTATTCACCTGTGAAGCTGTCTGATCATGGGGTTTTTATTGCTGAAAGATTTTTATTCACAGTTTGAATTTCAGTGCTTGTGATTGCTGTGTTTATATTTTCTCTTTCTTCCTGGTTCAGTCTCAGAAGGTTGTGCTTTTCTAAGAATTCATCCATTTATTCCTTTTTATTGGCATATAGTTGCTTGTAGTAATCTCCCATGATCCTTTGTATTTCTGTACTGTCAGTTCTTACTTCACCTTTTTCACTTCTAATTGTGTTTTAGTCTTTTTCCTTCTTTTCTTGATGAGTCTTGCTAATGGTTTATCAATTTTGTTTATCTTCTCAAAGAACCAGTTTTAGTTTTATTGGTCTTTGCTATTGTTTCCTTCATTTCTTTTTCATTTATTTCTGATCTGAATTTTACGATTTCTTTCCTTCTGCTAATTTGGTTTTTGTTCATCTCTCTCTAATTGCTTTAGTTTAAGCATAGGTGTGTAGGTGTGTTTCTTTTTTCTTGTTTATTGATGTAGGATTGTATTGCTATAAACTTCATCTTACAACTTCTTTCACTGAACTCCATAGGTTTTGCATCATCATCTTTTCATTGTCATTTATTTCTAGGTATTTTTAATTTCCTCTTTGATTTCTTCAGTGATCTCTTCGTTATTTAGTAGTGTATTATTTAGCCTCCATATGTTTGTATATTTTACAGGTTTTTTTCCCTGTAATTGATATGTAGTCTCATAGCATTGTGATCAGGAAAGTTACTTGATACGATTTCAATTTTCTTAAATTTACTAAGGCTTGATTTGTGACACAAGATGTGATCTATCCTGGAGAATGTTCCTTGAGTGTTTGAAAAGAAAGTGTATTCTATTGTTTTTGGATGGAATGTCCTATAAATATCAATTAAGTCCATCTTGTGTAATGTATCCTTTAAAGCGTGTGTTTCCTTTTTTATTTTCATTTTGGATGATCTGTCCATTGGTGAAAGTGGACAGAGTTCCCTACTATGATAATGTTACTGTCAATTTCCCCTTTTATGGTTGTTAGTATTTGCCTTATGTATTGTGGTGTTCCTATGTTGGGTGCATAAATATTTACAATTGTTATATCTTCTTCTTGGATTGATTCATTTGCTGTTATGTACTTTCCTTCTTTGTCTCTGTAATAGACTTTATTTTAAAGTCTATTTTGTCTGATATGAGAATTTCTACTCCAACATTCTTTTGATTTCCAGTTGCATGGAATATCTTTATCCATTCCCTCACTTTCAATCTGTATGTGTCCCTATGTCTAAAGTGAGTTTCTTGTAGAGAGTATATATCTGGGTCTTTTTTGGTATCCATTCAGCCAGTCTATGTCTTTTGTTTTGATCATTTAATCCATTTATGTTTAAGGTAATTATCGATATGTATGTTCTATTACTGTTTTCTTAATTGTTTTCTGTTTGTTATTGTAAGTCTTTTCCTTCTCTTGTGTTACCTGCCTAGAGAAGTTCCTTTAGCATTTATTGTAGGTCTGGTTTGGTGGTGCTGAATTCTCTGAACTATTGCTTGCCTGTAAAGTTTTTAATTTCTCTGTTGAATCTCAATGAGATCCTTGCTGGGTAGAGTAATCTTGGTTGTAGGTTTTTCCCTTTCATCACTTTAAATATGTCCTGTCACTCCCTTCTGGCTTGCAGATTTCCTGCTAAAAATTCAGCTGTTAACCTTATGGGGATCCCCTTGTGTGTTATTTGTTGCTTTCCCTTGTGACTTTTAATATTTTTTCTTTGTATTTAATTTTTAATAGTTTGATTCATATGTGTCTTTGCATGTTTCTCCTTGGATTCATCCTGCATGGGCGTCTATGCTGTCTGGACTTGACTGAGTGTTTCCTTTCCCATGTTAGAGAAGTTTTCAACTATAATCTCTTCAACTATTTTCTCAGACACTTTCTTTTCCTCTTCTTCTTCTGGTATCCCCATAATTCGAATGTTGGTGCATTAAATGTTGTCCCAGAAGTCTCTGAGACTATCCTAAATTCTTTTCATTCTTTTTTTTTTTATTCTGCTCTGTGGTAGGTATCTCCACTATTTTGTCTTCCAGGTCACTTATCCATTCTTCTGCCTCAGTTATTCTGCTATAGATTCCTTCTAGAGAACTTTTAATTTCATTTATCATGTTGTTAATCATTGTTTGTTTGCTCTTTAGTTCTTCTAGGTCCTTGTTAAACGTTTGTATTATTTTCTCCAATCTTTTTACAAGATTTTGGATCATGTTTACTATCTTTACTCTGAAGTATTTTTCAGGGATACTGACTATTTCCTCTTCCTTGTTTTGTTTTGGTGGGCTTTTACTTTGCTCCTTCATCTGCTGTGTATTTCTCTGTCTTCTCATTTTGCTTAACTTACTTTGTTTGGGGTCTCCTTTTTGCAGGCTGCAGGTTCATCATTCCCACTGTTTTTGGTGTCTGCCCCCAGTGGGTAATGTTGGTTCAGTGGGTTGTGTAGGCTTCCTGGTGGAGGGGACTGGTGCCTGTTCCTGGTGGATGAGGCTGGATCTTGGCTTTCTGGTGGGCAGGACCACATCTGGTGGTGTGTTTTTGGGTGTCTGTGAACTTATTATGATTTTAGGCAGCCTCTCTGCTAATGAGTGATGTTGTGTTCCTGTCTTGCTAGGTGTTTGGCATGGGATGCCAAGCACTGTAGCTTGCTGGTCGTTCAGTGGAGCTGGGACTTAGCTTTGAGAGAGAGATCTCTGTGAGAGTTCTTGTCAATTGATATTACTTGTGGCTGGGAGGTCTCTGGTGGTCCAGTGCCCTGGACTTAGCTTTCCTACCTCTAAGGCTCAGGCCTGACACCTGACCTGATCGTGAAGACCCTGTCAGCCACACAAGTCAGAAGAAAAGGGAGAACAAAAGAAAGAGACATGAAATAAAATAAAGTTATTAAAATAAATATAAAAATTTATTAAAATGAAAAAATAAAAATTAATTAAGAAAAGGAATGCTACTAAATCCATATACAAATCCCCTAATGATGACAAGCGCTAAAAACTATGCTAAGATAAACATAAAAATCAGAAAATATTCAGTCACATCCAGGAAACCCCAGGTCTCCATTTACTCCCAAAGTCCACAGATTCAGTTTTGGGATGATTCATTGTCTATTCAGGTATTCCACAGATGCTGTGTACATCAAGTTGATTGTGGACATTTAATCCTCTGCTCCTGAGGCTGCAAGGAGAAATTTCACTCTCTCTTCTTTGTTCACACAGCTCCTGGGGTTTAGCTTTTGATTTGGCCCCACCTCGGGATGTAGGTCGCCTTCTAGCGTCTGTTTTTCGCCCAGAGGAGAAGGTTAAAGGAGCAGCTTATTAGTGGGCTCTGGCTCACTCAGGAAGGGGAGTGGGAGGGATTCAGAATGCGGGGCGAGCTTTCAGCAGCAGAGGCCATCATGATGTTGCAGCAGCCTGAGGCATGCCATTTGTTCCCCCGGGAAGTTGTCCCTGGGTCACAGGACTCTGGCAGTGGCGGGATGTACAGGCTCCCAGGAGGAGAGGTGTGAATAGTGACCTATGCTTGCACACAGGCTTCTTGGTGGCTGCAGCAGCAGCCTTAGCATTTCATGCCTCTCTCTGGTGTCTGCGCTGATAGCTGCAGCTTGCGCCAATCTCTGAAACTCATTTAGGTGATATTCTTAATCTCCTCTCATTGGTCACCCTGAAACGATGGTATCTTGACTCTTAGGCAGTTCCAAACTTTTTGTCGGAATCCCTCTTCGTTAGCTGTGGTGCACTAGCCAATTTAGGCTGTGTTCATGCAGCCAATCTCAGTCCTCTCCCTGAGGTCTCTATTCCGAAGCCAGAGCCTCAGCTCCAAACCCTCACCTGCCCCAGTGGCTGAGCAGAAAATCCTCTCGGCCAGCTGAGTGCTGGTCGACACTGATCCTCTGTGTGAGAATCTCTCTGCTTTTCCCTCTGCACCCTTGTTTCTGTGATCTCCTCCGTGGCTCCAAAGCTTCACTGTCCCCCATTCCTCATTTCCTCCAGTGAAGGGGTTTCCTAGTGTGTGGAATCTTTTCCTCATTCCCAGCTCCCTCCCAGAGGTGCAAGCCTCTTGCCTATTCTTTTGTTTCTGTTTTTTTTTTTTTTTCTGTTGCTCTACCCATGTACGTGGCGAGTAACTTGTCTTTTGGGAAGTCTGACATCTTCTGCCAGCATTCAGTAGGTGTTCTGTATGAGTTGTTCCACATGTAGCTGTATTTTTATATATTTGTGGGGAGGAAGGTGATCTCCACATCTTACTCCTCTGCCATCTTGATGGTCATCCTACAATACTGTGTTAATTACTGTAGCCCTGTAATATAGTTTGAAGTCAGGGAGCCTGATTCCCTCAGCTCCTTCTTTCTTTCTCAAGATTGCTTTGGCTATTCAGGGTTTTTTGTGTTTCCATACAAATTATAATTTTTTTTGTTCTAATTCTCTGAAAAATGCCTTCGACAATTTGCTAGGGATTGCACTGAATCTGTATATTGCTTTATGTAGTGTAGTCATTTTCAAAATGATTCTTCTTATCCAAGAACATGGTATATATCTCCATCTTTTTGTGTCATCTTTGATATTTTCATCATTTTCTTATTGTTTTTTGAACACAGTTTTTTGTTTCCTTAGATAGGTTTATTCCTAGGTATTTTATACTTTTGGTTGCAATGGTAAATGGGTTTGTTTCCTTAGTTTATCTTTCTGTTCTTTCTGCCACATCTTCTTTATCCATTCATCTGTTGATGGGCACTTAGGTTACTTCCATGTCCTGGCTATTGTAAATGGAGCTGCAATGAACATATTGCTGCATGACTCATTTTGATTTATGGTTTTCCCAGGGTATAAGTCTAGTAGTGGGAATGCTGGGGCATATGGTAAGTCTATTTTTAGATTTTTAAGGAACCGCCATACTGTTCTCCACAAAGGCTGTATATCAATTTACATTCCCACCAGCAGTGCAAGAGGGTTCCTTTTTCTCCACACCCTCTCCAGCATTAATTGTTTCTAGATATTTTGATGATGGACATTCTGACGTGTGTGAGAGTATATCTCATTGTAGTTTTGATTTGCACTTCTCTAATGATTAATGATGCTGAGCATTCTTTCATGTGTTTGTTGGCAGTCTGTATATCTTCTTTGGAGAAATGTCTATTTACGTTTTCTGCCCATTTTTGGATTGGGTTCTTTGTTTGTTATTGAGCTGCATGAGCTGCTTGTAAATTTTGGAGATTAATCCTTTGTCAGTTGCTTCATTTGCAAATATTTTCTCCCATTCTGAGGGTTGTCTTTTGGTCTTGTTTATGGTATCCTTTGCTGTGCAAAAGCTTTAAAGTTTCATTAGGTTTATTTTTGGTTTTATTTCCATTTCTCTATGAGGTGGGTCAAAAAGGATCTTGCTGTGATTTATGTCATAGAGTGTTCTGCCTAGGTTTTCCTCTAAGAGTTTGATGGAGCCTGGCCTCATATTTAGGTCTTTAATCCATTTTGATTTATTTCTGTGTATGGTGTTAGGGAGTGTTCCAATTTCATTCTTTTACATGTAGCTGTCCAGTTTTCCCAGCACCACCTATTGAAGAGGCTGTCCTTTCTCAACTGTACATTCCTGCCTCCTTTACCAAAGATAAGGTGAACATATGTGTGGGGGTTTATCTCTGGGATTTCTATCCTGTTCCATTGATCTATAGTTCTGTTTTTGTGCCAGTACCATACTGTCTTGATTACTGTAGATTTGTAGTATAGTCTGAAGTCAGGGAGCTTGATTCCTCCAGTTCCATTTTTCACTCTCAATATTGCTTTGGCTATTTGGGGTCTTTTATGTTTCCATACAAATTGTGAAATTTTTTGTTCTAGTTCTGTGAAAAATGCCAGTGGTAGTTTGATAGGGATTGCATTGAATATATAGATTGCTTTGCGTAGTAGAGTCATTTTCACAATGTTGATTCTTCTAATCCAAGAACATGGTATATCTCTCTATCTATTTGTAACATCATTAATTTCCTTCATCAGTGTCTTATAATTTTCCACATACACACCTTTTGTCTTCTTAGGTAGGTTTATTCCTATATATTTTATTATTTGTGTTGCAGTGGTAAATGGGGGTGATTTCTTAATTTCACTTTCAGATTTTTCATCGTTAGTGTATAGGAATGCCAGACATTTGTGCACATTAATTTTTTATCCCTCTACTTTACCAAATTTATTGATTAGCTCTAGTAGTTTTCTGGTAGCATCTTTAGGATCCTCTATGTATAGTATCATGTCATCTGCAAACAGTGACAGCTTTACTTCTTCTTTTCCGATTTGGATTCCATTTATTTCCTTTTCTTCTCTGATTGCTGTAGCTAAAACGTCCAAAACTGTGTTGAATAATAGTTGTGAGAGTGGGCAACCTTGTCTTGTTCCTGATCTTAGCGGAAAGAGTTTCATTTTCTCAACATTCAGGACGATGTTGGCTGTGGGTGTGTCATATATGGCCTTTATTATGTTGAGGAAAGTTCCATCTATGCCTATATTCAGCAGGATTTTTATCATAAATGGGTGCTGAATTTTGTTGAAAGCTTTCCCTGCATTGACAGAGATGGTCATATGGTTTTTCTCCTTCAATTAGTTAATATGGTGTGTCACATTGATTGATTTGCGTATATTGAAGAATCCTTTCATTACTGGAATAAACCCCACTTGATCATGGTGTATGAAGCTTTTAATGTGCTGTTGGATTCTGTTTTCTAGTATTTTCTTGAGGATTTTTGTGGCTATGTTGTTCAGTGATATTGGCCTCTAGTTTCCTTTCTTTTTGATATCTTTTTCTGGTTTTGGTATCAGGGTGATGGTGGCCTCATAAAATGAGTTTGGGAGTGTTTGTCCCTCTGCCATATTTTGGAGGAGTTTAAGAAGGATAGGTGTTAGCTCTTCTCTAAACGATTGATAGAATTCGCCTCTGAAGCCATCTAGTCCTGGGCTTTGGTTTGTTGGAAGATTTTTAATCACAGTTTCAATTTCAGTGCTTGTGATTGGTCTGTTCTTATTTTGTATTTCTTCCTGATTCAGTCTCAGCAGGTTGTGCATTTCTAAGAATTTGTCCGCTTCTTCCAGGTTGTCCATTTTATTGGCGTAGCGATGCTTGTAGAAATCTCTCATGATCCTTTGTATGTCTGCAGTTTCAGTTGTTAGTTCCCCTTTTTCATTTTGAATTGTACTGATTTGAGTCTTCTCCCCTTTTCTCTTGATGAGTCTGGCTAATGGTTTATAAATCTGGTTTATCTTCTCAAAGAACAAACTTTTAGTTTTATTGATGTTTGCTATCGTTTCCTTCATTTCTTTTTCTTTAATTTCTGATCTGATTTTTATGATTTTTTTCCTTCTGCTAATTTTGGGTTTTTTGTTCTTCTTTCTCTATTTGTTTTATTTGCAAGGTTACGTTGCTTGTTTGAGATGCTTCCTATTTCTTAAGGTAGGTTTGTATTGGAATAAAATTCCTTCTTAGAACTGCTTTTGCTGCATCCCATAAGTTTTGGATCGTCGTGTTTTCATTGTCATTTGTCACATTTTTTTATTTTTTTTGTGCGGTACACTGTCCTCTCACTGTTGTGGCCTCTCCCGTGGTGGAGCACAGGCTCCAGACGTGCAGGCTCAGCGTCCATGGCTCAAAGGCCCAGCCACTCCGTGGCATGTGAGATCTTCCCGGACCGGGGTACGAACCCACGTCCCCTGCATTGGCAGGCAGACTCTCAACCACTGTGCTACCAGGAAAGCCTGTCTCTTGGTATTTTTTGATTTCCACTTTGATTTCTTCAGTGATCTCTTCGTTATTAAGTAGTGTATTGTTTTGCCCCCATGAGTTTGTATTTTTTACACATTTTTCTGTAATTGATATCTAGTTACATACCTTTGTGGTCATAAAAGATACTTGATACAATTTCAATTTTCTTAAATTTACCAAGGCTTTATTTGTGACCCAATATATGATCTATCCTGGAGGATGTTCCATGAGAACTTGAGAAAAATATGTAATCTGTTGTTTTGGGGTAGAATATTCTATACATATCAATTAAGTCCATCTTGTTTAATATTTCATTTAAAGGTTGTGTTTCCTTATTTTTTTTTCATTTTGGATGATCTGTCCATTGGTGAAACTGGGGTGTTAAAGTCTCCTACTATGATTTTGTTGCTGTCGATTTCCCATTTTATGGCTCTTAGTATTTGCTTATGTACTGAGGTGCTCCTATGTTGCATGCATAAATATTTACAATTGTTATATCTTCTTCTTGGATCGATCCCTTGATCGTTATATAGTGTCCTTCTTTGTCTCTTGTAATAGTCTTTATTTAAAGTCTATTTTGTCTGATATGAGAATTGCTACTCCAGCTTTCTTTTGATTTCTATTTGCATTGAATATATTTTTCCATCCCCTCACTTTCACTCAGTATGTTTCCCTAGGTCTGAAGTGGGTCTTTTGTAGACAGCATATATAAGGGTCTTGTTTTTGTATCCGTTGAGCCAGTCTGTGTCTCTTTGTGGGAGCACTTAATCCATTTACTTTTAAGGTAATTATCAATATGCATGTTCCTATTCCCATTTTCTTAATTGTTTTGGGTTCGCTATTGTAGGTCTTTTCCTTCTTTTGTGATACTTGCCTAGAGAAGTTCCTTTACCTTTTGTTTTAAAGCTGGTTTGGTGATGCTGAACTCTCTCAGGTTTTGCTTGTCTGTAAAGGTTTTAGTTTTTCCATCAAATCTGAATGAGATCCTTGCTGGGTAAAGTAATCTTTGTTGTAGGTTTTTCTCCTTCATCACTTTAAATATGTCCTGCCAATCCCTTCTGGCTTGCAGAGTTTCCGCTGAAAGGTCAGCTGTTAACCTTATGGGGATTCTTTTGTGTGTTATTTGTTGTTTTTCCCTTCCTGCTTTTAATATGTTTTCTTTGTATATAATTTTTGACAGTTTTATTAATATGTGTCTTGGCATATTTCTCATTGGATTTATCCTGTATGGCACTCTCTGTGCTTCCTGGAATTAATTAACTATTTCCTTTCCAATATTAGGGAAGTTTTCAACTATAACCTCTTTAAATATTTTCTCAGTCCCTTTCTTTTTCTCTTCTCCTTCTGGGACCCATATAATTCAAATGTTGGTGCGTTTAATGTTGTCCCAGTGGTCTCTGAGACTGTCCTCAGTTCTTTTCATCCTTTTTTTTTATTCTGCTCTGCAGTAGTTATTTCCACTATTTTATCTTCCAGGTTACTTATCCTTTCTTCTGCTTCAGTTATTCTCCTATTCATCCCTCCTAGAGTATTTTTAATTTCATTTATTGTATTTTTCATCATTGCTTGTTTCCTCTTTACTTCTTCTAGTTTCTTATTAATGTTTCTTGCATTTTCTCTATTCTATTTCCAAGGTTTTGGATCATCTTTACTATCATTATTCTGAATCCTTTTTTATGTAGACTGCCTATTCTCTCTTCATTTGTTAGGTGTGGCGGGTTTTTACCTTGCTCCTTCTTCTGTTGTGTGTTTTTCTGTCTTCTCAGTTTGCTTATCTTCCTGTGTTTGGGGGCTCCTTTTTGCAGGCTGCAGGTTCGTACTTCCCGTTGTGTTTGGTGTCTGTCCTCAGTGGCAAAGGTTGGGTCAGTGGGTTGTGTAGGCTTCCTGGTGGAGGGGAGTAGTGCTTGTATTCTGCTGGAAGAGGCTGCATCTTGTCTTTCTGGTAAACAGGTCCACATCTGGGTGTCTGTGTTGGTGTGCCTGTGGCCTTATTATGATTTTAAGCAGCCTCTCTGCTAATGGATGGGACTGTGTTCCTGTCTTGCTTATTATTTGGCATACGTTGTCCAGCACAGTAGCTTGCGGTCATTGAGTGAAGCTGGGTCTTGATGTTGAGAAAGAGATCTCTGGGTGATTTTCACCATTTGATTTTACTTGGAGCTGGGAGTTCTCTGGTTGACCAGTGTCCTGAAGTTGGCTCTCCCACCTCAGAGGCACAGCAAAGACTCTTGGCTGGAGCCCCAGGAGCCTTTCATTCACATGGCTCAGAATAAAAGTGAGAAAAGATAGAGAAAAAGAAAGAAATATGATAAAATAAAATAAAGATAAAAGAAGATAAATTATTAACATAAAAAATAATTATTGATATATAGGAAGTTGGCGGAAGTGTAAGACGCAGAGATCACCTTCCTCCCCACAGATACACCAGAAATACATTTACACGTGGAATAACTCCTACAGAACACATACTTAATGTTGGCAGAAGACCTCAGATCTCCCAAAAGGCAAGAAAGTCCCCACGTACCTGGATAGGGCAAAAAAAAAAAGAATAAACAGAGACAAAATGATAGGAGTGGGACCTGCACCAGTGGGAGGGAGCTGTAAATGAGGAAAGGTTTTCACACATTAGGAAGCCCCTTCGTGGGCAGAGACTGCAGGTGGTGGAGGGGGAAAGCTTCGGAGCCATGGAGGAGAGTACAGCAACAGGGGTGCTGAGGGCAAAGCAGAGAGATTCCCGCACAGAGGATCAGTGCCGACCGGCACTCACCAGCCTGAGAGGCTTCTCTGTTCACCTGCCGGGGTGGGCGGGGCTGGATGCTGAGGCTCGGGCTTCGGTCATAGCTCAGAGAGAGGACTGGGGTTGGCGACATGAACAGAGCCTGCAGGGGGTTAGCACACCACGGCTACCCGGGAGGGAGTCCAGGGAAAAGTCCCAACCTGCCGAAGGGGCAAAAGACTTTTTCTTCCCTCTTTGTTTCCTGGTGCGCCTGGAGAGGTGATAAAGAGCACTGCTTAAAGGAGCTCCAGAGACGGGCGTGAGCTGTGGCTAAAACTGCAAACAGCAGAGACGGGCATGAGACGCTAAAGCTGCTGCTACTGCCACCAAGAAGCCTGTATGCGAGCACAGGTCACTATCCACAACAATTTTCTGGGGAGCCTGTGCAACCCAGCACTGCCAGGGTCCCGGGATTCAGGGACAACTTACCAGGGGGACACACAGTGCACCTCAGGCTGGTGCAATGTCACGACGGCCTCTGTCGCAGAAGGCTCGCCCAGCACTCCATGCGCTTCCCTCCCCCCAGCCCTGAGTGAGCCAGAATCCCTGAAGCAGCTCCTCCTTTAACCCCGTACTGTCTGAGCAAAGAACAGACGCCCTCTGGCGGACTACCCGCAGAGGCGGGGCCAAATCCAAAGCTGAGACCCAGGAGCTGTGAGAACAATAAGGAGAAAGGGAAATCTCTCCCAGCAGCCTCAGAAGAAGAGGATTAAATCTCCACAATCAACTTCATGTACCCTACATCTGTGGAATACATGAATAGACAACGAATCATCCCAAATTGTGGAGGTGGATTTTGAGAGCAAGGTTTATGAGTTTTTCCCCATTTCCTCCTTTTGTGAGTGTGTATATTTATGCTTCTGTGTGAGATTTTGTCTGTATAGCTTTGCTTCCAACATTTGTCCTAGCATTCTATCCGTCCATTTTTTGTTTGTTCGTTTTTTATTTTGTTGTTTTTTTCTTAAAAATTTTTTTCTTAATAATAACTTTTTATTTTAATAACTTTATTTTATTTTATCTTACTTTATTTTATTTTACCTTCTTTCATTCTGTCTTTAATTCCTTCTCTCCTTCCTTCCTTCCTTCCTCCCTCCCTCCCTCCCTCCCTCTCTTCTTTCTTTCTTTTATTCTTTCTTTCTTTCTTTCTACTTTTTTCTCCATTTTATTCTGAGCCATGTGAATGAAAGGCTCTTGGTGCTGCACCCAGGAGTCAGTGCTGTGCCTCTGAAGTGGGAGAGGCAACTTCAGGACACAGGTTCACAAGAGACGTCCCAGCTCCATATAATATCAAATGGCGAAAATCCCCCAGAGCTCTCCATCTCAACCCCAGCACCCAGGTTCACTCAATGACCAGCAAGCTACAGTGCTGGACACTCTATGCCAAATAACTAGCAAAACAGGAACACAAATCCACCCATTTGCAGAGAGACTGCCTAAAATCATAATAAGTCCACAGACACCGCAAAACACATCACCAGTCGTGGACCTTCCCACTAGAAAGACAAGATCCAGCCTCATCCAACAGCACACAGGCACTATACCCCTCCACCAGGAAGGCGACACAACCCAATGAACCCACTTTAGCCACTGGGGACAGACACCAAAAACGACAGGAAGTATGAACCTGCAGCCTGCGAAAAGGAGACCCAAAACACAGTAAGATAAGCAAAATGAGAAGACAGAAAAACACACAGCAGGTGAAGGAGCAAGGTAAAAACCCACCAGACCTAACAAATGAAGAGGAAAAAGGAAGTCTATATGAAAAAGAATTCAGAATAATGATAGTAAAGTTGATCCAAAATCTTGGAAATAGAATGGACAAAATGTAAGAAACATGTAACAAGGACCGAGAAGAAGTAAAGAAGCAATGATGAACAAAAAAATAAATGAAATTAAAAATACTCTAGATGGGATCAATAGCAGAATAACTGAGGCAGAAGAAAGGATAAGTGACCTGGAAGATAAAATAGTGGAAATAAGTACTGCAAGGCACAATAAAGAAAAAAGAATGAAAAGAGCTGAGGATAGTCTCAAAGACCCCTGGGACAACATTAAGCACAACATTATTCAAATTATAGTGGTTCCAGAAGAAGAAGAGAAAAAGAAAGAGACTGAGAAAATATTTGAAGAGGTTATAGTTGAAAACTTCCCTAATATGGGAAAGGAAATAGTTAATCAAGTCCAGGAAGCAGAGAGAGTCCCACACAGGATAAATACAAGGATAAGTACGCCAAGACACATATTAATCAAACTGTCAAAAATTAAATACAAAGAAAATAGATTAAAAGCAGCAAGGGAAAAACAACAAATAACACACAAGGGAATCCTCATAAGGTTAACAGCTGATCTCTCAGCAGAAATTCTGCAAGCCAGAAGGGACTGGCAGAACATATTTAAAGTGATGAAGGAGAAAAACCTGCAACAAAGATTACTATACTCAGCAAGGATCTCATTCAGATTTGATTTAGAAATTAAAACTTTTACAGAGAAGCAGAAGCTGAGAGAGTTCAGCACCACCTAACCAGCTTTACAACAAAATCTAAAGGAACTTCTCTAGGCAAGAATCACAAGAGAAGGAAAAGATCTACAATAATGAAGACAAAACAATTAAGAAAATGGGAATAGGAAAATTCATATCGATAATTACCTTAAATATAAATGGACTAAATGCTCCCACCAAAAGACACAGATTGGCTGAATGGATACAAAAATAAGACCCATATATATGCTGTCTACACGATACCCACTTCAGACCTAGAGACACATACAGACTGAAAGTAAGGGGATGGAAAAAGATATTCCATGCGAACATAAACCAAAAGAAAGCTGGAGTAGCAATTGTCATATCAGACAAAATATAATTGAAAATAAAGACTATTAGAAGCAACAAAGAAGGACACTGCATAATGATCAAGGGATCGATCCAGGAAGAAGATATAACAATTGTAAATATTTATACACCCAGCATAGGAGCACCTCAATACATAAGGCAAATACTAACAGCCATAAAAGGGGAAATCGACAGTAACACATTCTTCGTGGGGACTTTAACACCCCCATTTTAACCAATGGACAGAACATCCAAAATGAAAATAATTAAGGAAACACAAGCTTTAAATGATACATTAAACAAGATGGACTTAATTGACATTTATAGGACATTCCATCCAAAAACATCAGAATACACATTTTTCTCAAGTGCTCATGGAATATTCTCCAGGATAGATCATATCTTGGGTCACAAATCAAGCCTTGGTAAATTTAAGAAAATTGAAATTGTATCAAATATCTTTTCCGGCCACAACACCATGAGACTAGATATCAATTACAGGAAAAGATCTGTAAAAAATACAAACACATGGAGGCTAAACAACACACTACTTAATAACGAAGTGATCACTGAAGAAATCAAAGAGGAAATAACAAAATTACCTAGAAACAAATGACAATGGGGACACGATGACCCAAATCCTATGGGATGCAGCAAAAGCAGTCCTAAGAGGGAAGTTTATAGCAATACAATCCTACCTTAAGAAATAGGAAACATCTCTAATAAACAACATAATGTTGCACCTAAAGCAATTAGAGAAAGAAGAACAAAAAACCCCCAAAGCTAGCAGAAGGAGAGAAATCATAAAGATCAGATCAGAAATAAATGAAAAAGAATGAAGAAAATGATAGCAAAGATCAATAAAACTAAAAGCTGGTTCTTTGAGAAGATAAACAAAATTGATAAACCATTAGCCAGACTCATCAAGAAAAAATGGGAGAAGACTCAAATCAATAGAATAAAAATTAAAAAAGAGAAGTAACAACTAACATGACAGAAACACCAAAGATCATGAGAGATTACTACAAGCAAATCTATGCCAATAAAATGGACAATCTATAAGAAATGGACAAATTCTTAGAGAGGCACAACCTGCCAAGACTGAATCAGGAAAAAGTAAAAAATATGAACAGACCAATCACAAGCACTGAGATTGAAACTGTTATTAAAAGTCTTCCAACAAACAAAATCCCAGGACCAGATGGCTTCACAGGCGAATTCTATCAAACATTTAAAGAAGAGCTAATACTTATCCTTCTAAAACTCTTCCAAAATATAGCAGAGGGAGGAACACTCCCAAACTCATACTATGAGGCCAACATCTCCTTGTTAACAATACCAGACAAGGATGTCACAATGAAAGAAAACTATAGGCCAATATCACTGATGAGCATAGATGCAAAAATCCTCAAGAAACTCTAGCAAACAGAATCCAACAGCACATCAAAAGGATCATACACCATGATCAAGTGGGGTTTATTCCAGGAATGCAAGGATTCTTCAATATACGCAAATCAATCAACGTGATACACCATATTTACAAATTGAAGCAGAAAAAACATATGATCATCTCAATAGATGCAGAGAAAGCTTTAGACAAAATTTAACACCCATTTATTATTAAAACCCTGCAGAAAGTAGGCATACATGGAACTTTCCTCAACATAATAAAGGCCATATATGAAAAACCCAGAGCCAACATCGTTCTCAATGGTGAAAAACTGAAAGCATTTCCACTAAGATCAGGAACAAGACAAGTTTGCCCAGTCTTCACTCTTGTTCAACATAGTTTTGGAAGTTGTAGCCACAACAATCAGAGAAGTAAAGGAAATAAAGTGAATCCAAACTGGAAAAGTAGAAGTAAATCCGTCACTGTTTGCAGATGACATGATACCATACATAGAAAATCCTAACGATGCTACCAGAAAACTACTAGAGCTAATCAATGAATTTGGTAAAGTAGCAGGATACAAAATTAACGCACAGAGATGTCTGGCATTCCTGTACGCTAATGATGAAAAATCTGAAGGCAAAATCAAGAAATCATTCCCATTTACCATTGCAACAAAAATAATAAAATATCTAGGAATAAACCTCCCTAAGGAGACAAAAGACCTGTATGCAAAAATTATAAGACACTGATGAAAGTAATTAAAGATGATACAATTAGATGGAGAGATATAACATGTACTTGGATTGGAAGAATCAACATTGTGAAAATGACTCTACTACCCAAAGCAATCTACAGATTCAATGCAATCCCTATCAAACCACCACTGGCATTTTTCACAGAACTAGAACAAAGAATTTCACAATTTATATGGAAATACAAAAGACCCCGAATAGCCAAAGCAATCTTGAGAACGATAATTGGAGCTGGAGGAATCAAGCTCCCTGACTTCAGACTATACTAATAAGTTACATTAATCAAGACTGTATTTTACTGGCACGAGAACAGAAAGGTAGATAAATGGGACATGGTAGAAAGCCCAGAGATATACCCACGTGCATATGGTCACCTTATCTTTGATTAAGTAGGCAGGAATGTACAGTGGAGAAAGGACAGACTCTTCAATAAGTGGTGCTGGGAAAACTGGGCAGGTACATGTAAAAGTATGAGATTACATCACTCCCTAACACCATACACAAAAATAAGCTCAAAATGGATTAAAGACCTAAATGTAAGGCCAGAAACTATCAAACTCTTAGAGGAAAACATAGGCAGAACACTCCATGACATAAATCACAGCAAGATCCTTTTTGACACACCTCCTACAGAAATGGAAATAAAAACAAAAATAAACAAATGGGACCTAATGAAACTTCAAAGCTTTTGCACAGCAAAGGAAACCATAAACAACACCAAAAGACAACCCTCATAATGGGAGAAAATATTTGCAAATGAAGCAACTGACAAACGATTAATCTCCAAAATTTGTAACCAGCCCCTGCAGCTCAATAACAAAAAATCAAACAATCCAATCCAAAAATGGGCAGAAAACCTAAATAAACATTTCTCCAAAGAAGATATACACACTGCCCACAAACACATGAAATAATGCTCAACCTCATTAATCATTAGAGAAATGCAAATCAAAACTACAATGAGATATCATCTCACACCAGTCAGAATGGCCATCATCAAAAAATCTAGAAACAGTAAATGCTGGAGAGGGTGTGTAGAAAAGGGAACACTCTTGCACTGCGGGTGAGAATGTGAATTGGTACAGCCACTATGGAGAACAGTATGGATATTCCTTAAAATACTACAAATAGAACTACCATATGACCCAGCAATCCCACTACTGGGCATATACCCTGAGAAAACCGTAATTCAAAAAGAGTCATGTACCAAAATGTTCATTGCAGCTCTATTTACAATAGCCCAGAGACAGAAACAACCTAGGTGTCCATCATCAGATGAATGGATAAAGAAGATGTGGCACATATATTCAATGGAATATTACTCAGCCATAAAAAGAAACGAAATGGAGCTATTTGTAATGAAGTGGATGGACCTAGAGTCTCTCATACAGAGTGAAGTATGTCAGAATGAGAAAGCCAAATACCGTATGCTAACACATATATATGGAATTTAAGAAAAAAAAAAGTCATGAAGAACCTAGGAGTAAGACAGGAATCAAACACAGACCTACTGGTGGATGGACTTGAGGATATGAGGAGGGGGAAGGGTAAGCTGTGACAAAGCGCAAGAGTGGCATGGACATATATACACTACCAAATGTAAAGTAGATAGCTAGTGGGAAGCAGCCGCATAGCACAGGGAGATCAGCTCGGTGCTTTGTCACCACCTATAGGGGTGGAATAGGGAGGATGGGGGGGAGGGAGATGCAAGAGGGAAGAGATATGGGAACATATGTACATGTATAACTGATTCACTTTGTTATAAAGCAGAAACTAACACACCATTGTAAAGCAATTATACTCCAATAAAGATGTAAAAAACAAATTGATATCTAGTTCATCAATAAAAGCAAATGTATTATTATGGAAAAAAAAAGAAGAATAAGGCAAATCAATATAAAGGTGTGATTTCCAAGCTATACTGTTAAGTGAAAACAAATAAAGACAAAACAAACAAACAAACAAAAAATAAATTCTTTGGGAATGATCATATAATAATGGATTCTTTTTTAACATTTGTTCAGTCTCTTCTTACCCATACCACCCCGGAAGATCTGGTGTCAGTTCCTGAAGTAAGACATTAAAAGTTGATTAGTGAGAAGACACTAGTATCCTTAAAATAATTTATGGTGCTTGTAATTTGTAGATTCAAGTTAATGGTGATGGATGCTGCAATTAAATTTTTTCCCTGATTTTGATGGAAATAATGGGATTCAGGAGATGTAGAGGCAAAATGGCAGTAATTAACCATCAGAAAAAAATCTTGGTGCAATTATCACAATAAACGACAGAAAGAAACTCTTAAAAAATAATTATTATGAAAAAAATTTTAAAGTAAAAAAGAAAAAAGAAAAAATGAATGGATCGACAGAATCCTAGGACAAATGATGAAAAGAAAGCGACATAGACAATATCTCACACAGAAGCATACATATACACACTCACAAAAACAGGAAAAGTGGAAAAAATAATATATTTTGCTCCCAAAGTCCACCTCCTCAATTTGGGATGATTCGTTGTCTATTCAGGTATTCCACAGATGCAGGTACATCAAGTTGATCGTGGAAATTTAATCTGCTGCTCCTGAGGCTGCTAGGCGAAATTTCCTTTTCTCTTCTTTGTTCACACAGCTCCTGGGGTTCAGCTTTGGATTTGGCCCCACCTCTGCGTGTAGGTCACCTAAGGGCGTCTCTTCTTTGCTCAGACAGGACGGGGTTAAAGGAGCAGCTGATTCGGGGGCTTGGGCTCACTCAGGCCGTGGGGAAGGAAGGGTACAAATGCAGTGTGAGTCTGCGACAGCAGAGGCCAGTGTGACTTTGCACCAGCCTGATGCACACCATGCGTTCTCCCGGGGAAGTTGTCCCTGGATCACAGGACCCTGGCAGTGGTGGGCTGCACAGGCTCCCGGGAGTGGAGTTGTGGATAGTGACCTGTGCTCACACACAGGCTTCTTGGTGGTGGCAGCAGCAGCCTTAGCATCTCATGGCCGTCTCTGTGGTCTGCACTGATAGCTGTGGCTAGCACCCGTCTCTGGATCTCCCTTAAGCAGCACTCTTAATGCCCTCTCCTCACACACCAGGATATAAAGAGGGAAGAAAAAGTGTCTTGCCTCTTTGGCAGGTCCAGACATTTTCCTGGACGCCCTTCCGGGTAGCCGTGGTGCATTAACCCCCTTCAGGCTGTGTTCACACCACCAACCCCATTCCTGTCCCTTTGATCCAACCAAAGCCCGAGCCTCAGCTCTCAGCCCCCGCCCGCCCCGGCAGGTGAGCAGATAAGCCTCTTGGGCTGGTGAGTGCTGGTCGACACTGACCCTCTGTGCGGGAATCTCTCTGCTTTGCCCTCCGCACCCCTGTTGCTGCACTCTCCTCGGCAGCTCTGTAGCTCACCCCTCTGCCACCTGCAGTCTCCACCCATGAAGGGGCTTCCTAGTGTGTGGAAACCTTTCCTCCTTCACAGCTCCCTCCCACTGGTGCAGGTCCCGTCCCTATTTTTTCATCTCTGCTTTTCATTTTTCTTTTGCCCTACCCAGGTACGTGGGGAGTTTCTTTCCTTTTGGGAGGTCTGCGGTCTTCTGCCAGCGTTCAGTAGGTGTTCTATAGGAGCAGTTCCACGTGTAGATGTATTTCTGATATATCAATGGGGAGGAAGGTGATCTCTGCATCTTACTCTTCCACCATCTTCTCCTGGTCCATGGGTTCGAATTTTGTCAAAAGCTTTTTCTGCACCTATTAAGATGATCATATGGTCTTTATTATTCATTTTGATAATATGGTGTATCACATTAATTGATTTGCATATTTTGAAGAATCCTTGCATCCCTGGGATAAATCCCACTTGAACATGGTTTATGATACTTTTAATGTGTTTTTGGGTTCTGTTTGCTGTTATTTTTTGAGGATTTTGCATCTATGTTCATCAGTGATGTTGGCCTGTAATTGTCTTTCTTTGTGATACCTTTGTCTGTCTTGGTATCAGGGTGATGGTGGCCTCATAGAATGAATTTGGGAGTGCTCCTCACTCTGCAATTTTTTTATTTTATTTTATTTTATTTTAATTTTGGCTGTGTTGGGTCTTCGTTTCTGTGCAAGGACTTTCTCTAGTTGCGGCGAGCGGGGGCCACTCTTCATCGCGGTGCGCGGGCCTCTCACTATTGCGGGCTCTCTTGTCGGAGCACAGGCTCCAGACACGCAGGCTCAGTAGTTGTGGCTCACGGGCTTAGTTGTTCCGCTGCACGTGGGATCTTCCCATACCAGGGCTCAAACCCACGTCCCCTGCATTGGCAGGCAGATTCTCAACCACTGCGCCACCAGGGAAGCCCACTCTGCAATTTTTTGAAAGAGTTTTAGAATGATAGGTGTTAGCTCTTTAAGTATTTTATAGAATTTGCTTGTGAAGTCATCTGGTCTTGGATTTTTGTTTGTTGGAAGATTTTTAAACACAGTTTCAATTTCAGTGCTTGTGATTGGTCTTTCATAATTTCTATTTCTTCCTGGTTCAGTCTTGGAAGGTTATACCTTTCTAAGAATTTGTCTATTTCTTCCAGGTTTTCCATTTTATTGGCAATAGTTGCTTGTAGTAGTCTCTTATGATCATTTGTATTTCTGTAGTGTCATTTGTTTTTTTTTTTATTTCTAATTTTATTGATTTGAGTAATCTCCCCCCCCATATTTTTTTTCTTAATGAGTCTGCCTAAAGGTTTATCAGTTTAAAGAATCAGCTATTAATTTCATTGATGTTTGCTATTGTTTTCTTCTCTTCTATTTCATTTATTTCTGCTGTAATCTTTATGATTTCTTTCCTTGTATTAACTTTGTGTTTTGTTTCTTCTTTTTTCTCTAATTGCTTTAGATGTAAAGTTAGGCTGTTTATTTGAGATTTTTCTTGTTTCTTGAGGTAGGATTTTATTGCTCTAAACTTCCCTTCTAGAAATGTTTTTACTGCATGCTATAGATTTTGGGTCATAGTGGTTTTGTTGTTATTTGCCTGTAGGTATTTTCTAATTTCCTCAGTGATCTCTTTGTTATTTAGAAGTATATTGTTTAGTCTCCATATGTTTGTGGTTTTTTCCAGGTTTTTTTCTGTAAATTATTTCTAATCTCATGGTATTTTGCTCAGAAAAAAGATTCTTGATATGATTTTAATTTTCTTAAATTTTCCAAGGCTTGAATTGTGACCCATGGTATGATCTATCTTGGAGAATGTTCTCTGTGCACTTGAGAAGAAAGTGTATTCTGCTGCTTTTGGATGGAATGTCCTATAAATATCAATTAAGTCTATCTTGTCTAATGTGTCATTTAAGGTTTTTCTTTCCTTATTAATTTTCATTCTGGATGCTTTGTCCATTGGTGTAATTGGGGTGTTAAACTCCTCCACTTTTATTACCCCTTTTCTGGCTAAAAGCATTTGTCTTATATATTGAGGTGCTCCTTTGTTTGGTGCACAAATAATTACAATTATTATATCTTCTTCTTGAATTGATCCCTTGATTATTATGTATTATCCTTCCATGTCTCTTGTTACAGTCTTTAATTTAAAGTCTATTTTGTCTGAAATTAGTATTGCTATTCCAGATTTCCCTTGATTTCCATTTACATGGAATATCTTTTTCCATCCCCTCACTTTCAGTCTGTATGTGTCCCTAGGTCTGAATTGGTTCTCTTGTAGACAGCATATATACAGTTCTTGTTTTCGTATTCATTTATCCAGTCTGTGTCTTTTGCTTGGAGCTTTTAATTCATTTACATTTAAGGTAATTACCAATATGTATGTTCCTATTGCCATTTTCGTAATTGTTTTTGGTTTTTGTAGGTCTTTTTCTTCTCTTGTGTTACCCACCTAGATTATTTCCTTTAGCATTTGTTGTAAGCCTCGTTTGATGGTGCTGAATTCTCTTAGTTTCTGCTTGTCTGTAAAGGTTTTGATCTTTCCATCAAATCTGAATGATATCCTTGCTGGATAGAGTAATCTTGGTTGTGCATTTTTCCCTTTCATCACTTTAAATATATCTTTCCACTCCCTTCTGTCCTCCAGAGTTTCTGCTGAAAACTCAGGTGATAAACTTATGAGGATTCCCTTATATGTTATTTGTTGCTTTTCCCTTGCTGCTTTTAATATTTTTTCTTCATCTTTGATTTTTTTTCAATTTGATTGCTATGTGTCTCATCATCTTCCTCCTTGTGTTTATCTTGCCTGGGACTTTCTGAGTTTCCTGGAGTTGGGCAACTGTTTCCTTTCCCATGATAGTGAAGTTTTTAACTATAATGTCTTCAAATATTTTCTCAGACCCTTTACATTTCTCTTCTTCTTCAGGTACCCCATAATCTGTATGTTGTTGTATTTAATGTTGTCCCAGACGTCTCTAAGACTGTCCACTTTTCTTTCCATTCTTTTTTTCTTTATTCTGCTCTGAAGCAGTGATTTCCACCATTTTATCTTCTAGCTCACTTATCCATTCTTCTGCCTCAGTTATTCTGCTATTGATTCCTTGTAGTGTATTTTTTTATTTCAGTTATTGTGTTGTTCATCACTGTTTGTTCTTTAAATCTTCTATCTTCTTGTTAAACATTTCTTGTATCTTCTTGATCCATGCTTACATTCTATTTTCAAAATCTTGGATTATATTTACTCTCATTACTCTCAATTATTTTAGGTAGATTTCCCATTTCCTCTTCATTTTTTTTTGTCTTCTGGGTTTTTACCTTACTCTTTCCTATGTAACATATTTCTCTGTTGTCACATTTTGTGCAACTTACTGTGTTTGTGGTCTCCTTTCCACAGTCTGAGGGGTTGTAGTTCTTCTTGCTTCTGTTGTCTGCCCCCTCATGTGTGAGGTTGGTCCAGTGGCTTGTGTTGGCTTCATGGTGGGTGGGACTGGTGCCTGTTCTCTAGTGGGTGGAGATTAGCCTTTTCCCTCTAATGGGAAGGGCTGCAACTTTTGTGTGTTTTGAGGTTTCTGTGAGCTTAGTAAGACTTTAGTCAGCCTGTCTGCTCATGGGTTTGACTGGGTTCCTGCCTTTCTTGTTGTTTGGCCTGAGGCATTCAGCACTGGAGTCTGCAAACAGTTGGGTGGAGCCACATCTTTGTGTCGAGATGGAGACCTCCAGGAGAGCTCATTCCAGTTAATATTCCCTGTGGCCAGACATTCTCTGGCAGACAAGTGTCCTGGAATCTCACCCTGGGAGCTCAGGCTCAATCTATGTCTGGGAAACCAACAACCTGCAAGCTTTGCAATGTGGCTGAAAAAAAAACAATGAAAAGAAAAACAGACAAACAAAACCCAAGACAGATAGCAAAAGCAAACAACAAAAACAACACAAAAAAAGAAAGGAAAGAAACAAACAGCATCCAAGACAAGTGATAAAAAACAGACAAATAAAGAAAGAAAACAACAAAAAAACCCAAAATCGAAAACAACCAATAAAAACAAAACTAACAAAAACAAAAAGCAATACAAAAACAGAAAATAAACTAAAAGAATGAAAAGAATACAAAACAGAGAAATGATCCAAAGATTTAAAAAGGTAAAAACCAAACAAAACACAGAAATAAAAGCACAAAACAACAATAAAGTACAATAAAATAGAAATAATATATATATTTAATTTTTTTAATTAAAAAATAAATAAAATATTAAAATTAAAATAATTTTAAAAGTAAAACAACAACAGCGGAACAAAATAAAACCCAAAAAAAATTTTTCCATAGTCCTCTGCTCTCAGTGTCCTTGCCTGCACATTGATCCACAGCCAACCCCCGCCTCCCCAAGATAACCTCCAATAACTCTAGGTAGGTCTCTTGACACACTGTGGGCACTGTGGAGGCAGCTCAGATGCTGATCTGGCCCATCTCCCATGTGTACTTGCCCTCAAAATCCCCAGTTGCTAAAGCTAGATTTCTATTAGTTGTGTTAGCAATTGTTGTCCATTCAGATATTCCACAAATGCAGGGTTTACCAAGCCAATCATGGAGATTTTATCCACAGCTTGTGCAGTTTCACAGAGATTTCTGTTCATCTTCTTTAGTAGCATAGCCCCTGGGGCTCAGCTTTGGTTTTGACCCCATGTCTGTGTGTGGTCCACCCTCAGGCATCTGTTCCCTGCCTTTTTGAGAGGGGCTGAAAGCAGTGGCTGACTGTGGCACACTTTCTCACTCAGGTTGGGTAGGGATAAGGTGGCCACAACTGGGGCATGCACACTTGCTGCAATGGGTTCCCCCTCTAGTGCCTGTGGTGGCAGAGACTGGCAGGAAGATGCAAAAGACTGGGGCTCACTAAGCTCTGGTTAGATTCCCTCCCAGTGCCTGTGGAATCAGGGCCTGGCATGTGGGGAGAGAGTCCATAATGGTGGCCCCGCCCATTGTGCACCACTCAACAACAGTGCCTCATTTCCAAGGCAGACCATGCTTCCTCCAGGAGCATTCCCAGCCACAGAGCCCCTCACTCCCATACCCTCAGTTTGTCTCCATACAGCCAAAAGCAGTCCTCCTCCTGGGTCTGCTCTCCTAACCCCACGCTTTAGCATTCAGCCTCCACCAGCATTGGCAGATTCCCATCTCAGGCTGAGGTGCCCAGGGCTGATTCCCAAGGAGGTGTTGGCAGGGGTGACACTCAGGACCCTGGAGCCTGCACAGTCAGATGAGACCTTGGCTTGAGGGGGCGGGCAAACCTACTCAGATGGGTGCTGCTCTCAGTGCCCAGAGGCAGGGGCTGGTGGGTGGGGAAGGGGGTTGCAATGGCAGCCCCGTCCCTTGCATTCCACTCAACAATGGTACCTTGTATCCACCAGAAGACTGGTGGCCCAATCTTCTACCACAAACTTTCCCATTTGTGGAGCTCCTTTCTCCTGTACCTTCAGGCTGTCTCTTCACAGCCAACAGTTGTCCCCTGCCTTGGTCCACTCTCCAAACCCTGCTTTGCAGCACCCAAATCTTCTCTGCAACAGGAGACACACCTCTCATCCTGGGGTGCACAAAGCTGTGGCACGTACCATGTGTGCAGATCTTACTCTTTCCTTCCTTCCACAGACCGGTTGCTGCGTCCAATCCCCTGAAGATCCTTCTCTGCCCCTGTTTTCCCCTCTGTGAAAGGGCTTCTCTGAGTGTGGGAACCTCTTCTCACCTTCAGTTCCCTGCCAAGGGTGCTGGTCCCTTCCCATTTCTTCTTTTCTTTCTTTCTTTATTTCATTCTACCCTGTTGCATGGGAATTTTTCTTGAACTTTTAGGTGTCTGAGATCTTCCACTAGTGTTCAGCACATGCTCTGTGACAACTGTTCTGATTGTAGATGTATTCTTGATGCACTTGTGAGGAGAGGTGAATTCCACATCCTCCTATTCCATCATCTTGACTCCTCCCCTTTGTTATTGATTTCTAACTTTGTCATGTTATAGTTGAAGAGGATACTTTGCATCATATCTATCTTTCAAATATCTATTGAGACTTGTTTTGTGGCCTAATATATAGTCTATCTTGGAGAACGTCCCATGTGCACTTGAGTAGAATGTGTATTCTGCTGTTGTTGGGTGGGATGTTTGACATAGTTCTGTTAGGTCCAGTTGTTTTATTCTGTTGTTCATGAACTCTATTTCCTTACTTACCTTTTGTATGGTTAATATACTTATCAATCTTTCCTGTCTAAGGCCTCACCAGAATTGCCTTTAATGTCCATATTGTTGCCAACAGCCTGTTCAATTCTATCTAGGCTTTTTCTATCATACATTTAAAATTCTTGAATTATCTACCTATTACCCAGGACCAAAGCCACTTCCACATTTTTAAGTATTTTTAAAATAGTGCACCTCTTTCTGGTACCAAAATGTGCATTATTTTACTAAGACTGCTATAAGAAGTTATTACAGACTGGGTGGCTTAAATGACAGAAATATATTTTCTCATATTTCTGAAGACTAGAAGTTCAGCACTACATGTTGTCAGGGTTGGTGTCTTCTGAGGCCTCTCTTCTTTGTTTGTAAATTACCATCTTGTCCCTGTGTCTTCATATGGTCTTCCCTCTGTATATGTCTCTGTCCAAATTTCCTCTAGTTCTTTGGACACCAGTCATATTGGGTTAGGGCTAACCCTAATGACTTAATTGCATCTTAATTACCTTTTTAAATTCAATTCAGTCACATTCTGAGGTACTGAGATTTAGGATCTACCATACGAATTTGTGGTGGGACAACTTGTCTTTTGTCTAGTTGATCTGTCCATTAATAAAAGTAGAGTATAGAAGTCTCTCAAACTATTACTGTAGAACTATCTATTTATCCCTTCAATTTTGTCAATTTTCTTTACATATTTAAGGGTCTGTTATTTGGTGCATAAATATATGTAATTGTTATATCTTCTTTCTATGTGGAGATTTTTATTGATATATAATTTCCTTATTGGCACATATAAAATTTTTATTTAAAGTCTAATTATAAGCTCTCTTTTGGTTCCTAGAATATCTTTTTTCATCCTTTCTTTCAATCTGTTTGTCTTTGGATCTAAAGTATGTCTCTCATAGACAGTACTTAGTCTGATCAATTTTTTTAATCCATTCTGCCAATCTCTATATTTTAGAGAGTTTAATTCATTTACATTAATTACTCATGTGGAATTTCTGACATTTACTTTATTACTGTTAATTTTATAAATGCCTTATAGCTTTTTTGTCCTTTATTTCCACCTTTACTGCCCTTTTTCTGTGTTCAGTCAATGTTTTGTTGTAAACATTTTTATTCCATTATTATTTCCTTATGTGTATATTCTATAGATATTTTATTTATTGTACCATGGAGATTACTGTTAACATAAAATCTAAAATGATAAAATCTAATATAAAACTTACCAACTTAATTTTTAAATCATATAAAAATTACACTCCCATACATCTTGTTCTACCTCCGTTCTGTTATTGATGTCACAGATTAAATCTTGATATATTTTATGCCCAGTTACATAGACTGTAATTGCCTTTTTACATATGCAAGTTTTAATTTAGTAGAAAATTAAAAAAGTTACAAACCAAAATTACAATAACACTAACTTTTATAAGTGCATGTGTATTTAGCAGAAATCTCTATTTCTTCATACAGTTTGAGTTACCATCTAGTTTTGATTTTATTTCACCATGGACTCTTTTTAGCTTTTCCTGTAGAACATGTCTAGTGGTAACAAACTCCCTCTGTTTTTATCTGAGAATGTTTTAATATCTTGCTAACTTTGAAGGACATTTTACCAGATATGGAATTACCAGTTGACAGATTTTTTTTTCAGCACTTTAAATGTATCACACTTTCTGGTCTCCAAGTTTTCTGATGAGAAATTTGCTGATAATCTTATTGAGCATCTCTTGTACGTGACAAGTTGCTTTTCTCTCACTGCTTTCAAGATTCTCTCTTTGTCTTTGGTTTTTTGACAGTGTGATTATAATGTACATTGGGGTGGGTCTATTTCACTCTATTCAACTTGGAGCTTATTAAGATTTTTGAATTTGTAAATTAATATTATATTTTTTGCTTTTTTTCAGCCATTATTTCTTCAAATATTCTTTCTCACTCTTTCTTTCCTCTCCTGGGATCTCCACAATGCACATGTTGGTTCACTTGATGGCTCTGTTCAACTTTCATTCATTCTTTTTTCTCTCTGTTACTAAGACTCAATCATTTTATACTTCTATTTTCAAGTTCACTATTTCTTATTTTTGTTCTAATTTACTTTTGAACCTCTCTATATTTCATATCAGTTATTGTATTTTCAGGTTCAGGATTTCACTTTGGTTCTTTTTTATAATTGATATCACTTTAATGAACTTCTCATTTTTTACATACATTATTTTCCTGTCATGTCCATAGTTTCCTTTAGCTCTTTGAGCCACTTGGTGAAAGATGTTTTAAAGTTTTTAGTGAGTCCAATGTCTGGGTTTTCTCAGATATATTTTCTGTCAATTAATTTCATTCCTTTGAATGCATCATATTTCCCTGTTTTGTTTTACTGCTTGTAATTTTCTTGTTGAAGACTGGATCTTTGAATCATATAATGTGGTAACACTAAAAACCAAGCTTCTCTCCCTCCTCAGAGTTTATTGTTTTATGGCTATTATTATTGTTGTTTTTGTTTTTGTTGTAAGATTTATTGTTCCATGGATCAGCCTTAAGTGAATACTTCAGGTTTTCTCATGTATTTTCTGAGCCCTCATCTTTACCTCTGCATATATGTTGACTTCCTAAGTTCCCCTGTATATGTGTGTTTTCTAAATAAATCTCAACACAGTACCCTGATATTTTCGATGTGACATCCTTATGTCTGCCATGGACCTAGTTTGCTGCACCAGAAATTTTGGTTACTGTCCCTAGAGCTCCCTGCCATCAGAATGGATGGTTGAGCATTTGCAGATTCTAGTGTACTGATTATGAAAATGTAGTGAAATTAATTGAAACTTACCAAACAAACTTTCTTCAGAAGCTGCAAGCATCCAAGTAAACTATTTCCAAAATAAACTTGGAAAGCTTCCATCAGCACAATTGATGTCAATGCGGAGAGGTGGATTCCTGTTGCTTCCTATTCTCCCTCTCTCAAATGCAATGTTAGCAACATTCCAAATAAAAGAGATAAAAATATAAGAAAATTTTCATAAAATAACATATCTTTAATTTGGAGGAATATCATTTACTCTGAAAATGTTCTTTTCTATTTAAAAATTTATTATGAAAAATTTCAAAAACAGAACAATATAGAAGATAATATAATGAACTTACATCAACACTTTGGCATATACTAGAATCATCAACATTTTGCCACTCTTGCTTCATATATCCATTTTTCTCCTTTTTACAATTTGAGTATTTTTAACTCCCAGATAGTATCTCATTTTACCCCTACATACTTTATACTTCAGTTTGAATTTCTAAAAAGAACAGATATTTACTACATAACCACAATACCTTTATCACACTAAAGTTTATAGTAATTCCTCAATCACACAGAGATTTGATACATATTAACTCATATTAATGAATTTCATACATAAGAAATTTTCACCATTTGTCTCAAAATTTGCTTTTTGCAATTGATTTATTCAAATCATGATCCAAGCAAGTTCTAATATTTATTTGTTGTATGTCATCTCTTTTATTCTAGAATAATGTCTTCTTAGTTTAATTTTTTATTAATAGATTTTATTTTTTAGAGCAATTTTAAATGTATACAAAAATTGAGCAGAAAGTACAGAGGAGAGTTCCTTCCTTAAATTTTCATTTTTTTTAAGTTGGAGAAATTAGGTCAATTAATCTATACAATGTCCTTCATTCTGGATATGTCTCTTTGCTGCTTTCTGCTGTCATTTAACTTATTCTGTAGCCTCTATAACTCTGGTATAGCTGAAGTGATTTCTAAATTATTAATTAGATTAAGAATACTTCATTAGGTTAGAATACTATATAGATGCCTATGTTTATTTCATATTGCATTGCATCAGAAGGCATATCTAGGTGTCCCAATCTTAGTACCATTAAGATTGTTCTATGGATTTGTTTGTGACAGCCTGACTCCACCTTTGTAAAGTCCCCTAATTAACCTTCCATTTAATTATTTTAATCATTGATAATTTTTGTCTAAATTAATTGTTTTATTAGGGTGTACAAAAAGTTTGTTTCTAATTCTATAATTCCTTGCATATTCATTAGCTGTAATCTTGGGGGAAAATCCTTTTCTTCATTAACTAGCACTATGTGGGTGCATCAAAACACAGAAATGAGAAGATAAGAATTAGTTCTTTCTCTTTGCCAGTATTTAGAAAATAATTTGAAATTCTAACTTCCATGAATGTTAAACAATGGGTTGTTTTGATTTTGTACTCTCTCTCTTGAATAAAATTGTGCCCATTTATCACCCCTTTGTATTTTTCTGGAACTGGGCTCCTGAGCTCTTGCCTCATTTCAGATTACAAGGAAACAAGCAATTCCTGCTTGAACCCCTGCTATATTTGTATTTTGTGCTGTTTTTCCATACAATGCCCACAAATCTGTATAAGCCACCCAGAACTAAAGAACAAAATAAGAAGAGATGGTTACTTTCTTTCTTATCCCTCAAGTCAGCTCCTATATCTGGGGATTGTAGAAGGAGAAGAAACACATGAATTTTTATGGTCCAGTTAAATTGAAATTTATCCAATTTATCCAAATTAAATCTCACTCACCCCTTGGTAAAGCAGCTTGGATTCTAAAAGGATGAAGTGTTATTTGTGTGGACCAACTCTGTATTAGTAAAAAGTGATGAGTAACAACTAATAACAAACAAATTATCATTGCTGAGTACTTTATACCAGGGGTCCCCAGCCCATGGGCCATGGATCGTTATCAGTCCTCGGCCTGTTAGAACCGGGATGCACAGCAGGAGGTCAGCAGTGAGCAAACAAAGCTTCATCTGCTGCTCCCCATTGCTCCCCATCACTCACATTACCACCTGAACTATCTCCATCCCCTACTTCTGTGGAAAATTTGTATTCCATGAAACCAGTCACTGGTGCCAAAAATGTTGGGGACCACTGCTTTATGCCAACTTCATGACACAAATATTAAATGACAAACAGTAGAAATTTGGAGTTAGCCAAAAGGACAATCTGGAGAATTTTTTTCCTGTCCAAAATATGAACATTCTTGAGATGATCCTCTTGACTGTTTGTGATATTGTGAAATGTTAAGAAATATATATTTTTGTCTTTATCCTTGACTCCTCACCAAGATCCTAAAGGCTTTGTAATTCCCTCAATTATTTAGGTTCTAGGAGCATCTTTTGTTCTACACTTTGGTCTTTGAACCCAGTTCCTGATGCTGAGCTGCTTAATCCCGTGTAATTTCCATGGTAATATGAACATATTTTCTTCTGGAGGTGACTGTAGTGGGCTCTCTATAGCTTCAGAATGGGGAATGATCACCAGAAGGACCAAGCGATAACTAATAACAACTTTTTATAAGCACTTTAACTTAAAAAATAAACATAGATCTTTCCTTTTTCCCCCCACTAAACAGTATGCTATATTACAAACAAAACACTAGGATAGAGATCTTCTTGTGGTTAATAAATAGTTAGATTTTAACCATTGTAATAGTTTATTTATTAATTTTCTGTTTAAAATACAATGATGAATGAGTTAATAAATGCAATAAAAACAGGCTCTTTTTCTAGGTTTTCTAATCCCTTCTACATCTTCAGGCATTTTTTTTTATGTCAGTAACTTAAATCCATGTCCCAAATTGCATATGGGTATATGTTATGAACATCAGTTTATTAGTATTCTTATAAGTATTCTTATTAGTATTCTTATAAGTTGAAAAAACACATGAAAAGTTGTGGTGACTCAGGGAAACTTTATAATGGATTTCTTTTCTTTTTTAAACATCTTTATTGAGGTATAATTGCTTTACATTGTTGTGTTAGTTGCTGCTGTATAACAAAATGAATCAGCTATACATATACATATGTCCCCATATCCCTTCCCTCTTGCGTCTCCCTCCCACCCTCCCTATCCCACCCCTCTAGGTGGTCACAAAGCACTGAGCTGATTTCCTTGTGCTATGCAGCTGCTTCTCACTAGCTATTTTACATTTGGTAGTGTATATACGTCCATGCCACTCTCTCACTTCGTCTTAGCTTACCCTTCCCCGTCCCCAATTACCCCACATTGTTTTACTCACACTGTTTTTCTTAATTAAATGTTTTTTGTGTTGCATAGACCTATTATAATTCCAAACATTTTTCAAAGCCCAGGTCAGTTTTTACTCCTCTATGATTTCCATACCCCATAATCCAACCTGTACTATAGAATTTAACACTAAAATATATTATGCACTTAATTGTTTACTAATTTTCCTTGTGATTTAGTCTAACCACTTTATCTGCATTGTAACTTCTCTGGAGTCTCAATATCTCACAATTCTATTACCGAAAAGGACTTAGGTGATTTATATTTGTAAACCAAAATATTTCACTAAAATATATATATATTTTCTAAAGTGGCATTCATTTATCATTTTCAACATAAGATTGGAGAAATCGCTTTTCCTATAATGTTCATTTATAGGTCAGGCCTAAAGCTCATATAATCACCCATGGGCCCTTTATGAAAACTGATGATATATTAAGTAAAAAATAACATATACATTTAAAAGAGTAGAAATAATGCAAAGCATAGTAGCTGTCTGCAAGAAATAATTCTGGAAAATAATAGCAGTATTTGAGCAAAAAGATTCAATCACTTCTATATTATTATCTGTTGGTCTATTTCTATTGATTGCTTTCTATCCTGTTTAGAGGTAATGTTTTCCTTATTTTTAGTATAGCTAGTACATTTTGATTAGATGCTGGACATTGTGAATGTTACTCTGTGTGTGGATATTGTTGCCTTCCTTTCAAGAATCTTAGGTTTTCTTCTGGGAGATAGTTAAATTGCAGTGCAGTTTAACCCATCCAAAGCTTAAGTTTGTTTTTAAGATTTTTAGAGTAATAATAGAAAAACCTTTACTCTGGTTATACTTTGGCCCTATTACTAAAACATGACCCTGGTAGGATCTCTAGTGAACGTCCTGAGTGATCACTGAGTACTCTCCACTCTGAATAGTGGTTACATGAAAAATCCCTGGACCTATGTCGGCTCTAGGAACCATAAAACTCATAGCCTCTAAATTGTTTTGTGCCCAGTTTTGTGGGATATTATCCTGCACATTTTATCAAAGTATTCAGTAAATGTCCAAAGGGAAACTCTATATAGATTTGTGGAGATTCTTTTCTGCATATCTTACTCTTTTCTGTATCTCTGTTCTATAATACCATGTAATATCAGACAATTTGAACTCTGATCTCTCTCTCTTTCCCAGACTCAGCAAGACTGCTATTCTCTACTGACAATAGACTTCTGGGCTATGTGGTACAGAATATACCTCCAGGAAGAAATCCAAAGCAATAATAAGTCTCAATTCACTTGTTTTCATCCATATAGATATCACAATATTGTACTTCTTATTGTCTAAAGTATGAACAATTGACTCATATATTCTGTGCAGTATTCTAGTTGTTTAAGGTAGGAGGGTATATTCAGTTACTCTTTCTTCATCATGGTCAAAGCTGTAAATCTCTCACTTGGAGGGGATTTGACTAAAATTATACTCAGAGGAATATTCATGGATTTATGCTCTTAAAAAACAAACAAAAATTAAAATTAAAGAAATGAAGAACTCAAGACAAGAAATTAAAAATAAGACAATAAAAATAATAAACCCCAAAGCTGGTTATTCAAACATATTAATAAAATATTGGAGTTTAAAAAACTAGCTAGCATGAATATAATTAAAAGGGAGACTTAGAGTAGGTATAGAGGAAACATTCCTCAATATAATAAAGGACATATATGACAAACTCACAGCTAAGATCATACTCAATACTGAAAAGCTGAAAGCTTTTCCTTTAAGATCAGGAACAAGACAAGGATGCCCAATCTCACCACTTTTACTCAACATAGCATTGGAAGTCTAGCCAGAGTAATTAGGCAGGAAAAATGAAAGAAATAAAAAGCACCCAAATTGGAAAGAAATAAGTAAAATTGTCATTATTTGCAGATGACATGATACTATATATAGAAAACCCTAAAGATTCCACCAGAAAACTGTTAGAACTAATAAATGAATTTGATAACATCACATGATAAAAATCAATATACAGAATTCTGTGGCATTTCTTTACACTAACAACAAACTATCAGAAAGATAAATTAAGAAAACAATGAATTTACAATTTATCATAAAATGTTTAGGAATGAATTTACCCAAGGAAGTGAAAGACCTTTTAACTGAAGACTATAAGGCACTAATGAAAAAATGGAAGAAGACAAAAATAAATGGAAAGCTATTCCATGTTCATGGACTGGAAAAATTAATATTATTAAAATGTCCATACTACCCAAAGCAATCTACATATTCAGTGCAATCACTTTCAAATTTCCAATTGCATATTTCTAAAATTTGCATGAACCACAAAAGATCATGAATAGCCAAAACAATCTTGAGAACCAAAAACAAAGTTGGAGTTATCACACTCCCTGATTACAAACTATATTAAAAAGCTATAGTAATCAGATCTGAGGGAAGATGGCGGAAGAGTAAGATGCGGAGATCACCTTCCTCCCCACAGATACACCAGAAATACATCTACACGTGGAACAACTCCTACAGAACACCTACTGAATGCTGGCAGAAGACCTCAGACCTCCCAAAAGGTAAGAAACTCCCCATGTACCTGGGTGGGGCAAAAGAAAAAAAAGAATAAACAGAGACAAAAGAATAGGGACGGCACCTGCACCAGTGGGAGGGAGCTGTGAAGGAGGAAAATTTTCCACAAACTAGGAAGCCCCTTTGTGGGCGGAGAATGCAGGAGGCAGAGGGGGTAGCTTCGGAGCCGCGGAGGAGAGCACAGCAACAGGGGTGTGGAGGGCAAAGCGGGGAGATTCCCGCACAGAGGATCGGTGCCAACCAGCACTCACCAGCCCGAGAGGCTTGCCTGCTCACCCGCCGGTGCAGGCGGGGCTGCGAGCTAAGGCTCCGGTTTCAGTCAGAGTGCAGGGAGAGGACTGGGGTTGGCAGCTTGAACATAGCCCAAAGGGGTTAGTGCACCACGGCTAGCCAGGAGGGAGTCGGGGGAAAAGTCTGCACCTGCCGAAGAGGCAAGAGACTTTTTCTTCCCTCTTTGTTTCCTGGTGTGTGAGGAGAGGGGTTTAAGAGCACTGCTTAAAGGAACTCCAGAGACTGGTGCGAGCTGTGGCTAAAAGTGCAAACCCCAGAGACGGGCGCAAGCCACGGCTAAAAGCACGGAACCCAGGGACGAGCACGAGCCACGGCTAAAAGCACGGAACCCAGGGACGGGCACGAGCCACGGCTAAAAGCACGGACCTCAGAGACGGGCGGGAGACACTAAGGCTGCTGCTGCCGCCACCAAGGGGCCTGTGTGTGAGCACAGGTCACTATCCACACCCCTCTTCCGGGGAGCCTGTGCATTCCGCCACTGCCAGGTTCCCGGGATCCAGGGACAACTTCCCTGGGAGAACGCACGGCGGGCCTCAGGCTGGTGCAACGCGACGTGGGCCTCTGCTGCTGCAGGCCCACCCCGCACACCGTGCCCCTCCCTCCCCTGGCCTGAGTGAGCCGGAGCCCCAGAATCAGCGGCTCCTTTAACCCCGTCCTGTCTGAGCAAAAAACAGACGCCTTCCAGCGACCTACACGCAGAGGCAAGGCCAAATCCAAAGCTGAGCCCCTGTGAGCTGTGAGAACAAAGAAGAGAAAGGGAAATCTCTCCCAGCAGCCTCAGAAACAGTGGATTAAAGCTCCACAATCAACTTGATGTACCTTGCATCTGTGGAATACATGAATAGACAACGAATCATCCCAAATTGAGGAGGTGGACTTTGAGAGCAAGATTTATGATTTTTTCCCCTTTACCTCTTTTTGTGAGGGTGTATGTGTATGCTTCTGTGTAAGATTTTGTCTGTATAGCTTTGCTTCCAACATTTGTCCTAAGGTTCTATCCGTCCCCTTTTATTTTTAATAAATAATTATTTTTTAATACAATATCTTTATTATACATTATTTTATTTTACTGTATGTTCTTTCTGTCTGTCTTTATTCCTTCCTTCCCTCCTTCTTTCATTCCTCTTCCCTCCCACCCTCCTTTCTTTCTTTTCTTCTTTCTTTCTTTCTTTCTTTCTTTCTTTCTTTCTTCATACTTCTACTAATTCTCTCTACATTTTCCCCCTTTTACTCTGAGCCTTGTGGATGAAAGGCTCTTGGTGCTGCAGCCAGGAGTCAGGGTTCTGCCTCTGAGGTGGGAGAGCCAACTTCAGGACACTGGTCAACAAGAGACCTCCCAGCTCCACATAATATCAAACAGTGAAAATCTCACAGAGACCTCCATCTTAACACCAACAACCAGCTTCACTCAACGGCCAGCAAGATACAGTGCTGGACAACCTATGCCAAACAACTAGCAAAACAGGAACACAACCCCACCCATTAGCAGAGAGGCTGCCTAAAATCATAATAAGTCCACAGACACCCCAAAACACACCACCAGACATGGACCTGCCCACTAGAGAGACAAGATCCAGCCTTGTCCACCAAAACAGGCACTAGTCCCCTCTACTAGGAAGCCTACTCAACCCACTGAACCAATCTTAGCCACTGGAGACAGACATCAAAAACAATAGGAACTATGAACCCGAAGCCTGCAAAAAGGAGACCCCAGATACAGTAAGAAAAGCAAAATGAGAAGACAGAAAAACACACAGCAGATGAAGGAACGAGATAAAAATGCACCACACCTAACAAATGAAGAGGAAATAGGCAGTCTACCTGAAAAAGAGTTCACTATAATGATAGTAAGGATGATCCAAAATCTTGGAAATAGAATGGACAAAATGCAAGAAATATTTAACAACGACCTAGAAGAAATAAAGATGAAACAAGCAATGATGAACAACACAATAAATGAAATTAAAAGTACTCTATATGGAATCAATAGCAGAATAAGTGAGGCAGAAGAACGGATAAGTGACCTGGAAGATAAAATAGTGGAAATAACTACTGCAGAGCAGAATAAAGAATGAAAAGAACTGAGGACAGTCTCAGAGACCTCTGGGACCACATTAAACACACCAACATTCAAATTATAGGGGTTCCAGAAGAAGAAGAGAAAAAGAAAGGAACTGAGAAAATATTTGAAGAGATTATAGTTGAAAACTTCCCTAATATGGGAAAGGAAATAGTTAATCAAGTCCAGGAAGCACAGAGAGCCCCATACAGGATAAATCCAAGGAGAAATACACCAAGACACATATTAATCAAACTGTCAAAAATTAAATACAAAGAAACCATATTAAAAGCAGCAAGGGAAAAACAACAAATAACACACAAGGGGATCCCCATAGGTAAAGAGCTGATCTCTCTGCAGAAACCCTACAAGCCAGAAGGGAGTGGCAGGACATACTGAAAATGATGAAGGAGAAAAACCTGCAAGCAAGATTACTCTACCCAGCAAGGATCTCATTCAGATTTGATGGAGATATCAAAACCTTTACAGACAAGCAAAAGCTGAGAAAGTTCTGCACAACCAAACCAGCTTTACAACAAATGCTAAAGGAACTTCTCTAGACAAGAAACACAAGGGAAGGATAACACTTATAATAAGGAACCCAAAACAATTTAGAAAATGGGAATAGGAGCATACATATCGATAATTACCTTAAATGTAAATGGAATAAATGCTCCCACCAAAAGACACAGATTGGCTGAATGGATCCAAAAACAAGACCCTTATATATGCTATCTACAACAGACCTACTTCAGACCTAGAGGCACATACAGACTGAAAGTAAGGGGATGGAAAAAGATATTCCATGCAAAACGAAACCAAAAGAAAACTGGAGTAGCAATTCTCATATCAGACAAAATAGACTTTAAAATAAAGACTATTAGAAGAGACAAAGCAGGACAAAACAAAATGATCAAGGGATCGATCCAAGAAGTTATAACAATTGTAAATATTTATGCACCCAACATAGGAGCACTTCAATACATAAGGCAAATACTAACAGCCATAAAATTGGAAATTGACAGGAACACATTCATAGTAGGGGACTTTAACACCCCAGTTTCACCAATGGACAGATCATCCAAAATGAAAATAAATAAGGAAACACAAGCTTTAAATGATACATTAAACAAGATGGACTTAATTGATATTTATAGGATACTCCATCCAAAAACAACAGAATACACATTTTTCTCAAGTGCTCATGGAACATTCTCCAGGATAGATCATATCTTGGGTCACAAATCAAGCATTGGTAAATTTAAGAAAATTGAAATTGTATCAAGTATCTTTTCCGACCACAACGCCATGAGACTAGATATCAATTACAGGAAAAGATCTGTAAAAAATACAAACACATGGAGGCTAAACAAAACACTACTTAATAACGAAGTGACCACTGAAGTAATCAAAGAGGAAATAAAAAAAACCTAGAAACAAATGACAATGGAGACACAATGACCCAAAACCTATGGGATGCAGCAAAAGCAGTTCTAAGGGGGAAGTTTATAGCAATACAAGCCCACCTTAAGCAGCAGGAAACATCTCGAATAAACAACCTAACCTTGCACCTCAAGCAATTAGAGAAAGAAGAACAAAAAACCCCCAAAGCTAGCAGAAGGAGAGAAATCATAAAAAACAGATCAGAAATAAATGAAAAAGAAATGAAGGAAACAATAACAAAGATCAATACAACTAAAAGCTGGTTCTTTGAGAAGATAAACAAAATAGATAAACCATTAGCCAGACTCATCACGAAAATAAGGGAGAAGACTCAAATCAATAGAATTAGAAATGAAAAAGGAGAAGTAACAACTGACACTGCAGAAATACAAAAGATCATGAGAGATTACTACAAGCAACTCTATGCCAATAAAATGGACAATCTGGAAGAAATGGACAAATTCTTAGAAATGCACAACTTGCCAAGACTGAATCAGGAAGAAGTAGAAAATATGAACAGACCAACCACAAGCACTGAAATTGTAACTGTGATTAAAAACCTTCCAACAAACAAAAGCCCAAGACCAGATGGCTTCACAAGCGAATTCTACCAAACATTTAGAGAAGAGCTAACACCTATCCTTCTCAAACTCTTCCAAAATATAGCAGAGGGAGGAACACTCCCATATTCCTTCTACAAGGCCACCATCACTTTGATACCAAAACCAGACAAGCATGTCACAAATAAAGAAAACTACAGGCCAATATCACTGATGACCATAGATGTAAAAATCCTGAACAAAATACTAGCAAACAGAATCCAAGAGCACATTAAAAGGATCATACACCATGATCAAGTGGGATTTATTCCAGGAATGCAAGGATTCTTCAATATAAGCAAATCTATCAATGTGATAAACCATATTAACCAATTGAAGGAGAAAAAACATATGATCATCTCAATAGATGCAGAGAAAGCTTTTGAGAAAATTCAACACCCATTTATGATAAAAACCCTGCAGAAAGTAGGCATAGAGGGAACTTTCCTCAACATAATAAAGGCCATATAGGACAACCCCACAGCCAACATCATCCTCAATGGTGAAAAACTGAAAGCATTTCCACTAAGGTCAGGAATAAGACAAGGTTGCCCACACTCACCACTCTTATTCAACATAGTTTTGGAAGTTTTAGCCACAGAAATCAAAGAAGAAAAGGAAATAAAAGGAATCCCAATCGGAAAAGAAGAAGTAAAGCTGTCACTGCTTGCAGATGACATGATACTATACATAGAGAATCCTAAAGATGCTACCAGAAAACTACTAGATCTAATCAATGAATTTGGTAAAGTAGCAGGATAGAAAATTAATGCACAGAAATCTCTGACATTCCTATATACTAATGATGAAAAATCGGAAAGTGAAATCAAGAAAACACTCCCATTTACCATTGCAACAAAAAGAATAAAATAACGAGGAATAACCCTACCTAAGGAGACAGATTATCTGTATGCAGAAAATTATAAGACACTGATAAAAGAAATTAAGGATGATGCAAATAGATGGAGAGATATACCATGTTCTTGGATTGGAGTATCAACATTGTGAAAATGGCTCTACTACCCAAAGCAATCTACAGATTCAGTGCAATCCCTATCAACTACCACTGGCATTTTTCACAGAACTAGAACAAAAAAATTCACAATTTGTATGGAAACTCAAAAGACCCTGAATAGCCAAAGAAATCTTGAGAATGAAAAACGGAGCTGGAGGAATCAGGGTCCCTGACTTCAGATTATACTACAAAGCTACTGTAATCAATACAGTATGGTACTGGCACAAAAACAGAAAGATAGACCAGTGGAAAAGGATAGAAAGCCCAGAGATACATCCACACTCATATGGTCACCTTATCTTTGATAAAGGAGGCAGGAATGTAAAGTGGAGAAAGGATAGCCTCTTCAATAATTGGTGTTGGGAAAACTGGACAGGTACATGTAAGAGTATGAGATTAGATGACTCCCTGACACCATACACAAAAATAAGCTCAAAATGCATTAAAAACCTAAATGTAAGCCCAGAAACTATCAAACTCTTAGAGGAAAACATAGGCAGAACACTCTATGACATAAATCACAGCAAGATCCTTTCTGACCCACCTCCTAGAGGAATGGAAATAAAAACAAATATAAACAAATGGGACCTAATAAAACTTCAAAGCTTTTGCACAGCAAAGGAAACCATAAACAAGACCAATAGACAACCCTCAGAATGGGAGAAAATATTTGCCAATGAAGCAACTGACAAAGGATTAATTGCCAAAATTTACAAGCAGCTCATGCAGCTCAATAACAAAAAAACAAACAACCCAATCGAAAAATGGGCAGAAGACCTAAATAGACATTGCTGCAAAGAAGATATACAGACTGCCAACAAACACATGAAAGAATGCTCAACATCATTAATCATTAGAGAAATGCAAATCAAAACTACAATGAGATATCATCTCACACCAGTCAGAATGGCCATCATCAAAAAATCTAGAAAAAATAAATGCTGGAGAGGGTGTGTAGAAAAGGGAACACTCTTGCACTGCTGGTGGGAATGTGAATTGGTACAGCCACCATGGAGAACAGCATGGAGGTTCCTTAAAAAACTACAAATAGAACTACCATATGACCCAGCAATACCACTACTGGGCATATACCCTAAGAAAACCAAAATTCAAAAAGAGTCTTGTACCAAAATGTTCATTGCAGCTCTATTTACAATAGCCTGTAGTTGGAAACAACCTAAGTGCCCATCATTGGATGAGTGGATAAAGACGATGTGGCACATATATACAATGGAATATTACTCAGCCATAAAAAGAAACGAAATTGAGCTATTTGTAATGAGGTGGATAGACCTAGAGTCTGTCATACAGAGTGAAGTATGTCAGAAAGAAAAAGACAAATACCGTATGCTAACATATATATATGTAATTTAAGAAAAAAAAAGTCATGAAGAACCTAGGTGTAAGACAGGAATAAAGACACAGAGCTACTGGAGAATGGGCTTGAAGATATGGGGAGGGGGAAGGGTGAGCTGCGACAAAGCGAGAGAGAGTCATGCACATATATACACTGACAAACGTAAGGTAGATAGCTAGTGAGAAGCAGCCACATGGCAGAGGTATATCGGCTCGGTGCTTTGTGACCGCCTGGAGGGGTGGGATAGGGAGGATGGGAGGGAGGGAGACGCAAGAGGGAAGAGATATGGGAACAAATGTATATATATAACTGATGCACTTTGTTATAAAGCAGAAACTAACACACTATTGTAAAGCAATTATACCCCAATAAAGATGTTAAAAAAAAGAAAAAAGAAATAGAAAAAGAAAAGCTATAGTAATCAAAACAATATGGTACTGACACACAAAGAGACACACAGAAAAATGGAACAGAACTGAGAGTCCAGAAATAAACCTATACATATAAGGACAACTAATTTATTGCAAATGAGCAAAGAATATACAATGGGGAAAGGATAGTGTCTTCAATAAATGGTGTTGGGAAAACTGGACAGTCACATGCAAAGAATGAAACTACACCACTATCTTACACCATACAAAAAAATTAACTCAAAATGTATTAAAGACTTGAATGTAAGACCTGAAGTCACAAAATTTCAGAAGAGAACATAGGTATAACCACTTTCACGTCAGTCTTAGAGATGTTTTTGTGGATCTGACTCAAAAGGCAAGGGAAACAAAAGAAAAAATAAACAAATAAGACTACATCAAACTAAGAAGTTTTCGCACAGTGAAGGAAACCACCATCAAACTAAAAAATGAACCTACTGAATGGGAAAAGATATTTGTAAATCATATGTCTAATAAGGGATAATATACAAAATATATAAATTATGTAAAATATGTTAAGAACTCATACAATCCAACAACAAAACAGCAAATAACCTGATTTAAAAAATGGGAAGAGGATCTGAATAGACAATTTTCCAAAAAAGAAACCAAACAGATGGACAATAGACACAGGAAAAGTTGTTCAACATCACTAATTTTTAGGGAAACACAAATCAAAACTACAGTGAGATATCATCTAACACCTTTTAGAATGGTTGTTATTGAAAAGACAAGAAATAAATGCTGGAGACAATCTGGAAAAAAGGGAACCCTCTTACACTGCTGGTGAGACTGTAAGTTGGTGAAGCTACTATGGAAAATGGTATGGATATTCCTCAAAAAACTAAGAATAGTACTACCATATGACCCAGCTATTCCATTTCTGGGCATTTATCCATAAAACACGAAAACGCTGAATCAAAATGATGATGTATGCACACCTATGTTCATTGAAATATTATTTACAATAGCCAAGATAAGGAAAAAACATATGTGTCCATTGATGGAGAAATGGAGAAAGAAAATGTGATACACACAAACACACACACACACACACACACACACACACACAAACAATGGGATACTAATCAGCCATAAAATGAATGAAATCCTGTCATTTGCTACAATGTGAATGAAACTTGAAAGTGTTATGCTATGTAAAATAAGTCAAAGGGAGAAAGACAAACTCTGTATGTAAAATCTAAAAACAAAACAAAACAAAACAAACTCATAGACACAGAGAAGAGATTAGTGGTTACCAGAGGAGAAGGGGTTTGAAGATGGGTAAAATGAGTAAAGAGGGTTAGCTGTATGGTGATGGATAATAACTAAATTTGTGGTGGCTGTCACTTTGTAGTGCATACAGATGTCAAATTATATGCTGTATATGTGAAACTTATAAGATAAATAAATAAATTAATTAATTAAATTATATAAAATCAGAAATAAGAATAGAAAATAACCACATTATAGATTAAATTAAAGGTAATTTAAGAGAATAATGTCACTATTTGAAAACCAAGGTAAAATAGATAACACAGGAAAATATGGATTATCAATATTGACTACAGAAGATTAAAAAAAAAAAACTTAAAAAGGCCTATGACAAAGGACAAATTAAAAATGTTTCCACATGCCCATTACTTCCTTACCTCCCCCCAAAATTTGTAAGATTTGGATGGTTTTATCAGTAACTTTAAAAAAATATATTAAAGCATGAATAATTTAAATGCTATTGAATCTGTTCTAGAGCAGAGAAAAAAGTAAGAAATTTTTTATAAAGCCAACAAAATTGTTATAAAGCATCAATAAAGCAAAATAATAAAGCAAAACTTCAGAAAATTTAATTTATATTGAAGCATTTCCACATTCTTCTACAACAAAATTTAAGTTTTCACTTCCATATTCTCGGCTTTCCCTCTGGCTACTATAAATAAACTTAAGTATGACAAAAAATTTCTTTCTACAATTATACCTTCTTTCCAGGATCATTTCAATTAGCATACATATCGCCAACTACTATCAGTTACATAATTTGCAGGGTCCAGTACAAAATGAAAATGCAGGGTCTCATACAAAAAGCAATTTAAAAACATCATTAAAGGTACTATAATATAATGTTTTCTCCTTTCCTAGGTGATCTTTCTCTCAACATATATTTTTAAAATTTTACTCTTTTACACTGTATTCCCTTAGACTTTGGCTATTCAAAGGATGAAAATAGATTCTTATGGGTACCCAGAGGCTCTGCCTCATGTATCTGCTCACGTGTGCACCTGCTCAGACCACCAACTGTTGTGCTGCCCCTCCCACCAGGCACAAGACTGATGGGCCCAACCTGATGTTCAGAAGTTGAGTCAGGCATCTGCCATTCTCATGGTCCACTGCCCTCAACCCTCAGTGGAGAGGTAAACTCCAATGATATTGCAATCTGCCAGGACATACTATATTCTTGGATTAGGGGTTGTTCAGATGCACATTCCTGGTCAGTTGCCTGCAAAATATGCCATAGAACTGTCAGTTAGGGTGAAATGCAGCCACTGCCATGCATCTGGCCAAGATGTTGCAGAGGGAGGGTTACAGTGGTTGCTGAACAGGGACAAGGAAAGGGAGATATGCAGAGTCCACAGCCCCAGAGACATGGTAGCAAGCTGTTGAGAACCCATCCTGTGTGGGGGTGGGGCAAAGAGGCAGTAGAGTGTTAGAATGTCTGACCTCCAGGTCCCTGGTACATGTGTTATTGTACCTTTGGACTTCACTTAGAAAACAAAACAACATTAAGACTATTAAGACTTCATGACTCCTACTTCAGAGTATTAAACCAGCCCTCAGTGCTGGGCTCTTGGCTCTGAAGCCCATCCTGTCTCCAACTCTGAAATTCCCTTTGAGTTCCAGGATCCTATATACAACTACTTACCCCATTTGGAAGTGTAATAGGCATTTCAAAATTAACATGACCAAAAGTAAATTCATGATTTCCACTGCACCCAAAGCCTGTTTACTTTTCTTTCACCCAATTTCTCATGTCAGAAACCTAGGAATAATTTTTGATTCCTTTTTTATTTCATTCTTTTTCACATTCCTTCTATCAGCAAATTCTCCCAGGCCTACCTTCAAAATATATACAGATTCCAAACACTTTAACCACTTCTATGGCTACCACCCTTGGTATGAACCACCATCAATGTTAATTTGTAATATTGCAATAAAACTCTTAACAAATATTCCTGCTTCTACTTTTGCCCTGCACCAGTCTATTGCCCACAGATCAGCCTGTGTGTGTATATATACACATGTATGTAAATAGAGCTTGTCTTTCTCCAGCTCAAAACAAATGACTTTCAGTTACACATAAAATGCAACCCAGAATTCTTATCAGATTTAGATTTGCTTCTTACCTTCCCTCACATGTTACTTGGGTGACCACAGAAAAATTATTGAATCTTTTTAAGACTTGATTTCCTCTGAAAAACAGAGATGATAATAATAATATATATCTCTTAGAGAGGTTGGTAATATTAAAAGCATTAATATATGTAAATAACTAAGCAGTACTTGGCTCTCAATAATTGGTTCTAAGGTCTTTTGTCGGAAATATTAATAGCACAATGATTTGGGTGAGGGAAAGAGGACAAGGAGAGACTGCATAAAAAGTTTTGTCTACTATATATAAAATAGCTGACTAATAAGGACCTACTGTATAGCACAGGGAACTCTACTCAGTACTCTTTGTAATGACTTATTTGGGAAAAGAACCTAAAACAGAGAGTGTATATATATATATATATATATATATATATATATATATATGATAACATTCATTTTTCTATACAGCAGAAACTAACACCACATTGTTAACCAGCTATATTCCAATAAAAATTAAAAAATTTTGTAAACCTAGTCACATGTGGTTAACTATGCATTAGTCACCTATTGCTGCATAACAAATTACTTCATAATCTCAGTGGCATACAACAATAAGCATTTGTTTCTCACATATCTACTAATTGGCTGGGAGTCAGCTGATAGAGGATTGGCTTGGCTAGGGAGCTCTGCTTAAGTTGTTTGTCTCGTTGGGCTTGGCATTCTCACTCTGTGTGGAACCCTGGTCTGTTCCATTTATTTAATTCTGGGAGCCGGACTGACAAAGCAACAATTACCATGCCCCCTGAGGGAAATTCTTCTTATAGTAAAAACAGAGGGGCAAGAGGCCAAACAGAATCATGTGAGATTTCTTAAAATCTAGACTAGACTCAGATCTAGCACAGTGTCACACTTTTACCCACAGTCCAGTGTCTACAGCAAGTCTCATGCCGCACCTCAAAGTAAAGGGACTAAGTAGCATGATGTGCTTTTTGTTGAAGAATCTGAAGAATCACATGACAAACATTGTACAGTAGGTACAGCAAGGAGTAAAATACTCTGTCCAGTGACACCATCTATCACAGTAAAATTAATAAGGTAAAAAGTATGGTGGAGGGTGTGATATAAAAAGCACTGGGACAAAATACAGCCAGAAGAAAGATTTTACACAATTACTCTTGAAATGTATATAGTAAGTTCTATAAATATGAAAAAAATTTCTCTCTAAAATCTGGATGCATTCATCAATTTTCCTTTAATCTGTAGGCACTACTTCAGTTTATCCACCTTTTAAAATTTCCTTTTCAGTAAATGGCTAATTTTAATAATAGGAGAAATATTGGATAAAAAGTGAGTCATCTTTGCTTCTTGTAACATGAAAGAAAACTGCAAAAAGAATGGTACATTTTTATTTTCATGAGGCTATTATAACAGCATTAGAGCTTCTGAAAAAAGGAATTATAATAAACATTTACCCTTAGTTTAAGCAGAATGACAAACACTGGCCTCTCACTGTTGTGGCCTCTCCCATTGCAGAGCACAGGCTCCAGATGTGCAGGATCAGCTGCCATGGCTCATGGGCCTAGCCACACCGCAGCATGTAGGATCTTTCTGGACCAGGACACGAACCCGTGTCCCTTGCATCGGCAGGTGGACTCTCAACCACTGTGCCACCAGGGAAGCCCCCAGAAGAGTTAATTTTAACCTGAGCCAAAATGACTACATAAAGATAATTTGTGGGGTTCATATCTTTAGAACTTTTTCAAAGGAAACTTTCATTGCTAGTTGTTAAGAAGCTGAACCACAAATCTGCTAGAGTTTATTTTTGCATTGCAAGCATATAGGTTGCAGTTTATCACAATGACAGCAATATCCATCATCCTCTACTTAAAGCTAAAATAAATGTGTGCTCAGATCAACAAGCCTTTCCTTCAAAGTAAGTCAATTGTAACTTGTCCTCGATCAGTCAGACAACCTCCCTGTTAATCTGCTGAAGATGAACAGTTTACTGTCTTTCATCTTCAGAGGGAGCATGTGAGTGGCAATGATGATTTTTATGTCACATCCTTCAAGCAATATTATTCCACTATTGCTCAAAAGTTTAGTGAGATTTTAAGAAATGGCATACAATATACTTCTCATTCTCCCATTAATGTGATTGATATATGATATTTGAACATTAAAAATATTCAAATATTGGGTTAGGAAATATATATTAAATAGAAAATCAAAAGTGTGTCAGCAAAGAAGGTAAAAACAACAACAAAAGCAATGGAAAGACATTATTGTGTGACTGGAATATCTCGAAGACTACCATTCTAAGCTATTTCCTATCTCCAAACAAAAACACACAGACACACAACATTTGTAGAATTTGTTAATGTTTTAAAATGATCTCAGCACCATATTTGTAGCAATTGGAATTTTGCAATGTTTTGAGTACACATTATAAAGACAGAGAGGCTTGAACAGGTAAAGGAAAAGGTAAAAGAAAGATTTTTTTGTTTAAATATTTAAAAGCTTTTAAAAGAGTTTAAAATCACTGTTTCATTTTTAGTTTCTTAAGGAACCTCCATACTCTTGTCCATAGTGGCTGTACCAATTTACATTCCCAAGAACAGTGTAGAAGTCATTCCTTCTCTGCACACCCACTCCAGCATTTATTATTTGTAGAGTTTTTGATGATGGCCATCCTGAGTGGTGTGAGGTGATATATCAGTGTAGTTTTGAATTGCATTTCCCTAATGATTAGTGATGTTGCATATCTTTTCATGTGCTTCTTGGCCATCTGTATCTCTTCTTTGGAGAAATGTCTATTCAACGTGGAAGAATCAACATTGTGAAAATGACTCTACAACCCAAAGCAATCTACAGGTTCAATGAAATCGCTAACAAACTACCACTGGCATTTTTCACAGACCTAGAACAAATAATTTCACAATGTGTATGGAAACACAAAAGACCCCGAAAAGCTAAAGCAATCTTGAGAATGAAAAATGGAGCTGGAGGAATCAGGCTCCCTGACTTCAGACTGTAATACAAAGCTACAGTAATCAAGACAGTATGGTATTGACACAAAAACAGAAATATAGATCAATGGAACAGAATAGAAAGCCCAGAGATAAACCCACACACATATGGTCACATTATCTTTGATAAAGGAGGCAGGAAAGTACAGTGGAGAAAGGACAGCCTCTTCAATAAGTGGTTCTGGGAAAACCGGACAGGTACATGTAAAAGTATGAGATTAGATCACTCCCTAACACCATACACAAAAATAAGTCCAAAATGGATTAATGACCTAAATGTAAGGCCTGAAACTATCAAACTCTTAGAGGAAAACATAGGCAGAACACTCTATGACATAAATCACAGAAAGATGTTTTTTGACCCACCTCCTAGAGAAATGGAAATAAAAACAAAATTAAACAAATGGGACCTAATGAAACTTAAAAACTTCTGCACAGCAATGGAAACCATAAACAAGACCAAAAGACAACCCTCAGAATGGGAGAAAATATTTGCAAATGAAGCAACTGACAAAGGATTAATTGCCAAAATTTATAAGCAACTTATGCAGCTCAATAACAAAAAAAACACAACCCAATCCAAAAATGGGCAGAAGACCTAAATAGACATTTAACCAAAGAAGATATACAGATTGCCAACGAACATATGAAAGAATGCTCAACATCCTTAATCATTAGAGAAATGCAAATCAAAACTACAATGAGATATCATCTCACACCAGTCAGAATGGCCATCATCAAAAAATCTAGAAACAATAAATGCTGGGGAGGGTGTGGAGAAAAGGGAACACTCTTGCACTGCTGGTGGGAATGTGAATTGATACAGCCACTATGGAGAACAGTATGGAGGTTCCTTAAAAAACTACAAATAGAACTACCATATGACCCAGCAATCCCACTACTGGGCATATACCCTAAGAAAACCATAATTCAAAAAGAGTCATGTACCAAAATGTTCATTGCAGCTCTATTTACAATAGCCAGGAGATGGAAGCAATGTAAGTGTCCATAATCAGATGAAAAGGTAAAGAAGATGTGGCACATATATACAATGGAATATTACTCAGCCATAAAAAGAAACGTAATTGAGTTATTTGTAGTGAGGTGGATGGATCTAGAGTCTGTCATACAGAGTGAAGTAAGTCAGAAAGAGAAAGCCAAATACCGTATGCTAACACATATATATGGAACCTAAGAGAAAAAAAAAATGTCATGAAGAACCTAGAAGTAAGATGGGAATAAAGACACAGACCTACTAGAGAATGGACTTGAGGATATGGGGATGGGGAAGGATAAGCTGTGATAAAGTGAGAGAGTGGCATGGACATATATACACTACTAAACGTAAAATAGATAGCTAGTAGGAAGCAGCCGCATAGCACAAGGAGATCAGCTCTGTGCTTTGTGACCACATAGAAAGGTGGGATAGGGAGGGTGGGAGGGAGCAAGACACAGGAGGGAAGAGATATGGGAACATATGTATATGTATAACTGATTCACTTTGTTATAAGGCAGAAACTAACACACCATTGTAAAGCAATTATACTCCAATTGAGATGTAAAAAAAAATTAAAAAAGAAAAGAAATGTCCATTTAGGTCTTCTTCCCATTTTCTGACTCGTTTTTTTTGTTGTTGTTGTTGTTGACCTCCATGAGCTGTTTGTAAATTTTGGAGACTAATCCTTTGCCAGTTGCACTGTTTGCATATATTCTCTCCCATTCCAAGGGGTTTTCTTTTCATTTTGCTCATGGCTTACTTTGCTGTGCAAAATCTTTTGAGTTTAATTATGTCCCATTTGTTTACTTTTTTTTAATTTCCATTACTCTAGGAGACAGCTTGGAAAGTATATTTTTGTGATTTATGTCAGAAAGTATTCTGCCTATATTTTTCTTTATGAGTTTTATAGTATCCAGTCTTACATTTAGGTCTTCAATCCATTTTGAATTTATTTTTGTATATGGTTTTAAAGAATGTTATGTTCCAGCAATCCCACTCCTGGGCATATATCTGGAGAACAAACATGGTTCAAAAGGAAAAATGCACCCCAATATTCACTGAAGCATTGTTTACAATACCCAGGACATGGAAGCAATCAAAATGACCATCAACAGATGAATGGATAAAGAAGATGTGGTACATATATACAATGGATTATTACTCAGCTGTTAAAAAGAATGAAATAGGAGTCAAGATGGCAGAATAGGAGGACATGGAGTTCACATCTCCTCACAAGTGCATTGGAGTGGTCCTTGTGGAACACCTGCCAAGCACTGGTGAAGGACCTCAGACACAGGGAGATAGGAGGAATCTGCACACAAACAAGTAGGTTGAGGGAGGGAAAAATGGGAGGAAAAGGAGTGGGGGTGGGACAGGACTGGCACCCCTGAGGGGACCTGGAGGAAAGTGGAGGTTCCCACACTCAGAGGAGACCTATCATGGCAAAGGGATCAGCAGTGACAGTGGGGGACCTTCTGGGGTCCAGGGGATTGGAGGTGAGCACAGCAGCTGCTCTATGGAAGGCAGAACAGCGTGCAAATGATGCACATGGTCCATGTCACAGCCCTTCATGCCCCAGCCTGAGTTGTGTGTCTCCTGGTGTGGAGGAGGGTTGCGTGCTGGAAAGTGGAGTTTAGAGAGTGGACCCAGAGAGGGGACAGCTGTTGACAGTGAGGAGATGGCCTGGGGCGCAGGAGGGAGGGGCTGCACAGCTGGGAGGGTTTATGGAGGAGACCTGGGCTGCCATGGATGTGAGGTGCCATTGTTGAGTGGCATACAGGGGACAGGGCCACCATAGCAGTGCCCTTCGCCAACCACCAGCCGGACCTCCTTGGGCAATGGCAGGGGCAAAATGCTGAGCAGGCTTGCCCACCCCTCAAGCCAGTGTCTTCTCTAATTGCTCAAGCTATTGTGAGCCTGCTAGGTTCCTGGGTCTGAGATCCAACCCTGCCAAAGCCCCTGCCAGCTGTGTGGGTCTCAGGCCTGAATACTGCCCACATCAATGCCTCCTCTATCTGTGCCAGCACCTGTGGCCACAACCGTGGCAGCCTGTGCCCCAGCTGACCTGCTCAGGCACATATGCTCTTGGCCAGCTTCAGGAGCAGATGCTGGTGTGAGGAACACACACAGAAGTTGGGCAGACACAAAGGGTCCAAAGACCTAACTAGAAATATTGGAGGTCCTCCTGAGTAGGAGGGCATTGGCTGTAGCTCAATGTAGGGGCAAGGACACTGATAGTGGAGGCACCAGGGAATTTTTTATTTTTTAGTTTTATTGTAATTATTTTAAAATTTTTAATATATATATATTTACTTTATTTTTATATTTTAATTTTATTATTTCATTTAAAAATTGTTTGCTATTGTTCTGTTTTCTTTTGTTGTTCCATTTTTATTTTTCTAATATTTTTTTCTAATTTTATTTTATTTTATTATTTATTTTTAATTCTTGGTTATAGTTCTGCACTTTTTTGTTTGTTGTCTTTTTTTTGGTTTGTTTCTTTGATATTATTGCTCAGTTTTGATTCATCTTGCTTTTCATTTTGTTTTGTTTTGCTTTTATCTTCTCTTTCTCTTTTGGTTTTTCTGTTTCTCTTTTGTTCATATAGCTTTTCCTTTCGTTTGTTTATTTTATTTTATTTTGCTTTCTGTTTAGGTTAGTTTGTTTTTATTATTAGTTTTGGTGTTTGGGCTCTCTTGTTTGTCTGGGTGTCTTCTTGTTTTTTGCTTTCTTTTTCTTTTTGTTGTTGTTTGCTTGTTGGTTTGTTTTTGTTTGCTTCATTTTCTTTTTGTTGTTTGTCTTAGGAGTTATTGGTCTGTTTTCTTTTTTTGGTTTACTTATGTGTTTGTTTTTGTTTGCTTGGTTTTGTTTTTATTAATTTCCTTGGGCTTTGTTTGTATGTTTTTTTTTCCATGTCATGTAGTGTCTTTGTTCCCAGGACAGAGTTGGGCAAGAGACCCTGCAGCCAAGCCCAAGCTGCCAGTGTACCAGAGAACTTCAGGCCCCATTGAAGATAAATTGGCATGAGGTCTCCCAGAGGTCATCATCTCGGCATGAAGACCCAGGTCCACAAAACTGCTTGTAAGCTCCAGCGCTGGATGCCACAGACCAAACAAGCAAAAAAAATCATAAACATAGCCCCACTGATCAACACAAATGAGAACAGAGAAATATGTTACAGATGAAGGAGCAAGGTAAAAACTATAACACCAAATAAAAGAAGAGGAAATAGACAGTCCACCTGAAAAAGAATTCAGAGTAATGATAGTAAAGATGACCCAAAATCTTGGAAATAAAATGGAGGCATGGATCAAGAAAATACAAGAAATGTTTAACAAGGACCTGGAAGAACAAAAGAACAAACAAACAGTGAAGAACAATACAATAACTGAAATGAAAATACACTAGAAAGAATCAATAGCAGAATAACTAAGGCAAAGAAAGAATAAGTGAGTTGGAAGATAGAATGGTAGAAATAACTGCTGAGGAGCAAAATAAAGAGAAAAGAATGAAAGAAATGAGGAAATTCTCAGAGAACTCTGGGAAAACAATAAACACAACAACATTCAAATTTTAGGGGTCCCAGAACAAGAAGAGAAAGAGAAAGCATATGAGAAAATATTTGAAGAGATTATAGTTGTAAACTTCCCTAACATGGTAAAGGAAATAGCCACCTAAGCCCAAAAAGCACAGAAAGTCCCGTACAGGATGAACCAAGGAGAAACATGCTGAGACAAAGAAAAAATATTAAAAACAAGGGAATCCCCATAAGGTTAACAGCTGATTTTTTCAGCAGAAAATCTGCAAGCCAGAAGGTAGTGACAGGATATATTTAAAGTGATAAAAGGGAAAAAACTACAACCAAGATTGCTCTACCCAGCAAGGATATCATTCAGATTCAATGGAAAATTCAAAAGCTTTACAGACAAGCAAAAGCTAAAAGAATTCAGCACCACCAAACCAGCTTTGCAACAAATGCTAAAGAAACTTCACTTAGTGGGAAACACAACAAAAGAAAAAGACCTACAAGAACAAACCCAAAACAATTCAGAAAATGGTAATATGAACATACAAAGCAATAATTACCTTAAATGGAAATGGAATAAATGCTCCAAACAAGAGATACGGATTGGCTGATGGTTACATAAAGAAGACCAGTATATATGCTGTCTACAGAGACCCAATTCAGGCCTAAGGACAGACACAGACTGAAAGCAAGGGGATGGGAAAAGATATTCCATGCAAATGGAAATCAAAAGAAAGCTGGAGTAGCAATACTCACATCAGACAAAAGGACACTACATAATGATCAATGGATCAACCCAAGAGGAAGACATAAAAATTGTAAATATTTACGCTCTCTACATAGGAGCACCTCAATGCATAAGGCAAATACTAACAACCATAAAAGGGGAAATTGACAGTAACACAATAATAGTGAAGGACTTTAACACCCCACTAACACCAATGGACAGGTAATCCAGACAGAAAATTAATAAGGAAAAACAAGCTTTAAATGGCACAATAGACCACATAGACTTAATTGAAATTTATAGAACAATCCATCTGAAAGCAGCAGAACACACTTCCTTCTCAAGTTCACATGGAACATTCTCCTTGATAGATCACATCTTGGGTCACAAATCAAGCCTCAGTAAATTTATGAAAATTGAAATTGTATCAAACATGTTTTCCAACCAAAATGCTATGAGATTAGAAAAAATATTACAGGAAAAAACTAAATATATAAACATATGGATGCTAAACAATATGATACTAAATAACTAAGAGATCACTGAAGAAATTAAAGAGGAAATTAAAAATACCTAGAAACAAATGTTAATGAAACCATGACAACCCAAAACCTATGGGATGAAGCAAAAGCAGTTCTAACAAGGAAGTTTATAGCAATACAATCTTACCTCAAGAAACAAGAAAAATCTAAAATAAACAACCTAACCTTACACCTAAAGCAATTAGAGAAAGAAAACCCAAAGTTAGTAGAAGGAAAGAAATCATAAAGATCATAACAGAAATAAATGAAATAGGGTTGATGAAAATGATAACAAAGATCAATAAAACTAAAATCTAGTTCTTTGAGAAGATAAACAAAATTGCTAAACTTTTAGCCAGACTCATCAAGAAAAAAAGGGAGAAGACTCACATCAACAGAATTAGAAATGAAAAAGGAGAAATGATAATTGATGCTGCAGAAATACAGAGGATCATAAGAGAATACCATAAGCAACTATATGCCAATAAAATGGACAACCTGTAGGAAATGGACAAATTCTTAGAAACATACCACCTTCCAAGATGGAGCCAAGAAGAAATAATAAATATGAAAAGACAAGTCCCAGGTCATGAAATGGAAACTGTGATTAAGAAACTTCCAACGAACAAAAGTCCAAGACCAGATGGCTTCACAGGTGAATTCTATCAAATATTTAGAGAAGAGCTAACACCAATCCTTCTCAAATTCTTCCACAAAGTTGCATAGGGAGGAATACTCCCAAGCTCATTCTACAAGGCCACCATCACCCTGATACCAATACCAGACAAAGATATCACAAAAAAAGGAAATTACAGACCAAAATCACTGATAAACACAAATACAAATATCCTCAACAAAATAATAGAAACAGAACCAAACACATTAAAAGGATTATATATCATGATCAAGTGGGATTTATGCCCAGGCTGCAAGTATCCTTCAATAAAATCAAATTAATCATTGTGATATACCATATTATCAAAATGAAGAATAAAAATCATATAATCATCTCAATAGATGCAGAAAAACCTTTTGACAGAATTCAACACACATTTATGATAAAAACTCTCTGGAAAGTGTGCATAGAGGGAACCTACCTCAACATAATAAAGGCTATATACGACAAACCCACAGAAAACCTCATTCTCAATGGTGGAAAACTTAAAGAACTTCCTCTACAATCAGGAACAAGACAAGGATGTTGACTCTTACCAATTTTATTCAACATAGTTTTGGAAGTTATAGCCATTGCAATCAGAGAAGAAAAAGAAATAAAAGGAATTCAAATTGGAAAAGAAGTAAAGCTGTCTCTTTTTGTAGGTGACATGATACTATACATAGAAAATCCTAAAGATGCCACCAGAATACTACTACAGCCAATCAATGAATTTAGTGAAGTTGCAGGATATAAAACTCATACACAGAAATCTCTTGCATTCCTACACTCTAACAACGAAAATTCAGAAATAGAAATTAAGGAAACAATCTCATTTACCATTGAAACAAAAATAATGAAATACCTAGGAATAAACCTACGTAAGGAGGCAAAAGACCTGTACTCAGAGTACTAAGAAAACTTTAAGATACTGATGAAAGAAATCAAAGATGACACAAACATATGGAGAGCTATACCATGTTCTTGGATTGGAAGGATCAAAATTGTGAAAATTACTATACTACCCAAATCAGATTCAATGCAATCCCTATCAAATTACCAATGACAATTTACACAGAATTAGAACAAAAATTTTATAGTTCTATGGATATACAAAAGACCCCAAATAGTCAATGCAATCTTGAGAAAGAAAAATGGAGCTGGAGGAATCAGGTTCCCTGACTTCAGACTATAGTACAAAGCTACAGTAATAAAGACAGTATTGTACTGGCACAAAAAAAGTAATATAGATCAATGGAACAGGATAGAAATCCCAGAGATAAACCCCCCACACCTCTGGTCACCTAATTTATGACAAAGGAGGCAAGAATATACAATGGAGAAAAGACAGTCTCTTCAATAAGTAGTGCTGGGTAAACTGGAGAGCTGCATGTAAAAGAATGAAATTAGAACATTCCCCAGCACCATATACAAAAATAAACTCAAAATGGATTAAAGACCTACATGTAAGGCCAGACACTATAAAACTCTTAGAGGAAAACATATGCAGAACACTCTTTGACTTAAATTGCAACAAGATCTTTTTGACCCATCTCTAAGAATAATGGAAAAAAACAAAAAATAAACAAATGGGACCTAATCAAACTTAAAATTCGTTTGCACAGCCAAGGAAACAATACATAAGACAAAAAGACAACCCTAAGAATGGGATAAAATATTTGCAAATGAAGCAACTGACAAGGAATTAATCTCCAAAATATACAAACAGCTCATGCAGCTTACTATCAAAAAACAAGCAACTCAATCAATAAATGGGTTTAAAACCTAAATAGACATTTCTCCAAAGAAGAAATACAGATGGCCAAGAGGCACATGAAAAGCTGTTCAGCATCACTAATTATTATAGAAATGCAAATGAAAACTACAATGAGGTATCACCTCTCACCGTTTATAATAGGCATAGTCAGAAAACCTACAAGCAAAAAATGCTGGAGAGGGTGTGGAGAAAAGGGAACCCTCTTGCACTGTTGGTGGGAATGTAAATTGATACAGCCACTATGGAGAACAGTATGGAGTTTCCTTAAAAAACTAAAAAATATAATTACCATATGACCCAGCAATCCCACTACTAAGCATATACCCTGAGAAAACCATAATTCAAAAAGATTCACGTACCCCAATGTTCATTGCAGCACTATTTACAATATCCAGGAGATAGAAGCAACCTAAGTGTCCATCGACAGATGAATTGATAAAGCGTTGGTACATATATACAATGGAATATTACTCAGCCATAAAAAGGAACAAAATACTGCCTTTTGAAGAGATGTGGATGACCCTAGAGATTGTCATACAGAGTGAAGTAAGTCCAAAAAAGAAAAACAAATATGGTATAATATCATTTATATGTGGAATCTAGAAAATTGGTACATATTAACCTATTTGCAAAGCATAAATAGAGACACAGACATAGAGAACAAACGTATGGACACCAACGGGGAAAGGAGGGGTAGGATGAATTTGGAGACAGGATCAACATATATACACTACTATGTATAAAAGAGTTAACTGATGGGAACCTACTGTATAACACAAGGAACTCTACTAAATGCTCTGTGGTGACCTAAAGGGGAAGGAAATCCAAAATGGAAGGGATATATGTGTACATATAGCTGATTCACTTTGCTGTGCAGCAGAAACTAACACAACATTGAAAAGCAAGTACACTCCAATAAAAAAAATGAATGAATTAATGCCATTTACAGTAGCATGGATGGACCTGGAGATTATCATACTAAGTGAAGTAAGTTAGACAGAGAAAGACAAACATCATATAATAATTGCTTATATTCAGAATCTAAAAAAAATGATACAAATGAACTTATTTACGAATTAGAAGCAGACTCACAGACTTAGAAAATTAACTCATGGTTACCAGGGGGAAGAGTTTTGGGGGAGGGATAGATTGGGAGTTTAGGATTGACATGTACACAGTGCTATATTTAAAATAGATAACCAAAAAGGAACTACTGTATAGCATAGGGAATGCTGCTCAGTATTCTGTAATAACCTAAATGGATAAATAATTTGGTAAAGAATATATACATGTATATGCATTACTGACTCATTTTGCTGTACACCTGAAACTAACACAGCATTGTTAATCAACCATGCTCCACATAAAGGCTGATTTTTATGCAGTGGAAATATTGGATTAAAACCAGTATATTCTTTCCTATCATTAAGTGTAAATACTTACTGATGCCAATGGACTTCAGTCGCTCTGTAAGACTCTGGAGGTAGATAACAAGATGGACTCAAAATATGTGTCATTTGAGAAAGAAAGATCCAAGAAGTAACCCAAGCTAATTAGGAAGTCTCTGGTCCAAGTGTTGGTTTACATCAGAAATTGAAATATTTCTTTACTCCATACCTTGAACAAATGCCTGCTCATTTTTATATGGCCCATGGGATGCAAACCTTGTCCTAGGGCTTAGGGATACATGTTAGGAGAGATACTGTGAAATAAAGTACCTCCAGAACTTATAGTCGTATAATGTTTTCCAGATCTATTGATTCTTATACAGAAGCTTGTTGCCCAGCTGGTATATTTTATGATCATTTTATCTTTATTATCAAACAAAGAGAGTCAACACATAGCATCAGAAATTTAACCTAGGTTATATGAACTAAGCACATAGAATATGACTTTTAAAATTCATAAAGTTTTTACATATATGCTTAGTTGTTTTTTCTAAATTGTTTTTAGCAGATACTATAATAGGTCACAAAACAATGGTAGGAACAAAGTTACACAGTATTCTTGAGAAAGTTTAATAAGAAACATAGATTATGGGTTTGTCTCTGTAAACCAAGGGTGCATTTAATACTACACAGATGCAAGGCTTCTGGCAAGATGTTCAGTTGCCACAAGAGCCTGAAACCCTGAGGCTGTATAATAGCAGGCATTCAGGAGCCCACTGAAAAAATTCAATTAACTGGATATGCTGTCAAATAGCTGGGATTTTGGAAACATCCAGATGATTGATTTTTTTTCCATTTTTCATCAGTATGTTTAGGCCCAATCTTAATTTCCTTAACAATGTATACATATTTTAAAGTTCATTGCTTTTATGTAAAAGAACCATTTCTATTCTTTCATTCCTCTTCATCATAAAAGACTTAAAGGATAAATGATTACACTGAAAACAAATCACTAGCATCATCAAGGCACAGAAAAACACACTAAAACCATAATGAATTTCTTTTACCTCATAATTTCAGTAAGATTCATTAAATTCCAGTTAAATTTTGTTTAAGCTTTATGCTGAAGTCTTTTCACAGTATCTTAATATTTGCTTAGACCAATACTCAGGATGAACTCTATGGTACCTGATCAGAAAGCCCTGTATTTTTAGGTTCTTCCATGTAACCAGTCTTGATGGTTGAGCCATAGCATGAAGGTTAAGTTGATTCTAGGTTATTTAATTTGGTTTTAGCCCTACAGAAAAAATCCTCAGTTTTGATTCTCAGCAGTATTCAGTTCAATAACTGATTTCTAAAGTAGGCCCAGATGTTGGTCTCAGGGGACTTGTTAGAATAACTGCTGTATTCTAAGACCAAATTTTTGCACTTTTCAAGTGACTGATACTTAAGTCTATTGTTTTCTTTAAACATTGGCTGACACACAGCATAGTCATTTTTCATTCCGGGCTCTGAATGAATACTATGAAGTATGGGCAAGGACAGCAGAAAGAGAACTCCAGGCCTGTAGTGTATTGCTTAATAATTCATGCAAGTGGAATGAGATTGCTAATTCAAAGAGTGGTAATTTTTAAATATAGCAGGTATTAGATTTTCTTATGCAAATTAACTTTGAGTTGTACAAATCTTTTTTTTTTTTCCCCTCTAAACATCCTTACCTAATAAACACTCCTTGAAAGTGACCAATAAAAATGCTGACACATCTCATTATGGGGCATTACTATTGCTTGAATATCATCTGTCACTTTGCATTACTTTGATGTAACACAGGATTTTGATGCAGTTTGTTATGACAGCCACTGAACAATGTCATCTACAAAAATTCTGAGTTAAAGCTGTTCATCTTAAACCTACTTTTGCATAATATAACATCAAAACTTTAACAATATTATTTTAAAATAAAATTATGTATTCCTCACTTACTGGAATACTTAAAATGGCAGAGCATATGTTCCATGAAACAGGATGGGTGGCTGACAAGGACATGGATGTGTGGCTATATCAATAGATTATAGTTACAATATTTTACAGCTGCTTCATCTCTATTCAGAATATTCAAAGGTTCCTGGGTCAACCGCTTCCTATTTACTCAAATGTATATTGACTAGCTTCAGAAAGCAAATCTGACAAAATGATTAATTAGACTTTATAGCTCATTGGCAGGCTGTAGTTTAATAGAATTAACAGAGCTCAAGTTCATCTTTAAATACCATTATGGTCTTCATATTAAAAATGTCAAATTATATTTTCCCATTGTTACAAAATCCAAGATGACTTATTCCAAACTTACATCAATGACAATGAAAAGCTCAACAGGACACCTTATTTAATACAAAACTTTCACAGCAATAAGAATATTTCCAGAAAATTTATTCAGTGGCTAGTGATGTATAAATTTGCATTTTAAATATAAAATGTTTCTGAATACTCTATGATAATACAACAAAATTATCTATTCAATATATTTATCTCCACCAAATTGGAAAAAAAGTAATATAATGAGCCAATATTTCAAACTACTTATGTCTGACCTTGCTTATTGTACTAGATGTGGCCTGAAGCCTAAAGTAATATATATTATATTATATTCATAATAACATCTGAGTTAATTTCAGTTAGGAATTCCTATAGGAAAATAAGTTGGATTAAACATATGCTAATGAAGTTATTCCTTATATAAGAGTAATAAAATCAATAGATTTTATGTTTAATAGGCATCTCAAATTAAACATGTTCAAAACTGAATCCTTGATCTTTTTTACCTCATAACTTACTTCTCCCACAACCTTCCACGTCTCATTTTATGATGACTCTATCCTTCCCATTGCTCAGGCTAAGCACCTTTGAGTTGTCTTTGACTCTTTTGTTTTCTTTCACATTCACACATTGCAATAGAAATCTTTTTAGTTATACATTCAAAATATATCTTGAATTAAAACATTTCCCACTACCTCCATTTTTCTTTTTTTTTACTTTGGTCTAAATCACCATCATCCTTCTCCTGAAACCTGTGATAGCCTTCCTGCTTCTTTCTTTATTCCCCTATAGTGTGCTCCACACACTAGTTAGAGTAATCCTTTTAGTAAGTCAGATTGTGTCATTTCTTTCCTCAAAATCCATTTTACTCAGAGGAAAATTCTAAGTCCGTGCAATGGCCTACAATATCCCTCATGATCTGCTCATCTCTACTTATCCCATCTCTTTTTGATTTCATCTGTTACTACTTTCCTCCACATTCACTCTGTTCCAGTCACACTACTCTAATCGGCCAATAATGCCCTCACATTAAGACATTTATACTAGCTTTTTGTTCTGCCTGAAATGCTCTTCCTCTGGGGATTTGCTTGATAACACCCTACATTATTTCTTATTTTTATTGTTTCATATTTGTTCCCCTTGCTAAAATATAAGTTCCATGCAGGGAAGCATCATTGACTATGTCATTCACCAATATATCTCAACCACCAAGAATAGTAACCACACCCTATAAAAGTTTACTGAATTGAAAGTATGTGGGTGTAAAACAAGTTAGTAAGCTCAAATAGAGTTATTGCATAGGACAGGAACTTGTAACAAATTAAACCTACTAGGATCTGAGCAGTCTAGTTTTAAACACTTTTGTCTCTTGAATGTCCTAGAAATGAAAGATGTTGGCACTGTTGTGACTGTAATTGAGACCTTCAAATCTCATTTTGAGGGAACAATATCTTCTTTATTATTTCCCAGTGACCTACCTGCTCCCAGTGGATTTTCCAAAGAATTTTAGGCAGTCTATTAGTTCAAACACCCAAGGTCCAGAACTGTAAACCAGGAAAATTGTTACTCAGATACTCTGATTCATATTCTAAGCCTTCCTAACTAACAGGTCATCCCCAATGAATTGCCTAATAATATCCATATTCATACAGTGACTCACATCAGGAAACATATATGATATGGATACTGATATATATATGTGTGTGTGTGTATATATATATATTTATATACATACTAGTATATATGAAATATATATATATATTCATATAGTGGTATATATTTTTATAAATTTATTTGTCCTGAAAGGATAGATTATGACTATTTCAGTCCCTTTATCCCTGAAAGAAAACATAATTACATGAAGCTTTTTATTTATTTATTTAATTTATGTATTTATTTTTTGGCGAAATGTATAATGCAATTGGAGGCAATATTCCAGAGCTATGATTTGAAATTTAAAATTAAGACATATTCTTTTCTTACACTCACAGAAATCCAAGAGTCAAATGCATTAACAAAGTAGTTTTTCTTTCTAATTGGTACACATTTGTATCATAACTTGACACTATACGTACATGTGCAATAGAAAAAATGTCAAGTTCATTTGCTACCTACAAGCACTTTTAAAATCTTATTTGCCTTTATTCCTCTTGAGGGAAAATTGCCTATTTTACACACTGACCTTTCAAAGCTCCTACAAGGGAAGGACATTTCATGGTATAATAATTTACAAATGATGCAAAATATTATAACTTGTCAGATTCTCCACTTTGATATTTGGACTTCTCTTTTGGAACTCCAACAATGCTATAAAACATATTATTCAGATGAAAGTGACCTTTTGCACCATTTTCCAACTTTGCCTATTTATGTGCATACTTATTATCTTCCAGTTTCCAAAATAAAATATTAGTTTTGAAATGTAAATGATGATCTCTTTCTGCTTAATATGCTACATATGCATTACCCTATTTTAATTTTCAACAATGAAATCCATAGAATCTACTTGCAATTAATCCCAATAATTTTAAAATTTTACTTAACTTTGTCACGTGGGCAAGTAAAAAGCTGACAGAATGTAGAGAAATAGAGCAGTTCTTATTGTGGAAGGTGTATGCAGATGTGTGCACGTTAGAACACAGAATTCCAGAGAGAGAGGGGAAAATCATGGGGAATAACGGGGCTCCAAATGCACACTTTTGCATGCTTGGCTTAACTGTGGGAAGACCTTGTGAGATATCTTTGTCTTTCAATCTCCCTTAGGTAAATAGTTTGAATTAAGAATTTTATAAGCCTAGGTAAGCATATAACTCATCTGCTGGGAAAAGAAATGAATAAGCATATTATACAGAGTAGTCTGCTGCTCACGTCAATGTACGGTAATTATTGTTAGATTTTAAAGAAGGAAAGAAAAATATTGGTAAACACAGTAAGTTAGTTAAGTAGATACAGGTTAAGTGACTTTTATTATATACCTGTATGTTCCCAGTTGGGACAAGAGAGGTGGTTATTACTCTGTACCTTATTTTTTTTTATTTATTTGGCAATTTTTAAATTAGCAGATAAACAAAACAATACGAATATGCATAAAACTAAAGACTAAAGTCCACCCACTCCCCAATTGTGTTCGTTTGAGTTTAACAGCTTAATATATCTCATTCTATATATATCCTTGTTCATACAAGCATTCATAAGCATATATACACATATATTATTTTATTTGTACTGAAATAGAAACTGTATCATGAACAGTACTCTGGGATGTTTTAAACTTAATTTATCATTTTTAAGTCGTCAGGACAGTAGAAAAACTATGAACAGGGAACATTTTTTTACTAATTCACTTACATAATTTCCCTTAAAGAACGAGTCCACTATTAAAATCAAGAGGACTAGCAATGCTGAACCTAGATCATGTAATAGGAGAATTTATGGAGCTCTAATTATGTGGCACAATCTGTGTAAAAACTTTACATATATTACTACTTTATAACTCAAAACAATTTTGTGAGGAAGGTGTTATTATGCCCTTTATAAATGAGAACATTTAGGCCAGAAGTGGTTAAATAATTTAACCAAGGTTACACACCTACTAAATATCAGAGTCATGGCTATAATCCATAGAGGAATGTCTGACTACAGTGCACAAGTGATTAAACACTATACCTCAGTAACTTCATGTCTAATGGCATCAATAATACAATTTTTATTTATTGCATGTGTTTCTTAATTTGACAGAACTCTTTAGAAAATAATCTTGAAGATGTAAACCCTAAACAAAAATTTGTTTTAATGAATAAAAGGGAAAAAAAGCCAAGTTTGATTTTGGTTTAATGAAAGTTTGTGATAGAAATCAACAACAGTTTCTATCATAAAAAGGTAATATGCAACTAAAATTGGGCTTTCTTCCATGAGGGAAGTTAGTAGGAATTAGAACTATTATGTAAATGTAGTTACTGTAAATCATATTTGCTTATTATTAAATGACATATACCATGGAACCATTTGAGGTTGTAATTATAACTATTAAAACTGTGAGAAGTGATTCATCCCTAAATGTGTCATCCAAAAGAGGTTCATTATGTCAGTTGTTTGGTCGATATTTTAAAAGAAGGAGAAGATCAATCTGTTGGTACAATCTATACTGGATTATTAAACCATCTCTATCTAGGGGTCTGGCTTTACTGGACCAAGTCATATAAAATCGTTTTGCTAAATCTTTGAATAATGTTTAATTTGTCCCAGATCAAATACATGGCCCTTACAGAGTATGAGCAGAAACATTTTCCTTGTTTATTTTGAAATTTGGTAACATACTACCTATCTTCCTCCTCTCAAATCCTAATGGAAAAACTGAGATTGCTGTTATTCTTTCAGAAGGCCCCTTAAAAGTTAATTTAAAAAAAATCTGGGTCTTTTAAAAAAATTTTAGCAAGTATACATCTCATTAAATAAGAAAAGGTGACACTATCAGATTTTTTTATAATGCTGTGTCTTGTACCTCAGTAATTTGCCAGTGCTTTAGTTCAAAAGTAGTTATCATATATTTCAATCAGAAAAGCTGTACAAATTATCATGCATATTATTACATTAAGTAATTTCCCTCATATTTTTCTAAATTTATGAGTGTGAAATGTGCCTGAATAGCTGCCAGTTTGAATTCTGAGGAGGAAAATATTTTAATGGATATCTAAGAGACAAGTATAAAAAGAGAGGTGAGTCAAAGAGAGGAAAATCATACCTCTAGCTAAAATCAACAGCTTGGATTACTCCAGAACTCACAGGTTGCAAATGAAAATGTCTATAGGCCAGGCAGGAAAAGTCAAAGAGTCCGTAAGAGTTGAAATGCAATAAGGAGCTGTGTGCTCTGAGAGGAAGTGGAGAACACATGTCTTTTTAATGGGGACATAGGCTTCTCACCTCGACCTGAGCTTTGCCATGAGGGAATGTTGCAAGAGTTGCCTAACCTGAAATTTTTTCATGAGAAGCCAACAATCTAGATTTTTATGGGAAATTTCCTGATATTTATATATTGGTTACCAGTAAAATTAAGGAATAAAACAGGGTGGGCTAGAAATAAACACAATCATAGGATCAATTTGTACCATTAGTCTTAAATTTCTGACCTCTAGAGTAGAAACATGAAATTCCATGATTCTTCAATGAAATCAAGCAATGTAACCTTCTGCTTGCCTCTTAGAGTGTGCTTAACAACTGCCCCTCACACAGATATTAAGGAACACCTCCCCAGAATTCATATGCCACCCTTTTCCTATCCTCTAGGAGACAATGAGGATAGGTAGCCTCATTAACTCTGCTGTCAAACTCTGCAGTCTGATCACCCTTGCATTTGGGAAACAAAACTGGCAATTTGGCAATATATGCAGAGTCTTTAGCCCAGTGTTTGTCTCATTGTAGTTTTTCTCTAAATGTTAGTTTGATTTCCATTCTAGGTTGTGATGAAGTGTTAACTACCACACTCTATAAGACTGTTTATTACACAATGAAACCCATGTTAATTTATTTCTTCAGTTGGATAATTAACACTCTTTCATAAAGACAGTGACATAATCAATGATCAAAATGCACACCATCAGGCTCCTAGATTTGGAGTGTGTGTGCAGTCATTCGACTTTGGGAAATGGGCTATACATTTGCTGAGCACTTTATCGCATTCTAGCTCTTTTAATATTTATATCCTACATATCTACAGGAGCAGAGAAAAATGGACAAAGTAGAAGGATGAAGGGTCATTGTTCTCTAGTATTGCCCTCTGATCTTCCACGCCACAGAAAGTGGAAGAGTTAAGAGTAGAAAGGCTTTGGTACCATTATCTAATGAAAAAGAAAACAAAAGGCCTAAGAGTTAGGGGATCCAAGTTCTAGTTAAATGGTGGGCCCTTAAACAAATAACTTGACTTTTACTTGACTTTCAGTTTCCTCACATACCAAAGCTGTGGGTTGGGGAGCTAGAAACAACCCTGGCCTTACCGATCTTGTGGGACTGTTGAGAGAGGAAAGTGTTTTAACAGACGGTATGCCTCTTCAGAAGTCAGATATGTCATATTATAAAATCAGGAAACTATTATCATTATTTCTGGAATCTTGATCTCTTCCAAAGCCTCATCAAGCTCTCAATGGGACAGTGTTCTAGGCATATATGCCTGTTGCTTATTCAATAAAAACATATGGTATATTCGATTAAAACATATTTTCTTTGGGCATAGCTGTCTAACACAGGGATTTTTCAATCAGATGTGATTTTTCCCTCTCTCCTGACCCAGGGGACATGGGGAAATATCTAAAGATATTTTTAATTGTCACAACTGGGTTGGGGTGTGCTACTAGCATATAATGGATGGAGACCAAATTTGCTGCTAAACATTCTACAAGGTACAGGACAGTTCTTTACAACAAAGATTTATATGATTTAAAACTGTAAAGTTGGGAGAAGTCCTGTACAGGTACTTTTCCAAAGAAGACATACAGATGACCAACAGGCTTATGAAAAGATGCTCAACATCATTAAATCATTAGAGAAGTGCAAATCAAATCTGCAATGAGCTATTACCTCACACCTGTCAGCATGCAGTCATCAAAAAGACAACAAATAACAAGTGTTGGTGAAGATGTTGAAAAAAGGGAACACTAGTACACTACTGATGGAAATGTAAACTGGTACAGCCACTATGGAAAATAATATGTAAGCTTCACAAAAAATTAAAAATAGAACTACCAAATGATCCAGCAATTCCACTACTGGATATATATCCGCAGAAAGTGAAAACAACTAATTTGAAAATATATATACATCCCAATGTTCATAGCAGTATTATTTAAAATGCTGCTATACATATATATATATATTCCATTGAATATATATATATATATTCAATAGATTATTACTCAGCTATGAAATGAATGAAATTTTGCCATTTGCAACAGCATGGATGGACCTTGGAGGGTACTGTGGTTAGTGAAATAAGATAGAGAAATACAAATACTGTATGTTTTCACTTATATGTGGACTCTGAAAATAAAACAAATGAATGAATATAACAAAACAGACTCAAAGATACAGAAAACAAACTAGTGGTTACCAGGTGGGAGACAAGTGGAGGGAGGGGCAAAATAGGGGAAGGGGATTAAGAGGTACAAGCTACTAGGTATAAAATAAATAAGATACAAGAATAGAATGTACAGCATACTTACTTTAGTGTATCATCTGATTTAGCTAGTTTATCCACCAGTGGAATATAACTGTCAAGGTACAATTTGTTGTGTGTTTTATTTGTTTCTGTTTTGAGGGGATAAATTTAGGTATTTGACAGAGGATTTTATAAGAAAAAAGTTGTTGCTTCATTTAAAAGTGATATGTTATTGATGGAAAAAAGATTTTCTGTAAACAGAATGAGTTTTCTCTGCAGTTTTGTTTGTTTACTTATATATTTTAAACCAAATGATTTTTTATGCCCGAATCTCTCAAATACCATGGAGAAAGCAAAGTATTGTAAAGGACTGAACTACATTTTTTCAGAACATAAGGGGATAATTTGACATATTAACTAGATACAGAAAGCATGACTGGAATTTAAGAGGAAATTTTTATGGTTTGTCAAACTTGAAAATACGCAATATATTCAATGGTTATAAGTTGATAATATCAGATGAATAGTTCATTATACTGTCATTATCTTATCAAATTATTTAAAATACAAATTGATGCTGAATGCACATTAATAAATCATTATATTCATGTAAGCATACCTTTTAGATAGAAAACTTTGTAAAACAATATTTAATATGGGTCTGAAGCAGGCTCCAATGGAAAGGCAAAGAGCTCAGCACAGTTTCAGTCAAGTTCAAATTATTTTTAAATACTTCATCATATTTTTAGTGATTATATATTTATAGTACTGGAAGGTTCACAAAATGAGAAAGCTGTCTATGCATTTTCTATTTTTTTATACAAAGGATCATCTCCTGATTTAGATTCTTATCAACTCATAGCCTTAACTTCATTGTTATGTAAGATGATGGAAGAAATGATTTATTACATTCTGTCATTCTTTCTAGAGAAAAATAATCTTCTTCCTCAGTGTTAAAGTGGCTTTCAGGCAAATCAATCAACCATAGATCATGTCATAAGACTGTCTTCCGATGTTAATAAAGCATTCTGTAATAAGGAGTTTTTATGTGTTGTATTTATAGACAGTGAAAAAAGTATAACAGGCTGCTAAAAAAGGACTGCAGTACTTGTAATTTGTGATAATATAGTTTAAAATTCTTAGTTGTGGGATTTTCTTTGTAAATCATAAATATTTGAATATACCAATGTATGTCTTTCTCATAAATTTTAGAAAATGAGTAAAGAAGTTTTAGAAACATGTTTCATTAAAAGAAAACTCTTATTTTGGAAAATGTGGAGAAAAAATGGCTATGCTGTATTTAGGCATTTTCTGATGATAACACAATATCTTTATTTACATGCTTCTTTCTTGAATAGATTATACAAGGCATATTACTTTTAAGAAGAAAAATGGAAATTTTACAATAACAAATTAAACCCTCTTACTGCTTAACACATAAAAATATTTTCTCTTGTAATTTTACAGAACATGTGATGATAGAACTATGTAAAAATTTTGAGGTGAAAAGAAATCACAACATATCAATATCTAGAATAATACCAAACTTTGTTTCAAATGGAGACACCTTTTCTGGTTAGATATTCAATAAAGTGAGTAATTTAAATTATCTATGAATACTCTCAGGCCAACTATAATTCATTGCCTCCACATTACCAATTACAAGGAAAGAATGACATTTACTACAAAATTGAAATATTTAGAAGTATGACCGAATAATTACTTATCCTAGCGTCATCATATTCAGTTTGGTAATTGAACAATGCATGTCTTAAGTGAATAGAAATAGAAGCATCAAGAATATTTTAGAAAACATATAAGATATTCACTTTTCTATTATCTGGAACTCTGGTAATAGTTACTTGACTATATGTGTCAAACACTTAATTCTGTGCTGGAATTTGATAGATTTATTTTATGCTATTCAATATTAGGTTATTTTGATAGTTCAAAAGTGGAAGATTAGCCATTGGGATCCCTGCTTCAAAAAATAATGAAAAGAGCTAATATGAAAAATATAATTTTATGAAAGTAGAAGACATTAGCAAACATTTTTTTAATAATTTACAGGCACATTATTTTTAACACAGTCATATCCATAAATGGCATAAAATATGAGATTTATAGTTTCTCTGTTTTTGTTGATATATATGGTTTCATTACTAAGGTAAGATGGAAAAATTCTGAAAATTATCTGACCACATCACTTAATAAATAAGAATTTAAATTACCAATAAGAGAAATGTACCTAATACTGACCCAAATATTTTTAAACCTCATTTACTTTATAAGCTTCAGTGCATATGGATAATTTGATGTTGTGCTTAATACTATTTATAGATATTTCTGTAGTGTGTGGTTTATTTATATACGGTTCATCAAGTTATTTTTCATTTAACTTCTTCTTCCCTTTGAGTACCACAAATAGCATTCTTGTCCTCAGAGAGTCAGCCAACATGAGTTTGGGTTTTTAAAAAGTCAGTTAGGTTGTTAGATTACTCATCAGGATATACTGGTGAATTATTTCATGTCCTTATTTCACTGAATAAGATTGCTAAAGTACAACCTTTACAATCTATCACATTTCAGATCTTTTAAGTGCCATTGATATCATCCTGGAAATTTCGATCACCACAGGGAGGATTGGCTTGTGGAATTATTGATGTCTATAATATGGTAATATGTCAAGGCAACAATGTCATTTTTGTGTGGCTCCTAGTTTGTGTAGGTATTAAAGGAAATGAAATGGGAGATAAAGCAGTCAAAAAGGCTTTGTAAAATCATTCAGGTGTATCAAATATTTAATGATTTTAAAGGGAATATAATTTATAACAAAACAAAGAACAGATGCCAAATGATGAAAACTAAATAATGAGGGTTAAATAAGTTCACATACATACAAAATTTTACAAATTTATTATAATTGCCAACTTTATTTCTTAAAATATCAAGATATATTATTTTGTGGGGATCCAAATATTGCAAGTTATCTTTGAATTTTTATCAGTTGCTGCCTCGTAGTCACATTTTTTTTTCTAATTGTAACAGCATGGACCTGTGATCAGACGGTATGATTTTCTGTTTCTAATAGTTGAAAATGTAATTATGATCTCATACAAAAATTTAATAAGTAGCTGCCATAAACAATAAAGGGATTATAAATGTAATTAATAAACGACATTACCTTCAAATAGCTCCCAGGAAATTACTGACTTGGAAATGCTAATAATTTGAACAATGTCCACCTACTTACAAACTAAAAAAAAAATTAAAATATAGCTCTTTTGTTTCCCTGAAATTCTAAAATTACTAGAATACAGTAAATTAAAAATAAAGTATATAATGTAGTTTCTTAAGGAATGATTTGCTTATTTTTAAAGTCAAGTAATTTAGGTTTTTCTAAGTAAAACAATGGATTTTGCTTCAATAGGATGTTTTGGCACCATGAATATGCAGGTTCTTAGTCATTTACCACAGTTGTGTTTATGTTTCCTTAGTAACTTACACTGTATCGTCCCATAATCAATAAGGATAATAAAATTTCCCTTAGCCTGATTCTTTTTTGAGGAAGGCAATCATGTTTGTGGCACCACTTATCAAATATTTCCCACTCTGCAGTCCAAGGTGAAAGTTTCCTAGGAAACGAAAGAGTGAGGCAAATTACTGCTAAGATACAAGGGCTAGGGGAAAGGCAGAGAATCAAGACCATGATATTTTCTTAACAGTCTTATTTAAAAAGATTTCTTGGGTAGAGCTAGTAACAAACATAATTGTGTTAATATCAAAAAACTTAGAAATAACTTATTATATATATGTATATGGCCTCCTAAACCAGGTTTATCTTTTATAACTTGCAACATGTGGCTAGTTCCCTCTTTTCAGTTGTACATTTTTTTTTTAATTCTTTAGAAGTATTTTTTTAACATCTTTATTGGGGTATAATTGCTTTACAATGGTGTGTTAGTTTCTGCTTTATAACAAAGTGAATCAGTTATACATATACATATGTTCTCATATCTCTTCCCTCTTGCGTCTCCCTCCCTCCCTCCCTCCCTATCCCACCCCTCCAGGCAGTCACAAAGCACCGAGCTGCTCTCCCTGTGCCATGCGGCTGCTTCCCACTAGCTATCTACCTTACGTTTGGTAGTGTATATATGTCCACGCCTCTCTCTCGCTTTGTCACAGCTCACCCTTCCCCCTCCCCATATCCTCAAGTCCGTTCTCCAGTAGGTCTGTGTCTTTATTCCTGTCTTACCCCTAGGTTCTTCATGACATTTTTTTTTCTTAAATTCCATATATATGTGTTAGCATACGGTATTTGTCTTTCTCTTTCTGACTTACTTCACTCTGTATGACAGACTCTAGGTCCATCCACCTCATTACAAATAGCTCAATTTCGTTTCTTTTTATGGCTGATTAACATTCCGTTGTATATATTGCCACATCTTCTTTATCCATTCATCTGATGAAGGACACTTAGGTTGTTTCCATCTTCTGGCTATTGTAAATAGAGCTGCAATGAATATTTTGGTACATGACTCTTTTTGAATTACAGTTTCCTCAGGGTATATGCCCAGTAGTGGGATTGCTGGGTCATATGGTAGTTCTATTTGTAGTTTTTTAAGGAACCTCCATACTGTTATCCATAGTGGCTATACCAATTCACATTCCCACCAGCAGTGCAAAAGTGTTCCCTTTTCTACACACCCTCTCCAGCATTTATTGTTTCTAGATTTTTTGATGATGGCCATTCTGACTGGTGTGAGATGATATCTCATTGTAGTTTTGATTTGCATTTCTCTAATGACTAATGATGTTGAGCATTCTTTCATGTGTTTGTTGGCAGTCTACATATCTCCTTTGGGGAAATGTCTATTTAGGTCTTCTGCCCATTTTTGGATTGAGTTTTTTGCTTTTTTGTTATTGAGCTGCATGAGCTGCTTGTAAATTTTGACAATTAATCCTTTGTCAGTTGCTTCATTTGCAAATATTTTCTCCCGTTCTGAGGGTTGTCTTGTACATTTGTTTTTAATCCTTGAAATTTAAAATTCCACAAACTAATTTTCCCTCAAACTGCTTCTATTTATTATCAACAACAAACTCTGATCCTTTACCTTCACTCAGAACCTACTACTACTACTGCTACTACTATTACCACTTCCCTTTCCCTCCAATCTCAATCGTCATTTATTCACTTATATCTATCAATCTATCAGTCCAGGGTTTGTATTTACACCCCACTGAAATTTTTTGTAGTGCCTTCTTGGAACTTTATAGCAAAAATTATAAAAAACACTAACTAGTATTAATTGAGCATTTATCACATGTTAAAAATTGTACTAAATGCTGTCATATATACTGTGATTACCTCCATTTTACAGTTGAAGAAATTGAGGAATGAGGATGTTAACTTTCTGATTTATAAATGGAGTCAAATCTGTAGCCCAGTAAGTTTAACAATTGTACTAAACTGCCTCTGAAGTAGTAGACACATCCCTTCTTCCAATAGGCATTAATTGGGTAGTATACTATTGGGTCTTGGAGTTAGAGTAAACAAGAATATAGGCCTATTATCTTACAGGAAAGGTATGAATGCAATAGCAAAACTACCATCCCAATCCCTCAACTTGTTAGACGGCAATATTTAAAACATATAGATAAAGTTCTAACTTGTCAGTTTACCATATTTCAGTATTCTTCAGTGAAGCATTTTTTTCTAATAGCTTTTTTTCTATGAATTCTTACTTTCAGTATGCCCACTTCTGTGACTTTCTTTACAATAAAGCACCTGGAAAAATGGGGGGATGGTGCTTACATTACTTTATGGCAATGGAGTTGTGTATGTGAGTGAGGATACTGCATCCCTGATGAAGCCATAGCTATTGAGCAGCTGATTCAGCATAATCCCTGGATCATTTTCCCAGTGCCACTCTCATTCCTAGTACAAGGCATCTTCATCCTGACACAGGCCTCGATTGTTACTCTACTCGTCCTTTCCACACATATCTATTTCTCACTAGAGATTGGGAACTTATGCATGCTATCTGAAGGCCTTGTTGCATCAGAAGCACTGCATCAGGTTCATTTATTTACCCGTGTCAAAATTGTGTTATCACTACAGCTACAACCACCACCACCATTATCATCCACCATATCAGTGGTCTCTTTTCAGATTTCCAAATAAAGAGTGAATCACAAACCCTGCTAAAAGCTGGAAAATAATGGATCTCATACGTCAATACCCAATTATCTTCTGAATGTATGTGTATTTCTACAGTTACTTGGGCTAGAGGTTCCTTTTCTTTTCATCTTTTGGCAGATATTCCCTCAGTCGTTTTCTTCTCTTTTGAGAGGTAACTTCTATATTGCTCCTTTCCCTGGAAAAAAATAGCAAATTTTGTACAGTGACATAAAACACAATCGGGGAATTATTTTTAAAAAATATTTTATGTGATTATTCTAAAAACAACTACATCAACTACTTATTCTTGTCAGTTATCATAAGAATTTTTGCAGTATTATTAAAAACTTCCATAACATTTAACAACTGACTAATGTTCAATCAGTTGATTTAACTCAAGCTGAGTATACCTATTCACTTAAACTTATTTAAAATTTCAAATCTCACTTTTCCTTAGAAAAAACATTGCAGTGGAGTTTGTTCACTTGTTTATTTATTTTGGTTTTTTATTCAAATATTTTTTCTGCAGTTAAGATTATTTCCATAACATATATTGCCTCCAGAAGTCAAATTAAAGGACCAAAGAATATGAACATTCTTTTAAAAGTCTTATGCTTTAAAATGAATATTTACAGAATAATAAAATACAGAAAAGAACAAAAAAATTAAAAATCAACCTAGATCAAATCAATCCTGTGTTTTTTTGTAATTTATAACTTTCTACATTTGAAGATAATTACTTGTAATATCAGAAATATACTTATTTTATTATATTAAACCCCTCTTCACCTACCATTGATATTTGGGTAGTATACTGCCAGTCTTTACACACAAACACACACATAAACACACACAGAGGGAAGAAAAAAAATAAAGCTTTTGTAAACTGATTTCCAGTAAGATTCCACTGATTTTTACTTACCTTGGCAATTTGTGAGAGCACCCCTACTTACTAAGCACCCCTGTCATTGTGTTTTCTCACTTAATAAACTCTGTCAATTGACACATTTTTTTAAATGGCCTGAAATTTCTTATAAAATGTAGTTATTTGATTACTAGTGAGGTTAAACTTTTTTTCCAAATTTTATTTACATTTGAATTTTCCACTTTAGAGAAGAGTACAATTTAATCGTTTTCCATTATTTCTTTTTTAAAAACAACTTTATTGGAGTATAATTGCTTTACAATGGTGTTAGTTTTTTCTTTATAACAAAAGGAATCAGCTATAAATACACATATATATCCTCCCTCTTGCGTATGCCTCCCCCATCCCTATCCCACCCCTCTAGATGGTCACAAAGAGCCAAGCTGATCCACTTGTGCTACACAGCCGCTTCCCACTAGCTATTTTACATTTGATAGTGCACATACATCAATGCCACTCTCTCACTTTGTCCAAGGTTACCCTTCCTCCTCCCCATATCCTCAAGTCCATTCTCCACGTCTGTGTATTTATTCCTGTACTGCCTCTCGGTTCTTCAGAACCTTTTTTTTTTTTTTTTTTTTAGATTCCATATATATGTGTTAGCATATGGCATTTATTTTTCTCTTTCTGAATTCCTTCACTCTGTATGACAGGTTCTAAGTCCAACCACCTCACTACAAATAACTCAATTTTGTTTCCTTTTATGGCTGAGTAATATTTCATCGTATATATATGCCACATCTTCTTTATCCATTCATCTGTGGATGGACACTAAGGTTGCTTCCATGTCCTGGCTATTGAAAATAGTGCCATAATGAACACTGTGGTACATGACACTTTTTGAACTATGATATTCTCAGGGTATATGCCCAGTAGTGGGATGGCTGGGTCGTATGGTATTCTAGCTTTAGTGTTTTAAGGAACTGCCATAATGTACTCTGTAGTGGCTGTATCAATTAACATTCCCACAAACAGTGCAGGAGGCTTCCCTTTTCTCCACACGCTATCCAGCATTTATTGTTTGTAGTGTTTTTAATGATGGCCATTCTGACTGGTATGAGGTGATACCTCATTGTAGTTTTGATTTGCATTTCTCTAGTGATTAGTGATATTGAGCATGCTTTCATATGTTTGTTGGCAATCTGTATATCTTCTCTGGAGAAATGTCTATTTAGGTATTCTACTCATTTTTGGATTGGGTTGTTTGATTTTTGATATTGAGCTTCATAAGCTGCTTGTATATTTTGGAGACTAATCATTTGTCAGTTGCTTCATTTGCAAATATTTCCTCCCATTCTGAGGATTGTCTTTTGGTCTTGTTTTCCTTTGCTGTGCAAAACATTTTAAGTTTCATTAGGCCCCATTTGTTCATTTTGTTTTTATTTCTATTTCTCTAGGAGGTGGGTCAAAAAACGATATTGCTGTGATTTATGTCATGTAGTGTTCTGCCTATGTTTTCTTCTAAGAGTGTTAAGAGTGTCTGGCCTTACATTTAGGCCTTTAATCCATTTTGAGTTTACTTTTGTGTATGGTGTTAGGGAGGGTTCTAATTTCATTCTTTTACAGGTAGCTGTCCAGTTTTCCCAGCACCACTTATTGAAGAGGCTGTCTTTTCTCCATTGTACATTCTTGTCTGCCTTATCAAAGATAAGGTGACCATATGTGTGTGGGTTTATCCCTGGGCTTTCTATCCTGCTCCACTGATCTATATTTCTGTTTTTGTGCGAGTACCAAACTGTCTTGATTATTGTAGCTTTGTAGTATAGTCTGAAGTCCGGGAGCCCAATTCCTCCAGCTCTGTTTTTCTTTCTCAAGATTGCTTTGGCTATTTGGGGTCTTTTGTGTTTCCATACAAATTATAAACTTTTTCATTCTAGTTCTGTGAAAAATGCATTTGGCATTCTAATAGGGATTGGATTGAATCTCTAGATTGCTTTGGGTACTATAGTCATATTCACAGTGTTGATTTTTCCAATCCAAGAACATGCTATATCACACCATCTGTTTGCATCATTTTAATTTCCTTCAGCAGTGTCTTATATTTTTCTGCATACAGTCTTTTGTCTCCATAGGTAGGTTTATTCTTAGGTATTTTATTCTTTATTTTGCAGTGGTAAATGGGAGTGATTCCTGAATTTCTCTTTCAGATTTCTCATCATTAGTGTACAGGAATGCAAGAGAATGTTGTGCATTAATTTTGTATCTTGTTACTTTATGAAATTCATTGATTAGGTCTAGCAGTTGTCTGGTAGTTTCTGTAGGATTCTCTATGTATAGTATCATGTCATCTTAAAACAGTGACAATTTTACTTCCTCTTTTCCAATTTGGATTCATTATACTTCTTTTCCGTCTCTGAACACTGTGGGTAAAACTTTCAAAACTGTGTTGAATAATAGTGTTGAGAGTTGGCAGAGAGTTGGCATACTTGTCTTGTTCCTTCTCTTAGTGGAAATGGTTTCAGTTTTTCGCCATTGAGAATGATGTTGGCTATGACTTTAAATAAATACACCCATATACATGACCTTTATTATGTTCAGGTAAGTTCCCACTGTGTCTACTTTCTGGAGGGTTTCTTATTATAAATGCATGTTGAATTTTGTTGAAAGATTTTTCTGAATCTATTGAGATGATCATATTTTTTTTTTTAGGTTTCACTTTCTTATTTCGTTCTTTTTTTTAAACATCTTTATTGGAGTATAATTGCTTTCCAGTGGTATGTTCGTTTCTGCTTTATAACAAAGTGAATCAGTTATATATATACATATGTTCCCATATCTCTTCCCTCTTGTGTCTCCCTCCTTCCCACTCTCCCTATCCCACCCCCTAGGTAGTCACAAAGCACCGAGCTGATCACCCTGTTCTCTGCAGCTGCTTCCCACTAGGTATCTATTTTATGTTAGGTAGTGTACATATGTTCATGCCACTCTCTCACTTTGTCACAGCTTACCCTTCCCCCTCCCCATATCCTTAAGTCCATTCCCTAATATATCTGAGTCTTTATTCCCATCTTGTCTCTAGGTTCTTCATGACTTTTTTTCTTAGATTCCATATATCTATATATTAGCATACAGTATTTCTTTTTCTCTTTATGGCTTACTTCACTCTGTATGACAGACTCTAGGTCCATCCACCTCACTACAAATAACTCAATTTCATTCCTTTTTATGGCTGAGTAATATTCCACTGTATATATGTGCCACATCTTCTTTATCCATTCATCTGCTGATGGACACTTAGGTTGCTTCCATGTCCTGACTATTGTAAATAGAGATGCAATGAACATATTGGTACATGACTCTCTTTGAAATTATGGTTTTCTCAAGGTATATGCCCAATAGTGTGATTTCTGGGTCTTATGGTAGTTCTATTTTTAGATTTTTAAGAAACCTCCATTCTGTTCTCCATAGTGGCTGTATCAATTTGCATTCCCGCCAACAGTGCAAGAGTGTTCCCTTTTCTCCACACCCTCTCCAGCATTTATTGTTTGTAGATTTTTTGATGATGGCCATTCTGACTGGTATGAGATGATATCTCATTGTAGTTTTGATTTGTATTTCTCTAATGATTAATGATATCGAGCATTCTTTCATGTGTATATCTTCTTTGGAGAAAGATCATATGTTTTTTCTCCTTCAGCTTGTTAATATGTTGTCTCACATTGCTTGCTTTGCATATATTGAAGAATCCTTGCATTCCTGGGGTAAACCCCAATTGATCACGCTGTATGATCTTTTTAATGTGCTGTTGGATTCTGTTTGGTAGTATTTTATTGTGGATTTTTGCATCTATGTTCATCAGTGATATTGCCCTGTATTTTTCTGTCTTTGTAACATCTTTTTCTGGTTTTGGTATCAGGGTGATGGTGGCCTCATAGAATGAATTTGGGAGTGTTCCTCCCTCTGTTATACTTTGGAAGAGTTTGAGAAGGATAGGTGTTAGACCTTCTCTAAATGTTTGATAGATTTCTCCTGTGAAGGCATTTTGTCCTGGTCTTTTGTTTGTTGGAAGATTTTTTTATCACAGTTTCAATTTCAGTGCTTGTGATTGGCCTGTTTATATTTTCTATTTCTTCCTGGTTCAGTCTTGGAGGTTGTGCTTTTTCTAAGAAATTGTCTATTTCTTCCAGGGTGTCCATGTTATTGGCATATATTTGCTTGTAGTAATCTCTCATGATCCTCTGTATTTCTTCAGTGTCATTTGTTACTTCTCGTTTTTCATTTTTAATTCTGTTGATTTGAGTCTTTTCCATTCTTTTCTTGATGAGTCTGGTTAATGGTTTATCAATTTTATCTCCTCAAAGAACTAGCTTTTAATTTTATTGATCTTTGCTATTGTTTCCTTCATTTCTTTTTCATTTATTTCTGATCTAAATTTTATGACTTCTTACCTTCTACTAACTTTTGGTTTTCTTTTTCTTCTTTCTCTAATTGCTTTATGTGAAACGTTATGTTGTTTATTTGAGATTTTTCTTATTTATTGAGGTAGGATTGTTTTGCTCTAAACTTCACTCTTAGAACTGCTTTTGCTGCATCCCATAGGTTTTGGGTTATCGTGTTTTCATTGCCATTTGTTTGTAAGTATTTTTTGTTTCCTGTTTGATTTATTCAATGATATCTTGGTTATTTAGTAGAGTATAATTTAGCTTCCATATGCTTGTATTCTTTACAGTTTTTTTCCCCTGCCAATGATATCTAGTCTCAGAGCATTGTGGTTTGAAAATATACTTGATACAATTTCAATATTCTTAAATTTACCAGTGCTTGATTTTGGCCCAATATATGATCTATCCTGGAGAAGGTTCCACAAGCACTTGAGAAGAAAGTGTATTCCATATTTTTGGGGTGGAATGTCCTATAAATATCAGTAAGTCAATCATGTTTAATGTGTCATTTAAAGCCTGTGTTTCCTTATTTATTTTCATTTTGGATGATCTGTCCATTGGCAAAAGTGGGTTGTTATTGTCCCCTACTATTATTGTGTTACTGGCTATTTCCCCTTTTATGGTTTTTAGCATTTGCCTTATGTATTGAAGGCTCTTATGTTGGGTGCATAAATATTTACAATAGCTATATCTTCTTCTTGGATGAACCTTGATCATTCTGTAGTGTCTTTCTTTGTCTCTTGTAAAAGTCTTTATTTTAAAGTCATTTTGTCTGATATGAGAATTGTTACTCCAGCTTCCTTTTGATTTCCATTTACATGGAATATCATTTTCCATCCCCTCACTTTCAGTCTGTATGTTTACCTAGGTCTGAAGTTGGTCTCTTGTAGACAGCATATATATGGGTCTTGTTCTGTATCCATTCAGCCAGTCTATGTCTTTTGGCTTGAGCATTTTATCCATTTCATTTAAGGTGATTATCGATATGTATATTCCTATTACCATTTTCTTCATAGTTTTGTGTTTGTTATTGTTGATCTTTTCCTTTTCTTGTGTTTCCTGCCTAGAGAAGTTCCTTTAGCATTTGTTGTGAAGCTATTTCAGTGGTGCTGATTTCCCTTAGCTTTTGCTTGTCTGTAAAGGTTTTAATTTCTCCGTCAAATCTGAATGAGATCCTTGCTGGGTAGAGTAATCTTGCTTGTGTGTTTTCCCCTTTCTTCACTTTAAATACATCCTGTCCCTCCCTTCTGGCTTGCACAGTTTCTGATGAACAATCAGCTGTTAAACTTATGGCAGCTCCCTTGTATGCTATTTGTTGCTTTTCCCTTGCTGCTTTTAATATTTTTTCTTTGTATTTAATTTTTGATAGTTTGATTAATGTGTGTCTTGGCATGTTTTCCTTGGATTTTTCCTGTATGAGACTCTCTGATCTTCCTGGACTTGACTGACTGTTTCCTTTCCCATACTAAGGAAGTTTTCAACTATAATCTCTGAAAATATTTTCTCAGACCCTTTCTTTTTCTCTTCTTCTTCTCAGACCCCTATAATTCAAATGTCTTTTCTTTTAATGTTGTCCCAGACATCTTTGAGACTGCCCTCAATTCTTTTCCTTATTCTGCTCTGTGGTAGTTGTTTTTTCTTTTTCACTATTTTATCATTCAGGTCATTTATCTGTTCTTCTGCCTCTGTTATTCTGCTATTGATTCCATCTAGAGTATTTTTAATTTCATTTATTGTGTTTGCATGATTTTTTGTTTGCTCTTTAGTTCTTCTAGGTCCTTGTTCAATGCTTCTTATATTTTCTCCATTCTGTTTCCAAGATTTTGGATCATCTTTACTAGCATTACTCTGAATTCTTTTCAGGTAGCCTGCCTATTTCCTCTTCATTATTTTGGTCTGGGGAGTTTTTACTTTGCTCCTTCTTCTGCTGTGTATTTCTCTGTTTTCTCATTTTTGCTTAAGTTACTGTGTTTGGGGTCTCCTTTCCACAAGCTGCAGGTTCGTAGTTCCCATTGTTTTTCGTGTCTTCCCCCGAGTGCATAAGTATTGTTCAGTGGATCATGTAGGCTTCCTGGTGGAGAGGATTGGTGCCTGTGTTCTGGCGAATGAGACTGGATCTTTTCATCAGGGGCGTATCCAGTGGTGTGCTGTGGTGTGTCAGTGAACTCATTGTGATTTTATGCAGCCTCTCTGCTAATGGGTGGGTTTGTGGTCCTGTCTTGCTAGTTTTTTGGCATGGGTATCCAGCAATGGAACTTGCTTGTCATTGCGTGGAGCTGGGTCTTAGCATTAAGATGGAAATCTCTGGGAGAGCTCTCCCAACTGATATTACGTTGGGCCTGTAGGTGTCTCATGGTCCAATGTCCTGAACTCGGCTGTCACACCTCAGAGGCTCAGGCCTGACACACAGACAGAGCACTAAGACCCTGTCAGCCACACATCTCAGAAGAAAAGGGAGAAAAAATACAAATAAAAAAAATAAATTTATTAAAATAAAGAAGAAAAAATATTATTAAAATAAAAAATGTAAAAGTAATAAAAAAACGAAAGCAACAGAACCTATGAACAAATCCACTAATGATAACAAGCACTAAAAACTATACTAAGATAAACATAAAAATCAGAATCTTGTCAGTCTTTTACAGCAAACCCCAAGTCTACAGTTGCTCCCAAAGTCCACCACCTCAATTTTTGGTATGATTCATTGTCTATTCAGGTATTCCACAGAAGCAGGGTGCATCAAGTTAATTGTGGAGTATTGATCCACCGCTCCTGAGGCTGCACAGAGAAATTACCCTTTCTCTTCTTTGTTTGCACAGCTCCTGGGGTTCACCTTTGTATTTGGCCCCACCTCTGCATTTAGGTCACAATCTGGCATCTGTTCTTCACCCAGACAAGATGGGGTTAAAGGAGTAGCTGATTAGGGGGCTCTGGTTAACTCAGGTCAGGGGAGAGAGGGTACAGTATGAGGGGTGAGAATGTGGCAGTAGAGACCAGAGTGACATTGCAACAGCCTGAGGTGTGCAATGTGTTCTTCCAGGGAAGTTGTCCCTGAATCACAGGACCCTGGCAGTGGCAGGCTGCACATGCTCCCAGGTGGGGTGGTGTGGATAATGACCTGGGCTTGCACATAGGATTCTTGGTGGATGCAATAGCAGCCTTAGCATTTCTTGCCCAACTCTGGGGTCCATGCTGATAGCCACAGCTCAGGCCCCTCTCTGAAGCTCGTTTAAGTGGTGTTCTGATTCTCCTCTCCTTGTGCATCCTGAAACAATGGTCTTTTCACTCAGGCAGATCCAGACATTTTCCTGGACTCCCTTCCATTTAGCTGAGGCTCACTAACCCCCTTCAGGCTGTGTTCATGCTGCCAACCCCAGTCCTCTCCCTGAGATCTGAACTCCAAAAGCCAAGACTCAGCTCCCATCCCCCACTCACACCGGCGGGTGAACAGACAAGCCTCTCAGGCTGGTGAGTACTGGTTGGCACTGATTCTCTGTGCAGGAATTTCTCCACTTTGCCCTCTGTACACATGTTGCTGCACTCTCCTCCATGGCTCTGAAGCTTCCCTCCCCAGACCCCCTTTCCATCTGTGAAGGGTTTTCCTAGTGTGTGTAAACTATTCCTGCTTCACAGCGCCCTCCCAGAAGTGCAGGTCCTGTCGCTATTCTTTTGCCTTTGTTTTGTCTGTTTCCTTTTGCTCTACCCATGTATGTGGGGAGTTCTTGCCTTTTGGGAAGTTGGAGGTCTTTTGCTGCGTTCAGTAGGTGTTCTGTAGGAGTTGTTCCACATGTAGATTATTTTTGAGGTATTTGTGGGGAGGAAGCCTATCTCCACATCTTACTCCTCTGTGATCTTGAAGGTCCTCTCCATTATTTCTTGAATTCTTACTGGTTTTCATTTCTATTTATGTGATCTCTCTGTATACAAAACAGGAATAATTTGATAATCATGTTACAATATTTTTACGGTTTGTTGAAACATTTTAATTTTATGACATTTTATTATATGAAGACAATTTTATTGTGTTTTTATTTTTTAAATTTTGTTCCTGTTAGGAAATTGAGGAAATGGGACTTTTATGTGGAATAAATTAAAGTCTTCCATAATTTCACCAACCAGGCTCGATTACTATAAATATATTTTTCTAGTCTTATGTATATATATATATATATATATATATATATATATATATATATATATCCCTCTTCTAATTTTTAAAACAAAATTAAGATTGAAGTGTAGATTTATGCTTACATTTTGATTCATTCATTTGGAAAGTATTTATTAGCATTTATCATATGCCTGACTCTGTGCTGGTTGTTGAGGAATTTAATGAAAGTGTGAACAAAGTAAATTAACTAGAGTCACTGGACTATATTTATTGGGGTAGTGAAACAAATAATGAGGTAATTTCAATTTAGTGTACTTTTGAAAAAAATTTTTCTCTTTTCCCTAGTATCCTACTCTATGTATGAATCTTGATTTTTTTAAATTGGGAATTTATATGAGCATTTATAAGATTCTTAATGTATGCGGTAAAACATCCTTGTAGAAAGTCAGGATTAATTATTTCATGAATAGTGTTTTAAAATGACTTGGTGAATTTGAGCATTATACTTTTTAAGAAAACTCACTAATTTGGTGGAAAATATCTTCTCATAGGTATTTTGATTTTCATTTTTCACTACTGGCATTAAACACTTTTTCACATGCTTATGGCCATCTGATTTTTCTCAGTGATATTCCTTTTCATGCTCTTTACTTATTTTTCTATTAGTATATTTCTCTCTTGCATATTATCTTGCTAAAACACTCTTTATATTAATTCTATCAAATTTTTCTTTTTCCTTAATATGTCTCCCATTTTTTCATTTTTCATTTCTCTTTTGATATTGTTCATGGGCTTGTTTCGTTCTTATGGACTTTCAGAATATTTAAATTTTTATGAAGTCAGATCGATAAATCTTTTACGCCTTATATTTTGTTTAGTAAAATCCTTCCAAAACCTCAAATCATATAAATATTCACCCATGTTTTCTTCCAAAACAGTTTATTTTCTCTTAGAAAATTTAATACTTTAACCCATTAAAAATTTGTTTGGGTTGTTAAGTGATGCAAAAAAGTAGCCCTCCTGCCCACCAACCCTCAATACTATCATTGCCCTGGAAATCAGTCAATCACACCAACATTTCCATAATGATTTAAAATGACATTGGCATCATATGCTAAGTGCTTATTTGTTCTTCAGTATGTAGTTGAGTTTCATATTTCACTACGCACAATACAGTGGTTCAGAGGGCAGACTTTGGAGTCATACAGACCATCATTTACTAGTTTTGAGCCTTTTAGAAAGTTACATTTTGTGCCTCAATATCCCCATTTATAAAATTGGGATAATAATTGTGTCTACTTAGGATTAAGAAAGGGTTAAATGAGTTAATATGTGTAAAGTGGTTTAAATTAAGAAATACGTGGGAACTATTAAAAGCAGTGTTTGATATAGAATGAATAATCAATGAACTCTAGTAATCACTGTATCTGTTTGTCTATTCCTATGCCAAAACATAGGTTAATTTTTAATAATTTTAAAACACATTTTAATAAGTGGTGTGGTATTCTCTCCTTATTGTTCTTTTTCAAAATATTTTTTGCTATGTTTGCCCATTTATTCTGCTTGATGAACTTTGAATGTGTTCTAGTTTTTTTTTTTAATAGTCCTAATATGGTGCTCATTGAAAAACATTTATTATATATTTTTCTTTTTTTTTTTTTTTTTTGCAGTATGCGGGCCTCTCACTGTTGTGGTCTCTCCCATTGCAGAGCACAGGTTCCAGACGCACAGGCTCAGAGGCCATGGCTCACGGGCCCAGTCACTCCACAGCATGTGGGATCTTCCCGGACCGGGGCACGAACCCTTGTCCCCTGCATCAGCAGGCGGACTCCCAACCACTTCGCCACCAGGGAAGCTCATCATCTTTTTATTTTTCAAGCAGTAAATGTATTTCAATAAATCTTCATTATTTCTTCATAGAAGGCCTATATATTTCATCTTACAGCTATGTCACTGTGCTGTGTTTTTAATTGAATTCATTAGTGGAATCTTTTTTTAAATTTTATATGAGTATAGTTGATTAACAATGTCGTATTAGTTTCAGGTGTACAGCAAAGTGATTCAATTATACATATACATTTGTCTATTCTTTTTCAAATTATTTTCCCAATTAGGTTATTACAGAATATTGAACAGAGTTCCTGTGCTATTAACTAGGTCCTTGTCGGTTATTTATTTTAAGTATAGTAGTGTGTACATGTCAGTCCCAAACTCCCAATCTATCTCTCCCCCCCACTTTCCCCCCGGTAACCATAAGTTCAGTCTCTAAGTCTGTGAATCTGTTTCTGTTTTGGAAACAAGTTCATTTGTATCATTTGTTTTTTAGATTCCACATATAAGCAATATCATATGATATTTGTCTTTCTCTGACTCACTTCACTTAGTATGATAATCTCCAAGTCCATCCATGTTGCTGCAAATGACATTATTTCATTCCTTTTAATGGCTGGGTAACATCCCATTGTATATATGTATCACATCTTATTTATCATTAATCTATCAGTGGACATTTAGGTTGCTTCCAGGTCTTGGCTATTTTTAAAGTGTAGTTTCTGTTTCACTACTTGAATCAGAAAATGAAGAACCAATTCCTGGCTCTTCCACTTTCTAGCAGTGTAAACTTGCTCAAATTATTTGATCTCTCTGTGATTTTTTTTCTCATTGTGAAATAGCAGCTGTATCAGACCCTATCCAATAGGATTGTTATGAGGATGATTATGTGAATTTCTTCAAATTATTGTACTTATATTTTAGTTGATCCTCTGGAAATTTCCCTGTACTAATCATATTGTCTGTCACAAATTTGTTCCTCATTTCCCATTCTTGCGTATCCTATTTCTTGTTTTATTTAAGGATAGTTGATTTACAATATTATATTAGTTTCAGGTGTACAGCACAATGATTCAGTATTTTTTACAGATTATATACCATTGAAAGTTATTGCAAGATAATGGAAGTGCAAGATAATTCCCTGTGCAATACAATATATCCTTGTTGCTTATCTATTTTATACATAGTAGTTTGTATCTCTTAATCCTATATCTCTCACTTGCTCCTCCTCACTTCTCTCTCCCGTTTGGGAACCACTAGTTTGTTTTCTATGTCACTATGTCTGTTTTGCTATGTATATTCATTTGTATTTTTTTTAATGTTTTTAACATCTTTATTGGACTATAATTGCTTTACAATGGTGTGTTAGTTTCTGCTTTATAACAAAGTGAATCAGTTATACATATATATAAGTTCCAATATCTCTTCTTTCTTCTGTCTCAGAACCTCCCACCCACCCTATCACACCCCTCTAGATGGTCACAAACCACTGAGCTGGTCTCCTTGTGCTATGTGGCTGTTTCACACTAGCTATCTATTTTACGTTTCGTAGTGTATATATGTCCATGCCACTCTCTCATTTGGTCAGAGCTTACCCTTCCCCCTCCCCATATCCTCAAGTCCATTCTCTAGTAGGTCTGTGTCTTTATTCCCATCTTACCCTTAGGTTCTTCATGACCTTTTTTTTTTTTTCTTAGAATCCATATATTTGTGTTAGCATACTGTATTTGTTTTTCTCTTTCTGACTTACTTCACTCTGTATGACACACTTTAGGTCCATCCACCTCACTACAAATAACTCAATTAGCTTTTAATTTTATTGATCTTTGCTATTGTTTCCTTCATTTCTTCTTCATTTATTTCTGATATGATCCTTATGATTTCTTTCCTTCTGCTAACTTTGGGTTCTTCTTTCTCTATTTGCTTTAGGTGAAACTTTAGGTTATTTATTTGAGATGTTTCCTGTTTCTTAAGGTAGGATTGTATTACTATAAACTTCCCTCTTAGAACTGCTTTTGCTGCATCCCATAAGTTTTGGGTCATCGTGTCTCCATTGTCATTTGTTTCTAGGAATTTTTTGATTTACTCTTTGATTTCTTCAGTGATCACTCGTTATTAAGTAGTGTATTGTTTAGCCTGCAAGTGTTTCTTTTCTTGTAATTGATATTTAGTCTCATAGCATTGTGGTCAGAAAAGTTACTTGATATGATTTCAGTTTTCTTAAATTTACCAAGGCTTGATATGTGATTCAAGATATGATCTATCCTGGAGAATGTTCCACGAGCACTTGAGGAGAATGTGTATTCTGTTGTTTTTGGATGGAATGTCCGATAATTATCATTTAATTCCATCTTGTTTAATGTATCCTTAAAGCTTGTGTTTCCTTATTAATTTTCATTTTGGATGATCTGTCCATTGGTGAAACTGGGGTGTTAAAGTCCCCTACTATGATTATGTTACTGTTGATTTTCCCTTTAATGGCTGTTAGTATTTGCCTTATGTATTGATGTGCTCCTATGTTGGGTGCATAAATATTTACAATTTTTATATCTTCTTCTTGGATCGATCCCTTGATCATTATGTTGTGTCCTTCTTTTTCTCTTGTAATAGTCTTTATTTTAAAGTCTATTTTGTCTGATATGAGAATTGCTACTCCACCTTTCTTTTGATTTCCATTTGCATGGAATATCTTTTTCCATCCCCTCACTTTCATTCTGTATGTGTCCCTAGTTGTGAGGTGTGTCTCTTGTAGACAGCATGTATATGGATCTTGTTTTTGTATCCATTCAGCCAGTCTGTGTCTTTTGGTGGGAGCACTTAATCCATTTACATTTAAGGTAATTATTGATATGTATGTTCCTATTCCCATTTTCTTAATTATTTTGGGTTTGTTATTGTAGGTCTCCTTCTCATGTGTTTACTGCCTAGAGAATTTCCTTTCACATTTGTTATAAAGCTGGTTTGGTGGTGCTGAACTCTCTCAGCTTTTGCTTGTCTGTAATGGTTTTAATTTCTCCATCGTATCTGAATGAGATCCTTGCTGGGTAGAGTAATCTTGGTTGCAGATTTTTCTCCTTCATCATTTTAAATATGTCCTTCCACTCCCTTCAGGCTTGCAGTGTTTCTGCTGAAAGATCAGCTGTTAACCTTATGGGGATTCCCTTCTGTGTTATTTGTTGCTTTTCCCTTGCTGCTTTTAATATGCTTTCTTTGTATTTAATTTTTGACAGTTTGATTAATATTTGTCTTGGCGCATTTCTCCTTGGATTTATCCTGTATGGGACTCTCTGTGCTTCCTGGACTTGATTAACTATTTCCTTTCCCGTATTAGGGAAGTTTTAAACTATAATCTCTTCAAATATTTTGTCAGTCCATTTCTTCTCCTCTTCTTCTTGTGGGACCCCTATAATTTGAATGTTGGTGTGTTTAATGTTGTCCCAGCAGCGTCTGTGTCTGTCTTCAATTCTCTTCATTCTTTTTTTTTTTTATTCTGCTCTGCAGTAGTTATTTCCATTATTTTATCTTCTAGGTCACTTACCAGTTCTTCTGCCTCACTTATTCTGCTATTGATCCCTTCTAGAGTGTATTCAATTTCATTTATTGTGCTATTCATCATTGCTTGTTTCCACTTTAGTTATTCCAGATCTCAGTTGAAAGTTTCTTTTATTTTCTCTATTCTATTTCCAAGATTTTGGATCAACTTTACTATCATTATTCTGAATTCTTTTTCATGTAGACTGCCAATTTCCTCTTCATTTGTTAGGTTTTGGGGTTTTTTACCTTGCTTCTTCATCTGCTGTGTGTTTTCCTGTCTTCTCCTTTTGCTTATCTTACTGTGCTTGCGGTCTCCTTTTTGCAGGCTGCAGGTTCATAGTTCCCATTGTTTTTGTAATCTGTCCCCAGTGGCTGAAGTTGGTTCAGTGGCTTTTGTAGGCTTCCTGGTGGAGGGGACTAGTGACTCTGTTCTGATGGATGAGGCTGGATCTTATCTTTCTGGTGGGCAGGTCCACGTCTGGGTGTGTGTTTTTGGGTGTCTGTGGCGTTATGATTTTAGGCTGCCTCTCTGCTAGTGGGTGGGGTTGTGTTCCTGTCTTGCTATTTGCTTGGCATAGGGTGTCCAGCACTGTGGCTTGCTTGTCATTGAGTCAATCTTGGTCTTGGTGTTGAGACGGACATCTCTGGGAGATTTTCGCCATTTGATATTACATGGATCTGGGACTTCTCTTGTGAACCAGTGTCCTGAAGTTGGCTCTCCCACCTCAGAGGCACAGCACTGACTCCGGCTGGAGCACCAAGAGCCTTTCATCCACACAGCCCAGAATAAAAGGGAGAAAAAATAGAAAGAAATAAAGAAAAATGATAAAATAAAATAAAATAACGTAAGAGAAAATAAAGTTATTAAAGTAAAAAATAATTATTGAAAACAATTTTTTTAAAAAAAAGTAAAATAAAAAGAAAAAAAATGGACAGACAGAACCCTAGGACAAATGGTGAAAGCAACACTATACAGACAAAATCTCACACAGAAGCATACACATACACACTCACAAAAAGAGGAAAAGGGGAAACAATAATATATCTTGCTATCAAGGTCCACCTCCTCAATATGGGATGATTTGTTGTCTATTCAGGTATTCCACAGATGCAGGGCACATCAGGTTGATTGTGGAGATTTAATCCGCTGCTCCTGAGGCTGCTGGGAAAAAATTTCCCTTTCTCTTCTTTCTTTGCACAGCTCCTGGGTTTCACCTTTGGATTTGGCCCCTTATCTGCATGTACGTTGCTTGAGGTCATCTGTTCTTCACTCAGATCGGATGGGGTTAAAGGAGAAGCTGATTCGGGGGCTGTGGCTCACTCATGCCGGGGGTAGGGAAGGGTATGGATGCGGGGTGTCTTCAGCAGCAGAGGCCGGCGGGCATGATGTTGCACCAGCCTGAGGCATGCTGTGCATTCTCCTGGGGAAGTTGTCCCTGGATCACGGGACCCTGTCAGTGGTGGGCTTCACAGGCTCCTGTGAGGGACGGTGTGGCTAGTGACCTGTGTTGCACACAGGCTTCTTGGTGGTGGCAGCAGCAGTCTTAGCATCTCATGCCCGTCTCTGGGGACCGCACTGTTAGCCGTGTCTCACGCCTGTCTATGGAGCTCCTTTAAGCAGCACTCTTAATCCCCTCTCCTCATGCACCAGGAAACAAAGAGGGAAGAAAAATTCTCTTGCCTCTTAGGCAGGTCAAGACATTTTCCCGTACTCCCTCCCAGCTAGCTGTGGTGCACTGACCCCTTCAGGCTGTTTTCACACCTCCAACCCCAGTCCTCTCCTTGAGTTCCAACCAAAGCCCGAGCCTCAGCTCCCAGCCCATGCCCGCCCTGGCAGGTGAGTAGACAGGCCTCTCAGGCTGGTGAGTGCTTGTCAGCACTGATCCTCTGTGCGGGAATCTCTCCACTTTGTCCTCAGCACCCCTGTTGTTGTGCTCTCTTCTGTGGCTGTGAAGCTTCCCCACTCTGCCACCCACAGTCTCCGCCCATGAAGGGGCTTCCTAGTGTGTGGAAACCCTTCCTCCTTCACATCTCCTTCCCACTGGTACTGGTCCCGTCTGTATTCTTTTGTCTCTGTTTTTCTTTTTTCTTTTGCCCTACCTAGGTACGTGAGGTGTTTCTTGACTTTTGGGAAGTCTGAGGTCTTCTGCCTGTGTTCAGTGGTGTTCTATGGGAGGAGTTCCACATATAGATGTATTTCTGATGTATCTGTGGGGAGGAAGGTGATCTCCACGTCTTACTTTTCTGCCATCTTCCTGAACTCCCCTATTTTTTTTTAGATTGTGGATATAAGGGCTATCATGCAGTATTCATCTTTATGGCTGAGTAATAGTCCATTGTATATATGGGCTTCTTTTATATCCCTTTGTCTGTTGATGGAAACTTGGGTTGCTTCCCTATCTTAGCTATCGTAAATAGTGCTGCTATAAACATTGGGATGCATGTATCTTTTCAACTTAGATTTTTTGTTTTTTCCAGATATACACCCAGGCATGGAATTGCTAGATCTTATGGTAATTCCATTTTTAGTTTTTTTGAGGAAACTGCATATTGTTTTGCATATTGGCAGCACCAATTTACATTCCCACCAAAAGTGTACAAGTCTTCCCTTTTCTCCACATCCTTGCCAACATTTATAATTTTCATACTTTTCAATGATAGCTATTCTGACAGTTGTGAGTTGATAACTCATTCTTGTTGAGATTTGCATTTCTCTGATAATTAATGATGTTTAGTTTCTTTTCATTTGCCTGTTAACCATCTGTATGTCTACTTTGGGAAAATGTCTATTTAAGTCTTTTGCCCATTTTTTGACTGGTTTGTTATTATTAAGTTGTATGAACTGTTTATGTATTGTGGATATTACCCCCTTAACTGTCATATCATTTGCAAATAATTTCTCCCATTCCATATTTGCCTTTTTGTTTTGTTGATAATTTCCTTTGCTGTGCAAAGGCATTTAAATTTTATTAAGTCACATTGGTTTATTTTTTCTTTTATTTATTTTGCCTTAGGAGACAGATCCAAACATTACTGCTATGATTTATGTCAAAGCATGTTCTGCCTATATTCACTTCTAGGATTTTTATGATTTCAGGTTTAAGCCTTTAATCTATTTTGATTTTATTTTTGTGTATGGTGTTAGAAAATGTTCTAGTTTCATTGTTTTACATGTATATATTCAGTTTTCCAAGCACCACTTATTGAGGGGACAGTCTTTTCTTTATTATATCTTCTTGCCTCCTTTTTTGTAGATTAATTGACCATAAGCGTGTGGGTTTATTTCTGGGCTCCCTATTCGCTTCCATTGATCTACGTGTCTGTTTTTGTGCCAGTACCTTACTGTTTTGAATACTGTAGCTTTGTAGTATAGTCTAAAGTCTGGGATTTTGAAACCTCCAGGTTTTCTTTTTAAAGATTGCTTTGACAATTTGGGGTATACTGTGGTTCTATATAAATTTTAGGATTATTTCTTCTTGTTCTGTGAAAAATGTCATGGGTATTATAACAGGTATTGAGTTAAATCATAGATTGCTTTGAATAGTATGGCCATTTTAAAAATATTAATTTTTCCAATCCAATCGTTGAGGATAGTTTTCTATTTCTTTGTATTATTTTCAGTTTCCTTCAACAAGTTTCACAGTTTTCAGGGTATAAGTCTTTCACTTCCTTGGTTAAGTTTATTTCTAGGCATTGTATTCTTTTTGAGGTGATTTGAAGAGGAATTTTGTTTTTTGCTTTCTAATAGTTCATTATTAGTGTATAGAAAATGAATAGAGTTCTGCATATTAATCTTGTATCCTGCAACATTGCTGAATTCATTTCTTAGTTCTTACACTTTTTCAGTGGAGACTTTAGGGTTTTATATAAAGTATCATGTCATCTGCAAATAGTGACAGTTTTACTTCTTCTCTCCCAATGTGGATATATGTTCTTCTTTTTCTTGTCTGATTGCTGTGACTAAGACTTTCAATACTGTGTTAAATAGAAGTGGCAAGGGTGGACATCTTGTCTTATTCCTGTATTTAGAGGAAAGTCTTTCACTGTTGAGTATGAAGTTAGCTGTAGGTTTGTCCTAAATAGCCTTTATTATGTTGAGATATTTTCAGTCTGTACCCACTTTGATGATAGTTTTTATCATGAATGGATGTTGAATATGACAAAGGCTTTTTCTGCATCTATTGAGATGATAATGTGATTTTTATCCTTCTTTTTATTAACGTGGTGTATCACATTGATTAATGTGTGAATATTGAACCACACTTGCATCCTTTGAATAAATCCCACTTGATCATGGTGTATGATCCTTTTTATATATTGTTGGATTTGGTTTGTTAATATTTTGTTGAAGATTTTTATATCTACATTCATCAAAAATAATGGCCTATAATTTTCTTCTTTGTAGTGTCTTTGGTTTGGGTATCACAGTAATGGTGTCCTTATAAATGAATTTGGGAGTGTATTTTCTTAAATACCATTTCAGAATTTAGAGAAAAATTGTGTGCATGCATGTGTATATTATCTCATTTGATCTATTATGGGAAACCATTATAATAATAGATCTCCTAATTTTGAACCATCCTCACACTTATGGGATAAATTGTCCTTGGTTATAGTGTAGGAGACTTTTAATGTAATCCTGAGTTTCATTACTTAACACTTAATGATATTGTGCCTACCTCCATAAATTATTTTGGTTTTTAGATTTTAAGAATGTGCTTTTTTTGTCAAGTTTAGGTATCAAGTTATTTATAATTGATTCATGAAATAAAAGGAAGGATTTTCCTCCTTTATTTTCTAGAATAAATTAAATGACACATGAATTATCTCTCCCTTGTATTTTTGAAAGAATTTACCTATAAAGTCATGTGGACAGGACATATATGCATTTTTTGACATTTTCACAATTTATTCTACTGTTACCACTACTTATTTCAAGCCAATTTTGATAATAAAATTTCCTCTAAAATCCATGCACTAAAGATATAGAACCGGATAGAGGAATCGGGAAGATGGCGGAAAAGTAAGATGCAGAGATCACCTTTGTCCCCACAGATACACCAGAAATATATCTACATGTGGAAAAACTCCTACAGAACAACTACTGAATGCTGGCAGAAGACCTCAGACCTCCCAAAAGGCAAGAAACTCCCCACATACATGGGTAGGGCAAAAGAAAAAAGAATAAACAGAGACAAAAGAATAGGGAAGGGACCTGCACCAGTGGGAGGCAGCTGAAAAGGAGGAAAAGTTTCCACACACTAGGAAGCCCCATCGTGGGCAGAGACTGTGGGTGGCAGAGGGGGAAAGCTTTGGAGCTGTGGAGGAGAGCATAGCAAAAGGGGTGCGGAGGGCAAAGGGGAGAGATTCCCTCACAAAAGATCGGTGCCGACCGGCACTCAACAGCCCGAAAGGCTTGTCTGCTCACCCAACGGGGTGGGCGGGGGCTGGGAGCTGAGGCTCAGGATTTGGTTGGAGCGCCAGGAGAGGACTGGGGTTGGCAGCATGACCACAGACTGCAGGGTGTTAGTGCACCGTGGATACCCGGGAGGTAGTCTGGGGAATTCTGGACCTGCCAAAGAGACAAGAGACTTTTTCTTCCCTCTTTGTTTCCTGGTGCCCGAGGAGAGAGGATTAAGAGCACTGCTTAAAGGAGCACCAGAGACGGGCACGAGCCGCAGCTAAAAGGGCAGACCACAGAGACGGGCATGAGACTCTAAGTCTGCTGCAGCCGCCACCAGGAAGCCTGTGCGAGCACAGGTCATTATCCACACCTCCCTACTGGGGAGCCTGTGCAGCCGGGCACTGCCAGGGTCTGGGGATCCAGGGACAACTTCCACGGGAGAACGCATAGCATGCCTCAGACTGCTGCAATGTCCCACCAGCCTCTGCCACCACAGGCTCGCCCCGCATCCGCACCCCTCCCTTCCCCAGGCCTGAGTGAGACAGAGTCCCCGAAGCAGCTACTCCTTTAACCCCGTCCTGTCTGAGCAAAGAACAGACGCCCGCCAGCGACCTACATGCAGAGGCAGAGGCAAATACACAGCTGAGCCCCAGGAGCTGTGAGAACAAAGAAGAGAAAGGGAAATTCTCCCAGAAACCTCAGAAGCAGTTGATTAAAGCTCCACAATCAACTTGATGTACCCTGCATCTGTGGAATACACGAATAGAAAACGAATCATCCCAAACTGAGGAGGTGGACTTTGAGAGCAAGATTTATTATTTTTTCCACTTTTCCTCTTTTTGCGAGTGTGTATGTGTATGCTTCTGTGTAAGATTTTGTCTGTATAGCTTTGCTGTCACCATTTGTGCTAGGGTTCTATCCATCCGTTTTTTTGTTTTTTCTTTAATTTTTTTTTTTTTCTGATGGGGACCCGGCCTGAGGTGCAGTGGCAGAAGCTTCGAGACTAGGGTGGTGCAAAAGGCAGGAAAGTGAGGGTGTGGATGTTTGAGCTATGGGGATGAAAGGCTCTTGGCGCTCCAGCCAGCAGTCAGTGCTGTGTCTCTGAGGTGGGAGAGCCAACTTCAGGACACTGGTCAACAAGAGACCTCCCAGCTCCACATAATATCAAATGGAAAAAAATCTCCTAGAGACCTCCATCTCAATGCCAGCACCCAGCTACACTCAAGGACCATCAAGCTGCAGTGCTGGACACCCTATGCCAAACAACTAGCAAAACAGGAACACAACCCCACCCATTAGCAGAGAGGCTGCCTAAAATCATAATAAGGCCACAGACACCCCAAAACACACCTCCAGATGTGGACCTGCCCACCAGAAAGACAAGATGCAGCCGCATCCACCACAACACAGACACTAGTCTCCTCCACCAGGAAGCCTAAACAACCCACTGAACCAACCTTAGCCACTGGGGACAGACACCAAAAACAACGGGAACTATGAACCTGCAACCTGCAAAAAGGAGACCCCAAACACAGTAAGATAAGCAAAATGAGAAGACAGAAAATAACACCGCAGATGAAGTAGCAAGATAAAAACCCACCACAACTAACAAATGAAGAGGAAATAGGCAGTCTACCTGAAAAAGAATTCAGAATACTGATAGTAAAGATGATCCAAAATCTCTGAAATAGAATAGACAAAATGCAAGAAACATTGAACAAGGACCTAGAAGAACTAAAGATGAAATAAACAATGATGAACAACACAACAAATGAAATGATGAACAACACAACAAATGAAATGAAAAACACTCTAGATGGGATCAATAGCACAATAACTGAGGCAGAAGAACGGATAAGTGACCTGGAAGATAAAACAGTGGAAATAACTACTGCAGAGCAGAATAAAGAAAAAAGAATGAAAAGAACTGAGGACAGTCTCAGAGACCTCTGGGATAACATTAAATGCACCAACATTCCAATTATAGGGGTTCAAGAAGAAGAAGAGTACAAGAAAGGGACTGAGAAAATATTTGAAGAGATTATAGTTGAAAACTTCCCTAATACGGGAAAGGAAATAGTTAATCAAGTCCAGGAAGCACAGAAAGTCCCATACAGGATAAATCCAAGGAGAAATACACCAAGACACATATTAATCAAACTGTCAAAAATTAAATACAAAGAAACCATATTAAAAGCAGCAAGGGAAAAACAACAAATAACACAAAAGGGAATCCCCATAAGGTTAACAGCTCATCTCTCAGCAGAAACTCTGCAAGCCAGAAGGGAGTGGAAGGACATATTTTAAATGATGAAGGAGAAATATCTGCAAGCAAGATTACTCTACTCAGCAAGGATCTCATTCAGATATGATGGAGAAATTAAAACCATTACAGACAAGCAAAAGCTGAGAGAATTCAGCACCAACAAACCAGCTTTACAACAAATGCTAAAGGATATTCTCTAGGCAAGAAACACAAGAGAAGGAAAAGACGTATAATAATGAACCCAAGGCGATTTAGAAAATGGGAATAGGAACATACATATCAATAATTAACTTAAATGTAAATGGATTAAATACTCCCACCAAAAGGCACAGATTGGCTGAATGGATACAAAAACAAGACCCATATATATGCTGTCTACAAGAGATCCACTTCAGACCTAGAGACACATACACAATGAAAGTAAGGCGATAGAAAAAGATATTCCATGCAAATGGAAACCAAAAGAAAGCTGGAGGAGAAATTCTCATATCAGTAAAATAGACTTTAAAATAAAGACAATTAGAAGAGACAAAGAAGGACACCACATAGTAATCAAGGGATCAATCCAAGAAGAAGATATAACAATTGTAAATATTTATGTACCCAACATAGGGGCACCTCAATACATAAGGCAAATACTAACAGCCATAAAAGGGGAAATCGACAGTAACACATTCATCGTGGGGAATTTAACACCCCCACTTTCACCAATGGACAGAACATCCAAAATGAAAATAAATAAGGAAACACAAGCTTTAAATGATACATTAAACAAGATGGACTTAATTGATATTTATAGGACACTCCATCCAAAAACAACAGAATACACATTTTCTCGAGTGCTCATGGAACGCTCTCCAGGATACATCATAACCTGGGTCAAAAATCAAGCCTTAAATTTAAGAAAATTGAAATTGTATCAAGTACCTTTTCCGACCACAATGCTATCAGACTAGATATCAATTACAGGAAAAGAACTGTGAAAAATACAAACACATGGAGGTTAAACAATACACTACTTAGTAATGAAGTGATCACTGTAAAAATCAAGAGGAAATCAAAAAATACCTAGAAACAAATGACAATGGAGTCAGGACGACCCAAAATCTATGAGATGCAGCAAAAGCAGTTATAAGAGGGAACTTTAGAGCAATACAATCCTACATTAAGAAACAGGAAATATTTTGAACCAACAACCGAACCTTGCACCTAAAGCAATTAGATAAAGGAGAACAAATAAAAAACCCCAAAGTTAGAAGAAGGAAAGAAATCATAAAGATCAGATCAGAAATAATTTAAAAAGAAAGAAGGAAAGGATAGCAAAGATCAATAAAGCTAAAAGTTGGTTCTTTGAGAATATAAACAAAACTGATAAACAATTAGCCAGACTCATCAAGAAAAAAAAGGAAGAAGACTCAAATCAATAGAATTAGAAATGAAAAACAAGAAATAAATGACACTGTAGAAATAAAAAAGTTCATGAGAGATTACTACAAGCAACTCTATGCCAATAAAATGGACAACCTGGAAGAAATGGACAAATTCGTAGAAAAGCACAAGCTGCCAAGACTGAATCAGAAAGAAATGGAAAATATAAACAGACCAGTCACAAGCACTGAAATTGAAACTGTGATTAAAAATCTTCCAACAAACAAAAGCCCAGGAACAGATGGCTTCACAGGCGACTACTATCAAACATTTAGAGAAGAGCTAACACCTATCCTTCTCAAACTCTTCCAAAATATAGCAGAGGGAGGACCACCCCCAAACTCATTCTACAAGGCCACCATCGCCCTGATACCAAAACCAGATAAGGACGTCACAAAGAAAGAAAACTATAGGCCAATATCACTGATGAACACAGATGCAAAAATCCTCAACAAAATACTAACAATCAGAATCCAATGGCACATTAAAAGGATCATACAACATGATCAAGTGGCGTTTATTCCAGGAATGTGAGGATTCTTCAATATACGGAAATCAATCAACATGATAAACCATATTAACAAATTGAAGGAGAAAAACCATATGATCATCTCAATAGATGCAGAGAAAGCTTTCAAAAAAGTTCAACAGCCATTTATGATAAAAACCCTGCAGTAAGTAGTCATAGAGGGAAATTTCCTCAACATAATAAAGGCCATATGACAAACCCACAGCCAACATCATCCTCAATGGTGAAAAACTGAAAGCATTTCCACTAAGATCAGGAAGAAGAGAAGGTTGCCCACTCTCACCACTCTTATTCAACATAGTTTTGGAAGTTTTAGCCACAGCAATCAGAGAAGAAAAGGAAATAAAAGGAATCCAAGTTGGAAAAGAAGTAAAGCTGTCACTGTTTGAAGATGACATGATACCATACATAGAGAATCCTAAAGATGCTATCAGAAAACTGCTAGAGCTAATCAATGAATTTGCTAAAGTACCAGGATACAAAATTAATGCACAGAAATCTCTGGCATTCCTATACACTAATGATGAAAAATCTGAAAGTGAAATCAAGAAAACACTCCCATTTACCACTGCAACAAAAAGAATAAAATATCTAGGAATAAACCTACCTAAAGAGACAGAAGACCTGTATGCAGAAAATTATAAGACACTGATGAAAGAAATGAAAGATGATACAAATAGATGGAGAGATATACCATGTTCTTGGATTAGAAGAATCAACATTGTGAAAATGACTCTACTACCCAAAGCAATCTACAGATTCAAGGCAATCTCTATCAAACTACCACTGGCATTTTTCACAGAACTAGAACAATAAATTTCACAATTTGTATGGGAAAAAAAAGACCCCGAATAGTCAGAGCAATCTTGAGAGTGAAAAACGTTACTGGAGGAATCATGCTCGCTGACTTCTGACTATACTACAAAGCTACACTAATCAAGACAGTATGGTACTGGCACTAAAACAGAAATATAGATCAATGGAACAGGACAGAAAGCCCAGAGATAAACCCACGCACATATGGTCACCTTATCTTTGATAAAAGAGGCAGTAATATACAGTGGAGAAAGGACAACCTCTTCAATAAGTGGTGCTGGGAAAACTTCACAGGTACATGTAAAAGTATGAGATTAGATTATTCCCTAACGCCATACACAAAAATAAGCTCAAAATGCATTAAAGACCTAAAGGTAAGGCCAGAAACTATCAAACTCTTAGAGGAAAACATAGGCAGAACACTCTATGACACAAATCACAGCAAGATCCTTTTTGACCCACCTCTAAGAGAAATGGAAATAAAAACAAAAATAAACAAATGGGACCTAATGAAACTTGAAAGCTTTTGCACAGCAAAGGAAACTATAAGCAAGACCAAAAGACAACCCTCAGAATGGGAGAAAATATTTGCAAATTAAGCAACTGACAAAGGATTAATCTCCAAAATTTACAAGCAGCTCATGCAGCTCAATAACAAGAAAACAAACAACCCAATCCAAAAATGGGCAGAAGACCTAAATAAACATTTCTCCAAAGAAGATATAGCGACTGCCAGCAAATACATGAAAGAATGCTCAACATCATTAAACATTAGAGAAATGCAAATTAGAACTACAATGAGATATCATCTCACAACAGTCAGAATGGCCATCATCAAAAAATCTAGAAACAGTAAATGCTGGAGAGGGTTTGGAGAAAAGGGAACACTCTTGCACTGCTGTTGGGAATATGAATTGGTACAGCCACTATGGAAAACAGTACAGAAGTTCCTTAAAAATCTACAAATAGAACTACCATATGACCCAGCAATCTCACTACTGGGCATATACCCTGAGAAAACCGTAATTCAGAAAGAGTCATGTACCAAAATGTTCATTGCAGCTCTATTTACCATAGCCAGGAGATGGAAACATCCTAAGTGTCAAGCATCGAATGAATGGATAAAGAAGATGTGGCACACATATACAATGGAATATTACTGAGCAATAAAAAGATATGAAATTGAGCTATTTGTAATGTGGTGGATGGACCTAGAGTCTGTCATACAGAGTGAAGTAAGTCAGAAAGTGAAAAACAAATACTGTATGCTAACCCATGTATATGTAATTTAAGAAAAAAATAATGTCATGAAGAACCTTGGGGTCATACAGGAAGACAGACACAGACCTCTTAAAAGTGGACTTGAGGAAATGCGGAGGAGGAAGGGTAAGCTGTGGCAAAGTGAGAGAGTGGCATGGACATATATACACTACCAAATTTAAAATAGATAACTAGTAGGAAGCAACCGCATAGCACAGGGAGATCAGCTCGGTGCTTTGCGACTACCTAGAGGGGTGGGATATGGAGGGTGGTAGGGAGGGAGACGCAAGAGTGAAGAGTTATGGGAACATATGTATATGTATAACTGTTTCACTTTGTTTTAAAGCAGAATCTAGCAGGAAAAAATGATATAGGATGTATTAAGCTAAATTTATTACTAGAATATTTAACCCTCTATATCTATGGTTATAGCCTCTCTCCCATTTCTAATATTATATGTCAGCGATCCTCACCGGGAATTGAATTCTCAGAATACATTGTAGTCTTGGTTTTAGGTTGGAATTTAGATGGCTGGCTGAAAATTCTGGTGCACATAATAAGGGTGGAGATATCAGAATCTACTGGCAAGTTATACCTCGTTTCCCCTCCACATCCAAAAATACACACATTCAGAGATTCCTGGTCCGTATTTAAATGTTTACGAGTGTGAAAAATGAGACCTAGATATGAATTAGAGCATTGTTTTTTTCCCCTGGATTTTGTGGGGCATTCCAGTTGGGGAGGACTGTGACAGGAAAGTGAAAGATATGCTTATTTCTTTGGTTCCTATTCTTCCCTTCTCTTTGCATTTAGCTGTTTCATGATAAAATTTCCCTAAGGTTATTCAAGATGTTTCCATAAAGAAGACCATGGTTACAGCCATAATTTTTTTCTCTTATTTTGTGCCTACCCTTCAAAAATCCTTTACACTTTATGTTCATTTACAGTCGGCCCTGTGTATCCATGGGTTCCACATCCATGGATTCAACCAACCACAGACCAAAAATATTTGAAAAATTTTCAAGAAATTTCCAAAAAGCAAAATTTGGATTCATCACATGTCAGCAACTATCTACATAGCATTTACATTGTATTAGATATTATAAGTAATCTAGAGATGATTTAAAGTATATGAGAGGATGTGCATAGGTTATATACAAATACACATCATTTTAAATAAGGGACTGGAGCATCCAGTGATTCTGGTATCCACAAGGGGCCCTGGAACCAATCTCCCATGGATGCTGAGGGACGACTCTATATGATCAATATAAGTATACATCTACATGTGATCAATCTTTTGTATTAAACCAAAATAATCAAAATTTGAAATATTTGCCATCTTTATTCTAAATCTGGCTGATACCAGAAGTGATATTTTAACCTCACATTGCCACACTATTAATGCATTTTCTATTAATATACTAGCTTTCCTTGATGTTTGGACCCTACTACCAATCATTCACATTGTGTTCCTTCAACAGAATAAACAATGTGAAAGCCAAGACTTTACTACTGCACTTAATGATAGGTCTTATAATTAGTATTTCCAATAGCTTCATAATCTGGAAGCATGTAGATATCACAAAATTGTGTGAAAAATACTAAGATACTTAATAGAAAAGTGGAAAAATTGTGTTATTACATTAATTTCTACAAATATGTTTTATAATGATAATATAGTAATAAATGGAACTTTTTGCTCAGAGCAGTTTATAAAAGTATTGATTTTAGAAATTATTTTCTAATCTAAGAAAATGTTTTAGCATACTCTAGTGGCATACTTTGTAATTTAACATAACATAAAATAAAGTCCTATTGCTTATAATAAATTAGACTAACAGTCTATGCATATAAATAATTTATCTTATAGTAATAGTATAGAATTATTCTCAAATAAATGAAGAAATGAAATGCTACAGGTATTTGTATTTTATAATTATTTTTATTTTTGTTAATTTCTGTGAGATTTCTCTAGTATTTAATAATCTACTGAAGCATTCGGCCTTTTTTACACTTAAAAATAATATGACTCCATTTGAACTATTTGTTTTTATATTTCTCAGATAAAAATCATCAAGTAATGCTAAAATTTGTTATAAGGATGGAATTTTAAATACCTGCTATCCTTTTCCCCAAGTCAGAAGTGACTACATTGCAGTTTAGCCATATAAGTTCTTTAAGTTAGCTAAATTATGAGGTTGAAGGCACAGTACTCCAGTCAGGCAAGTCCACCCAAGGCTTCTGACCCAAACTACAGGCAGTTAAGGACCAATTACAAATTTAGAGGGAAGAATCCACACAAGACAAATCTCATTTCTGACACTACAATTTTGGAAGTTTCCCCAAATCCCCCTGAGTTCAATAATTCACTAGAAAGACTCACAGAATTCACTACAACCTATTATGGTTTCCTATAAGGAGTTGGTACAGAAAATTAGCCATAGGAAGAGGTACATAAGGCAGAGTCTGGAAGGATTCTAAATGCAAAGCTACCATTGTTCTCAGGACATAATATCTTCTGTGTTAGTTAGTTCAGGCTGATATAACAAAAGTACCATAGATTGGACAGCTTATAAACAAGAGAAATTTATATCTCACTGTTCTGAATGCTGAGAAATCCAAGATAAAGGTTTCAGTAGATTTGGTGTCTTGTGAGGATCTGCTTCCTGATTCATAGACTGACATCTTCTCACTATAATCTTAGAGGCTGGAAAGGGAAAGAGAGATTTCTGGGGTCTTCTTTTAATAAGGGCAATAATTCCATTCATGAGGGTTCTACCCTCATGACCTAATCACCACCCAAAGGCCCCATGTCCTACTACCATCACACTGAAGATTAGGTTTCAATATATGAATTTAGAGAGACACAAACATTTAGTCTGTAGTACTCTCCTGCCATTAATCTGTGACAATGTACTCAGAGTATTGCCAAACTGGGGAATTTACCTGAACTTTGGTGTCCGAAGTTTTTATTGGAACTTTAGTATATAGGAATGATTAATTGATTGATTGCCCTTGTGGTTGAAGTCAGTCTCCATCCTCCCTACTTCCTGGAGGCCTGGCTGATATCACAGGGCCCAAGGGACCTACATGAGTCATCTCATTAGTGTAAACTATTAAGTGTGGTCCACAGAGCCCACAATGCAAAACAAAGACATTCCTTTGTTTGGACTATTCCAAGTAGTTAGAAATTACCTCCTAGGAGTTGAAGATAAAGGCTAGAACTCTCTTTGGGCAAACCAAAAATGAAATAACAAATTAAACAATGACCAAAGAGAAGAACTCTTTGCTATCTCTATAGGAGAAGCTTGTAATGATGACTTTATTCACTGACATTTTTCATTAACTGTAATGCCAACTTTAGGAAAAATAAAACAATTCTGGCTAGACTAAATCCACACCACTGCAGTTTTTCTATGGATTACTGCCAATATGGCTTCACTAATGATTTATTTTTCTTTCTAGACTTCTGCACTTTGTAGATAAGGAAAATGTTACCTCTAGTCATGCAAGGTCATAATCCTCAGCCCTCTACCCAGGCCTTCTCTTTTCTGCAGGGATTATGGATTTTGACAGAACTTAATTCACATCCTGATACTGCCACTTATTAGCTGTGTGACCTTGGACAGATTAAGCAACCTCTCTGAAGATTACTTTTCTCCTCTGCAAATCACAAATAATAAGAGCTAACTCAAATGGTTGTATTGATAAATAAATGAGATTATATATGGTAAATCTTTAAACAGCCTCAATGTTTTATGATCACCTGCATGAAAGTGGGATGGACCTGGCTTAAATAATAGGTCAGATATTGAAACTCATCACACTTCATACACGTTGAGAATTTGCAAGAAAACTTATTATTCACACAGTGAACTTGTGTGTAGAGGCAAGACAGGCACAGGCTGGTCTGGAAAGGCAACAGCACAGCAGAGTTGGTTTGACTTTTGTAGAGAGCTGGGCTGGAGAATGGTTATACTTGCAGAATAAGGCTGTGGGGCTCAAATTCCCACAGGAGATAAGATCTCAAGCAAAATGCAGGTTTCCTTATCTATAATACCAAATATATGGTGGTAGAAAAGGGAAGGATTGGAGCTTAAATGCTGTCCACACTCAACTATCAAACATAGACTCTGACTCTATTACTACTCGGCATAGCAGATGTTCAACAAACATTAGCGCTGCTTTCATTCTCCCCATAAAAGTCTGCATTTTCTTAATGACTCTTCTTAGAAATAATTATTAGAGGTGAAAATATGATTAGGAGGAGGTCCTAACTCCTTTAGACATAATACAAGGCCTTTTATGACCTTAATGCTGTGTATCTTTTCATTTTCATCTCTCCCCACTGTTGCTTTCCTCTTCACACTCTATACTCAAGCCATAGTCAACTATTTGCAGGTTCTGAATTGTGCCAGATCCTCTTGAGCCTCTGAGTGGGTAGCTACCTAGGCTGTACACAGTAGCTCTCTTTCCTTTACCTCATCAAATCCTAATTGTCCTTCAAAACTAATTTTAAGAGAAATCTCACTTAAGATGCCTTCCCTGACTCTCTTCTCATCTCTGAACTTCCCCAGTCTCACACACACACACACACACACACAAACACACATACACACACACTTGAGTAGAGGGGCCTTGTGTGCCTTTCCGTAGCACCTACCTATTGCCTTATGCTATAATTTATCTATCTTTACCTATTTCCCACACTAGGCTATAATGTCTTTGCAGGCAAAGAATGCATCTTATTTGCCCTGGATGCCATCTTGAATCCCTGTCCCTAGCATAGTGTCAGACATATAGTGAACACTCATGTTTCAATAGGTATAATTGTGTAGATTAAAATACACCATGCAATGTCTTTAATGACATAACTGCCCTGGAAGCCATTTTCATTTTTAAAAGAGATGAATTTTCTTCTCCATGAGTCACTTGCTAGAAGTACAGGCAGTAAGACCAAGTAAATAGACACTTTGTAGAATGAGGGGTAGAGTGTGGGTGATGTGGATCTAGCAATATTTTGTTGCTCTTGCTGCTGCTGCTGTTGTTGTTATTGCAATATTATCATTTAGTGATTTGTACTATAGGAGTCAGTGTCTACAGCCTCTTAAATCACATTGTATGTATATGCCAGGTCCTCCACTTATTTACTTATGGACATTTAAAAGGTTTAATGTAAGAAGAAACTGTGACTATTATGAAATATATGCTAAACATATTTATAAGAACTTGGTCATAGTTTATCCTATCGTTTACCAAGGCTCTTTAATGTGCAGACTACATAAGTACATAAGACATATAAATCTCTGTGCATCCTTTTGGTTTATATGAATTTACAAAACAGAGAAGATGCTATACACAAAGTAATGTAATTTGACCTTTTACTTAAGGCTAGCCCTTGAGCATATTTTCTGTTCAACATCCTTTTTAATTGGTGTGTTTCACTGTATAAAATTAATGTAACCAAAATGCTTTTCTAAATATTTCTATTTTTATTATATCCAGTTAACTGCTATTATGGGGTAAAAGTGAAATTTGAATAACTTGTAAGCATACAACTTATAATTCATTTTGGATGATAGTTGGACAACCATATTTTTCTCAGTACAGATTCCATGGGACAAGGTAGCAATATCACCTAGAGTGTAAGTTTTGTTGACTTTTGATCTCTATTAAGATCAAAGTACTAAGCATTACTGGATCCACTTTTTGTTATTGTGTAGATGAACTAGATAGATAAGTTGTGTACCAAACCAGATTTTTCTCATAAAGTATAGCTCACTTAGACAAAAATTTGTCTCGCAAAAATAGCCCGTTATTGCACATAATATGTTAACAACCATATTAAAGAGTCAAGTAGGGGCTACCACACACACACAAAGAGAGACAAAGAAACAGAGAGGTACAGAGGTTTTTTTTAGTTTGTTTTGTTTTTTAATTTAGAAAGACATCAAAAGGAGTTATTGGAGTTACTAAGAGCAATTCTTCAAAAAGGAGAAGTACACACATTCTATAATGTATTTACTTATAAACATAAACTATAAGATGATACCACAGACTCTAAAATGTCTATTATGGAGTTAGAATTTTAATTTCCAGTTTTTACTCTAAGCAATTGGTGATAACTCCTAAGCAGGATGACCAAAAGACCAGACTCTCTTCTGATTCTCTCTGCACTTCTTTTCCTCCATACAGTGATGGTTTTGTAAATGACCTACATAGTACTTTTCTCATTTTGTTCAATTCTGGAATAATCATTACCTTGTAGTATGGATTTTTAAAAACAGCTTCATTGAAGTAAAATTGGCATGCAATAGACTGCACATATTTAAAGTGTAAAATTTGATGTTTTGACATATGTATGTACCCATGAAGTCATCACCACAATCAAGAGAATGAACATCTCGTCACCCTCAAAAGGTCCCTAGTGATTCTTCGTAAACTCTCACTGATATCCTTCCCTGCACCATCTTCCCCAGGCAATAACTGATATGCTTGCTGTCACTGTATATTACATTTTGTGGAGTTTCATATAGACAGAATCATACAATATGTACTCTGTTTTGTCTGGTTTCTTTCATTCAGTATAATTTTCAGATTCATCTATGTTGTTGGGTATATCTAATTTCTTTTTATTGCTGAATAATATTCCATTGTGTGAATATATCACAATATGTTTATCCACTTGCCTATTGATAAATATGTGAATTAATTCCAGGTTTTTACTATTGCAAATAAAATTGTCATGAATGTCCACGTTCAAATCTTTATATGGTCAAATGAGTTCATTTCTTTCGGGTGAATGACTAGAAGTAAAATGGATGGGCCATAGGGTAGATGAATGATTAAATTTATAAGAAACTGATAAATAGCTTTCCTAAGTGATTGTACAATTTTATAGTCTCACCAGCAGTGTGTAAATGTCCCAATTGCTCCACAAAAGGATTTCTTTCAAACTTAGTTCTCCACTAGTGAATGACTTTTTTAACCAAAGTCAGAAGATTAATACCATCACTTATTTAGAATATGAATTCTATTGTTTGTTGGTGGGATGTTCTATAAATGTTAATTACATCCTCTTTGTTGATTGTCTTATTCAAGTCTACTCTATCCTTAGTGATTTTATATTTATGATTCTATCAATTATAAAGAAAGTGTTATTGAAATATTTAACTATAAATTTGGATTTCTTTTTTCTTTGTACTTTATTAGGTTTTTTAGCTGTAAAAAATCACCACAAACTTAGAAGCTGAAAACAAAAACAATTTATCTCATAATTCTGTAGGTCAGTAGTCTAGTTTGGTTTTCTCTGCTCCAGGTTTCACAAAGTAGAAATTAAGGTATCAGCCAGATTGTACTCTTTTTGGGAGGTTCCTGGAAGAATCTACATCAAGCTCATTCAGGTTATTGATTGAATTCATTACCATGTGTTTGTAAGACTAAGGTCCCCATTGTCTTGTTGACTGTCAGCCAGAGACTGGTCTTTGCACCTAAAGCTTGCCCACCTTTCATTTTAGGCTTTCCATGCAACCTCCCTCCAGCAATGGTGGATCGAGTCCCTCTTATGTTTTGAATGTCTCCAGATTTCCTTTCTAGCATCTCTCTCTGACTGACTCTTCTGTTTTCTGTACTGCTTTTAAGGGCTCATGCAACTACACTGATACTACCAGGATAATCTCCTTTTTTTTGTCAGCAGATTAATAAACTTAAGTCCATCTGAAAAGTCTCTTCTCAATAAAACCTACATTAGTGTTTGTTTGATTAACCTAATGTTTATTAGGCCACTTGAAGTTTTCCCACAGCTCACTGATGCACAGTTCATTTTGGGGGGTCGTGGGGTGTGTGTTTTCTTTTTAATATTTTCCATTGCTGTGTCTTCAAATTCACTAATCTTCATTAGCAGGGTCCAATCCAGTGTAATTTGTCATCTTAAACATTAGAATTTTCATCTCTAAAATTTGGATTTGGGTCTTTTTCTAGTATCCAGCTATCCACTTAATATATTCAATATTTCCTATACCGCATTGGGTGCTAGTTATTTTTGTATTCCTATAAGTCTTCTTGAGGTTTATTCTATGATTAAGTTAGGTTGCACCGAAAATTTTGGTACTTTGGAGTCTTGCTTTGGAGACTTACTAGAAAGTCTAGGGCTCGTTGTTTCCCCACCATACTTTCACCAAACAGGCTTTTGTTGAATACTTGAGGGGAACCCTCTGCAGACTTCTGGTGTTTTATTTCTGTGTAGTCCTCTCCTTTTTCGTACTCTGCTCTGTGAACTAAATGCTAGGCAACCCCAGACTCTCAGTTATATCCCCTCAACCCAGACAGTCTACTGGGCTCCTTCTCTGTTTTGTGGCCTAGAAACGCTCCACAAACAATAAACTGGAGCAATCACAGGAATGACTTCATTTGTTTTCCATCTCTTAGGGATCACTGACCTTGCTGTCTGCCACCTGTTCCTTGAAAATCATTTTTTCTTATACTTTGTCTGCTTTTGTTAGTTATTTCAAGTGGGAGAATAAATCTGGTTCCTGTTACTCCATATTGGGTGGGAAAGGAGGTCCTTTATCTGGGCTTTAACACTATTTATAAAAATGCATCCGTTTTTGCATATACACATGCTCAAATTTTATAACAATTTATTTTTTAACCAGTGAATACTGAAGAGATTTTGTTGACTGTAATATAATATGTTTAGCTGTATAACAAAGTCAAAAATTTGCTCACACTACATCAGATGGACAGAGACAAAGTAGTTTCTTTATTTACATGCCCGATCCATCTGGATAGAATGGACTACCTAGATTTACTAATTAATGATGTCTTTATTTCTTCTGGTTTGAACATTCTCCTTTCTTAAAAAAAATATTTATTTTTGGCTGCATTGGGTCTTCATTGCTGCATGCAGGCTTTCTCTAGCTGTGAGGAGCGGGGGCTACTCTTAATTGCAGTGTGCGGGCTTCTCATTGCAGTGACTTCTCTTGTTGTGGAGCACGGGATCTAGGCACGTGGGCTTCAGTAGTTGTGGCATGCGGGCTCGGTAGTTGTGGCTCATGGGCTTTGTTGCTCTGTGGCATGTGGGATCTTCCCCGACCAGAGATTGACCCCACGTCCCTTACATTGGCAGGCGGATTCTCAACCATTGCACCACCAGGGAAGTCCCGAACATTCTACTTTCAATTTAAATATTCAGTCTACTCAAAGTTCAGCTTCCTATCAAGACTGGCTTTAAAAGTCTCTTCTGAATGATTCTCTCTTTGCATAAACGTCTAGATTTTCATAAATTTCCTATCTTCCTCCTTCCTTGGGTTATGAGAAAAAAATTCTGCCTTTATGGCACTTGAGTGAAGAAATCCTCACATCTTCATAATGTCCCTTGATTGTTTTTGTGTTACGTCACTGATGCGTCTACTTGACAACAGCTCCCCCTGCTGGCATTCATGTATGAAGATTGTGATCTGATCTCTTAGGTTGGTCATGGCCCATTGATGATCTTCGACCACATCTTGACTCTCATCTGTACTGTAAACTTTTCTGAATCTCTGACATATCTTTGGCTTGACATAGAGATTTACCTAAAATTTCTGCTGTGTTATTATTTTACCCCTCACTATAATAATCTCCACAGAACATCTTCTGGATTCCCAGTTACCTACAGTCTTCATCCCTGTCAGAAATTATACTGGAATTCTTTGTCTCTGTCTATTCCACCGGGGAACCATGCACTATTTAGAGAAACTAAACTCTTTCAGTTCCCAGTATGTTAGGATTTAGTTCAGCAAACCAGAAATCACTCTAGGTATTTAAAACAAATGGGAATCTATGACAGAGAATTTTGTGCTTATAAAATTGTTGGAATGGTTAGAGAAGCAAATATAAGGAGATTGCCAGAACATTTAGGTTATGCCATATCCACTATGCTGGAAGGTCAGGGAATTGCTATTACTATCTTGTAATCAGGAAAGTGGAGGAAATCACTGCTAACGTTTGAGCTGGTCCTCAGCCCCAAAATGGGACTGACAGTGAAATGTATATTCTGGTTCCTATAGAGTTCTCACAGTTTGGAGTCCCACTGCTGCCACAGGAAGAATTTCTTCTGTCACCCTTCATCTTCCAATTATCATGTCTATGAATCTCAATGGCAGAATGAAAATCATATCCAGATCCCTGGAGGCAGAATACCTTTCAAAATGCAATTCCAAGGATTCCAGCCACTATGATAGAGGAAAGAACATAAAAGAGGATAGAATAAATTCTGCTCAGCAATAAAAATTATCCAGTACCCTCTTACTTAATCATTTTGCAGTCCTGGGTTTTTATTTATGTGGTCACCCACTAGACTTCCAAGTCTCTTAACTAGTATCATCCTGCAGTAGGGTGGCAAGTCTCCTTGCCTAGCTGTTAGTGGGAAAGTGATATATCTTCTCTATAGGTATGAGGGAATTATATTGTCTGAGTTCTCTATACTTGGCTCTTTAAATATTAAATATAATTTGCTAATCAAGTGTTCTTTCAACCAGGCTTGGCTTTTGAGCCCATTGTTTTGCTTTTAGATCTAATTTTGAATGTCAAAAGCCGAATAAAAATACGTTCCTCTCTTAATTCACCCACCTTAGTAGAATTTAGGAGCTTAAATCTTTGAGCGCTTTATATGCCAAACAGTCTTCTAAATGAATTACGGTTACATGAATTAACTTATTTAAACTTCACACTGACCCTATCTCCTTATTGGTTTGTGTGTGTGTGTGTGTGCGTGTGTGTGTGTGTGTGTGTGTGTGTGTAAGAGAGAGAGATAATATACGGATTTATTTATTTATTTATATTGGAGTGTAGTTGATTTATATTGTTGTGTTACTTTCTGCTGTATAGCACAGTGAAACAGTTATACACATACACATATCCACTCTTTTTAGACACTTTTCCAATATAGGTCATTACATAGTATTGAGTAGAGTTCCCTGTGCTATAACTCCTTATTTTTACTTTTCTTCTTCTTCTCCTCCTCCTTCTTCTTCCTCTTCTTCTTCCCCTTCTTCTTCTTCTTCTTCTTCTTCTTCTACTACTACTACTACTATGAGATAGACACTCATCTCCATTTTACAAATAAGAGATTGACACATGCAGAAGGTAAGTAATTTCCCACAGGAAGTGGCAGAGCCAAAGTATACTCAGGCAATCAAGCTCCCTAGCAAGTACTGTTAAAGGCTTTTCATATATATAACAGTCCTCTCTCCACATCTGTTTCAAAATATTACTCCTATTACTTGTGGATTGCCTATTTTAATGATTAACTTTGGAAAGTTTCTCCCTTTCTAAACAATATGCTCTCCACGTGTATATTTTCTCCCCTTAGTCAGTCTTCTTCTAGGTATATATTTGACTATGTGTGAATGAATGATAATTTTATTTCAGTCTCTTTGATTGCAAGTCTTTTCCCAGTAGAACACTGAGTTTAAAATGGATCTTTTGTAGAGCAACTGGAATATTAATACACTAGCGATGGGAATATAAAATGGTAAAATCATTTAGGAAAGCATTTTGGCAATTTCTTATAAATATAAGCATTCATCTACCTATGGCGCAGCCATCCTACTCCTAGGCATTTACCCAAGAGAAATGACAGCATATGTGTCCACATATGTCGACAGACTATGTGCCCATATATGTCAAATACATGTATGCTAATTATACTTCAACCAAATTGTATTTTTAAAAAACTAAATATAAGGGGTGGCGCAGTGGTTGAGAGTCTGCCTGCCGATCCAGGGGACATGGGTTTGTGCCCCAGTCAGGGAGGATCCCACATGCCATGGAGCAGCTGGGTCCGTGAGCCATGGCTGCTGAGCCTGTGTGGCAGAGGCCACGGCAGAGGCCACGGCAGTGAGAGGCCCGTGTACCACACAAATAAATAAATAAATAAAAAATAATAAGAAAACTAAATATAAGGCAAAAAAAGCGATCCTTCCTTGAGCAGAAGCATAACTGTTAAGACACTCTCTGTACAGCACGTAAATAATATCTCTCACACCTTGCTACAGCCTCTAAAGGCAAAGAACCATGTGAACTCATTTACAACCAGATTCCTGTGAGTGGAGCCTCTGTTCTCACTCCGTTCTCATCCTCAAGCTATACTCAATATTTTACTGTCTCTCTAAAGAAAATGATTCAATTTTGTAACTTATTAGAAAGTGTTTTTTTATTAAAAATATGTTAGACAGAGGAAGGAATTATCATTCAGAACAACTTTCTTAAAATTCTCATTAGATAACCTCCATTGTTTTCTAAAGATCCTTGCAATAGGTCAGCTTCTTCATCTTACTTTCTATTTCTCCACATGTCTCTAAACTCACTGTGCTTTCTTTAGCAATTCAACAATGACCCTTACATTTCATATACCATCCAAAAAATAAAAGCTTCTACTTAGCTGAATTTACCTCTTCTTAGAAAACATCATATCCACAGCCTCCACAATTCCTCCAATGTCTTCCTTGGTCATCTAATTCACTTTACCAAGTACGCACTCTCTCATCCCCAAAATACATCTTTTCATAGAGAGATACAATTCCTATACTAGGAAATGAGGTTTATTTTCAATACCTTCCGTTTATAATATACATATTTATAATAACCAGTGCCAGTAGTTTGTGTTATTTGTAAGTTTTTTATATATACATCAAAACTTAATCTCTTTAATTTCCTAAAATAGTCAACTGCTCTAGCAAGTCATATTTGTTCATTACCTGGAGTAATGACAGAAACCATTTACAATGAGAAACCATGAACTTTTTTGAGGGGAATGGGCGCCACATAAATGTTTCTGTTCATGTAATATTATTATTAGCCCTAGACGATAACTGTGGGTTTTTTTTTATGTTTCAATATTTCTTCAGAATTTCTTGAAATATGGGCATATCATTGTTCTGTTGTTCCACATCTGTTAAATGTCTATTGCGATCAAGTCTTTTGCAGTCTCAAGGTTCCCTTTTACAAGCTTTTCTTCCCAATCTTATGTAGTTTCAGTATGAAAGTCTAATCTTAACAAGACATGTAATTTTAATATTGGCAGAACTTAAGATAAATAAACCTAGAGTCTGTTTTTATGACAATAATCTCTCCACCATGATTTCTCCACTTAATCCACTTGTCCTAGTGAAAATGACAGCTACTTCTTGTTTCGTTCAGCAGAGACAAAAATTATTTCTGAAGTTTAAAATGTTCATCTTCCCCTCAAGATAAACTTTCCACTGATCATAGATTATTTCAGCCTCAGTTTCTTTGTTTGCTATAAATTATTTGCTAAATCTAAATGTCAATAGTGAACTACTGTGATTTAAAATGATAATCTCATTAATTTATTTCCTGGTGCCATGTCCAAAGAGTCCTTTAAATGGAGGGCAAGATAATAACCTATGGTGATTAGGGTGTCACTTTTGAACACAGGAAAATCTAACAGAATTATAACATAGAAAACTAAATATCATTTAGGAAACTGCTTAGGCAGTCTTAGATCTTACTATTATGCTGAAAAGTGAAAGAAATAAAAACTCCACTGTACACCATCTTAGATCCATAGCATGCTTCAGGATTGTTATCTAGCACCAAATAAACCTTTGGTATATGGAATTTCCTGCTGATTTTTGAACAGATATATGCCCCCAGGTACTTCTCATCCACATAATCTTTATTGCTCTGTAAGATCAGCAAAGCTGAAATGAATGCTGATTCAGGAACTTTTGAAAGTTTCAATCAAGCTGTGATGATAGATTCAAAAAGTCTTTTTATTAATCTGCCTTTCTAATCTGGTCAGTGTCAAAGATTAGATATTCAATCAAGTACTTACTAGTAACCTGGAATAGCGTTGTACTAAACAAGTAAGCCTATTTCCAATCTTCAAACACTGATCTAATTTATTTTATTTTGGCTTTCCAAAAATGTGATATGAACCTCAATGTAGGAAAATAAGAAAACACTCCACTACCACACATATTACTGAACCACTGTCATGACATGACAAGCAGAAGGACATTGGCGATGTCTGAATACATACATGCAGTAGAAAAGTAAGATCATCAACGAGTTAAAAGAGGATTATTTTTCATTCTTATTTAACTCATCAGTTTCTCCTTCTTTCTCCTCAAAATTAGAAAATGTACCCATTCTTTCAGTTTCAATACTCATATTTTACTGCTAACCCTGTTATCAATCTCCAGTGAAATAGTTATACTTATCTGAAAAAACATCTCCACTTGGATGTTTTGTTACTTCAACTCAACATGTCTAATAACTGAATTCACCTTTCTTCCTTCTCCTCAGCTTGCACACTTCTCTACTGTTGTCAGTGTTACCACCATCCTCATTTACCCTAAAAAGCTAGTTAGAGAATCCTTGCTCCCCTACAGTCTTCACATATAATCTCTCTCAAAGTGGAGTCAATGGTTCTATCAATGACCTACTTAAACATACCTTCTTTGACAACCCGGCAATCTTTTAAGATCCAGATGAAATTTCACCTTTTCTTTTGAGATGCTGAACTCCCATAGTGTTAGAATGGCTGGTGAACTCCAAATACCACACCAATAGAATGTGTGCCTAGTAAAAAAGGTAATATAGTATAATGTTTATTGAACAATAACATAGACGTGTTTGAGGCGAAGGTAGTAAAGAAATCATAGTCATCAGGGATTGAGATCAACTTATATATTATTTTCTCTCTAGGGCTTAAAATGTAAATACTTCATTTCTCAACTGCTGCAGAGAAAAAAAAAGTAACATTCTTTAGGTGCCCTTTACAGACTTGATTGATTATATCACATATGTACATCTGTTCTCTTTTCAGTACAAAACACCCTTGTGCACACATTACTTACCAAGAATTTAAAACTAGGAAAATTTGTATTTTCTTGCCTGCTGATAGACTTACCTATGTTTCTTTTCTGAAAAAATAAGCTTTGAAGACCTTCAACTGTTCCCTAAATGCTGGTACTTCCTAAATGTATCATAATTGCCACTTAGTCACAGTTGTGATTTGATATATGCCCCGCAGGAGTTTTAGTGAAGTGGTCATTTTGCCTTTGCTATGAAATTAATTGGTAACCCCTCCCAACATAATCCTGCCTTTCTAGCAAATTCAGCTACTCAAGCCATTTGATGAGACTATTTTATCACACACACTCGGACTCCAAACAGCAGGAGACCAGTTCTTGAAAAGGAAAATTAACTAAGAAAGATAAACCATTTACTAGTGGACTAGCCAAGGCAAAATACTCTACATATCAAAATGAAATGCATATTTAAGACAATTGTCACTAAATTTATGTACCAAAAAATAATTTTATTTTTTAAATCAATTGTGGGGTGTTTTGTACTAAGTTATGAAACACCTCAGAGTTTATTCCATGAATATAGATCACCTTCTAAATATTCACAAATATAAAAGCTGTAAGTGAATATTTTACTTATTGCCTGAGGGTAATGGTATTTAACACAAGATACAAAAAGGGAAAACCATTATATATTGGTAAATATAACTATTCAAAATAAACAACAAAAAAGCACCCATCATAATGTGAAAAGTCAATCTGGAAAATGGAAAAAAGAAAAGTTAGAATGGAGGTTAATATCCTTGCTATAAAAGAACTCTCTACATACATCAATGAAAAGAAGAGGAAAATGACAATATTAAAATGAATAGAGCAATTAATAGAAGAAAACCTACACATTAATTCATTCCATAAATATTTATTGAGTATGTACTCTGTGCTAGGCACAAATGTAAATATATACGAAAAGATGTTCAACCTCACCAGTAAGCAAATATATGTAATAAATATCAAGGTTATTTGGAGGGGTATAAATTGATACACATTTTCTATAGTGCAATTGGTAAATTGTATCAAAATTAAAAGTACATATTCATTGATTCAGCAGTTCTACTAGGCATTTTATCTCACAAAAATAATTAGACAAGAAAATAGAGTGCAGCATATTTTATAACACTGATTTTCAAGACTGTTGGTGTCCAAAGGCACACAGACATTGTGTGGTTCCATGGAGCCCCTTCAGTGGCTATTTCCAGTGGAGAGGAATAGAATGAAAAAGTGGAACTTGGAATAATTTCTTGCCTCAACAAGAGCATCTAAATCATTTTGTGCTTTGAATTTTGGGATTCTGTGAAAGTTTTCATTTTAAGAAAGTGTTGTATACACAAAATGTTGGCAAAAGATACTACTTTTATTGAAAATTTGGAAACAACCAAAATGACCATCAAAACATTGTTTAAATAGATGATGAAATAATCATGTAATGGAATTCTCCATACCTATTAAAGTGATATCAAAAATGTTAACAGCCAAAAGTTTTTAATATCAATAGATGCCCAAAATATATTTCCCAGTGATAAAATCAGGATACATAATGTGATCTATTTGATGACATTGTTATTATTTATACTTATATGTGTAAGAATAAAGCCTAAATACATATAAATACATGCCAAAAGACCTTAACAGTAGTTATCTCTGTGTGGTGGCTTTGTAGGTGATTTGAACTTTCTTACTCTTTCTTTTCCTGTATTGTTTCATATTTATATTACCTTCATTCAAGGGTAATATTATATTCATTTGGAAAAAAATCACAGAAACTACTTCTGACACATTTTTCTAATTGCTTCTCTTAGCTGACTGGGACTATTATATAACACGAGATGGTAATCAGACTGCAATTCCAGGATTGCTGTTAAAGGAGAGGATAGAGGAAGAAGGCAGCATTTTTCAGTGTTTTGCCAATCATCATCTGTCGTTTAATATCCACACCCTCCTCTTCCACCCTGCTGCTTTTAAATGGTCTTGTTTAAATAATGCCCTGAGGACATGTGAATGGTTCATTGAAATTAACCCCCATAAAAGAGAAGGAGTCCAAAACATGTATAGTACAGCTAGTGTACCAGAACATTCACTTCAAAATGTAGTGAATTTTATTAATTTTATAAATAGTTAATCTCTGTATTATATAAAATTATTCTAAAAATAACACCAAAGAGTGGAGTTGCTGCAAATACACACACACACACACACACACAACTCTATACATAATTCATCCTTCTCTTTTTTTATAATATATTTACTTTCCATCCATAATTAAATTATTAAATATTCAAAGTATTCCCTCGCCTCTATTTTTTTTTTTTGATAAAAGTAAGATTTCTCTATGGAACTCAAAATAGTCCTTTTGCCATGTAAAGATTTTTATTCCCTAGAGATTTAAAAAATAATTTCTCCAATTTTTGTCCTCCAATTCATATTCTTACTCATGAAAATGGAAAAATATGGACATAGCAATAGACCTATAATAAGATAAAATCTCAGAATAATAATAATAATTTTTCTGAATTTAGTTTTGTAAGTAGGGTGAATCATATTTGTAATTAATCCATCAGTTAAGTATTTCAAAACTGAAAGAGGCATGTATACATTGCTATATGTGTGTGTATATATATATATATATATATATATATATATATACACAAAAAGGAATTATTCAGGAGATTATTGACTAGGGTATTTGGAAGGGGTTTTAGGCCAAAACGATGAGGTTACTAGATTTTAAAAATTCTGAGACTTTGATAAATGCTCTATGTCTTAAGCAGAGATGTCATATTTTTTTTTGTTTCTAATCTTGTGGGGAGAAGGAAAAGGATATGTTCCCTTCATTAAACGAATTCCTGTAGAAGTCTATCTGAATGTCTTCATAAGACAAAATACATTTTACTTTCTTTATTTGATCCCTCTCACAAGTTAAGCCTGATCTTATTTAACCTGTCCAAATAACAGAGCTCAAGGGTCTAGCTGATAAGAACGAGAGTCAGCTCAGTATTGTGTTGATTCTCAAATTCTATTCTGGCATGAGATACATGACATATGTTGTTCATAGGTATAAAACAGCGTGTTAGGGGCATACTGAGGGTGATGGAAAATTCCTAGCATGCTAACCACCTCTTTCTCTTCCTTTAAAGGAAGAGTATCAAAATTAAAATTAGAGAGAGGAACATTATTGCAGAGGTAATCTTTAATCTGTTTTATTTATTTGAAAAGCAAATTATTTACAAACTTTCTTTTATCATTTTCTATAATAATGTAAGTAATTATTCTGTTATTTTACTATCAGTGTCAAAGATTTTAAGACATACTTCACATACATGTAAGTCAAGACAATGAGATTGAGAAATGTTGTAAATAGAAGTTAGAAATCATCTGGGGTCTTCTGCCACTATTATAAGTGGTCCTTTTTTATTGCTTTTAACCCAGGAACCACTCCAAAATTACCCATTACTAATGGTGCAACTTGTACTCATTTCTTTGGCTGTTACTTCTATAGACTATGACAAATGGCCTGTCCTTTTCCTTATCAGCATTCTTAGCAGAAAACTAATGGGGTCTGTATACCACTCATTGGTACTCTAACTAAGACATAGCAGCAAATTTTCTACTTTTCCTCCTGTCTTTTAAAGAATCCACATCAGGGAAGCAATTAGGTTTTAACAAAATGACTGGAAAACCTATAATAAGAAACAAAAAGTTGTGAGATCTTAAAATACTTTAAACAAAAGCAATCTCTGTTCAATTTAATTGTCCTAGGAGTCACGTTTCTAATTCCCTTTCCCTCTTCCTCCTCTTCCTTCTCTAGCTGCTTATCTTTCTTTAGGGACCTGGATTGATGACCATGAGCCAGCACAATCTTCTAGGTCTCTATCTATCTACCTCTAATGCAGGGGTACCCAAACCCCAGACCATGGAATGGTACCAGTCCACGGCCTGTTAGGAACTGGTCCGCACAGCAGGAGGTGGGTGCTGAGTGAGAAAGAGAAGCTCTTCTGCCACTCCCTATTGCTCACATTACTGCCTGAACCATAACTCACATTGCAGCCTGAACAGTTCCCTGCCCCAATTCATGGAAAAATTGTCTTCCACAAAACCAGTACCTGGTGCCAAAAAGGTTGGGGCCCACTGCTCTAATGCAAGCCCCAATTAACTCCTTATAAAGACCTATGATGACAACTAAGAAGGAGAGGATACATAATAGAAGGAGAACCAAGAAGAGCTATGTTACTGAAGATTTGAAGATGAGAAAATTTATCAAGATATCAAAATAGTTGAATCTGTCAGAGAAGTCTAGTAAATAAGGTCTGAAAAGCACTAGTAATCACAGACATTAAAAATAATAATTGGAATTATAGTTCATGTTCAAAATGTGACTATATTCTAAACCAGTTTACAAAGAATAGGAGTAGAAGAGTGTTTGATGAAAGCCTACAATGCCTCAGTGTTTGTGTGTCATTGAATTTTGGTATTTGGAATTCTTATTTTCTTAAGTTGTCTTGTATCAGCTCAGAATTGGCCTTTCTCCTTAAGTTATTTACTGCCCTGTCATATGTTATACATATATACTTGAGCAATAAAGAATACCATTTCCTATAACAACTTGCAATATAATTCATGTTTTAAATGTTTTCATAATTTTTATGAAGTGATAGGGTTTTAATTTTACTAATTTATCATTTTCACATATGATTCCATATATTTCATTTATTTCTCCTTTAAGCCTCAGTAAATTCAACAAAACTGAAATCATATCCAATATCTTTTCCAACCCCAACTCTATGAGATTAGAAATCAATTACAGGAAAAAAAAAACTTAAAAAATACAAACACGTGGAGGCTAAACAGTACACTATTAAATAACCAAGATATCACTAAATAAATTAAAGAGTAAATCAAAAACTACCTAGAAACAAATGACAATGAAAACACGATGACCCAAAAACTATGGAATGCAGCAAAAGCAGATCTAAGAGGGAAGTTTACAGCAACACAATCTTATCTCAAGAAACAAGGCAAATCTCAAATAAACAACCTAACTTTAACCTAAAGCAATTAAGGAAAGAAGAACAAACAAAAGCCAAAATCAGTAGAAGGAAAGAAGTCATAAAGGTCAAAGCATAAATAAATGAAATAGAAACAAAGAAAGCAATAGAAAAGATCAACAAAACTAAAAGCTGGTTCTTTGAGAACATAAACAAAATTGATAAAACTTTAGTCAGACTCATGAAGAAAAAAAGGGAGAGGACTCAAATCTGTAAAACTGGAAATGAAAAAGAAGTTACAACTGACACCATAGAAATACAAAGGATCATAAGAGAGTACTACAAGCAACTATATGCTAATAAAATGGACAACCTGTAGGAAATGGACAAATACTTAAAAAAGCACAACCTTCTGAGACTGAACCAAGAAGAAATAGAAAATATGAACAGACCATCCACAAGTAATGAAATTGAAACCATGATTAAAATTCTTCCAACAAACAAAAGTTCAGGACCAGATGGCTTCAAAGGGGAATTCTATCAAACATTTAGAGAAGAGCTAACACCTATCTTTCTCAAATTTTCAAAAAAAATGCAGATAGTAGAGCACTCCCAACCTCCTTCTACGAGGCTACCATCACCCAGATACCAAAACCAGAAAAAGATGTCACAAAAAACAAAATTACAGACCAATCTCACTGATGAACATAGACGCAAAAATCCTGAACAAAATACTAGCAAACAAAATCCAACAACACACTAAAAGGATCATACACCATGATCAAGTGGAAGTTATTCCACGGATGCAAGTATTCTTCAATATATGCAAATCAAACAATGTGATACACCATATTAATATATTAAAAACTAAAAACAATATGATCACCTCAATATATGCAGAAAAACCTTTCGACCAAATTCAACACCCATTTATGATAAAAACTATCCAGAAAGTGGGCATAGAGGGAACCTACCTCAACATAATAAAGGCCATATATAACAAGCCCACAGCAAACATTATTCTCAATGGTGAAAAAATGAAAGTATTTCCTCTAAAATCAGGAACAAGACAAGGGTGCTCAGTCTCAGCACTATTATTCAACATACTTTTGGGAGTCCTAGTCACAGCAATCAGAGAAAAAAATAAATAAAAGGAATCCAAACTGGAAAAGAATAGGTAAAATTGTCACTGTTTGCAGATGAAGTGATACTATACATAGAGAATCCTGAAGATGTTACCAGAAAACTACTAGAGCTAATCAAGGAATTTGGTAAAGTAGCAAGATACAAAATAAACGCACAGAAATATCTTGCATTCCTATACACTAGATATGAAAGGGCAGAAGGAGAAATTATGGAACCAATCCCATTTACCATTGCAACAAAAAGAATAAAATACCTACAAATAAACTTACCTCCAGACAAAAAAGACCTGTATGCAGAAAACTGTAAGACACTCTTGAAATAAACTGAAGATGACACAAACAAACAGATGGAGAGATATACAATGTTCTTGGATTGGAAGAATCAATATTGTGAAAATGACTATACTACACAAGGCAATTACAGATTCAATGCAATCCCTATCAAACTACCAATGGCATTCTTCACAGAATTAGAACAAAAAAAATTACAATTTGTTTGGAAACACAAAAGACCCCAAATAGCCAGAGCTATCTTGAGAAAGAAAAATGGAGTTGGAGAAATCAGGCTCCCTGACTTCACACAATACTACAAAGCTGCAGTAATCAAGACAGTATGGTACTGGCATAAAAACAATGTTATAGATCAATGGAACTGGATAGAAAGTCCAGAGATAATACACGCACCTATGGTCAACTAATCTATGACAAAGGAGGAAAAAATATACAATGGAAAAAAGACAGCCTCTTCGATAAATGGTACTGGGAAAACTGAAAAGCTACATGTAAAAGAATGAAATTAGAACACTCCATAGCACCACATACAAAAATAAACTCAAAATGGATTAAAGACTTAAATGTAAGGCCAGACACTACATAACCATTAGAGGAATGCCTAGGCAGAACACTCTTTGACAATAAGTACAGCAACATCTTTTTTGACCAACCTCCTAGAGTAACTAAAATTAAAACAAAAATAAACAAATGGGACCTAATTAAATGTAAAAGCTATTAAACAGCAAAGGAAAGCTTAAAGAATACAAAAAGACAAGCCTCAGAATGGGAGAAAATATTTGCAAATGAAGAAACTGACAAAGGATTAATCTCCAAAATATACAGGCAGCTCAAACAGCTCAATATCAAAAAATAAACAACCCAAACGAAAAAGGGGGGTACACCTCCCCTCCCAGGAGCGTGTGCAGACCGCCACTGCCAGGGTCCCGTGATCCAGGGAAAATTTTCCCGGGAGAATGCATGGTGCACCTCAGGCTGGTGCAACATCATTCCAACCACTACTGCCACAGGCTCACACAGCACACCGTGCCCCTCACTCCCCCTGGCCTGAGTGAGCCAGATCTCCCGAATCAGCTGCTCTTTAACCCCATCCTGTGTGAGTGAAGAACAGACAACCTCCAGCGACCTACACACAGAGTCAGGGCCAAATCCAAAGCTGAAGCCTGGGACCTGTGTGAAAAAAGAAGAGAAAGGGAAATTTCTCCCAGCAGCCTCAGGAGCAGTGGATTAAATATCCACAATCACCTTGCTGTACCATGCATTGGTGGAATACCTGAATAGACAAAGAATCATCCCAAATTGAGGAGGTGGACTTTGAGAGTAAGATATATTATTTTTTCCCCTTTTCCTCTTTTTGTGAGTGTGTGTGTGTATGCTTCTATGTGAGATTTTTTCTGTATAGCTTTGCTTTCACCATTTCTCCTAGGGATCTGTCCGTACATTTTGTTTGTTTATATTTTAATTTTTTTCTTAATAATTATATTTCTTTTTATTTTAATAACTTTATTTTATTTTATCCTCTTTCTTTCTAATTTTCTCCCTTTTATTTTGAGTCGTGTGGAGGAAAGGATCTCAGTGCTCCAGCTAGAAGTCAGTGCTGCGCCTCTGAGGTGGGAGAGCAAATTTCAGGACACTGGTCCACAAGAGACCTCCCAGATACACATAATATCAAATGGCAAAAATCTCCCAGAGATCTCCATTTCAACACCAACACCCAGCTTCACTCAACGACCAGCAAGATACAGTGCTGGACACACTATGCCAAACAACTAACATGACAGGAACACAACACCAACCATGAGCAGAGATACTGCCTAAAATCGTAATAAGTCCACAGACAGCCCAAAACACACCACGAGATGTGGATCTGCCCACCAGAAAGGCAAGATCCAGCCTCATCCACCAGAACACAGGAACTAGTCTCCTCCACAAGGAAGTGTAAACAACCCACTGAACCAACTTTAGTCACTGGAGACAGACACCAAAAACGACGGGAACTACAAACGTGCAACCTGAAAAAAGGACAGCCCAAACACAAAAAGATAACCAAAATGAGAAGACAGAAAAACACAGAGCAGATGAAGGAGCAAGATAAAAACACACCAGACCTAACAAATGAAGAGGAAATAGGCAGTCTACCTGAAAAAGAATTCAGAATAATGATGGCAAAAGTGATCCAAAATGTTGGAAATAGAATAGAGAAAATGTAAGAAACATTTAAAAAGGACCTATAAGAACTAAAGAGGAAAAAAGCAATGATGAACAACCCAATAAATGAAATTAAATGTAATCTAGAAGGGATCAATAGCAGAATAATGGAGGCAGAAGAACGGATAAGTGACCTGGAAGATAAAATAGTGGAAATAACTACTGCAGAGCAGAATAAAGAAAAAAGGATGAAAAGAACTGAGGGCAGTCTCAGAGACCTCTGGGACAACATTAAACACAACCACATTCGAATAATAGGGTTACCAGAAGAAGAAGAGAGAAAGAAAGGAACTGAGAAAATATTTGAAGAGATTATAGTTGAAAACTTCCTTAATATGGGAAAGGAAATAGTTAATCAATTCGAGGATGAACGGAGAGTCCAATACAGGATAATTCCAAGGAGAAACACACCAAGGCACATATTAATCAAACTGTCAAAAATTAAATACAAAGAAAACATTAAAAGCAGCAATGGAAAAACAACAAATAAAACACAAGGGATTACCCATAAGGTTAACAGCTGACCTTTCACCAGAAACCCTGCAAGCCAGAAGGGACTGGCAGGACATACTTGAAGTGATGAAGGAGAATAAACTACAACAAAGATTACATTACCCAACAAGGATCTCATTCAGATTTGATGGAGAAATTAAATCTTTACAGACAAGCAAAAGCTGAGAGAGTTCAGCACCAACAAACCAGCTCTACAACAAATGCTAAAGAATCTTCTCTAGGCAAGAAACACAAGAGAAGGAAAAGACCTACAATGACAAACCCAAAACAATTAAGAAAATGGGAATAGGATCATACATATCGATAATTACCTTAAATGTAAATGGATTAAATGCTCCCACCAAAAGACACAGACTGGCTGAATGGATAAAAAAACAAGACCCATATATATGCTATCTACAAGAGACACACTTCAGACCTAGAGACACATACAGACTGAAAGTGAGCTGATGGAAAAAAAATATTCCATGCAAATGGAAACCAAAAGAAAGCTGGAGTAGCAATTCTCATATCAGAAAAAATAGACTTTAAAATAAACACTATTATATGACACAAAGAAGGACACTACATAATGATCAAGGGATTGATCCAAGAAGAAAATATAACAATTGTAAATATTTAGACACCCAACATAGGAGCACCTCAATACAGAAGCCCAATACCAACAGCCATAAAAGTGGAAATCTAAAGTGACACATTCATAGTGTGGCATGTTATTACCCCAGTTTCACCAAAGGACAGATCATCCAAAATGAAAATAAATAAGGAAACACAAGCTTAAAATGATACATCAAACAAGGTGGACTTAATTGATATTTATAGGACAATCCATCTGAAAACAACAGAATACACATTTTTCTCAAATGCTCATGGAACATTCTCCAGGATAGATCATATCTTGGGTCACAAATCAAGCATTGGTAAATTTAAGAAAATTGAAATTGTATCAAGTATCTTTTCCCACAGCAATGCTGTAAGACTAGATATCAATTACAGGAAATGATCTGTAAAAAATACAAACACATGGAGGCTAAACAATACACTACTTAATAACGAAGTGATCACTGAAGAAATCCCAAAATACCAAGAAACAAATGAGAATGGAGACACGAAAACCCAAAACCTATAAGATGCAGCAAAAGCAGTTCTAAGAGGGAAGTTTATAGCAATTCAATCTTACCTTAAGAAACAGGAAACATCTCAGGTAAATAACCTAAACTTGCACGAAAAGCAATTAGAGAAAGAAGAACAAAAAGATGCCAAAGTAAGCAGAAGGAAAGAAATCATAAAAATCAGATCAGAAATAAATGAAAAAGAATGAAGGAAACGATAGGAAAGTTCAATAAAACTAAGAGCTGGTCCTTTGAGGAGATAAACAAAATTGATAAACCATTAGCCAGACTCATCAAGAAAAAAAACAAGAAAACGCAAATCAATCCACTTAGAAATGAAAATAAAGTAACAACTGACACTGGAAAAATATAAAGGATCATTAGAGATTACGACAAGCAACTCTATGCCAATAAAATGGACAACCTGGAAGAAATAGATAAATTCTTAGAAATGCACAACCTGCCAAGACTGAACAAGGAAGAAATAGAAAATATGAACAGACCAATCACAAGCACTGAAATTAAGACTGTGATTAAAAATCTCGCAACAAACAAAAGCCCAGGACCAGACGGCTTCACAGGTGACTTCTATCATTTAGAGAATAGCTAACAGCTATCCTTCTTAAATTCCTCCAAAATATAGCAGAGAGAGGAGCACTCCCAAACTCATTCTACAAGGCCACCATCACCCTGATACCAAAACCAGACAAAGATGTCACAAACTAAGAACACTACAGGCCAATATCACTGATGAACATAGATGCAAACATTCTCAACAAAATACTGACAAACAGAATCCAACAGCACATTAAAGGATCATACATCATGATCCAGTGGGGTTTATTCCCGGAATGCAAGGAATCTTCAATATATGCAAATCTATCAATGTGATACCCCATATTAACAAATGGAAGGAGAAAAAACATATGATCATCTCAACTGATGCAGAGAAATCATTTGACAAAATTCAACACCCATTAAGGATTAAAAAAAGCCTTGCAGAAAGTAGGCATAGAGGGAACTTTCCTCAACATAATAAAGGCCATATATGACAAACCCACGGCCAACCTCATCCTCAATGGTGAAAAACTGAAACCATTTCCACTAAGATCAGGACAAAGACAAGGTCGCCCACTCTAACCACTCTTATTCAACATAGTTTTGGAAGTTTTAGCTACAACAATAAGAGAAGAAAAAGAAATAAAAGAATCCAAACAGAAAAGAAGAAGCAAATATGTCACTGTCTGCAGATGACATGATACTTTACATAGAGAATCCGAAAGATGCTACCAGAAAACTACTAGAGCTAATCAATGAATTTTGTAAAGTAGCATAATAGAAATTTAATGCACAGAATTCTCTTGCATTCCTATACACTACTGTTGAAAAATCTGTAAGTGAAACCAAGAAAACTCTCCCATTTACCATTGCAACAAAAAGAATAAAATATCTAAGAATAAACCTACCTAAGGAGACAAAATACCTGTATGCAGAAAATTATAAGACACCGATGAAAATAATTAAAGATGATACATATATATGGAGAAATATATGCAGAAAATTATAAGACACCGATGAAAATAATTAAAGATGATACATATATATGGAGAAATATATCATGTTCTTGGATTGGAAGAAACAACATTGTGAAAATGATGCTACTACCCAAAGCAATCTACAGATTCAATGCAATCCCTATCAAATTAACACTGGCATTTTTCATAGAACTAGAATAAAATATTTCACAATTTGTATGGAAACACAAAAGACCCCGAATAACCAAAGCAATCTTGAGAATGAAAAATGGAGCTGGAGGAATCAGGCTCGCTGACTTCAGACTCTACTACAAAGCTACAGTAATCAAGACAATATGGTACTGGCACAAAAACAGAAATATAGATCAATGGAACAGGACAGAAAGCCCAGAGGTAAACCCATGCACATATGGTCACCTTAACTTTGATAAAGGAGGCAAAAATATACAGTGGAGTAAAGACAGCCCCTTCAATAAGTGGTGCTGGGAAACTTGGACAGGTACATGTAAAAGTATGAAATTAGAACACTTCCTAACACCATACACAAAAATAAATGCCAAATGGATTAAAGTCCTAAATTTGAGGCCAGACACTATCAATTTCTCAGGGGAAAACATAGGTATTTATGTCTAGGACATAAATCACAGCACTATCCTTTGTGACACACCTCCTAGAGAAATGGAAATAAAAACAAAAATAAACAAATGGGACCTAATGAAACTTAAAAGCTTTTGCACAGCAAAGAAAACCATAAACAAGACCAACAGACAACCCTCAGAATGGTAGAAAATATTTACAATTGAAGCAACTGACAAAGGATTAATTTCGAAAATTTACAAGCAGCTCAGTAACAAAAAAACAAATAACCCAATCCAAAATGGGCAGAAGATCTAAATATACATTTCCCCCCAAAGATATACAGATTGCCAATAAACACATGAAAGAATGCTCAACATCATTAATCATTAGAGAAATGCAAATCAAAACTTCAATGAGATATCATCTCACAGCGGTCAGAATTGCCATCATCAAAAAGTCTATATCAATAAATGCTGGAGAGGGTGTGGAGAATAGGGAACACTCTTGCACTGTTGGTGGGAATGTAAATTGATACAGCCACTATGGAGAACAATATGGAGGTTCCTTAAAAACTAAAAATAGAACTACCATACGACCCAAGAATCCCACTACTGGGCATATACCCTGAGAAATCCATAATTCAAAAACAGTCATGTACCAAAATGTTCACTTCAACTCTATTTGCAATAGCCAGTACATGGAAGCAACCTAAGTGTCCATAATCGGATAAATGGATAAAGAAGATATGGCACATATATACAATGGAATATTACTCAGCCATAAAAAGAAATGAAATTGAGTTATTTGTAAGGAGATGGATGGATCTAGAGTCCGTCATACAGAGTGAAGTAAGTCAGAAAGAGAAAAACAAATACCGTATGCTAACACATATATATGAAATCTAATAAAAAAAAAAAGTCATGAAAAACCTAGTGGTAAGACGGGAATAAGGACACAGACTTACTAGAGGATAGACTTGAGGATATGGGGAGGGGGAAGGGTAAGCTGTGACAAAGTGAGAGAGTGACATGGACATATATACACTACCAAACATAAAATAGATAGCTAGTGGGAAGCATTCTCATAGCACAGGGAGATCAGCTCGCTGCTTTGTGACCACCTAGATGGGTGGGTTAGGGAGTGTTGGAGGGAGGGAGACTCAAGGGGGAAGAGATATGGGAACATATGTATATGTATAACTGATTCACCTTGTTATAAAGCAGAAACTAACACACAATTGTAAAGCAATTATACTCCAATAAAGATTAAAAAAAAAAAAACTCTTAGAGGATAACATAGGCAGAACACTCTCTGACATAAATTGCAGCAAGATCTTTTTTGACCCACCTCTTAGAGTAAAGAAAATAAAAAGAAAAATAAACTAATGAGACCTAATTAAACTTAAAAGATTTGCACAGCAAAGGGATCCATAAAAAAGACAAAAAGACAACCCACAGAATGTAATTGGTTTTGGGTGACACAAACTGCACCTATATAAGATGGCAACCTTAATTGATAAATGTGTGTGTTCTGACTGCTCCACCAACTGGCTACTCCTCCATCTCTCTCGCTCTCCTCAGCCTGATATGATTGGGTTTAATTCTGTAATGTTGCCTATGTTTTCTTAATTTCCAATTAATCTCTTGCGTCTGGGTTTTTCTTCTGCCTTCTTTTAGGTTAAATGAATGTTTTTAGAATGACAATTTATCTCGTCCAATGACTTTTGAGATATTCCTCTTTTCTTTATTATTTTTTTACTACTTGTTTTAGAAGTTGGAACATAGTCATATCCGTTTGTTTATGTATTGTCTAAGGCTGGTTTCACGCTTCAATGGCAGATTTTATGAATTCCAACACAGACTTTATGGCCTGAAAACCTAAAATACTTACTATCTGGCTTTTATGAGTGAATTGCATCCCTCCAAATTTCATACATTGAAGTCCTAAACTCTAATGTCTCAAACTATGACAGTGTTATGAGGTAGGGCCTTTAAAGAAGTGATTAATTTAAAATGAAACCAGTAGGTTGTGCTCTAATCCAATTTAACTGGTGTTCTTTTTTTTTTTTTTTTTTTGGTACGCTGGCCTCTCACTGTTGTGGCCTCTCCCGTTGAGGAGCACGGGCTCCGGATGCGCAGGCTCAGTGGCCATGGCTCAAAGGTTCAGCCGCTCCGTGGCATGTGGGATCTTTCCGGACCAGGGCACGAACCCATGTCCCCTGTACCGGCAGGCGGACTCTCAACCACTCTGCCACCAGGGAAGCCCCATAACTGGTGTTCTTATAATACGAGTAAATCTGAACACAGAGAGACACTGTAGTGTTCAAAAATATTGGTATTGGAAGAAAAACAGTTATAGAGACAAATGGAATAGAGGAGAAAGTCCAGAAATCACTTTGCATATGTGATCAAATGATTTTTGACTAGGGTACAAAGACCCTTTAATGGGGAAGGGGCAGTCTTTTTAACAAATGGTGCTGGGAAAAGTGGATATCACAGCAAAACAATGACATTTTACCATACTTTACACCATATGTAAAAATTAAATCAAAATGTGTTCAAAACCTAAACACATGTGCTAAAACTATAAAACAATACAGTACATCCCCTACATACGAACAAGTTCTGTTCCAAGAGTGCATTCATAAGTTTAATTTGTTCATAAGTCTGACGAAGTTGGCCTAGGTACCCAACTAACACAATTGGCTATATAGTACTGTAGTAGGTTTAAAATACTTTTCACAAAAATAATGCATAAAAAACAAACAAAAACAAAAAATAAAATATTTTTAATCTTACAGTACAGTACCTTGAAAAGTACAGTAGTACAGTACAACAGCTGGCATACAGGGGCTGACATCAAGTGAAGAGGCAAGAAGAGTTACTGACGGGAGGAGGAAGAAGAGGTAGGATATGATAGAGCTGAAGGATCATCAGCAATAGGAGACACAGGGCAAGCTACAATTTCATTCATGTCTGACGTTGTTGGCACAGGTTTTTGTTCCTTGCTGCAACCAGGTGCACGTTTGCATCTTTGAAAGTTCACAACTTGAAGTTTCGTATGTAGGGGACTTACTTTATAAGAAAAGAAAAGTCTTCATAATATTGGATTTGGTAAGGATTTCTAAGATGTGACACCAAAAGATCAGGCACCAAAGACAAAGTAGATAAATTGGACCTCATCAAATTTTAAAACTTTTTGCATCAAAGACACTAGCACAAGAGTGAAAAAGCAACACACAAATGAGAGAAAATATTTTCAAATCATATATCTGTTAGGGGATTGATTTACAGAATATATAAAGGCATCCTAGAACTCAACAATAAGAACAAAAAAGCTATAAAACTCAGTTGAAAATGAGCAAAGGACTTGAATAGGTATTTTTCCAAGGAAGATAGGCAAATATTCAAAAATCATATGAAAGTATATTTGAGTAATCATTAGGAAATGAAATCAATACCACAATGAGCTATCACTTCACACCATTTAAGATGGCTGTGAAGAAGAAGAAGAAGAAGAAGAAGAAGAAGAAGAAGAAGGAGAAGAAGGAGAAGGAGAAGGAGAAGGAGAAGGAGAAGAAGTAGAAGAAGAAGAAGAAGAAGAAGAAGAAGGAGAAGGAGAAGGAGAAGGAGAAGGAGAAGGAGAAGGAGAAGGAGAAGAGGAAGAGGAAGAGGAAGGAGAAGAAGAAGGAGACAGAGGAGGAGGAGGAAAGGGGAGGAGGAAAGTATTGGCATGGATATTTAGAAATTTAAACCTTAGTGCATTGCTGATAAGAGTGTAAAATGGCACAGCCACATTGGAAGACAGTATGGTGGTTCTTCAAAAAATTAAATGTAGAATTACCATATTATGCACATATTTCACTTCTGGTATATACCCAAAGTAATTAAAAGCAGGGACCTGAACACATATATGTACACCAATACTCATAGCAGTATTATTTACAGTAGCCAAAGGGTGAAAATAACACAAATGTACATCAAAGAGTAAACTGATAATTAAAATGTGATATATTCATATAATGAAATAATATTCAACTTTAAAATAGAATAAAATTCTGTTACATGCTACAACATGAATGAATCTTGAAAACATTCAGTGAAATAAGCCAGATAAAGAAGGACGGATATTGCATGATTCCACTTACACGAGTTACCTAAAATAGTCAAATTCATAGAGAAAGCAATTAGAATAATGGTTACCAGGAACTGGAGGGAGGGTGGAATGGGGAATCATTGTTTAATGAGCACAGAGTTTCAATTTTGAAAGATGAAGAGATCTGGGGAAGGATAGTAGTGATAGTTGTGCAATAATGTAAATATCCTTAATATCACTGAATTGCACACTTTATATTATGTGCATTTTATCATCATAAAAGTTAATGCAATAGAAAGAAAGCATCATTTAATGTGGAAAGTTCCAGAAAGAGATGAGAAATAAAGTTGATCAAGTGAAATTTCTTTGGAACGAAAGCTATATGAATATGAATAGAAAAGAGGTAGGGAACATGAACAAAGCAGCAGGAGTTTTTTAAGAAAATAAGTAGGTGAGAGAGTTCACATCAATCATGTTGTATGAAAAAGACAAGTTTTCTGTTGACTATGAAGGGAGCAGGGATGTTGTTGAATATGAATTGAGCAGGGATGGAGCCTGGGTTTGTACGTGGAAAAAGGATTGCTGTACGGTATGTCTTAGAAGAGATTTTCTAAATATTTTATATATACCCAGATACGCGTATATTTGTTCCTTTCCTTAGCACAATTCAACAGTAACATGGCATGGATAGTTTATTAGAAACCAGCAGAAGCATTTTAGATGATCCATATTAGAAATCTGATCATGCCTGTAAGAAGAAATAGTTTGTGTTTCAATAATCCAATATTCCAGCAGAGGGATATCTTGAGTTAAAAATTAACACAGCAGCAGTGGAAGAAAAAGAAATAATCTGTTTCTTCCCCTTCAAAAGCCAGTATTATACTACAATGACAAAAATTTACAGTTTTATTAAATGTACTTAATATGGTCTATGGCCATTGATGCCTAACTTTTCAAAATATAAATAGTTTTAACCCTTGGAACTTACCAACTACACATTAGTAAGTTCATTGGCACTTGGATATAAGCTATTATCTCTTATTTTTTCTGTTTAGGTACAACATATGTCCAATGTTTACCACTTTTTTAAAACAATTTATGCCTTTTTTACCCTCTAAGCAGTCTCAAATTAAACAAATGAGAGCTTTTGATAATAATCGGTATATTTAAACCTTTGTCCTTCTCCATACACTTTTAATAGTTTCTCCTTTCTTACTGAAAAAAAAAATCTTGCCACATATAAATGGAAGTTTTAAATTAGAGCTTTCCACATTCTGGGACACTAGTTGCATTATTTTATTAGTTGTTTTATTTTTAAAGATGCTTCTTATTATTTTTTCAATAGAAATTATGTGAATGAATAAAATACAGCAATTAACTCATTACAGAGTTGTGCTTGCAACAGTAAAATATTTTATACAATCAACAAATTACAGGTAAAAATCACAAAATCAAATTATAAGTTCTCACATATCTTTGGTTTCAACAACATATATGATAATTAATTGACATTTCCAGCTTTGATCATTGTCACAACCATTCACTCAGTCTTGGCATATTATTTCTTAAATTCAAGAAATATATATTGATTGTTTATTATGCTTAAGGCATTATGTTCTAGGTTCAGGGTATAGAGCTGTTAAGAAAAGTAGACAAAATATCCCTGTTCTCAAGAAGTTTGCATAGCTCTCTTTAAGTTATTCAAAGATATCCAGAATTGCCACTACCAGGTGCTCCTGAAAGTGAGCATAAAGAGGGACAAAATTAGGAAGAATTTGTCTGGTATATTTAACTATCAGACCAGATCCCTCCTCTCACTCTGTGAAGGAGACTGCCCTCATTCCCTCAGCAGGAAACTGGAGATTTACACTTTGGAGAGGGTAAAACAGAGTGTCTTTAGACTAGGATGGTGCATAAGGCAGAATTGAAGATGGGAGTAGTGTATTGGAAATGAGAAATGGGGAAATTAAGTGAAAACTTATATACCCATCTTTAGGATACTGACCGTCAGGCCTATGTTATTTAAGCAGAAGACTGGAAGAGACTTATCTTAGGAAACAGATCAGCCCAAAAGAAAAGATGTAAACATACTGATGATAGGTGTTTCCCCAGCCAAGAGACGTTATAAGGAAGCTCACACTTGATGAAATACAGTTGATATAAAGTTGAGTAATCTCCTAGAATAAGAACAAAATGACAATGAGGTAACATGAACAAAAGAAAACCTAAGAAAAATTGAAGTCTGTTCTATAATGGTCAGTGTTTGAGAAAAAACAATTCCAGAAAGCAAGAACAAGGAAAATGAAGGGTTGGAAATTCTCAAAGAAACAATTGAAGGAAAATTTCCCAGAACTCAATGAAGAACTTAAATTTCAAATTGAAAAGCTTACTGAATAATCAGTGCAATGAATGATGACGGTTTCACACAAAGAACAGTAACCATAGAATTTAAGAACACTTGGAGCAAAGAGACTTTAAGCAGTTTTAGGGAAGAAGTGTATCATTTACTTTAAATTCATTAACTTGACAAATACTGTTTGCAATGTACTGTTAACACTGTATTCAATACTGGAGATGTATCTTTCCCCATATTTTTAGGAATTTAGACTGTATCCCTTTTTTTCATAATACATTATTCCTTGTTCCCAAATGTATTCTGGTAGGGAATGCATAGTTAGTGAGAGCCACATAGGTGGAGGAATTGAGACAGAATCCAAATAGTAGTGAGTTAGGAATCAGAGGAGAAGAAATGGAATTAAATGTCATAACATTTTCAAGCAGTGTAGCTATGAAGTGAAAAGAAAGAATAAGGGTGAGAGCTGGACACAGATTGGGGTCGAAGGAAGAACTTATTTTTAAATGAGAAAGACTTGAGCATGTTTTGAATTCTGGTAAGAGGTGTCAAAAGGCAGTGGTTGAATATATAGGAAAGCTAATGAATAACTGACCCTGAAAAAAATGATAAAGAATAAGCTTCTGGAGAGGGCTTCTGGGAAGATGGCAGAAGAGTAAAACGCGGAGATCACCTTCCTCCCCACAGATACACCAGAAATACATCTACACGTGGAACAACTCCTACAGAACACCTACTGAATGCTGGCAGAAGACCTCAGACCTCCCAAAAGGCAAGAAACTCCCCACATACCTAGGTAGGGCAAAAGAAAAAAGAATAAACAGAGACAAAAGGATAGGGATGGGACCTGCACCAGTGGGAGGGAACTGTGACGGAGGAAAGGTTTCCACACACTAAGAAGCCCATTTGTGGGTGGAGACTGCGGATGGTGAGGGGAAATCTTCAGAGCCGCAGAGGAGAGCACAGCAACAGGGGTGCAGAGGACAAAGCGGAGAGATTCCCGCACAGAGGACCAGGGCCAACCGGCACTCACCAGCCCGAGAGGCTTGTCTGCTCACCCTCTGGGGCAGGTGGGGCTGGGAGTTGAGGCTTGGGCTTCTGTTGGAGTGCCGGGAGGGGACTGGGGTTGATGGCGTGAACACAGACTGCAGGCGGTTAGTGTGCCACGGTTAGCTGGGAGGGATGCTGGGGAAAAGTCTGGACCGGCCAAAGAAGCAAGAGGCTTTTTCTTTCCTCTTTGTTTCCTGGTGCGCGAGGAGAGGGAATTAAGAGCACGGCTTAAGGGAGCTCCAGAGACGGGCATGAGACGTTAAGGCTGCTGCTGCCACCACCAAGAAGCCTGTGTGTGAGCACAGGTCACTATCCACACACCCCTTCCGTGGAGCCTGTGCCGTCTGCCATTGCCAGGGTCCCGGGATTCAGGGACAACTCCCCCGGGAGAACACACAGCACGCCTCAGGCTGGTGCAACGTCATGTCGGCCTCTGCCACCTCAGGTTCACCCCGCACTCCATGCCCTTCCCTCCCCCTGTCCTGAGTGAGCCAGAGCCCCCGAATCAGAGGCTCCTTTAACCCCGTCCTGTCTGAACGAAAAACAGATGCCCTCCGGTGAACTACACACAGACGGGGAGCCAAATCAAAAGCTGAGCAACTGGGAGCTGTGAGAACAAAGAAAAGAAAGGGAAATCTCTCCCAGCAGCCTCGGAAGCAGCGGATTAAAGCTCCACAATCAACTTGATGTACCCTGTATCTGTGGAATACATGAATAGACAATGAATCATCCCAAATTAAGAATGTGGACTTTGAGAGCAAGATGTATGATTTTTTACCCTTTTCCTCTTTTTGTGAGTGTGTGCTTTTGTGTGCGATTTTGTCTGTATAGCTTTGTTTCCACCATTATTCCTAGGGTTCTATCCATCCTGTTTTTTAAATATTTTTTTATTAATAATTATTTTTTATTTTAATAACTTTATTTTGTTTTACTTTATCTTCTTTCTTTCTTTCTTTCTTTCCTTCCTTCCCTCTTTGATACAACAAATCAGCCCAAATTGAGGAGGTGGACCTTGAGAGCAGGATTTATGATGTTTTACACTTTTCCTCTTTTTGTGAGTGTGTATGTGAATGCTTCTGTGTGAGATTTTGTCTGTATAGCTTGGCTTCCACTATTTGTCCTAGGGTTCTATCCATCTGTTTTATGTTTTTTATGTTTTTTAAATTTTTTTTTCTTTTTTTCTCTTAATAATTATTTTTATATTTTCATAAATTCATTATATTTTATCTTACTTTACTTTACTTTACCTTCTTTCTTTCTTTTTTCCGTCCTTCCCTCCTTCCTTCTTTCTTCCCACCCACCTTCCCTCCCTCCCTCCCACCTTTCTTTCTTTCATTCTTTCTTTCTTTCGACTTCTACTAATTATTTCTTTCTACTTTTGCTCTGGTTTATTCTGAGCCACGTGGTTGAAAGGCTCGTGGGGCTGCAGCCAGGAGTCAGTGCTGAGCCTCTGAGGTGGGAGAGCCAACTTCAGGACACTGGTGAGCAAGAGACCTCCCAGCTCCACATAATATCAAATGGCAAAAATCTCCCAGAGATCTCCATCTCAACACTAGCAGCCAGCTTCACTCAATGACCATCAAGCTACAGTGCTGGACACCCTATGCCAAACAACTAGCAAGACAGGAACACAACACCACCCATTAGCAGACAGGCTGCCTAAAATCATAATAAGTAAAAAGACACCCCAAAACACACCAACATGTGGACTTGCCCACCAAAAAGCCAAGATCCAGCCTCATCCACCAGAACACAGACACTTGTCCCCTCCACCAGGAAGCCTACACAACACCCGAAAACAACCTTAGCCACTGGAGACAGACACCAAAAACAACAGGAACTACGAACCTGCAGCCTGCAAAAAGGAGACCACAAACACAGTAAGATAAGCAAAATGAGAAGACAAAAAAACAGACAGCAGATGAAGGAGCAAGATAAAAACCCACCAGACCTAAGAAATGAAGAGGAAATAGGCAGTCTACCTGAAAATGATTTCAGAATAATGATAGTAAAGATGATCCAAAATCTTGGAAATAGAATATACATAATTCAAGAAACATTGAACAAGGACCTAGAAGAACAAAAGATGAAACAATGATGAACAACACAATAAAGGAAATTAAAAATACTGTAGATGGAATCAATAGCACAATAACTGAGGCAGAAGAACGGAGAAGTGACCTGTAAGATAAAATAGTGGAAATAACTACTGGAGAGCAGAATAAAGAAAAAATAATGAAAAGGACTAAGGACAGTCTCAGAGACTTCTGGGACAACATTAAATGTACCAACATTCGAATTATAGAGGTTCCAGAAGAAGAATAGTAAAAGAAAGGGACTGAGAAAAATTTTGAACAGATTATAGTTGAAAACTTCCGTAAAATGGGAAAGGAAATAATTAATCAAGTCCAGGAAGCACAGAGAGTCCCATACAGGATTAATCCAAGGAGAAATACGCCAAGACACATATTAATCAAACAGTCAAAGATTAAACACAAAGAAAATATCTTAAAAGCAGCAAGGGAAAAAAACTAATAACACACGAGGGAATCCTCATAAGGTTAACATCTGCACTTTTAGCAGAAACTCTGCAAGCCAGAAGGGACTGGCAGGACATATTTAAAGTGATGAAGGAGAAAAACCTGCAACCAAGATAACTCTACCCAGCAAGGATCTCATTCAGATTTGATAGAGAAATTAAAACCTTTACAGACAAGCAAAAGCTGAGAGAGTTCAGCACCACAAAACCAGCTTTACAACAACTGATAAAGGAACTACTCTAGGCAAGAAACACAAGAGAAGGAACAGACATACAATAATGAACACAAAACAATTAAGAAAATGGGAATAGGAACATACATGTAGATAGTTACCTTAAATGTAAATGCAATAAATGCTCCCAACAAAAGACACAGATTGGCTGAGTGGATACAAGAACAAGACCCATAAATTTGCTGTCTATGAGAGACCCACTTCAGACCTAGAGACACATACAGACTGAAATTAAGGGGATGGAAAAAGATATTTCATGCAAATGGAAACCAAAAGAAAGTTGGAGTAACAATTCTCATATCAGACAAAATAGACTTTAAAATAAAGACAATTAGAAGAGACAAAGATGGACACTACATAATGATTAAGCGATTGATCCAGGAAGAAGATATAACAATTGTAAATATTTATGAACCCAACATAGGAGCACATCAATACATAAGGCAAATAATAACAGCTGTAAAATGGTAATCAGCAGTAACACATTCATAGTAGGGGACTTCAACAACCCACTTTCACCAATGGAGAGATCATCCAAAATGAAAATAAATAAGGAAACACAAGCTTTAAATGATACATTAAACAAGATGGACGTAATTGATATTTATAGGACATTCCATCCAAAAACAACAGAATACATATTTTTCTCAAGTGCTCATAGAGCATTCTCCAGGATAGATCTTATCTTGAGTCACAAAACAAGGCTTGATAAATTTACGATAATTGAAAATGTATCAAGTATATTTTCCGACCACAATGCTATGAGACAAGTTATAAATTGCAGGAAAAGATCTGTAAAAAATACAAACACACGGAGGCTAAACAATACACTACTTAATAACGAAGTGATCACTGAAGAAATCAAAGAGGAAATCAAAAAATACCTGGAAACAAATGACAATGGAGACACGACAACCCAAATGCTATGGGATGCAGCAAAAGCAGTTCTAAGAGGGAAGTTTATAGCAATAAAATCCTACCTGAAGAAACAGGAAACATCTCAAATAAACAACCTAACTTTACACCTAAAGCAATTACAGAAAGAAGAACAAAAATACCCCAAAGTTAGCAGAAGGAAAGAAATCAAAAAAAGCAGATCAGAAATAAATGAAAAAGAAATGAATGTAATGATAGCAAAGATCAATAAAACTAAAAGCTGGCTCTTTGAGAAGATAAACAAAATTGATAAATAATTAGCCAGACTCAACAAGAAAAAAAGAGAGCATACTCAAATCAATAGAATTAGAAATGAAAAAGGAGAAGTAACAACTGACACTGTACAAATACAAAAGATAATGAGATTACTACAAGCAAATCTATGCCAATAAAATGGACAAGCTGGAAGAAATGGACAAATTCTTAGAAATACACAACCTGCCAAGATTGAATCAGGAAGAAATAGAAAATATGAACAGACCAATCACAAGCACTGAAATTGAAACTGTGATTAAAAATCTTACAACAAACAAAAGCCCAAGACCAGATGGCTTCACAGGAGAATTCTATCAAACCTTTAGAGAAGAGCTAACACCTATCCTTCTCAAACTCTTCCAAAATATAGCAGAGGGAGGAACACTTCCCAACTCATTCTATGAGGCGACCATCACTCTGATACCAAAACCAGACAAGGATGTCACAAAGAAAGAAAACTACAAGCCAATATCACTGATGAACATAGATGCAAAAATCCTCAACAAAATACTAGCAAATAGAATCCAACAGCACATCAAACGGATCATACACCATGATCAACTAGGGTTTATTGGAGGAATGCAAGGATTCTTCAATATATGCAAATCAATCAAAGTGATACACCATATTAAGAAATTGAACGAGAAAAAACATATGATCATCTTAATAGATGCAGAGAAAGCTTACAAAAAAATTCAACACCCATTTATGATAAAATCCCTGCAGAAAGAAGGCATAGAGGGAACTTTCCTCAACATAATAAAGGCCATATATCACAAACCCACAGCCAACATTGACCCCAATGTTGAAAAACTGAAAGGATTTCCACTTAGATCAGGAAGAAGAGAAGGTTGCCCACTCTCAGTATTCTTATTCAACATAGTTTTGGAAGTTTTAGCCACAGCAATCAGAGAAGAAAAGGAAATAAAAGGAATCCAAATCGGAAAAGAGGAAGTAAAGCTGTCACTGTTTGCAGATGATATGATACTATACATAGAGAATCCTAAAGATGCTACCAGAAAACTATTAGAGCTAATCAGTTGATTTGGTAAAGTTGCAGGATACAAAATTAATGCACAGAAATCTCTGGTGCTCCTGTACAGTAATGATGAAAAATCTGAAAGTGAAATCAAGAAAACACCCCCATTTACCACTGCAACAAAACGAATAAAATATCTAGGAATAAATCTACCTAAGGAGACTAAAGACCTGTATGCAGAAAATTATGACACTGATGAATGAAATTAAAGATGATACAAATAGAGGGAAAGATATACCATGTTCTTGGATTGAAAGAATCAACATTGTGAAAATGACTCTACTACCCAAAGCAATCTACAGATTCAATGCAATCCCTATCAAACTACCACTGGCATTTTTCACAGAACTAGAACCAAAAATTTCACAATTTGTATGGAAACACAAAAGACCCCGAATAGCCAAAGCAATCTTGAGAACGAAAAATGGAGCTGGAGGAATCAGTCTCCCTGATTTCAGGGTATACTACAAAGCTACAGTGATCAATACAGTATGGCACTGGCATAAAAACAGAAATATAAATCAATGGAACAGGGTAGAAAGCCCAGAGATAAACCCACTTACATATGGTCACCTTATCTTTGATAGAGAATGCAGGAATGTACAGTGGAGAAAGGATAGCCTCTTCAATAAATGGTGCTGGGAAAACTTGACAGGTACATGTAAAAGTATGAGATTAGATCACTTCCTAACACTGTACACAAAAATAAGCTGAAAATGAATTAAATGCCTAAATGTAACATCAGAAACTATCAAACTCTTAGAGGAAAACATAGGCAGAACACTCTATGACATATATCACAGCAAGATCATTTCTGACCCACCTCCTAGAGAAATGGAAATAAAAACAAAAATAATCAAATGGGACCTAATGAAACTTAAAAGCTTTTTCACAGCAAAGGAATCCGTAAACAAGACCAAAAGACAACACTCAGAATGGGAGAAAATATTTGTAAATGAAGCAACTGACCAAGGATTATTCTCCAAAATTTATAAGCAGCTCATGCAGCTCAATAACAGAAACACAAAGAACCCAATCCAAAAATGGGCAGAAGAACTAAATAGATGTTTCTCCAAAGGAGATATATAGACTTCCAACAAACACATGAAAGAATGCTCAACATCATTAATCATTAGAGAAATACAAATCAAAGCTACACTGAGATATCTTCTCACACCAGTCAGAATGGCCATCATCAAAAAATCTAGAAACAATAAATGCTGCAGAGGGTGTGGAGAAAAGGGAACCCCCTTGCACTGTTGGTGGGAATGTAAATTGATACAGCCACTGTGGAGAACACTATGGAGATTCCTTAAAATACTACAAATAGAACTACCATATGACCCAGCAATCCCACTACTGAGAATATATCCTGAGAAAACCGTAATTCAAAAAGAGTTATGTATCAAAATGTTCATTGCAGTTCTATTTACAATAGCCCATAGATGGAAATAACCTAAGTGTCCACCATCGGATGAATGGATAAAGAAGATGTGGCACCTATATACAATGGAATATTACTCAGATATTAAAAAAACGAAATTAAGCTATTTGTAATGAGGTGGATAAACCTGGAGTCTGTCATACAGAGTGAAGTAAGTCAGAAAGAGAAAGACACATACCATATGCTAACACATATATATGGAATTTGAAAAAAAATGTCATGAAGAACACAGTGGTAAGACAGGAGTAAAGACGCAGACCTTCTAGAGAATGGACTTGAGGTTATGGGGCGGGGGGAAGGGTAAGCTGTGACAAAGCAAGAGAGAGGCATGGACATATATACACTACCAAATGTAAGGTAGATAGCTAGTGGGAAGCAGCCCCATAACACAGGGAGATCATCTTGGTGCTTTGTGACCACCTGGAGGGGTGGGTTAGGGAGTGTTGGAGGGAGGGAGACTCAAGGGGGAAGAGATATGGGAACATATGTATATGTATAACTGATTCACTTTGTTATAAAGCAGAAACTAACACACCATTGTAAAGCAATTATACTCAAATAAAGATGTAAAAAAAAAAAGAGTAAGCTTTTGGAGTAGTCAAGATGGCAGAGGAGTAGCAGGACATGATCTTCTTCTCTCCCCACAAATGCATCAAGAATACATCTATGAATGGATCAATTCTCACAGAGCATCACCTGAACACTAGCAGAGGATCTCAGACACCTAAAAGGACAAGAGTGTTCCCTGTGTGACCGGGTAGGATGAAAGAATGAAGAAGAGAAAAGGAAGAAGAGAGGAAGCAGGAAGGTACCTGTGTCCCTGGAGGGGGGCTTAAGGAGAGTAGCGGTTCCTCTATCCAGGGAAACACCATCACCAGTGTGGAGATCAGTTGGAACAGAAGGGGATCTTTGGGGGGTATCAGAGGAGAACTCAGCAACAGGTCTGTGTCAGGCAGGACAGAGTGAGACCTGCATAGATGGTCTGTGCCACATCCCTGCAAGTCCCATCCTGAGACATGTGTCTGCCAGGGTGGAAGGGGACTGGATGGTGGAATGTGGGATTTAGAGAACAAGCCCTGGGAGAGGACTTGAGAGGAGACAGTCTTGGGGGACGGGAGTAAGGAAATCCACAACCAGGAATACTTGTGGAGGAAACCTGGGCTGCCATAGAATTGAAGTGCCATTGTTGAGTGACATGTAAGAAACAGAGTTGCCATTGCAGCCTCTCTCCCCACACTCTGACTGCTGCCTCCCCAGACACTGGAAAGGGCTCCTACTAGGCCAGATTTCTTGCACTCGTGGCCACCGACTCTTCGGCCTGCATTGTCCCCACTGGGGTGAGCTCCCTCATGCCTGTGGCCACTAGCTACACCAAAACCCCATCCCTACGGTCACTGCCTCCACTGCACCCTGTCTTCACTGCTGTGGGCACACTCATGACCCTGGCCACCACAGCCTCTGTGCCCCCTCCTCACCAGGCAGACTCATGTGCTCTGGGGTAGCCTCAGAAGCAGACCCCTGTGGGTGGCCCACAAGCAGAGGTGGAGCTGAAACTATAGCTGAGAACCAGGATCCATGTAACTAAGGAAGAAAACCTGAACTCTCTCCTCACAGCTGTGCCAACTATGAATTGACACTACCGTGACCAGCTTTGTAAACTCACCACCTACAGAACATCTGAACTGACAACTAGTGTTCATCCAGCCAAGATGGGTCTAGCTTTAGGAGCTGTAGACTGTGGGCACATAGACATGCAGTTGGGTGAGGCCAGAGTCTGAGCTTCCCCCTAGCACCCACAGTGGGCCCAGATCCATGATTACTGCAATCCTGGGACCTGACTTCAATAGATCTATGCTGGTGGCCTGGTGAAAACAATATCTGAGAGTCACCAGGGCCAACTGCCAGCATGCCCACAGTTAAGGCAGGGCCAAGAGCAATGCCAACAATGGTGTAATCTGAGAGCTCACACAATGGGTGGAAAGTGACACAACAGAGCAAACCCACAGGTGAACAACTCCAGAAGAGGAATACTCAGTGGCTTCCCAGCTAAAGGGAGTTCTCCAATCTGGCCTACCTCACACTGCAGATCAGAAACACAGCTACGAAACAGACCTGGGGGTCTGTACTGCAACAGCTAAGGAGTAGGCCCCACCTCTGACAGAGAAGGGACAACCGCAAAGTAAAGGGGAGGCCCTGCTCAATATCCAGTGCAGGCTCTGCTCACCACAACATCAGTCACACCTCCTATCAAGGGGATAAGGACCAACATACACTGAGGAAAGACATGGCAGGCATCTATATTAAAAACAGCACCCACACCAAAAAATATTAAACCCACATAGGCTACACAGGGACATTCCCACATAAAACGAGCCCTCCAAGACAGTCTGAAGGTCTGGCATCAGGAGGAAGAATCCTCAGATCATTTATTCTTGAAGGCTAGTGAGGCTTGAGTGTAGGAACTCCACTGGGCTGGGGGGAAAAGACACTCCATTTTGAAGGGTTAACACAAGGTCTCACATGTACTGAGGCCCATCACAAAGCAGTACCTCCATAGGAATGTGGGCTACTCCTACCTAGGGGTCTTGGAGTGTCTCCTAGTGAGGCAAAGGTAAACTATAGCTTGCTGTGAGGGCAAGGACAGAGGTAGTGGAAGCCTGAGGGAATATTGATCAGAGTGAACTTTCCCAGAGGTCCACATTTTGGCACAAAGACCCAGCCGCACCTAATAACATACGGGTTGCAGTGCTGCAAAGCTTCAGGTCAAAAGACCAACAAGATAGGAACACAGCTCCACCCATCAGAAAAAAAGCTTCCTAAAGTCGTACTTAGCTCACAGCCATGGCAAAACACACCATTTGATGTGCATCTGCTCATCAGAAGGACAAGACCCAGCTCTACCCACCAGAGGGCAGGCACCAGTACCTCACACCAGGAAACCTGCACAAGTGCCTGGGCCAACCTCACCCAACAGGGGGAAGACACAGAAGCAAGAGGAACTATGATCCTGCAGCCTGTGGAAAGGAAACCACAAACACAGAAAGTTAGACAAAAAGAGATGACAGAGAAATATGTTGCAAATGAAGGAAAAAGATAAAACCCCAGAAAAACTACTAAGTGAAGTGGAATAAGCAATCTACCTGAAAAAGAATTCAGAGTAATGATAGTAAAGATGATCCAAAATCTCGGAAATAGAATGGAGACACATATTGAGAAGATACAAGAAATATTTAACAAGGAGCTAGAAGATTTAAAGAACAAACAAACATAGATGAACAATACAATAAGTGAAATGAAAAGTACCCTAGAAGGAATCAATAGCAGAATAACGGAGGCAGAAGAATGAATAAGTGTTCTGAAAAACAGAGTGGTGGAAATCACTGCTACAGAACAAGTAAAGAAAAAAGAATGAAAAGAAATGAGGACAGTCTCAGAGACCACTGGGACAACAGGAAGTGCACCAACATTCACATTATAGGGGTCCTAGAAGGAGAAGAGAAAGAGAAAGGGCCTGAGAATATATTTGAAGAGATTATAGCTGAAAAGTTATGTAACATGAGAAAAGAAACACTCACTCAAAATCAGGAAGCTCAGAGAATCTGATACAGGATGAACCCAAGGAGAAACACACTGAAATACATATTAATCAAACTGAGAAAAATTAAAGAAAAAGTAAATATATTAAAAGCAACAAGGAGAAGCAACAAATAACACATAAGGGAATACCTATAAGGTTATTAGCTGATTTTTCAGCAGAAACTCAGCAGGCCAGAAGGGAGTGGCACAACATATTTCAAGTGATGAAAGGGACAAGCCTACAACCAAGACTGCTCTACCTCGCAAGGCTCTCATTCAGATATGATGGAGAAATCAAAAATTTTAAAGACATGCAAAATCTGAAGGAATTCAGCACCACTAAACCAGATTTACAACAAATGCTACAGGAACTTATCTAGGAGGGAAAGAAATGAGCAACTTAAAACAATCTTCTACATATATAGACTGCTATGTCAAAACCTAATAGGAACAGCAAACCCAACAACTACAGTAGCTACACACACAAAAATAGAAAAAGCTACCCAAACACAACACTAAGGATGGTCATCAAATCACAGAGAAGAGAACAAATGAGAATGGGAAGAAAAAAGACCTACAAAAACAAACCCAAAACACTTAAGAAAATGGTAATAGGAACATAGATATTGATAATTACCTTAAATGTAAATGGGTTAAATGCTCCAAACAAAAGACATAGACTGGATGAATGGATACAAATAGAAGACCCATATATATGCTGCCTATGAGAGTACAATTATACAAGGAACATTCTCCAGGATAAATCACATCTTGGTCCACAAATCAAGCCTCAGTAAATTTAAGAAATTGAAATCATGTCAAGCAACTTTTTTGACCACAATGGTCTGGGATTAGAAATCAATTACAGAAAAAAAAAAACTGTAAAACACAAAAACGCATTGAGGCTAAGCAGTATGTTACTAAACAACAAATGGATCACTGAAAAAATAAAAGAGGAAATCAAAAAATACATAGACAAATAACAAAAAAACGACTCAAAACCTGTAGGATGCCACAAAAAACTTGTAAGAGGGAAGTTTTAACAATACATTCTTACCTCAAGAAACAAGAAAAATCTCAAATAAACAAACTAACCTTACACCTAAAGCAACTAGAGAAAGAATAACAAGCAAAAGCCAAAGATAGTAGAAAGAAAGAAATCATAAAGATAAGAGCAGAAATAAATAAAATAGAGATGAAAACAATAGCAAATATCAATAAAACTAAAAGCTGGTTCTTTGGAAGATAAACAAAATTGATAAACCTTTAGCCAGACTCATCAAGAAATAAAGGAAGAGGACTCAAATCAATAAAATTAGAAATGGAAAAGAAGAAGTTACAATGGACACCAAAGAAATACAAAGAATCATAAGAGATTACTAAAAACAACTACACACCAATAAAATGGACAACCTAGAAGAAATGGACAAATTCTTAGAAAGGTACAACCTTTAGGGACTGAACCAGAAATAAATAGAAAAAATGAAGAGACCACTGAAATTGAAACTGTGATTAAAAATCTTCCCACAAACAAAAGTCCAGTACCAGATGGCTTCACAGGTGAGTTCTCCCAAACACTAAGAGAAGAGTTAACACATATCCTTCTGAAATTCTTCCAAAAATTTGCAGAGGGAGGAATATTCCCAAGCTCATTTCATGAGGCCACCATCACCCTGATACCAAAACCAGACAAATATATCACTAAAATGAAAATTACAGGACAGTATCCCTGATGAATATAGATGCAAAAATCCTCAACAAAATACTAGCAAACTGGGCTTCCCTGGTGGCGTGGTGGTTGAGAGTCCGCCTGCTGATGCAGGGGACACAGGTTTGTGCCCTGGTCCGAGGAGATCTCACATGCCACGGAGCAGCTGGGCCCGTGAGCCATGGCCGCTGAGCCTGCGCGTCTGGAGTCTGTGCTCCACAATGGGAGAGGCCACAACAGTGAGAGGTCCACATACCACAAAAAAAAAAAAAAAAAACTAACAAACTGAATCCACCAACACACTGAAAGGATCATACACCTTCATCAAGTGGGATTTATCTCAGTGATGCAAGAATTCTTCAATATATGTAAATCAATTAATGTGATACACCACATTAACAAAATGAAAAATAAAAATGATATGATCCTCTTAAAAGATGCAGAAAAGCTTTTGAAAAAATTCAACACCCATTTATTATAAAAGCTCTCCAGATAGTGAGCAAAGAGGGAACATACCTCAACACAATAAAGGCCATATACAACAAACCCACAGCAAACATCATTCTCAACAAATATCATTCTCTCAAACATCATCATTTCAGTGAAACACTGAAAGAGTTTCCTCTAAGGTCAAGAAAAAGACAAGGATATCCCCCCTTGCCACTTTTATTCAACATAGTTTTAGTAGTTCTAGCCATGGCAATCAGAGAAGAAAAAGAAATAAAAGGAACTCAAATTGGAAAAGGAGAAGTAAAGCTGTCACTCTTTTCAGATGACATGATACTATACACAGAAAATCCTAAAGATGCTACCAGAAACACTAGAGCTCATCAATGAATTTGGTAAACTTGCAGGATACAAAGTTAATACACAGATATCTAGCACATTCCTATACACCAACAATGAAAGATTAGTAAGAGAAAGTAAAGAAATAGTCCCATTTATAATTGCATCTCAAGAATCAAATATGGAGAATTGCCTGGTGGTCCAGTGGTTAGGAATCCATGCTTCCACTGCTGAGGGTGCAGGTTTGATCACTGGTCAAGGAATTAAGATCCTGTAAGCTGTGTGGTGTGACCAAAAACCAAACAAAAAAATAAAATACCTAGGAATAAACCTACATGAGGAGGTAACAGACCTGTACTCAGAAAATTAGAAGACACTGATGAAATAAATTAAAGATGTCATAAATAGATGAAGAGATATACCATGTTCTTGGATTGGAAGAATCAATATTGTGAAAATGACTATACTACCTAAAGCAATCTACAGATTCAATGCAATCCCTATCAAATTACCCATAGCATTTTTCACAGAATCAGAAGTAAAAATTTTACAATTTGTATGGAAAAACAAAAGATCCCAAATAACTAAAGCAATCTTGAGAAAAACAACAGACATGGAATAATAAGGCTCCCAGGTTTCAGACTGTACTACAAAGCTACAGTTATCAAAACAGTATCATACTGGCACAAAAAAGCAATACATATCAGTGGAATAGAATAGAAAGTCTAGAGATAAATCCACGCACCTATGGTCAGATAATCTATGACAAAAGAGGCAAGAATATACAATGGAGAAGAGTCTCTACAGTACGTGGTGCTGAGAAAACTGGAGAGCTACATATAAGGTAATGAATTAGAACATTCTCTAACACCAAATGTAAAAATAAACTCAAATGGATTAAAGACCTAAATGTAAGACCAGATACTATAAAGCTCTTAGAGGAAAAGTTAGGCAGAACACTATTTGCCATAAATCACAGCAAGATCTTTTTTGATGCACCTCCTGAAAATAAAAACAAAAATAAACAAATGGGACCTAATTAAACTTAAAAGCTTTTGCCTAGCAAAGGAAACCTTAGACAAAGCAAAAAGACAACCCACAGAATGGGAGAATATATTTGAAAATGAAGGAACTGTCAAGAGATTAATCTCCAGAATACACAAACATTTCATGCAGCTCAATTTCAAAAAAATAAACAGCCCAATCAAAAAAATGGGCAGAAGATCTAAATAGACATTTCTCCAAAGAAGACATACAGTTGGCCGAAAAGCACATGAAAAGATGCTCAACATCACTAATTAGTAGAGAAATGCAAATCAAAACTACAATGAAGTATCACCTCACACCGGTCAGAATGGTCATCATCAAAATATCTACAAACAGTAAATGTTGGAGAGGGTGTGGGGAAAAGGGAACCCTCCTATGCTGTTGGTATGAACATAAGTTGGTACAGCCACTATGGAGAACAGTATCGAGGTTCCTTGAAAAACGCATAATAGAGCTACCATATGATCCAGCCATCTCACTCCTGGGTATATAACTGGAGAAAACCATAATTTGAAAAGATATATGTTCCCCAATATTCATTGCATTATTATATACAATAGCCAGTACATGGAAGCAACCTAAATGTCCATAGATGGAGGAATGGATAAAGAAGTTGTGGTACCAAAAAAAAAAAAAAAGATGTGGTACATATATACAAAAGAATATTACTTACCCATAAAAAAGAATGAAATAATGCCATTTGCAGTGAAATGTATGGACCTAGATATTGTTATACTGAGTGAAGTAAGTCAGAGAAAGACAAATATCTTATGATATCACTTACTTATGGAATCTAAACAAAATGGTACAAATGAACTTATTTATAAAACACAGAGTCACAGATGTAGTAAATAAACGTAGGATTTCCAAGGGGGAAAGTTGGGTATACATTGGGATATTTGTGTTGACATATACACACTACTGTATATAAAATATATAACCAATAACAACCTACTGTATAACACAGGGAATCCTACTCAATATTCTGTAATGAACTATATGGGAAAATAATGTAAAAAAGAGTGGATATATATATACTTATAACTGATTCACTTTGCTGTACAGCAGAAAAAAACACATCATTGTAAATCAATTATACTTTAATAAAAATTAATTTTAAAAGAAGAATAAGGCTCAAAGCACAGGGGCCTTTGAGGGGAGGGCTGATGTCACCCATAAAATTATTATAGGGAAGAGAAGAGTGTAGTTGCAGATATTATAATTAGCAACAGGAATTAGAAGATCATTTTAATTTTTTTTTTTCTGTAAAGTAGCAGATAGAACATACGATGAGAGAAAAAAGAAAGTCATGAATTTCAGGGTAAGGTAAATTTCATCTGTTAAATACTAAATCTTAATGAAAATGTAATGACTGCAAGGCATATTCTAAACTCATTTATATGTATTAAATTATTTAATTTTCACAAGGACCCTTTGAGTCAGGAACTCTTACTATAATTACATTATCGATGAAAAAACAGAGTCACAATAACTTCCTAAATTTATTCAGATAGTAAAGGGTAAGGCTGAGATTTAAATTCAGGCCTTAGAATTCACCCTCTTTCAATTATATTATATGATTTCTTAAGATAGACCAGGCCATGAAAGGAATTTTAGGAGACAGAGAATATTTTGTTTCATTCACATCTTTGCCAAACATGTATAAGATTCCCAGAATGATAGCTTTCATTCAAAATTATGAAAATTCAGTGACATCATACATGGTATTCAAGCCTATGATATGCTTTTCTCTATCTCTTCCTCCTTATACCCTATCTTCCAGCATGTAACTTTAATACAAACAAAAATGAATTAAAGGGAGGACCTTCAAGATAGTGGAGGAATAAGATGTGGAGATCATCTTCTCCCCAAAAATACATGAAAAATACATTTACATGTGGGACAACTACAGAAAACCTACTGAACACTCGCAGAAGGCTTCAGACTTTGCAAAAGGAAAGAAACTCCCCATGTACCTGGTTAGGGAAAAAGGAAAAACTGAGACAAAAGAATAGGGATAGGACCTGAAGGTCTGGGAGGGAGGTGTGAAGTAGGGAAAGCTTCCACACACTAGGAAGACCCTTCACTGGCAGAAAGGGGAGGTGGGAGAGGGAGAAGCTTCAGAGGGACGGAGGAGAGCACAGAAACAAGGGTGCAGAGGGCAAAGCAGAGAGATTCCCACACAGAGGATCCATGGCGACCAGCATTCACCAGCTTGAGAGGCTTGTCTGCTCACCCAGCAGGGTGGGTGGGACCTGGGAGCTGAGGCTCAGGCTTTGGAGGTCATATCCCAGGGAGAGGACTGGGATTGGCTACGTGAACACAGCATGAAGGGGGGTAATGCACCACAGCTAGCTGGGAGGGAGTGCTGGGAAAACTCTGGACCTGCCTAAGAAGGAAGAGACAATTCTTTCAGTATGCACGAGGAGAGGGGAATCTTTTACAGTGTGCCCACAATAGGCAGAACACCACCTAAGCAAGCTCCAGAGGCAGGCATGAGCCACGACTATCAGATCGGACCACAGAGATGGACATGAAATGCTAACACTGCTGCTGCTGCAACCAAGAATCCTGTGTGCAAACACAGGTCACTATCCACGTGCCACCCAACTACCCCACAAGCCTGTGCAACCTGCCACAACCAGGGTCCCGTGAACCAGGGATAAATTCCCTGGGAGAACACATGGCATACCTCACGGTATTGCAATGTCATATGGGTCTCTGCTGCCACAGGCTCACCTCACATTACAATTATGACTACTGTATCCCTCCCTCACCTCGCATGAGTGAGCAAGAGATCTCTAACCAGCTGCTGCTTTAAACTCCTCCTGTCTGGGCAGGGGACAGATGCCTGAGGGCGACCTACAAACAGAGGCTGGGCCAGAACCAAATCTTAACCCCAGGACCTGTGAAAACAAAGAAGAGAAAAGAATTTTCTCTGTGTAGCCTCAGGAGCAGCAGATTAAATCCCCACAATCAAATTGATGTACCCTGCATCTGTGGAATAACTGAATAGACAACAAATATTCCCAAAATTCAGGCAGTGGACTTTGAGATCCCCTGTAAACTTGGGGTTTGCTGTCTATGACTAATTTGTTTCTGATTTTTATGCATATCTTAGTTTAGTTTTAAGCTTTTGTTATTATTGGTGGATGTGTTTATTGGTTTGGTTGCTCTCTTATTTATTTAATTTTTATTTTAATATTTTTCTATTAATATTATTATTTTCATTCTTTTTTTCTCAATTTTCTTCTAAGCCATTTGGCTGACAGGGCCTGGTTGCTCTGGCCTGGTGTCAGGCCTGAGACTCTGAGGTGGGAGAGCTGAGTTCAGAACATTGCATGACCAGAGACCTCCCAGCTCCATGTAATATCAAATGACAGGAGATCTCCCAGAGATCTCTATCTGAATGCTAAGTCCAGGCTCCACCCAAAGGCCAGGAAACTCCAGCGCTGGAAGCCCCATGCCAAACAACTAGCAGGGAAGGAACACATACCCACCCATTAGCAGAGAGGTTGCCTAAATCATACTAAGTTCACAGACACCACTAAACACACCACCCAAGGTGACTCTGCCCACCAGAAAGAAAAGATCCAGCCCTCCCCCCCCAGAACACAGGCACCAGGCCCCTCCACCAGAAAGCCTACACCAGCCACTGAACCAACCTCAACCACTGGGGGCAGACACCAAAATCAATGGGAACTACAAACGTCCAGCCTGCAAAAAGGAGAATACAAACACAGTAAGATAAACAAAATGAGAAGAGAGAGAAACATGCAGATGAATAAGTAAGGTAAAAATCCAACTGACCAAACAAATGAAGAAGAAATAGGCAGTTGACCTGAAAAAGAATTCAGAGTAATGATAGTAAAGATGATCCAAAATCTCGGAAATAGAATGGATAAAATACAAGAAACTTTTAACAAGGACTTAGAAGAACTAAAGAGCAAACAAACAATGATGACCCAAAAAAATAAATGAAATTAAAAATTCTCTAGAAGGAATCAATAGCAGAATAACTGCAGCAGAAGGATGGATAAGTGATCTAGAAGATAAACATGTGGAAATAACTACCACAGAGCAGAATAAAAAGAAAAAGATTGAAAATAATTGAGGACAGTCTCAGAGACCTCTGGGACAACATTAAATGCACCAACATTCGAATTACAGAGGTTTCAGAAGAAGAGAGAAAAAGAAAGGGGCTGAGAAAATATTTGAAGAGATTACTGTTGAAAACTTCCTAACATAGGAAAGGAAATAGTCTATCAAGTCCAGGAAGCACAGAGAGTCCCATGCAGGATAAATCCATGGAGAAACATGCTGAGACACATATTAATCAAATTACCAGAATTAAATACAAGGAAAAAATATTAAAAGCAGGAAGGGAAAAGCTACAAATAACATACAAGGGAATCCCCATAAGGTTAACAGCACACCTTTCAGCAGAAAAGCCGCAAGACCAGAAGGGAAGGGCAGGACACATTTCAAGTGATGAAAGGGAAAAACCTACAAAAATATTACTCTACCCAGCAAGGATCTCATTCAGATTTCACAGAGAAATTAAAATATTTATGGACAAGCAAAAGTTAAGAGAATTTAGCAACACCAAAGCAGCCTTTCAACAAATGCTAAAGGAACTTCTCTAGGCAAGAAACACAAGAGAAGGGAACACATCCAAAACAATTAAGAACATGATAATAGGAACATACATATAAATAATTACCTTAAATATAATGGATTAAATGCTCCAAAAAATGACATAGACTGGCTGAATGGATTCAAAAACAAATCCTGTATATATGCTGTCTACACGAGGCCAACTTCAGACCTAGGGATACATACAGACTGAAAGTAAGGACATGGAGAAAGATATTCCATGCAAATGGAAATCAAAAGAAAACTGGAGTATCAATTCTTGTATCAGACAAAATAGACTTTAAAATAAAGACAATTACAAGAGACAAAGCAGGACACTACATGATTGTCAAGAGATCATTTCAGGAAGGGGATATAACAATTATAAATATATATTAAACCAAACTAGGAGACCTTCAATATATAAGGCAAATGCTAACAGCCTAAAAAGTGAAATTGAGAGTAACACAATAAGAGTAGGAGACTTTAACACCCCACTTACACTGATGGACAGATCACCCAAGATGAAAATAAATAAGGAAACACAAGCTTAAATGACACATTAGACAAGATAGACTTAACTGATATTTATAGGGCATTTCTTCCTAAAACCACAGGATACACTTTCTTCTCAAGTGCTCATGGAATATTCTCCAGGATAGATCATGTCTTGGGTCACAAATCAAGCCTTGGTAAATTTAAGAAAATTCCAATTGTTTCATGTACCTTTTCCAAACAAAACGATATGAGACTATATATCAATTACAGGAAAAGAACTGTAAAAAAAACAAAAAACAATGGAGGCTAAACCATTCTCTACTAAATAACCAAGAGATCACTGAAGAAACCAAAGAGGAAATCAAAAAAATACCTAGAAACAGATGACAATGAAAACGTGAAGAACCAAAACCTATGGGATGCAGCAAAAGCAGTTCTAAGAGGGAAATTTATAGCAATGCAATCGTACCTCAAGAAACAAGAAATGCCTCAAATAAACAATCTAAATTTACACTAAAATCAATTAGAGAAAGAAGAACAAGAAAAGCCAAAGCTAGCAGAAAGAAATCATAAATACCAGGTAAGAAATCAATGAAAACTAAATTAAGGAAACAATAACAAAGATCAATAAAAGAAAAGCTGGTTCTTTAAGAAGATAAGCAAAAGTGATAAACCATTACCCAGACACATCAAGGAAAAAAGAGAGAAGACTCAAATCAAAAGAATTAGAAATGAAAAAGGAGAAGTTACAACTGACACTGCAGAAGTACATAGGATCATGAGAGATTACTGAAAGAAATTATATACCAATAAAATGGACAAGCTCGAAGAAATGGAAAAATTCCTACAAAAGCACAACCATCCGAGACTGAACCAGGAACAAATAGAAAATATAAGCATACCAATATCAACCACAGAAATTGAAAATGTGATTAGAATTTTTCCAACAAACAAAAGCCCAGGACCAGGTGGGTTCATAGGCAAATTCTATCAAACATTTAGTGAAGAGGTAACACCTATCCTTCTCAAACTCTTCCAAAATATAGCAGAGGGAGGAAAACTCCCAAACACATTCTACGAGACCACCAACACGCTGACACCAAAACCAGACAAAGATGTCACAAAGAATGAAAACTACAGGTCAATATCACTGATGAACTTACATGCAAAAATCCTCAACAAAATGCTAGCAAACAGAAACCAACAGCACATTAAAAGAATCATACACCATGATCAAGTGGACTTTATCCCAGGAATGCAAGGATTCTATAATATATGGAAATCAAACAATGTGATACAACATATTAACAAAGTGAAGGAGAAAAACCGTATGATAATCTCGATAGATGCAGAAAAATCTTTTGAGAAAATTCAACACATATTCATGATAAAAACTCTCCAGAAACAAGGCATAGAGTGAACCTACATCAACATAATAAAGGCCATATATGACAAACCCACAGCAAACATCAATCTCAATGGTGAAAAACTGAAACCATCTCCTCTATGATGAGGAACAGGACAAGGTTGCCCACTCTCACCACTATTATTAAACAGAGTTTTGGAATATTAAGACAAGACAAGCAGAGGAAAAATAAATAAAATAAATACAAATCAGAAAAGAAGTACAATTGTCACTCTTTGCAGATGACATGATACTATACATAGAGAATCCTAAAAATGCTACCAGAAAACTACTACAGCTAATTGATAAATTTGGTAAACTAGCAGGATAAAAAATTAATGAACAGAAATCATTTGTGTTCCTATACACTAATGATGAAAAATCTGAAAGAGAAAGTAAGGAAATAATCCTATTGACCATTGCAACATAAAGAATAAAATACCTAGGAATAAACCTACCTAGGGAGACAAAAGACTGTATGCAGCAAACTATAAGACACTGATGAAAGAAATAAAAGATGATACAAACAGATGGACAGATATACCATGTTCTTGGATTGGAAGAATTAACACTGTGAAAATGACTGCAGTACCCAAAGCAATCTACAGATTCAATGCAATCCCTATCAATCTACCAAGGGCATTTTTCACAGAACTAGAACAAAAAGTTTCACAATTTGTATGGAAACACAAAAGACCCTGAATAGCCAAAGCAATCTTGAGAAAGAAAAACGTCACTGGACGAATAAGGCTCCTGACTTCAGACTATACTACAAAGCTACAGTAATCAAGACAGGACAGTACTGGCACAAATACAGAAATATAGATCAATGGAACAGGAGAGAAAGCCCAGAGGTAAACACACGCACATATGGTCACCTTATCTTTGATAAAGGAGTCAAGAATATACAATGGAGAAAAGACAGCCTCTTCAAGAAGTGGTGCTGTGGAAACTGGACAGTTACTAATAAAAGAATGAAATTAGAACACTCCCTAACACCATACAAAATAATAAACTCAAAATGAATTAAAGATATAAAAGTAAGGCTGGACACTATAAAACTCTTAGAGGAAAACATAGGCAGAGCACTCTGTGACATAAATCATAGCAAGATCCTTTTTGACCCACCTCCTAAAGAAATGGAAATAAAAACAAAAATTAAAAAATGAGACCTAGTGAAACTTAAAAGCTTTTGCACAGCAAAGGAAATGAGAAACAAGATGAAAAGACAACCCTCAAAATGGGAGAAAATATTCTCAAATGAAGCAATTGAGAGTTGATTAATCTCCAAAATATATAAGCAGCTCATGCAGCTCAATATCAAAAAACAAACAACCCAAAAGTAAAATGGGCAGAAGTCCAAAATAGACATTTCCCCCAGGAAGACATATAGATATCCAACAAACACATGAAAAGATGCTAACATCACTAATTATTAGATAAATGTAAATCATAACCACAATGAGGTATCACCTCACACCAGTCAGAATGGCCATCATCAAAAAATCTGCAAGCAAATGCTGGAGAGGGCGTGGAGAAAATGGAAGTCTCGTGCACTTTTGGTGGGAATGTAAATTGATACAGCCAATATGGAGAACAGTATGGAGCTTCCTTAAAAAGCTAAAAATAGAACTTCCATATGACCCACCAATCCCACTACTGGGCATATACCTGAGAAAACCATAATTCAAAAAGGGTCATGTATCACAATGTTCATTGCAGCCCTATTTACAATAGCTGGGACATGGAAGCAACTTAAGTGTCCATCAACAGATGAATGGGTAAAGAAGATTTGGCACATATATACAATGGAATATTACTCAGCCATAAAAAGAAAGGAAACTGAGTTATTTGTAATGAGGTGAATGGAGCTAGTGTGTCATGCAGCGTGAAGTATGTCAGAAAGAGAAAAACAAATGCTGAATGCTAACACATATATATGGAATCTAAAAGAGAAAAAAAAAGGTTCTGATGAACCTAGGGTAGGACTGGAATAATCCTCAGATGTAGAGAATGGACTTGAGGACATGGGGAGGGCCAAGAGTAAGCTGGGATGAAGTGAGAGAGTAGCATTGACATATGTACACTACCAAATATAAAATAGATAGCTAGTGGGAAGCAGCTACATAGCATAGAGAGATCAACTCAGTGCTTTATGACCACCTAGAGGGGTGGGATAGGGAGGTTGGGAGAGAGGTACAAGAGGGAGGGTATATGGTGATATATGTATACAATAGTTGATTCACTGTGTTATACAGCAGAAAGTAACAGAACACTGTAAAGCAATTGTACTCTAATAACGATGTTAAAAAGAAAAGATACAAACTACTATGTATAAAATATATAGGCAACAAGGATATATTGTATAGCACAGGGAATTACAGCCATTATTGTCTAATAACACTTACTGGAGTATAACCTGTCGAAATACTGAATCAGTAAGCTGTACACCTGAATCTAATATAATAAATCAAACATACTTCAGTGGAAAAATTTAATGAAAAATAAATAACTGCATAGAGCTTGAATCTCAAAACATTATGCTGAGTGAAGGAATCTAATGTAAAAGAGAACACACAATATGCTTCAACTTATATGAAACTCTTGAATGGGACAAATAATCTATGTTATAAAACAAAGAAACAAAAACACAATCAGTGGTTGCTTCTGGTATGGGGTGGGAATGTGTACAGGGAGTGAGAGCACTGAGAGAACATTTTTGGGGTCCCAGTGATGTTCTATATCTCATAAGGGGATTGCATTACACAAGTATATATGTTAGGCAAAATCATCAATGGTAGACTGAATATTTGTACATTTTATTACATGTTTAAAAGGAAAAAATGTAAACAAATATTGAACTCTGAATAGTAATGAAAATGCTGAAGTATTAAAGGGGAAAGAAAAGAACTGCCTCTCTTGGAGTTGTCATGTTCAGTGGAGGTTCAAGTCAACAACACAAGTCCTGGGGTGTAGCCAGTGCTGTTCAGCTGACCACATGTCTGGAGACATCGTGAAATATACTGGTTGTCATGGAAAACAGGTAAGATTCACACTCTTTTGATTTGAAAGAGCTGACAGCAAAGGTGACTTCTGGATTTTAGCCAGGAAGTGCCAGTGTGGTTCCCTGTGATTATCAAGGAAAAATCAGCTCATTCTGGTTGGATTGATTAATGTCAATGCATTCTGAAATTTAAATAAACCATGTTTTTACTCCTTTACTTTATTTACATTAGTTCTTCTGTAAATTTAAAACAACCAAAGAAGTTGAACTTAATGAATGTATGTTGTTTCTCTAAGACGTATAGTCTAGACCTCAAGGTCTGGGTCAGAGTGAGAAGAGTAAGACAGGGTCCTGAAACTGCAGCCCTGGATCCTGTATCTATTTAAAATGTTATGTTCTTCATTGTGAATTTTATTTTTTTTTAATATTTTTTCATATCTTTATTAGAGTACAATTTCTTTACGATTGTGTGTCAGTTTCTGCTTTATAACAAAGTGAATCAGTTATACATATACATATGTCTCCATATCTCTTCCCTCTTGCATCTCCCTTCCGTCCACACTCCCTAACCCACCCATCTACGTGGTCTCAAAGCACTGAGCTGATCTCTCTGTGCTATGCAGCTACTTCCCACTAGCTATCTATTTTATGTTTGATAGTGTATATATGTCTATGCCACTCTCTCACTTTGTCCCAGCTTACACTTCTCCCTCTCCATATCGTCAAGTCCATTCTCTAGTAGGTCTGCATCATTATTCCCAGCTTGCCCCATGGTTCTTCTGACTATTTTCTTTTTAAATTCCATATATATGTGTAATCATACCATATATGTTTTTCTCATTCTGACTTACTTCACTCTGTATGACAGTCTCTAGGTCCATCCACCTCACTACAAATAGCTCAGTTTTGTTCCTTTTTATGGCTGAGTATTAACCTATTGTATATATGTGACACATCTACTTTATCCATTCATCTGTCAATGGACACTTAGGCTGCTTCCATGACCTGGATATTGTAAGTAGAGCTGCAATGTACATTTTGGTACATGACTATTTTTGAATTATCGTTTTCTCAGGGTATATGCCCAGTCGTGGGATTTCTGGATCATATGGTAGTTCTATTTCTAGTTTTTTAAGGAAACTCCATACTGTTCTCCAAAGTGGCTGTATCAATTTACATTCCCACCAACAGTGCAAGAGGATTCCATTTTCCCCACACTCTCTTTAGCATTTATTGTTAGTAGAATTTTTTAACATCTTTATAGGAGTATAATTGCTTTACAGTGGTGTGTTAGTTTCTGCTTTATAACAAAGTGAATCAGTTATACATATACACTTGTGCCCATATCTCTTCCCTCTTGCATCTCCAGCCCTCCAACCCTCCCTATCCCACCCTTCTTAGGTGGTCACAAACCGCCTAGCTGATCTCCCTGTGCTATGCGGCTGCTTCCCACTAGCTATCTATTTTACGTTTGGTAGTGTATATGTATCGATGTCACTCTCTCACTTTGTCCCAGCTTACCATTCCCCCTCCCCATATCCTCAAGTCCATGCTCTAGTAGGTCTCTATCTTTATTCCCGTCTTACTCCCAGGTAATTCATGACCTTTTTTTTTTCTTTTTTCTTAGCTTCCATATATATGTGTTAGCATACGGTATTTGTTTTTCTCTTTCTTACTTACTTCACTCTGTATGACAGACTCTAGGTCCAACCACCTCACTACAAATAACTCAATTTCATTTCTTTTTATGGCTGAGAAATATGCCATTGTATATATGTGCCACAGCTTCTTTATCCATTCATCTGTTGATGGACACTTAGGTTGCTTCCATGTCCTGGCTATAGTAAATAGAGCTGCAATGAACATTTTGGTACATGACTCTTTTTGAATTATGCTTTTCTCAGGGTATTTGCCCAATAGTGGGATTGCTGGGTCGTATGTTATTTCTATTTGTAGTTTTATAAGGAACCTCCATACTGTTCTCTATAGTGGCTGTATCAATTTAAGTTCCCACCAATAGTACAAGAGTGTTCCCTTTTCTCCACACCCTCTCCAGCTTTTACTGTTTCTAGATTTTTTCATGATGGCCATTCTGACCTGTGTGAGATGATATTTCATTTTGATTTGCATTTCTCTAATGATTAATGATATTGAGCATTCTTTCATGTGTTTGTTGGCAATCTGTATATCTTCTTGGAAGAAATGTCTATTTAGGTCTTCTGTCCCTTTTTGGATTGGATTGTTTGACTTCATTGTTTTTGCGCTGCATGAGCTGCTTGTAAATTTTGGAGATTAATCTTTTGTCAGTTGCTTCATTTGCAAATATTTTAACCCATTCTCAGGGTTGCCTTCGGCTCTTGTTTATGGTTTCCTTTGCTGTGAAAAAGCTTTGATGTTTCATTAGGTCCCATTTGTTTATTTTTGTTTTTATTTCCATTTCTCTAGGAGGTGGGTCAAAAAGGATCTTGCTGTGATATATGTCATAGAGTGTTCTGCCTATGTTTCCCTCTGAGAGTTTGATAGTTTCTGGCCTTACATTTATGTCTTTAATCCATTTTGATTTTATTTTTCTGTATGGTGTTAGAGAGTGTTCTAATTACATACATTTACATGTACCTGTCCAGTTTTCCCAGCATCACTTATTGAAGAGACTGTCTTTTCTACACTGTATATTCTTGCCTCCTTTATCAAAGATAAGGTGACCATATGCATGTAGATTTATTTCTGGGTTTCTATCCTGTTCCACTGATCTATATTTCTGCTTTTGTGCAGTACCATACTGTCTTGATAACTGTAGCTTTTTAGTATAGTCTGAAGTCAGGGAGCCTGATTCCTCCAGCTCCATTTTTCGTTCTCAAGATTGCTTTAGGTATTCAGGGTCTTTTGTGTTTCAATACAAATTGTGAAATTTTTTGCTCTAGTTCTGTGAAAAATGTCAGTGGTCGTTTGATAGGGATTGCAGTGAATCTATAGATTGCTTTTGGTAGTAGAGTCATTTTCACAATGTTAATTCTTCCAATCCAAGATCATGGTGTATCCCTCCATCTATTTGTATCATCTTTACTTTCTTTCATCAGTTTCTTATAATTTTCTGCATATAGGTCTTTTCTCTCTTTGAGTAAGTTTTTTCCTAGATATTTTATTCTTTTTGTTGTAATGGTAGATGGTAGTGTTTTCTTAATTTCACTTTCAGATTTTTCATCACTAGTTTATAAGAATGTCAGAGATTTCTGGGCATTAATTTTGTATCTTGATCCTTTACCAAATTCATTAATTAGATCTAGTAGTTTTCTGGTAGCATCTTTAGGATTCTCTAGGTATACTATCCTATCATCTGCAAACAGTGACAGCTTGCCTTCTTGTTTTCTGATTTGGATTCCTTTCATTTCCTTTTCTTCTCTGATTGCTGTGGCTAAAACTTCGCAAACTATGTTGAGAAAGAGTGGTGAGACTGGGCAACCTTGTCTTGTTCCTGATCTTAGTGGAAATGCTTTCAGTTTTTCACCATTGAGGATGATGTTTGCTGTGAGCTTGTCATATATGGCCTTTATTATGTTGAGGAAAGTTCCCTCTATGCCTACTTTCTGCAGGGTTTTTATCTTAAATTGGTGTTGAATATTGTCAAAAGCTTTTGTTGTATCTATTGAGATGATCATATGGTTTTTCTCCTTCAATTTGTTAATATGGTGTATCATGTTGATTGATTTCCATATATTGAAGAATCCTTGCATTCCTGGGATAAACCCCACTTGATCATAATGTATGATACTTTTAATGTGCTGTTGGTTTCTGTTTGCTAGTATTTTGCTGAGGATTTTTGCATCTATATTCATCAGTGATATTGACCTGTAGTTTCCTTTCTTTGTGACATCTTTGTCTGGTTTTGGTATCAGGGTGATGGTGGCTTCATAGAATGAGTTTGGGAGTGTTCCTCCCTTTGCTATATTTTGTAAGAGTTTGAGAAGGATAGGTGTTAGCTCTTCTCTAAATGTTTGATAAAATTTGCCTGTGAAACCTTCTTGTCCTTGTCTTTTTTTCGTTGGAAGAATTTTAATCACAGTTTCAATTTCAGTGCTTGTGATTGGTCTGTTCATATTTTCTATTTCTTCAGGGTTCAGCCTCAGCAGGTTGTGCATTTCTAAGAATTTGTCCACTTCCTAAAGGTTGTCCATTTTAGTGGCATCGAGTTGCTTTTATTAATCTCTCATGTTCCTTTGTATTTCTGCCATGTCAGTTGTTCCTTCTTGTTTTTCATTTCAATTCTATTAATTTGAGTCTTCTCCCTTTTTTTCTTGATGAGTCTGGCTAATGGTTTATCAATTTTGTTTATCTTCTCAAAGAACCAGGTTTTAGTTTTTTGATCTTTGATATTGTTTCCTTCATTTCTGTTTCATTTATTTCTGATCGGATATTTATGACTTTTTTCTTATCCTAATTTTGGGTTTTCTTTATTCTTCTTTCTCTAATTGATTTAAGTGAAAAGTTAGGTTGTTTATTTGAGATGTTTCCTATTTCTTAAGGTAGGATTGCATTGCTATAAACTTCCCTCTTAGAACTGCTTTTGCTGCATCTCATAGGTTGTGGGTTGTCGTGTCTCCATTGTCATTTGTTTCTAGGATTTTTTTTTTTAGTTTATTATATTTTCCTTTATTTTTTAACATCTTTTTTGGAGTATAATTGCTTTACAATGGTCTGTTAGTTTCTGCTTTATAACAAAGTGAATCAGCTATACATATACATATATCCCCATATCTCCTCCTTCTTGCATCTCCCTGCCACCCTCCCTATCCCACCCCTCTAGGTGGTCACAAAGCACCGAGCTGATCTCCCTGTGTTATGTGGCTGCTTCCCACTATAGTTTATTTTTGAAATTTTTATAACTGCCCTAGTATAGAGCACAAGTTTATTAAACTTCTTTCTCTTTGAAGGTAAGTATTCACTTGTTTTTATTTTTAAAAACTTTTTTTAGTTTTAAATATAAAATACACAATATAAAATTTACCATCTTAGACATTTTTAAGGGTAAAGTAGGGTTAAATATATTCACAATGTTGTGCAACCCGTCTCCAGAACTGTATTATCTTGCAAAACTGAAACTCTATACTCATTAAACAATAGCTCCACATCCTCTCCTTCTTCCAGTGGAAACTACCGTTCTTTCTGTTTTTATGAATTTGATTAGGTACCTCACGTAAGTGGAATTCTACGGTATTTGCCTTTTTGTGTCTGGCTTATTTCACTTAACATAATGTCCTCAGAGTTTGTCCCCGAGGTTGTAGCATGTGTCAGAATTTCCTTCCATTTTAAGGCTAAATAATAATTCATTTGTATGTATATGACACGTTTTGTTCATTCATCCATCCGTACATCAACATACGTTTGGGTTACTTCTCCCTCTTAGTTATTTTTTGTTTTAACATCTTTATTGCAGTATAATTGCTTTACAATGGTGTGTTAGTTTCTGCTTTATAACAAAGTGAATCAGTTATACATATACATATGATCCCATATCTCTTCCCTCTTGCGTCTCCCTCCCTCCCACCCTCCCTATCCCACCCCTCCAGGCAGTCACAAAGCAGCGAGCTGATATCCCTGTGCTATGCGGCTGCTTCCCACTAGCTATCTATTTTACATTTGGTAGTGTATCAAAAGAAAAAGAACAACCATAGACATGCATGCTGCAGTATTTAGGGAGAAGTGCATTGCTACTGTAATTTACTTTGAAACACATTAAAAATAAGTCAATGAAAGTAGAAAGGGATGAACAAATACGTGACAAATCATGCATAGTAAAATGTTGATAGTAGAATATCAATGGTGGGTATACAGTAGTCACTGTAGCTCGCTTGAGGGAAACTCTTCTTCGTTTAGCCAGGACGGGGTTAAAGGAGAAGCTGATTCGGGCGCTCTGGTTCACTGAGGCTGGGAGGAGGGTGAGGCACGGATGCAGGTCGAACCTGTGGTGGTAGAATCTGGCATGATGTCGCACCAGCCTGTGGTGTGCCGTGCGTTCTCCAGGGGAAGTTGTCCCTGGATCAATGGACCCTGGCAGTGGCAGGCTGCACAGGCTCCAAGGAGGGGAGGTGTAGATAGTGACCTGTGCTTGCATACAGGCTTTTGGTGGTGGCAACAGCAGCCTTAGCATCTCATGCCCATCTCTGTGGTCTGCGATTTAGCTGCAGCTTGCTCTGGTCTCTGGAGCTCCTTGAAGCAGAGCTCTTAATCCCCTCTCCTTTTGCACCAGGATACAAAGAGGGAAGAAAAAGTCTCTTGCCTGTTTGGCAGGTCCAGTCTTCTTCCCAGACTCCTTCCCGACTAGCCATGGTGCCCTAACCCCTTCAGGCTGTGTTCACACCGCCAAACACAGTCCTCTCCCAGTGATCCGACCAGAGCCGGAGCCTCAGCTCCCAGCCCCCGCCTGCTCCAGTGGGTGAGCAGACGAGCCTCTTGGGCTGGTGAGTGCCAGTCGGCACTGATCTTCTGTGCGGGAATCTCTCCGATTTGCCCTCCACACCACTGTTGCTGCAATCTCCTCCATTGCTCTGAAGATTCCACCCTCCAGATCCCACAGTCACTGCCCCTGAAGGGGCTTCCTACTGTGTGGAAACCTTTCCTCCTTCACAGCTCCCTCCCACTGGTGCAGGTCCCACCCCTAATTTTTTGTCTATGTTTTTTCTTTTTTCTTTGGCCTTACCCAGGTACGTGGAGAGTTTCTTTCTTTTGGGAGGTCTGAGGTTTTCTGCCAGCGTTCAGTGGGTATTCTATAGGAGCATTTCCATGTGTAGATATATTTCTGATATATCTGTGGGGAGGAAGGTGGTCTCTGTGTCTTACTCTTCTGCCGTCTTCCTCAGCGCCTCCTGTTTCTAGATTTTTTGATGATGGCCATCCTGTCCGGTGTGAGATGATATCTCATTGTACTTTTGATTTGCATTTCTCTAATATTTAATGATGTTGAGCATTCTTTTATGTGTTTGTTGGCAATCTGTATATCTTCTTTGGAACAATGTCTATTTAGGTCTTCTGCCCATGTTTGGACTTGGTTGTTTGTTTCTTTGATATTGAGCTACATGGGCTGCTTGTAAATTTTGGAGATCAATCCTTTGCCAGTTGCTTCATCTGAAAATATTTTCTCCAATTCTGAGGGTTTTCTTTTCGTCTTGGTGTGGTTTCCTTTGCCGTGCAAAACCTTTTAAGTTTCATTAGGTCCCATTTGTTTATTTCTGTTTTTGTTTCCATTTCTCTAGGAAGTGGGTCAAAAAGGATCTTTCTGTGATTTATGTTATAGAGGGTTTTGCCTATGCTGTCCTCTGAGTTTGATGATGTCTGGCCGTACATTGAGGTTCTTAATCCATTTTGAGTTTATTTTTGTGTATGGTGTTAGGGAGTGTTCTAATTTCATACTTTTACATGCACCTGTCCAGTTTTCCCAGCACCACTTACTGATACGGCTGCCTTTTCTCCACTATATATTCTTCCTTCCTTTACCAAAGATAAGGTGACCATATGTGTGTGGGTTTATCTCTGGGCTTTCTATCCTGTTCCATTGAGCTATATTTCTGTTTCTGTGCCAGTACCCTACTGTCTTGATTACTGTAACTTTGTAGTATAGTCTGAAGACAGGGAGCCTGATTCATCCAGCTCCATTTTTCTTTCTCAAGATTACATTGGATCTTCGGGGTCTTTTCTGTTTCCATACAAATTGTGAAATTTTTTGTTCTAGTCCTGTGAAAAATGCCAGTGGCAGTTTGATAGGGATTGCATTGAATCTGTAGATTGCTTTGGCTAGTAGAGTCATTTTCCCAATGTTCCTTCTTCCAATCCAAGAACATGGTATATCTCTCCATTTCTTTGTATCATCCTTAATTTCTTCCATCAGTGTCTTCTAATTTTCTGCATACAGGTTTTTGTCTCCTTACATAGGTTTTTTCCTAGATATTTTATTCTTTTTCTTGCAATGGTAAATGAGAGTGTTTTCTTAATTTCACTTTCAGATTTTTCATCATTAGTGTATCAGAATGCTACAGATTTCTGTGCATTAATTTTTTATCCTGTTACTTTTCCAAGTTCATTGATTAGCTCTAATAGATTTCTGGTAGCATCTTTACGATTCTCTACATATAATATCATGTCATCTGCAAACAGTGACAGCTTTACTACTTCTTTTCAGATTTGGATTCTTTTTATTTCTTTTTCTTCTCTGATTACTGTGTGGCTATAACTTCCAAAATTATGTTGAATAAGAGTGGTGAGAGTGGGCAACCTTGTCGTCTTGCTGATCTTAGTGGAAATGGTTTCACTTTTTCACAATTGTGGATGATGTTGGCTGTGGGTTTCTCATATATGGCCTTTATTATGTTGAAGGAAGTTCTCTCTATGCCTACTTTCTGGAGTGTTGTTATCGTAAATGGTATTGAATTTTGTCAAAAACTTTATCTGCATCTATTGAGATGATCATATACATTTTCTCCTTCCTTTGGTTACTATGTTGTATCACATTGATTGATTTGCGTATATTGAAGAATCCTTGCATTCCTGGGATAAACCCAACTTGATCATAATGTATGATCCTTTTAATGTACTGTTGGATTATGTTTGCTAGTATTTTGTTGAGGTTTTTTGCATCTAGGTTCATCAGAGATATTGGCCTGTAGTTTTCTTTCTTTGTGACATGTGTGTCTGGTTTTGGTATCAGAGTGATGGTGACCTCGTAGAATGAGTTTGGAAGTGTTCCTCTCTCTGCTATATTTTGGAAGAGTTTGAGAAGGATAGGTGTTAGCTCTTCTCTCAATGTTTTATCGAGTTCATTTGTGAAGCCATCTAGTCTTGTGCTTTTCTTCGTTAGAAGATTTTTAATCACAGTTTCAATTTCAGTGCTTGTGATTGCTCTGTTCATTTTTTCTATTTCTTCCTGGTTCAGCCTTGGAAGGCTGTGCATTTCTAAGAATTTGTCCATTACTTCCAGGTTGTCCAATTTGTTGGCATAGAATTGCCTGTAGTAATCTCTCATGATCCTTTGTATTTCTGCAGTGTCAGTTGTTACTTCTCCCTTTTCATTTCTAATTCTGTTGATTTGAATCTTCTCCCTTTTTTTCTTGATGAGTCTGGCTAATGATTTATCTATTTTGTTTATCTTCTCAAAGAATCAGCTTTTAGTTTTATTGATCTTTGCTATCATTTTCTTCATTTCTTTTTCATTTATTTCTGATCAGATCTTTAAGATTCTTTCCTTCTGCTAACTTGGGTTTTTTTTTTGTTCTTCTTTCTCTAATTGCTTTAGGTGTAAGTTTAGGTTGTTTATTTGAGATGTTTCTTGTTTCTTATGGTAGGCTTTTATAGCTACAAACTTCCCTCTTAGAACTCCTTTTGCTGCATAGCATAGGCTTTGCGTCATTGTGCTTTCATTGTTATTTGTTTCTATGTATTTTTCGATTTCCTCTTTGATTTTTTCAGTGATCTCTTGTTTATTAAGTAGTGTGTTGTTTAGCCTCCATGTGTTTGTATTTCTTACAGATTTTTTTCCTGTAATTGATATCTAGTCTCATAGCACTGTGGTTTGAAAAGATGCTTGATATGATTTCAATTTTCTAAAATTTATGAAGGCTTGATTTAGACGCAAGATATGATCTATCCTGGAGAATGTTCCATGCGCACTTGAGATGAAAGTGTATTCTGTTGTTTTCGGATGGAGTGTCCTGTAAATATCAATTAAGTACATCTTGTTTAATGTATCCTTTAAAGCTTGTGTTTCCTTATTTATTTGCATTTTGTATGATCTGTCCATTGGTGAAAGTGGGATGTTAAAGTAGTCTGCTATGATTGTGTTACTGTCAATTTCCCCTTTTATGGCTGTTAATATTTGCCTTATGTATTGATGTGCTCCTATGTTGGGTGCATAAATATTTACGATTGTTATATCTTCTTCTTGGATCGATCCCTTGATCATTATGTAGTGTCTTTCTTTGTCTCTTGTAATAATCTTAATTTTAAAGTCTATTTTGTCTGTTATGAGAATTGCTACTGCAGCTTTCTTTTGATTTCCATTTGCATGGAATGTCTTTTTCCATCCCCTCATTTTCAGTCTGTATGTGTCCCTAGGTCTGAAGCGGGTCTATTGTAGACTGTATATATATATGGGACTCGTTTTTGTATCCATCCATCCAGTCTATGTCTTTTGGTTGGAGGTTTTAATCCATTTACTTTTAAGGCAAATATCGATATATATATGTTTCTATTACCATTTTCTTAATTGTTTTGGGTTTATTTTTGTAGGTTATTGTTTGTGTTTCGTGCCTAGAGAAGTTCCTTTAGAATTTTTTGTCAAGCTGGGGTGGTGGTGCCGTATTCTCTTAGCTTTTGCTTGTCTCTAAAACTTTTAATTTCTCCATCAAATCTGAATGAGATCCTTGCTGGGTAGAGTAATCTTGGTTGTAGTTTTTTCTCTTTCATCACTTTAAATATGGCCTGCCACTTCCTTCTGGCTTGCAGAGTTTCTGCTGAATGATCAGCTGTTAACCTTATGGGAATTCCCGTGTGTGTTGTTTGTTGTTTTCCCCTTGCTGCTTGTAATATGTTTTCTTTGTATTTAATTTCTGACAGTTTGATTAATGTGTGTCTTGGCATGTTTCTCCTTGGGTTTATCCTTTATGGGACTCTCTGTGCTTCCTGGACTTGATTAACTGTTTCCATTCCCATTTAGGGAAGTTTTCAACTATAATCTCCTGAAATATTTTCTCAGTGCCTTTCTTTTTCTCTTCTTCTTCCAGGAACCCTATAATTCGAAGGTTGGTGTGTTTAATGTTGTCCCAGAGGTCTCTGAAACTGTCCTCAGTTCTTTTCCTTCTTTTTTCTTTATTATGGTCTTTAGTAGTTATTTCCACTATTTTATCTTCCAGGTCAGTTATCAGTTCTTCTGCCTCAGTTATTCTGCTATTGATCCCTTCTAGAGAATTTTAATTGCATTTATTGTGTTGTTCATCTCTCTTTGTTTGCACTTTTGTTCTTCCAAGTTCTTGTTAAACTTTTCTTGTATTTTCTCCATCCTACTTCCAAGATTTTGGATCATCTTTACTATCATTATTCTGAATTATTTTTCAGGAAGACTGCCTATTTCCTCTTCCTTTGCTAAGTCTGGTGGGTTTTTGTCTTGCTGCATCATCCGCTGTGTGTTTCTCTGTCTTCTCATTTTGCTTAAATTACTGTGTTTAGAGTCTCCTTTTTTCAGGCTGCAGGTTTGTATTTTCCATTGTTTTTGATTTCTGTCTCCAGTGGCTAAGTTTGCTTCTGTGGGTTTTGTAGGCTTTCTGGTGTAGGGGACTAGTGCCTGTGTTCTGGTAGATGAGACTAGATCTTGTCATTCTTGTGAGAAGGTCCATGTCTGGTGGTGTGTTTTGGGATGTCTGTGGCCTTATTATGATTTTAGGCAGCCTCTGTGCTAATGGGTGGTGTTGTCTTCCTGTCTTGCTAGTTGTTGGCAAAGGGTGTCCTGCTCTATAGCTTGCTGGTCGTTGAGTGGAGCTGGGTCTTGGCATCGAGATGGAGGTCTCTGGAGATTTTTGTTGTTTGATATTATGTGGAGCTTGAGGGTCTCTTGTTGACCAGTGTCCTGAACTTGGCTCTCCCACCTCAGTATCACAGCCCTGACGCCTGGCTGGAGCACCAAGAGACTGTTCTCCACATGGCTTAGAATAAAAGGGAGAAAATAAATAAATAAAGAAAACACATAAAATAAAATAAAATGAAGTTATTAAAATCAAAAATATTTATTGATAAAAAATTTGTTTTTCAAGTAAAAAAAAAAACAGACAGAACCCTGGGAGAAATGATAAAAGGAAAACTATACTGACAAATCACACCCAGAATCATACACATACACCCTCACAAAAAGAGTAAAAGGGGAAAAAATATATATTTTGTTGCTCCCAAAGTCCACCTCCTCAGTTTGGGATGATTTGTTGTCTATTCAGGTATTCCACAGATGCAGGGTACATCAAGTTGATTGTGGAGATTTAATCCGCTGCTCCTGAGGCTGCTTCAAGAAATTTCCCTTTCTCTTCTTTGTTCTCACAGCTCCTGCATTTCAGATTTGGATTTGGACCCACCTCTGAGTGTAGGTAGGCTGAGGCCATCTGTTTTTCACTCAGACAGTACGGGGTTAAAGGAATAGCTTATTTGGGGGCTCTGGCTCACTCAGGCCGGGGATAGGGAGAGTTCCAGATGCGGGGCGAACCTGCAGTGGCAGAGGCTGCCATGATGTTGCACCAGCCTGCAGCACACTGTGTGTTCTCCCGGGGAAGTTGTCCCTGGATCACGGGACCCTGCACAGACTCCTGGGAGGGGAGGTGTGGATAATGACCTGTGCTTGCACAGAGGGTTCTTGGTGGCGGCAGCAGCAGTCTTAGCATCTCATACCCGTCTCTGGGGTCTGTGCTGTTAGCCGCGGCTTGCGCCGGTCTCTGGAGCTCCTTTAAGCACAGCTCTTAATCCCCTCTCCTTGCGCACCCAGACACAAAGAGGGAATAAAAAGTCTCTTGCCTGTTCGGCAGGTCCAGACTTTTTCCCGGACTCCTTCCCAACTAGCTGTGTTGCACTTGCTCCCTTCAGACTGTCATCATGCCACCAACTCCAGTCGTCTCCCTGAGATCCGTTCTCCAAAGCCTGAGCTTCAGCTCCCAGCCTCCACACATCTTGGCGGGTTTGCAGACAAGCCTCTCAGACTGGTGAGTGCTGGTCTGCACTGATGCTCTGTGCGTGAATCTCTCCACTTTGCCGTGTGCAACCTGTTGCTGCGCTCTCCCCCATGCCTCTGAAGCTCTCCCCACCCACCACCAGCAGTCTCCGCACTCTGAGGGGCTTCTTAGTGTGTGGAACACTTTCCTACTTCACAGTTCCCTCCCACTGTTGCAAGTCCCTTCCCTATTTTTTGTCTCTGTCTTTTCTTTTTTTTTTACCCTACCCAGGTATGTGGGGAGTTTCTTTCCTTTTGGGAGGTCTGAGGTCTTCTGCCAGTGTTCAGTATGTGTTCTGTAGGAGTTGTTCCATGTGTAGGTTTATTTATGGTATATTTGTGGGGAGGAAGGTGATCTCTGCATCTTATTCTTCTGCCATCTTGAAGCTCCTCCTTCATCATGAATTTTAGCGTTAAATTTTAAAATATTTCATGACTTTGCTGCTCACCTGAAAATAACAAAATATTGTAAATAAACTGTACTCCAATAAAAAATTTTAAAATATGAAATAGAAACACATAAGAACCATGACTGTTTGTCTCTGTGTACCAGAGTGAGAAATCACTTTCAAATTTGTGATCCTTAAGGCATGAATATTTTGTGATTAGATATCAAATAGTATAGTTATATTTTATTCATAAATTTAGGAAAACAACATAGCATTGTGATTATGAGCAGAACTAATTTTTTGTTAAATAAATAATATGATTAATAGTTATTGAGCATCTACAGATTCTAAGTACCTTCACAAGCATTAAAATCCCCACAACAACGCTGAAAAGTAGATATTAGTCACAGTCTATCTCACATAATTAAACTATATTGTTCAAAGTGACAAAGCTCCTTATAGAAGTAGAATTAATATAGGATAATCTGACTATTAATTCAATCCTTTTCCAAACATTGAGCTATTTTCCTTATTGAGACGAGAACACAGGGCAACAGAGATTTCTAAACTCAGCTGTGAAATGTCACTGATTACAGAAAAGAGGAAGGAGGGCTTCCCTGGTGGTGCAGTGGTTGAGGGTCTGCCTGCCGATGCAGGGGAAGTGGGTTCGTGCCCCTGTCCTGGAGGATCCCACATGCCGTGGAGCAGCTTGGCCCATGAGCCACGGCCACTGAGCCTGTGCGTCCGGGGCCTGTGCTCCACAATGGGAGAGGTCACAGCAGTGAGAGGCCCGTGTACCGCAAAAAAAAAAAGAAAAAAAAAAAGAAAAAAAAAAGAAAAGAGGAAGGAGAAGCAGGAGGGATTAGCAGGTCTACAAAACTGAAAGAAGTAGGTTTTCAAAGCAACTTGGTAGGTGGAATTCAAGAGAGAAAGGAGAATTTTCATTGATAAATAGAGTTTCAACATCTACAACCATGAAATCCGATGAGCTATTTTCTTTCTCATTCTATATTATGACAGAAGCAGCTACAAAAGTAGAAATAATTTCCAGTTTTTCAATGACTTGATCAAATCTTCAGGATAGTGTGGAAAAATAGTTTTCTTCTTAACCAATGCCTGTCTGACCCAATGAAAACATGAGTGTGGAGATGGACCCCTTATACTCATGAGACAGACTGGGAAAAAGTACTTAAATCATTCAGAATCAGATAGATTTTGCTTTAGTAACAAGCATCCTTATAATCTCAACGGCTTACAAAAACGAAGATTTCTTTCTCCTTCATATATGTCTGTTGCAGGTCAGCTGCTGCTCTTCTCTTTGACACAGAGCAGACTATTGAACATTTTTGGTCATTATAGAAGACAACAAAGAGAGCCTGCCAGAATACTGTATTCCTCTTAAAACTTCTAGAAATAACAAACATTATGTATACTCAATTTTTATGAGTCAAAGCAATTCACACAGTTACACTTAAGTTCAATTTTATGTTATGCAGATTATTTGTGAATAATACAGTGTACTACATTGCTCTACTATCACTCAGGTGCAATTAAAGTTATGATCTTGAGTTAGATGAAGGATGAGAGAATCTTGGACTGTGGATCCAATTGAACACACAAAGGTATATGTCAAAAGCTAGAGAGAGAGACTATGCATTATCAGCGTTTACAACTAAGGATTGCTATCGTTAATGTGCCTTTAAGTAAACTTATTCAATTCACTTGGTTAATGTGACAACATACTACTCTGATTCTCATCCTACTGCTCTACATACTCCTTTTTGGTGTACTTTATAAACTTATACTGTCTTTCCCTAAATAAAAATATATTTTCATTTTTGATCAGAGTTCCTTAACCATTTTATAACTCTTCCTGGGAAATCTCATCAACTGCTATGACTCTATGCTGATGACACACAAATCTAACTCTATAAACCTAAATTTCATTTCTACGGTATCTACAGTACAGTGATCCACAAGACAAATCTCAGATATTCCATAGGTACCTCGAATTCAGCTTGGACCAACTCATATATCTTTTCAGTAATTCTAGGATCTACCCTCATTTACTGTCTCTATTGCCACAATTGCACAGGTACTCATCCACTTTCCCATGTTTCTAAATAGGCCTATCTGCTTTCAATCCATCCTTTCCCTTTTCACAGTGTCTTAAGCTTCTAAAACATAGTGGCCACTTTCTATCTTAAAAGACTTTGATGATTTCCCACAGCCTTCATTATAGTGTCTAAACTTTTAATATGGCATTCAAATTCTACAGAGAAGTGAATCACAAAAAATATTTTGAAATATTTGACATATTGTGTAACTTCAAGGTGTACAATGTGTTGATTTGATACATTTGTGTATTGCAGTGTGATTACCACCATTACCTTAACTAACACCTCTATTATGTGTTATGTCACATAATTTTCATTTCATATTTCGTGGTGAGAACAATTAATGTCACATAATTATCATTTCATTTTTTGTGGTGAGAACAATTAAGATCTAATCTCTTTGAAGTTTATCATACAGTATTGTTGACTATAACCATTATGCTCTGGATTAGCTCTCCAGCACTTATTTATCTATTAGTTCCCAGTTTGTACCCTTAAACAAAATATCCCCAATTCCTGGATCCCCCAGTCTCTAGTAATCACCATTCAATTCTCTAATTTTATGAGTTCAGCTTTTTTAGATTCCACATATATGCAATATCAAAGAGTATTTTTATCTCTCTGACTTATCTCACTTATCATAAGGCCGTAAAGATTCATCCATGCTATTTCAAATAGCAGGATTTCTTTTTTGCTTATGGCTGAATTATATATATATATATATAATTTTATATAATTATATATATATAATTATATAAAATTATATATATAATTTTATATAATTATATATATATAATTTTATATACATATATATATGAAAATTTCTTTATCCATTCATCCATCGATGGACACTTAGACTGTTTCTATATCTTCACTATTGTGAATAATGCTGCAATGAATATGAAAATGCAGATATCTCTTCAAGGTACAGTTTTTATTTCCTTTGGATATATGCCCAGAAGTAGAATTGATGAATCATATGGTAGTTCTATTTTTAATTTCTTGAGGAACCTTCATATTGTTTTCCATAGTACCTGCACCAATTTATGTTTCCAATAACAGTGTACAAGTGTTCCTTTATCTTCACATCCTTGACAACACTTGTTATTGCTTGTCTTCTTGATAAAAGCCATTCTAACAAGTGTGACGTGATATCTCATTTTGGTTTTGATTTATAATTCCATGATGATTAGTGATGTTTAGCATCTTTTCATGCACTTCTTGCCATTTGATTTGGATATCTTCTCTGGAAAAATGCCTGTTTAGTTCCTCTGTCCATTGTTTAACTGGATTGTTTGTTTTGTTTTGTTAAGTTGTGTGAGTTCTTAATATATTTTATTTGTTTGTTTGTTTTTAAGCTGCACCTTGCAGCTTGTGGGATTTTAGTTCCCCAAGCAGAGATTGAACCTATGACCCCTGAATTGGAGGCACAGAATCTTAACCACTAGACTGCCAATGAAGTCCCTTTATATATATTGGATGTTAATTGCTTATGATATATGTGGTTTGCAAATATTTTCTCCCATTTCATAGGTTGCCTTTTCATTTTGTTGATTGTGTTTTTTGCTATGAAAAAGCTTTACTCTTTGACGTAGTCCCAGTTTTTGACTTTTGCTTTTATTGTTGTGTTTTTGATGTCATATCAAATAAAAATAATTGTCCTATCCCATGTCAAGGAGTTTCTTCCCTGTGCCTTATTCTCAGAGTTTTATGGTATCAGGTCTTATGCTTAAAGTCTTTAATCTATTTGGAGTTGATTATTTTAAATAGTGTAAAAATTGAGTCCAATTTCATTTTTCTGTGTGTGGTTATACCATCTTCCCAACACTATTTGTTGAAGAGAATATCTCTTCCCCCATTGAATGTTCTTGCTCCCTTATCAAATATTAGCTGATCCAATTTTTAAAAATATAAGCCCATTTAGGTAGGATAATAACTCTGAAGCCTACACACCTCACTCACTCCTTTCCAGTGGGAAAAGAACTCCATGGTAACAAAAAACTCTAAGGGATAAAACATCTATCACATAATAACAATGCAGCAATTATACAATAACAAAAAAGATCATAAAAACATAGAACCTAACAGTATTTCTATAAATGTTAGAACTTTATTAAGATTTTTAAAAACTGTAAAATTTTACAGAATTTTACAAACTATACTACAAGAAATCTGTACCAGAAAACAATGAAAATAACATGATGGCAAGCTGAAGATAAAACATATTTCCTAAAAGTTAACAATTCCAACTATTTGTGTTTGCATGCATGGAAGAAATCATATATTGTTTTCACACACTAAGAGTCAAACTTTGTACAAAATTCAATTAGAGTCCTCAGTTAACCTTAGTAATTTACTTAATTTTAATAACTGCTAGTAACTCAACTGGTAAATTATTGGTAAGAATGATAGTCACATGTAAAACATAAGGTCATTTACCCATAAGAATTGAATGCATAATTTGCATTTTTATTAGTTCCTGGCCCAAACAATGGGCTTTCATTTGAGAAACACAGTTCTATAGTCTTCTTTTGATGTTATTCCACTTTACTTGTCATCCATTATGGCCATATGCCACATCATTGTAAACATAGTGGATGACTCAGTACTAAACCAGTCATTGATATCTTTAATCTTCTTGGTATTGGTTATTTTGGTACTGCACCTTGAAAATGTATTTTTTAACCTTTCTTTCCACTTTAAAAAAATACTCAAACATTGTGAAGCTTCCCCTGATTCAATCACTTAGGAATCATCATTAATTTATTTCTCTGTACTTGCCTTATGGCCTTTAGAGTATTTAAATAGTTGATCTTACATCATAGTTATTTATGTGTATCTCTCTCCCCTATTAGATTCTATGTTTTTCAAGGGTAAGGACTATGGTGTGTTAATTAGTGTATCCTCACTAATATCTTACTATCATTATGTATCCATCCAGCATAAATGTTTCATCCTTTAAAGATTTAACATCGTTTTCCTCCAACATGATGCATAGCATGCAAAATGAAATAGTGATAAGGGTAGGCAACCATCTACACTGAGAAAAACAAGAACAGAACATATGGATGAGATTAGAACTGTTTATTTATCTTAACACATCTATGAATGAAAAGAAAAAAATATTATAAAAACAAAATTTCAACCAATACACTTCCCTACATAGACTCTGGCAATTAACTAACAAACTTGTATGAGCAAAGCAAAGGATACTACTCAACTTACCAAGAATTGCTGCCCTCAGCCAGCAATGCTAAAATAATCCATACAATATTGTTAGAGAATATTAAATGCTAAATGTGGATAATGAAACCTGTCACAAAATTAAATGCAGATTTATATGTACAATGTTTATGTACAATTACTGTCAGGTAAAATCAAATATCTAGAGAAATAGGAACACCTAAATTACTTCCTTTAAAGTAACCATGGTAAACACGTGAAAATGATGATGTGATGAAGGTGATTGATCCTATTTCATGTGGTGGACACTTGATTAACTCACTGGAGCATTTCTAAATATGCTTACTTTCCTTATTTTATTCTCCTAATATTGTGACATTTTTGCTAAAGATTCCAGAACCTTTCATTCACATTGCCTATGTGTCACTCTCCAAAAGTGTCTTTATTAAGCAAACTGAATCTACAGTAAGCCTCTGTTCATTTTCAGTTACATAAAAAATAATGAATATATCAAACACTAATATTCAGAAAAAAATGGCTCTGTACTAATGCGATATTATGTCACTGGCATCACTGAAAAATATATGCAATTTTAACCTAGTAGTCCTTGCTATATCTGTGTCTGCTACTAGTATATGGCATGGTTTTACTAGAGATTTAAAATATTTCAACTTCAATAGCCTAGTCAAAAATTGAGCAAAGTTCATAAAAAAGTACATTTAAAATAAAAGACAGCTTAAATACAATAAAAACTAAAGAAAACTAGTACCATATATTTTATATTATGGTTATTCAGCTGCAAAAGTAATATGACGATAACATTATTAATGAGAATAATGTAACAAAAATACATAAAAATATCTATACCTACAGTGATATGGGTGAATCTAAATGTTTACAAATAATATATTATTATCCTACTCTTTGGTTAAACAAATATAAGAACAAACATAAAGTATTCATCAATTATTTTCACTTTGTTTAGATGCAATCTTTTTATTTTAGAATGCTAATGAGGACAATAAAAACTAGATTTTCAACAATTGTTAGTGAAGGTTAGGTTTTTGATCACTGGTGTATTAGTCCGGGTATCCCCAGGAGGACAGAACTAAAACTTGGTTGTGGACATATACCCTGAGAAAACCATAATTCAAATAGAGTCATGTACCACAATGTTCATTGCAGCTCTATTTACAATAGCCAGGACATGGAAGCAACCTAAGTATCCATTGACAGATGAATGGATAAAGAATATGTGGCACATATGTACAATGGAATATTACTCAGCCATAAAGAGAAATGAAATTGAGTTATTTGTAGTGAGGTGGATGGACATAGAGACTGCCATACAGAATGAAGCAAGTCAGAAAGAAAAAAAAATATCATATGTTACCACATATATATGGAACCTAACAAAAAAAAAGGTTCTGTGAACCTAGGGGAAGGACAGGAATAAAGATGGAGACATAGAGAATGGACTTGAGGACACGGGAAGGGGGAAGAGTAAGCTGGGATGAAGTGAGAGAGTGGCATGAACATATATACACTGCCAAATGTAAAATAGATAGCTAGTGGGAAGCAGCCACATAGCACAGGGAGATCAGCTCGGTGCTCTGTGTCCACTTAGACGGGTGGGATGGGAGGGTGTAGGGAGACACAAGAGGGAGGGTATATGGGTATGTATGTATATGGATAGCTGATTCACTTTGTTATAGAGCAGAAAGTAACACATGATTGCAAAGCAATTATACTCCAATAAAGATGTAAAAAGAAAAACTCGGTGGTATATAAAAGGGAATTTAATATCAGCAACTGATTAAAAAGATTTTGGAGAGATGAAGTTAAGAGAAGGTTAGGTGAACTAGAGGATAAAAATTTCAGAAAGTCACCATTCCTATGGTTGAAATGACAAAGGAAGGAGATAGACACACCAGAGCTCAGTGTGTACTCAGGGTCTAGGGCTGCCAGAAGCTACAATTGTTTTTGCCGGTATTTACAAGTGTATCCAGAGCTTCATATGTAAATGCAAGGGGCTCAGAATAGCAAAATCAATATTGAAAAAGAAAGTCAAAGGGCTCATATTTTCCAATTTCAAAACTTACTGAAAATTTACAGTAATCAAGACACTGTGATAATGACATAGAATAGAGTTATAAATCCATGGAATAGAATTTAATGTTCATAAATATACACTTACATGGATGGTTAACTAACTTTCAACAAGGGTGCCAAGACAATTCAATGGGGAAAGAACAGTCTCTTCAAAAGGTAGTGCTAAGACAATTAAGTATACACATGCAAAACACTGATATTTAACCCTTGCTAAACACCATACAACAAATATCCCAAAATAGATCAAACACTTAATTTAAAAGGTAAAACTAGAAAACCCTTATAAGGAAATATAAGGGTAAATAATCATGATGTTAGATTTGTCAATTGTTATTTAGATATGACATCAGAAATACAAGGAGCAAAAGAAAAAAAGATAAATTGTACTTCATGAAAATTGAATGTCTATGAATTCTGGCCACATTCTCAGGAGAGGAGAGTGAAAAAAAATGAAATGAGTTATTTCCAATTTATATATCTGATGAGGGTCTATTGCACATAATTTTAAAATCACCTTGTAAAATGAAGCAATACCTTTTTTTCCCAACAGACAAACTGAGGCTGAGGTGCCTGGCTTCACAATCGTGCTTGAGATAAAGAGCTCCAAGCCGTGTGGCTCATAGTCTATTGATGCTCTGGTCTGGTGTCAGGCCTGAGCCTCTGAGGTGGGAGAGCTGAGTTCAAGGTATTGGACCAATAAAGACCTCACAGAACCATGTAATATCAATTGGCAAGAGGTCTCCCAGAGAACTCCGTCTCAGCGTGAAGACCTAGCTCCACACAATGGCCAGCAAGATCCATGCTGGATGCCCCATGCTAAAAAACTAGCAAGACAGGAACACAACCACACCCATTAGCAGAGAGGCTGCCTAAAATCATACAAAGTTCACAGAAACCACAAAACACACCACTGGAAGTAGCCTTGCCCACCAGAAAAACAAGATGTAGCCTCACCCACCAGAAAACAGGCACCAGTCCCATCCACAAGGAAGTGTACACAAGCCACAGAACAAACCTCAACCACTGCGGACAGACACTAAAAACAATGAGAACTACAAACTTGCAGACTGAAAAAAGGAAACCCCAAACACAGTAAGTTAAACAAAATGAGAAGAAAGAGAAACATGCAGCAGATGAAGGAGCAAGGTAAAAACCCACCAGACCAAACAAATGAAGAAGAAATAGGCAGTCTACCTGAAAAATAACTCAGAGAAATGATAGTAAAGATGATCCAAAATCTTGGAAATAGAATGGAGAAAATACAAGAAACATTTAACAAGGACCTAGAAGAAATAAAGATCAAACAAACAATGATGAACAACACAATAAATGAAATTTAAAATTCTCTAGAAGGAATCAAGAACAGAATAACTGTGTCAGAAGAATGGAGAAGTGACCTGGAAGATAAAATAGTGGAAATAACTACCACAGAGCAGAATAAAGAAAAAAAGATTAAAAAGAATTGAGGACAGTATCAGAGACCTCTGGGACAACATTAAATGCACCGTTTGAATTACAGGGGTCCAAGAAGAAGAAAGAAAAGGAAAGGGTCTGAGAAAACATTTGAAGAGATTATAGTTGAAAACTTCCTTAACATGGGAAAGGAAATTGTCAATCAAGTCCAGGAACCACAGAGAGACGCATACAGGATATATCCAAGGAGAAGAATGTCAAAACACATATTAATCAAACTATGAAAAATTAAATACAAAGAAAAAATATTAAAAGCAGGAAGGTAAAAGCAACAAATAACATATCAGGGAATTCCCATAAAGTTAACAGCTGATCTTTCAGCAGAAATTCTGAAAGCCAGAAGAGAAAGGCAGGACATACTTAAAGTGACAAAAGGGAAAAAAAAAACTATAACCAAGATTACTCTACACAGAAAGGGTCTCATTCAGATTCGAAAGAGAAATTAAAAGCTTTACGGACAAGCAAAAGTTAAGAGAGCTCAGCACCACCAAGCCAGCTTTACAACAAATGTTAAAGAAACTTCTCTAAGCAGGAAAAGCTAGAGGAGGAAATGACTTACAAAAAAAACTGAAAACAATTAAGAAAATGGTAATCAGAACATACATATCAATAGTTACCTTAAATAGACATGGATTAAATGCTCCAACCAAAAGACATAGACAGGCTGAATGGATACAAAAAACAAGGCCTGTATATATGCTGTCTACAAGAGGCCCACTTCAGACATAGGGACAGATGCAGACTGAAAGTGAGGGGATAGAAAAAGATATACTATGCAAATGGAAATCAAAAGAAAGCTGGAGTAGCAATTCTCGATTCAGACAAAATAGGCTTTAAAATAAAGACTATTACAAGAGACAAAGAGGGACACTGCATAATGATCAAGGGATCAATCCAAGAAGAAGACACAACAGTTGTAAATATTTAGTCACCCAACATAAGAGCACTTTAATACATAAGGCAAATGCTAACAGCTATAAAAGGGGAAATCGACAGTAGCACAATAATAGTAGGGAACTTTGACACCCCAGTTTCACCAATGGACAGATCATCCAAAATGAAAATAAATAAGGAAATACAAGCTTTAAATAGCACATTGCACAAGATGGACTTCATTGATATTTAGAAGACATTCCATCCAAAAACAACAAAATACACTTTCTTCTCAAGTGCTCATGGAACATTCTCCAGGGTAGATCATATCTTGTGTCCGTATGTCATACAGAGTGAAGTAAGTCAGAAAGAGAAAAACAAATACTGAATGGTAACACATACATATGGAATAAAAAAAAAATGATCATGAAGAACCTAGGGGCAAGATGGGAATAAAGATGCAGACCTACTAGAGAAAGGAATTGAGGATACGGGGAGGGGGAAGGGGGATAAGGTGGGACAAAGTGAGAGAGTGGCATGGACATATATACACTACCAAACGTAAAATAGATAGCTAGTGGGAAGCAGCCACATATCACAGGGAGATAATCTCGGTGCTTTGTGAACACCTAGAGGGGTGGGATAGGGAAGGTGGGAGGGAGGGAGATGCAAAAGGGAAGAGATATGGAGACATATGTGTAACTGATTCACCTTGTTATAAAGCAGAAACTAACACACCATTGTAAAGCAACCATACTCCAATAAAATGTAAAAAAAAGAAAATCAAGCCTTGGTAAATTTAAGAAAATTGAAATTGTATCAAGAATCTTTTCCAATGAAAACACTATGAGACTAGATATCATTTACAGGAAAAAAAACTGTAAAAAAATACAAACACAAGGAAGCTAAACAATACACTACTAAATAACCAAGAGCTTACTGAAGAAATCAAAGAGGAAATCAACAAACTTCTAGAAACAAATGACAATGAAAATGGGACAATCCAAAATCTACACAATGCAGCAAAAGCACTTCTATGAGGGAAGTTTATAACAATCCTACCTCAAGAAACAGAAAATAAACTCAAACATCTTAACCTTACACCAAAAGCAATTACACAAACTAGAACAAAAAAAGCCCAAAGTTAGCAGAAGGAAAGAAATCATAAAGGGTAGATCAGAAACAAATTAAAAAGAAATGAAGGAAACAATAGCAAAGGTCAAAAAAACTAAAAGCTGATTCTTTGAGAAGACAAATAAAATTGATAAACAATTAGCCAGACTCATCAAAAAAATAAGGGAGAAGACTCTAATCAACAGAATTCAAAATGAAAAAGGAGAAATTAAAATTGACACTCCAGAAATACAAAGGATCATGAGAGATTACTAAAAGCAACTAAATGCCAGTAAAATGGACAACCTAGAAGAAGTGGAAAAATTCTTAGAAAAGCACAACCTTCCAAGACTGAGCCAGGAAGAAATAGAAAATATAAACATACCAATCACAAGCACTGAAATTGAAAGTGTGATTAAAAATCTTCCAAGAGGGAGAGGGGGGATATGACCGAAGAGTAAGATGGGGAGATCACCTTCCTCCCCACAGATACATCAGAAATACATCTACACGTGGAACAACTCCTATAGAACACCTACTGAATGCTAGCAGAAGACCTCAGACCTCCCAAAAGGCAAGAAACTCCCCACATACCTGGGTAGGGCAAAAGAAAAAAGAATAAACAGAGACAAAAGAATAGGGACGGGACCTGCAACAGTGGAAGGGAGCTGTGAAGGAGGAAAGGTTTCCACACAGTAGGAAGCCCCTTCAGGTGCAGAAACTGGGGATGGTGGAGGGGGGAAGCTTTGGAGCCGTGGAGGAGAGCACAGCAACAGGGGTGCAGAGGGCAAAGCGGAGAGATTCCCGCAGAGAGGATCCATGCTGACCTGCACTCACCAGCCCAAGAGGCTTGTATGCTCACTCGCTGGGGAAGGTGAGGCTGGGAGCTGAGGCTTGGGCTTTGGTCAGAGCACAGGGAGAGGACTGGGGTTGGCAGTGTGAACACAGCCTGCAGGGGGTTAGTGCACCATGGCTAGCCAGGAGGGAGTCCAGGGAAAGTTCTGGACCTGCTGAAGAGGCAAGAGACATTTTCTTCCTTCTTTGTTTCCTGGTGCATGAGGAGAGGGGATTAAGAGCGCTGCATAAAGGAGCTCCAGAGACGGGCGTGAGCTGTGGCTAACAGCATTGACCGCAGAGACAGGCATGAGACTCTAAGGCTGATGCTGCTGCCAACAAGAAGCCTCTGTACAAGCATAAGTCACTATCCACACCTCACTTCTGGGGAGCCTGAGCAGCCCGCCACTGCCAGGGTCCTGGGATCCAGGGACAATTTCCCCGGGAGAATGCATGGCATGCCTCTTGCTGGTGCAACGTCCCACTGGCCTCTGCCGCCACAGGCTGGTGCTGCATCCGCACCCCTCCCTCTCCCCGATCTCAGGGAGTCAGAGCCCCGGAGTCAGCTCCTCCTTTAACCCAGTCCTGTCTGAGCAAAGAACAGATGCCCTCCAGCGACCTACATGCAGCGATGGTGCCAAATCCAAAGCTGAACCACGGGAGCTGTGCGAACAAAGAAGAGAAAGGGAAATCTCTCTCAGCAGCCTTAGGAGCAGTGAATTAAATCTCCACAATCAATTTGATTTACCCTGCATCTGTGGAATACCTGAATAGGCAACAAATAATCCCAAATTCAGAAGGTGGACTTTGAGAGCAAGATTTATTATTTTTCCACTTTTCCGCTTTTTGTGAGTGTGTATGTGTATGCTTCTGTGTGAGATTTTGTCTGTAAAGGTTTGCTTTCACCATTTGTCCTAGGGTTCTCTCTCTGTTTTTTTTTTTTCTTTTTACTTTAAAAATTTTCTTTTCTTATTAATTATTGTTTATTTTAATTATTTTATTTTATCTTACTTTATTTTATTATATTTGATCCTCTTTCTTTCTATCTTTCTACTTTTTCTCCCGTTTATTCTGAGACGTGTGGATGCAAGGCTCTGGGTGCTACAGACAGGAGTCAGTGCTGTGCCTCTGAGGAGGGAGAGCCAACTTCAGGTTACTGGTCCACAAGAGATCTCCAAACTCTGCATAATATCAAACGATGAAAATCTCCGAGAGATCTCCAGCTCAACACCATCACCCAGCTTCAGTCAACGACCAGCAACCTAGAGTGGTGGACACCCTAAGCCAAACAACTAGCAAGACAGGAACACAACCACACCCATTAGCAGAGAGGCTAACTAAAATCATAGTAAGTCCACAGACACCCCAAAACACACCACCAGACGTGGACCTGCCCACCAGAAAGACAAGATCCAGCCTCATCCACCAGAACAGAACCACTACTCCCCTCCAACAGGAAGCCTACACAACCCACTGAACCAAATTTAGCCACTGGGGTCAGACACCAAAAACAAAGGGAACTACGACCTGTAGCCTGCAAGAAGTAGATTCCAAACACAGTAAGATAAGCAAAATTAGAAGACAGAAAAACACACAGCAGATGAAGGAGCAAGATAAAAATCCACCAGACATAAAAAATTAAGAGGAAATAGGCAGTCTTCCTGAAAGAGAATTCAGAATAATAATAGCAAAGATGATCCAAAATCTTGGAAATAGAATAGACAAAATGAATGAAATATTTAACAAGGACCTAGAAGAACTAAAGAGGAAACAAGCAACAATGAACAACACAATAATTGAATTTAAAAATATTCTAGAAGAGATCAATAGCAGAATAACTGAGGCAGGAGAATGGATAAGTGACCTGGAAGATATAATAGTGGAAATAACTACTGCAGAGCAGAATAAAGTAAAAAGAAGGAAAAGAACTGAGGACAGTGTCAGAGACCTCTGGGACAATATAGAACACAACAACATTTGAATTATAGGGGTTCCAGAAGAAGAAGAGGAAAATAAAGGGGCTGAGAAAATATTTGAAGAGATTATAGTTGAAAAGTTCCCTAAAATGGGAAAAGAAATAGTTAATCAAGTCCAGGAAGCACAGAGTCCCATACAGGATAAATCCAAGGAGAAACACGCCAAGACACATATTAATTAAACTATTAAAAATTAAATACAAAGAAAATATATTAAAAGCAGCAAGGGAAAAACAACAAATAAAACACAAGGGAATGCCCATAAGGTTAACAGCTGATCTTTCAGCAGAAACACTGCAAGCCAGAAGAGACTGGCAGGACATATTTAAACTGATGAAGGATAAAAACCTACAATCGAGATTACTCAAACCAGCAAGGATCCCATTCAGATTGAATGGAGAAATTAAAAGCTTTACAGACAAGCAAAAGCTGAGAGAGATCAGCAAGACCAAACCAGCTTTACAACAAATGATAAAGGAACTTCTCTAGGCAAGAAACACAACAGAAGGAAAAGACATACAATAACAAACCCAAAACAATTAAGAAAATGGGAATAGGAACATACATATCGATAATTACCTTAAATGTAAATGGATTAAATGCTCCCACCAAAAGACACCGACTGGCTGAATGGATACAAAAACAAGACCCATATAAATGCTGTCTAGAGGAGACCAACTTCAGACCTAGGGACACATAGAGACTGAAAGTGAGGGGATGGAAAAAGATATTCCATCCAAATGGAAACCAAAAAAAAGCTGGAGTAGCAATTCTCATATCAGACAAAATAGACTTTAAAATAAAGACTATTAGAAGAGACAAAGAAGGACACTACATAATAATCAAGGGATAGATCCATGAAGAAGATATAACAACTGTAAATATTTATGCACCCAACATAGGGACACCTCAATACATAAGGCAAATACTCACAGCCATAAAAGGGGAAATTGGCAGTAACACATTCATAGTAGGGGACTTTAACACCCCATTTTAACCAATGGACAGATCAACCAAAATGAAAATAAATAAGGAAACACAAGCTTTAAATAATACATTAAATGAGATGGACTTAATTGATATTTATAGGACATTCCATGCAAAAACAACAGAATACACATTTTTTCTCAAGTGCTCATGGAACATTCTCTAGGATAGATCATATCTTGGGTCACAAATCAACCTTGGTAAATTTAAGAAAATTGAAATTGTATCAAGTATCTTTTCCGACCACAAGGCTATGAGATTAGAAATCAATTATGGGAAAAGATCTGTAAAAAATACAAACACATGGAGGCTAAATAATACACTACTTAATAATGAAGTGATCACTGAAGAAATCAAAAGTAAATCACAAAATACCTAAAAAAATTGACAATGGAGATAAGATGACCCAAACCTATAGGATGCAACAAAAGCAGTTCTAAGAGGGAAGTTTATAGCAATACCATCCTACCTTAACAAACAGGAAACATCTCAAATAAACAACCTAACCTTGCACCTAAAGCAATTAGAGAATGAAGAAAAAAGAAACCCCACCGTTAGCAGAAGGAAAGAAAGCTAAAAGAACAGATCAGAAATAAATGAAGGAAATGATAGCAAAGATCAATAAAACTAAAAGCTGGTTCTTTGAGAAGATAAAAAAAATGGATAAACCATTAGCCAGACTCATAAAGAAAAAAAGGGAGAAGACTCAAATCAATAGAATTAGAAATGAAAAAGGAGAAGTAAAAGCTGACACTGCAGAAATACAAAAGATCATGAGAGATTACTACAAGCAACTCTATGCCAAAAAAATGGACAAGTGGAAGAAATGGACAAATTCTTAGAAATGCACAACCTGCCAAGACTGAATCAGGAAGAAATATACAGTATGAACAGACCAATCACAAGCACTGAAATTGAAACTGTAATTAAAAATCTTCCAACAAACAAAAGCCCAGGACCAGATGGCTCCACAGCCAAATTCTATGAAACATTTAGAGAAGAACAGACACCTATCCTTCTCAAAATCTTCCAAAATATAGCAGAGGAGGAATACTCCCAAACTCATTCTACAAGGCCACCATCACCCTGATACCAAAACCAGACAAGGATGCCACAAACAAAGAAAACTACAGGCCAATATCACTGATGAACATAGATGCAAAAATCCTCAACAAAATACTAGCAAACAGAATCCACAGCACATTAAAAGGTTCATACACCATGACCCAGTGGGTTTTATTCCAAGAATGCAAGGATACTTCAATATACACAAATAAATCAACGTGTTACACCGTATTAACAAATTGAAAGAGATAAACATTATGATAATCTCAATAGATGCAGAGAAAGGTTTCGACAAAATTCAACACCCAATTATGATAAAAACTCTGCAGAAAGTAGACATAAAAGGTACTTTCCTCAACATTATAAAGGACACATACGACAAAGCTACAGACAGCATCGTCCTCAATGGTGAATAATTGATAGCATTTCCACTAAGATCAGGAACGAGACAAGGTTGCCCACTCTCACCACTCTTATTGAACATAGTTCTGGAAGGTTTACCCACAGAAATCAGAGAAGAAAAGGAAATAAAATGAAGCCAAATCGGAAAAGGAGAAGTAAAGGTGTCACTGTTTGCAGATGACATGATACGATACATAGAGAATCTTAAAGATGCTACCAGAAAACTACTAGAGCTAATCAATGAATTTGGTAAAATAGCAGGATACAAAATTAATGCACAGAAATCTCTGGCATTCCTATATACTAATGATGAAAAATCTGAAAGTGAAATCAAGAAAACACTCCCATTTACCATTGCAACAAAAAGAATAAAATATCTAGGAATAAACCTATCTAAGGAGACCAAAGGCCTGTATGCAGAAAATTATAAGACACTGATGAAAGAAATTAAAGATGATACAAATAGATGGAGAGATATACCATGTTCTTGGATTGGAAGAACCAACATTGTGAAAATGACTCTACTACCCAAAGCAATCTACAGCTTCAGTGCAATCGCTAACAATTTACCAACTGGCATTTTTCACAGAATTAGAACAAAAACTTTCACAGTTTGTATGGAAACACAAGAGATCCCGAACAGCCAAAGCAATCTTGAGAACGAAAAATGGAACTGGAAGAATCAGGCTCCAGGACTTCAGACTATACTACAAATCTACAGTAATGAAGACAATATGGTACTGTCACAAAAACAGAAATATAGATGAATGAAACAGGATAGAAAGCCCAGAGATAATCCCACGCAAATATGGTCACCTTATCTTTGGTAAAGGAGGCAGGAATGTACAGTGGAGAAAGGACAGCCTCTTCAATAAATGGTGCTGGGAAAACTGGACAGGTACATGTGAAAGTATGACATTAGATCACTCCCTAACACCATACACAAAAATAAGCTCAAAATGGATTAAAGACATAAATGTAAGGTCAGAAATTATCAAACTTTTAGAGGAAAACATAGGCAGAACACTCTATGACATAAATCACAGCAAGATCATTTTTGACCAACCTCCAATAGAAATGGAAATAAAAGCAAAAATGAACAAATGGGACCTAATGAAACTTAAAAGCTTTTGCACGGGAAAGGAAACCATAAAAAAGACCAAAAGGCAACCCTCAGAATGGGAGAAAATATTTGCAAATGTAGCAACTGACAAAGGATTAATCTCCACAATTTATAAGCAGCTCATGCAGCTCAATAACAAAAACAAGCAAACAACCCAATCCAAAAATGGGCTGAAGACCTAAATAGACATTTCTCCAAAGAAGATATACAGACTGCCAACAAACACATGAAAGAATTCTCAACATCATTAATCATTAGAGAAATGCAAATCAAAACTGCAATGAGATACCATCTGACACCAATCAGAATGGCCATCAACAAAAAATCTAGAAACAATAAATGCTGGAGAGGGTGTGGAGAAAAGGGTACCCTCTTGCACTGTTGGTGGGGATGTAAATTGATACAGCCAATGTGGAGAACAGTATCGAGGTTCCATAAAAAACTACAAATAGAACTACCATATTACCCAGCAATCCCACTACTGGGCAAATACCCTGAGAAAACCATAATTCAAAAAGAGTCATGTACCAAAATATTCATTGCAGCTCTATTTACAATAGCCCAGACATGGAAACAACCTAAGTGTCCATCACTGGATGAATGGATAAAGAAGATGTGGCACATATATAGAATGGAATATTACTCAGCCATAAATCAAAACAAAATTGAGCTATTTGTAATGAGGAGGATAGGCCTAGACTCTGTCATACAGAGTGAAGTAAGTCAGAAAGAGAAAGACAAATACCATATGCTAACACTTATACATGGAATTTAAGAAAAAAATAATGTCATGAAGAACCTAGGGGTAAGACAGGAATAAAGACACAGACGTACTTGGGAATGGAGTTGAGGATACGGGGAGGGGGCAGGGTAAGCTGTGACAGAGTGAGAGAGAGGCATGGACATATATACACTATCAAACGTAAGGTAGATAGCTAGTGGGAAGCAGCCGCATAGCACAGGGATATCAGCTCGGTGTTTTGTGACCACCTGGAGGGGTGGGATAGGGAGGGCTGGAGAGAGGGAGACACAAGAGAGAAGAGATATGGGAACATATGTATATGTATAACTGGTTCACTTTGTTATAGAGCAGAAACTAACACACCATTGTAAAGAAATTTTACTCCAATAAAGTTGTAAAAAAAAAAAAGTGTCAGGTACCAAAATGTTCATTGCAGCTCGAATTACAATAGCCAGGAGATGGAAACAACCTAAGTGTCCATCATCTGATGAATGGTAAGGAAAATGTAGCACATATATACAATGGAATATTATTTAGCCATAAAAAGAAACGAAATTGAGTTTTTTGTAGTGAGGTGGATGGACCTAGAGTCTGTAATACAGAGTGAAGTAAGTCAGAAAGAGAAAAACAAAAACCGTATGCTAACACTTATATATGGAATCTAAGAAACAAAATATCATGAAGAACCTAGGGGTAAGACAGGAATAGAGACACAGACCTACTAGAGAATGGACTTGGGTATATGGGGAAGGGGAGTGGTGACCTGTGACGGCATGGGAGAGTGGCATGGACATGTATAAACTACCAAACGTAAAATAGATAGCTATTGGGTAGCAACCGCATAGCACAGGGAGATCAGCTCGGTGGTTTGTGACCACCTAGAGGGGTGGGATGGGAGGGTGTGAGGGAGGGAGTCACAAGAGGGAAGTGGTATGTGGACATATGTATATGTGTAACTGATTCACTTTGTTATAAAGCAGAAACTAACGCACCATTGTAAAGCAATTATACTCCAATAAAAATGTAAAAGAAAAAAAATCTTCCAACAAACAATAGTGTAGGCCCAGATTGCTTCACAGGCGAATTCTATCAAACATTTAGAGAAGAGCTAATACATATCCTTCTCAAACTCTTGCAAATTATAGCAAAGGGAAGTACACTCCCAAACTCATTCTATGAGGCTACCGTCTCCCTGATACCAAAACCAGAGAAAGATGTCACAAAACATGAAAACCCTAGGCCAATATCACGGATGAACATAGAGGCAAAATTCCTCAACAAAATACTAGCAAACAGAATCCAATAGCACCTTAAAAGAATCATACGCCATGATGAAGTATTCATCCCAGGAATGCAAGGATTCTTCAATGTATGTGATTCAATCAATGTGATACACCATATTAACAAACTGAAGAATAAAACCCTATGATCATCTCAATAGATGCAGAAAAATCTTTTGACAAAATTCAATACCCATTTTTGATTAAAAAAAAAAAACTCTCCAGAAAGTGAGCATAGAGGGAATTGACCTCGACAGAGAAAAGGCTATATATGACAAACCCACAGCCAACATCATTATGAATGGTGAAAAATTGAAACCATTTCCTCTAAGATCAGGGGAAAAACAAGGTTGCCCACTCTCAACATTATTATTCACCATAGTGAATCATATCGTACAGAATGCAGTCAGAAATAGAGAAAGAAATACTGTATGCTAACCCATATATACGGAATCTAAGAAAAAAAAAAAGGTCATGAAGAACCTAAGGGTAAGACGGGAATAAAGAAACAGACCTACTAGAGAATGGACTTGAGGATATGGGGAGGGGGAATGGTAAGCTGTGACAAAGTGAGAGAGTGGCATGGACATATATACACTACCAAATATAAAATAGATAGCTAGTTGGAAGCAGCTGCATAGCACAGGGAGATCAGCTCAGTGCTTTGTGACCACCTAGAGGGGTGGGATAGGGAGGGTGGGAGCGAGACCCAAGAGGGAGGGTATATGGGAATGTATGTATATGTATAACTGATTCACTTTGTTACACAGCAGAAACTAACACACGCTTATAAAACAATTATATTCCAATAAAGATATTAAAAACCTGCAACAATAAACATATAAATCTATTAAAAACATACAAAATGTCTGAATAGACATTTATCCAAAGAATATATATATAAAAGACCCATGAGCACATGAAAAGATGCTCAACATCATTATCCATCAGGAAAATTCAAATCCAACCCATGAGATACCACTTCACACCCATAGGATGGTTGTAATAATAATTTAAAAAAAGACAAACTGTAAAAACTATTGGTGAGAATGTGGAAAAATTGGAGCTCTCTTGTGTTGCTGGTGGGACTATAAAATGGTGCAGTTTCTTTGGAAGACATTTTGGCATAGTGTTATCATGTGATCAAGCAATTACACTTTTAGTTATATACATAAGAGAAATGAAAACCTATGTTCATAGAAAAACTAGTACACTAATGGTCATGGCAGCTTTATTCATAATAGCCAAAATGTGAAAGCAACTGAAATGTCCAGTATTGGATGAATAGATGAAGAAAATGTATTAAACTTAAACAACGCAATATTATTCAGCCATGAGAAAGTAATGAAGTACTGATTCATTCTACAACATGGATAAAACTTTAAAATATTGTACTAAATGAAAGGAGCCAGATACAGAAGGTCATATTTGTATAATTCTATTTATTTGAATTGTCCATAAATAGGTAAATCCATAGAGACATAAATTAATGGTTACTAGAGGCTGGATGGAGGGGTAAAAACCAATGACTGTTCACTGGTATGGTGTTTCTTTTTGGAATGATGAAAATGTTCTGTTATTGGACAGTGGTGATAGTGGCACAACTCTGTAAGTACATTAAAAACCACTGAATTATAGGGGGTGAATTTTTTGGCTTGTGAATTATATATCAATAAGGCTATTTTTTCAAAAAGAATATAACAATCATCCTTATTCCCTCTACCCAGAAATAACTACTTTAACATTTGGCATATATGCTTCCAGTCTTTTGTTTCTTTGTTTTTACTTTTTAAAAAATCCTTACACATGACAAAAGAACACATTTTCTTATCAAAGTCATGACATTTCATATAAAGCTTAAGTCTCTCATATTTATTCCCATTCCGGAGCTCCTATCATAACCGTAAGAACTATAAAATATTTGATTTTGTTTTGGACATTTAATAGGTTTTTGGCTTGTTTTTGTTATGTCACCAAGTACCTGACCACCCTTCTTATTTATGAAATAGCCTGCATTGCTTAAGTCTTAATGGAAGGCTTGCAACTATACCTGACTATAGATTTGAAGTGCCAGATATTCCCTTCTCCACTCTATCAGCCAGAGTGGTCAGAGTACAGAATCTTGAACTGGCTCAAACAATAATGTGATCCAGCCAAAGATTATGAAGTTTAAGGAGTGATTCCAAAACCAGAATCAGCTAAGAAATTATGCAGATGATAAACTGTTTTGCGGCTGTAGTGTCACTGGTATCACTACATCTAACTTGTTTTTGTAACATGGTTTTTTCTATTTCCTACTGCCTTTCTTCCCTTGATGTTTGCTGCCTGTTTTTCAAGTCTTAATCTCCATTGACCTTAGCAATTTTTGAGCTTTGCAATAACCTTCCAATAATTTCCTTTTAGCTTTAAATTTTTCAATGTATTTTTATATTCATTGAATGTAACAATTCTGAATAAAGCAATATGTCTTCTTCAAATCTTTAAAAATAAGTTTATATGCATATCTATAATATATGTAATACTTGCATCTTTTTTTTTTAAGTCTTGTATAGATTTTACATTTTTTAAAAACAAATTTTTTGTCTCCCAGGGATATCTGCATTACAGGATCATCTAACTGCTACTGATTCTACAACATAGCTTTTCTCCAGATGTATTGTCATGTACAGGCGTCAGGACATAGTTCTTAGGTCATTGTACCTATTTTTTCCAATTATTTATTTTTCATTTTTATTGGAGTATAATTGCAATACAATAGTGTGATAGATTCTGCTTTATAACAAAGTGAATCAGCTATACATATACATATATCCCCAAATCTCTTCCCTCTTGCGTCTCCCTCCCTCCCACACTCCATATCCCACCCCTGTAGGTATTCACAAATCATCGAGCTGATCTCCCTGTGCTATACGACTGCTTCCCACTAAATATCGGTTCCAAATTTGATAGTGTATATATGTCCATGCCAATCTCTCACTCTGTCCCAGCTAACCCTTCCCCCTCACCAGGTCCTCAAGTCATTCTCTAGTAGGTCGGAGGCTTTATTTCTGTCCTGCCCCTAGGTTCTTCATGACCATATTTTTGTTGTTGTTGTTTTTCTTAGATTCCATATATATGTGTCACCATACGGTATTTGTTTTTCTCTTTCTCACTTACTTCACTCTGTATGACAGACTCTAGGTCCATCCACCTCACTACAAATAACTTAATTTCATTTATTTTTATGGCTGAAAAATAATCCATTGTATATATGTGCCAAATCTCCTTCATCAATTCACCTGTCGATGGACACTTAGGTTGTTTCAATGTCCTGGCTATTGTAAATAGAGCTCCAATAAACATTGTGGTACGTGGCTCTTTCTGAATTATGATTTTCTCAGGGTATATGCCCAGTAGTGGGATTGCTGGGTCCTGGTATTTCTATTTTTAGTTTTTTTAAAGAACCTCCATACTGTTCTCCATAGTGGCTGTATCATTTACCTTCCCACCAACAGTGCACGAAGGTTCCCTATTCTCCACACCCTCTCCAGCATTTATGGTTTGAAGGTGTTTTGATGATGGCCATTCTGACTGGTGGGAGGTGATACCTCATTGTAGTTTTGATTTACATTTCTCTAATGATTAATGATATTGAGCATTCTTTCATGTGTTTGTTGGCAATCTGTATATCTTCTTTGGAGAAATGTCTGTTTAGGTCTTCTGCCCATTTTTGGATTGGGTTGTTTGTTTTTTTGATATTGAGCTACATGACGTGCTTCTAAATTTTGGAGATTAATCCTTTGTCATTTGCTTCACTTGCAAATATTTTCTCCCATTCTGAGAGTTGTCTTTCCTTTTTGTATATGGTTTCCTTTGCTGTGCAAAAGCTTTTAGGTTTCATTAGGTCCCACTTGTTTAGTTTTGTTTTTATTTCCATTTTTCTCTAGGAGGTGGGTCAAAAAGGATCGTGCTGTGAATTATGTCATAGAGTATTCTGTCTATGTTTTACTCTAAGAGTTTGATAGTGTCTGACCTTACATTTAGCTCTTTAATCCATTGGGAGTTTGATTTTGTGTACAGTGATAGGAAGTGTTCTAATTTCATCTTTTATGTGTAGCTGCCCACTTTTCCCAGCACCACTTATTCAAGAGGCTGTCCTTTCTCCATTGTATATTCTTGTCCCCTTTATGAAAAATAAGGTGACCATAAGTGCGTGGGTTTATCTCTGGGCTTTATATCTTGTTCCATTGATCTATATTTCTGTTTTTGTGCCAGTACCATACTGTCTTGATTACTGTAGCTATATTGTAGAGTCTGAAGTCAGGGAGCCTGATTCCTCCAGCTCAGTTTTTCTCCTCAGAATTGTGTTGGCTACTCGGGATCTTTTATGTTTCCATACAAATTGTGAATTTTTTTATTATAGTTTTTTGAAAAATTCCAGGGGTAGTCTGATAGGGATTGCATTGAATTGGTAGGTTGCTTTGATTAGTATAGTCATTTTCACAATGTTGATTCTTCCAATCCAAGAACATGGTATATCTCTCCATCTATTTGTATCATCTTTAATTTCTTTCATCAGTATCTTATAGTTGTCTGCATACAGGTCTTTTGTCTCCCTAAGTAGGCTTATTATTAGGTATTTTATTCTTTTTCTTGCAGTGGTAAATGGGAGATTTTCCTTAATTTCACATTCTGATTTCTCATCATTAGTGTATAGGAATGCAAGAGATTTGTTTCCATTAATTTTGTATCCTATTACTTTACCAAATTCATTGATTAGCTCTAGTAGTTTTCTGGTAGCATCTTTAGGATTCTCTATGTATAGTATCATGTCATGTGCAAAGAGTGACAGCTTTATTTCTTGTTTTCGAAATTGGATTCTTTTATTTATTATTCGGTTCTGATTGCTGTGGCTAAAACTTCCAAAACAATGTTTAATAATAGTGGTGAGAGTGAGCAAACTTATATTGTTCCTGATCCTAGTGGAAATGGTTTTAGTTTTTCACCATTAAAGATGATGTTGGCTGTGGATTTCTTATATATGACCTTTATTATGTTGAGGTAATTTCCCTCTATGCCTCCTTTCTGGAGGGTTTTTATTGGAAATGTATGCTGCATTTTGTCAAAATCTTTTCCTGCATCTATTGAGATTATCATATGGTTTTTATTTTTCAATTTGTTAATATGGGGTATCACATTGATTGTTTTGCATGTACTGAAGAATCCTTGCATTCCTGGGATAAACCCCACTTGACCATGGTGTATGATCCTTTTAATGTGCTGTTGGATTCTGTTTGCTAGTATTTTATTGAGGATTTTTGGATCTATGTTCATCAGTGATATTGGCCAGTAGTTTTCTTTGTTTGTGACATCCTTGTCTGGTTTTGGTATCAAGGTGATGGTGGCCTCATAGAAGGAATTTGGGAGTGTTCCTCCCTCTGCTATATTTTGGAAGAGTTTGAGAAGGATAGGTGTTAGCATTTCTTTCAATATTTGATAGATTTCACCTGTGAAGCCATTGGTTCCTGGGCTTTTGTTTGTTGGAAGATTTTTCCTCACAGTTTTAGTTCCAGTGCTTGTGATTCATCTGTTTATATTTTCTATTTCTCCCTGGTTGAGTCCTGGAAGGTTGTGCTTTTCTAAGAATTTTTCTATTTCTTCCAGGTTGCCCATTTTATTGACATGTGTTTGCTTGTAGTAATCTCTCATGATCCTTTGTATTTCTGCAGTGTCAGTTGTTGCAGCTTTTCATTTCTAATTCTATTGATTAGTGTCTTCTCCCTTTTTTTTCTTGATGAGTCTGGCTAATGTGTTATCAATTTTGTTTATCTTCTCAAGGAACCAGCTTTTAGCTTTATTGATCTTTGCTATTGTTTCCTTTATTTCTTTTTCATTTATTACTTATCTGATCTTTATGATTTCTTTTGTTCTGCTACCTTTGGGGGTTTTTTGCTCTTCTTTCACTAATTTCTTTAGGTGTAATGTTAGGTTGTTTATTTGAGATGTTTCTTGTTTCTTAATGTCGGATTGTATTGCTATAAACTTCCCTCTTGGAACTGCTTTTGCTGCATCCCATAGGTTTTGAGTCATTGTGTTTTCACTGTCATTTGCTTCTAGGTAGTTTTTGATTTCCTCTTTGATTTCTTCCATGATCTCTTGGTTATTAAGTAGTGTATTGTTTAGCCTCCATGTGCTTGTATTTTTTACAGATTTTTTTTTCCTGTAATTGATATCTAGTCTCATAGCATTTTGGTTGGAAAAGATGCTTGATATGATTTCATTTTTCTTAAATTTACCACGGCTTGATTTGTGACCCAAGATATGATCTATCCTGGAGAATGTTCTATGAGCACTTGAGAAGAAAGTGTATTCTGTTGTTTTTGGATGGAATGTCCTATAAATAACAATTAAGTCCACCTTGTTTAATTTATCACATGAAGCTTTATTTCCTTACTTAATTTCATTTTGCATTATCTGTCCATAAGTGAAAGTGTGATGTTAAGCCTCCTATTATGATAGTGTTACTGTTGATTTCCCCTTTTATGGCCTTATGTACTGAAGTGCTCCTATGTATGGTGCATAAATATTTACAATTGTTATATGTTATTCTTGAATTGGTTCCTTGATCATTAGGTAGTGTCCTTCCTTATCTCTGTAATAGTCTTTCTTTTAAAGTCAATTTTTTCTGATATTAGAATTGCTACTCCAGCTTTCTTTTGATTTCCATTTGCATGGGACATTTTTCCATCCCCTCACTTTCAGTCTGTATGTGTCCCTAGGTCTTAAGTGTGTCTCTTGTTGACAGCATATATTTTGTGTCTTATTTTTTTTTAATCCATTCAGCCAGTCTATGTTTTTCTGTTGGAGCATTTAATCCATTTACATTTAATGTAATTATTGATATGTATGTTCCTATTATCATTTTCTTAATTGTTCTGGTTTTGTTAATGTAGGTCTTTTCCTTCTCTTTTATTTACTGCCTAGAGAAGTTCCTTTGGCATTTGTTGGAAAGCTGGTTTGGTGGTGCTGAATTCCGTTAGCTTTTGCTTGTCTGTAAAGGTTTTAATTTCTCCATCCAATCTGAATGAGATCCTTGCTGTGTAGAGTAACCATGGTAGTAGATTTTTCCCTTTCATCACTTCAAATATGTCCTGCCACTAGCTTCTGGCTTGCACACTTTCTTCTGAAAAATCAGCTGATAACCTTAGGACAATTCCCTTATATGTTTTTTGTTGTTTTTCCCTTACTGCTTTTAATATTTATTCTTTGTATATAATTTTTGATAGTTTGATTAATATGTGTCTTGCTGGGTTTCTCCTTGGGTTTATCCTGTATGGGACTCTTTGTGCTTCCTTGACTTGATTAACTATTTCCTTTCCCATATTAGGGAAGTTTTCAACTATAATTTCTTCAAATATTTTCTCAGTCCTTTTCTTTTCTCTTCTTCTTCTGAGACCCATATAATTAGAATTTTGGTGCGTTTAATATTGTCCCAAATGTCTGTGAAACTGTCCTCAATTCTTTTCCTTCTTTTTTTCTGTATTCTTCTCTGCAGTAGTTATTTCCACTATTTTATCTTCCAGGTCACTTATTTGTTCTTCTGCCTAAGTTATTCTGCTATTGATTCCTTCTAGAGAATTTTAAATTTCATTTATTTTGTTGTTCATCATTTGTTTCCTCTTTAGTTCTTCTAGGTCCTTGTTAAACTTTTCTTCTATTTTGTCCATTCTATTTCCAAGATTTTGGATAATCTTTACTATCATTATTTTGAATTCTTTTTCAGGTAGACTGCCTATTTCCTCTTCATTTTTTTGGTTTGGTGAATTTTTATCTTGCTCCTTCATCTGCTGTGTGTTTCTCTGTCTTCTCATTTTGCTGAGCTTACTGTGTTTGGGGTCTCCTTTTTGCAGGCTTCACATTTGTAGTTCCCATTGTGTTTGGTGTCACCTCCCAGTGGCTAAGGTTGGTTCAGTCAGTTTGTGGGCTTCCTGGTGGAGGGAACTGGTGCCTATGTTCTCGTGGATGAGTCTGTATCTTGTCTTTCTGGTGGGTGGTTCACATCTGGTGTGTCTGTGACTTTAGCTTTGGTGTGTCTGTGACCTTATGATTTTAGGCAGCCTCTCTGCTACTGAGTGGGGTTGTGTTCCTGTCTTGCTAGTTGTTTGTCAAAGGGTGTCCAGCATGTATCTTGCTGGTCATTGAGTGGAGTTGGGTCTTGGCGTTGAGATGCGGATCTCTGGGAGATTTTGGCCATTTGATATTACGTGGAGTTGGGAGGTCTCTGGTGTACCAATGTCCTGAACTCAGCTCTCCCACCTCAGAGGCACATGCCTGACACCTGGCCGGAGCACCAAGACCGTGTCATCCACACGGCTCAGAATAAAAAGGAGAAAAAACAGAGAAAGAATGAAAAAATGAAATAAAATAAAGTTTTAAAATAAAAAATAAGAAATAATTATTTAAAATAATTTAATAAAATTTAATATGTAATAAAATAAAAGAAAGAAAGAAGAGAGCAACAAAACCAAAAAACAAATCCACCAATTATCAGAAGGGCAAAAATCTATACTAAAAAAAATATAAATGGACAGGCAGAACCCTAGGTTGAATGGTAAAAGCACAGCTAAAAGCAGAGCTATACAGACAAAATCACACTCAGAATTATACACATACACACTGACAGAAACAGAAAAAGGGGAAAAAAAAGTATATATCATTGCTCCCAAAGTCCACCAACTCAATTTGGGATGATTTGTTTTCTCTTCAGTTATTCCACAGATGCTGGGTACATCAGGTTGATTGTGGAGATTTAATCCGCTGTTCCTGAGGCTGCTGGGAGAAATTTCCCTTTCTCTTCTTTGTTTGCACAGCTCCTGGGGTTCATCTTTGTCTTTAGCCCCGCCTCTTCATGTAGCTTGCCAGTGGTCATCTCTTCCACCCCAAGCAGAACGGGGTTAAAGTAGCAGCTGATTACGGAGCTCTGGCTCTCTCAGGCCGCAGGGAGGAAGGGGTACATAATGTGGGGCAAGCCTGCAGTGGCAGAGGCTGACATGACGTTGCACCAGCCTGAGGCACACCATGGGTTCTCCCAGAGAAGTTGTCCCTGGATCACAGGACCTTGGCAGTGGCGGGCTGCACAGGCTCCTGAGAGCGGAGGTGTGGATAGTGACCTGTGCTTGCACACAGGTTTCTTGTTGCCTGTAGCCACAGCCTTACCATTTCTTGCCTGTCTCTGTGGCGTGTGCTGATAGCCACAGCTCACGTCCATCTCTGGAGCTCGTTCTGGCCGTGGTCTGAAACCCCTCTCCTCATGCACCACAAAAGAAAGAGGTAAGAAAAAGTCTCTTGCCTGTTCGGCAGCTCCAGATCTTTTCAGGGACACACTCCCGGCTAGCGGTGGTGCACTAGCTCCCTTCAGGCTGTGTTCATGCAGCCGAACCCAGTCCTCTCCCTGAGATCTGACCTCTGAAGCCAGAGTCTCAGCTCCCAGCCCCCAGCTGCCCCAGTGGGTGAGCAGACAAGCCTCTCGGGCTGGTGAGTGCTGGTGGGCACTGATCCTCTGTGCAGAACCCTGTCTGCTCTGCCCACGGCACCCCTGTTTCTGTGCTCTCCTCCATGGCTCTGAAGCTTCCCCCCTCTGCCACCCACATCTCTGCCCACAAAGGGGCTTCCTAGTGTGTGGAAACCTATCCTCCTTCACAGCTCCCTCCCACTGGTGCAGGTTCCATCCCCGTTCTTTTGTCTCTGTTTTTTCTTTTTTCTTTTGCCCTACGCAGGTACATGGGGAGTTTCTTGACTTTTGGGAGGTTTGAGTTCTTCTACCAGCGTTCAGTAGGTTTTTGGTAGTGGTTGTTCCACATGTAGATGTATTTCTGATGTATTTGTGGGGATGAAGGTGATCTCTGTGTCTTACTCTTCCACCATGTTGAAGGTGCTCTCTCCTGTGTTTTCTAATTTTATAATTGTTATCATGTTGTACCTGTTTTACTGTAATGTTCCTCCTTTAATATATTATTTTTGAAAACTATTTATATTGATGGATATATGTCAAGTTTATTCTTTCTGAAAGACATATAGTAACATCATATGCATTTGCCATAGTTTACTTACCCAAATGCTACAATAAATAGGGCCTTGACCATTGAAAAACTCTAGGGAAAACCACTTACATACTGAATATGAATGAGATCTTGTGGAGTTGAACAGAATACAGCCTGTATATCTATATCTGGTGACTTTGGTAACACACATATATATGTACACTTATTTTCTTGTACTCATGTGTGTTTCTCTAGGTTAGAGACCTAGAAGTGCAATTTCTGTGTCTTAGAAGATGCATTACATTTTCAGTTTGGATAGATACTGACATTTTTTCATTGAGTCCATTGAATCCATTGATTCATTTAATTTCCTTGATTAAGGGAGATTTAACATCTTGGTTACATAATTTATTACCAGGGAACCATAAGCATTTCTCCATTTACTTATAAAACTTGTTAGTGCTAAGAATAAAATTATATTCCACATATCTAAGGTCATCTGTCCCTTAAATCCTTTAGTGTATTTGGCCTTCACTTCAATTTATCCTTACCACAACTTCTTGATGCATTGTTTTTCCATTTTATGCATGAGGGAAACTAAAGGACAAAGAACTTAACTAACTTGGCCAGTATCACACAGTTATTAAGTGACTACTCGTGGTTGAGAACATTACCAGTGGAAATTCACACTATGTAAGCCTTTAATACTTATATAAAAACCAAGAGATATCATCTACTAATAATTACAGGGAGAAAGATTCTAGGATCTGAATATTTTCATTGAAAACTCTCATGTACTAGTTATACCTGTGTATATTTGGGTTGAATGATTTTGGATATCAACATTTCCAGTTGAGTTAATAGGTTCCTATTTGGCCTTTGCATAAAAAAAATTGCAAAGGCCAAATAAACTAGAATAAATATATTTTCAAAGAAGAATAATTATTATTCAACATGATAAAAGTCAATTTTATAGGGCTTTGGCCAGGCTAAGTGTAAACGGAATTCACTTCCCCAAATATAAATTTTTTGATAGAATTAACCCAAGATAGTTAGTCTATTACAGGAAAGCTTAATAAACACATGGGTACCATAGAAAGGGAAATATTGGAAGCAGTATTAACCAAGGAAATTAATGCAATTTCTAGTTAACATGGGCATAAGGGAAATTCTATTACTACCACACTGTTTTTATCCCTCCTGCTAAACATTTGACAAAGGACATGATGAATTACTACACAGGAAAATAGATAACTGTTTTAAAGTTTTAAAGATTTACACAAAGGGAAACTCAATTTACTTTCCCTAAATTTTGACAAATTTTTTCATGATAAATTAAATATTGGATTCTAAAGTAAGAGTAGAGCAATTTGTCATATAATCATAGTCTTCATATTTACAAAGTTAAACAAACATTGGCAGATTTCTATTTTGGGTAGCCTTGTATCATTTATAGAGCTTTCAAATTCCTACAGGGTATGGAAGAATAAAGCACTTTATACAGTGAAATGAAGTTCACTTAACGGTTGGGAAAACATTTTTGAAATTTTCAAATGAAAACTATGATACACTATATATAAAATGTTAATAAGAGGTGCCATTTTTTCACATACCATTTACTCTAAACATCTTTCTCCTACTTTTCAAGTAAAAGAATTAATTTAGGGCTTCCCTGGTGGCACAGTGGTTGAGAGTCTGCCTGCCGATGCAGGGGACACGGGTTCCTGCCCTGGTCCAGGAAGATCCCACATGCCGCCGAGTGGCTGGGCCCATAAGCCTGTGTGTCTGGAGCCTGTGCTCCGCAGCGGGAGAGGCCACAACAGTGAGAGGCCCACATACTGCAAAAATAAATAAATAAATAAAAAATAAAAATTAATTAATTTAGTCATGTTTTCAGAAACAGAGAGGAAGTTCCAAATAGTTCTGAAATTATTCCAATATTTTGAATTCCAGAAAGCATGCACACATTTCATAGAATTTAAACTTTAGGAAATAAAAATAAATAAAAACACCTACTGGGCACAGAAATTATGATATTTTATATTGTATATCAATATGATGATACATTATATAGTTGTTAAAAATGACTTTCTGATGACCGTGGAAATAGAAATATTTATTATCTATAAGATCAAATAAAATAATAACATTATACATGGTATGCACCTAGTAAAATTGATATGAAAAGAAAAAACGCCAGATACATACTACTGTATATAAAATATATAAACAACAAGGACTTACTGTATAGCACAGGTAACTGTATTCAATATCTTGTAATAACACATAATGGAAAAGAATCTGAGAAAAAAATATCTATGTATAATTTAATCACTTTTCTGTACACCTGAAACTTTTTTTTTTTGAGGTACACGGGCCCCCCACTGCTGCGGCTTCTCCCACTGTGGAGCACAGGCTCTGGACACGCAGGCGCAGTGGCCATGGTCCATGGGCCCAGCCACTCCATGGCACATGGGATCCCCCCGGACCGGGGCACGAACCCATGTCCCCTGCATCGGCAGGCGGACTCCCAACCACTGGGCCACCAGGGAAGCCCCATCTGAAACATTTTAAATTAACTATACTTCAATTTAAATATATATATAGATATATAGTTGTGAAACAAATTTAGCTATATTAATATTAATGAGTTATGCAGATGAACAAGGTGAACATGAGGTTGATTTGGTCATTGGAACATCCTGATAATTGATGGCTGAATTTTGAGATTGTCTTTCACTCTTATTCCAGAATAACTTTTTGTGATAATGATAAATTATGTATTTATGTTTGATGTAGAATTATTTCTAAGAAGGAAAAGTAATTTAATATATTTTCTAAAAAGGGCAAAAAGTTTCGATATATTTGTAAATTTTCTTTTTCACAAAACAAAGGAATCTGCTAGAGTTTGGAATTGGAAGCTGCCCTTCAGTTTAGTTAATCAACTCTATCAACTTTATAGATGATAATATTTATTTTTAGTAAGAAAATGAAAATTCCCAGATTACAGTCCTATAAGCTGCCAAAAGTAAACAAGAAAATATTAAAATAATTTAACATTTCTCAAATAATTAAAGTATTATAAATTTTCATAATTAAAAAAATAATTTAAAGCTCTAGGAACTAGCATCTCTTTTTAAAATAATAAGGCAATGGAAGATATTTGATGATACTTCAACTTGTTTGGGAAAAAAGTAGAAAGCATAAAGCTCAGGAAATGATGACTGGCGTCAGAAATGTTTAATGTCCTTTTTGTGGGCAGTACAATGGAAAACATTTTTCAGGAGTTTCTGTGCAGGAGAGGAAGGTTTTGTTTTTTTGTTTTTGTTTGTTTGTTTGTTTGTTTTTTTAATGTAAAATGCAAACATTTGTCAGCAGCTACTAGGGTGCAGAAAAGAGGAAGCAAATTAGGGAGTTCTTTTTATCACTGGGAAGTAAGAAACAATATATGTTTACTGCTAACAATAATCAAATTAAAACTTTGTATCTCACTACAAACCATTTATCTACACCATAATAAATATCTTGTGGTAGGCTGACCATTTTTAAGGTAAGAATAAAAAGTCTTTTTCATTGATCTTTCATAATTATCATGTATATAATTTGAATTTCCAAAATCTTGAGACAGCTTACAAACAAAATAAGTCAATGTTATAGAAGTGGCTATATGTTGGAGGATTCAAAAACAAGTTTTATAGAAAAATCAAATGTAATTTCAATTATATGCACAATAAAATATTATTTATGATGATTTTTAAAACACAGAATGGTAAATAAAGTTTGAGTTAGTACTATGATGTGTTTTTGATGGGAAAAAGAGTTGGTTTAACATGTTTCCTTAATTACTAACTTTCTTAGTATTTGCCGTGAGAATATAACTATCAAATTAAATCAAGTTCTGTTTGTTTTTTACTTTGTTGGGCACATTCAATTTAAGTCTGTTAGAGAAACTAAGAAATGCTTCTAGCCAGATGTCAGTGAAGTAAAAAGAGTAGTTAACCCTGATTTATGTACTCATTACAAATCCAGCACATAGCAATTAAATGTTATTTTACATTTTAAATATATGAATAAAACAACAAGAATTGCCAAGTTTACATGATGACTCTATTACAGAGAGTTTACAACCTTAATTATAAGTTAATAGACTCTTTTGTCAATGTTTAAACATTTAGTGACCACAACAGAAATTCAGTAAGTAATCAGGTGTTCATTAGTAATTTCAGCTTAGCAAAGGCCCACATGTAATTCTAACCTTTGGTTTCTCCCCAGGAAGCCTCACTGATTTTTAGAACAATGGCATGGCTATTAATTGGCATATACCACCAAAAGGCTTCTTTAATTATGTGTACACTAGATATGAACTGAGAAAGTTTTGTGGCTTTAAAACCTAGTTTAAAAAATAATAATAATGATAAAAATCTTAACAGGGAATATTTTACGTAGTGTAGAATCATACTCAAATTCCTTTTGGTGTATTTTCCTGTGATTTGAGGAGTCATGGTACATGCAGATAGTAGTAAAATCATTTAAAGAAAATTAATGAAGCTTTTATATTACACACCATACTTTAAAATTAGCAGCCAAAGCAGATGTTTCAAGTATTAAAAAAAAGAGTCACTGTGGATTTTTCTCATCTCAAACAGCTCAATAGTACCTTCTCAAGGGACAGCTGCACTGCCTCATTTATGCTAAATTAATTATTTGTCTAGTATGCAGTGAGTCACAAATGCTATAAGCAAATGATAAAACACTATTTATTTCATAGGCATGCATCTCAAGAAAGGTATCACACATTCATTCCCAGTTTGTATAGGAAAGCATTTCTGTCTAATCTCCAATCTGGTTTCCACCCAGAGTAAACTCTATCAGGCATTTACAAATAATAAGTATGCAGTGTAGAAAATGCACTGTAAGATGTGGCTATGTTTACACGAGCAATAAAATAAATTTGATAGGTCTGGATAAAAGTGTAAACTCTAGAAAAACAAGCAGTTTTACTATTACTTCTCAACAAGTAAGCAGTTTTCCTGTGTCTTTGGATTAGGAAAGGAAGTAAGGATTGTAATCATTATCTATCAAACTTAAATTAATAAATTATCTTTGTGGTAAAGAATAGTGCTATGTTATTCACTGAACTGAGCAAAGAACATGCTGAATTAGAAAGTAGAGATACTTCTTTTTAAAATGGTGATTACTTTCCATGTCTAGTCTTATCCAAATAACCAGTTCATACTGGAACTAAGGTTTCTCTTGTTTAAAAAAATACATATTCATATATATTTAGAGAATGTCCCTGTTTTTCAAAGTATGTATATAAAATTATTAAATATAACTACAATTGGTTTAGTGTCTATTATGAGGAGAAAACCTTGTTAGGCACCTTGGTAGATCGTATATTATTTCTGATTTTCACAGCCGTACTTCAAGATACATCTCATGATCTCCATTTTCTAGATGAGAAAACATAGATTTTGAGAGGTTAAAGCACTTATTTGAGGTCCAACAGTTATTTTGTTCCTAATATTAGAGTTAAACCTAGATCTGGATGGCTCCAAGCCCCTATATATTCATCTGTACCACTTTTTCTCAAGAGCTTTAATCATCCTTTGCACTATCATCACAATATTTGTCTTATCTGCAGACAATATGCACTATTATCTTTTTAACATTTTAAAATTAACCTTAAAATTTTGGGTGTATATTAGAGATTTGGAATTAGAAATTATCTACAAATATAACGATTGATGCCACAGAGTGTATAAGTGTCTGTGATGACTAAGGGAAAGTACACAGTAGGAGGATTTAGGAAGGCTAAGAGTAAATCTTGGTAAATGTTCACTTTTAGGGGATGAAAAGATAAAACATAGATTTTATGAGAGTTTATACAAAATTAGAAGAAAATTTTCAGTGGAATCACATGCAATATAAGCTTCTTATGAAAAAATAAGATTGCACAAAAGCCACAGGTTTAGTGATTAGGTGATTATTGGTGAATTTATTTGTAGAATAGGGGTAAAACAAATTTTAAAGAATTAAGGTATGAGTTGGTGGTGGTGATAGGCACTATTGACTCACCGTTTAAGAAATTTGAATACTATATCCACCAAAATATTCTTGGTACAGATGAGATGGAACATGTTCAGAAATTGAGAGCAAGAAATGAGTGGAGAGAGATTTAAGATATAAAGGAAAGAAAAATGTTGGAGAAAAGTTGCAGAAGGAAAATATGTAGAGAATAGAATAAAGGGTGCAAGTAGGAGTTTAAGCAGAGAAGATGATACATTTTGCTTTATAACAGGAAAAATATGGGTAAAAATGGAAATCTTAAGGTAGAGAAAAATGAAGATTTGCAGAGTGTTTTGATCTCATCAGTAAAGAAAGGCATCTGCTGAAAATAAAATGTGATGGTGAGTTTGGGGGTTTGAAGAGTGGAAAATGTTTGAATATATGTTTTGTGAAGTGTAATAGGATGTCAACACTGATAAATAAAAGGATTGCAAAAGAACAGGGATGGTTCAGGTGACATTAGATAACATAAATCTGCAGTGGATCCAATTGGCACAGTTTCATAAATTTTTGTAGCAATGCTTCACCGTTCTGAAGTGGGAGCAGAGAAAGCAGAGTGGAAGTTCACTCAAGGTTAAGAAATGACATGTCATGAACAATAAAAGATCAAGAGGATACTACTAAAAAGAGAATTACTAAAATAATTGGCCATGTTCATGTGAATCAGATGTTAGAAATTCATTTGGGACTATTGTGAGAGGGCTAAATATTTCATCAAAACATGAGCCAAAATATCTCAGTGAGAGTGGAGAAATGAAGACTGCTCAGTGGGAGTGGGATGCAAAGAGGGAATTTCAGAACTTAAGATATTAGAGAAGAATATGTCTAACTAATGAGGGTAGAAAATATGGCCTGGTTGTGGGTGGTCAAAGTGAAGTAGAGGTAACAGTCATTGAAGATCAGAAACTTAAGAAATGATGATGCTATAAAAAGTCAACATTGTGCTGGAAAAGAATCACAAAGCTTTCAAATTCTTGATTCCCTTTTGTCTACGCCTTTGACCATAAGAAAATTTTCTTTTTTCCTCTGGAGAGATAGGTTGATCTTGAATATTATGTTAGAGATGTTATTTATGACAAAATTCAAACATATCCTACTATAAAAATATATAAAATTTCTTATGCTATATATCTTTATGGTAATAACCATTATACTCATATGGAAGATAGTCCCTGCCCTCAAGAAAACCTATGATCTTGTAGGCATGATATATAGTCAACCACAACATACAAATATTGTATGCATTTGTTCATAAATTTTATGTTTGCAATTTTATAGCGTCTCAAAACATACTTATTTTGTGGAATCTTCAGCAGCCCCTTTACTTGTTTGCTCTATAAGATACACTTGAAACCTTACTTTGTATGTAACATAAATATTTACTTCCAAAATTTCGGTCAGACCTTATTGTTGTCTGTTAACATTTAGTACACCTGCCAGAGCTGTTATTATTATAAGTTTCTGAAAAGTGGCACTAAAATGCTTTATCTAAGAGTACTCACTACTTTAAAATTAGGGCCAGTTTAAATTTTGGGACAAAGAATATAAATTTATTTCAAACAAGTGATAAACTACACATGTATAGAGGGAATAAAATTTGAAAGTCTCATCTTCCATTCTGGAATTTCCCAAATGTACAAACCTGTTCTTTCTTATTAAAATGTTTTAAAGGATTCAGAAAACTGAAGCACCTGATTTTCTTTTAAAATGGAATCACTCAGCCTACTTGAATATTGTGACTTAGCAGTGATTTGGGATCTCTGTCATTAATAGAAAGTTTTGCTTCTTTTTGCTAAGGGTTGAGGATTTGAAGCATAATAGCTGTTTAGAATTTATAACGGTCTCATTTCCAAGGAATACTGAATGGTAATGCATAATTCACCAATTCTGAACGTGCACAGTCATAAGCAAATTTCAAAAAATACTCGATCTTTCAAAATAAAATTCCTCAGCTATGTATCAGAATCAGTTAGGAAACTTTTGAAAATATATATTACAGGACTTTATCCCACACCTACTGAAGTCAGAAGCCCAAGATACGTAGCTCTAAATATCTATTTTAATAAGCCCTCTTCCTGTTGATTTTGATGCCATACAGGGACTGGTGTTTTGGAATTACTGATCTGGAGAAATTATCCAAAATTTGATGTATTTTAAATATAATATTTTCACAGTCATTTACTGAAAATTATATTTCACCACAGCCATTGTTTTTGAGCAGTAGTTTTTTTTTCTTCTTAGAATCATAAGATCATATATGTTAAAATTTAAGTATCAATTAGAGATCTATGGTAAAACCTCTATCCTAGTATAGCAATAATCCTTTCCACAATATCCTTGGTCATTTATCATCTGCTTGCAAACTTCCAGCATTGATTGGGGAAGGCCATCCATGCCCTAACATACATTATTTTTTAAATAACAGATTTACTGAGATATAATTCATATAACATAAAATTCCCTTTTTCAAAAATATACAGTTCAGTGGTCTTTAGTATTCACAGAGCTGTTCAACCATCATTACTATCAAATCTTTTTTTAAAAACATCTTTATTGGAGTACAATTGCGTTACAATGGTGTGTTAGTTTCTGCTTTATAACAAAGTGAACCAGTTATACATATACATATGTTCCCATATCTCTTCCCTCTTGTGTCTCCCTCCCTCCAGCCTCCCTATCTCACCCCTCTAGGTGGTCACAAACCGCCGAGCTGATCTCCCTGTGCTATGCAGCTGCTTCCCACTAGTTATCTATTTTACGTTTGGTAATGTATATATGTCCATGCCACTCTCTCACTTTCTCACAGCTTACCTTTTCCCCTCCCCAATCCTCAAGTCCATTCTCTAGTAGGTCTGCGTCTTTATTCCCTTCTTACCCCTAGGTTCTTCATGACCTTTTTTTTTTTCTTCTTAGATTCCATATATATGTGTTAGCATAGGGTATTTGTTTTTCTCTTTCTGATTTACTTCACTCTGTATGACAAACTCTAGGTCCATCCACTTCACTACAAAAAACTCAATTTCGTTTCTTTTTATGGCTGAGTGATATTCCATTGTATTTATGTGCCACATCTTCTTTATCCATTCATTCGATGACGGACACTGAGGTTGCTTCCATCTCCTGGCTATTGTAAATAGAGCTGCAATGAATATTTTGCTACATGACTCGTTTTGAATTATGGTTTTCTCAGGATTTATGCCCAGTAGTGGGATTGCTGGTCGTATGGTAGTTCTATTTGTAGTTTTTTAACGAACATCCATACTGTTCTCCATAGTGGCTGCACTAATTCACATTCCCACCAGCAGTGCAAGAGTGTTCCCTTTTTCCCACACCCTCTCCAGCATTTATTGTTTCTAGATTTTTTGATGATGGCCATTCTGACTGGTGTGAGATGATATCTCATGGTAGTTCTGATTTGCATTTCTCTAATGATTAATGATTTTGAGCATTCTTTCATGTGTTTGTTGGCAGTCTGTATATCTTCTTTGGAGAAATGTCTATCTAGGTCTTCTGCCCATTTTTGGATTGGGTTTTTTGTTTTTGTTATTGAGCTGCATGAGCTGCTTGTAAATTTTGGAGATTAATCCTTTGTCAGTTGCTTCATTTGCAAATGTTTTCTCCCATTCTGAGAGTTGTCTTTTGTTCTTGTTTATGGTTTCCTTAACTGTGCACAAGCTTTTAAGTTTCATTAGGTCCGATTTGTTCATTTTTGTTTTTATTTCCTTTTCTCTAGGAGGTGGGAGTATGGAAACGCAAAAGACCCAGAATAGCCGAAGCAATCTTGAGAATGAAAAGTGGAGCTGGAGGAATCAGGCTCTGTGACTTCAGACTATATTACAAAGCTACAGTAATCAAGAGAGTATGGTAATGGCACAAAAACAGAAATATAGATCAATGGAACAGGATAGAAAGCCCAGAGATAAACCCATGCACATATGGTCACCTTTTCTTTGATAAAGGAGGCAAGAATATACAGTGGAGAAAAGACAGCCTCTTCAATAAGTGGTGCTGGGAAAACTGGACAAGTACATGTAAAAGTATGAGATTAGAACACTCCCTAACACCATACACAAAAGTAAGCTCAAAATGGATTAAAGATCTATATGTAAGGCCAGCAACTATCAAACTCTTAGAGGAAAACATAGGCAGAACACTCTATGACATAAATTACTATCAAATCTTAGAACATTTTCATCAACCCCTCAAAAAATCCACTAACAATCACTCCCCTATTTCTTCTCCTTCCCATTCCTAGGCAGTCACTAATCTACTCTCTGTCTCTATAAATTTTCCCATCAAGGACATTTCATATACTATTTTGTATATAGCAGTTAGTATCTCTTAATCCAATACCCCTAACTTGCCCCTCTCCCCACTGGAAGCCACTAATTTGTCACCTGTATCTGTGTGTCTGTTTCTGTTTTGCTATATACATTCATTTGTACTATATTTTAGATTCCACATATAATTGACATCATACTGTATTTGTATGATATTTCACTAAGTATAATATTCTCTAGACCAATCCAAGTTGCCGCAATTGGCAGAATGTCATTATTTTTTGGTCTGAGTAATATTCCACTGTGTATATGTATGTATGTATATATATATATATATATATATATATATATTCTTTATCCATTCATCTGTTGAAGGGCTCTTGGGTTGCTTCCATATCTTAGCAATTGTAAAGAGTGCAGCTATGAACACTCGGGTGCATGGAACTTTTCGTCTTGTTCAGATATATATCCTGGAACAGATTTGCTGGGTCATATGGTAGTTATTTTTAGTTTATGAGTAAATTCTATACTGTTTTCAATGCTGGCTTCACCAATTTACATTCCCAGCAACAGTACACAAGTGTTCCCTTTTCTCCACATCCTCCACAATGTTGTTACTTGTAGACTTTTTGATGATAACCATCTTGCAGGTGTGAAATGATATCTCATTGATGTTTTGATCTATATTTCTCTGATAATTAGTGATACTGAGCATATTTTCATGTGACTGTTAACCATCTGCATGTCTTTTTTGGAAAAATGTCTTTTCAGGTCTTCTGCCCATATTTTGATTAGGTTGTTTCTCCTTTTGATATTGAGGTGTGTAAGTTGTGCATGTGTTTTGGATATTAAACCCTTGATTGTCATATCATTTGCAAATGTTTTCTCTCATTTTGTAGATTATCTTTTTGTTTTGTCCATGGTTTCCTTTGCAGTGGAAAACTTTTTAAGTTTAATTAGATCTCATTTATTTATTTTTTATTTTACTTCTTTTGCCTCTGGAGACAGATCAAAAAGAAAAAGAAAAAGAAAACATTGCTATGATTTATGTCAAAGCAGATTGTCCTTGTGTTTTATTCTAGGAGTTTTATGATTTCAGGTCGTACATTTAGGTCTTCAAACTTTTGAGTTTATTTTCACATATGGTGTGAGGGAATGTTCTAAAATCACTGTTTTACATGCAGCTGTCCATTTTTCCCAGCACCAATCACTGAAGAGACTATCTTTTCTCCACTGTATATCCTTGCCTTCTTTGCTGTAGATTAATTGATGATAGATGTGTGGGTTTATTTCTGGGAAGTCTATTCTGTTCCAATGGTCTGTGTGTCTGTTTTTTGTTCCACTACCATGCAGTTTTGATTGTTGTAGCTTTGTAGTATAGTCTGAAGCCTGGAAGGGTAATACCTCCAGCTTTCTTCCTTTTTCTCAACTGCTCATTGGCAATTTGGGGCTTTTGTGGTTACATATAAATTTTATAATTATTTGTTCTAGTTCTGTGAAAAGTGTCATGAGTATTTTGACAGAGATTGCATTAAATCTGTAGATTGCTTTAGGTAGTATGACCGTTTTAACAACATTATTTCTTCCAATCAAAGGGCATGGCATATATTTCCATTTCTTTGTATCATCTTCAATTTCCTTCATCAATGTTTTATTGTTTTCTTAGTATAGGTCTTTCATCTCTTTGGTTAAGTTTATTCCTAGGGATTTTCTTTTGTTGTGACTTTAGGTTGGATTTTCTTTTTTATTTTTTAACTTTCTCTGACTGGTAGTTCATTGTTAGTGTATAGACATGCAACAGATTTCTGTATATTAATCTTATACTCTGAAACCTTGCTGAATTCATTTATCAGTTCTAATAGTTTTTGGGTGGAGACTTTAGGGTTTTCTATAAAAAAGTATCATATCATCTCCAAAATAGTGACAGTTTTACTTCTTCCCTTCCATTTGGATAGCTTTTTTTTTTTTCTTGGCTGATTGCTGTGGTTAGGACTTCCAATACTGTGTTAAATGGAAGTGCATAGTGTGCATCCTTCTCTTTATCCTGAATTTAGAGGAAAGGCTTTTCAATGTTGAGTATGATGTTATCTGTGGATTTGTCATAAATAGCCTTTATTATGTTTATGGGGTTCCTTCTCTACTCGCTTTAATGAGAATTTTTATCATGAATGGATGTTGAATTTAGTCAAATGCTATTTCTGCATCTATTGAAATGATCATGTGATTTTTGCCTTTCCTTTTTTATTCTGGTCTGTTATTTTGGTTGATTTGAGAATGTTGAACCATCCTTTTGCCATGAAATAACTCAAACCTGATCATTCTGTATGATAATTTTTATATATTGTTGGATTCATTTTGCTATTATTTTGATGAGGATTATTGCATTTATTTATCAAATATATTGGCCTGTTTGTTTTTTTTTTGTAGTGTCTTTGTCTGGTTTTGTTATCAGGGAACTAGTGGCATAGAATAAATTTGTGAGTTTTCCATGCTCTTTAATTTTTTGGAATAGTTTGTGAAGAAGAGGTATTATTTCTTCTTCATATGTTTGGTATAATTTTCCTTTGAGGTTGTCCAGTCCTGGACTTTTATTTTCTTGGAGTTTATTCATTATAAATTCAAGTTCACTTCTAGTGATTGGTCTGTTCAAATTGTCTGTTTCCTCTTGATTCAGTCTTGGCCAGTTGTATGTTTCTAGAAATTTGTTCATTTCATCCTTGTTGTCCAATTCATTGCCGTATAACTCTTTGTAGTACTCTCTTATAAATTTTTGTATCTCTAGGGTATCAGTTGTTATTTCTCCTCTTTCTTTTCTTATTTTGTTTATTTGAGTCATCTCTCTTTTCTTCTTGGTTAGTTAGGCTAGAAGTTTAACAATTTTGTTTATCTTTTTAAAAAATCAGCTCTTGGAAATACAAATCAAAACTACAATGAGATATCACCTCATTCCAGTCAGAATAACAATCATCAAAATGCCTACAAATGATAAATGCTGGAGAGGGTGTGAAGAAAAGGGAAGCCTCTTATACTGTTGCTGCAAATATAAATTGGTACAACCACTATGGAGAACAGTATGGAGGTTCCTTAAAAAATTAAGAATAGAGCTACCATATGATCCAGCAATCCCACTCCTGGGTATATATCTGGAGAAAACCATGGTTCAAAAGGATGCATGCACCCTGATGTTCATATTATCATTGTTTACAATAGCCAAGACATGAAAACAACCTAAATGTCCATTGACAGATGAATGGGTAAAGATGTGGTACATATATACAATGGAATATTACTCAGCCATTAAAGAATGAAATAATGCCATTTGCAGCAACATGGATAGATCTGGAGATTATCATACTAAGTGAAGTAAGTCAGACAGAGAAATACAAATATCATATGATATCATTTATATGCAGAATCTAAAAAGAATGACACAAATGAACTTATTTACAAAACAGAAGCACTCACAGACTTAGAGAATGTACTTATGGCTACCACAGGGAAAGGGTTGGGGGAGAAGATAGATTGGGAGTTTGGAATTGGCATGTACACACTACTATATTTAAAACAGATAACCAACAAGGATCTACTGTATAGTAGATGGAACTCACCTCAATATTCTGTTATAACCTAAATGGGAAAATAATTTGAAAAAGAATGGATACTTGTATGGATATAACTGAATCACTTTGCTGTACCCCTGTAACTAACACATCATTGATAATCAACTATACTCCAATATAAAATAAAAAATTAAAAATAAAGTAGAGTTAAAAACAAACAAACAAAAGAACAGCTCTTGGTTTCATTGATCTTTTCTATTATTTTTTTCATCTCTATCTTATTTTCTCTGATCTTTATTCTTTCCATTCTTCTGCTGACTTTGGGCTTTAATAGTTCTTCTATTTATAATTATTTTAGCTGGTAGGCTAGGTATTTTTTTGAGATTTCTCTTGTTTCTTGAGGAAGGACTGTAATGCTGTAAATGTCCCTCTCATACTGCTTTTGCTGCATCTCATAGATCTTGGAGTGTTGTGTTTCCATTTTCATTTGTCTCAAGGTATTTTCTACTTTCTTCTTTTATTTCTTTCTTGACCCATTGACTGTATAGTTGTATGTTGTTTAGTATGCACATGTTTGTTTTTTCCATTTGTCTTTATATAATGGATTTTTAGTTTCATAAAGTTATGGCCAGAAAAAAATGCTTAATGAAATTTCCATGCCCTTCAACTTTTTGAGGCTCGTTTTGTGGTCTAGCATGTGATCGATCCTGGAGAGTGTTCCATGTGCAATTGAAAAGAATGTTTATTCTGCTGTTTTTGGATGGAATGTCCTGTAGATACCTATCATGTCCTAGTGGTCTATTGTGTAATTTAAGACCACTGGTTGCCTTGTTTATTTTTTCTCGGTTTATCTGTCCATTGATGTGTGTGTTAAAGTCCCCTACAATTATTGTATTATTGTCAACTTTTCTGTTATGCCCTGTTACTATTTGCTTTATATATATAGGTGCTCCTATATTGGTTGCATATATGTTAATGAGTATAATGTCCTCTTCTTGTATTGATTCCTTTATCACTATATACTGCTCTTCTTTTTCTTTTGCTATAGCCTTTTTTTTTGAAGTCTATTTTGTGCGATATGAGTATTGCTACCTCGGCTTTCTTGTCATTTCCTTTGGTATGAAATATCTTTTTCCAGCCCCTCACTTTCAGTCTGTGTGTCTTTAGCTCTGAAGTGAGTCTCTTGTATGCAGCTTATTAAAGGGCCTTCTTCGTTAATCCAATCTGTCACCTTTGTCTTTTGATTGGAGCACTTTGCTCATGATATTTAAAATAATTACCAATAAGTATGTACATTTGCCATATTTTTACTTGTTTTTCAGGTGCTTTTGTAGTTCTTATCTGTTAATTTCTTGTTCTTTTTCTTTCTTCCCTTGTGGTTTGATGATTTTCTTTAATTAGTATGCCTGCATTCTTCTATTTGTAATTTTTGTGTATCTGTTTTAGGTTTTTGTTCTGTGGCTACCATGGGGTTCACATCTGTTGACCTATTATTATATCTGCATATTTTAAACTGACAATCATTTAATTTAAAACTCATTCTAAAAGTTCTACATTTTTTATTCCCCTCTCTCACATTTTGTTTTTTGAGTTCATACTTTACATCTTCATGCTCATCTCTTAACTGTTTCTTGCAGTTATAGTTGCTTTTACAATGTTTTGTCTTATAATCTATGTATTGGCCTATATAAGTGCTTGATACTCAGTTCTTACTATATATTTATCTTTTCTAGTGGGATTTTTCCATTACTATAGATTCTTACTTAATTTCCATTTAGAGAAGACACTTCAACATTTTTTTAGGGTAGTTTTAGTATTGCTGAACTCTCAGGTTTTGCTTGTCTGAGAATTTCTTTACTTCTATTCTAAATGATAATTTTGCTGGGCAGAGTATGCTAGGTTTATGAATTTTCCCTTTCAGAACTTTGAAAGTATTATGTGACTCCCTTCTGGCCTGCAAAGTTTCTGCAGAGAAAACAGCTGATAGCCTTATAGGGATTCTCTTGTATATGACTCTTCATTTTTCTCTTGCTGCCTTTAGAATTCTCTTTACTTTTGCCATTTTAATTGTGATATATCTTGATGTGGATCTGTTTTGATTCATTTTGTTTGGAACTATCAGTGCTTCCTATACCTGGATATTTCTTTCTTTCTTCAGGTTTGGGAAATTTTCAGCCATAACTTCCTCAAATACATTTTTGATCCCCTGCTATTTCTCTTCTCCGTCTGGGACCCTATAATAGGAATGTTGGTACACTTAATGTTATCCCATATATCTCTTAAATTTCTTTCAATTTTTAAAATTTGTTTTTCTTTCTGCTGTTCTGATTGGGTGATTTCCATTATACTACTTTCCAGATCATTTATGCAGTCTTCTGTATTACTTAGTCTACTACCCATCACTTCTAGTGTGTTTTTTATGTCAGTTATTGAATTCTTTATTTCTGATTGGGTATTTTTTATACTTCTTAGTTTCTTGTTAAAATGTTTACTGTTTACATCAATTATTTTCCCTAATTGAGTTAACATTTTTATTGCCAAAGTTTCAAATTATTTATCTGATAAATTGTTTATTTCTGTTTCATTATTTATATTTTTCAGGGATTTTGTCTTGCTATTTCAACTGAGAGTAGTTACTTTGCCTTTCCATTTTGATTAATTTTCTTTGAAAAAAATGGTCTTGAAGGGGTGTTCTTATGAGTGAGCATCCCTATACAGATTGTGTGTGTCCAATGGTGAGAGAGCTAGATATGACCTGGTTGCATGTCACATCTTTCAAAGTGTCCTGGCTGCCCTCTCCTTGGTGTGGGGGTGGGGCTGGAGATCGAGGGGCTAGAGTTGACTCTGGGTGTGAGGTGGGAATTCCCCTCTGTTCAGTGGCTGTCACTGCCCTATCAGAGCCAAGGTCTGATCCTATGTTGCTGGAGAAGAAGCCCAGAGGGTCAGGATCAATTTGGCTCTGCTTCCTTTAAGTGCGTGTTTTTCTTTCTCCCTCACTGTGACCCTTGCCCCATAGGAGGGAAGTGATGAGGTAACTGGTGCTTGTGCACAGACAAAGGTCTAATGTACTGCCTGTGTAGGTACCAGTATCTCCACTTAGGCACAGCCTCAGGTGCAAGTCTCCTTTGTCCCTAACTGCATATCACTGCCCTTAGTCTCTGCCACCCCTGCCCTGCTATGGAATTGTTCCAGAAGACTTGTAGGGGTTCATATGGACTCCTGGCATGTATTGTGATGTGAGCTGTGATGGAACAACCACCATCAGAGATCTGGGCAGCTTCTGAGGCACCCCTTGAGTAAGAACCAACAATGGCTTCTACCACTTCACACAGGCCCCCTGCAGGACTTGGTCACCTCTGCAGCCTACTTTTGAGTCTTTTTCACAGTTATGGATGCCCCAGATCCAGTGCCACAGTGTGGTGTGGAGTGAGTGAGGCCAAAGTGTTCACTCAGTTCAGGCTCAGGCACTCAGTGAGAAGGTTGCAGGAAACCCAGCTGCCCTTAGAACAAACCACTCTTTTCCCTGCTTCAGGGGCTATCCACTGCCATGTGCTCCTCATGAGTGGAGTGCAGGCTTCCCATAGCTGTTCTGTCTGTTCCACTTGTCCTCCAACCAGGTAAGGGGGTTTGTCTCCCCCATGTAGGACCTCAGGACATGGGCATCCCATTTGTGGCTCAAACCACTCACTCCCCAGCGTGAGTGTTGACCTGTGAGTGTTCAATCTCCTTTCCCTCTCAGTTCCCTCCCAGGTGCACAGATCCCAACCAGATCACTCTCCTTCCCTTCCTATATGATGAAGAGGATATCATTCTTATAGCCTTGGTTGTACAAGAGTCCTTCTGCCAGTTTCCAGTTAGTTATAAGTGAGAATTTATTCCACATGTAGATGTATATTTGATGTGTTCATGTGGGAAGGTGAGCTCCATGCCCTCTTATTCTGCCATCTTGATCTCCTCCTTCTATGAATTGTTTACTTATGGAATTTTCCATTACATATTTTTTTAAATCACAGCTGATTGCAGGTAACTGAAACTGCAGAAAGTGAAACCACAGATAAGGGGGGACAACTATAATCCTATAAATATTTATGTATAAGTTTTGTGAGTGCACATGTTTTCGATTCTTTTGGGCATATACCTAAGAGTGGAATTGCTGGTTCATTTGGTAACTTTATATGTTTAACTTTTTGAGGAACAGCCATACTATTTTCCAAAGTAGTTGTACCACTTACAATCCCAACAGTATTGTGTGAGAGGTCCAGTCTCTCAACATCCTTCCTTATTGTTTGTCTTTTATCTCACACATTCTAGTCATTGTGGTATCTCACTGTGGTTTTGATTTATATTTCTCTCATGGGTAAAGATGTAAAGCTTGTTTTCATGTTTTAAGAGTTCTTTGTATACTGTGATACAAATCCCTTATAAAATATTATTTGGAAATATATTGTCCTGTTCATCATCTTGTCTTTTTACACTTTGGATGGTATTATTTGCAGCACAAAAGTTTTTAATTTTGGTGAAGTCCAATTTATCCGTTTTTTTCTATTTGTTGCTCCTTTTTTGGTGTTATATCTAAGACAATATTGTCTGTTCCAAAGCCATGAAGATTTATTCCTATGTTTTCTTCTAATAGTTTTATAATTTTTATGTTTACATGTATGTCTATAATCCATTTTGAGTCAATTTAATATATGTTGTACAAAATAACTATACTTTATAAAATGCTCCCTTATAATAAGCCCACATCTCCTTGTGGTATCTATTCTCTTCAGTCTTAGTGATTTCCTCTAAAATGGAAGGAAACTAAGTGTATTCTGTTATCAACATATGAACCATCAAATACTTGAATTCAACTCTCATGACTCCTACTACCCCTTCAAAGACTATATCTCTCCAAGTTTAAGATTTCTGGCTTCATCAGTCATTCTTTAATGCCAATACTTTATATCTATCAGTGGAGACTAAGATGGCACAAGCTTAGTTGACAATGACCTACTACTACTGACTCACTCAACTAAACTTCCAGGCCCTAGGCAGTTAACAATATTTTATAAAACATTATATCATATTTAAACAATATTTTGCAAACGAAGGAATGAAAACCTCCTGCAAAATCCTCTCGTTTCATTTCAAATGTTTTCCATGTTCTCTTACAGCCTATTCTTGGATACATATATTTTACACATGAAATCACAGTGTACGTTCAATTTTGTACACTACCCCTACACTAAATAAAACATTGTTATTGTGAAACACTTGATATACTGCAAGAATCTCCTAACTATAATCCTAGACCCAGCCTCATAGTCACTCCAATTAGCCTAGCATACTATCACCAGCTTACTATTACCTAAATGCTACATTATATCCATTAGTGCCTTGCTCAAAAGTCTTTGTGAGCCCCCTATAACTTTCAGAATAACGTTCAAGCATGCAAGTACCAGACATATCTACATTCAAATTCCAGCTCTTCTCTTGAAAGTTCTTTAATTTGGGGCAAGTAACTCAGTCTTACTAAGCATCCGTTATCTCCACTATAAAATGGGCATAATAATACCTACCTTGGAAAGCTATTATGAAAACTAATAAGACAATTATCAGTGCTCAAAGAAAGGACAACAAGAGGAGGTACTATTCCATAATCTACCTTAGTGTTTGCAAATGCATGTCATTTGTGCCCCTGTTGTCACACTTCAGAACCCACCACAAACTTCTAATAACTGACTGCAGCACTTTTTACCATTCAGGACTAAATATAACCTCTCCAGTCTCAATCTGATAGGATTTATTGTGCAAGATATCATTTGCTCTTCGAGATCTTTCTCCAACCAATATTTCCTAGTCTTTCTTTCAATTTCCCCATGAAGGGAAGCTCTAATGAAATGAATCTACCTGCTAACACAAATATGTCACACAGATTTCAATTACTACGACATTACTTGAAACAATTTCTTCACCAAAAATATTTACTCACTTATTTCTGTGTTCATAAAAATTTTACACATCTTTCAGGATCCTAATAAATTCTTCACCTATTTCATGAATCCTTTTTGAACCACCAGCAGATATTTTTTGTCTCCTTATTTTCAGTTTCTTTCGTTAGTCTGTATTCTTATCACAGTCAATTTGTTATTCTATTTTGTTTTATTTAAATTTTATTGGGGTATAGTCGATTTACAATGTGTTAGCTTCTGCTCTACAGCAAAGTGAATAATATATGTATATATATATATATATATATATATATATATATATATATCCACTCTTCTTTACATTCTTTTTCAGTATAAGCCATTACAGAGTACTGAGTAGAGTTCCCTGTGCTATACTCTAGGTCCTTATTAGTTATCTATTTTATATATAGTAGTGTGCATGTGTCAATACCAATCTTCCAATTTATCTCTTCTGCTGCTTACCTCCTCATAACGATACGTTTATTTTTTATAATTATAACTCTATTACTGTTTTGTAGATAAGCCCACTTGTAGCCTGTTTTAGATTCCACATATAAGTGCTATCATATATGTGTCTTTCTCTGTCTGACTTACTTCACTCTGTATGACAACCTCTCCTTCCAAACATGTTGCTGCAAATGGCATTATTCTGTTCTTTATTATGGCTGAGTAATATTCCATTGTATATATGTAGATCTTCTTTATCTATTCCTCTGTTGATGAACATTTATATTGCATCCATGTCCTGGCTACTGTAAATAGTGCTGCAAAGAACATTGGGGGTATATGTATCTTTTTGAATTATGGTTTTCTCTGAATATATGCCCAGGAATGGGATTGCTGGATCATGTGGGAGCTCCATTTTTAGCTTCTGAAGGAAGCTTCCTACTGTTCTCCTTAGTGGCTGCACCAGTTTACATTCCCACCAACAGTGTAGGGGGCTTCCCTTTACATCACACCTTCTCCAGCATTTATTGTTTGTAGAGTTTTTTGATGGTGGCCATTCTGACCAGTGTGAGGTGATACCTCATTGTAGATTTGATTTGCATTTCTCTAATAACTAGTGATGTTGAACATATTTTCATGTGCTTTATGGATACCTGTATGGCTTCCTTGGAGAAATGTCTTTTTAGATCTTCCACCAATTTTTTGATTGGGTTGTTTCTGTGTTTTTTGATATGGAGCTGCATGTGTTGTTTGTATATTTTGGAGATTAATCCTTTGCTAGTTGCACTATTTGAAAGTATTCTCTTCCATTCTGAGGGGTTGCCTTTTTGTTTTGTTCATGGTTTCCTTGCTGTGCAAGAGCTTTTAAGCTTAATTAGGTCCCATTTCTTTATTTTTGTTTTTATTTTTATTACAATAGGAGATGGATAAAAAAAGATCTTACTGTGATTTATGTCAGAGACTGTTCTGCCTATGTTTTCTTGCAAGATTTTGTAGTGTCTGGCCTTACATTTAGGCTTTTAATCCATTTTGAGTATATTTTTTATGCATGGTGTTAGGGTGTGTTTTAAATTCATTCTTTTACATGTGGCTGTCCAGTTTTCCCAGCACCACTTACTGAAAAGGCTGTCTTTCTCCATTGTATATTCTTGCTTCCTTTGTCATATATTAGATGACCATAGGTGTATGGATTTATCCCTTGAATTTCTATCCTGTCCCATTGATCTATATTTCTGTTTTTATGGCAGTACAATACTCTTTTGATGACTGTAACTTTGTAGTGTAGTCTGAAGTCAGGGAGCCTGATTCCTCCAGCTACCTTTTTCTTTAACAAGATTGTTTTGGCTGAGAAAGACCTTCAAGATGGTGGAGGAGTAAGACGTCGAGATCAACTTCCTCCCCACAAACATATCAAAAATACATCTACATGTGGAACAACTCCTACAGAACACCTACTGAACGCTGGCAGAAAACCCCAGACTTCACAAAAGGCAAGAAAATTCTCATGTACGTGGGTAGGGCAAAAGAAAAAAGAAAAAGCAGAGAAAAAAGAATAGGGACAGGACCTGCCCCTCTGGGAGGGAGCTGTGAAGTAGGAAAAGCTTCCACACACTAGGATACTCCATCACTGGTGGGGATGGGGGAGGGTAAGCTTCGAAGCCACAGAGGAGAGAACAGCAACAGGGATGTACAGGTCAAAGCAGAGAGATTCCCACACAGAGGATCAGTGCTGACCAGCACTCACCAGACTGAAATGCTTGTCTGCTCACCCACCAGGGTGGGTAGTGGTTGGGAGCTGAGGCTCTGGCTTTGGAGGTTAGATCCCAGGGAGAGGACTGGGGTTGCCTTCGTGAAGACAGCCTGAAGGGGGCTCGTGTGCCACAGCTGGCTGGGAGAGAGTCTGGGAGAAAGTCTGGACCTCCAAGAGAGGAATAGACCATTGTTTCGGGGTGTGCGAGGAGAGGAGCTTCCTGCTGCATGTGCCCACCGATGGCAGAACACTGCCTAAGCAAACGCCAGAGATGGGGGCAAGCTGCGGATTTCCTCTCATACCACAGAAATGGGCATGGACCACTAACGCTGCTGCTGCTGCCACCAAGAATCCTGTGTGCAAGCGGAGGTCACTACCCACCCCACCCCCCGGTAGCCTATGCAGCATGCCACTGCCAGGGTCCTGTGATCCAGGGACAACTTCCTCAGGAGAACACATGGCACAACTTAGGCTGTTGCAACATCAAGCTGGCCACCACAGGCTCACACTGCATTCCAGTTATGACTACCATACCCCTCCCTTTCCCCAGCCTGAGTGAGCAAGAGAGCTCTAGTCAGCCACTGCTTTAACTGCCTCCTGTCTGGGTGGGTAAAAATTGCCTGAGGGTGACCTACATGCAGAGGTGAGGTAAAAAACAAAGTTGAACAACAGGAGCTGTGTGAACAAAGAAGAGAAAGGGAACTTTCGCCATGCAGCCTCAGGAGCAGCAGATAATTCTCGCAATCAACTTGATAAACTCTGCATCTGTGCAATGCTTGAATAGAAAACAAATGTTCCCAAAATTGAGGTGGTGGACTTTGGGAGCAACTGTAGACTTGGGGTTTGCTTTCTGCATCCAATTTGTTTTTGGTTTTGTTTATCTTAGTTTAGATTTTAGTGGTTGTTTTCATTGGTGGATTTGTTTATTGGTTTGGTTGCTCTCTTCCTTTTTTTTTAATCTTTCTCCTCTTTTTCTGACTGTGTGTATATGTTTCTTTGTGTGATTTTGGCTGTATAGTTATGATTTTACCATGTGTTTTGCGGTTCTATCTCTTAGGGTATTTTTCTTCCTTTTCTTCTGAGCTGTGTAGCTGGCAGGATCCTGTTCCTCTGGTCTGGTGTTGGGCCTGAGCCTCCGAGGTGGAAAGCCAAATCCAGGACACTGGACCACCAGAAACTTCCTGGCTCCATGTAATATTAAATGGCAAGAGCTCTCTGACACATTTCTGCCTCAACAATAAGATGCAACTCCACCCAAAGGCCAGCAAGTTCCAGTGCTAGACTCTGCATGCAAAACAAAGAGCAAGACAGGAACACAACCACATCCATTAACAGAGAGGCTGTATAAAGTCAGACTAAGTTCACAGACACCTGAAAACACACCAAAAAATGAGGCCCTGCCTACCAGAAGGACAAGATCCAGCCCCACCCAACAGAAAACAGGCACTAGGCCCCCAAACCAGGAATCTTAACAAGCCACTGAATCAACCTCACCCACTGGGGCAAAGACCAAAAATAACAAGTACTACAAAACATGCAACCTGTGAAAAGGAGACCCCACACTGTAAGTTAAACAAAATGGGAAGACAGAGAAATATGCAGCAGATGAAGGGGAAAGGTAAAAACCCAACAGATAAAGCAAATGAAGAGGAAAATGGCAGTCTACCAGAAAAAGAATTCAGAGTAATGATAGTAAAGATGATCCAAACTTTCAGAAATAGAATGGAGAAAATATAACAAACATCTAACAAGGACCTAAAAGAAATAAAGGATAAACAAACAATGATGAACAACACAATAAATGAAATTAAAAATATTCCAGAAGGAATCAATAGCAGAATAACTGAGGCAGAAGAACGGATAACTGACCTGGAAGATAAAATAGTGGAAAAAACTGCCACAGAGCAGAATAAAGAAAAAAAATTTGAAAAGAAGTGAGGACAGTCTCAGAGACTTCAGGGAAAACATTAAACAAACAAACATTTGAATTATAGGGCTCTCAGAAGAAAAGAAAAAGAAAGTGTCTGAAAGAATATTTGAAGAGATTGTATTCAAAAACTTCCCTAACATGGGAGAGGAAATAGTCAATCAAGTTCAGGAAGCAGAGAGTCCCATACAGGGTAAATCCAAGGAAAAACATGCCAAGACACATATTAATCAAACTAATAAAAATTAAATACAAAGAAAAACTATTAAAAGCAGCAACAGAAAAGCAAAAATTAACATACAAGGGAATCCCCATAAGGTTAACAGGTGATCTTTCAGCAGAAACTCTGAAAGCCATAAGGGAGTGGTAGGACATAGTTAAAGTGGTGAAAGGGAAAAATCTACAACCAAGATTACTCTACCCAGCAAGGATCTCATTCAGATTCTATGGAGGAATTAAAACTTTTACAGACAAGCAAAAGCTAAGAGAATTCAGCATCACCAAACCAGCTTTACAACAAATGCTAAAGGAACTTCTCTAGACAAGGAACACAAGAGAAGGGAAAGACCTGTAAAAACACACCCAAAACAACTAAGAAAATGGTAATAGGAACATGCATATTGATAATTACCTAAAATATAAATGGATTAAATACTCCAACAAAAGACACAGACTGGCTGAATGTATACAAAAACAAGACCCTTATGTATGCTGTCTACAAGAGACCTACTTCAGACCAAGGGACACCTACAGACTGAAAATGAGGGGATGGAAAAATTTGTTCCATGCAAATGGAAATAAAAAGAAAGCTGGAGTAGCAATTCTCATATCAGACAAAATTGACTTTAAAATAAAGACTATTACAAGAGATAAAGAAGGACACTACATAATGATCAAGGGATCAATCCATGAAGAAGATATAACAATTGTAAATATTTATTCACACAACACAGGAGCACCTCAATATATAAGGCAAATGCAAAGAGACATAGAAGGGGAAATTGACCAAAATACAAAAGTAGTAGGGGACTTTAACACCCCACTTTCACCAATGGACAGATCATCCAAAATGAATATAAATAAGGAAACACAAGCTTTAAAAGACACATTAGAGAAGATGGACTTAATTGATATATAGAGAACATTCCAACCAAACAGAACAGAATACACTTTCTTCTCAGGTGCACATGGAATATTCTCCAAGATAAATCATATCTTGGATCACTAAACAAACCTCAGAAAACTTAAGAAAAGTGAAATCTTATTAAGTATCTTTTCTGACCACAAGGCTTTTAGACTAGATATCAAGTAGAGGAAAAAAAACACTGCATAACTTACAAACATATGGAGGCTAAACAATACACTTCTAAATAACCAAGAGATCACTGAAGGAATCAAAGAGGAATTCAAAATATACCTAGAAACAAATGACAATGAAAACACGACAACCCAAAAACTATGGGACATAGCAAAAGCAGTTCTAAGAGGGAAGTTTATAGGAATAAATTCCTAACTCAAGAAAATTCTCAAAAAAACCAACCTAACATTACACCTAAACCAATTAGAGAAAGAAGAACAACAAGAAAGAAAAATTAGCAGAAGGAAATAAATCATAAAGATCAGATCAGAAATAAATGAAAAATAAATTAAGGAAACAATAGCAAAGATGAGTAAAACTAAAAACAATTTCTTTGAGAAGATAAACAAAATTGATAAATCGTTAGCCAGACTCATCAAGAAAAACGGGGAGCAGACTCAAATCAAAAGAATTAGAAATGAAAAAGAAGTAACAACTGACACTGCAGATATACAAATGATCATGAGAGTCTACTGCCAGCTACTATATGCCAATAAAATGGACAACCTGGAAGAAATGGACAAATATTTAAAAAGTACAGTCTTCCAAGACTGAACCAGGAAGAAATAGAAAATATGAATAGACAAATCACAGTAATGAAAATGAAACTTTGTTTAAAAATCTTACAACAAACAAAATCCCAGGACGAGATGGCTTCAGAGGTGAATTCTATCAAACAGTTAGAGAAAACACCTATCTTTCTCAAACTCTTCAAAAATATAGCAGAGGGGGGAAAGCTCCCAAACTCATTCTCTGAGGACACCATCACCCTGATGCCAAAACCAGACAAAGGTGTCACACACACAAAAAAGCTACAGGCCAATATCACTGATGAACATAGATGCAAAAATCCTCAACAAAATACTAGCAAACAGAATCCAACAGCACATTAAAAGGATCATACCCCATGTTCAAATGAGGTCTATCCCAGGAATGCAAGGATTCTTCAATGTACAATAATCAATCACTGTGATAAACCATATTAAAAAACTGAAGGATAAAAACCATATGGTAATCTCGATAGATGCAGAAAAATCTTTCAAAAACATTCAACACACCTTTATGTTAAAAACTCTCCCAAAAGTAGCATAGAGGGAACCTACCCCAAAATATTAAAAGCCATATATGACAAGCCCACAGCCAACATCACTCTCAATGGTGAAAAATTGAACCGTTTCTTCTAAGATCAGGAAAAAAACACAAGGGTGCCCACTCTCACCAATATTATTCAAAATAATTTTGGAAGTTTTATCCATGGCAATCAGAGAAGAAAAAGAAATTAAAGGAATCCATATTGGAAAAGAAGAAAAACTTTCGCTTTTTGCAGATGACATGGTACAATACATAGAGAATCCTAAAGATGTTATGAGAAAATTTTGAGAGCTAATCAATGAATATGGTAAAGTAGAAGGACACAAAATTAATGCACAGAAATCTCTTGTATCCCTATACACTAATGATGAAAAATCTGGAAGGGAAATTGAGGAAACACTACCATTTACCATTGCAACAAAAGGAATAAAATACCTAGGAATAAACCTAACTAAGAAGACAAAAGACCTGTATGAAGAAAACTATAAGACACAGATGAAAGAAATTAAAGATGATACAAACAGATGGAGAGATATGCCATGTTCTTGCATTGGAAGAATCAACGTTGTGAAAATGACTATACTACCCAAAGCAATCTACAGATTCAATGCAAACCCTATCAAATTACCAATGACATTTTTCACAAAATTAGAACACAGTTTCCCAATTTGTGTGGAAACATAAAAGACCCTCAATAGCCAAAGCAATCTTGAAAAAGAAAAACGGAGCTGGAAGAATCAGGCTCCCTGACCTCAGACTATACTACAAAGCTACAATAATCAAAACAGTATCATACTGGCAAAAAACAGAACTATAAATCAATGGAAAGGGATAGAAAGCCGAGAGATAAACCAACGTAAATATGGTCACCTTATCTTTGATAAAGGAGGCAAGAATATACAATGGAGAAAATACAGTCTCTTCAATAAGTGGTCCTGGGAAAACTGGACAGCTCCACGTAAAAGAATGAAATTGGGACACTTCCTAACACCATACACAAAAATATACTCAAAATGTTTTAAGGACCTAAATGTAAGGCCAGACATATAATACTCTTAGAGGAAAACATAGTCAGAACACGTTGTGACATAAATCACAGCAAGATCCTTTTTGAACCACCTCCTAGAGAAATGGAACTAAAAACAGAAATAAATAAATGGGACCTAATGAAACTTAAGAGATTTTGCACAGCAATGAAACCATAAACAAGATGAAAATACCACCCTCAGAATGGGAGAAAATATTTGCAAAGGAAGCAACTGACAAAGGATTAACCTCCAAAAGATACAAACATCTCATGCAGCTCAATATCAAGTAAACAAACAACCCAATACAAAAATGGGTGGAAGACTAGACATTTTTTTCAAAGAAGTCATATGAATTGCCAACAAACACATGAAAAGATGCTCAACATCACTAATTATTAGAGAAATGCCTATCAAATCCAAAATGAGGTATCACCTCACATGGGTCAGAATGGTCATCATCAAAAAATCTACAAATGATAAATGCTGGAGAGCATATGGAGAAAAGGGGACCCTCTTATACTGTTGGTGGGAATGTAAATTTATACAGCCACAATGGACAACAGTATGGAGGTCTCTTAAAATGCTAAAAATAGAACTACCATATGACCTAGCAATCTCACTACTGGGCATAAACCCTGAGAAAACCATAATTCAAAAGGATACATGTGGGCTTCCCTGGTGGCACAGTGGTTGAGAGTCCGTCTGCCGATGCAGGGGACACAGGTTCATGCCCTGGTCTGGGAATATCCCACATGCCGTGGAGCAGCTGGACCCGTGAGACATGGTCACTGAGCCTGTGTGTCCGGAGCCTGTGCTCCACAACAGGAGAGGCCACAGCAGTGAGAGATCCGTGTACCACACACACAAAAAAAAGGATACATGTACCACAGTGTTCATTGCAGCACTATTTACAATAGCCAGGACATGGTAGCATTGACAGATGAATGGATAAAGAAGATGTGGAATATTACTTATTCCATAAAAAGGAATATTGCTCAGCCTTAAAAAGTAAAGAAACTGAGTTATTTGTTGTGAGGTGGATGGACTTAGAGTCTGCCATACAGAGTGAAATAAGTCAGAAAGATTAAAACAAATGCTGTATGCTAACACATATACATGGAATCTAGAAAAAAAAAGATTCTGATGAACCTAGGGGAAGGACAAGAATAAAGACACAGATGTAGAGAATGGACTTGAAGACATGTGGAGGGCCAAGAGTAAGCTGGGATGAAGTGAGAGAGTAGCATGGACATATATACACTACCATATGTAAAATAGATAGCTAGTGGGAAGCAGCTGCATAGCACAGGGAGATCACCTTGGTGTTTTGTGACCACCTAGAGGGGTGGGATAGGGAGGGTGGGAAGGAGGTGCAAGAGGGGGGTATATGGTGATATATGTATACAATAGTTGATTCACTTTGTTATATAGCAGAAACTAACACAACATTGTAAAGCAAGTATATTCCAATAAAGGTTTTTTCAAAAAGATTGTTCTCCAATTAATCTTTGGATTAATCTCCAAAATATACAAACAACACATGCAGCTCCATATCAAAAAACACAGAAACAACCCAATCAAAAAATTGGTGGAAGATCTAAAAAGACATTTCTCCAAGGAAGCCATACAGGTATCCATAAAGCACATGAAAATATGTTCAACATCACTAGTTATTAGAGAAATGCAAATCAAATCTACAATGAGGTATCACCTCACACTGGTCAGAATGGCCACCATCAAAAAACTCTACAAACAATAAATGCTGGAGAAGGTGTGATGTAAAGGGAAGCCCCCTACACTGTTGGTGGGAATGTAAACTGGTGCAGCCACTAAGGAGAACAGTAGGAAGCTTCCTTCAGAAGCTAAAAATGGAGCTCCCACATGATCCAGCAATCCCATTCCTGGGCATATATTCAGAGAAAACCATAATTCAAAAAGATACATGCACCCCCAATGTTCTTTGCAGCACTATTTACAGTAGCCAGGACATGGATGCAATATAAATGTTCATCAACAGAGGAATAGATAAAGAAGATCTACATATATACAATGGAATATTACTCAGCCATAATAAAGAACAGAATAACGCCATTTGCAACAACATGGCTGGAAGGAGAGATTGTCATATAGAGTGAAGTAAGTCAGACAGAGAAAGACACATATATGATAGCACTTATATGTGGAATCTAAAACAGGTTACAAATGAGCTTATCTACAAAACAGTAATAGAGTTATAATTTTAAAAAATAAAGGTATCGTTATGAGGAGGTAAGCAGCAGAAGAGATAAATTGGAAGATTGGTATTGACACATGCACACTACTATATATAAAATAGGTAACTAATAAGGACCTAGAGTATAGCACAGGGAACTCTACTCAGTACTCTGTAATGGCTTATACTGAAAAAGAATGTAAAGAAGAGTGGATATATATATATGTATATATATATGTATACATATATGTATATATACATATATTATTCACTTTGCTGTAGAGCAGAAGCTAACACATTGTAAATCAACTATACCCCAATAAAATTTAAATAAAAAACAGAATAACAAATTGACTGTGATAAGAATATAGACTAAAGAAAGAAACTGAAAATAAGGAGACAAAAAAATATCTGCTGGTGGTTCAAAAAGGATTCATGAAATAGGTGAAGAATTTATTAGGATCCTGAAAGATGTGTAAAATTTTTATGAACACAAAAATAAGTGAGTAAATATTTTTGGTGAAGAAATTGTTTCAAGTAATGTCGTAGTAATTGAAATCTGTGTGACATGTTTGTGTTAGCAAGTAGATTCATTTCATTAGAGCTTCCCTTCACGGGGAAATTGAAAGAAAGACTAGGAAATATTGGTTGGGGAAAGATCTCGAAGAGCAAATGATATCTTGCACAATAAATCCTATCAATAGATTGAGACTGGAGAGTTTATATTTAGTCCTGAATGGTAAAAAGTGCTGCAGTCAGTTATTAGAAGTTTGTGGTGGGTTCTGAAGTGTGACAACAGGGGCACAAATGACATGCATTTGCAAACACTAAGGTAGATTATGGAATAGTACCTCCTCTTGTTGTCCTTTCTTTGAGCACTGATAATTGTCTTATTAGTTTTCATAATAGCTTTCCAAGGTAGGTATTATTATGCCCATTTTATAGTGGAGATAACGGATGCTTAGTAAGACTGAGTTACTTGCCCCAAATTAAAGAACTTTCAAGAGAAGAGCTGGAATTTGAATGTAGATATGTCTGGTACTTGCATGCTTGAACGTTATTCTGAAAGTTATAGGGGGCTCACAAAGACTTTTGAGCAAGGCACTAATGGATATAATGTAGCATTTAGGTAATAGTAAGCTGGTGATAGTATGCTAGGCTAATTGGAGTGACTATGAGGCTGGGTCTAGGATTATAGTTAGGAGATTCTTGCAGTATATCAAGTGTTTCACAATAACAATGTTTTATTTAGTGTAGGGGTAGTGTACAAAATTGAACGTACACTGTGATTTCATGTGTAAAATATATGTATCCAAGAATAGGCTGTAAGAGAACATGGAAAACATTTGAAATGAAACGAGAGGATTTTGCAGGAGGTTTTCATTCCTTCGTTTGCAAAATATTGTTTAAATATGATATAATGTTTTATAAAATATTGTTAACTGCCTAGAGCCTGGAAGTTTAGTTGAGTGAGACAGTAGTAGTAGGTCATTCATGGTCTTTTGTGTTTCCATACAAGTTTTAAAATTTTTTGTTCTAGTTCTGTGAAAAAAGCCATTGGTAACTTGATAGGAATTGCAGTGAATCTGTAGGTTGCTTTTGGTATATGGTAATTTTCCTGATTTTTATTTTTCCAGTCCAAGAACATTGTGTGTGTCTCCATCTGTTAGTGTCATTTTTTATTTGTTGCATCAGTATCTTATAGTTTTCTGAGTATATGTCTTTTGCCTCCTTAGGTAGGTTTATTCCTAGGTATTTTACTCTTTTTGAGGCAGTGGTAGATGGGATTATTTCCTTGATTTCTGTTTCTTATCTTGTATTGTTAGTGTATAGGAATGCAAGAGATTTCTGTGTATTAATTTTGTATTTTGCAACTTTAACACATTCATTGATGAGCTCTAGTAGTATTCTGGCAGCATCATTTGGGGTTTCTATGTATAGTATCATGTCAGTTGCTAACAGTGACAGTTTTACTTCTTCTTTTCAAATTTGGATTCCTTTTCTTTGTTTTTCTTCTCTGATTACCATAGCTAGGACTTACAAAACTGTGTTGAATAATAGTTTCACTAGTGGATATCCTTGTCTTGTTCCTGATTGTAGAGGAAATTCTTTCAGTTTTTCACAATTCAGAATGATATTTGCTGTGGGTTTGTTGTATATGGCTTTTGTTATGTTGAGGTAGATTCCCTCTACGCCTATTCTCTGGAGAGTTTTTATCATAAATATGTGTTTAATTTTGTCAATTTTTTTCCGTGTCTATTGAGATGATCATATTGCTTTTCTTCTTCAATTTGTTTTGCGGTGTATCACACTGATTTATTTGTGGATATTTGAAAACCCTTGCATCCGTGAGATAAATCCGTGTGTTGTTGGATTTGGTTTGCTAGTATTTTGAGGATTTTTGCATCTATGTTCACCAGTATTATTGGCCAGTAATTTTCTTTTTGTGTGTGATGTCTTTGTCTTGTTTGTGTATCAGGGTGATTTTGGCTTCATAGAATGAGATTGGGAGTTTTCCTCCTTTGCACATTTTTGGAAGTGATTCAGAAGTATAGTTGTTAACTCTTTTCTAAATGTTGTACAAATTTGTCTGTGAAGCCCTCTGATCCTTGACTTTTGTTTGCTGGAAGCTTTTGAATCACAGTTTCAATTTCCTTACTTGGGATTGGCCTATTCATATTTTCTATTTCTTCCTGTTTCAGTCTTTTAAGGTTGTATCTTTCTACGAATTTGTCCATTTCTTCTAGGTTGTCCATTTTATTGGCATATGCTTGTAGTAATCTCTATGATGCTTTGTATTCCTACGATGTCCATTCTAACTCCTTTTCAATTTCTAATTTTATTTATTTATTCCTCTCTCTTTTTTTCTTGATGAGTCTGGCTAAAGGGTTATCAAGTTTGTTTATCTTCTCAAACAACCAGCTTTTATTTCATTTATATTGTTTATTGTTTTCTTTGTTTCTATTTTATTTATTTCTGCTCTGATCATTATGATTTATTTCCTTCTACCAACTTTGGGTTTTGTTTGTTCTTCTTTCTCTAGTTGCTTTAGGTGTAAGGTTAGGTTGTTTATTTGAGATTTTTCTTTTTCTTGAGGTAAGATTGTATTGATATAAAATTCCCTCTTAGAACTGCTTTGGCTGCATCTAATAGGTTTTGGGTCATCATATTTTCACTGTCTTTTTTCTGTAGGTGTTTTTTGATTTCCTCTTTGATTTCTTTAGTGATCCATTGATTATTTAGTAACATGTTGTTCACCCTCCATGTTTCATGAATTTTGCAGGATTTTTTTCTCTCTAATTGATTTCTAATATCATAGCATTGTTGTTAGAAAATATGCTTGATATGGTTTCAATTTTATTTTTAATTTACCAATGCTTGATTTGTGACCCAAGATATGCTCTATCCTGGAGAATGTTCCGTGTGCACTTGAGAAAAAAATGTATTCTGCTGTTTTCATATTGAATGTCCTATAAGTATCAGTTAAGTCTTTCTGGTCTAATGTGTCATTTCAGAAATGTTTTTCCTTATTAATTTTCTGTCTGGACCATCTGTCCATTGGTGTAAGTGGGGTTTAACATTCCCCACTATTATTGTGTTACTTTCCATTTTCCCTTTTATGGCTGTTTGCATTTGCCTTATGTACTGAGCTGTTTCTATGTTGGGTGCATAAATATTGATATATACAACTGTTATATCCTCTTCTTGGATTGATCCCTTGATCATTATGTATTGTCCTTCCTTGTCTCTTTTAACAGTCTTTATTTATTCTTTTTTTTTTTTTTTTTTTGCGGTACACGGGCCTCTCACTGTTGTGGCCTCTCCCATTGCGGAGCACAGGCTCTGGACACGCAGGCTCAGCGGCCATGCCTCACAGGCCCAGGTGCTCCACAACACGTGGGATCTTCCCAGACTGGGGCACGAACCCGTGTCCCCTGCATCGGCAGGCGGACTCTCAACCACTGCGCCACCAGGGAAGCCCAACAGTCTTTATTTTTAAGTCTGTTTTCTCTGATACGGGTATTGATACTTCAGCTTTCTTTTGATTTCCATTTGCATGGAATATCTTCTTATATCCCCTCACTTTCAGTCTGTATATGTCCCTAGGTCTGAAGTGGATCTCTTGTAGACAGCATATATACTGTCTTGTTTTTTGTCCATTCAGCCAGTTTGTGTCTTTTTTTCTGGAGCACTTAATCCATTTATATTTAAGGTAATTATCAAAATGTATGTTCCTATTGCCATTTTCTTGTTTTGGGATTGTTTTTGTAGGTCTTTTTCTTATCTTGTGTTTCCTACCTAGAGAACTTCCTTTAGTATTTGTTGTAAAGCTGGTTTGGTGGTGCTGAATTCACTTAGCTTTTGCTTGTCTGTAAAGGTGTTGATTTCTCTGTCAAATCTGAATGAGATCCTTCCTGGGTAGAATAATCTTGGTTGTCATTTTTCCATTTCATCAATTTAAATATATCATGCCACTCCCTTCTGGCCAGCAGAGTTTCCGCTGAAAAATCAACTGTAACCTTCTAGGGATTCCCTTGTTGGTTATTTTTTGCTTTTTCCTTGCTTCTTTTAATATTTTTTCTTTGTATTTAATTTTCATTAATTTGCTTAATATGTGTCTCTGCATGTTTTTCCTACGAGTTTATTCTGTATGTGTCTCTCTGTGCTTCCTGGACTTTGATGACGATTTGCTTTCTTATGTTAGGGAAGTTTTCAACTATAATCTCTTCAAATATTTTCTCAGACATTTTCTTTTTCTCTTCTTCTTCTGTAACCCCTGAATGTTCCTGTGTTTTATGTAGTCCCAGAGGTCTCTGAGGATGTCCTCATTTGTTTTCAGTCTTTTTTCTTTATTCTGTTTCACATCAGTTATTTCCACCATTCTGTCTTCCATCTTACTCATCCATTCTTCTGCCTTAGGTATTCTGCTATTGACTCTTTCTAGTGTATTTTTCATTTCAGTTATTGTATTGTTTATCACTATTTTTTTGTTTATTATTTCTCCTTGGTCTTTGATAAACATTTCTTGTATCTTCTTGATCCATACATCCATTCTTTTTCTGAGATCTTGGATCAACTTTACTATCATTACACTGAATTCTTTTTCAGGTAGATTGCCTGTCTCCTCTTCATTTAGTTGGTTTTGTAGGTTTTTACCTTGCTCATTTTCTGCAACATATATCTCTGTCATCTCATTTTTTTCTAAATTACTGTGTTTGTGGCCTCCTTTCCATAGGCTGTAGAGTCATAGTTCCTCTTACTTCTGGTGTCTGCCCCCTCATGGTTGTGGTTGGTCCAGGAGTTTGTGCAGGCTTCCTAGTAGGAGGGATTGGTGCCTGCCCTCTGATGTGTGGAGGTGTGTCTTGTTCCTCTGGAGGCAAGGCCATGTCATGGGGTGTGTTTGGGGGTACCTATGAGCTTAGTATGACTTTAAGCAGCCTGTTTCCTTATGGGTGGGTCTGTGTTCCTGTCTTGCTGGTTGTTTGGCTTGAAGTGTTACAGAACTGGAGCTTGCACTGTGTTGTGTGGAGCCAGGTCTTTGTGCTAAGATAGTGACCTCTGGGAGAGTTCATGTCAATTAATATTCCCTAGGGTTGGGAATTCTCTGGTGGCCCAGTGGCCAGGTCTCATTGCTCCAACACAGGGGTCAGATTTGACCCCTGGCTGGGAAACCAAGATCTCTCAAGCTGAAGGGCACAGCAAGGTTTATTCTTGGAGCTGTAAGGAGGCCATATGACTGCAGACAAGTTGTAAATAAAAGAGTCTAGTTTCACTTGCTCATAGTTCGCCACATACAGAAGACTTGTCCCTGGCCCTTCAGACCAGAGTTCCTTGTGCGAAACCACTGCATTGACACCTCACCTTAGGGACCATGTGAAGAAGCACAGCACACAGCACCTCAATTCAAGATCAATTTGCTATTTTTGATTGTGACTTTTGGTTAAGGAATTTTTATTTCCAATTTTAAAATTCCAAAGACAATTCCAGTCTAATACACTTATCTATGAAAAACTTGGGTTCCATAATTAAAAGGATGGGAAGGAGGAACAAAATTTACCAATGAAATAAATGTTAAGAGGACAAAGGTTAACTTGCTGGCTAGTGATTCTCAATTTTTTTGATGCTCAGTACATAGTGATATAACCCTCACCAATCGTTAGTAGTGAATAACCATCTATCAGCAGCGATTCTCATGGTCATAAGGAAGGTCGTTCTAGAAGTGGGTAGTAGAAAGTAATACGTAATTTTATAGATCCCCAACAAGTGATTCTGATATGCTCTCTGTTAGGCCTGAGATTTGATTTTATTTTATTTACAGGTTGCTCAGTTAGCCTATAACAGATTCATTGATGCTGGCAGATCACATATGACTCCTGGGACAGAGAGAGAAGAACTTACTGCTTATGGCACAGCAGGAATCATGAACATAGACATTTTTGCATAAGGTTTTCTTGCCTCTAAATTTCCTAGGGGAAATGCTATATGGTCCAGAAGGATACAAACATGGAATCTGCATAACAGTTGGGAATATAGAGCTTGGGTAATCCACTTCTTTTATGTCAAACAGTGTACAAGCATAGTCAAGTTTATCACTCAAGATTGTTCACTGCAAACTTAATCCTGAGAAATGGTTTGGGAAGAAAGCAGTTGGAGCCTATCTTTTTTTGTAATTCAGCAAGATAACCAAGAATTGCAAGGAAGACTGTCTCTTTCAACATTCCAACTGTTGTTTCAATCACTGTTCTAGCTAGAATCACTCTTTTTCCTATTGCTTAAAATCACCATGGAACTAATCTGGTGGAAACCAGGGAATGATGAGTGTGATTGTAGATCATCTCAATGCTGTAGTATGCACTTAGATTTTTGATTTGGATTTCTAAAAGTGAGCTTGTAAAAAGTGATTTCCCTGCAGTGTCATCCTTGAAAAGTTAGATGTCACTCATGTATCTTTCTGCCTGGCACTGAGAAAAGTGACCATAGTAAGTGAGATCAGCAGTGTATCCTCAAAATATACTTTGCAAATGTAAATATAGGTGAGGCACTAATTTACTGAAGAAGGATGCAATATGCCATAGAATGTAAGCGCTTTCCTACCAGAGCCTTATCATTAAAAAATATAGTTAAAGATCACTAAACTGGTAGCAAATAGCTGGTATTTGTTTTGCTGTTTACTTGCATGATGAAGCCAGTGTTTACATAAGCATTTTGGAAATAAAACATTCCATTTAAATGCTAAGTAACAATAATTCATATTGAGGACCTTCGAAATACATAACTCTTACATGCTAGCACTTGATATTTTGATAACATATATATGGCCTAGTTCAGATCTGATATAAAGTTAATTTTATTTTCCATCTAAGAAATACAGTCACAGTATATACAGGTTAAAAATGGACAAACTTTAACTGTAAAATGTATAAAAATTTTCATTGAAAACATTGAAGGAGAATTAATATTTTTAAAAAATTGTTTAGTGCTTGAATTTCAAGCACTTTAAATGCTTGAAATAATCTCTACATTTAAAGTGTTAATAATTCAATGCAGTGAGTGAGTTAGCCAAACATCAGATTATTTTCACTGAAAGGAAAAGAAAAAGTAAAATTTACAATGGTTATAAATGTTAAGAGATTATATAATAAATCATAGAAATGACGATTCAATGTCTTCACTTAAAATTAACATTTATGTTTCTATCTAAATCTTTAGAAAATTTAAATAGATTTCATGACTGAATTGTTTTTTTTGTTTTTCTTTTTTCTTTTTTTGCAGTACATGGGCCTCTCACTGTTGTGGTCTCTTCCGTTGCGGAGCACAGACTCTGGACACGCAGGCTCAGCGGCCATGGCTCACAGACCCAGCCGCTCCGTGGCATGTGGGATCTTCCCACATCAGGGCACAAACCCGTGTCGCCTGCATCGGCAGGTGGACTCTCAACCACTGTGCCACCAGGGAAGCCCTAAATGAGTTTTTAAAAGGGAAATATAAATTTTTCTTAACAAGACAGTTAAATCCTAAAATATTAAGAATATATCCATGCTATTAAAGCACTGAGACTTTAAATATATCAAGAAAAGAAAAAATGTGAGTCTGAAATTAAGAAACAATCTACAAGAAGAAGATTATAAGAATTTAAATCAGTTGATGCAAAGAAGAGCTGAAAGGTAATATAATCTTTAATTATTTTAAAAGTAGTAGAGTAGTTGAGTTTTTATCTCTTTCTTCTGATGGCATACTAGGAAGTAAAATGTTTACTTGTGAGAGGTTTAGGGTAGTCATAAGGAAAAAGTATCCAACTGTAATGCCTGATGACATTGAAACAAGATGGCGGTGTGCTTGCCAAACATCTGATATTGACTCTAACATTTATGAATAGAGGTAGGCTTTTATAAATTCTAGTAATGTACTATTTTCCTGTGGTCACCTCTTCTTCATGCACTTCTAGTTTATGTGAAAGCCAGAAACAGTAATTTATAGCAGAAGACAGTAGTGAATGCCAAAAGATGTGAGAATTTGACATATATACACTACCTCAATTCTCACACATCAAGTGTCCACTTTTCCTCTTCCCCCAGGTTGTGAGGGTGGATTTTAGAGATGAAATATAAAATGTTTCAAATTTATTGCTCTCCAAAATACTAAACTGGCAATGTTTAATAAGGTACTATGTATTAAAAACAAACATTGTTAGCAGTCTTTTATTTACAATGAGAGCTACAGAGATTAGCATATAGAGAGAAATTCAGGGATAATCTTATCTTTGCCTTGGTAACCTTTTAATTTTCTTTGAAAAGTTGAATTATGTGTGAATGATATTATTGGCTTTTAATATTATGTGTACAAATATATCATTATTAAAATCTAACAGCATGAAATTTTATATAAAGTGCTATAAAAGCTCTATGATAATTCAACCATCAAGTGTGGATTTGAAGGGTGGAATTAGAGTAAGTTTTGACATGTAATTCTATTTTCCACATGGTTAACCAAGGAATTTTCTGTGTAACTGCTTTTTCAGACTAATTTTTGGCAGACTCTAATTCTATAAGAGGCAAAAGCAAACTTTTAGTCTTATAGAATTCACATAAATCTTACTTTCTGGCACTACACTTATGATCTCCTGTAAACCTGGGGTTAGTAAGGAAATAAGGCAATATTAAAGAAATGATACAATCAGCAGTTTCTGATGTCATCCTGACTACAATTCCAAGGTGAAAAGTCATTGGAAACATTAAGAATTGGACAACATATTTAAAGAGCCATGGGAAAAATAATTTCAAACCTAAGAATGACATTTTAGACAAAGATTTATGACCATAGGATATATACTGGGGAACTAGTCTTTGATTGCCTGTTCCCTGAAATAACAAAGCTGGTTACAAAAGAACAATGGGAGTACAGGGAATTGTTGACAGTGGAAACAAAACAGTGTCATGAGATTTTCCAGTCTTTGGCATAATGTTATCTAATGATAAAATTTCTCACCATTCTTTCATTGAACTAAACACATCTGTGACACAAAGCTGAATGCATATGCTGAAATAATGACAGTAAGTTTCTGGGGTGATATAACACTTTGTTGAGAGATTTTTGGCAAGTGGAGCTATGTGTCTATACTAAATGACCAGGAATTCAAATTTTGACTCAAATGACTCATAATTTTACCTCTAAAATAAATTTGGTTGGGAATTTCTTGGTGGTCCAGTAGGTAGGACTCCACGCTTCTACTGCAGGGAACACAGATTCAATCCCTGGTCAGGGAACTAAGATTCTGCATGCCTGTGTAGTGCAGTCAAAAATAAATAAGTAAATAAAATAAAATAAATGTGGAACATTGATGAATACTTATATTCATTTATTCATTTATCCAACAACATATATTGAGTGGTACATATTTAACAACATGCACCAGAAACTATGCTACATGTAGGTATACAGTAATGGGAAAATGTGACATATTGTCTCTCCTCAAAGAGTTTATAGTTTAGAATAATTTATATAAATTTTTATATAATCCCAATAGTAATTTGAACAGAATGTTTTCAGTAACATAGACTGGTTACTGGATATTGCCCCCAAAGTTATTTCACCACAGTTGAAAAGTCAAATGATTAACTCAGAATCCTGATTTTGCCATCCCATTGAGAGTGGATTTCATCTACAATGGAGTAATCAACCAAGCTCATCCAATCTCTAAGAGGGAAATCAACTAAGTTCAGTGAGATTGACGAATTAAACCATAACATCAATTTATTAATGTTAAATGAAAAACATAACTGCCATGCATTCTTATGAATGCATAAAGAACATATTTTTTTCATGTAGGTAAGACCTATGCAGGAAATCAAGTTATAAAGAAAAGGTAGTTTGTGAACATAGGATCAGAAAAAGGAAAGCTCTCAGGTTAAGTTAGAAGGATGCATTCGTGTCCAATGGTGACAATTACATGCAGTATATTTAGAAACCCTGCTTTAGAATAAACTCTATCCAATTAAAAAATAAAGTTTGACTCTTTGTGTTATAGAATAGATCCAAAAAGTAGTCATTTTTATCACCTTCTATCAAAATGTGGTGATTCCTTCTGTTTAAAAATAAATAGGCTAAGATTTTTCAAAAGAGCTTGTTAAGTTTTAGGACTATTTTCAGTGGGTTCACCGTATGGGCCCTCAGACGGAATGTGTGGAATAATAAGAGAGTAACCATTCAAATTAAACGTTATTGTGACCTCTTTACATATACTTTTTATTAAACTTCTTTTGTTGGAGATACTGTAGATTCACATGCAGATGTAAGAAATAATGTAGAGATATCTCACATACATTTTGTGAAAGTAAAACCAGAATGAAGTTGGTATTGCTGAGAGCTTTCTAAAATGGAGCTGGGGATGGACCTAGAGTCTGTCATACAGAGTGAAGTAAGTCATAAAGAGAAAGACAAATACCGTATGCTAACACATATCTATGGAATCTAAAAAAAATAAATAAAAAATAAAAAAGGTCATGAAGGACCTAGGGACAAGATGGGAATAAAGACACAGACCTACTAGAGAATGGACTTGAGGACACGGGGAGGGGGAAGGGTAAGCTGGGACAAAGTGAGAGAGTGGTAGTGTATATATGGACATATATACACTACCAAATGTAAAATAGATAGTTAGTGGGAAGCAGTCGCATAGTACAGGGAGATCAGCTCGGTGCTTTGTGACCTGCTAGAAGGGTGGGTTAGGTAGGATGGGAGGGAGGGAGACGCAAGAGGGAAGAGATATGGGGGTATATGTATATGTATAACTGATTCTCTTCGTTATAAAGCAGAAACTAACACACCATTGTAAAGCAATTATACTCCAATTAAAAACGTTAATAAAATAAAATAAAATAAAATGGAGCTGGAAGGCCACTGAAGAGTTAGCACATGTCAGCCTGGATGGAAGCTGACCTTTTGACCAGTTGGTGTCCTAAAGAAGGCAGCCAGAGATCTGCAGAAACTCAAGCTACTTATTGAATGAACCCCTATAGTAAAACAAGTCATGACAGCCATCCCTTAAAGACAAATATTTCTTTTCTTGTGTCAAAGTACAGCCTCGCAGCTTTTGCCTATATAAATTACTAACTCTTTCTCTTCCCTGGAACACTCTTTCAGTTTTATCCAAATATGTATCTACTGAACTGCAATTCTTTAGACTCCCAAATAAGCTCTTCTATTATTTGCAGCCTTCTTCGTTTTTATAGTTGACACGTTTTCCCAGTTTCTCCAAAATTAATATTTTGAAAAGTTATAGGACAATATCAGAACTGGATGTTGACATTGGTACAGTCAAGATACAAGGCAGTTCTATCACAAGTATCTCTCCATTGTCCTTTTTTTAAAATTTAAAAATTTTCAACTTATTTTATATTTTTAATTGAGGTATAATTGACATACAACATTTTATTCATTTCAGCTGTACAACATAGTGATCTGATGTTTGTATATATGGAGAAATGATCACCACAATAAGTCTAGTTAAAGTATGTTAGCATATATAGTTATAAGACTTTTTCCTATAATTTTTAAGGTTTACTCTTAGCAACTTTCAACTATGCAATACAGTGTTATTAATTATAATTGCCATATTATACATTACATACCCATGACTTATTTATTGTGTAACTAGAAGTTTCTACCTTTTGATTCCCTTCACTAATTTTGCTCACCCCTTACCCACTGTCTCTGGCAACCACTAATCTATTCTCTGTTATCTATGAGCTTGTTTTGTTGTTATTGTCGTAGTTTAGATTTCACATATTAGATCATATAGTATTTGTCTTTCTCTGTCTGACTTATATCACTTACCATAATGCACTCAATGCCCATCCATGTTGTCATCAAGGACAGGTTTCATTATTTCATGCCTGAATAATATTTCATTCTGTGTGTGTGTGTGTGTTACATACATATAACATTTTCCTTATGCATTTATCCATCAATGGACACTTAGATTGTTTCCATAATTTGGCTACTGTGAATAATGCTGTCAGTAAATGCAGATATCATTTTGAGTTAGTGTTTTTGTTTTTAAAGATAAATACCCAAAAGTGGAATTTGGTATCATATTCTATTTTTCACTTTTTGAGGAACATCCACACTGATTTCCATTGAGTCTACACCAATTTACTTTTCCACCAACAGGGCAAAAGTGTTCCCTTTCCTCCACATTCTCACCTATACTTCTCTCTTGTCTTTTTGATAATAGTGATTCTAACAGGTGTAAGGTGATATCTAATTGTTGTTTTGATTTGTATTTCTCTAATGATCAATGATACTGAGCGTCCTTTCATGTGCCTGTTGTTCCCTTGTTATATGCTCTTTGGAAAATGTCTATTCAGTTCTTCTGTCCAAGTTTTAATCAGATTTTTGTTTTTGCTATTGAGTTGTGTGAGTTCCTTATATGTTTTCAATATTAACCCCTTCCAAGATATATGATTTTCACATATGTTCTCCCATTCAGTTGGCTGCATTTTCATTTTGTTAATCATTTCCTTTGTTGTGCAGAAGCTTTTTAGTTTGATACAGTCCCACTTGTTTATTTTTCCTTTTGTTGCTTTTGCTTTTAGTGTAAAATCTAAAAAATATATCTCTAAGACTGATGTCAAGGAGCTTATGCTTCCTGTTTTCTTCTAAGAGTTTTATGGTTTCAGGTGTTACTTTCAAGTCTTTAATCCACTTTGAGTTAATTTTCATACGTTGTGTAAGATAGTGGTCAAGTTTCATTCTCTTGCATGTGGCAGTCCAGTTTCCCCAACACCAATTATCAAAGAGACTGCCCTTTCCCCAATGTATGTTCTTGGTTTCTTTGTCATAAAGTAGTTGAACATATAGGCATGGGTTTATTTCTATTTTGTTCCATTGATCTATGTGCCTGTTTTTATGCCCACACCATACTCTTTTGTTTACTATAGCTTTGTAATATAGTTTGAAATCAGGGAGCATGATGTCTAAAACTGTGTTCTTCTTTCTTAAAATTGCTTTGGCAACTCAGGGTCTTTCATAATTCCATACAAATTTTAGAATTGTTTGTTCTATTTCTGTGAAAAATGCCATTGGAATTTTAATAGGGATTGAATTGAATCTGAAGATTGTTTTGGGTAATATGAACATTTTAACAATAAAAATTCTTCCAATCCATGAGCACAAAATATCTTTACATTTATTTGTGTCTTCTTCTTACAGTTTTCAGTGTACAAGTATTCACCTCTTCAGTTAATTTACTCCAAGGCATTTTATTATTTTTGATGCAATTGTTAATGGAATTGTTTTCTTAATTTCCTTTTCTGATAGTTCATCAATAGTGTATACAAACACAACACATTTCTGTATATTGATTTTATTTATTTATTTTAACGTCTTTATTAGAGTATAATTGCTTTACAATTGTGTGTTAGTTTCTGCTTTATAACAAAGTGAATCAGTTATACATATACATATGTTCCCATATCTCTTCCCTCTTGTGTCTCTCTCCCTCCCGCACACCCTATGCCACCCTTCTAGGTGGTCACAAAGCACCGAGCTGATCTCCCTGTGCTATGTGGCTGCTTCCCACTAGCTATATATTTTACATTTGGTATTGTATATATGTCCAGGCCACTCTCTCACTTTGTCCCAGCTTACACTTTCCCCTCCCCATATCCTCAAGTTGATTCTCTAGTAGGTCTGTGTCTTTATTCACGTCTTGCCCCTAGGTCCTTCATGACCATTCTTTTTTCTTAGATTCCATGTATATGTGTTAGCATACAGTATTTATTTTTATCTTTCTGACTAACTTCACTCTGTATTACAGACTCTAGATCCATCCACCTGACTACAAATAAATCAATTTCGTTTCTTTTTATGGCTAGTAATATTCCATTGTATATACGTGCCACATCTTCTTTACCCATTCATCTGTTGGTGGACACTTAGGTTGCGTCTGTATCCTGGCTATTGTAAATACAGCTGCAATGAACATTGTGGAACATGACTCTTTTTGAATTATGGTTTTCTCAGAGTATATGCCCAGTAATGGGATTGCTGGGTCGTATGGTAGTTCTATTTTAAAGAACCTCCATACTGATCTCCAGAGTGGCTGTATCAATTTACATTCCCACCAACAATGCAAGAAGGTTCCCTTTTCTCCACACCCTCTTCAGCATATATTGTTTCTAGACTTTTTGATGATGGCCATTCTGACTGGTGTGAGATGATATCTCATTGTAGTTCTGATTTGTATTTCTCTAATGATTAATGATGTTGAGCATTTGCTGGCAATCTGTATATCTTCTTTGGAGAAATGTCTATTTAGGTCTTTTGTCCATATTTGGACTGGGTTGTTTGATTTTATTGTTATTGAGCTGCATGAGCTGCTTGTAAATTTTGGAGATTGATCCTTTGTCAGTTGCTTCATTTGGAAATATTTTCTCCCATTCTGAGGGTTGTCTTTTGGTCTTGTTTATGGTTTTCTTTGCTGTGCAAAAGTTGTAAGTTTCATTAGGTCCCATTTGTTTACTTTTAGTTCCACTTTGCTAGGAGGTGGGTGATTAAGTCTGTGATTTATGTCATAGAGTGTTCTGCCTATGTTTTCCAATAAGAGTTTTATAGTGCCTAGCCTTATATTTAGGTCCTTAATCCATTTTGATTTTATTTTTGTGTATGGTGTTAGGGAGTGTTCTAATTTCATACTTTTACATATACCTGTCCAGTTTTCCCAGCACCACTTATTGAAGAGGCTGTCTTTTCTCCACTGTATATTCTTGCCTGTTTTATCAAAAATAAGGTGACCATATGTGCATGGATTTATCTCTGGGCTTTCTATTCTGTTCCATATTTCTGTTTTTGTGCCATTACCATACTGGCTTGATTACTGTAGCTTTGTAGTATAGTCTGAAGTCAGGGAGCCTGATTCTTCCAGCTCCATTTTTCGTTCTCAAGATTGCTTTGGCTATTCGGGGTCATTTTTGTTTCCATATAAATTGTGAATTTTTTTGTTCTAGTTCTGTGAAAAATGCCAGTGGTAATTTGATAGGGATTGCATTGAATCTGTAGATTGCTTTGGGTAGTAGAGTCATTTTCACAATGTTGATTCTCCCAATCCAAGAACATGGTATGTCTCTCCATCTATTTGTATCATCTTTAATTTCTTTCATCAGTGTCTTATAACTTTCTGCATACAGTTCTTTTGTCTCCTTATGTAGGTTTATTCCTAGATATTTTATTCTTTTTGTTGCAATGTAAATAGGAGTGTTTTCTTAATTTCACTTTCAGATTTTTCATCATTAATGTATAGGAATGCCAGAGATTTCTGTGCATTAATTTTGTTACCTGATACTCTACCAAATTCATTTATTAGTCCTGGTAGTTTTCTGGTAGCATCTTTAGGATTCTCTATGTATAGTATGTCATCTGCAAACCGTGACAGATTTACTTCTTCTTTTCTGATTTGGATTCCTTTTATTTCTTATTCTTCTCTGATTGCTGTGGCTAAAACTTCCAAAACTAGGCTGAATAATAGTGGTGAGAGTGGGCAATCTTGTCCTGTTCCATATCTTAGTGGAAATGGTTTCAGTTTTTCACCATTGAGGATGATGCTGGCTGTGGGATTGTCATATATGGCCTTTATTAGGTTGAGGAAAGTTCCCTCTTTGCCTAATTTCTGGAGGTTTTTTATCATAAACGTATGCTGAATTTTGTTGAAAGCTTTATCTGCATCTATGGAGATGATCATATGGTTTTTCTCCTTCACTTTGTTAATATGGTGTCTCACGTTGATTGATTTGCGTATATTGAAGAATCCTTGCATTCATGGAATAAACCCAACTTCATCATGGTGTATGATCCTTTTAATGTGTTGTTGGATTCTGTTTGCTAGTATTTTGTTGAGGATTTTTGCATCTATGTTCATCAGTGATATTGGCCTGTAGTTTTCTTTCTCTGTGACATCTTTGTCTGGTTTTGGTATCAGGGTGATGGTGGCCTCGTAGAATGACTATGGGAGTGTCCCTTCTCTGCTATATTTTGGAAGGCTTTTAGAAGGATGCCTGTTTTCTCTTCTCTATATGTTTGATAGAATTCGCCTGTGACGCCGTCTGGTCCTGGGCTTTTGCTTGGTTGAAGATTTTTAATTACAATTCAATTTCAGTGCTTGTGCTTGGTCTGTTCATATTTTCTATTTCTTCCTGGTTCAGTCTTGGAAGGTTGTGCATTTCTAAGAATTTGTTTGTTTCTTCCAGGTCATCCAGTTTATTGGCATAGAGTTGCTTTTAGTAATCTCTCATGATCCTTTGTATTTCTGCAGTGTCAGTTATTACTTCTCCGTTTTCATTTCTAATTCTATTGATTTGAGTCTTACCCCTTTTTTTCTTGATGAGTCTGGTTAAAGTTTGTCCATTTTGCTTATCTTCTCAAAGAACCAGATATTAGTTTTGTTGATCTTTGCTATTGTTTCCTTCATTTCATTTTCACTTATTTCTGTTCTGATCTTTATGAATTCTTTCCTTCTGCTAACTATGGGATTTTTGTTCATCTTTCTCTAATTGCTTTAGGTGCAAGTTTAGGTTGTTTAATTGAGATGTTTCCTATTTTGTAAGGTAGGATTGTATTGCTATAAACTTCCCTCTTAGAACTGCTTTTGCTGCATCCCATAGATTTTGAGTCATTGTGTCTGCAAAGTAATTTGTTTCAAGGTAGTTTTTGATTTCCTCTTTGATTTCTTCAGTGATCACTTTACTATTATGTAGTGTATTGTTTAGCCACCTTGTGCTTGTATTTTTTACAGATCTTTTCCTGTAATTGATATCTAGTCTCAGAGCATGGTTTTCCGAAAAGATACTTGATACGCTTTCAATTTTCTTAAATTTTCCAAGGCTTGATTTGTGACCCATGATATGATATATCCTGGAGAGTGTGCTATGCACACTTTAGTTGAAAGTGTATTCTGTTTTTTCGGATGGAATGTCCAGTAAATATCAACTAAGTCCATCTTGTTTAATATATCCTTTAAAGCTAGTGTTTCTTTATTTATTTTCATTCTGGATGATCTGTCCATTGGTGAAAGTGGGCTGTTAAAGTCCCCTACTATGATTGTGTTACTGTCGATTTCCCCTGGTATGGCTGTTAGTATTTCCCTTATGTATTGAGGTGCTCCTATGTTGGGTGCATAAATGTTTACAATTGTTATACCTTCTTCTTGGATTGATCCCTGGATCATTATGTTGTGTTCTTCTTTGTCTCTTGTAATAGTCTTTATTTTAAAGTCTATTATGTCTGACATGAGCATTGCTACTCCAATTTTTTTGATTTCCATTTGCATGGAATATCTTTTCCCGTCCCCTCACTTTCAGTCTGTATGTGTCCCTAGATCTGAATTGGGTCTCTTGTAGACAGCATATATATGGGTCTTGTTTTTGTATCCATTCAGCCAGTCTGTGTCTTTTGGTGGGAGCATTTAATCCATTTACATTTAAGGTAATCATCGATATTTATATTCCTATTCCCATTTTCTTAATTGTTTTGTGTTTGTTATTGTAGGTCTTTTCCTTATCTTGTGTTTCTTGCCCAGAGAAGTTCCTTTAGCATTTGTTGTAAAGCTGTTTTGGTGGTGCTGAACTCTCTCAGCTTTTGTTTGTCTGTAAAGATTTTATTTTCTCCATCAAATCTCAACGAGATCCTTGCTGGGTAGAGTAATCTTGGTTGTAGGTTTTTCTCCTTCATCACTTTAAATATGTCCTGCCACTCCCTTCTGCCTTGCAGAGTTTCTGTTGTAAGATAAGCTGTTAACCTTTTGGCCATGCCCTTGTGTGTTATTTGTTCTTTTTCCTTTGCTGCTTTTAATATGTTTTCTTTGTATTTAATTTTTGATAGTTTGATTAACATGTGTCTTGGCGTGTTTCTCCTTGGATTTATCCTGTATGGGACTCTCTGTGCTTTCTGGACTTGATTAACATTTCCTTTCCCATACTAGGGAAGTTTTCCACTCTAATCTCTTCAAATATTTTCTCAGTCCCCTTCTTTTTCTCTTCTTCTCGGACCCCTATAATTCGAATTTTGGTGCATTTAATGTTGTCTCAGAAGTCTCTTTGACTGTCCTCAATTCTTTTCATTCTTTTTTCTTTATTCTGCTCTGCAGGTGTTATTTCCATTATTTTATCTTCCAGGTCACTTATCGGTTCTTCTGCCTCAATTATTAGGCTATTGACCCTTTCTAGAGAATTTTTAGTTTAATTTACTGTGCTGTTCATCATGGTTTGTTTGCTCTTTCCTTGTTCTAGGTCCTTGTTAAACGTTTCTTGTATTTTCTCCATTCTATTTCCAAGATTTTGGATCAACTTGACTATCATTACTCTGAATTATTTTTCAGGTAGACTGCCTATTTCCTATTCATTTATTAGGTCTGTTGGGTTTTGACCTTGCTCCTTCATCTGCTGTGTGATTCTCTGTCTTCTCATTTTGCATAACTTACTGTGTTTGGGGTCTCCTTTTCACAGGCTGCAGGTTCGTAGTTTCCATTGTCTTTGTTGTCTGTCCCCATTGGCTGAGGTTGCTTCAGTTGGTTGTGTAGGCTCCCTTTTGGAGGGGGCTAGTGCCTGTGTTCTGGAGGATGAGGTTGATCTTGTCTTTCTGGTGGGAAGGTCCACGTCTGGTGGTGTATTTTTGGGTGTCTGTGGCCTTTTTATGATTCTAGGCAGCCTCTCTGCTAATGGATGGGGCTGTATTCCTGTCTTGCTAGATTTTTGTCATAGGGTGTCCATCACTGTAGCTTGCTGGTCGTTGAGTGAAGCTGGTTCTTGGCATTGAGATGGAGATCTCTGGGAGTTTTTTGCCATTTGATATTACGTGGAGCTGGGAGGTCTTCTGTTGACCAGTGTCCTGAAGTTGGCTATCCCAGCTCAGAGGCACAGCACTGACTCCTGTTTGGAACACCCAGAGCCCTTCATCAACATGGTTCAGAATAAAAGGTAGAAGAAATAGCAAGCAAGCAAGAAAGAGGATAAAAAAATAAAGTAAAATAAAATAAAGTTAATAAAATAAAAAATAATTATTAAAAAAACATTTTTAAGTAAAAAAAAAAATCAGACGAACAAAACCCTAGGACAAATGGTGAAAGCAAAGCTATACAGACACAATCCACACAAAACCATACACATACACACTCACAAAAACAGAAAAATGGGAAACAATATTATATCTTTGCTCCCAATGTCCACCTCCTCAATTTGGGATGATTCGTTGTCTATTCCATTATTCCACAGATGGAGGTACATCAAGTTGATTGTGGAGATTTAATCCGCTGCTCTTGAGACTGCTAGAAGAGATTTCCCTTTCTCTTCTTTGTTCAAACAGCTCCCAGGGTTCAGCTTTGGATTTGGACCCGCCTCTGTGTGTAGGTCACCTGAGGGTGTCTGTTCTTCACTCAGACAGGGCGGGGTTAAAGGAGCAGCTAATTAGGGGGCTATGGCTCACCCTGGCAGTGGGGAGGTTGGGGTACGGATGCGGGTGAACCTTCATCAGCAGTGGTCGTTGTCAGGCTGAGGTGTGCCGTTCCTTCTCCTGGGGAAGTTTTCCCTGGATCATGGGACCCTGGCAGTGGCAGGCTGCACAGGTTCCTGGGAGGGGATGTGTGGATAGTGAGCTGTGCTTGCTCACAGGCTTCTTGGAGATGCAACAGCAGCCTTAGTGTCTCATGCCCATCTCTGGGGTCCGCGCTGAGAGCTGAGTCTTGTGCCCAAATCTGAAGCTCCTTTAAGCAGTGCTCTTAATCCCCTCTCCTCATGCACCAGGAAACAAAGAAGCAAGAAAAAGTCTCTTGCCTCTTAGGCAACTCCAGACTTTCTCCCGGACTCCCTCCCAGCTAGCTGTGGCACTCTAGCCCCTTCAGGCTGTGTTCATGCCGCCAACCCCAGTCCTCTCCCAGGGATCCGACTGAAGCCCGAATCTCAGCTCCCAGTCCCCGCCAACCCCAGGGGGTGAGCAGCCAAGCTTCTCAGGCCAGTGAGTGCTGGTCGGCACCAATCCTCTGTGCAGGTATTTCTCTGCTTTACCCTCTGCACCCCTGTTGCTGCGCTGTCCTCCATGGCTTCGAAGGTTACCCCCTCTGCCACCCAGAGTCTCTGCCCATAAATGGCTTCCTAGTGTGTGAAAACGTTTCCTGCTTCACAGCTCCCTCCCACTGGTGCAGGTCCCAACCATATTCTTTGTCTCTGTTTTTTCTTTTTTCTTTTGCCCTACCCAGGTACGTCAGGAGTTTCTTGCCTTTGGGAGGTCTGAGGTCTTCTGCCAGTGTTCAGTAGGTGTTCTATAGGAGCAGTTCCACACGTAGATGTATTTCTGATGTATCTGTGGGGAGGAAGGTGATCTCTGCATCTTACTCTTCCGCCATCTTGAAGCTCCCTCTCCCCTGTATATTGATTTTATATCCTGCAACTTTACTGAGTTTATTAGTTCTAACATTTTTTAGTGGAGTCTTTAGGGTTTTCTATATATAATATCATATCATCTGCAATAGCAACAGTCCTACTTTTTTTTTTTTTATAGCCACACTCACCTTTCTTCTCTGGTCTTGGCTCTGACACTTAATATCCTCAATGACATTTTTTATTTCTATAACTTTGTTATGTAAAAATATCCACAACATTTGTGGACCTTGAAAACGTTATGGTAAGTGAAATAAGTGAGGTAAAGTAGGACAAATATTATATGATTCCACTTATATGAGGTACCTAGTATAGGCGAACTCATACAGAGGGAAAATAGAATAGAACCCAGGGTACAGGCAAGGGGTGAACTGAGAATTATTGGTTAATGGATACAGAGTTTATGTTGAAGATGATAAAAAGTTTTGAGTATAAACGTTATTGATGCTTACATAACATTGTGAATGTATCCAAGGCCACTGAATTGTGAGCTTTAAAATGGTTAAAATGTTAATGTATTTTACCATAATTTTAAAACATCACATAGGGGTGCATAAATCAAATTCCAGACAGTGAGACTCCATAGACCAAATAACCCATTTTCTTCAACAATTTAATTGCAAGAAAAAATATTAAAAAGCAACATTCAACTAATTGCAATAAATATATTTTTACTTGGATCCTTGTGACGTAAAAAGGATATTATCTTTTAGAGAGATATATATTAAAATGGATGGATGAAATGCTATAAAGTATGGGATTTGTTTCAATATGATAAAGAATGGGAGGAGTCAGTGAAGCAAGAGTCTATGCATTGAGGCTGGATAATGTGTACATGGGACTTGATTGTACTCATCTCCCTACACTTTTATGTGTTTGATTTTTTTAATAATAAAATGTTAAAAAATATTTCCTATAGCTTGGGAACATCTCAACAAATTCTTGTAAGTCACAGACAGGCCTAATTCTATAGGAAATGTGATTGTTCAACAAATAATAAATGTATGGCAAGCATGTTTTTTTATTTATTAGAAAACATAATTTCATTTTAATTCGGTGAGTGAAGAAATGTGGTCAGTTAAAATACTTACATCCTCAGAACCCCTTTCACTCATACTTCCTACTGATCACATTGCTTCTTCATTCTTGGAATGCAGACATGATGCCTGAAGAACATCATTCATCATGGGATCATGAAGAGAAAAGCCCCATACTAAGAATGGGGAAGAACACAAAGAGATATAAAGCCTGTATTCCTGATGGCATCACTGATAGTACCAGTGTATTACTTATCTCTCTCTTTCTGTTTAAACCACTGTGGTAGGATTTCCTGTTGTTTTGTTTAACAAAGAACATTCCTAATTTGATACTAAACTCTCAATAATTATTTATTGAATAAATGAAATTTGTAAACAACTTATTTGTGAATTTTGTAAGAGAAATGAAAAAGAAAACCCTTGTATACTGTTGGTGGGAATGTAAGTTGGTGCAGTCACTGTGGAAAACTCTATGGAGGTTCCTCAAAACATGAAAAATATAACTACCATATGACCTAGCAGTTCCACTCCTCAGTATAGATCCAAAGAAAATGAGAACACTAGTTTGAAAAGATACACGCACCCCAATGTTCACAGCAGCTATTTTTATTTACAATAGCCAAGATATGGAAGCAACCTAAATGTCCATCAACAGAGGAATGGATGAAGAAAATGTGAGATATATATATATCTTCATCATATATATAATGGAATAGTAGCCATAAAAAAGGATGAAATTCTGCCATTTACATCAACATGGATGGACCTAGATAGTATTATATTTAGTGAAATAAGTCAGAGAAAGACAAATACTCTGTTATCACTTATACGTGAAATTTAAAAATGTAAACAAATGAATGTGTGTAACACAACAGAAGCAGACTCACAAATATAGAGAAAAAACTAGTGGTTACCAGCAGGGAGAGAGAAGGGGGTAGGGGCAAGATAGGGGTATGGGAGATACAAACTACTATGTATAAAAGAAACAAGGACATATTGTACAGCACAGAGAAATACAGGAATTATTCTTTTTTTTTCAAGAGGAAAGTTTTTATTTGTTTATTGAAAAATATGGCTCATTGACTAATTACTATCTATCCCCTTTACAATTTATATGCAAATCTGTAGTTTTTTAATGTAATGTCTGTGATGCAGTCCACCTATGATAAAGCAGACTTTAAAATTATATCTCCTGGTTCTAAATCCAGGTGTCATTCAATGTTCCTTGTCTTGCTTGATCTCTGGAGTATTCTGTATTGCTGACTGAATCTCCTTGAAACTCTTCTGTCTTAACTACTAAGATAATATCTCGTGAGTTTTCTCTCCCACGTATCAATGTTGACACTACAAGTATTGGTATGGGCCCTTTTCTCTCTACATAATATCACTGGATCATTGAATTAACTTCTATGCACTCAATTGCTAACTGAGGGATTCCAAATTTGGATAGTTGAGATATTTCTTTTGAGTTCTAGAGAGTTATCTGTAGACATTCAGCCTATTTCCAAAACTGACCTTATCTTCTTTTCAGCAAAATATTCCCCTGCCTCTTGGATTATAACATCACCCATCTATATCATTCTCCCTTCTTCCAGTTATAATGCAGACCAGAGCATGTCACTCTTCTGCCTAGCATCTTCACTGGCTGCTCATTGCCTTCATGGAAAAAGATACTACAGTCTTCATTGTCCAGGCTTGCCTATTTTGTAACTTCACCCCACCTCATACTTCAGGTCTATTCATTACTGTGAATGTATTGTGCTCTGATACACTGCTGCACCGTGGTAATGTTATTAACAAATACTTATATTAATTAAAGGCTAATTGTGTTTCAAGCACTATGCCAAACCACTTTAAATTCATTACCTTATATAATCACATCAACATTATGTCGAAGGTTCTTTTACTGTCCCCATTTTTGCAAAAGGATGCTGAGGTTTGGAGGTTAAATTATGTACCCAGGCTCACAGTTCATAAGAGACAGAGATAGAAATCCTATGGTTAAGCATGATGCTATGTTGCTTCTCATATGCCTCACAAAAGCTGTTCCCTGCCTGGAGTTTCCTTCTCCCACCTGCTATTTTAACTGGTTGACTACTATTTATCCTACAGGATGTTGCAAGAAGCAGGTATTACATTATTGTGATCCTGTTGCTTCTTCTTTTTTTTTTTCTTTAACATCTTTATTAGGAGTATAATTCTTTTACAATGGTGTATTAGTTTCTGCTGTATAATAAAGTGAATCAGCTACACATATACCTACATCTCATATCTCCTCCCTCTTGCGTCTCCCTCTCACACTCCTTATCCCGCCCTTCTAGGTGGTCACAAACCACCAAGCCAATCTCCCTGTGCTATGTGGCTGCTTCCCATTATATACCTATTTCATATTTGGTTATATATATATATATATATATCCAGGCCATGCTCTCACTTTGTCGCAGCTTACCCTTGCCCCTCCCAGTGTCCTCAAGTCCATTCTCTAGGACTGCATATATATTCCTGTCCTGCAGCTAGGTTCTTCAGAACCTTTTTTTTTTTTTTAGATTCCATATATATGTGTTAGTATATGGTATTTGATTTTCTCTTTCTGACTAACTTCACACTGTATGACAGCCACTAGGTTCATCGACCTCACTAAAAATAACTCACTTGCGTTTCTTTCTATAGCTGAGTGATATTCCATTGAATATATGTGCCACATCTTTATCCATTCATCTGCTGATGGACAATTAGGTTGCTTCCATGTCCTGGCTATTGTAAATAGAGCTGAAATCAATATTAGGGTACATGACTTTTTTTGATTTATGGTTTTCTCAGGGTACATACCCAGTAGTGGAATTGCTGGGTCGTATGGTAGTTCTAGTTTTAGATTTTTGAGAAACCTCCATACTGCTCTCCATAGTGGCTGTATCAATTTACATTCCCACCAACAGAGCATGGGGGTCCCCTTTTCTCCACACCCTCTCCAGCATTTGTTTGAAGATATTTTGATGATGGCCATTCTGACCAGTGGGAGGTTATACCTCATTGTACTTTTGATTTGCATTTCTCTAATGATTAGTGATGTTGAGCATCCTTTCATGTGTGTGTTGAGCATCTGTATATGTTGATTGGAGAAATGTCTATTTAGGTCTTCTGCCCATTCTTGAATTGGGTTGTTTGTTTTTTTGATATTGAGCAGCATGAGCTGCTTGTATATTTCAGAGATTAATCCTTTGTCAGTTGCTTCATTTGCAAATATTTTCTCCCATTCTGAGGGTTGTCTTTCTGTCTTCTTCATGGTTTCCTTTCCTGTGCAAAAGCTTTTACGTTTCATTAGGTCACATTTGTTTATTTTTGTTTTTATTTCCAATTACCTGGAGGTGGGTCAAAAAGGATCTTGCTGTGATTAATGTCAAAGAGTGTTCTTCCTATGTTTTCCTCTAAGAGTCTTATAGTGTCTGGGCTTACATTTAGGTTTTTAATCCACTTTGAGTTTATTTTTGTGTATGGTGTTAGGGAGGGTTCTAACTTCATTCTTTTACATGTAGCTATCCAGTATTCTCAGCAACAGTTATTGAGGAGACTGTCTTTTCCCCACTGTATATGCTTGCCTCCTTTATCATAGATAAGGTGACCATATGTGCATGGGTTTTATCTCTGGGCTTTCTATCCTGTTCGATTGATCTATATTTCTGTTTTTGTGCCATTACCATACTGTCTTGATTATTGTAGCTTTGTAGTATAGCCTGAAGTCAGGGAGCCTGATTACTCCAGCTCTGTTTTTCGTTCTCAAGATTGCTTTGGCTATTCGGGGTCTTTTGTGTTTCCATACAAATTGTGAAATTTTTTGTTCTAGTTCTGTGGAAAATGCCAGTGGTAGTTTGATAGGGATTGCATTGAATCTATAGATTGATTTTGGTAGTAGAGTCATTTTCAAAATGTTGATTCTTCCAATCCAAGAACATGGTATATCTCTCCATCTATTTGTATCATCTTTAATTTCTTTCATCAGTGTCTTATAATTTTCTGCATACAGGTATTTTCTCTCTTTAGGTAGGTTTATTCCTAGGTATTTTATTCTTTATGTTGCAATGGTAAATGGGAGAGTTTCCTTAATTTCCCTTTCAGGGTTTTCATCATTAGTGTATAGGAATGCAAGAGATTTCTGTGCATTAATTTTGTATCTTGCTACTTTACCAAATTCATTGACCACCTCTAGTATTTTTCTGGTAGCATCTTTAGGATTCCCTGTGTATAGTATCATGTCATCTGCAAAACAGTGACAGTTTTACTACTTCCTTTCCAATTTGGATTCCTTTAATTTCTATATCTTCTCTGATTGCTGTGTCTTAATCTTCCAAAACTATGTTGAATAATAGTGTTGAGAGTGGGAAACCTTGTCTTGTTCCCGATCTTAGAGGAAATCGTTTCAGTTTTTCACCATTGAGAACGATGTTGCCTGTAGGTTTGTCATATATGGCCTTTATTATGTTGAGTTAAGTTCCCTCTATGCCTACTTTTTGGAGGGATTTTATCATAAATGGGAGTTGAATTTTATAGAAAGGTTTTTCTGCATCTATTGAGATGATCATATGGCTTTTATCCTTCACTTTGTTAGTATGGTATAATCTCATTGATTGATTTGCATGTATTGAAGAATCCTTGTATTCCTGGGATAAACCCCACTTGATCATGGTGTGTGATCCTTTTAATGTGCTGTTGAATTCTGTTTGCTAGTATTTTGTTGAGGATTTTTGCATCTATGCCCATCAGTGATATTGGCCTGTAGTTTTCCTTTTTGTGGCATCTTCAACTGGTATTGTTATAATGGTGATGGTGGCCTTGTAGAATGAGTTTGGGAGTGTTCCTCCCTCTACTATATTTTGGAATAATTTGAGAAGGATAGGTGTTAGCTCTTCTCTAAATGTTTGATAGAATTCTCCAGTGAAGCCATCTGGTCCTGGGCTTTGTTCAAAGATTTTAATCACAGTTTCAATTCCAGTGCTTGTTTTTGGTCTGTTTATATTTTCTGTTTCTTCCTGGTTCAGTCTCAGAAGTTTGTGCTTTTCTACGAATTTGTCCATTTTTTTTTGGCATATAGTTACTTGTAGTAATCTCTCATGATCCTTTATTTCTGCAGTGAAAGTTGTTGCTTCCCGTTTTTTTATTTCTAATTCTATTCATTAGAGTCTAATCCCTTTTTTTCTTGAGTTTGGTTAATGCTTTATCAGTTTTGTTTCTCTTCTCATGTACCATCTTTTAGGTTTATTGATCTTTACCATCATTTCCTTCATTTCTTTTTCTTTTATTTATGATCTGATCTTTATGTTTTCTTTCCTTCTGCTAACTTTGGGGTCTTTTTTTCCTTCTTTCTCTAAATGCTTTACTTGTAAGTTTAGGTTGTTTGAGTTGTTTCTTGAAGTAGGATTTTATTGCTATAATATTCCCTCTTAAAACTGCTTTTGCTACATCCCATAGGTTTTGGGTCATTATGTTTTCATTGTCATTTGTTTCTAGGTATTTTTTGATTTCCTGTTTGATTTATTCAGTGAACTCTTGGTCATTTAGTTGTGTATTGTTTACCCTCCATGTGTTTGTATTTTTTACAGATTTTTTTTCCTGTAATTGATATCTAGTCTCATAGAGTTGTGGTCGGAAAAAATATTTGACACAATTTCAATTTTCTTAAATTTACCAAGGCCTGATTTGTGATGCAAGAAATAATCTATCCTGGAGAATGTTCCATGAGCACTTGAGAAGAAAGTGTAATCTGCTGTTTTCAATGGAATGTCCTATAAATATCAATTAATTCCATTCTTGTTTAATATATCATTTAAAGTTTGTGTTTCCTTATTTATTTTCATTTTGGATGATCTGTCCATTGGTGAACGTGGGGTGTCAAGTCCCCTACTATTATTGTGTTACTGTTGATTTCCCCTTTTATGGCTGTTTGGATTTGCCATACACATTGAGTTTTTCTCTGTTGCATGTATAAATATTTACAATTGTTATATCTTTTTCTTGCATTGATTCCTTGATTTTTATGTAGTGTCCATCTTTGTGTCTTGTAATAGTCTTTATTTTAAAGTCTATTTTGTCTGGTATGAGAATGGCTGCCCCAGCTTTCTTTTAATTTCCATTTGCATGGAATAACTTTTCTCCATCCCCTCACTTTCATTCTGTATGTGTCCGTAGGTCTGAAGTGGGTCTCTTTTAGGCAGCCTATGTATGGGTCTAGTTTTTGTAACCATTCAGCCAGTCTCTGTCTTTTGGTTGTAGCATTTAATCCATTTACATTTAAGGTTGTTATAAATATGTATGTTCCTATTACTGTTTTCTTAATTGTTTTGAGTTTGTTACTATACGTCTTTTCCTTCTCTTGTGTTTCCTGTCTATAGAAGTTCCTTTAGCATTTGTTGTAAACCTGGTTTGGTATGCTGAATTGTCTTAGATTTTGCTTATCTGTAAAGGTCTTAATATCTCCATCAAATCTGAATGTGAGCTTTGCTGGGTAGACTAATCTTGGTTGTGGCTTTTTCCCTTTCATCACTTTAAATATGTCCTGCCACTCCCTCCTGGCTTGCAGAGTTTCTGCTGAAAGATCAGCTGTTAACCTTATGGGGATCCCCTTGTATGTTAATTGTTCCTTTTCCCATCTGCTTTTAATATTTTCTCTTTGTATATAATTTTTGTTAATTTGATTAATATGTTTCTTGGCATGTTTCTACTTGGATTTATCCTGTACGGGACTCTCTGTGCTTCCTGTATTTGATTGCCTATCTCCTTCCCCATATTAGGGAAGTTTTCAATTATAATCTCTTCAAATATTTTCTCAGTTGCTTCTCTTCTCTCTTCTTCTTCTGGGACCCCTATAAATTGAATGTTGGTGAATTTAATATTGTTCAAGATGTCTCTGAGATTGTCCTCAATTCTTTTCAATCTTTTTTCTTTATTCTGCTCTGCTTTAGTTATTTTCACTATTTTATCTTCCACATCAGTTATCCTTCATTCTGTCTCAGTTATTCTGCTATTGAGTCCTTGTAGAGAATTTTTAGTTTCATTTATTACACTGTTCATCCCTGTTTGTTTGCTCTTTAGTTCCTCTAGGTCCTTGTTAAATGTTTCTTGTATTTTCTCCATTCTATTTCTAAGAATTGGATCACCTTTATTATCCTTACTCTGAATTCGTTTTTAGGTTAACTGCCTACTTCCCCTTCATTTGTTTGGTCTGTTGGGTGTTTACCTTGCTCCTTCATCTGCTTTGTATTTCTCTGTCTTCTCATTTTGCTTAACTTACTGTGTTTGGGGTCTCCCTTTTGCAGGCTGCAAGTTCTTAATTCCCATTGGTTTTCATGTCTTCTCCCAGTGTTTACGTTTGGTTCAGTGGGCTGTGTTGGTTTCCTGGTGGAAGTGACTAGTGTCTGTGTTCTTGTCAATCAGGCTGAATCTTTTCTTTCTGGTGGGCAGTACCATGTCCAGTTTTGTGTATGGTGGTGTCTGTGAACTTATTGTGATTTTAGGAAGCCTCTATGCTAATGGGTGGGTTTGTGTTCCTGTCTTGCTAATTGTTTGTCATAAGGTGTCAATCACTGTAGCTTGCTGGTAATTGAGTGCAGCTGGTTCTTAGTGTTGAGATGGAGATCTCTGGGAGACTCTTGCTATTTGATATGACATGGAGCTGGGAGGTCTCTGGTGGTCCAATGTTTTGAATTCAGCTCTCCTGCCACAGAGGCTCAGGCCTGACACCAGGCCAGAGAACCAAGACCCTCTCAGCCACACAGCTCAGAAAAAAAATGGAGAAAAAAATAAAAAAGAAAGAAAGAATAAATAAATAAAGTTATTGAAATAGAAAAAATATTAAAAATAAAGAATTAATTTTAAAAAAGAAGGAGAGAAAGATGGAAGAGAGCAACCAAACCAAAAACAAATCCTTCAATGATAAAACGTGCTAAGAACTATACTAAAAGGGCTTCCCTGGTGGCACAGTGTTTGAGGGTCCGCCTGCCAAAGCAGGGGAGGTGGGTTCGTGCCCTGGCCCAGGAGGATCCCACATGGCACAGAGTGGCTGGGTCCGTCAGCCATGGCTGCTGGGCCTGCATGTCCAGAGCCTGTGCTCCACAACTGGAGAGGCCACAACAGTGAGAGACCCACACACCAAAAAACAAAAAAACAAAGCTATGCTAAAAAAGAAAAAAACAAAACAACCCAGACAGAGAGAACTCTAAGACAAATGGCAGAAACAAAGCTATACAGACAAAATCACACAAAGAATTATACACATACACACTCACAAAAAGAGAAAAAGGAAAAAAATATATATATACAAAAGAAATTAAAAATGGCAGAGAGCAACCAAATCAATAAACAAATCTACCAATGATAATAAGATCTAAATACTAAACTAAGATAAACATAAAACCAGAAACAAATTATAAAGGAAACCCCAAGTCTACAGTTGCTCCCAAAGTCCACCACCTCAATTTTTGGATGATTCATTGTCTATTCAGGTATTCGACAGATGAAGTGTACATCAAGTTAACTGTGGAGATTTAAACCACTCCTTCTGAGGCTGCTGGGAGAAATTTCCGTTTCTCTTCTTTTTTCATACAGCTCCTGTTTTTCAGCTTTGGATTTGGCCCTGCCTCTGCATGTGTGTCATCTGAGGGCGTCTATTCCCCACCCAGACAGGACAGGTTAAAGGAGTGGCTGATTGAGGGAATCTGGCTCACTCAGACCAGGGGGAGGTAAGGGTACAGAATGCGGGGTGAACCTGTGGCAGCAGAGGCCAGCATGACAGTGCAACAGCCTGAGGTGCACCCTGTGTTCTCCTAGGGAAGTTGTCCCTGGATCACGGGACACTGGCAGTGGCGGGCTGCACAGGTTCCTGGGAGGGGTGGTGTGGATAGTGACCTGTGCTTGCACACAGGCTTCTCGGTGGCTGTAGCAGTAGCCATAGTGTTTCATGCTTGTCTCTGGGGTCCGTGCTGATAGCTGCACTTGTGCCCATCTCTGGAGATCGTTTAGGCAGTGCTCTAAATCCCCTCTCCTTGCATACCCCGTAACAATGGTCTCTTTCCTCTTAGGCATGTCCAGACGTTATCTTGGACTCCCTCCAAGCTAGCTGTCATTCACTAACCCCCTTCAGGCTGTGTTCATGCAGCCTATCCCAGTCTTCTCCCTGGGATCTGAACTCCGAAGCCCAAGCCTCAGCTCCCATCCCTCACATGTCCTGGCGGGTGAGCAAACAATCCGCTCAGGCTGGTGAGTGCTGATCAGCACCAATGCTTTGTGCAGGAATCTATCCATTTTGCCCTCTGCACCCGTATTTCTGTGCTCTCCTCCATGGCTCTGAAGTTCCCCCCACTGCTTATCCCCCATCTCTTCCAATGAAGGGGCTTCCTAGTCTTTGGAAACTTTTCCTCCTTCACAGCACCCTCTCCAAGGTAGAGGTCCCACCTCTATTGTTTTGTCTCTTTTTTTCCTTTTTTCTTTTGCCCTACCCAGGTACTGCAGAGGTTTTTTTTGTACCTTTTGGGAAGTCTGAGGTCTTCTGCCAACGTTCAGTAGGTGTTCTGTAGGAGTTGTTCCACATGTAGATGTAGTTTTGATGTATTTGTGTGGAGGAAGGTTGTCTCCATGTCTTACTCCTCTGCCATCTTGAAGGTGCCCCCACAGCAATTATTCTTTAATAACTTTAAATGGGGTGCAATCTGTAAAATATTGAATCACAATGTTGTACACTAGAAAGTAATATAGTATTTTAAACCAATTATACTTCAATTAAAAAGTACAATTCAAGATCTTGCGGGAGGGGAAGACGGGGGAAGAGTAAGATGCGGAAATCACCTTCCTCCCCACAGATACACAAGAAATACGTCTACACGTGGAGCAACTCCTACAGAACACCTGCTGAATGCTGGCAGAAGACCTCAGACCTCCCAAAAGGCAAGAAACTCCCCACGTACCTGGGTAGGGCAAAAGAAAAAATAATAAACAGAGACAAAAGAATAGGGATGGGACCTGCACCAGTGGGAGGGAGCTGTGAAGGAGGAAAGGTTTCCACACACTAGGAAGCCCCTTTGTGGGTGGAGACTGCGGGAGGTGGAGGGGGGAGCTTCGGGGCCACGGAGGAGAGCACAGCAACGGGGGTGCGGAGGGCAAAGCAGGGAGATTCCAGCACAGAGGATCAGTGCAAACCGGTACTCACCAGCCGGAGGGCTTGTCTGCTCACATGCCGGGGCGGGCAGGGCTGCAAGCTGAGGCTCCAGCTTTGGTTGGAGCGCAGGGAGAGGACTGGGTTTGGCTGCGTGAACACAGCCTGAAGGGGTTAGTGCAACACGGCTAGCCGGGAGGGAGTCCGGGAAAAGGTCTGGAGCTGCCGAAGAGGCAAGAGACTTTTTCTTCCCTCTATGTTTCCTGGTGTGTGAGGAGAGGGGTTTAAGAGCACTGCTTAAAGGAACTCCAGAGACGGGCACGAGCTGCGGCTAAAAACGCGGACCCCAGAGATGAGTGCGAGCTGTGGCTAAAAGCGCAAACCCCAGAGACGGGCACGAGCTGCGGCTAAAAGCATAGACCACAGAGATGGGTGGGAGATGCTAAGGCTGCTGCTGCCACCACCAAGGGACCTGTGTGCGAGCACAGGACACTAGCCACATCCCTCTTCCGGAGAGCCTGTGCAGCCCGCCACTGCCAGGTTCCCGGGATCCAGTGAAAACTTCCCCGGGACAATACATGGCAGGTCTTAGGCTGGTGCAACGTCATGCCGGCCTCTGCCACCACAGGCTCGCCCCGCACTCTGTGCCCCTCCCTCCCCCCGGCCTGAATGAGCCAGAGCCCCTGAATCAGCAGCTCCTTTAACCCCGTCCTGTCTGAGCAAAAAACAGACGCCCTCCAGCGACCTACACGCAGAGGTAGGGCCAAATCCAAAACTGAGCCCCTGTGAGCTGTGAGAACAAAGAAGAGAAAGGGAAATCTCTCCCAGCAGCCTCAGAAGCAGCAGATTAAAGCTCCACAATCAACTTGATGTACCCTGCGTCTGTGGAATTCGTGAATAGACAACGAATCAACCCAAATTGAGGAGGTGTACTTCGAGAGTAAGATTTATGATTTTTTCCCCCTTTCCTCTTTTTGTGAGTGTGTATGTGTATGCTTCTGTGTAAGATTTTGTCTGTATAGCTTTGCTTCCACCATTTGTCCTATGGTTCTATCTGTCCCTTTTTTTTAATAATTATTTTTTAATTTAATAACTTTATTATATTTTACTTTATTTTATTCTACTGTATCTTCTTTCTTTCTTTCTTTTTTCCTTCCTTCCTCCCTTCCTCACTCCCTCCCTCCCTCCTTTCTTTCATTCTTTCCTTCTTTCTTTCTTTTTTCCTATTTGTAAAAATTCTTTCTCTCTACATTTTCTCCCTTTTATTCTGAGCCGTGTGGATGAAAGGCTCTTGGTCCTGCATCCAGGAGTCAGTGCTGTGCCTCTGAAGTGGGAGAGCCAACTTCAGGACACTGGTCAACAAGAGACCTCCCAGCTCCACATAATATCAAACGAGGAAAATCTCCCAGAGATCTCCATCGCAACACCAACACCCATCTTCACTCAATGACAAGCAAGCTACAGTGCTGGACAACCTATGCCAAACAACAAGCAAGGCAGGAACACAACCCCACCCATTAGTAGAGATGCTGTCTAAAATCATAATAAGTCAACAGACATCCCAAAACACTGCACCAGACGTAGAACTGCCCACTAGAGAGGCAAGATCCAGCCTCACCCACCAGAACACAGGCACTAGTCCACTCCAGCAGGAAGCATAGACAACCCACTGAACCAACCTTAGCCACTGCGGACAGACATCAAAAACAACAGGAATTATGAACCTGTAGCCTGCAAAAAGGAGAGCTCAAACACAGTAAGATAAGCAAAATGAGAAGATAGAAAAACACACAGCAGTTGAAGGAGCAAGGTAAAAATGTACCAGACCTAAATAATGAAGAGGAAATAGGCAGTCTACCTGAAAAAAGAATTCAGAATAATGATAGTAAAGATGATCTAAATCTTGGAAATAGAATAGACAAAATACAAGAAACATTTAACAAAGACATAGAAGAACTAAAGATGAAACAAACAATGATGAACAACACAATAAATGAAATGAAAAAGACTCTAGATGGGATCAGTAGCAGAATAACTGAGGCAGAGGAACACATAAGTGACCTGGAAGATAAAATAGTGGAAATAACTACTGCAGAGAAGAATAAAGAAAAAAGAATGAAAAGAACTGAGGACAGTCTCAGAGAAATCTGGGAAAATATTAAACACACCAATATTCACATTATAGGGGTTCCAGAAGAAGAAGAGAAAAAAAAGGGACTGAGAAAATATTTGAAGAGATTATAGTTGAAAACTTCCTAATATGGGAAAGGAAATAGTTAATCAAGTCCAGGATGCACAGAGAATCCCATACAGGATAAATCGAAGGAGAAATTCGCCAAAACACATATTAATCAAACTGTCAAAAATTAAATACAAAGAAAGCATATTAAGAGCAGCAAGGTTTCAACAGTGCTCATGGAACATTCTCCAGGATAGATCAAATCTTGGGTCACAAATCAAGCCTTGGTAAATTTAAGAAAATTGAAATTCTATCAAGTATGTTTTCTGACAACAATGCCATGAGACTAGATATCAATTACAGGAAAAGATCTGTAAAAAATACAAACACATGGAGGCTAAACAATACACTACTTAATAACGAAGTGATCACTGAAGAAATCAAAGAGGAAATAAAAAAAATACATAGAAACAAATGACAATGGAGACACAACAACCCAAAACCTATGGGACGCAGAAAAAGCAGTTCTAAGGGGGAAGTTTATAGCAATACAAGCCCACCTTAAGAAGCAGGAAACATCTCGAATAAACAACCTAACCTTGCACCTAAAGCAATTAGAGAAAGAAGAAAAAAGAAACCCCAGAGCTAGCAGAAGGAAAGAAATCATAAAAATCAGATCAGAAATAAATGAAAAAGAAATGAAGGAAACAATAACAAAGATCAATAAAACTGAAAGCTGTTTCTTTGAGAAGATAAACAAAATAGATAAACCACTAGCCAGACTCATTAAGAAAAAAAGGGAGAAGACTCAAATCAATAGAATTAGAAATGGAAAAGGAGAAGTAACAACTGACACTGCAGAAATAAAAAAGATCATGAGAGATTACTACAAGCAACTCTATGCCAATAAAATGGACAATCTGGAAGAAACGGACAAATTCTTAGAAATGCACAACCTGCCAAGACTGGATCAGGAGGAAATAGAAAATATAAACAGATGAATCACAAGCACTGAAATTGAAACTGTGATTAAAAATCTTCCAACAGACAAAAGCCCAGGACCAGATGTCTTCAGAGGCGAATTCTATCAAACATTTAGAGAAGAGCTAACACCTATCCTTCTCAAACTCTTCCAAAATATAGCAGAGGGAGGAACACTCCCAAATTCCTTCTACGGGGCCACCATCACGTTGACACCAAAACCAGACAAGGATGTCACGAACAAAGAAAACTACAGGCCAATATCACTGATGAACATAGATGCAAAAATCCTCAACAAAATACTAGCAAATAGAATCCAGCAGCACATTAAAAGGATCATACACCATGATCAAGTGGGGTTTATTCCAGGAATGCAAGGATTCTTCAATATATGCAAATCTGTCAAGGTAATAAACCATATTAACAAATTGAAGGAGAGAAACCAAATGATCATCTCAATAGATGCAGAGAAAGCTTTTGACAAAATTCAACACAGATTTAAGATAAAAACCCTGCAGAAAGTAGGCATAGAGAGAAATTTCCTCAACATAATAAAGGCCATATATGACAAGCTCACAGCAAACATCATCCTCAATGGTGAAAAACTGAAAGCATTTCCACTAAGATCAGGAACAAGACAAGGTTGCCCAGTCTCACCACTCCTACTCAACATAGTTTTGGAAGTTTTAGCCACAGCAATCAGAGAAGAAAAGGAAATAAAAGGAATCCAAATTGGAAAAGAAGAAGTAAAGCTGTCACTGTTTGCAGATGACATGATACTATACATAGAGAATCCTAAAGATGCTACCAGAAAACTACTAGAGCTAATCGATGAATTTGGTAAAGTAGCAGGATACAAAATTAATGCACAGAAATCTCTGGCATTCATATAAACTAATGATGAAAAATCTGAAAGTGAAATCAAGAAAACACTCCCATTTACCATTGCAAGAAAAAGAAAAAAATATCTAGGAATAAACCTACCTAAGGAGACAAAAGACCTGTATGCAGAAAATTATAAGACACTGATGAAAGAAATTAAAGATGATACAAATGGATGGAGAGATATACAATGTTTTAGGGGTGGAAGAATCAATATTGTGAAAATGACTCTACTACCCAAAGAAATCTATAGATTCAATGCAAACCCTATCAAACTACCACTGGCATTTTTCACAGAACTAGAATAAAAATTTCACAATTTGCATGGAAACCCAAAGGACCCCGAATAGCCAAAGCAATCTTGAGAACGAAGAAAGGAGCTGGAAGAATCAGGCTCCCTGACTTCAGGCTATACTACAAAGCTACAGTAATCAAGACTGTATGGCACTGGCACAAAAACAGAAACATAGATCAATGGAACAGGATAGAAAGCCCAGAGATAAACCCAGGCACATATTGATACCTTGTCTTTGATAAAGTTGGCAGGAATGTACATTGGAGAAAGGACAGCCTCTTCAATAAGTGGTGCTGGGAAAACTGGACAGGTACATGTAAAAGTATGAGATTAGATCACTCCCTAATACCATACACAAAAATAAGCTCAAAATGGATTAAAGACCTAAATGTAAGGCCAGAAATTATCAAAATGTTAGAGGAAAACATAGGCAGAACTCTCTATGACATAAATCACAGCAAGATCCTTTCTGACCCACCTCCTAGAGTAATGGAAATAAAAACAAAAATAAACAAATGAGACCTAATGAAACTTCAAAGCTTTTGCACAGCAATAGAAACCATAAACAAGACCAGGAGACAACCCTCCGAATGGGAGAAAATATTTGCAAATGAAGCAACTGACAAAGGATTAATCTCCAAAATTTACAAGCAGCTCATGCAGCTCAATAACAAAAAAACAAACAACCCAGTCCAAAAATGGGCAGAAGACCTAAATAGACATTTCTCCAAAGAAGATATACAGACTGTCAACAAACACATGAAAGAATGCTCAACATCATTAATCATTAGAGAAATGCAAATCAAAACTACAATGAGATATCATCTCACACCAGTCAGAATGGCCATTATCAAAAAATCTAGAAACAATAAATGCTGGCGAGGGTGTGGAGAAAAGGGAGCACTCTTGCACTGCTGGTGGGAATGTGAATTGGTTCAGCCACTATGGAGAGCAGTATGGAGGTTCCTTAAAAATCTACAAATAGAACTACCATATGACCCAGCAATCCCACTACTGGGCATATACCCTGAGAAAACCAAAATTCAAAAGTCATGTACGAAAATGTTCATTGCAGCTCTATTTACAATAGCCCAGAGATGGAAACAAACTAAGTGCCCATCAATGGATGAATCGACAAAGAAGATGTGGCACATACATACAATGGAATATTACTCAGCCATAAAAAGAAACGAAATTGAGCTATTTGTAATGAGGTGGATAGACCTAGAGTGTGTCATACAGAGTGAAGTAAGTCAGAAAGAAAAAGACAAATACCGTATGCTAACACTTATATAGAGAATTTAAGAAAATGAAATGTCATGAAGAACCTAGGGGTAAGACAGTAATAAAGACGCAGACCTACTGGAGAACGGACTTGAGGATATGGGGAAGGGGAAGGGTGAGCTGTGACAGGGTGAGAGAGAGTCATGGACATATACACACTAACAAACGTAAGGTAGATAGCTAGTGGGAAGCAGCCGCATGGCACAGGGATATCGGCTCGGTGCTTTGTGACAGCCTGGAGGGGTGGGATAGAGAGGGTGGGAGGGAGGGAGACACAAGAGGGAAGACATATGGGAACATATGTATATGTGTAACTGATTCACTTTGTTATAAAGCAGAAACTAAGACACCGTTTTAAAGCAATTATACACAATAAAGATGTTTAAAAAAAAAAAGCAGTAAGGAAAAATAATACACAAGGGAATCCCCATAAGGTTAACAGGTGATCTGTCAGCAGAAGCTCTGCAAGCCAGAAGGGAGTAGCAGGACATACTGAAAGTAATGAAGGAGAAAAACCTGCAAGCAAGATTACTCTACCCAGCAAGGATCTCATTCAGATTCGATGGAGAAATTAAAACCTTTACAGACAAGCAAAAGCTCAGAGAGTTCATCACCACCAAACCAGCTTTACAACAAATGCTAAAGGAACTTCTCTAGGCACGAAACACAAGAGAAGGAAAAGACCTATAATAACGAACCCAAAACAATTTAGAAAATGGGAATAGGAATATACATATCAATAATTACCTTAAATGTAAATGGAATAAATGCCCCCACCAAAGACACAGATTGGCTAAATGGATACAAAAACAAGACCCATATATATGCTGTCTACAAGAGACACACTACAGACCTAGAGAAACATACAAACTGAAAGTAAGGGGATAGAAAAAGATATTCCATGCAAATGGAAACCAAATGAAAGCTGGAATAGCAATTCTTATACCAGACAAAATAGCCTTTAAAATAAAGACTATTAGAAGAGAAAAAGAAGGACACTACATAATGATCAAGGGATTGATCCAAGAAGAAGATATAACAATTGTAAATATTTATGCACCCAACATAGGAGCACCTCAATACATAAGGGAAATACTAACAGCCATAAAAGGGGAAATGGACAGTAACATATTCATAGTAGTGGACTTTAACACCCACTTTCACCAATGGACAGATCATCCAAAATGAAAATAAATAAGGAAACACAAGCTTTAAATGATACATTAAACAAGATTGACTTAATTGATATTTAAAGGACACTCCATCCAAAAACAACACAATACACATTTTTCTCAAGTGCTCACGGAACATTCTCCAGGATAGGTCATATCTTGGGTCACAAATCAAGCCTTGGTAAATTTAAGAAATTGAAATTTTATCAAGTATCTTTCCCATCCACAATGCCATGAGACTAGGTATCAATTACAGGAAAAGGTTTGTAAAAAACACAAGCACATGGATGGCAAACAATACACTACTTAATAACGAAGTGATCACTGAAGAAATCAAAGAGGAAGTTAAAAAATACCTACAAACAAATGACAATGCAGACACAATGACGAAAAACCTATGGGATACAGCAAAAGCAGTTCTAAGAGGGAAGTTTATAGCAATACAAGCCCACCTTAAGAAGCAGGAAACATCTCGAATAAACAACCTAACCTTGCACCTAAAGCAATTAGAGAAAGAAGAACAAAGAAAACCCCAAAGTTACCAAAATGGAAGAAATCGTAAAAATCAGATCAGAAATATATGAAAAAGAAATGAAGGAAACAAGAGCAAAGATCAATAAAACTAAAAGGTGGTTCTTTGAGAAGATAAACAAAATAGATAAACCATTAGCCAGACTCATCAAGAAAGAAAGGGAGAAGACTCAAGTCAATAGAATTAGAAAAGAAAAAGGAGAAGTAAAAGCTGACACAGCAGAAATAAAAAAAAATATCATGAGAGATTGCTACAAGCAACTCTATGCCAATAAAATGGACAACCTGGAAGAAATGGACAAATTCTTAGAAATGCACAACCAGCCAAGACTGAATCAGGAAGAAATAGAAAATATGAACAGACCAATCACACGCACTGAAATTGAAATTGTGATTAAAAATCTTCCAACAAACAAAAGCCCAGGACCGGATGGCTTCACAGGCGAATTGTATCAAATATTTAGAAAGGAGCTAACACCTATCCTTCTCAAACTGTTCGAAAATATGGCAGAGGGAGGAACACTCCCAAATTCCTTCGGCGAGACCACCATCACCTTGATACCAAAACCAGACAAGGATGTCACAAACAAAGAAAACTACGGGCCAATATCACTGATGAACATAGATGCAAAAATCCTGAACAAAATACTAGCAAATAGAATCCAGCAGCACATTAAAAGGATCATACACCATGATCAAGTGGGGTTTATTCCAGGTATGCAAGGATTCTTCAATATACGCAAATCTATCAAAGTGATAAACCATATTAACAAATTGAAGGAGAAAAACCATGTGATCATCTCAATAGATGCAGAGAAAGCTTTTGACAAAATTCAAAACCCATTTATGATAAAACCCTGCAGAAAGTAGGCATAGACGGAACTTTCCTCAACATAATAAAGGCCATATATGACAAGCCCACAGCCAACATCATTCTCTATGGTGAAACACTGAAAACATTTCCACTAAGATCAGGAACAAGACAAGGTTGCCCACTCTCACCACTCTTATTCAACATAGTTTTGGAAGTTTTAGCCACAGTAATCAGAGAAGAAAAGGAAATAAAAGGAATCCAAATCAGAAAAGAAAAGGTAAAGCTGTCACTGTTTGCAGATGACATGATACTATACATAGAGAATCCTAAAAATGCTACCAGAAAACTACTAGATCTAATCGATGAATTTGATAAAGTAGCCGGATACAAAATTAATGCACAGAAATCTCTTGCATTCCTATATACTAATGATGAAAAATCTGAAAGTGAAATCAAGAAAACACTCTCATTTACCATTGCAGCAAAAAGAATAAAATACCTAGGAATAAACCTACCTACGGAGACAAAAGACCTGTATGCAGAAAATTATAAGACACTGATGAAAGAAATTAAAGGTGATACATAGAGATGGAGAGATATACCATATTCTTGGATTGGAAGAATCAACATTGGGAAAATGACTCTACTACCCAAAGCAATCTATAGATTCAATGCAATCCATATCAAACTACCACTGGCATTTTTCACAGAACAAGAACAAAAAATTTCAGTTTGTATGGAAACACAAAAGACCACGAAGAGCCAAAGCAATCTTGAGAACGAAAAACAGAGCTGGAGGAATCAGGCTCCCTGACTTCAGACTATACTACAAAGCTACAGTAATCAAGACAGTATTTTACTGGCACAAAAATAGAAAGATAGATCAATGGATCAGGATAGAAAACCCAGAGATAATCCCATGCACATATGGTCACCTTATATTTGATAAAGGAGGCAGGAACGTACAGTGGATAAAGGACAGCCTCTTCAACAAGTGGTGCTGGGAAAACTGGACAGGTACATGTAGAAGTATGAGATTAGATCACTCACTAACACCATACCCAAAAATAAGCTCAAAATGGATTAAAGACCTAAATGTAAGGCCAGAAACTATCAAACTCTTAGAAGAAAACATAAGCTGAACACTCTTTGACCTAAATCACAGAAAGATCCTTTTTGACCCACGTACTAGAGACATGGAAATAAAAACAAAAATAAACAAATGTGACCTAATGAAACTTCAAAGCTTTTGCACTGCAAAGGAAACCATAAACAAGACCAAAAGACAACCCTCAGAATGGGAGAAAATATTTGCAAATGAAGCAATTGACAAAGGATTAATTTCCAAAATTTACAAGCAGCTCATGCAGCTCAATAACTAAAAACAAACCACCCAATCCAAAAATAGGCAGAAGACCTAAATAGACATTTCTCCAAAGAAGATACACAGACTGCCAACAAACACATGAAAGAATGCCAACATCATTAATCATTAGAGAAACGCAAATCAAAACTACAATGAGATATCATCTCACACCAGTCAGAATGGCCATTATCAAAAACTCTAGAAACAATAAATGCTGGAGAGGGTGTGGAGAAATGGAAGCACTCTTGCACTGCTGGTGGGAATGTGAATTGGTTCAGCCACTATGGAGAACAGTACGGAGGTTCCTTAATAACCTGCAAATAGAACTAACATATGACTCAGCAATCCCACTACTGGGCATATACCCTGAGAAAACCGTAATTCAAAAAGAGTCATGTACCAAAATGTTCATTGCAGCTCTATTTACAATAGCCTGGTGATGGAAACAACCTAAGTGCCCATCATCGGATGAATGGATAAAGAAGATGTGGCACATATATACAATGGAATATTACTCAGCCATAAAAAGAAACGAAATTGAGCTATTTGTAATGAGGTGGATAGACCTAGAGTCTGTCATACAGAGTGAAGTAAGTCAGAAAGAGAAAGACAAATACCGTATACTAACACATATATATGGAATTTAAGAAAAAAATTGTCATGAAGAACCTAGGTGTAAGACAGGAATAAAAACACAGACCTACTGGAGAACGGACTTGAGGATATGGGGTGGGGGAAGGGTGAGCTGTGACAAAGCGAGAGAGAGGCATGGACATATATGCACTAACAAACGTAAGGTAGATAGCTAGTGGGAAGCAGCCGCATAGCACAGGGTTATCAGCTTGGTGCTTTGTGACCACCTGGAGGGGTGAGATAGGGAGGGTGGGAGGGAGGGAGGCATTGGAGGGAAGGGATATGGGAGCATATGTATGTGTATAGCTGATTCATTTTGTTGTGGAGCAGAGGCTGGCCCACAATTGTGAAGCAATTATACCCCAGTGGAGATGTTAAAAAAATTAATAATAAAAATTTAAAAAAAGGAAAATTCAAAAAATAGAAGAATCAGAACACGGGATTAAATCTGAATATTGTCAGTGATTTTACTGTGATCTTGGCCATATCATGTTACCAGTCATCATCTCAGTTACATCCCTGTGAAATGCAGGGAGACTGTACTCCTGACTTATGAAAAAACAGTTTCAAGTGGTAAAGTCAAGGAATGTAAGCTTTTAAAATCTACTCAAGGAAACGAAACACATGGAGTCGACTGGGCTTAACACATTGCCATCTGGCAACCTCTGGATAAGAAAATGGAGTATCTATATGTATATGTAACTGAAAAGTAGCATGTGAAACGTGAAAATTTGTCAATAAAATTATTTTAGATATGTCAATGGAATTAAATGTTTACCAAGGGGCGTTGAGGAAGATGGTGGAAGAGTAAGACATGAAGATCAGCTTCCACCCCACATATACATCAGAAATACATCTACACGTGGAACAACTCCTACAGAACACATACTGAACGTTGGCAGAAGACCTCAGACACCCCAAAAGGAAAGGAACTCCCCACATACCTGGGTAGGGCAAAATAAAAAACAAAGACAGTAGAATAGGGATGGGACCTGCACCAGTGGGAGGGAGCTGTGAAGGAGGAAAGGTTTCCACACACTAGAAGCCCCTTTGCAGGGGGAAACTGTGGGTGGCAGAGGAGAGTGCAGCAACGGGGGTGCTGAGGGCAAAGTGAAGAGATTCCCGCACAGAGAATCAGTGCCGACCGGCACTCACCAGCCCAAGAGGCTTGTCTGCTCACCTGCCGGGGTGGGCGGGGTCTGGGAGTTGAGGTTGGGGCTTCGGTCGGATTGCAGGGAGAGGACTGAGGTTGGTGGCATGAACACAGCCTGAAGGGGGCTAGAGCACCACGGCTAGCCAGGAGGGAGTCCAGGAGAAAGTCTGTAGGGGCCGAAGAGGCAAGAGACATTTTCTTGCCTCTTTCTTTCCTGGTGCGCGAGGAGAGGGTATTAAGAGTACTGCTTAACTGAGCTTCAGAGTCGGGCATGAGCCTCAGCTATCAGCGCAGATCCCAGAGACGGGCATGAGACACGAAGGCTGCTGTTGCATCTCCAAGAAGCCTGTGAGCAAGTACAGCTCACTGTCCACACATCCTCTCCCTGGAGACTGTGCAGCCTGCCACTGCCAGGGTCCCGTGATCCAGGGACAATTTCCCTGAGAGAAGGAACAGTGTGCCTCAGACTGATGCAACGTCACACTGACCGCTGCTGATGCAGGCTCACCCCACATCTGTACCCCTCCCTCCCCTGGCCTGAGTGAGCAAGAGCCACTTAATCAGCTGCCCCTTTAACCCCACCCTCTCTGAGTGAAGAACAAAGGCCCTTAGGTGACCTAAACACAGAGGCGGGTCCAAATCCAAAGCTGAACGCTGAGAGCTGTGAGGAAAAAGAAGAGAAAGGGAAATCTCTTCCAGAAACCTGACGAGAAGCGGATTAAATCTCCAGAGGCAACTTGATGTACTTGCATGGGTGGAATAACTGAATAGACAATGAATCATCCCAAATTGAGGAGGTGGAATTTGGGAGCAAAGATAAATTATTGTTTCCCATTTTCCTCTTTTTGAGAGTGTGCATGTGCATGCTTCTGTGTGAGATCTTGTCTGTAAAGCTTTGCTTCCAACATTTGTCCTAGGGTTCTGTCCATCCGTTTCTTTGTTTTTTCTGTTTTTTTTTACTTAAAAAAACATTTTCTTAATATTTTTTTTACTATAATAACTTTACCTTTTTTATCTTTATTTTATTTTATCCTCTTTCTTTCTTTCTTTCTTTCTTTCTACTTTTTCTCACTTTTATTCTGAGCCATGTGGATGAAAGGCTGTTCATGCTCCAGCCAGGAGTCAGTGCAGTGCCTCTGAGGTGAGAGAGGCAAGTTCAGGACACTGGTCCACAAGAAACCTCCCAGCTCGATGTAATATCAAATGGCAAAAATATCCCAGAGAGCTCCATCTCAACACCAAGACCCAACTTCACTCAACGACCAGCAAGCTACAGTGCTGGACAACCTATGCCAAACAACTAGCAAGACAGGAACACAACCACAACCATTAGCAGAGAGGCTGCCTAAAATCATAAGGCCACAGACACCCCAAAACACACCACAAGATGTGGACCTGCCCACCAGTAGGAAAAGATCCAGCCTCATCCACCAGAACACAGGCACTAGTACAGTACACCAGCAAGCCTACACAACCCACTGAAATAATCTTAGCCACTCGGAACACACAACAAAAACAACGGGAACTACAAACCTGCAGCCTGCAAAAAGGAGGCCCCAAACACAGTAAGATAAGCAAAATGAGAAGACAGAAAAACACACAGCAGATGAAGGAGCAAGGTAAAAACCGACCACACATAATATATGAAGAGGAAATAGGCAGTCTACCTGAAAATGAATTCAGAATAATTATAGTAAAGATGACCAAAATCTTGGAAATAGAATAGAGAAAATACAAGAAATATTTAACAAGGACCTAGAAGAAGTAAAGAGAAAACAAAGAATGATGAACAACACAATAAATGAAATTAAAAGGACTCTAGAAGGGAACAATAGAAGAATAACTGGGGCAGTAGATAGGATTAGTGACCTGGAAGATAAAATAATGGAAATAACGACTGCAGAGCAGAATAAAGAAAAAAGAATGAAAAGAAGTGAGGACAGTCTCAGAGACCACTGGGACAACATTTGAATCATAGGGGTCCCAGAAGAAGAAGAGAAAAAGAAAGGGACTGAGAAAATATTTGAAGAGATTAGAGTTGAAAACTTAACTAATATTGGAAAGGAAATAGTTAATCAAGTGCAGGAAGCACAGAGAGTCCCATACAAGGTAAATCCAAGGAGAAACAAGAGACACATATTAATCAAACTATCAAGGGAAAAATAACACACAAGAGTATCCCCATAATGTTAATAGCTGATCTTTCAGCAGAAACTCTGCAAGCTGGAAGGGAGTGGCAGGACATATTTAAAGTGATGAAGGAGAAAAACCTACAACCAAAATTATGCTACCCAGCAAGAATTTCCTTCAGATTTGATGGAGAAATTAAAACTTTACAGACAAGCAAAAGCTCAGAGAGTTCAGCACCACTAAAACAGCTTTACAACAAATGCTAAAGGAACTTCTCTAGGCAAAAAACACAAGAGAAGGAAAAGAACTTCCATAACAAACCCAAAACAATTAAGAAATTGGGAATAGGAACACACATATCAATAATTACCTTAAATGTAAATGGATTAAATGCTCCCACCAAAAGACACAGATTGGCTGAATGGATACCAAAACAAGACCCATATATAGGCTGTCTACAAGAGACCCACTTCAGACATAGGTACACATACAGGCTGAAAGTGAGGGGATGCAAAAAGATATTCAATGCAAATGGAAATCAAAAGAAAGCTGGAGTAGCAATACTCATATCAGAAAAATTAGACTTTAAAATAAAGACTATTAGAAGAGAAAAAGAAGGACACTATGTAATGATCAAGGGATCGATCCACAAAGAAGATATAACAATTGTAAATATTTATACACCTACCATAGGAGCCCCTCAATACATAAGGCAAATACTAACAGCCATAAAAGGGGAAATCAAGAGTAACACAATCATAGTAGGGGACTTTAACACCCCACTTTCACCAAAGGACAGATCATCCAAAATGTAAATAAATAAGGAAGCACAAGCTTTAAATGATACATTAAACAAGATGGACTTAATTGATATTTATAGGACACTCCATCCAAAAACAACAGAATACACATTTTTCTCAAGTGCTCATGGAACATTCTCCAGGATAGATCATATCTTGGGTCACAAATCCAGCTTTGGTAAATTTAAGAAAATTGAAATTTTATCAGGTATCTTTTCCAACCACAATGCTATGAGACTAGATATCAACTACAGGAAAAGATCTGTAAAAAATACAAACACATGAAGGCTAAACAATACACTACTTAAAAAACAGTGATCACTGAGGAAATCAAAGAGGAAATCAAAACTATCTAGAAACAAATGACAATGGAGACACGATGACCCAAAATCTATGAGATGCAGCAAAAGCAGTTCTAAGAGGGAAGTTTATAGCAATACAATCCTACCTTAAGAAACAGGAAACATCTTAAATAAACAACCTAACCTTGCACGGAAAGCTATTAGAGAAATAAGAAAAACAACAACAAAAAGAAAAACAAATTTAGCAGGAGAAAAGAAATTATAAAGGTCAGATCAGAAATAAATGAAAAATAAATGAAGGAAACGATAGCAAAGATCAATAAAACTAAAAGCTGCTTCTTTTCAAAGATAAAGGAAATTGATAAACCATTAGCCAGACTCATCAAGAAAAAAAGGGAGAAGACTCAAATCAATAGAATTAGAAATGGAAAAGGAGAAGTTACAACTGACACTGCAGAAATACATAGGATCATGAGAGATTAGTACAAGCAACTCTCTGCCAATAAAATGGGCAACCTGGGAGAAATGGACGAATTCTGAAAAATGCACAACCTGCTGAGACTGAACCAGGAAGGAATAGAAAATATGAACAGACCAATCACAAGCACTGAAATTGAAACTGTGAGTAAAAATCTTCCAACAAACAAAAGCCCAGGACCAGAATGCTTCAAAGGCGAATTCTATCAAATATTTAGAGAAGAGATAACACTTATACTTCTCAAACTCTTCCAAAATATAGAAGAGGGAGGAACACTCCTATTCTACGAGGCCATCATCACCTTTATATCAAAACCAGAAAACGATGTCAAAAAGAAAGAAAAATACAGGCCAATAACACTGATGAACATAGACACAAAAGTCCTCAACAAAATACTAGAAAACAGAATCCAACAGCATTTTAAAAGGATCATACACCCTGATCAAGTTGGGTTTATTCCAGGAATGCAAGGATTCTACAATATATGCAAATCAATCAACGTGATACACCACATTAACAAATTTAAGGAGAAAAACCATACGGTCATCTCAATAGATGCAGACAAAGCCTTCAATAAAATTCAACACCCATTTATGGTAAAAACGCTGCAGAAAGTCAGCATAGAGGGCACTTTTCTCAACATAATAAAGGCCATAAATGACAAACACACAGCAAACATCGTCTTCAATTTTGAAAAACTGAAACCATTTCCACTAAGATCAGGAACAAGGCAAGGTTGCCCACTCTCACCACTCGTTTTCTTTTTTTTTGTGAGGTTCTGCTTTATAACAAACTGAATCAGTTAAACATATGCATATGTTCCCATATCTCTTCCCCATTGCATCTACCTCCCTCCCACACTCCCTATCCCACCCCACTATGTGGTCACAAAGCACCGAGTTGAACCCCTGTGTTATGCAGCTGCTTCCCACTGGCTATCTAACTTGTTTGGTAGTGTATATATGTCCATGCCACTCTCTCACTTTGTCACATCTTACCCTTCCCCCTCCCCATATCCACATATCCATTCTCTAGTAGGTCTGTGTCTTTATTCCTGTCTTACTCCTAGGTTCTTCATGACATTTTTTTCTTAGATTCCATATATATGTGCTAGCATACAGTATTTGTCTTTCTCTTTCTGACATACTTCACTCTGTATGACAGACTCTAAGTCCATCCACCTCACCACAAATAACTCAATTTTGTTTCTTTTTATGGCTGAGTAATATACCATTGTATATATGTGCCACATTTTCTTTATCCATTCATCTGATGATGGGCACTTAGGTTGTTTACATCTCTGGGCTATTGTAAATAGAGCTGCAATGAACATTTTGGTACATGACTCTTTTAGAATTATGGTTTTCTCAGGGTATATGGCCAGTAGTGGGATTGCTGGGTTATATGGTAGTTCTATTTGTAGTTTTATAAGGAAACTCCATACTGTTCTCCATAGTGGCTGTACTAATTCACATTCCCACCAGCAGTGCAAGAGTGTTCCCTTTTCTCCACACCCTCTCCAGCATTTATTGTTTCTAGATTTTTTGATGACAGCCATTCTGACCGGTGTGAGATGATATCTCATTGTAGTTTTGATTTATATTTTTCTAATGATCAATGATGTTGAGCATTCTTTCATGTGTTTGTTGGCACTCTCTATATCTTCTTTGGAGAAATGTCTACTTAAATCTTTTCATTCTACGAGGCAAACATCACCCTTATACCAAAACCAGACAAGGATGTCACAAAGAAAGAAAACTACAGGCCAATATCACTGTTGAACATAGATGCAAAAATCCACAAAAAATACTAGCAAACAGAATCCAACAGCACATTAAGAGGATCATACACCATGATCAAGTGGGGTTTATTCCAGGAATGCAAGAATTCTTCAATATACGCAAGTCAATCAATGTCATACACTATATTAAAAAATTGAAGGAGAAAAACCATATGGTCATTTCAATAGAAGCAGAGAAAGCTTTTGACAAAATTGAACACTGATTTATGATAAAAACCCTCCAGAAAGTAGGCATAGAGGAAACTTTCCTCAACATAATAAAGGCCATATATGACAAACCCACTGTGAACATCATCCTCAATTTGTAAAACATAAGAATTTCCACTAATATCAGGAAAAAGACAAGGTTTCCCACTCTCACCACTCTTATTCAACATAGTTTTGGAATTTTTGTCACAGTAATCAGTGAAGAAAAGGAAATGAAAGGAATCCAAATCGGAAAACAAGAAGTAAAGATGTCACTGTTTGCAGATGACATGATACTATACATAGAGAATCCTAAAGATGCTACTAGAAAACTACTAGAGCTAATCAATGAATTTGGTAAGGTAGCAGGATACAAAATTAATGCACAGAAATCTCTGGTATTTCTATACACGAATGATGAAAAACCTGAAAGTGAAATCAAGAAAACACTCCCATTTACCATTGCAACAAAAAGAATAAAATATCTAGGAATAAACCTACCAAAGGAGACAAAAGACCTTTATGCAGAAAATTATAAGACACTGATGAAAGAAATTAAAGATGATACAAATAAATGGAGAGATATACCATGTTCTTGGATTGGAAGAGTGAGCATTGTGAAAATGACTCTATTATCCAAAGCAATCTACAGATTCAATGCAATCCCTATCAAACTACCACTGGCCTTTTTCATAGAACTAGAACAAAAAAATTCACAATTTGTATGGAAACACAAAGACCCAGAATAGCTAAACCAATCTTGAGAATGAAAAATGGAGCTGGAGGAATCAGGCTCCCTGACTTCAGATTATAGTACAAAGTTACAGTAAGCAAGACAGCATTGTACTGGTGCACAACCCGAAATATAGCTCAATGGAACAGGATAGAAAGCCCAGAGATAAACCCACGCACATATGGTCACGTTATCTTTGATAAAGGAGGCAGGAATGTACAGTGGAGAATGGACAGCCTCTTCAATATGTGGTGCGGGGAAAACTGGACAGGTACATGTTAAAGTATGAGGTTAGATCACTCCATAACACCATACACAATAATAAGCTCAAAATGTATTAAAGACCTAAATGTAAGGCCAGAAACTATCAAACTGTTAGGGGAAAATATAGGCAGAACACTCTATGACATAAATCACAGCAAGATGCTTTTTGACCCACCTCCTAGAGAAATGGAAATAAAAACAAAAATAAACAAATGGGACCTAAGGAAATTTCAAATCTTTTGCACAACTAAGGAAATGATAAACAAGACCAAAAGACAGCCCTCAGAATGGGAGAAAATATTTGCAAATGAATTAACTGTCAAAGCATTAATTTCCAAAATTTACAAGCAGCTCATGCAGCTCAATAACAAAAAAATATTCACCACTCTTATTCAACATAGTTTTGGAATTTTAGCCACAGCAATCAGAGAAGAAAAAGAAATGAAAGGAATCCAATTTGGAAAAGAAGAAGTAAATCTGTCACTGTTGGCAGATTATATGATACTATATGTAGAGGATCCTAAACATGTTACCAGAAAACTGCTAGAGCTAATCAATGAATTTGATAAAGTAGCAGATTACAAAATTAATGCACAGAATTCTCTGGCAGTCTTATACATTAATGATGAAATATCTGAAAGTGAAATTAAGAAAACACTCCCTTTACCATTGAAACAAAAACAATAAAATATCTAGGAATAAACCTACCTAAGGAGACAAAAGACCTGTAGGCATAAAATTATAAGACACTGATGAAATAAATTAAAGATGATACAAATAGATGGAGAGATATACCATGTTCTCGGATTGGAAGAATCAACCTTGTGAAAGTGACTCTAGTACCCAGAGCAATCTACAGATTCAATGCAATCCCTATCAAACTACCCCTGGCATTTTTCACAGAACTAGAACAAAGAATTTCAAAATTTGTATGGAAACACAAAAGACCCCCAATAGCAAAAGGAATTGTGAGAACGAAAAATGGAGCTGGAGGAATCGGGCTCCCTGACTTCAGACTATACTACAAAGCTACAGTAATCAGGACAGTATGGTACTGGCACAAAAACAGAAAGATAGATCAATGGAACAGGAAAGGAAGCCCAGAGATAAACCCACACACTTATCTTTGATAAAAGAGGCAAGAATTTACAGTGAATAAAATACAGCCTCTTCAGTAACTGATGCTGGGAAAACTGGACAACTACATGTAAAAGTATGAATTTAGAACAGTCTCTAACACCATATACAAAAATAAACTCAAAATGGATTAAAGAGACAAATATAATGCCACACACTATGATACTGTTAGAGTAAAACATAGGCTGAACACTCTATGACATAAATCACAGCAAGATCACTTTTGACTCACCTCCTAGAGAAATGGAAGTAAAAGCAAAAATAAACAAATGGGACCTAATGAAACTTAAAAGCTTTTGCACAGCAAAGGAAACCATAAACAAGACCAAAAGACAACCCTTAGAATGAGAGAAAATATTTGCAAAAGAAGCAACTGACAAAAGTTTAATCTCCAAAATTTACAAGCAACTCATGCAGCTCAATATCAAAGAAAGAAAGAACTCAATCCAAAAGTGAGCAGAAGACCTTTTTAGACATTTCACCAGAGAAGATATACAGATTGCCCACAAACACATGAAAAAATGCTAAACATCATTAATCATTAGAGAAATGCAAATCATAACTACAATGAGATATCATCTCACACTGGTCAGAATGGCCATCATCAAAAAATATAGAAACAGGGCTTCCCCGGTGGTGCAGTGGTTGAGAAGCTGCCTGTTGATGCAGGGGACAAGGGTTCGTGACCTGGTCCAGGAAGATCCCACGTGCCGCGGAGCAGCTGGGCCCATGATCATGGCTGCTAAGCCTGCGTGTCTGGAGCCTGTGCACTGCAATGGGAGGGGCCAAAACAGTGAGAGGCCCACGTACCACAATGAAATAAAATAAACACACACACACACACCAAAAAATCTAGAAACAATAAATGCTGGCAAGTGTGCAGAGAAAAGGGAACCCTCTTGCACTGTTGGTGGGAATTTAAATTGTTACCACCACTATGGAGAATAGTATGGAGATTCCTTAAAAAACTAAAAATAGAACTATCATACAACCCAGCAATCCCATTACTGGGCATATACCCTGAGAAAACAATAATTCAAAAATATTTATGTACCAAAATGTTCATTGCAGCTCTATTTGTAATATCCAGGACATGGAAGCAGCCTGGGTGTCCATCAACAGATAAATGGATAAGGAAGATGTGGCACATATATACAATGGAATATTACTCAGCCATGAAAATAAATGAAATTGAGTTGTTTGTGTTGAGGTGGATGGACCTAGAGCCTGTCATACAGAGTGAAGTGGGTCAGAAAGAGTAAAAGAAATATCGTATGCTAACACATATATATGGAATGTAAGAAAAAATATACCATGTAGTGCCTGGGGGTAAGTTAGGAATAAAGACACAGACCTACTACAGCATGAACTTGAGGATACGGGGAGGGGGAATGGTAAGCTGTGACAAAGTGAGAGAGTGGCATGGATATATATACACTACCAAACTTAAAATAGATAGCTGGTGGGAAGCAGCTGCATAGCACAGGGAGATCAGCTGGGTGGTCTGTGACCACCTAGTGGGGTGGGATAGGGAGGGTGGGAGGGAGGGAGATGCAAGAGGAGAGATATATGGGTATGTATGTATAGGTATAACTGATTCACTTTGTTGTAAAGCAGAAACTAACACACCATTGTAAAGCAATTATACTCCAATAAAGATGTTAAAAAAATTTTACCAAAATACTGGGATAAAAATCATTCCATTTGAAGGAAATCTTCTCCCTTATAGATGTCATAAATGTGAGTTTTCATGTATTAGAATTGCTTAACAAAGCTTGTATGTCCTATTTCTAACTATATATAGTTATATATATGTAATATATACAGTTTTGTTATTCTCTGTCAACTGAATGAGGCAGATAAGTAAATATCCCAGTACCTTAGAATTTCATGTGTTCTACATCTGGTTTCTCATCAATCTATATGTTATATCTTACTAATTATATGCTGCCAAATAACCTTACTTAGAACAGTATACAGACAATTTAGTTTTTTCTAGAATGATATTTTATTTTAATATTTTATTCTATTTATTATTTAGTATAAGTTTTACATACATAATAGGTGAAGTCATATAGTTTCAACTATAATTTATTGCCTGGACACATCATTTACAGTTGCTAATGATTTGGAAGAGTGAAGAATTAGGAGAAATAGTAAGTATACAAAATTATTGATGATATGCGAGTCAATCTTGTTTTTAATGCTGATTTTTGTAAGAATACTTTAAAATAATTTTTATTCTGAGAATATGAATACATTTGAACAACTGCACTAAATGTATGAAGGTTCTATATTATAGTTAAGAGGCTCTTTCCCTTTCTTTCCAGAAGATTTAATTCTTTACACCACAATTATTCATTGCACTTAATTTATTAACCTACAACAGTATGAAATGATGCAAATAGTATGGACTTTGCAGTTAGATAGTCATGAGTTTGAATCTTATCTATGCTATTGACTAGTTGTGTAATTTTGGGCAAAAAATTAACCTCTGGGCCTCAGTTTCTCAGCATAATTATATAGCTACTTTGTAGATTTAGTTTGAATATGAGATAATATTGTTTAAATTACTGGTGAATAATAAATTTAAAAATTCATTTAAAATAATAGAATTTAAAAATAAATAAATTTTTGATTTATTATGTCTAAGAAAAATATTGAACATAGGTCTTTTCAAAGAACATAACTGTACAACAAAGAAACAAAGATATTTTTAATATTAAGCTTCTGTCCCTCAAATAAACAGTGCATATATATCAGATCTCCTTTCCACTTTTGTATTTCAGTACTATTTAAGACAAAAACCATGAAAGCTAATTATACATGTAAAGAGCTATGCCAGTGGGATACAGATCACTAGTTTACCTGTGGGATGTAACTCATCTCCATGGAGCAATTTTTGGGGGGGCTCATTTATTTAAGGGAGCTCTATCTTTAGTATTGAAATTTCTTTCATATATTCTTGCCTATTCAATGAGAAACTTGTACAGATTGTTTAATAGACACATAATGCTATGTGTGATCAGGGTGATAACAGCGTCTGAGAAAATATTTGCTTTACAGATCAAAATTTTCAAACCCTTATATGAATAGGGAAATCCATAGAGGGGAAACGATCCCAGAGAGGGAAGCAGTATATTCAGTCTGTGTAATAGCATATTAATAATCAAGAACAGTACAGGGTCATATTTGCATATTATAATTGTTGTGAGTTACAGATGAGGATGATTAAGTATATTAATGTATTACTCAGTGTCTCAAAGCTTTTATTTAATATTTTAAAAATATTTATCTATTAAATATGTACCAAGTACCCACTGTGTGCATAGAATTTTATTAGGTAAGTTAATATAGTGCTAATTGAATAAGAAGTATAGAATGTTATTAGGCTAGTTGAGCTTCAACAGAGAATAAACACTTATCCTGCATTTTCAGTGGTATGTATAAAATAATAGTATCCAAACGTCTCTTGTGGGGTAGTAATATTGATTTACATATTTGATCACTTAAGGGAAATCAGTTTATTTTCAGAAGTAGATCACATTATAGGAAACTAATAAATAAGTCAGCCTCATCTTTCAATCTGAAATGTCAAAGCAGTGTGCCTTGGCAGCCATGTTTGACTAGCACAGAGGGAGATTGGTTGGCCCCCACAGTGACAAAGCCTAAGGCACTAGCCTGTGGACTCTTACTATAATTCTGAGTTCTACCATAGCAGTCTTGACAATGCCTGATTTCTAAGGGCCAGGTAGCCAGTAAACTAACACTAGATACCAGGTCTTAGAATTGCCAGTCCTGTTCTCCATTGACTGCTGTAAATAAAGAAGAGTTTTGTTTTTTTTTCTAGGCAATCAATATTTTAAAAAAACGATATAGTTGCTGAGTAAATCCTGGTTAAATTATCAAATAAGATAAATAATATAGTGCTGCTTATAAGGGTAAGGTATTATACAAAAACAGTGTGATATAAAAATCACTTCTCTTGCAGGAAATGATGGTGTCAGAATTGTTTCACAGGAAATCTGACAATTTGGTTAGAAAGGGAAGGCTAAAATATTTGTCCTGGAGCCAATTTTGCATAAAAATTCCTCTACTTTGACTTAGTACGCTCACTGGGACAGCTGATTGGAGGTTAAGGCCTCCTAATGCCATTCTTTTGTATTGTCCCTGCTTTGAAGAATACGCGCCGGAAGCTATATAGTGTTGACCTTGTTCTCTTGAGTTCTGCCAGTCATCACCTGAATTTCAACAGATTAATTAAATTTGCAGATCCTTGATTGCTTTATCTGTAAACTGTGCATAATAGTAAATATCTTGCAGGTTTGCAATAAAGCTTAAACAATATTATACATGTAGAGATTTTAGTACAGTGCCTAGACATAGTGTATGGCCATTAAAATTTCTATTCATGGTAAGTTTTTTCCCCTAATAGTTCTCACAATGAGCTTATATAGTTGATTGTCCCTGCCTGGAAGATAAAATAGAGACCAATACTTCCTAATATCATGTGTGCCAAACCCTGATAATAATGACAATTATTTTTTCTTCCTAGTTTTAAAGCATGGAGTAAATTGGCTTATTAAATATATCTTGGAAAAATCATAAAACGAACTTGACTTTTGTTATAGCTGAGTCCATTTTTTTAGCTTTTTAAGTAATTATCAGGAATGTTGAGACCTAGGCATGAATATTTTTCAGAAGGCCTATAGATGGCTCTGATATGAAACCTAGCTTAAAAATACTGAACCCATGTACACGTATGTGCATGCATATGCAACATACACATATTTGCATGGTGTATTAACAAATTGATATTATTATGTGTTTTTAAGCAGTGTTTGTACATACCATTTTTGTACACACATATTTTCAAAGATTGTATTTTCTATAAATTTCCTTTTTCAATTATCTATTTATTCATCTATTCATTTTTATTGAAGTATAGTTGATTTAAAATGTTGTGCCCATCTCTGCTGTACAGCAAAGTGACTCAGTAACACACATATATACCTTATTTTTTTAATATTGTTTTCCATTATGGATTATCCCAGGAGATTGGATATAGTTCTCTGTTCTATACAGTAGGACCTTGCTGTTTATCCATTCTAAATGTAATAGTTTGCATTTACCAACCCCAAACTCCCAGTCCATCCCTCTCCCTTCCCTCCTTCCCTTTGGCAATGACAAGTCTGATCTCTATGTCTGTGAGTCTATTTCTGTTTTATAGATATGCTCATTTGTGCCATATTTTAGATTCCACATCTGACATGTGATATCATATTATATTTGTCTTTCTCTTTCTGACTTACTTCACTCAGTATGATAATCTCTAGTTACATCCATGTTGCCACCAATGGCATTATTTAATTCTTTTTATGGCTGAGTAGTATCCATTGCAGATATGTACCACATCTTCTTTATCCATTCCTCTGTCAGTGGATATTTAGGTTGTTTCCATGTTTTGGCTACTGTGAATACCATTGCTATGAACATAGGGGTGCATGTATCTTTTTCAAAGGTCAATCTTTTATTTTTATAGCTTTTTATTTTATATTAGAGTACAGTTGATTAACAATGTAGTGTTAGTTTCAGGTGTACAGCAAAGTGATTCAGTTATATATATATATATATATATATATATATATATATATATATATATATATATATACATGTATCTATTCTTTTTAAAATTGTTACCCTTTAGGTTGTTACATAAGATTGAGCAGAGTTCTCTATGCTGTATGGTAGGTCCTTGTTGGTTATCCATTTTAAGCACGTATCTTTTTGAATGATAGCTTTATCCCAGTATATGCCCAGGAGTGGGATTGCTGGATATATGGTAATTCTATTTTTAGTTTTCTGAGGAACCTCCATACTGTTCTCCCTAGTGGCTGCACCAACTTCTGTTCCCACGAACAGTGTAGGAGGTTTCCTTTTCTCCACACCCTCTCTAACATTTGTTATTTGTAGACTTTTTATTGATGGCCATTCTGACCTCTATTAATTAGTGATGTTGAACATATTTTCGTGTGCCTACAAGCCATCTGTATGTCTTCTTTGGAGAAATGTGTATCAAGGCCTTCTGCCAATTTTTTGATTGGCTTGTATGTTTTATTTTTTTTAACAACTTTATTGGGGTATAATTGCTTTACAATGGTGTGTTAGTTTCTGCTTTATAACAAAGTGAATCAGTTATAAATAAATATATGTTCCCATATCTCTTCCCTCTTGCATCTCCCTCCCTCCCACCATCCCTATCCCACCCCTCCAGGCGGTCACAAAGCACCGAGACGATATCCCTGTGCCATGTGGCTGCTTCCCAGTAGCTATCTACCTTACATTTGTTAGTCTGTATATGTCCATGACTCTCTCTCGCCCTGTCACAGCTCACCCTTCCCCCTCCCCATATCCTCAAGTCCGTTCTCCACTAGGTCTGTGTCTTTATTCCTGTCTTATGCCTAGGTTCTTCATGACATTTTTTTCTTCTTAAATTCCACATATATGTGTTAGCATATGGTATTTGTCTTTTTTTTCTGACTTACTTCACTCTGTATGACATACTCTAGGTCCACCCACCTCATGACAAATAGCCCAATTTCGTTTATTTTTATGGCTGAGTAATATTCCATGCTATATATGTGCCACATCTTCTTTCTCCGTTCATCCGATGATGGGCACTTAGGTTTTTGCCATCTCCAGGCTATTGTAAACAGAGCTGCAATGAACATTTTGGTACATTACTCTTTTTGAATTTTGGTTTTCTCAGGGTATATGCCCAGTAGTGGGATTACTGGGTCATATGGTAGTTCTATTTGTAGTTTTTTAAGGAACCTCCATACTGTTCTCCATAGTGGCTGAACCAATTCACATTCCCACCAGCAGTGCAAGAGTGTTCCCTTTTCTCCACACCCTCTCCAGCATTTATTGTTTCTAGATATTTTGATGATGGCCGTTCTGACTGGTGTGAGATGATATCTCATTGTAGTTTTGATTTGCATTTCTCTAATGATTAACGATGTTGAGCATTCTTTCACCTGTTTGTTGGCAGTCTGTATATCTTCTTTGGAGACATGTCTATTTAGGTCTTCTGCCCATTTTTGGATTGGGTTGCTTGTTTTTTTGTTATTGAGCTGCATGAGCTGCTTGTAAATTATGGAGATTAATCCTTTGACAGTTGCTTCATTTGCAAATATTTTCTCCCATTCTGAGGGTTGTCTTTTGGTCTTGTTTATGGTTTCCTTTGCTGTGCAAAATCTTTGAAGTTTCATTAGGTTCCATTTGTTTATTTTTCCTTTTATTTCCATTACTCTAGGAGGTGGGTCAGAAAGGATCTTGCTGTGATTTATATCATAGAGTGTTCTGTCTATGTTTTCCTCTAAGAGTTTGATAGTTTCTGGACTTACATTTAGGTCTTTAATCCATTTTGAACTTATTTTTGTGTATGGTGTTAGGGAGTGATCTAATCTCATACTTTTACATGTATCTGTCCAGTTTTCCCAGCACCACATATTGAAGAGGCTGTCCTTTCTCCACTGTACATTCCTGCCTCCTTTATCAAATATAAGGTGTCCATATGTGTGTGGGTTTATCTAAGGGCTTTCTATCCTGTTCCATTGATCTATCTTTCTGTTTTTGTGCAAGTACCATACTGTCTTGATTACTGTAGCTTTGTAGTATAGACTGAAGTCAGGGAGCCTGATTCCTCCAGCTCCTTTTTTCGTTCTCAAGATTGCTTTGGCTATACGGGGTCTTTTGTGTTTCCATACAAATTGCAAAATTTTTTGTCCTAGTTCTGTAAAAAATGCCAGTGGCAGTTTGATAGGGATTGCATTGAATCTATAGATTTCTTTGGGTAGTAGAGTCATTTTCACAATGTTGATTCTTCCAATCCAAGAACATGGTATATCTTTCCATCTCTTTGTATCATCTTTAATTTCTTTCATCAGTGTCTTATAATTTTCTGCATACAGGTCTTTTGTCTCCTTAGGTAGGTTTATTCCTAGATATTTTATTCTTTATGTTGCAGTGGTAAAGGGGAGTGATTTCTTGATTTCACTTTCAGATTTTTCATCATTAGTATATAGGAATGCAAGAGATTTCTGTGCATTAATTTTGTATCCTGCTACTTTACCAAATTCATTGATTAGTTCTATTAGTTTTCTGGTAGCATCTTTAGGATTCTCTATGTATAGTATCATGTCATCTGTAAACAGTGACAGCTTTACTTCTTCTTTTCCGATTTGGATTCCTTTTATTTCCTTTTCTTCTCAGATTGCTGTGGCTAAAACTTCCAAAACTATGGTGAATAAGAGTGGTGAGAGTGGGCAACCTTGTCTTGTTCCTGATCTTAGTGGAAATGCTTTCAGTTTTTCACCGTTGAGGATGATGTTGGCTGTGGGTTGTCATATATGGCCTTTATTATGTTGAGGAAAGTTCCCTCTATGCCTACTTTCTGCAGGGTTTTATCATAAATGGGTGTTGAATTTTGTCAAAAGCTTTCTCTGCATCTATTGAGATGATCATATGGTTTTTCTCCTTCAGTTTGTTAATATGGTTTATCACTTTGATAGATTTGCGTATATTGAAGAATCCTTGCATACCTGAAATAAACCCCACTTGATCATGGTGTATGATCCTTTTAATGTGCTCTTGGATTCTGTTTGCTAGTATTTTGTTGAGGGTTTTTGCATCTATGTTCATCAGTGATATTGGCCTGTAGTTTTCTTTCTTTGTGACATCCTTGTCTGGTTTTGGTATCAAGGTGATGGTGGCCTCATAGAAGGAGTTTGGGTGTGTTCCTCCCTCTGCTATATTTTGGAAGAGTTTGAGAAGGATAGGTGCTAGCTCTTCTCTAAATGTTTGATAGAATTCGTCTGTGAAGCCATCTGGTCCTGGACTTTTGTTTGTTGGAAGATTGTTAATCACAGTTTCAATTTCAGTGCTTGTGATTGGTCTGTTCATATATTCTATTTCTTCCTGATTCAGTCTTGGCAGGTTGTGCATTTCTAAGAATTTGTCTGTTTCTTCCAGATTGTCCATTTTATTGGCATAGAGTTGCTTGTAGTAATCTCTCATGATCTTTTTTATTTCTGCAGTGTCAGTTGTTACTTCTCCTTTTTCATTTCTATTTCTATTGATTTGAGTCTTCTCCCTTTTTTCTTGATGAGTCTGGCTAGTGGTTTATCTATTTTGTTTATCTTCTCAAAGAACCAGCTTTCAGTTTTATTGATCTTTGCTATTGTTTCCTTCATTTCTTTTTCATTTATTTCTGATCTGATTTTTATGATTTCTTTCCTGCTAGCTTTGGGGTTTTTTGTTCTTCTTTCTCTAATGGCTTGAGGTGCAAGGTTAGGTTGTTTATTCGAGATGTTTCCTGCTTTTTAAGGTGGGCTTGTATTGCTATAAACTTCCCCCTTAGAACTGCTTTTGCTGCATCCCATAGGTTTTGGGTCGTTGTGTCTCCATTGTCATTTGTTTCTAGGTATTTTTTTATTTCCTCTTTGATTTCTTCAGTGATCACTTCGTTATTAAGTAGTGTATTGTTTAGCCTCCATGTATTTGTATTTTTTACAGATCTTTTCCTGTAATTGATATCTATCTCATAGCATTGTGGTCGGAAAAGATACTTGATACAATTTCAAATTTCTTAAATTTTCCAGGGCTTGATTTGTGACTCAAGATATGATCTGTCCTGGAGAATGTTCCATGAGCCCTTGAGAAAAATGTGTATTCTGTTGTTTTTGGATGGAGTGTCCTATAAATATCAATTAAATCCATCTTTTTTAATGTATCATTTAAAGCTAGTGTTTCCTTATTTACTTTCATTTTGGATGATCTGTCCATGGTTGAAAGTGGGGTGTTAAAGTCCCCTACTATGAATGTGTTATATGGCTGTTAGTATTTGCCTTATGTATTGAGGTGCTCCTATGTTGGGTGCATAAATATTTACAATTGTTATATCTTCTTCTTGGTTCAACCCCTTGATCATTATGTAGTGTTCTTCTTTGTCTCTTCTAATAGTCCTTATTTTAAAGTCTATTTTGTCTATATAAGAATTGCTACTCCAGCTTTCTTTTGGTTTCCATTTGCATGGAATATCTTTTTCCATCCCCTTACTTTCAGTCTCTATGTGTCTCTAGGTCTGAAGTGGGTCTCTTGTAGACAGCATATATAAGGGTCTTGTTTTTGTATCCATTCTGCCAATCTGTGTCTTTTGGTGGGAGCATTTATTCCATTATATTTAAGGTAATTATCGATATGTATGTTCCTATTCCCATTTTCTAAATTGTTTTGGGTTCGTTATTATAGGTCTTTTCCTTTTCTTGTGTTTCTTGTCTAGAGAAGTTCCTTTAGCATTTGCTGTAAAGCTGGTTTGGTGGTGCTGAACTCTTTCAGCTTTTGCTTGTCTGTAAAGATTTTAATTTCTCCATCAAATCTGAATGAGATCCTTGCTGGGTAGAGAAGTCTTGGTTGCAGGTTTTTCTCCTTCATCACTTTCAGTATGTCCTGCCACTCCCTTCTGGCCTGTAGAGTTTCTGCTGAGAGGTCAGCTGTTAACCTTATGGGGATTCCCTTGTGTGTTATTTGTTGTTTTTCCCTTGCTGCTTTTAATATGCTTTCTTTGTATTTAATTTTTGACAGTTTGATTAATATGTGTCTTGGCATATTTCTCCTTGGATTTATCCTGTATGGGACTCTCTGTGCTTCCTGGACTTGAATAACTATTTCCTTTCCCATATTAGGGAAGTTTTCAACTATAATCTCTTCAAATATTTTCTCAGTCCCTTTCTTTTTCTCTTCTTCTTCTGAAACCCCTATAATTCGAATGTTGGTGTGTTTAATGTTGTCCCAGAGGTCTCTGAGACTGTCCTCAGTTCTTTTCATTCTTTTTTTCTTTATTCTGCTCTGCAGTAATTATTTCCAGTATTTTATCTTCCAGGTCACTTATCCGTTCTTCTGCCTCAGTTATTCTGCTATTGATCCCATCTAGAGTACTTTTAATTTGATTTATTGTGTTGTTCGTTGTTGCTTGTTTCATCTTTATTTCTTCTAGGTCCTTGTTAACTGTTTCTTGCATTTTGTCCATTCTACTTCCAAGATTTTGGATCATCCGTACTATCATTATTCTGAATTCTTTTTCAGGTAGACTGCCTATTTCCTCTTCATTTGTTAGGTCTGTTGCATTTTTATCTTGCTCCTTTATCTGCTGTGTGTTTTTCTGTCTTCTCATTTTGCTTATCTTACTGTGTTTGGGGTCTTCTTTTTGCATGCTGCATGTTCTTATTTCCCGCTGTTTTTGATGTCTGTCTCCAGTGGCTAAGGTTGGTTCAGTGGGTTGTTTAGGCTTCCTGGTGGAGTGGACTAGTGCCTTTGTTGTGGTGGATGAGGCTGGATCTTGTCTCTCTAGTGGGCAGGTTCACACCTGGTGGTGTGTTTTGGGGTGTCTGTGGCCTTATTATGATTTTAAGCAGCCTCTCTGCTAATGGGTGGGGTTGTGTTCCTCTTTTGCTAGTTGTTTGGCATAGTTTGTCCAGCACTGTAGCTTGCTGGTCATTGAGTGAAGCTGGGTACTGGTGTTAAGATGGAGGTCTCTGGGAGATTTTCGCTGTTTGCTATTATGTGGTGCTGGGAGCTCTCTTGTTGACCAGTGTCCTGAAGTTGGCTCTGCTACCTCAGAGGCAGATCCCTGGCTCCTGGCTGGAGCACCAAGAACCTTTCATCCACACGGCTCAGAATAAAAGGGAGAAAAAGTAGAGAGAATTAGTAGAAGTATGAAGAAAGAAAGAAAGAAAGAAAGAAGGGAAGAAAGAAACAAAGAAGGAAAGGAGGCAAGAAGGAAAGAAAGGAGGGAGGGAGGGAGGGAGGAAGGAAGGGAGGAGGGAAAGAAGGAAAAAAGTCAGAAAGAAAAAAGATACAGTAAAATAAAATAAAATATAATAAAGTTATTGAATTAAAAATACTTATTTAGAAAAAAAAAAGGGGAACGGATAGAACCTTAGGACAAATGTTGGAAGCAAAGCTATACAGACAAAATCTTACACAGAAGCATACACAAACACCCTCACAAAAAGAGGTAAAGGGGAAAAAATCATAAATCTTGCTCTCAGAGACCACCTCCTCAATTTGGGATGATTCTTTGTCTAAAGGAGGGAAGGAAGGAAGGAAAGAAAGAAAGAAAGAACAAAGGTAAAGTGTAATAAAGTTATTAAAATTAAAATTAATTATTAAGAAAAAAATTTAAAAAAAACCATGGGCGGATAGAACCCTAGGACAAGTGGTGGAAGCAAAACTATACAGACAAGATCTCACACAGAAGCATACACAGACACATTCACAAAAAGAGGAAAAGGGGAAAAAATCATAGATCTTGCTCTCGAAGCCCACCTCCTCAATTTGGGATGACTCGTTGTCTATTCATGTATTCCCCAGATGCAGGATACATCAAGTTGATTGTGGAGCTTTAATCCGCTACTTCTGAGGCTGCTGGGAGAGATTTCCCTTTCTCTTCTTTGTTCTCACAGCTCACAGGGGCTCAGCTTTGGATTTGGCCCTGCCTCTGTATGTAGGTTCCTGGAGGGCGTCTGTTTTTTGCTCAGACAGGACGGGGTTAAAGGAGCCGCTGATTCGGGGGCTCTGGCACACTCAGGCTGGGGGGGGAGGGAGGGGCACTGCGTGCGGTGCCGGCCTGCGGTGGCAGAGGCCAGCGTGACATTGCACCAACCTGAGGCCCGCCGTGTGTTCTCCCGGGTAAGTTGTCCCTGGATCCCAGGAACCTGGCAGTTGCAGGGTGCACAGTCTCCATGGAAGAGGGGTGTGAATAGTGACCTGTGCTCTCACACAGGCCCCGTGGTGGCGGCAGCAGCTTTAGCGTCTCCCGCCCATCCCTGGGGTCCACACTTTTAGCCGCAGCTCGCGCCCGTCTGTGGGGTTCGCGCTTTTAGCCGCGGCTCACGTCTGTCTCTGGAGTTCCTTTAAGCAACGCTCTTAAACCCCTCTCCTCGCGCACCAGGAAACAAAGAGGGAAGAAAACGTCTCTTGCCTCTTCGGCAGGTGCAGACTTTTCCCCAGACTTCCTCCTGGCTAGGCGTGGTGCACTAACCCCTTCAGGCTATGTTCAAGCCTCCAACCCCAGTCCTCTCCCTGCGCTCTGACTGGGTTGTATGTTTTTTTGTTGTTGAGTTGTATGTGTCTTTTGTATATTTTGGAGATTAAGTGTTTGTTGGTCTCATCATTTGAAAATATTTTCTCCCATTCTGTAGGTAATCCTTTCATTTTTTTTTAAATGGTTTCCATTGCTGTGCAAAAGCTTGTAAGTTTCATTAGGTCCCATTTGCTCATTTTTGTTTTTATTTCTATTGCCTTGGGAGACTAACCTAAGAAAACATTTGTATGATTTATGTCACAGAATGTCTTGCCTATGCCCTCTTCTAGGAGTTTTATGGTGTATTGTATTACGTTTAAGTCTTTTAGCCATTTTGAGTTTATTTTCATGCATGGAATGATGATGTGATCTAACTTCATTGATTTACATGCAGCTGTCCAACTTTCCCAGGACCACTAGCTGAAGAGACTATCTTTTTCCCATTTTATATGCCTGCCACCTTTGTCAAAGTTTAACTGACCATAGATGTGTGGATTTACTTCTGGGCTCTCTATTCTCTTCCATTGATCCATATGTCTGTTTTTGTACCAATACCACTCTGTTTTGATTCTTGTAGCTTTGTAGTATTGTCTGAAGTCTGGGAAAGTTATGCCTCCTGCTTTGTTTTTTTTTCCTCAGAATTGTTTTGGCAATCCTGGGTCTTTTAGGGTTCCATGTAATTTTTTGGTTTATTTGTTCTAGCTCTGTGAAAAACGTCATGAGTAATTTGATAGGGATCACATTAAATCTGTAGATTGCTTTGGGTAATATTGCCATTTTAACAATATTAATTCTTCCAATCCAAGAGCATGGGATATCTTTCCATTTCTTTGAGTCCTCTCTAATTTCCTTTATTAATGTTTTATATTTCTCAGTGTCTAAGTCTTTTACATCCTTGGTCAGGTTTATTCCTAGGATTTTAGTTTTTTGTTTTTTTGCTGCAATTTAAAAGGTGAATTTTTTATATATATATATATATATATATTTAACACTCCCTGTCTGATATTTCATTCTTAGTGTAAAGAAATGCAACAGCATTCTTTTTTCTTTCTTTTTTTTTTTTGCAACTGATTTCTGAATGTTAATCTTTTATCCTGGTACTTTGCTGAATTCATTTATTAGATCTAGTAGTTGTTGTGTAGAGTCCTTAGGTTTTTCTACATATAGTATCAAGACATCTGCATATAGTGACAATTTTACCTCTTCCCTTCCAGTTTGGATATCTTTTATTTCTTTTTCTTGTCTGATTGCTAAGGCTAGGACTTCCAATACTATGTTGAATAGAAGTGGTGAGAGTGGGCATCCTTGTCTTGCTCCAGATTTTAGCAGGAAGGCTTTCAGATTTTCACTGTTGAGTATTATATTGGCTGTGGGTTTGTCATAAATGGATTTTATTATGTTGAGATATGTTCCCTGTATACCCACTTTAGTAAGAGTTTTTATCAATAATTGATGTTGAATTTTGTCAAATGCTTTTTGTACATCTATAGAGAGGATCATGTGGTTTTTGACTTTTCTTTTGTTAATGTGGTGTATTACATTGATTGATCTGTGAACGTTGAACCATCCTTGTGAACTTGGGATTAATCCCACTTGGTCATGGTGTATGATCTTTTCCATGTGTCGTTAGATTCAGTTTGCTAATATTTTGTTGAAATTTTTTTATATCTATATTCATCAATGATACTGGCCTGAAGCTTTCTTTTTTTGTGTTATCTTTGTCTGATTTGTGTATCAGGGTGATGGTGGCTTAATAGAATCTCTTTGGGCGAGTTCCCTCCTTTTTAACCTTTTGGAAGATTTTGAGAAGTATTGGTATAATTTCTTCTTTGTATGCTTGGTAGAATTTGCCTGTGAAGCCATCTGGTCCCGGACTTTTGTTTGTAGGGAGTTTGTTTTTCTTTTTTACAGATTGTATTTCATTTCTAGTGATCAGTCTGTTCAAATTATCTATTTCTTCTTCTTTTTTTGTTTTTTTTTGCCGTGCATGGGCCTCTCACTGCTGTGGCCTCTTCCATTGCGGAGCACAGGCTCCGGACATGCAGGCTCAGTGGCCACGGCTCACGGGCCCAGCCGCTCTGCAGCATGTGGGATCTTCCTGGACCAGGGCACAAACCCGTGTCCCCTGCATCGGCAGGTGGACTCTCAACCACTGCACCACCAGGGAAGCCCCTATTTCTTCTTGATTCAGTTTTGGTGGGCTGTATGTTTCTAGAAAGTTTTCCATTTCTTCTAGATTGTCAAATGTGTTGACATATAATTGTTCATAGTATTCTCTTATGTTTTTTTTGTATTTCTGTGGTATCAGTTGAGATTTCTTCTTTTTCATTTCTTATTTTATTTATTTGGGTTTTCTCTCTTTTCTTCTTGGTGAGCTTGGACAGAGGTTTGTCAATTTTGTTTACTCAAAGAACCAGCTCTTGGTTTTATTGATATTTCATATGTTTTTTTAAATCCCTATTTTATTTATTTCCTCCCTGATCTTCATTATTTCCTTCATTCTGCTGACTTTAGGTTTTGTTTGTTCCTCTTTTTTATAATTCTTTTAGGTGGTAGGTTATGTTGTTTATTTGAGATTTTTCTTGTTTTTGAGGAAAGCCTGTATCACTATGAACTTCCCTCTAAGGACTGCTTTTACTACATCTCATAGATTTTGTATGGTTGTGTTTTCATTGTCGTTTTTTCAAGGTATCTTTTAACTTCCATTTTGCTTTCCTTGTTGACCCATTGGATTTTTAGTAGCATGTTTGGTCTCCATGTAATCGTTTTTTTTTTTTTCCGCATTTCTTTTCCTGTGGTTGATTTCTAGTTTCATGCAGTTGTGGTCCAAGGATACTTGAAATAATTTCTCTATTCTTAAATTTGTTGAGGTTAGTTTTGTGTCCTAGTGTGTGGTCAATCCAAGAAAATATTCCATGTTCACTTGAAAATGATGTGTATTTTGGATTTATTTTTATATATAATGCCCTGAAAAAATATCAATTAAGTCTAATTGTTCTATTGTGTAATTTAGGATCACTGTTGCCTTATTGATTTTCTGTCTAGATCTGTCCACTGATGTGAATGGGGTGTTAAAGTCTCCTACTATTATTGTATTCCCATCAATTTCTCCCTTCATGTTCATTAGTATTTGTTTTATGTATTTGGGTGCTCCTATGTTGACAAGTGTAAAATTCTCTTCTTGTATTGATCCTTTTATTATTATGTAGCGTCCTTCTTTATCTTTCTGTATGGCCTTTGCTTTAAAGTCTATTTTGTCTGATATGAGTATTTCAACTCCTGCTTTCTTTTCATTTCTGTTTGCATGAAATATCATTTTCCATCTCCTCACTTTAAATCTATGTGTGTCCTTTGCCCTAAGGTGGATCTCTTGTAGGCAGCATATTGTAGGCTCTTTTGTTTTCTTTATCCAGTCTCCCACTCTATGTCTTTTGATTGGAGCATTCAGTCCATTGACATTTAATGTAATTATTGATATGTATGTGTTTATTGCAATATTAAACCTTGTTTTCCAGTTGATTCTTTGTTTCGTCTCTGTTCCTTTCTTTTCTTTTCCTTTATGTGTTTTGATGATTTCCTTTTATTTTATGCTTGTGTTCTCTTCTTTTTGATTTTTGTGAATCTATTGTATGTTTTTGATTTGTGGTTGTCCTGTTTTTCAAATATGTTAACCCCTTCCTATATCTACTTGCCTTAGACTGATAGTCATATAGGTTCAAATGCATTCTAAAAAAAAATGTGCACTTTCTTACTCTCCTTCTCCACATTTTATGATTTTTATGTTCTTTTTTACATCTTCATGTTCATGCTTTTGCTGTTCCTTGTATTTATCTCCACTTTCAGAAATAGGGTTTTTTTCCCCTCTTTTTCATCTCTATACTGGTTAATTTAAGTGATTCACTTTCCAATTATGACTCCTTCCTTCCTATATCTTCATGCTTCTTTTCTATTTAGAGAAGATCTTTCAATATTTCCTTTAGGATAGGTTTATTATTGCTGTATTCTTTTGGTTTTTGCTTGTCTGAGAAATTCTTTATTTCACTTCCTCTTCTAAATGATAATCTTGCTGGGTAGAGTATTGTAGACTGCAGATTTTTCCCTTTCAAGACTTTAAATATATTTTGCCACTCCCTTCTGGCCTGCATTGTTTCTGTAGAGAAATCAGCCGATAGCCTTATGGCAGTTCCCTTGCAATTAACTCTGTTTTTCTCTTGCTGCCTTTAAAATCCTCTCTTTATCTTTAACTTTTGCCATTTTTATTATATGATGTCTTGGTGTAGGTCTGTTTGGGTTCATCTTGTTTGAGACCCTCTGTGTTTCCTGTATCTGTATATCTGTTTCCTTCTTTAGGTTAGCGAAGTTTTCAGCCATAATATCTTCAAATGCATTTCAATTCTCTTTTCTCTTTCTTCACCTTCTGGAATCTCTATTATACATAGATTGTGATGCTTTACATTATCCCATAGGTTTCTTATATTGCTTTCTTTTTTTTTCAATTTGGCTTCCTGTCTGCTGTTTTGATTGGGTAATTTCCATTTTTCTGTCTTAAGATTACTTATTCTATCTTCTGCATTATTCATTTTGCTATTCATTACCTTTAGCTTAGCTTTCATCTCGCCAAATAAATTTTCTAATTTTTCTTGGCTCCTCCTTATAGTTTCTATTTCCTTTTTACATTAATATGCACTTCTCTCAATAGCCTTTCCTAATTCCTTCCATATTTTCATTACCTCCTTTTTGAACTCAGGGTCTATTCGAGTGAAGAGGTCTGTTTCATTGTTTCTTCAGGGGAATTCTCTTGGTCTTTTAACTGGGAGTGGTTCCTCTGCTTCTTTATTTTGCTTATATTTCCCTTACTCTGTGAATTTGGGAGAAAGAGTCATCTAAGGTATTCTTGGTGGTCTATTTGTATGCAGGAATGTCTTTGAATAACTTGTGTGGGTTTAATGGTTTTTGGCATGAGGGCTGTTTTGGTTTTGGATGCTTGTCCTCTTTTCCTCAGCATGTGCTGGCTGTTATCCCCTTGATAGGGGTTATGCAGATGCATAGCCCACACACATTCCCAGGGAGGCAGGGACAGTGGTTGGCTCCCAGTCTCAGGACCCTCAGTAGCAGCAGCAGTCTGTGCCCTCTTCTGGAGACCGAGATGTCAGTGGCAGCTCACACCCACCCGGGGAGTTTGTGTATGTGGTACCTTGCTGCCTAAGAGCACACACTGAGAAAGAAGCTCCCATGGCAGGCCCACACCTCTCCTTGCATGCTGCTCAACGATGGTGCCCTGCCTCTCTGGTGGGCCCAGGCCTCCTTCTGTACTCCCTTGGTTGTGGTGCACTGCACCTACCCTCCTCAAGCTGTCTCCACGCAGCAAACCTCAGTCCTCTCTCCCATGTCTAACCTACAAAGCCCAAGCCTCAGCATGCAGCCGCTGTCCACCCTAGTGGATGAGAGTCTCAGGCTGGGGAGTGCTGGGTGGCACTTACCATCTATGCAGGTCTCTCTGTACTTCACCCTCTGTAAATCAGTTGCTGTACTCTCCTCTGAGGCTTTGAAGCTCCCCTTCTGTCCTGGCTGATATCCTCGCCAGTGACGGGACTTCCCAGAGTGCAGAAACTTTTCCTTTTTCATAGCTCCCTCCTAGGAGCACAAGTCCCATCCAGATTCATCTCTCTTTTTCTTTTCTTTTTGTTTTGCCTTACCCAGTTATGTGGAGGCTTTCTTGCCATTTTGGAAGTCTGAGGTCTTCTGCCAGTGTTCAGTAGATGTCCTGTGACAATTGTTCCACATGTAGATGTATTTTTGATATATTTGTGGCAGAAGGTGAGCTCCACTCCTGCTCCTCTACCATCTTGATCTGACCCTCTTCTATAAACTTCTTATGCATGGTACCAGCTCTGCATTTTAATCAGAGCAACAATGTGTCTTCTTAAATAGGATAATATTCCTATTTGTATAGACCATTTAGTTTTGTAGCCAGATGGAACTGAAGTGGCATAAAGCACCTTAAAGGATACAGGGAAAGGTAAATTGATATTTACCTACATTTGATAAATTATCAAAGTAAGAAAAGCTTTTGCTCTTGCTTGCTCTAACTCAAATCTTATTTTATTAGTAACCACAAAAAAGTAACCAAAGCAAAATCAGAGCTAATTTTTTGTTGCAATAATATATAGCTTGGAGATTTTTACACATTTGTATTTCTGATGCTATAAGCCATATGTACTCATTGCAGGAAACTTAAAATATGAACAAAAGAATAACAATGGCAAAATTACCTATAACTTTATCATTCACAGATAACTTTTCTAAAAATTTTTCTGGGTTATACATTTGAGCCTTTTTACTACACTTATATGTATAATTTACAGAATTGAGTTTATCCATTTGTTTCCCATTTTCCTTTTCTGATTTTGCACAATGCCTAATTTTTATATGACACCAAATAATCTTCAAAATATGATTTTTTAAATAACTTCATGATATTTTATAATGTGGCTATACCATAATATATTTAATAATTTTCCTGATATTGAATGTATGTTGTTTTAAAAGTTGCTCATGGGAAATAATATGACCATAAATCCTTTACACATAACTCTTTGTATCCACCTCTGATATTTTCTTAGGATAAATTTCTGGAAGTAAAATTACTTGATCCAAAAAAAGAAAATTACTTGGTCCAAGTTTATGTAATTCTTAAGTATCTTCACACATACAGCCAAATAGTTTTTTAACAAGGAAAGACTTTAGCTAATTTCAATTGAGTTGTTTATTTTAGAAAACAATTTTAACAAGTTAATACTTCAAAATAATATAGCAAAGCTTTAAATTTTAATATTTCTTGCTCATTAATATATATGGATATTTTCTTTTCAATTATTTTGCAGTGCTTAAACTTAGGAAGTCCTTTACCACTGGAAGATTAATTAGTCACCTGCAGTTTAATTTGATACATTTTACTCCTTAGGACACCTGAAATTAATTTTGCTGTATAGTAAGATGTTGAAAGTAAAATTATTTATTTTGAAAGTAGACACAGCTGATTTCACATTTTCACGTGTTAGTGCAGACATTATTATTGCACTGGGAAAGGAGGCTGACTGCCTAGCAACAATCCAGCTCTGTTTTACTCTGAGAAGCAGAGGTTATGTGTCTCATTCCAGTTTACTTACAGGGTAATTATATCAAGAAGCCTCTATTCAGGCATATGAAGAATTTAATAGGCCCTAGACCCACTTTTTTTTTAGAGAGCCCAACTCTCACAGAATATTAAACAACTATCCCATGCTGTTTTAAATATTATTTATATCTGTAAAACATTTGAGATGATTTTATTATTAACTTTTGAATTTTGATACAGGAAACTAATTTAACTTATAGTTGACTACAATTGCTACATATATGAATTCTTTTAAAGTGAGAAATTGTAACCAATAAATTATTTTAAAGTATAATACAATATTTTACAAATAGACTTTATTTTATAGAATTTTATTTTCACAGCAGAATTTAGCAGAAAGTGAAGAGTTCACATATGCACTCTCTTCACACACAGGCACAGCCTCCCCCACCATCAACATCTCACACCTGAGTGGTACCTTTGTTACAATCAATGAACAACATTGACAACTTATTATCACCCAAAGCCCATAGATTGTATTAGGGTTCATTCTTGGTGTTGTACTAGTATAAGTTTTAGACTTTTAAACTAAATTTTAATGAATTTTATATATTAAAATTTTAATTAAATATTTCTTACTTTTAATTTAAAAAATCTGATAGGGGCCTCCAACATATATTTGGTAGCTTTCATGTATTTTCACAAGTCCTTGAAAACACTCATTTTTTAAATTAATTTTTATTGGAGTATAGTTGCTTTACAATGCTGTGTTAGTTTCTGCTGTCCAGGAAAGTGAATCAGTTATACATATACATATATCCAACCTTTTTTAGATTTCCTTCCCATTAAGTTCACCACAGAGTACTGAGTAGAGTTCCCTGTGCTAGATAGTAGGTTCTCATTAGTTTTCTATTTTATATATAGTAGTGTATATATGTCAATCCCAATATCCCAATTTTTCCCACCCCCACTTCCTGCCTTTGTAACCATAAGATTGTTTTCTACATCTGTGACTCTATGTCTGATTTTCAAGTAAGTTCCCCTTTAACATTTTTCTAAATTCCACATATAAGCAATATTATACAATATTTGTCTTTCTCTTTCTCAATTACTTCACCCTGTATGACAATCTCTAGGTCCATCCATGTCACTGAAAATGGCATTTTCTTTCCTTTTTATGGCAGAGTAATATTCCATTGTATATATGTGCTACATCTTCTTTGTCCATTCATCTGTCAATGGACATTTAGGTTTCTTCTATGTCCTGGCTATGGTAAATAGCGCTGCAGTGAAAATTGGGGTGCATGTATCTTTTTGAATTATGTTTTTTCCAGACGTATGCCCAAGAGTGGGATTCCTATGTCAATGGTAGTTCTATTTTTAGTTTTTTAAGGAACCACCATACTGTTCTCCATAGTGGTTGTACAAATTTACATTCCCACCAACAGTGTAAGAGGGTTCCCTTTTCTCCACAGCCTCTCCAGAATTTATTGATTGTAGACTTTTGATAATGGCCATTCTGACTCATTTGAGGTGATATCTCATTGTAGTTTTGATTTGCATTTCTCTACTAATTAGTGATGTGGAGCATATTTTCATGTGTTTTTTGGCTATCTGTATGTCTTCTTTGGATAAATGTCTATTTAGGTCTTCTGCCCATTATAAGATTGGGTTGTTTGTTTCTTTGATATTTAGCTGTGTGAGCTCTTTGTATATTTTGGGGATTAATCCCTTATCAGTTGCTTCATTTGAAAATATTTTCTCCTAATCTGAAGGTTGTCTTTTCATTTTGTTTATGATTTCCTTTGCTGTGCAAAAGCTTTTAAGTTTAATTAGGTCCTATATGCTCATTTTTTCTTATATTTTCATTACTTTAGTTGGTGGATCATAAAAGATCTTGCTGTGATTTAGAATAGTGTTGGACTTTAACACTTCACTTACACCAATGGACAGATCATCCAGACGGAAAATTAATAAGGAAACACAAGCCTTAAAGGACACATTAGACCAAATAGACTTAGTTGATATTTATAGGACATTCATTTTGAAAGCAACAAAATACACATTCTTTTCAAGTGCACACAGAACATTCTCCAGTATAGATCACATCTTGGATCACAAATGAAACCTTGGTAAATTTTTAAAAAATGAAATCATATCAAGCGTCTTTAATGACCACAATGATCTGAGATTAGAAATCAATTACAGAAGAAAAAAAACGTATAATCACAAACACATGGAAGCTAAACAATATGTTATTAAATAACCAATGGGTCAATGAACAAATCAAACAGGAAATCAATAAAATAACTAGAAACAAATGACAATGAAAACACGTCAATCCAAAACCCATGGGACACAGCAAGAGCAGTACTAAGAGGGAAGTTTAGAGCAATACAATCTTACTTCAGGAAACAAGAAAAATGTCAAATAAACAACCTATCTTTACACCTAAAGCAAATAGAGAAAGAACAAAGCCTAAAATTAGTAGAAGGAAAGAAATCATAAAGATCATATTAGATATAAATGAAACAGAGATTAAGAAAACAATAGGAAAAATAAATAACACAAAAAACTTGTGCTTTGGAAACATAAAACTGATAAATCTTTAGACAGACTAATCAAGAAAAAAAAAGGAAAGAGCGCAAATCAATAAAATTAGAAAGGAAAAAGAAGTTACAACTAACACTGGAGAAAAACAAAGGATTATAAAACACAGCTACAAGCAACTATATGGCAATAAAATGGACAACCTAGAAGAAATGGACAAACTCCTAGAAAGGCACAGCCTTCCCAGAATGAACCAAGAAGAAATAGATAATATGAACAGACCAATCACAAGTACAGAAATTGAAAGTGTGGGATGAGAGGAAGATGGTGGAAGAGTAAGACGCGGAGATAAACTTCCTCTCCACAGATACACCAGAAATACACCAACACGTGGAACAACTACAGAACACCTACTGAATGCTGGCAGAAGACCTCAGACCTCCCCAAAGGCAAGAAAGTCCCCATGTACCTGGGTAGGGCAAAATAAAAATAGAATAAACAGAGACAAAATGATAGGGATGGGACCTGCACCAGTGTCAGGGAGCTGTGAAGGAGGAAAGGTTTCCACACACTAGGAAGCCCCTTCATGAGTGGAGACTGCAGGTGGCAGAGGGCGAAAACTTCAGAGCCGTGGAGGAGAGCACAGCAACAGGGATGAGGAGGGTAAAGTGGAGAGATTCCTGCACAGAGGATCGGTGCCGACTGGCGCTCACCACCCTGAGAGGCTTGTCTGCTCACCTGCCGGGGTGGGCGGGGCTGGGAGCTGAGGCTTGGGCTTCAGTCGCAGCACAGGGAGAGGACTGGGGTTGGTGGCATGAGCACAGCCTACAGGGGGTTAGTGCATCACGGCTAGCCAGAAGGGAGTCCGGGGAAAAGTCTGGACCTGCCAAAGAGACAAGAGACATTTTCTTCCCTCTTTGTTTCCTAGTGTGTGAGGAGAGGGGATTAAGAGTGCTGCTTAATGGAGCTCCAGAGACAGGCGCGAGCTGCAACCTGTGGCTAAAAGTGTGGACCCTAGAGATGGGCATGAGACACTAAGGCTGCTGCTTCCACCACCAAGAAGCCTGTGTGCAAGCACAGGTAACTATCCACACACCCTTCTGGGGAGCCGGTGAAGCCCGCCACTGCCAGGGTCCCGGGATCCAGGGGCAACTTCCCCAGGAGAACGCATGGCATGCCTCAGGCTGGTGCAATGTCATGCCGGCCTCTGCCTCCGCAGGCTCACCCCACACTCCGTACTCCTCCCTCTCCCTGACCTGAGTGAGCCAGATTTCCCAAAGCAGCTGCTTCTTTAACCCCGTCCTTTCTGAGGGAAGAACAGATGCCCTCTGGCGACCTACACGCAGAGGCAGGGCCAAATCCAAGGCTGAGACCCTGCGAACTGTGAGAACAAAGAAGAGAAAGGGAAATCTCTCCCAGCAGCCTCAGAAGCAGCAGATTAAAGCTACGCAATCAACTTGATGTATGCTGCAACTGTGGAATATATGAATAGACAATGAATCATCCCAAATTGAGGAGGTGGACTTTGAGAACAAGATTTATGATTTTTTCCCCTTTTTCACTTATTGTGAGTATGTATATGTATGCTTCTGTGTGAGATTATGTCTGTATAGCTTTGCTTCTACGATTTGTCCAAGGGTCCTATCCATACATTTTTTTTCTTTAAAAATATTTTTTTCTTAATAGTTATATTTTTATTTTAATAACTTTATTTTATCTTACTTTACTTGATTTTATTTTATCTTCTTTCTTTCTTTCCTTCCATCACTCCTCCCTCCCTCCCTCTCTCCTTTATTTCTTTTTTCCTTTCTTTCTTTCTTTGTTTCTAATTTTCTCCCTTTTATTCTGAGCTGTGTGGATGAAACGTTCTTGGTGCTGCAGCCAGGAGTCAGTGCTGTACTTCTGAGGTGGGAGAGCCAACTTCAGGACACTGATCCACAAGAGACCTCCCAGCTCCATATAACATCAAACGGCAAAAATCTCCCAAAGATCTCCATCTCAACACCAGCACCCAGCTTCACTCAACGACCAGCAAGCTACAGTGCTGGACACCCTATGCCAACCAACTAGCAAGGCAGGAACACAATGCCACCCATTATCAGAGAGGCTGCCTAAAATCATAATAAGTCCACAGACACCCCAAAACACACCAACAGACGTGGACCTACCCACCAGAGAGACAAGATCCAGCCTCATCCACCAGAACACAGACACTAGTCCCCTCCACCAGGAAACATAAACAACCCACTGAACCAAACTTAGCTACTGGGGGCAGACACAAAAAACAACGGAAACTACAAACCTGCAGCTTGCCAAAAGGAGACCCCAAACACAGTAAGATAAGCAAAAAGAGAAGACAGAAAAACACACCACTGATGAAGGAGCAAGATAAAAACCCACCAGACCTAACAAATGAAGAGGCAATAGGCAGTCTACCTGAAAAAGAATTCAGAATAATGATAGTAAAGATGATACAAAATCTTGGAAATAGAATAAACAAAATGCAAGAAATATTTAACAAGGACCTAGAAGAACTAAAGATGAAACAAGCAACGATGAACAACACAATAAATCAAATTAAAAGTACTCTAGATGGGATCAATAGCAGAATAACTGAGGCAGAAGAATGGATAAGTGACCTGGAAGATAAAATATTGGAAATAACTACTGCAGAGCAAAATAAAGGAAAAAAAACTGAGGACAGTCTCAGAGACCTCTGGGAAAACATTAAATGCACAAACATTCGAATTATAGGGGTTCCAGAAGAAAAAGAAAAAAAGAAAGGGACGTGGGGAGGGGGAAGGGTGAGCTGTGACAGGGTGAGAGAGTCATGGAAATATACACACTAACAAACGTAAGGTAGATAGCTAGTGGGAAGCAGCCGCATGACACAGGGATATCGGCTCTGTGCTTTGTGACCGCCTGGAAGGGTGGGATAGGGAGGGTGGGAGGGAGGGAGACGCAAGAGGGAAGAGATATGGGAACATATGTGTATGTATAACTGATTCACTTTGTTATAAAGCAGAAACTAACACACCATTGTAAAGCAATTATACCCCAATAAAGATGTTAAAAAAAAAAAAGGGACGGAGAGAATATTTGAAGAGATAATCATTGAAAACTTCCCTAATATGGGAAAGGAAATAGTTAATCAAGTCTAGGAAGCACAGAGAGTCCCATACAGGGTAAATAAAAGGAGAAATATGCCAAGACACAAAATAATCAAACTGTCAAAAATTAAATGCAAAGAAAACATTAAAAGCAGCAAGGGAAAACAACAAATAACACACAAGGCAATCCACATAATGTTAACAGCTGATATTTCAGCAGAAACTCTGCAAGCCAGAAGGAACTGGCAGGACATATCTAAAGTGATGAAGCAGAAAAACCTGCAACCAAGATTACTCTACCCAGCAAGGATCTCATTCAGATTTGATGGAGAAATTAAAACCTTTACAGAAAAGCAAAAGCTGAGAGAGTTCAGCACCAACAAACCAGCTTTACAACAAATGCTAAAGGAACTTCTCTAGACAAGAAACACAAGAGAAGGAAAAGACCTACAATAATGAACCCAAAACAATTAAGAAAATGGGAATAGGAACATACATATCGATAATTACCTTAACTGTAAATGGAATAAATGCTCCCACCAAAAGACACAGATTGGCTGAATGGATACAAAAACAAGACCCATATATATGCTGTCTACAAGAGACCTACTTCAGACCTAGAAACACATACAGACTGAAAGTGAGGGGATGGAAAAAGATATTCCATGCAAGTGGAAACCAAAAGAAAGCTTGAGTAGCAATTCTCATATGTGACCAAATGGATTTTGAAATAAAGACTATTAGAAGACACAAAGGAGGACACTACATAATGATCAAGGGATCAATCCAAGAAGAAGATATAACGATTGTAAATTGTTATACACCCAACATAGGAGCATCTCAATACATAAGACAAATACAAAGAGCCATAAAAGGGGAAATAGACAGTAACACATTCATAGTAGGGAACATTAACACCACACTTTCACCAATGGACAGATCATCCAAAATGAAAATAAATAAGGAAACACAAGTTTTAAATGATACATTGAACAAGATGGACTTAACTGATATTTATAGGACATTCCATCCAAAAACAACAATACATATTTTTCTCAAGTGCTCATGTAACATTCTCCAGGATAGACCATATCTTGGGTCACAAATCGAGCCTTGGTAAATTTAGGAAAATTGAAATTGTATCAAGTATCTTTTCCGACCACAATGCTATGAGATTAGATATCAAATACAGGAAAAGAAATGCAAAAATTAAAGCACGTTCTTGCTAAACAATACACTACTTAATAAGGAAGTTATCACTGAAGAAATCAAAGAGGAAATTAAAAAATACCTAGAAAAAAATGACAAAGGAGACAAGACGACTGAAATCCTTTGGGATGCAGCAAAAGCAGTTCTAAGAGGGAAGTTTATAGCAATACGATCCTACCTTAAGAAACAGGAAACATCTTGAAAAAATAACCTAACCTTGCACCTAAAGCAATTAGAGGGAGAAGAACAAAAAATCCTCACAGTTAGTAGAAGGAAAGAAATCATAAAAATCAGATCAGAAATAAATGAAAAAGAAATGAAGGAAACGATAGCAAAGATCAGTAAAACTAAAAGCTGGTTCTTTGAGAAGATAAACAAAATTGATAAACCATTAGCCAGACTCATCAAGAAAAATAGGGAGAAGGCTCAACTCAATAGAATTAGAGATGAAAATGGAGAAGTAACAACTGACACTGCAGAAATACAAAAGATCATGAGAGATTACTACAAGCAACTCTATGCCAATAAAATGGACAACCTGGAAGAAACGGACAAATTCTTAGAAATGTACAACCTGCCAAGCCTGAATCAGGAAGAAATAGAAAATATGAACAGACCAATAACAAGCACTGAAATTGTAACTGTGATTAAAAATGTTCCAACAAACAAAAGCCCAGGTCCAGGTGGCTTCACAGGTGAATTCTATCAAACATTTAGAGAAGAACTAACACCTATCCTTCTCAAACTCTTCCAAAATATAGCAGAGGGAGGAACACACCCAAACTCCTTCTATGAGGCCACCATCACCTTGATACCAAAACCAGACAAGGATGTCACAAAGAAAGAAAACTAGAGGCCAATATCACTGATGAACATAGATGAAAAAATCCTGAGCAAAATACTAGCAAACAGAATCCAAGAGCACATTAAAAGGATCATACACCATGATGAAGTGGGGTTTATTCCAAGAATGCAAGGATTCTTCAATATACACAAATCAATCAACCTGATACACCATGTTAACAAATTGAAGGAGAAAAACCATATGATCATCTCAATAAATGCAGAGAAATCTTTCAAGAAAATTCAATACCCATACATGACAAAAACCCTGCAGAAATTAGGCATAGAGGGAAATTTCCTCAACAAAATAAGGCCATATATGACAAACCCACAGCCATCATCATCCTCAATGGTGAAAAACTGAAAGCATTTCCACTAAGATTAGGAAAAAGACAAGGTTGCCCCCTCTCCCACTTTTATTCAACATAGTTTTGGAATTTTTAGCCACAGCAATCAGAGAAGAAAAGGAAATAAAAGGAATCCAAATCAGAAAAGAAGAAGTAAAGTTGTCACTGTTTGCAGATGACAAGATAGAGAATCCTCAAGATGTTACCAGAAAACTACTAGAGCTAATCAATGAATTTGGAAAAGTAGAAGGATACAAAATTAATGCACAGAAATCTCTGGCATTCCTATATACTAATGATGAACAATCTGAAAGTGAAATTAAGAAAACACTCACATTTACCATTGCAACAAAAAGAATAAAATATCTAGCTATAAACCTACCTAAGGAGACAAAAGGCCTCTATGCAGCAAATTATAAGACACTGATGAAAGAAATTAAAGATGATACAAATAGATGGAGAGATATACCATGTTCTAAGATTGGAAGAATCAACATTGTGAAAATGACTCTACAACCCAAAGCAATCTACAGATTCAATGCAATCCCTATCAAACTACCACTGGCATTTTTCACAGAACTAGAACAAAAAAATTCACAATTTTTATGGAAACACAAAATACCCCGAATAGCCAAAGCAATATTGAGAACAAAAAATGGTGCTGAAAGAATCAGGCTCCCTGACTTCAGACTATACTACAAAGCTAGGGTAATCAAGACAGTATGGTACTGGCACAAAAACAGAAAGATAGATCAGTGGAACAGGATAGAAAGCCCAGAGATAAACCCACGCACATATGGTCACCTTATCTTTCATAAAGGAGGCAGGAACATACAGTGGAGAAAGGACAGCCCCTTCAATAAGTGGTACTGGGAAAATTGGACATATATATGTAAAAGTATGAGAGTTGATCACTCCCTAACCCCATACACAAAAATAAGCTCAAAATGGATTAAAGACCTAAATGTAAGGTCAGAAACTATCAAACTCTTAGAGGAAAACATAGGCAGAACACTCTATGATATAATTCATAACACTCTCCTTTTTGACCCACCTCGTAGAGAATTTGAAATAAAAACAAAAATAAACAAATGAGACCTAATGAAACTTCAAAGCTTTTGCATAGCAAAGGAAACCATAAACAAGACCAAAAGACAACCCTCAGAATGGGAGAATATATTTGCAAATGAAGCAACTGATAAAGGATTAATCTCCAAAATTTATAAGCAGCTCGTGCAGCTCAATAACAGCAACAACAAAAAAAACCCACCCAATCCAAAATTCGGCAGAAGACCTAAATAGACATTTCTCCAAAGAAGATATACAGACTGCCAACAAACACATGAAAGAATGCTTAACATCATTAATCATTAGAGAAATGCAAATCAAATGTACAATGAGATATCATCTAACACCAGTCAGAATGGCCATCATCAAAAAATCTAGAAACAATAAATTCTGGAGAGGGTGTGGAGGAAAGGGATCACTCTTGCACTGCTGGTGGGAATGTGAATTGGTACAGCCACTATGGAGAACAGTATGGAGGTTCCTTAAAAAACTAGAAATAGAACTGCCATATGACCCAACCATCCCACTACTGGGCATATACTCTGAGGAAACCAAAATTCAAAAAGAGTCATGTACCAAAATGTTCATTGCAGCTCTATTTACAATAGCCCGGAGCTGGAAACAATCTAAGTGTCCATCATCAGATGAATGGATAAAGAAGATGTGGCACATATATACAATGGAATATTATTCAGCCATAAAAAGAAACGAAATGGAACTATTTGTAATGAGGTGGATGGACCTAGTGTCTGTCATACAGAGTGAAGTAAGTCAAAAAGAGAAAGACAAATACCATATGCTAACACATATGTATGGAATTTAAGAAAAAAAATGTCATGAAGAACCTAGGAGTAAGACATGAATAAAGACACAGACCTACTAGAGAATGGACTTAAGGATATGGGCATGGGGAACGGTAAGCTGTGACAAATCGCGAGAGTGGCATGGACATATATACACTACCACACGTAAAATAGATAGCTACTGGGAAGCAGCCGCATAGCACAGGGAGATCAGCTCGGTGCTTTGTGACCACCTAGAGGGGTGGGATAGGGACGGTGGGAGGGAGGGAGATGCAAGAGGGAAGAGATATGGGAATATATGTATATGTATAACTGATTCATTTTATTATAAAGCAGAAACTAACACACCATTGTAAAGCAATTATACTCCAATAAAGATGTAAAAAAAAATAAAGAAATTGAATGTGTGATTAAAATACTCCCAATAAGCAATAGTCTAGGACCAGATGGCTTCACAGGCAAATTCTGTCAAACATTTAGAGAGGAGTTAACACCTACCCTCCTGAATCTCTTCCAAAAGCTGCAGAGGGTGGAACACTCCCAAACTCATTCTACGAGGCCACCATCACCCGATAGCAAAACCAGACAAATATATCACAAAAAAAGAATATTATAGGCCAATATTTCTAATGAATGTAGATCCAAAAATCCTCAATGAAATACTACTAAACCAAATCTAACAATACATTTAAAGGATCATGCACCCTGATCAAGTGGGATTTATCCCATAGATGCAAGTATTCTTTAATATATGCAAATAAATCAATGTGATACACCACATTAACAAACTGATGAATAAAAACCATATGAACACTCATTTAAGTGTTAGTGTGTCCCAGGCCCTGCTTTTAGGTTTTGCATATATTAATTTACTTTACCTTCACAACTTAATGAGATAGGTACTATTATTACTTTCATTTTACAGATGAGAAAACTGAGGTATAAGTAGTACACCCAAGGTTATAAATGGAAAAGCTGTGATTCAAATTGGGACAGTTTAGATAAAAAAATAACTTCATGCTCTTCTTCCTTTGGTTGTGCTTCTCTTAGAATTCTGGCTCCTGTTTCTGATCATAACAGGATCTTTTGCTGAGCGTCCTCAAACTTGAGCATTTGGCAATGTGAACATAGGTTTAGTAGTAACTCTATCATCTCCACTTTAAAAGTATTTTTGAACTTTTCAACAAAGTAACTTTTTATATTCACACACACACACGTTTGTCAACAGACATGTACTTACATATAGCTGAAAACAAAATAACATTCTGCAGCAGCTAGTTTAGGAATGTTCAACAAATATACTTTCAAGTTTTAATGTCATCTGAACTTCCTTAACTTTTTAGTTACCTTGCCTGGGCTAATATATGGGCATTACCCCAAAGTGTTATTTGATTAGTCATAGAAAAGATTGTTTCACTGCAAAAGCATCAGAATGTATAATATCTGGAATAAACCATGGAAGCTAGTGTGTCAAAATTCCTTTCTTTTTTCTTTTTAACATCTTTATTGGAGTATAATTGCTTTACAATGTTGTGTTTGTTTCTGCTGTATAACAAAGTGAGCCAGCTGTATATATACATATATCCCCATACACTCTCCCTCTTGCATCTCTCTCCCACCATCCCTATCCCACCCCTCTATGTGGTCACAAAGCACCAAGCTGACCTCCCTGTGCTATGCGGCTGCTTCCCACTAGCTATCTACTTTACATGTGGCAGTGTATATATGTCAATGCTACTCTCTCACTTCATCCAAGCTTACAAGTTATTTTGCAGCTATGGTGATACTAAGAGATGGTATGGACTCCTTGAATATCAGTTTCCTCATTTTTCTTCCCAGCAGAATAATTTGTCTTCTATTTCTGTTCATGTGATGTTTTACTTACACTTGTATAAAATATTTATCAAGCTTAGTCAAAATTATTTTTGCTTTCTCTGACTACATTTTGGATTTTTTTAGGTCTTTATGTTTTTTTTTTAAATACCTTTTAACTCCAATGATCTCTAAGTATCTGGCTGATAATATGCACTAACTTAAATTCAGTCATTTATTTGTTGAAGTGTAATATATTTTTCTGCACACTTTCCTCTGAGAAAATGATAACATCAGCTGCCAAGGATTTATTATAATAGCACCTCATATTTATATAGCATAATATGTATGGTACTGTTTGTTCACCTATGTTTTCACTTGGTTCTTCCAATAAATCTAATAATTAAAAAAAGAAAGAAACATACAATCCCACAAATTATTGTGGAATTTGGAAGGCCACCTTGGAAGATAAAAATCCAAATTCAGTATTTTTTAGTACAATTACAGGCCTAGACCACGTCCAGTGACAAATCTGCTGGCCAGTGCAAGACACGTATAGTACTATGAATCAAGACAATGAATATCTTAAGTACATTAAACATTTGAATATATTTCAAAGGATCTATGAATAGTTTCAAACTTTGTTTTGGCATAAGGGATATAATTGTTAGAGTGCCGATTAATACACGTTTTATGTCACTTGATATACTTTTATTCATTCAACAAGAATAGCCATACAAGTGCATGATGATAAATATATGTATGTGTTCAGGTAATGCAAAATAGTTTGATGTGATTGAAGTCTTAATTACTGTTTGTGGCAATGATGGGCTGTGAAGAGTCAGGAAATGAGGCTGAAAAGGAATTCTAAAGACTTGTTTAATATTCTTTATAATATACTAAGTAATTTAGATTTGATTCTATAAACAAGAAGACCAATTAAAGTTTTCAGGTAAGGGAGTCATATCTTTCAGATTCTAGAAATCTAAATCTGATAGGATTGCACAATAAAAAATGAAAGTTGTAGTGAAGAGATAAACATTGAGTTGAGGGCTACTTTTGAAGTAGAATTGATGGAACTTGTTGAATAACATGCATAGAGGTGAGAAGAGAGAGGATTTGAGGATGAATAAAGCTCATAGCTTGAGCCACTAGAAGAAAAAAATAACCTTAGTAGATATATAGAAAGAGGATTAGAAACATCATGTAAGGCTGCAATAGATTCCCATAACATTCAGATGGAAGGCTACTCATGCTAGTACTGACCTAACATCACCATTTTTGTTATATGGTGGAAGGAGCAATTAGGTGCCATTATCATAGCCAATTAAGGATAGTTGAATAACCAAGTCACAATTCTAATTAATTTTACTATTTGAAATAAGGCACAAGATTGTACAATAGAAAAAAATAAAAATGCAAAACCAAACATTGGGATTATCATTCCTATAACTCATTAAATTCTTGCAATTAGTATTAAGTCTGTTTCCTCACTTCTCCGCATATTGAAAAGTCTATGATAAGAAAACCTTAATTAGTGGGACAAATTACCTTTACTTGGTTAATCATGCATTGCTTATCAACCCTGTGCACTAGTTGATAAAACAAGAAAGACTTACTCTCGCTTCAAAACAGAAAGTTCTGACAGCAAATCAAGTGTAATTAATGAATTATTATACTCGTTTGAACCATATGAATCTGTCAGTTTTTGACTGCTCTTGACCTACAAAAATAGCGTTCATATAATTCAATCTAATTGTTATCAGTGACCTACTTAAATTCCTGCTGTGGTAGATATAATATGTACTTGGATTTCTAGTGATACTATGTATCTTTAAAAATAGGTCGTCTTGATTAAACAACTGACAGACATCTGTTTTACTGCTGATCAGATTGCAAGTTCTGATATTTATCAGACTTTTCCAATGGCCTACTTTATTTTCGTTTTGAAAATATTATGCAAACCATCAGCAATCATTCAAAATGTACAGAACGAAAATGACTAAGCAGCTAGCAAAATCACCAATTTCAGTAGTATATTGTTATGTAGCACTTCTAGAGGATTTGTCAGTATAAAAACTCAAAAGGGTCATGATTTCTACTTTTACTAAGTGTTCACTGATATTTGGTTCTTAACAAAGATGAGAAGGCAACACAGATTTTCAATATTTTTGGACTCAATTTTATGCTTCATTTGTGTTTTATGTTTGTTTTACCAAAACAAAGTTTATTCTGATGTTATAGAAAAATGCATTAAAACTTTTATTTTTCTTTTTATACTAGAAAGTAAATGTTAGAAAATAGATTCTCAAAGAAAAAGGCATTCAGAGAAGCAATTTGGGTCAGAAGAATAACAATAGTATTTAAGAAAAGCAGATAATGCTTTCTTAATGACCGCTATATTTGCTTTACTTTAAGAAACTTAAGACAATTACCATATGATATCCCTTATTTGTGGAATCTAAAAGAATGGTACAAATGAACTCTTTTGCAGAACAGAAATGCAGCCACAGATGTGGAGAACAAACTTGTGGTTACCAGGGGAGAAGGGGGGGGAGGGATAGACTGGGAGATTCGGATTGACATATACATACTACTATATATAAGATAGGTAACTAATAAGAACCTACTGTATGGTACAGGGAACTCTACTCAATACTCTGTAATGACCTATATGGGAAAATAATCTAAAAAAGAATGGATGTCTGTGTATGTATAGCTGGTTCAATTTGCTGTACAGCAGAAACTGACACAATGTTGTAAATCAACTATTACTCCAATAAAAGTTAATTTAAAAAAGAAACTTTTAGTTTTAAAGTTTATTGTTGCTTAATTACAGCATTAATGGAAGAAAAAAACACCATATTAAATGCATCCATATATGCATGCATTCTTATTCCAGAAACATTGATATGTGAAAAAGCATAGATCTTAGAATCAAAGAAACATGGTGTTCTTTATGGCCCAGTTAGAAATTTTTCCCAGAAGTTCACAGGAATGAGAAACACTGATGTACGACAAGCAACCAGTAGAAGAAGACAAAATGGAGAAGCTATAATGAAAAAGATAGGATATCCTTTCTTTGCTATAATTTATAACACTGGCATTGGAGAAGTGCAAAACAGTTTTCTTTTTTTTTTGCTAGCTATTTTCACTCCACCCACATACACATCTTTTCATATGTGATATTGCTATGCTTCACATGCACCTCGAGAAAAAGAAGTTTAGCTTATCATGATGTGTATAGGATAGGGAATAATTTCAAAAAGAGTTATTTTATATGTATGAAGAAATAATTCTATTTTCTAGCTCCCGTAAGGATAAAGGCTTCTTATATATGCAATATATGCAATACCTCACAGGGCCTGAGTCTGGATTTAGATTTATGTTATAAAGGGTCCAAGTGGATGGTTAATTTCCTATCACAGCATAATGCTTATATATATTCACCCACACATATGCATTTAATAGACTTTATTTTATATAGCAGTTTTAGATTTACAGAAGTTTTGAGCAGAAAGTGCAAAGATTTCCCATATCCCTTGCTCTCTGAACACACTTTTCCCTATTATTAATATATTGCATTAATGTGGTACATTTGTTAAAATGGTTGAAACAATGTTTCTAATAGACTTTACTTTTTACAGGAGTTTTAGGTTCACGGCAAAATTGAGCATAAATAGTGTTCCCCTATACCCCCTATCCCCACACATAAACAGTTTTCCTCACTATCAACATCTAATTCCAGAGTAGTATACAGTTAGTACTTTGAACAATGTGGGGCTTAGGGACATCAACACCCTGCACAGTCAAAAATCTGAGTGTAGCTTTAGACTCCTCTGAAACTTAACTACTAGTAGCCTACTGTTGGCCAGAAACCTTACTAATAACATAAACAGCAAATTAACATATATTTTGTATGTTTATGTGTATTATATACAGTATTCTTACAATAAAGTAAGCTAGAGAAAAGTAAAGGTTATTAAGAAAATCATAAGGAAGAGAAAATATATTTATAGTGCTGTACTGTATTTATTGATACCATAAGTTTACATCATCTGTTTACAAGATGAATTGTCTGTCTTGTCAGTACCCACATCAATATTGTCTCATATGATACAAAACTCTTTAATGTGATATGTATTATTAACACTAGATATCAAAATGAAAAGATAATGTGAAAAGTAAATTCATATTTATTTACAGATATAATGATTTATGCATTTATAACAAAGAAGCAGCAATATGATTGCTTCATGGTAGCCTAGTGTAATATATATGATTGCTTCACAATAGCCTAGCCTGTACACTAATGATGAATCATTATAAAATTTTTATGACATACAGTATTATACTCATATTCATAATATAATGGAAATATGATTATATAGTTTTAAAACTCAACTTACCTGGGATGATAGGTTGATATGTAGTTTCTCCAATTATATAAGAGTACAGTTGCTTTACAACGTTGTGTTCGTTTCTTGCTGTACAGCAAAGTGAATCAGTCATACGTATATATGTATCCACTCTTTTTTAGATTTCCTTCCCATTTAGGTCACCACAGAGCATTGAGTAGAGTTCCCTGTGCTATACAGTAGTTTTGAAAGCAGTGTTGTAAAACAGTAAGAAAACTAACATGGTGTTAATTTTACATTAAATAGAACTCACCTTACGCCTATGTAAGGATAGACTATCCACTTCAATACAAGTCTTCTACATGATGTTCCACACTATGAATACTTAGGCCATGATGATGATGATGATGAAACAAAAATGTCTCATCCAGTTCTTGTCATACAATTATTAGATTTTCACTTGAAGACTCACACATACACAAAAGATAAGTTATTAACAGTACAGCACAATGATTAGTTACTATTCATTAGGTGGGTGTGGATCATCATAAAGGTCTTTATCCTCTTCATCTCCACATTGAGTAGGCTAAGGAGGAGGGAGAGGAGGGGTTTGTCTTGCTGTCTCAGAGGTGGCAAAGGTGGAACAGTTGGAGGAGAAGGAAGGGAGGCAGAAGAGACAGGCACACTTGGTGAAACTTTACAGAAACACATTGTAATTTCTCTCTGACTTTTGCTTTTTTATTTCTCTAAAACTCTTTCTATATGGTACTGATCCTTCTTCCACTATTTGCTGCTAAAGCAGTTTCAGTGACCATATCATAGAAGGATCCATGTCCTAAAAGAAGTCAAAAGCAGTCTTGAATATTTGGAACCCTTCTGCCAGATTGTCTACATCAGTATTTTTTCTGGCACTAATTTTTCTAAGTCTTCTTCCTCATTGTCTGGCACTGGTTCAGAAGCACTCATCCTAATCAACTAGTCTTCTTTTAATTCTTCTGGTGTGCTGTCAACTGGTTCTTTTTTAATTAATTTTTATTTAAGTATAGTTGACTTAAAATGTTTTGTTAGTTTCTGCTGTACAGCAAAGTGAATCAATTATACGTATACATATATCCACTCTTTTTTAGATTCTATTCCCATATAGGTCATTACAGAGTATCGAGTTTCTTGTGCTGTACAGTAGGTCCTTATTAGTTATCTATTTTATATATAATAGTGTGTGCATGTCAATACCAATCTCCCAATTTATCCCTCCCCCCCTTTCCCCCTTGGTAAAGATAAGTTTTTTTTCTATATCTGTGACTATATTTCTGTTTTGTAAATAAGTTCATTTGTACCATTTTTTTTGATTCCACATATAAGCAATATCATATGATATTTGCCTTTCTCTGTTTGACTTACTTCACTCAGTATGACAATCTCCAGCAATTCAACGTTCTCCTTGTAACATTATGACTGTTCTATTGTTCTTATGGGCAATTCCAGCATCATTAGTGGCACTTCATATGGCTTGCATCATGTTATTCAAGGCTTACAGTATTACACAAAACACAATAAGTATTGCAATAAACACAATGAAAAATACGTGAAAACCATAAGAGATCACTTTTTACTGCAAATCACAATTTACTGGAGAGTTGAACTACTCATGGGAGATGATTAATATGACATGATTTTAGCAGATATTTGAAACACTTGAGCCACTGCAATGGCAACAGAAAGTGACTAAAAAATTATTACAGTAGTACAGTATATACTAGAGTTAATTTTATGCTATTATAGTTTAAGACTACATCTTTACATTTGTTTACATTTCTCTCCACTGGGAATGGTGACATGTACAATCTGCATTTATATGCCTAAGGTTTTTTTTTTAACATCTTTATTGGAGTATAATTGCTTTACAATGGTGTATTAGTTTCTGCTTTATAACAAAGTGAATCAGTTACATATATACATATGTTCCCATATCTCTTCCTGCTTGCATCACCCTCCCTCCAAACCTCCCTATGCCACCCCTCTAGGTGGTCACAAAACACCGAGCTGATCTCCCTGTGCTATGTGGATGCTTCCCACTAGCTATATATTTTACGTTTGGTAGTGTATATAGGTCCATGTGATTTTCGCACTTTGTCACAGCTTACCCTTCCCCTTCCCCATATCCTCAAATACATTCTCTAGTAGGTCTGTGACTTTATTACCGTCATAACCCTAGGTCCTTCATGACCTTTTTTCCCCCTTAGATTCCATATATAAATGTTAGCATATGGTATTTGTTTTTCTCTTTCTGACTTACTTTACTCTGTATAACAGACTCTAGGTCCATCCACCTCATTACAAATAGCTCAATTTCATTTCTTTTTATGGCTGAGTAATATTCCATTGTATATATGTGTCACAACTTCTTTATCCATTCGTCTGTTGATGGACACGTAGGTTGCTTCCACGTCCTGGCTATTGTAAATAGAGCTGAAATGAACATTTTGGTACCTGACACTTTTTGAATTATGGTTTTCTCAGGGTATATGCCCAGTAGTGGGATTGCTGGGTCATATGGTAGTTCTATTTGTAGTTTTCTAAGGAACCTCCATGCTGTTCTCCATAGTGGCTGTATCAATTTACATTCCCACCAACAGTGCAAGAGTGTTCCCTTTTCTCCACACCCTCTCCAGCATTTATTGTTTCTAGATTTTTTGATGACGGCCATTCTGACCAGTGTGAGAAGATATCTCATTGTAGTTTTGATTTGCATTTCTCTAATGATTAATGATGTTAAGCATTCTTTCATGTGTTTGTTGGCAATCTGTATATCTTCTTTGGATAAATATCTATTTAGCTTTTCTGCCCATTTTTAGATTGGGTTGTATGTTTTCTTGATATTGAGCTGCATGACCTGTTTCTAAATTTTGGAGATTAATCCTTTGTCAGTTGCTTCATGTGCAAATATTTTCTCCCATTCTGAGGGTTGTCTTTTGGTCTTGTTTATGGTTTCCTTTGCAGTGCAAAAGGTTTTAAGTTTGATTAGTTCCCATTTGTTTATTTTTTTTGTTTCCATTTCTCTAGGAGGTGGGTCAAAATGGATCTTGCTGTGATTTATGTCATAGAGTGTTCTGCCTATGTTTTCCTCTAAGAGTTTGATAGTGTCTGGCCTTACATTTAGGTCTTCAATCCATTTTGATATTATTTTTCTGTATGGTGTTAGGGAGTGTTCTAATTTCATATTTTATATGTTCCTGACCAGTTTTCCCAGCACCACTTATTGAAGAGGCTGTCTTTTCTCCACTGTATATTCTTGCCTCCTTTATCAAAGATAAGGTGACCATATGTTTGTGGGTTTATCTCTGGGCTTTCTATCCTATTCCATTGATCTATATTTCTGTGTTTGTGCCAGTACTATACTGTCTTGATTACTGTAGCTTTGTAGTATAGTATGAAGTCAGGGACCCTGATTCTTCCACCTCCGTTTTTCGTTCTCAAGATTGCTTTGTGTATTCGGGGTTTTTTGTTTTTCCATACAAACAGTGAATTTTTTTTTCTACCTCTGTGAAAAAAGCCAGAGGTAGTTTGATAGGTATTGCATTGAATCAGTAGATTGCTTTGGGTAGTAGAGTCATTTTCACAATGTTGATTCTTCCAATCCAAGAACATGGTATATCTCTCCATCTAATTGTAATATCTTTAATTTATTTCATCAGCGTCTTATAATTTCTGCATACAGGTCTTTTGTCTCCTTAAGTAGTTTTATTTCTAGATATTTTATTCTTTTTGTTGCAATCGTAAATGGGAGTCTTTTCTTAATTTCAAATTCATATTTTTCATCATTAGTGTATAGGAATGCCAGATATTTCTGTGCATTAATTTTATATCCTGCATCTTTACCAAATTCATTGAATAGCTCTAGTAGTTTTCTGGTGGCATTTTTAGGATTCTCTATGTATAGTATCATGTAATCTGCAAACAGTGACAGCTTTACTTCTTCTTTTCTGATTTGGATTACTTTTATTTCTTTTTCTTCTCTGATTGCTGTGGCTAAAACTTCCAAAACTATGTTGAATAAAAGTGGTGAGACTGGGCAACATTTTCTTGTTCCTGGTCTTAGTGGAAATGGTTTCAGTTTTTCACCATTGAGGACAATATTGGCTGTGGGTTTGTCATATATGGCCTTTATTATGTTGAGGAAAGTTCCCTCTATGCCTACTTTCTACAGGGTTATTATCATAAATCAGTGTTGAATTTTGTCAAAAGACTTCTCTGCATCAATTGAGATGATCATATGGATTTTCTCCTTCAATTTGTTAATATAGTGTATCACATTGATTGATTTGTGCATATTGAGGAATCCTTACATTCCTGAGATAAACCCCACTTGATCATACTGTATGATCCTTTTAATGTGCTGTTGGATTCTGTTTGATAGCATTTTTTTGAGGATTTTTGCATCTATATTCATCAGTGATATTGACCTATAGTTTTCTTTCTTTGTGACATCTTTGTCTAGTTTTGGTATCAGGGTGATGGTGGCCTCGTAGAATGAGTTTGGGAGTGTTCCTCCTTCTGTTATTTTGGAGGAGTTTGAGACGGATAGGTGTTAGCTCTTTAAATGTTTGATAGAATTCCCCTGTGAAGACATGTGGTCCTGTGCTTTTGTTTGTTGGAAGATTTTCAATCACAGTTTCAATTTCAGTGCTTGTGATTGGTCTGTTCATATTTTCTATTTCTTCCTGGTTCATTCTCGGAAGGTTGTGCTTTTCTAAGAATTTGTCCATTTCTTCTAGGTTGTCCATTTTATTGGCATAGAGTTTCCTGTAGTATTCTCTCATGATCCTTTGTATTTCTGCAGTGTCAGTTGTTACTTCTCCTTTTTCATTTCTAATTCTATTGTTTTGAGTCTTCTCTTTTTTTCTGGATAAGTCTGGCTAATGGTTTATGAATTTTGCTTATCTTCTCAAAGAACTTGCTTTTAGTTTTATTGATCTTGGCTATTGTTTCATTCACTTCTTTTTCATTTATTTCTGATCTGATCTATATGATTTCTTTCCTTCTGCTAACTTTGGCAGTTTTTTTTGTTTTTCTTTCTCTAATTGTTTAGGTGTAAGGTTAAGTTTTTTATTTGAGATGTTTCTTGTTACTTAAGGTAGGATTGTATTGCTCTAATCTTCCCTCATAGAACTGCTTTTGCTGCATCCCATAGGTTTTGGGTAGTCGTGTTTTCGTTGTCATTTGTTTGTAGGTGTTTTTTTCATTTCTTCAGTGATCACTGGGTTATTAAGTAGTTTATTGTTTAGCCTCCATGAGTTTGTATTTTTTACAGAGTTTTTCCTGTAATTGATATCTAGTCTCATAGCATTGTGGTCAGAAAAGATACTTGATACAATTTCAATTTTCCTAAATTTACCAAAGCTTGATATGTGACCCAAGATATGATCTAGCCTAGAGAATGTTCCATGAGAACTTGAGAAGAATGTATATTCTGTTGTTTTTGGATGGAATGTCCTATAAATATCAATTAAGTCCATCTTGTTTAATGTATCCATTAAAGCTTCTGTTTCCTTATTTATTTTAATTTTGGGTGATCTGTCCATTGGTGAAAGTGAGTTATTAAGTGCCCTACCATGATTGTGTTACTGTTGGTATCTCCTTTTATGGCTGTTAGCATTTCCCTTATGTATTGAGGTGCTCCTATGTTGGGTGCATAAATATTTACAATTATTATATCTTCTTCTTAGATCAATCCGTTGATCATTATGTAGTGTACTTCTTTGTCTCTTCTAATAGTCTTTATTTTAAAGTGAATTTTGCTGATTTGAAAATTGCTACTTCAACGTTCTTTTTATTTCCATTTGCATGGAATATCCTTTTCCATCCCCTCACTTTCAGTCTGTATGTGTCCCTAGGTCTTAAGTGGGTCTTTTGTAGACAGCATATATCCACTTCTTATTTTTGTATCCATTCAGCCAGTCTAAGTCTTTTGGTTGGAGCATCTAAGGCATTTATATTTAAGGTAATTATTGATATGCATGTTCTTATTACCATTTTCTTAATTGTTTTTGGTTTGTTATTGTAGACCTTTTCCTTTTCTTGTGTTTCCTGCCTAGAGATGTTCCTTTAGCATTTGTTGTAAAGCTGGCTTGGTGGTGCTGAGCTCTCTCAGCTTTTGCTTGTCTGTAAGGGCTTTAATTTCTCCATCAAATCTGAATGAGATCCTTGCTGGGTAGAGTAATCTTGGTTGTAGATTTTTCTGTTTCATCACTTTAAATATGTCCTGCCACTTCCTTCTGGGTTACTGAGTTTCTGCTGAAAGATCAGCTGTTAACCTTGTCAGGATTCCCTTGTGTGTTATTTGTTGTTTTTCCCTTCCTGCTTTTAATATGTTTTTTTTGTATTTATTTTTTGATAGTTTAATTAATATATGTCTTGGCGTGTTTCTCCTTGCATTTATCCTGTAAGGGACTCTCTGTGCTTCCTTGACTTGATTAACTATTTCCTTTCCCATATTAGGGAAGTTTTCAACTATAATCTCTTCAAATATTTTCTCATTCCCTTTCTTTTTCTCTTCTTCTTCTGGGAACCCTGTATTTCGAATGTTGGTGTGCTTAATGTTGTCTAGAGGTCTCTGAGACTGTCCTCAGTTGTTTTCATTCCTTTTTCTTTATTCTGCTCTGTAGTAGCTTTTTCCACTCTTTTACCTTCCAGGTCACTTATCCGTTCTTCTCCCTCAGTTATTCTGCTATTGATCCCTTCTAGAGAATCTGTAATTTCATTTTTTATGTTGTTCATCATAGTTTGTTTGCTCTTTCATTCTACTGGGTCCTTGTTAAATGTCTCTTGTATTTTCTGTATTCTATTTCCAAGATTTTGGATCATCTGTACTATCATTATTCGAAATACTTTTTCAGATAGACTGCCTATTTCCTCTTCATTTGTTAGGTCTGGTGGGTTTTTACCTTGCTCCTTCATCTGCTGTGTGTTCCTGTGTCTTCTCATTTTGCATAACTTACTGTGTTTGGGGTCTTTTTTTTGCAGGCTGCAGGTTTGCAGTTCCCTTTTTTTTTTTCTTTTTGGTGTCTGTCCCTAGTGGCTAAGATTGGTTCAGTGGGTTGTGTAATCTGCCTTTTGTAGGCGTCTAGTGCCTGTTTCCTGGTGGATGAGGATGGATCTTGTCTTTTTGTTGGGCAAGTCCACATCTGGTGGTGTGTTTTGGGGTGTCTGTGGACTTATTATGATTTTAGGCAGCCTCACTGCTAATGGATGGGTTTGTGTTCCTCTCTTGCTAGTTGTTTGACATAGGGTTTCCAGTACAGTAGCTTGCTGGTCGTTGAGTGAAGCTGGGTCTTGGCATTGAGATGGAGATCTCTGGGAGATTTTTGCCATTTGATATTACGTGGAGCTGGGAGTTCTCTTGTAGACCAATGTCCTGAAGTTGGCTCTCCTACCTCAGATGCACAGCACTGACTCCTGGCTGGAGCATCAAGAGCCTTTCATCCACTCGGCTCAGAATAAAAGGGAGAAAAAATAGAAAGAAAGAAAGAAAGAAAGAAAGAAAGAAAGAAAGAAAGAAAGAAAGAAAGAAAGAAGATAACATAAAATAAAATAAAGTTATTAAAATAAAAATTAAAAAAAAATTGTAAAAAGTAAAAAAGAAACAAACAAAAAAACCCAGACAGACATAACCCTGGGACAAATGGTAAAAGCAAAGCTATACAGACAAAATCACACACAGAAGCATACACAAACACACTCACAAAAAGTGAAAAAGGGGAAAAATATATATCTTTGCTCCCAAAGTTCACCTCCTCAGTTTGGGATGTTTTGTTGTCTATTCAGGTATTCCACTGATGCAGGGTACATAAAGTTGTTTGTGGCGATTTAATCCACTGCTCCTGAATCTGCTGGGAGAAATTTCTGTTTCTCTTCTTTGTTTTCACAGCTCCCGGTGTTCAGCTTTGGATTTGCACCCACCTCTGTGCATACGTCGCTTGAAGCCGTCGGTTTTTCTCTCAGACAGGAAGGGATTAAAGGAGCAGTTGACTTGGGGGATCTGGCTCACTCAGGCCGGGGAGAGGGAGGGGCATGGGTGTGTGTTGAGCATGTGGCGGCAGAGGCCGGCACTACGTTGCAACAGCCTCAGGTGCACCATGTGTTCTCCCAGGCAAGTTGTCCCTGGATTACGGGACCCTGGCACTGAAGAGCTGCACAGGCTTCAGGGATGGGCATTGTGGATAGTGACCTGTGCTTGCACACAGGCTTCTTGGTGGTGGCAGCAGCAGCCTTAGCGTCCCATACCCATTTCTGGGGTCTGCACTGATAGCCACATCTCACGCCCGTCTCTAGAGCTCCTATAAGCAGTGCTCTTAATCCCCTCTCCTCGTGCAAGTCTCTTGCCTCTTCAGCAGGTCCAGACATTTTCCTGGACCCCCTCCCAGTTAGCTGTGGAGCACTAGCCCACTTTAGTCTGTGTTCACACAGCCAGCTCAAGTCCTGTCCCTTGGATCTGACCTCTGAAGCCCGAGCCTAAGCTCCCAGCCCCCACCAGCCCTGGTGGGTGAGCAGGCCAACCTCTTGGGCTGGTGAGTGCCGGTCAGCACAGTTCCGCTGTGCAGGAGTCTCTCCCCTTTGCCCTCCACACCCCTGTTTCTGCGCTCTCCTCCATGGCTCCAAAGCTCCCCCCCTCCACCACTCACTGTCTCCGCTTGCAAAGGGGCTTCCTAGTGTGTGGAAACCTTTCCTCCTTCACAGCTCCCTCTCACTGGTGCAGGTCCTGTCCCTATTTTTTGTCTCTGTTTTTTCTTTTTTCTTTTGCCCTACCTAGGTACATGGGGGAGTTTCTTGACTTTTTGCAGTCTGAGGTCTTCTGCCAGTGTTCAGTGGATGTCCTGTAGGAGTTCTTCCACATGTAGATGTATTTCTTATGTATTTGTGGGGAGAAAGGTGATCTCTGTGTCTTACTCTTCTGACATCTTGAAGCTCCTCCTATGTGCCTAAGATTTTGTCTGTGTTTTCTTTTTATATTTTATAGTGTTTTTTATACAATGTTTACATTTTATTTACAGTTATTACAAATTTTGCCTATATTCCCCATGTTGTACAATACATCCTTGTAGCCTAACTTACACCCGATAGTTTGTAACTCCCACTCTCCCACCCTTATGTTGTCCCTCTCACCCTCCCTACAGGTAACTACTAGTTTGTTGTCTATATCTGTGTCTTATTTTTGTTGTTGTTGTATTCACTAGTTTGTTGCATTTTTTTAATATTCTACATATAAGTGATATCGTACAAGGTTTGTCTTTCTCTGATTTATTTCACTGAGCATAATGCCTTCCAAGTCTATCCATGTTGCAGCAAATGGCAAAATTTTGTTCTTTTTAAATGCCAGGTAGTATTCCATTGTATATACATGCCACATCTTCTTTATCCATTTGTCTGTTGATATACACTTAGGTTGCTTCCATATCTTGGCAGTTGTAAATAATACTGCTATATACATTGGGGTGCATGTGTCTTTTCAAATTAGTGTTTCATTTTATTCTAATATAAACCCATGAGACCTAGCCACAGCAATCAGAGAAGAATGGAAATAGATGGAATCCATGTTGGAAAGATATAAGTAAAACTGCCACTGTTTGCAGATGACATGATACTATACATAGAAAATCCTAAAGTCACCACCAGAAAACTACTAGAACTCATCAATGAATTCAGTAATGTTGCCAGATACAAAATAAATATACAGAAATCTGTTGCATTTGTATAAACTAACAACAAGGTATCAAAAAGAGAAATTAAAAAAAAAAGAGTCCATTTACCATTGCATCAAAAAGAAAAATATACTTAGGAATAAACTTACCTAAGGAGGCAAAAGACCTGTAGTCAGAAAACTATAAGTCACTTATGAAAGAGATTGAAAGAGACACAAACAGAAAGGTATACTGTGTTCTTGGATTGGAAGAATTAATATCATTAAAATGACCATACTACCCAAGGCAATCTAAAGATTCAATGCAACCCCTATCAAAATACCAATGGCAGTTTTCATAGAAGTAGAACAAATAACTTTAAAATTTATATGGAGATACAAAAGACCCTGAATAGCCAAAACAATCTTGCGAAAGAATGGAGGTAAAGGATCATGCTCCTTGACTTTAGACTCTATTAGAAAGCTATATTAATCAAAACAGTATGGTGCTGGCACAAAAATTAACACATAGATCAATGGAATAAATAAATAAGCCCATGCATTTATGGTCAATTAATCTATGACAAAGGAGGCAAGACTATACAATGGAGAGAAGACAATCTCTTCAATAAGTGGTGTTGAGGAAACTGGACAGTTATATATAATAGAATGAAATTAAAATATTCTCTAACACCATATGCAAAAATAAAACCAAAAGACCTAAATGTAAGAACAGATACAATAAAACTCCTAGAGGAAAACATAGGCAGAACACTGACATAAATCAGAGCACATCTATATCTTTTGATCAGGGCATTTAGTGCAGCTACATTTAAAGTAATTATTGATACATATGTACATATTGCCATTTATTTACTTGTTTTCTAGTTGTTTTTGCATTTATTCTCTCTTCATTTCTTCTTTTTTGTTTCTCCTATTGTGGATTGATGACTTCATATTTTAGTAGCTTGGGTTCTTTTATTTTTGTTTTCTCTGAATCTATTGATTTGTGATTACTGTGGTATTTATATATGTTGACCCATAATTATATCTATTTTATTTAAACTGATAGTCATTTTGGTTCAGATACATTCTAAAAGTTCTACAATTTTTACTTCCCTCCCCCAAATTTTCATTTTTGATGTTATATTTTACATCTTCATCCTTATCCCTTTACTGTTTATTGTAGTTATAATTGCGTTTACAAACTTTTGTCTTTTGATCTAAATACATGCTGGCTTATTTAAGTGATCTTCAATCCTTACTATCCATTTGCCTTTTCTGTTGGGATTTTCCCTTTCCTATATATATTTTTTTTCTTTTCCATTTTGAGAAGACTCTTTAACATTTCATTTAGGGAAGGTTTAGTATTGCTGAATTCTTTGCTTTTGCTTGTCTGAGAAATTCTTTATCTCTCCTTCTATTATAAATTATAATCTTGCAGGGTAGGTTATCCCAGGTTACACAGGTTTTTTCCTCACAGCACTTTGAATATATCATGCCACTCTCTTCTGGCCTGCAAAATTTCTATAGAGAAATCAGCCAATAGCCTATGGTAATTCTCCTTTATATAACTCTTTGTTTTTCTCTTGCTGCCTTTAGAATTATCTACTTATATTTAAATTTTGTTATTTTAATTATGATGTGTCTCAGTGTGGGTCTGTTTGAGTTCATTTTCTTTGGGACCCTCTGTGCTTCCCGTACCTTGCTATCTGTTTCCATCTTCAGATTTGGGAAGTTTTCATCCATAATTTCTTAAAATACATTTTCCATCCCCTTCTCTCTCTCTTCTCCTTCTACAACCCTTATAATGAGATTATTGGCATGCTTGATATTATCCCAGAGATCTCATGTAGTAGTCGTATTTTTTTTCTTACTCTCTTCTGTTCTGATTGTGTGATTTTCATTCATTATTGTATGTTCCAGATCACTTATGTATTCTTCTGTGTCATTTTGTCTTCTCTTCATTGCTTCTAAAGTGTTTTTACCTCAGATATTGAATTATCTATTCTTTATTGTGTCTTTTTTATATTTTCTATTTCCTTGTTAAAATGATATGTATTAGATCAATTCTATTGCTTAATCCTGTTAGCAGTTTTGTTACCCATTTTTTGAATTCTTTATCTGGTAACTGTTTATTTCTGTTATTTCTGTTCCTTATTTTTTTCAGGGGTTTTCACATACTCTTTCAATTGAGTAGTTCTCCTGCATTTTCATTTTATTTACCTTTCTCTGTCTCTATGAATTTAGTTGAAACAGTTACCTTTATTGGTTTTGAAATGCTGTTCTTATGTGGGAGTGTCCTTATGCAGACTGTGTGTGCCCAATGCCATTTTTGGGATGGCTGGATTTGACGTAGACACCACTCACCTCTTTCTTCAGCATGTGCTGGCAGCTTTCATATTGGTAGGGGGTGTGACTATTGATGGAGGAGCTAGAGTCTGTTACGTGTTTAAGGCTGGACTTCCTCTCTGCTCAGTGGCTGTCACTGCCCTTTCATGGGTGGGGTCTGCTCCCAAGTTGCTGGAGTGGAAGCCCTGAGGGTCAGGCTCAAGCTGGCTCTGTTTCCTTTAAATGTGTGTTTTCCCATTTCTCTACACTCGGAACTTTGTCCCAATGGAGGGAAGTGCTGAAGCAAGTGGGGCTCATGTACTTACAAAGGTCCAATGCTCTGTCTGTGTAGACGTCTTTGGCTTTGCAGCCCATGTTCACATATTTTTCCTTGTTGTGGCTGCCCCAGATCTAGTGGTAGACTGTGGTATAGAGTGACTGAGGGGCAGCGCATTCATTTAGATTGGGCTGAGTATTTCAGCAAAGTGGTCATGGGAATTCTGGCAGCCACACTAACATCAGCAGTCTGGGCTACTTCTAGAGCACTGCTTGTACAAGGGCCAATAATGGCCACTCCATTTGGGATATGCCCTGGGTCCCTGGGTTGCCTCTGCATCCCTAGATCGAGTCTTTTCCCAGGTCCTACATGCCCTACATCCAGTGCAAAGCTGTGGGCTGGAGTGAGTGGGACCAGGGCATTCATTTGGCTAGGACTGGGGAACAAGCTGAGACAGTAGTCGCTAGCACAGACTTCTCTCTGCCCTGCCTAGGGGCAAGCCATCACCCATACACTCCTCAGGAGTGGAGTCTAGGCTTCTCCAGCCTTTCTGTCTGCCCAAGAAGTTCACCAAACAGCCAAAGAGTCTTGTCTCCTATGTGTAGGACCCCAGGCCTGAAATGCCCAGTCTGTAGGTCAGCCCACTCTCTCCCCAGGGCTAGTATTCCCTGCATTATTTCCCTTTTCCTTTGGGTCCTCTCCCAGGGCCACAGGTCCCATCTGATGCTTTTCTTTCCATCCTACTGGACTACAAATTGAGTGTATCTCTCTTACAACCTTGTTTATACAGGATCCTTCTGCCAGCTCTAGTTAGTTTTCCATGAAAATTTTTCCACAAGTAGATGTATTTTTGATCTGTTCTTGGGGTAGGTGAGCTCCAACCCATCTTACTCTGCCATCTCGATCTCCCTCTTCAATATTTTCTAATTTCTGTTTTGATTTCTTCTATGCATCACTGGTTGTTCAAGAATGTGCTAATTTCAACATATTGTGAATTTTCCAGTTTTCCTACCAATATTGATTACTAGTTTCATTCCATAGTGATCAGAAAAGATATGTGGCATGATTTCAGTATTCTTAAATTGACTGAGGTTCATTTTGTAACATAATATGTAATCTATTATGGAGAATGTTCTATGTGTATTTTAGAAGAATGTGTATTCAGATGCTACTGGGTGGTGTATTCTCTATATATCTGTTAGTTCTAGTTGGTTTATAGTGTTATTCAAGTCTTCTGTTTCCTGTTGATTTTCCATCTGGTTTTTCTATCAGTTATGGAAAGTAGAGTATTAATTTCTTTTACTATAATTTGGTAATTGTCTACTTTTCACTTTGCTTCTATCAATGATTCCTTCACATATTTGGGTGCTATGATGTTGTGTGCAAATTATGTTTTCATAATTTTTATGTCCTACAAGTGAATTTACCCTTTTATTATTGTATAATATATTTTTTTTATCTTTTGTGAGAGTTTTTGTCCTAAAGTTTACTTTATCTGATAATACTATGGTCACTCCTGCTTTCTTTTGGTTATCATTATCATATAATATCTTTTTCCATCCTTTCACTTTCAGCCTATGTGTGTCTTTACATCTAAGGTATATCTCTTGTAAACCACATATAGTTAAATCTTGTCTATAGCATATAGTTCTATCCATTCAAACTACTTTATATCTTTAGAATGGGGAATTTAATCCATTTACATTTAAAGTAATCAAATAGAAAAGTATTTTTGTCAGTGTGTTATTTTTTATGTATATATTGTACTTATTTCATCTCTCCTTCCTCTCTCTCTTCCTTTGTGTTTCATTGAATTTTTTGCATTGACATGGTTTGGTTACTTTCTTATTTACTTTTCTTTTTAAAATTGTTTCCAGTATTATTAAGAAATAATTGACATACACCACTGTACAAGTTTAAGGCATTCATAATGATGATACGATTTAATCAATTGTGAAATGATTATCACAAAAGGTTGAGCTAACATCTATCTTCTCATACATGTACAATAAAAGAAAAGAAAAGGAGAAAAAACTCTCCTTGTGATGAGAACTCCTAGGCTTTACTTTCTTAACAGTCCTATATATTATACAGAAGTGTCAGTTATAGTCATCCTGTTGCACATTACATCACTACTACTTGTATATCTTATAACAAGAAGTTTGTATCTTTTTAACACCTTCCTCAAATTCTCCTTCTCTCCACTCTCCACCTCTGGTAACCACAAGTTTGATCTCTTTTTATATGAGTTTGTATGTTTGTTTTTAGATTCCACATAAAAGTGAGATCATACAGTATTTGTCTTTCTCTGTCAGACATTTAATTTAGCATAATGTCTGCAAGGTTCATCTATGTTGTCACAAATGACAGGATTTCCTCATTTTTATGGCTAAATAATATTCCATATATATATGATATCTGTCAGACCTTACTTATCCATTCATCCATCAATAGACACTTACTTTGTTTCCATGTCTTGGCTATTGTAAATAATGCTGCTATGAACTTGGGGGTGCAGATATCTTGTTAAGTTACTTTTTCACTTCCTTTGGATACATTCCCAGAAATGGAATTGCTGGATTACATGGAAGGTCATTTTTAATTGTTTGAGAATCTTTTATACCGTGTTTCATAGTGGCTATGCCAATTCAAAAACACACAAGCAGTGCTTAAGGATTTCCTTTAGTCTATATCCATGACAGCATGTGTTATCTCTTATCTTTATTTTACTTAATTTTCATTGGAGTATAGTTGTTTTACAATGTTGTGTTAGTTTCTGCTGTACAGCAAAGTAAATCAGCTATATGTATACATATGTCACCTATTTTTTGGATTTCCTTCCCATTTAGGCCACCACAGAGCATTAAGTAGGGTTCCATGTGCTATACAGTAGGTTCTCATTGGCTAACTATTTTATACATAGTAGTGTAAATATGTCAATTCTAATCTCCCAATTCATCCCAGCCACCTTTCCCCTCTTGGTATTCATACATCCTTTCTCTACATCTGTCTCTCTATTTCTGCTTTGCAAATATGTTCATATATATCATTTTTCTATATTCCACATATAAGCAAACTTATATGATATCTGTTTTTCTCTTTCTGACTTACTTGAGCCTGTATGACAGTCTCTAGGTCCATCCACGTCTCTGCAAATGGCACAATTTTGTTCCTTCTTATGGCTGAGTAATATTCCATTGTATATATTTACCACATCTCCTTAATTCATTCATCTGTTGATGGACATTTAGGTTGCTTCCATGTCCTGTCTCTTGTAAATAGTGTTGCAATGAATACTGGGGTGCATGTACCTTTTGAATTATGGTTTCCTCCGTTTATATGCCAAAGAGTGGGATTGCTGGGTCATATAGTAGCTCTATATTTACTTTTTTAAGGAAATTCCCTACTGTTCTCCATAGAGGCTGTAACAAGTTACATTCCTACCAACAGTGTAAGAGGGTTCCCTTTTCTCCACACCCTCACCAGCATTTATTGTTTGTAGATTTTTTGATGAAGGACGTTCTGACCAGTGTGAGGTGATACCTCACTGTAGTTTTGACTTGCATTTCTCTACTAATTAGTGATGTTGAGCATTTTTTCATGTGTTTGTTGACCATCTGTATGTCTTCTTTGGATAAATGTCTCTTTAGGTCTTCTGTCCATTTTTTCATTTTTTTTTAAAATTGAGCTGCATCAGCTGCTTGTATATTTTGGAGATTAATCCTTTGTCACTTGCTTCATTTGCAAATATTTTCTCCCATTCTGAGGGTTGTCTTTTGGTTTTGTTTATGGTTTCCTTTGTTGTCCAAAAGCTTTTAGGTTTAATTAGGTCCTATTTGTTAATTTTTGTTTTTATTTTCATTATGGTAGGAGGTGGGTCAAAAAAGATGTTTCTGTGCTTTATGTCAAAGAGTGTTCTGTCTATGTTTTCCTCTATGAGTTTTACTGTGTCTGGCTTTACTTTTATGTCTTTAATCCATTTTGAGTTAATTTTTGTGTATGGTGTTAGGGAGTGTTCTAATTTCACTCTTTTACATGTAGCTGTCCAATTTTCCTAGCACAACTTGTTGAAGAGACTGTCTTTTCTCCATTATATATTGCCTCTTTTGTCATAGATTGGGTGACCATAGGTGCCTGGGTTTATCACTGGGCTTTCTATCCTGTCCCACTGACCTATATTTCTGATTTTGTGCCAGTACCATTCTGTATTGATTACTGTAACTTTGTAGTATTGTCTGATGTCAGGGTGCTTGATTCCTCCAACTCCATTTTTTCCCTCAAGATTGCTTTTTCTATTCAGGTTCTTTTGTGTTTCCATATGAATTGTAAAATATTTTGCTCTAGTTCTGTGAAAAATACCATTGGTAATTTGATAGGGACTGCATTGAATCTCTAGAATGCTTTGGGTAGTATAGTCATTTTCACAATATTCATTCTTCCAATCCAAGAACATGGTATATCTCTGCATCTGTTTGTGTCGTCTTTGATTTCTTTCATCAGTATCTTGTAGTTTTCTGAGTACAGGTTTTCTGCCTCCTTAAGTAGGTTTATTCCTAGGTATTTTATTCTTTTTGTTGCAATGGTAAATGGAATGGTTTCCTTAAATTCTATTTCTGTTCTTTCATTGTTAGTGTATAGAAATGCAAGAGATTTCTGTGTATTAAATTTGTATCCTGCATCTTTGCTAAATTAATTGATTAGCTCTAGTATTTTTCTGGTGGCATCTTTAGGATTTTCTATGTATCGTATCATGCCATCTGGGAACAGTGACAGTTTTACTGTTTCTTTTCCAAATTAGATTCCTTTTATTTCCTTTTCTTCTCTGATTCCTGGGCCTAGGACTTCCAAAACTACGTTGCATAAAAGTGGTAAGAATGGACATTCTTGTCTTGCTCCTGATCTTAGAGGAAATGTTTTCAGTTTTTCACAATTGAGAATGATGTGTTCTGTGGGTTTGTTGTATATACCTTTAATTACATTGAGGTAGGTTCCCTCTACGCCCATTTTTTGGAGAGTTTTTATCATAAATGGGTGTGGAATTTTGTCCAAAGTTTTCTCTACATCTATTGAGATGATCATTTGGTTTTTATCCTTTAATTTGTTAAAATCATGCATCACTTTGATTGATTTGCATATACTGAAGAATCCTTGCATGGCTAGGATAAATCCCACTTGATTATGGTGTATAATCCTTTTAATGTGTTGTCGGATTCAGTTTGCTGATATTTTGTTGAGGATATTGGCATCTATATTCATCAGTAATATTGGCCTGTAGTTTTATATTTTTCTGATATCTTTGCCTGGTTTTGGTGTCAGGGTGATGGTGGCCTCAGAGAATGAGTTTGCAAGTGTTCCTCCCTCTGCACTTTTTTGAAAGAGTTTAAGAAGGATAGGTGTTAGTTCTTCTCTAAGTGTTTGATATTTTTCTGATACCTTTGTCTGGTTTTGTTGTCAGGGTGATGGTGGCCTCAGAGAATGAGTTTGCAAGTGTTCCTCCCTCTGCACTTTTTTGAAAGAGTTTAAGAAGGATAGGTGTTAGTTCTTCTCTAAGTGTTTGATAGAGTTTGCCTGTAAAGACATCTGGTCCTGGACTTCTTTTTGTTGGAAGATTTTTAATCCCAGTTTCAACTTCATTGCTTGTGATTGATCTGTTCATATTTTCTCTTTCTTCCTGGTTCAGTTTGGAAGATTGTACTTTTCTCAGAACTTGTCCATTTCTTCCAAGCCGTCCACTTTATTGGCAATAGTTGATTGTACTACTCTCTTATGATCCTTTGTACTTCTGCAGTGTTAGTTGTTTCTTCTCCTTTTTCACTACCAATTTATTGATTTAATTCCTCTCCCTTTTTTACTTGATGAGTCAGGCTAAGGCTCATCAATTTTGTTTACCTTCTCAAAGAGCCAGCTTTTAGTTTCATTGATCTTTGCCATTGTTTTCTTTGTCTCTATTTCATTTATTTCAGCTTTGATGTTTATGATTACTTTCCTTCTACTAATTTTGGGTTTTGTTTGTTCTTCTTTCTCTGGTTGCATTAGGTATAAGGTTAGGTTGTTTATTTCAGATTTTTCTTTTTCCTTGAAGTGGGGATGGATTTCTATAAACTTCCTGTTTAGAACTGCTTTTGCTGCATATCATAGGTTTTGAGTCATCATTATCATTGTCATTGTTTTTAGGTATTTTTTTTTATTTCTTCTTTGACTTCTTCAGTGATAAATTGGTTATTTAGTAACATATTGTTTAGCCTCCTTGTGCTTTTTTTAAACAGTATTTCTTTTTCCTGTAATTGATTGCTAATATCATTGACTTGTGGTCAGAAAAGATGCTTGATATGATATCAATTTTCTTAAATTTACCAAGGCTTGATTTCTGACCCAACATGTGATCTATCCTGGAGAATGTTCTGTGAGCACTTGAGAAGAAAATGTATCCTGCTGCTTTCAGATAGGATGTCCTATAAATATTATTTAAACCTTTCTGGTCTAATGTGTTATGTAAGGCTTGTGTTTCCTTATTAATTTTCTGTCACAATGAACTAACAATTGGTGTAAGTGGAGTGTTAAAGGCCTCGACTATTAATGTGTTACTGTTGATTCCTCTTTTATGGCTGTTAGTGTTTGTCTTATGTATTGAGGTGCTTCTATGTTGGGTGCGTAAATACTTACAATTGTTATTTCATCTTCTTGGATTTTCCATTGATAATTATGTAGTGTCCTTCTTTGTGTCTTTTAACAGTCTTTTTTTTAAAGTCTATTTTATCTGATATGATTTTTGCTACTCCAGCTTTCTTGTGATTTCCATTTGCATGGTATATCTTTGTCCATCCTCTCAATTTCAGACTGTATGTGTCCCTAGGTCTGAGGTGGGTCTCTTTTAGGTATCACATATATGGGTCTTATTGTTGTATCCATTCAGCCAGTCTATGTCTTTTGGTTCGAGCATTTAATCCATTTACATTTAAGGTGATTATCAGTATGTATGCCCCTATTGTCATTTTCTTAATTGTTTTGGATTTGTTTTGTAAAAGTCTTTTACTTCTCTTGTGTTTCCCGCCTAGAGAATTTCCTTTATCCTTTGTTGTAAAGCTGTTTTGGCGGTGCCATATTCTCTTAGGTTTTGTTTGTCTGTAAAACTTTTGAATTCTCCATCGAATCTGAATGACATCCTTGCTGGGGAGAGTAATCTTGGTTGTAGTTTTTTCCTTTTTATCCCTTTAAATAAATCATGCCACTTCCTTGTGACCTGCAGAATTTCTGCTGAAAAATCAGTTGATAACCTTATGAGGGTTCCCTTGTATGTTATTTGTTGCATTTCCCTTGCTGCTTTTAATATTTTTTCTTTGTATTTAATTTTTTAAATTTGCTTAGTAAGTGTCTTGGCATGTTTCTCCTTGGGTTTATCCTGTATGGGACTCTGTACTTCCTGGAATTGGGTGACTATTTCCTTTCCCATGTTAGGGAAGTTTTCAACTATAATCTCTTCAAATATTTTCTCAGACACTTTCTCTTTCACTTCTTCTGGGACCCCTATAATTTGAATGTTGGTGCACTTAATGTAGTCCCAGATGTCTCTGAGTCTGTCCTCATTTCTTTTCATTCTTTTTAAAAAATTTTAAATTTTATTTATGTTTTAGCTGCATCAGTTCTTGTTTGCGGTATGTGGCATCTTTGTTGAGGCATGCAGGATCTTTGGTTGCAGTGAGTGGGCTCTTCGTTGCAGCATGTTGTCTCTTCATTGCAGTGTGTGGTCTCTTGTGGAGTCCCAGTTTCTCTCTAGTTGTGGCACGCAGGTTTTCTCTTCTCTAGTGGCATGCAGGCTCCAGAGCATGTGGGCTCTGTAGTTTGTGGCATGTGGGCTCTCTAGTTTTGGTGTCCAGGCTTAGTTGCCCTGAGGCATGTGGCATCTTATTTCTCTGACCAGTGATTGAACCCTGGTCTCCTGCATTGGAAGGTGGATTCCTTACCACTGGACCACCAGGGAGGTCCCTCTTTTCACTTTTTTTTCTTTATTCTGCTCCACAACATTTATTTCCACCATTCTATCTTCCAGAGTTCTTACTCATTCTTCTGCCTCAGTTATTCTGCTGTTGATTCCTTCTAGTGTATTTTTCATTTCAGTTATTGTGTTGTTCATCACTCTTTGCTCTTTAGTCCTTCTAGGTCCTTGTTAAACATTTCTTGTATCTTCTCATTCTGTGCCTCCAGTGTACTTCTGAGATTCTGGATCATCTTTACTATGATTAGTCTCAATTCTTTTTCAGGTAGATTACCTAGTTCCTCTTCATTTATTTGGTCTTCTCAGTTTTTACCTTGCTCCTTCATCTGTGAAAAATTTCTCTGTCATCTCATTTTGTCTAACTTACTATGTTTGTAATCTCCTGTCCATAGGCTGCAATGTCATAGCTTCTCTTGCTTCTGGTGCTTACACTCTGTTGGGTGAGTTTTGTCCATGTTCTTTTTAGGCTTCATGGTGGGAGGGACTGGTGCTGCACTCTGGTATGTGGAGCTGAGTCTTATCCCTTTGATGGACAGGGCTATGTCAGGTGATGTGTTTTGGGGTGTTTGTGAGCCTAGTACTACTTTAGGCAGACTCTGCTGATGGGTGGGGCTGTGCACCTGTCTTGCTTGTTGTTTCGTGTGAGGTGTCTTGCACTGGATCCTGCAGGCAGGGGGGTGGAGCCAGGTCTTGGTGTCGAGATGGAGACGTCTGGGTAATCTCACACCAATTAACATTCCCTGGGCCTGGGAATTCTCTGCCGGTCCAGCCACATTGACTTGTCGCTCTTATCCCAGAGTCTCAGGCCCAGGGAATGTTAATTGGTGTGAGATTACCCAGACCAATTAACATTCCCTGGGCCTGGGAATTCTCTGCCAGTCCAGCTGCATTGGCTTGTCGCTCTTATCCCAGAGTCTCAGGCCCAACCACTGGCTGGGGAACCAAGACCCTGCAAACTACATGGCATGCCAGAAAAAAAATGAAGAAGAAGAAACCAAGAGACAAACAAAACTCAAGACAAAAGATAAAAGCAAAGCCAAGCAAACAAACAAATAAGCAAACAAAATACTCCATTGGAATCTTGATACAGGCTGCATTTAATCTGTAGATGGCTTTCAGTTGTTTCAACATTTTAACAATATTAATTCTTCCAATCCATGTTCAAAGGTTACTTTCTATTTATTTGTGTCTTCTTCCATTTCTTTTTACTATGCCTTGTAGTTTTCAGAGTAAAAATCTTTCACTATTTAATTAAACTTATTTCTAAGTATTTCATTGTTTTTGATGCTATTGCAAATGGGATTAATTTCTTTATTACTTTTTCAAAAAAATTTTGTTAGTGTATAGAAATGCTACTAATTTTTTCATGTTAATTTTGTATCCTTCAACACTGCTGAATACATTGATTATATCTAAAAGATTCTTTAGAATTTTATATACATAAGCTCATGTCATCTGCAAATACAGACAATTTTACTTCTTCCTTTCCAATTCTGATAACTTTTATTTCTTTTTCTTGCCTTATCTAGTAGGACTACCAGTACTATATTGAATAGGAGTGGTGACAGTGGGCACTCCTGTCTGATTTTAAAGGAAAACTTTCAACCTTTCACTGTGGTGCATGATATTAGGTGTGGGCTTGTCATTTATGACCTTGATTATGTTGAAATATGTTCCTTCTATGGGCTAAATTGTTATGAGTTTTTATTATGAATGGATGTTGAATTTTGTGAAATGTTTTTCTGCATCTATTGAGATGATTATATGATTCTTTTCTTTTATTCTATTAATGTGATATATCACATTGATTTGTGTATGTTGAACAATACTGCATTCCAGGGATAAATCTCACTTGATCATGGTGAATGATCCTTTTAATATGTTGCTGAATTAGGCTTGCTAGTATTTTATTGAGAATATTTTCATCTATATTTATCAGATATTGTCCTGTAGTTTTTGTTTGTAGTAGTGTCCTTTTGTGGTTTTTGTACCAAGAGAGTCTTGGCTTTGTAGAATGAGCTTGGGAGTGTTCTTTCCTTTTTTATTTTTTGAAATATTCTGAGAAGGATTCGTGTTAATTCTTCTTTAAACATTTTGTAAAATTCACCAGTGAAGCAGTTCAGCCCTGGACTTTTCTAGCCTGAGAGATTTTTGATTACTGATTCAATCTCTTTACTGGTAATTGGTGTATTCAGATTTTCTATTTCTTCCTTATTCTTTCTAGATAAGTTGTATATTTCTAATAATTTTTCCATTTCTTCCTGGTGGTGCAGTTTGTTGGCTCTTATGATCCTTTTATTTTCAGTGAAATCAGTGGTAATGTCTTCTTTTTCATTTATAATTTAATTGATTGCTATCCTTTCTCCTTTTCCTTGGTTAATTTAGCTAAGGGCTTGTCAATTTTGTTTATCTTTTCAAAGAACCAAGTCATAGATTGGTTAATCTTTTTTTATTGCTTTCTGTTCTTTATTTCATTAATTTCTGCTTTTGTCTTTATTATGTCACTTCCTCTGTTAACTTTGGGCTAAGTTTGTTCTTCTTTTTCTAGTTTCTTAAGGTATAGAGTTAGATGGTTTGTTTGCGATTTTAGTTGCTTGTTAATGTAGGTGTGTATTGCTGTGAACTTCCCTGTTAGGACTGCTTTTGCTGCATCCCACAAGTTCTTATATTTTGCGATTCCATTTTCGTTTGTCTCAATAAACTTTTAATTTTCCCTTTAATTTCTTCTTGATTCATTTGTTGTTCAAGAGAGTGTTGTTTAATTTTCATGTTTTCATGAATTTTCTAATTTCCTCTTATTATTGATTTTTAATTTCATGTCATTGTACTCACAGGAGATGCATGGTATGATTTCAATCTTCTTCACTTTGCTAAGACTTGTTTTGTGGCATAACATATGGTCCATCCTAGAAAATATTCCATGTGCACTTGGGAAGAATATGTATTCTGATATTGATGGATAAAATGTTCTATGTATGACTGTTAGGTTCACTTTTTTGCTCAAATCTGTTGTTTTCTAATTGATTCTCTGTCTGGACATTCTATCCATTTTGGGGAGTGGAGTTTCAAAGTTCCCAACTAGTATTGTATTACTGCTTCTCCCTTTTGCTCTTTTAGTTTTTGCTTTATATATTTAGGTTCTCCAATGTTGGGTGCATAAATATTTACAATTGTTATGTCTTCTTGATGTATCAACCCTTTTTTCATTATATTATGACATTCTCTGTCTCTTTTTACCACTTTTAAGGTATATTGTGTGACATACATACAGCGACCCCTGATTTTTCTTTTGATTACTACTTGCTTGAAATGTCTTTTTCTATCTTTTCACTGTCAATGTATGTGTGTCTTTAAAGCTAAAGTGAGAGTCCTATAAGCATTGTATTGTTTCCTTTTAATCCATTCAGCCATTCTATGTTGTTAAATTGAAGGTGAAAATTCGTTTAAGATTAAAGTACTTACTGTTATATAAGGACTCACTCTTCCCATTTTGTTAATTGTTTTCTAGTTGTTTTGTAGAACCATTGCTCCTCATTTTTGTCCTGAGATCTTTTATGTGTGTTTTGATATCTTTTGGTATTAGTATGCTTTGACTTCTTTATCATATTCTTTTGTGTAATTACTACAGGATTTTTCTTTGAGTTACTATAAGGCTTATGTAAAATATCTTAAACTTACAAAACCCCATTTTAAACTGATTACTACTTAACTTCAATAGAATTTGTAAACGTCACATTTTATTTCCTCTTTACAATTTAGGTTATTGCTGTTAAAATTTATGCTTTTTTACTATGTAATTACAGATTATTATGGTTATGGTTATTTTCCTATTTTTTAACTTCTACATTAGAGTTGTAAGTTAATTATACACCATTATTACCATATTGCAGCATCTATGACTATATAGTTACCATTACCAATGAGATTTACAGTAACTTTTATGTTTTTATGATGTTAATTAGTTTTATTCTACTTCCAAAGAACTTGATTTAGGATTTCTAGCAAGGCAGGTTTAATTCCAACACTGGAATTAAAATTGCTCTATTTACTACTATTACAGTACTGTAATATTCTGTATTATCCTATACTTTACCTTTACTGGCAAGATTTATGTTTTCATATGCTTTTGTGTTGTTCTCTTTTTTTTTTTCAGTACGCAGGTCTCTCATTGTTGTGGCCTCTCCTGCTGTGGGGCACAGGCTCCAGATGAGCAGGCTCAGCGGCCATGGCTCACGGGCCCATCTGCTCTGTTGCGTGTGGGACCTTCCCGGACCGGGACATGAACCCATGTCCCCTGCATCGGCAGGCAGACTCTCAACAACTGTGCCACCAGGGAAGCCCTCTAGCATACTTTTTTCCCATATGCAGGACTAACTACTATTTCTTGTAAGGAAGTTCTGGTGCTGATGAACTCCAGCAGGTTTTGTTTATCTGTGAAATTCTTTATTTCTCCTTTATTTTTGAAGGATAATTTTGCCAGACATAATATTCTTGGCTGGCAGTTTTTTTAATTCAGCACTTTAAATACTTTACCCTTCTCCCTTCTGGAATGTAAGGTTTCTGCTGACAAATATGCTGATAATGTTACAGGAGCTCCCTTGTGTATAACAAGTCACTTTTCTTTTGGCAGCCCTCCAAAAAGCTGTAACAGTGACATGATCCACTCTTCTGCCTCAAATTGAAAACATTCAAAAATGTAGAACAATTATATAACATCCATATAACCACTATATTTAAACAGATTTTGCAAGTTCTGCTTAATTTTCTCTTCAAGAAAGTGACGGAGACACATTCAAAGCCTCACACACACATGCACCATTCCCACTTCCTTTCTTTATAGTAAAACCATGATCTTGGTGTTGCTATGTGTCATTTTCAAGTATATTTTTATGTATGTTATATATACTATAAATAGCAGATGGTACTTTTCTGTACTTAAAAATTGTATAAATTATTTGTATTATGTGTATCATTTTGCACATTATACATTATATATATATATATATATATATCTCCAATGAATTTATTAGATATCTGATTCAATACTTACTATTTGTATAATTTTGGATAATTTACTTAAGTTTATGTGACCATTCTCCCATATGTGAATAGACAATAATAGTGTCTACCTCATAAGGTTTTAAGGGTTAAATGAGTTAATATATGTAAAGTCTTTAGAAAAGTATCTGGAATTAGTAGTCAATCAATAAATCTCAGTGATTACAGTACTATCATTCAAACTTTTTTATTTTTCCTTCAAAATTGTGTTATCTAATTACATTGATACTTATAGATATAATCTACTCATTTTGTTGGTTGTATGATATTCTACTATAAGAATAAACTATTGTTTACCCCTTCTATTGAGAGCTGTTTCTGCTTTTACACTAATACAAACAGCACAGCATGTACACCTTTATACATGTCTTCTTTGTACATTTGCAAGTGTTATAGCCCTCAGGTGTTACTGTTGGATACAATTTATGGGTATCTTCATTAATACAACACATTGTCAAATTCTCTGATTTATAATTCCATTAGCAACAAATAATATTTCCTATTTCTCCACAATTTCAACAACACTTGACATTACCAGGCTTTAAATTTGTCTGTCTGGTGGGTGTGAAATAGTACATATTTTAAAAATTCTTCATTTCAAAGATTATTATGCGTTCATTGATCATTTGGATTTCCATATTTTAATTACTTCTTTCTTGGCTTTGTACATTTTTTTCTACTGGATTGTTTTGTCTTTTCTCATGAATTTGTTAGTCACTTTGATATATTTTCCAGATTAATTGTTTTTGTTGTTAAATAGTTCGCAAATAGCTTCTCCTACTCCATAGTTTGGCTTTCCCTTTGTTCATGGTGATTTTGTTTTCAGAATTTTTTATTTTTAATGTCGTTGCATTCATGAATCCTTTTTGTTATGGTTTACATTTTCTATGATTTGTTTATTAAATCTTTCCCTATTTTAATGACACAGGGATGGTCTATGATATATATATAGATATATATATAGATAGATAGATAATTGATAGATAAATAGATAGATATAGATACTGCCTTCATATTGGGGGTTTAGTCCATGTGGAAATGTGTTTATATTTATAATATGAGGTGTTATTTTCTATTTTTGTGTATGGATGTTGCCATGCCCCAACATCATTTGTTAAATAGTTTTCTGTATCATTTTAAGGGTAACTGTACCATTGGAAGTAGAAATATCCAATGTCTGATAAAAAAGGCTCTCTCTTCCCTGGAAATATTTGAATGCTAAGTGCCATGTTGGATCTCTGTGACTAACCTTTCTTCATGCTTTGCACTGTCTTTCTTTAGATAATGTTAATATATTCAAAATGGTTACTATTCTGTCTTCTTTCAATAATGATTTTCAAACTTTGGTATGTATCAGAATCACCTGGAGAGCTCATTAAATCACCTGGAGGGCACCATCCCCAGAAATTCAAATTCAGTGTGAATATTAATTATCTATTGCATAAAAAATTACCTCAAAATGTACCAGCTTAAGACAACAAGAATTTATTATCCTCAATGATCTTTTGTAGATCAGGAATTCAAGAGTAGGTTGGTTGGGTGTTTATGTATCTCATGAGGTTGCAGTCCAGCTGTTGACAGGGGATACAGTCATCTAAATAGTTACTGGACTGGAGAGTATGTTGGCAAATGGTTTATTCACATGATTTTTGGCAGAAAGTCTCAGTATTTTACAAAATGGGGCTTTCCATTGGTTTAAATGTCTTCATAACATGTCACCTGGCATTCCTCCAAGCAAGCAATCCAAAGGAAAGCAAGAGGGAAATTGCACAGCTTTTGATGACATAGGCTCTAAAGTCAAGCACCATCACTTATGTTTTTTGTTTATTTTTTAGAAGCAAGTCACCAAATTATCCCATATTTAAAACTGGGAGAAGCAGAGACTATCAAAGAATTTGTAGAACTATTTCAAATCACTAAGATGGCTCAGGGATGGAGCCTTGAAATTTGCATTTTTAACAAGATGATGTTAATGCTATAGGTGCAGATCACCTTTGAATAGTGAGAGTTAACATTATTTTGCACATGATTTAGTTAGCAACACTTTAGTTAGCTCTCATAAGTCAATCTTTAATCCCACATTCCCTAGTTCATCCAGTCATGTCAAAATCTTTAATGTTTCTTAAATCTATAGCCTCTTCTTTATTTTCATTACCTCATTGGTATCAGTCTCTTAAATGACTCATTTTTCTCTAGTTACTTCTTCCTTCAATTTCATGGTCACATTGCCAAAGTCAAGGTTTCTAAAATATTGTTCTCTCCACCTCTAATCCATGTTAAAGGAGATAACAGGCCCAAAGTGGAGTCACTGTGCTAAGACCCACATTAGAAAACCAAAATTTAATACCTAACCTATTTGCAGGTTCAGCCTCTCTTAAGAATGTAATCTTAACCAGTCAGTCTGGAATTTCCGGGCCAGCACTAGTGAGGTAATCCACGTGATGGACCCCTGCCTTACTCCAAAGGAAGGTGACCTTGCATGAAATAGTTCTTTATCACCTCCTCGTCCTACCTTTGAAAACTTTTCCTTTTCTGTAGCTCTTTGGAACTCCTATTTGTAGGTGAGATGTTGCCTGATTCATGAATTGTTGAATAAAGTCTTTTAGATCTTCAAATTTACTCAGTTAAATTTTGTATTTTAATACCCATGATTTAGCTATAATCAGTTCAAGGGCAAAAATTATCTTTTGACTCAGCAAAACTATTCCTCTATCTATTGTATTATGCAGCCTTCTCTAAGCCTCAGTTCCCTCATCTCCAAAATGGGGATATCAGTGCTGACTTCAAAAGGTTATGTAAAACATTAACTGATATTTTTAAAGAAGTTTAGCACAATGCTTGGTATATTAATATTATCTCTTCTCTTCGTTTTCAATTCAAACATAGTGTCTGTTAAATGAATTGAGAAAAACAGAGTGAAAAAAAGGAGAAATATATTATTTCAAATTACAATGCAAAGTAACATGTGAGGTAAAATCACAAAATTAAGCTAACAAAACAAATAGTTCTCTATGCAAAATAAGAACCTTAAAATCTCGGAACAAATATGTGCTTATTAATGTAATCAAATGCACTTTCCAGGAGTCATGTGTTAATGGAGATGAAGGTTAATCAGGCAGCAATCAATATCAATTAATATCATATCATTAAGTTGTTTTAATAAAAAAATTTAGAAATTCTTAATTTTTTTGAAGTATAGTTGATTGACAATATTATATTCTTTTAAGGTGTATATATAATGATTCAATATTTTTATCGATTTTACTCTATTTAAAGTAGTTACAAAATAATGGTTATATTTATGTGTTCTGTACAATATATCCTAGTTGCTTATTTATTTTATACATAGTAGTTTCTATATAACAAAACAGAAACAGACCCAAAGTTATATAGACCAAACCAGCAGTCACCACTGGGGAAAGGAAAGGAGGGAGGGAAAAGATAGAGGTATAGGATTAACAATCTGTAAATATTTTAAAAAGATAAATTGTTTATATTCTTTTGTAATCAGAAAAGGAGGTGAAAAATCCAAATTCCATCTAAATGGATGATTGAAATTTAGATTAAAACAGAAAAATGCCATAAAATATAAGGAGTTAATCTTGTTTATCAAAAAATATATACTTGCAAGGGGAGTAAAACAAATAACACAAAAAAACAAGTTAATCTTCTTTATACAGGGGTAGGGGACAAACAGACAAACAATTATGCATAAAAGAAGCTACAGGGATATATTGTACAATACAGGCAATATAGCGAATATTTTATAATAACAATAAATGGAGTATAACCTTTAAAAATCAATATATTTTATACCTATAACATATATAACATTGTACATCAACTATACTTTAATAAAATAAATGTTTTAAAATATACAATTGTGAGGGGAATAAAACAACAATTTCAGACAGTGCAAAATGTGTTTTGGAGGTTTCTAAGATAATGAACTCCTTTTAGATAATTATTTTTCTTTCTTTGATGTGAATAGTTATGCAAAAATTGATGAATTGCAAATTCAAAAAGGCAGAATACTCACAATTTCAGAAAAATAAAGAAACACGAAATGGGTGGAGGCCAAGCTAAACAGAATATGGTAATAACCTATTACTTGATTTTAAAAACAAATAAAGAAAACAATTAGTAAGAAAAGTGTGGTAATCTCCCATTATGCCTAAGAGTTTGGCTCCTTAGCAAAGCTATATTTGCAGTTCTAGCCCATATCCCTAAAGGGTAGTATTAATATAAAAAGCCAAAAAAAAAAAGAAAAAAAGAAAGGGGAAACAAAAAAGACCCAGATTTATTCAGTTGTTTGCAAAGAAAGCTGTAGAATTTTGAATGAGCCTTTAAAAAAAAGAGAATGACATTCTGTGTCCAAGCTCCAGTAATGGGAGAAAAAGGAAAAATGGCTTCAGTAGAAAATGGAGGGATCTCACATGTTCCTTCAAAACAAAACAGGGACCAATCCGAAGCACTAAAATTGAAACTGTGATTAAAAATTTTCCAACAAACAAAAACCCAGGACCAGATGGCTTCACAGGAGAATTCTATCAAATATTTAGAGAAGAGCTAACACCTATCCTTCTCAAACTGTTCCAAAATACAGCAGAGGGAGGAACACTCCTAAACTCATTCAATGAGGCCAATATCACCCTGATAAAAAACCAAAAAAAAAAATGTCACAAGAAAAGAAAACTACAGGCCAATATCAGTGATAAACATAGATGTAAAACTCCTCAACAAAATACAAGCAAACAGAATCCAGTAGCACATTAAAAGGATAACACACCGTGATCAGTGGGGTTTATCTCTGGAAGGCAAGATTCATCAATATATGCAAATCAATCAATATGATATACCATATTAAAAAACTGAAGGAGAAAAAACATATGATCATCTCTACAGATGCAGAAAAAGGCCTTGACAAGATCCAACACACATTTATGACAAAAACCTTCCAGAAAGTAGGCATTGAGGGAACTTACCTCAACATAATAAAGACCATTTATGACAAACCCACAGCCAAGATTGTTCTCAACTGTGAAAAACTGAAACCATTTCCACTAAGATCATGAACAAGACAAGGTTGCCCACTCTCACCACTATTATGCAACATAGTTTTGGAAGTTTTAGCCACAGCAATCAAAGAAGAAAAAGAAATAAAAGGAATCCAAACTGGAAAAGAAGTAAAACTGTCACTACATGATACTATACATAGAGAATCCTAAAGATGCTACCATAAAACTACTAGAGCTAATCAATGAATTTTGTAAAGTAGCAGGATACAGAATTAATGCACAGAAATCTCTTGCATTCCTATACACTCACAATGAAAGGGCAGAAAGAGAAATTATGGAAACCATCCCATTTACCATTACAACCAAAAGAATAAAATACATAGGAATAAACCTACTTATGAAGGCAAAAGACCTGTATGCAGAAAACTGTAAGACACTCTTGAAAGAAATCAAAGATGACACAAACATATGGAGAGATATACAGTGTTCTTGGATTGGAAGAATCATTATTGTGAAAATTACTACGCAAAGCAATTACAGTTTCAATGCAATCCCTATCAAACTACCAATGGCATTCTTCACAGAATTAGAACAAAAATCTTTAGAATTCGTATGGAAACACAAAAGACCCTGAATAGCCAAAGCAATCTTGAGAAAGAAAAATGGAGCTGGAGGAAGCAGGCTCCATGACTTCAGATTATACTACAAAGCTACAGTAATCAAGAGAGTATGGTACTGGCCAAAAACAGAAATATAGATCAATGGAACAGAATAGAAAGCCCAGAGATAAACCCACGCACCTATGGTCACCTTAACTTTGATAAAGGAGGCAAGAATATACAATGGAGAAAAGACAGCTTCTTCAATAAATGGTGCTGGGGAAAACTAGTAAAAGAATGAAACTAGAACACTCCCTAACACCATACACAAAAATAAACTCAAAATGGAATAAAGACTTAATGTAAGGCCAGACACTCTAAAACTCTTGGATGATAACATAGGAAGAACACTCTGTGACATGAAGAACAGCACGATCCTTGTTGATCCACCTCCTAGAGAAATGGAAATAAAAACAAAAATAAGCAGGTGGGACCTATGAAACTTAAAAGCTTTTGCACAGCAAAGGAAACCATAAACAAGACGAAAAGAAAACCCTCCGAATGGGAGAAAATATTTGCAAACGAAGCAACAGGCAAAGGATTAATCTCCAAAATATACAAGTAGCTCATGCAACTCAGTATCAAAAACACAAAAAAACCCAACCCAAAAGTGGGCAGAAGACCTCAAGAGACATTTCTCCAAAGAAGATACACAGATTGCCAACAAACAGATGAAAGGATGCTCAACATCACTAATCATTACAGAAATGCAAGTCAAAACTACCATAAGGTATCACCTCACACCAGCCAGAATGACCATCATCAAAAAATCTACAAGCAATAAATGCTGGGGAGGGTGTGGAGTTAAGGTAACCCTCTTGCACTGTTGCTGGGAAAGTAACTTGATACAGCCGCTATGGAGAACCTTATGGAGGTTCCTTAAAAAGATTAAAAATAGAACTACCATATGACCCAGCAATACCACTACTGGACATATGCACTGAGGAAACCATAGTTCAAAAAGAGTCATGTACCACAATGTTCATTGCAGCACTATTTACATTAACCAGGACATGGAAGCAACCTAAGTGTCCATCGACAGATGCATGGATAAAGATGTGCCACATATTTTCACTGGAATATTACTCAGCCATAAAAAGAAATGAAACTCAGTTATTTGTAGTGAGGTGGATGGACCTAGAGATTGTCATACAGAGTGAAGCAGGTCAGAAAGTGAAAAATAAATACCATATGCTAACACATATATATGGAATCTAAAAAAAAAAGTTTCTGAAGAACCTAGGGGCAGGACAGGAATAAAGACACAGACACACAGAATGGACTTGAGGACAAAGGGAGGTGGAAGGGTAATCTGGGATGAAGTGAGAGAGTGGCATGGACGTATATACACTACCAAATATAAAATAGATAGATAGTGGGAAGCAGCCACATAGCATAGGGAGATCAGCTCAATGCTTTTTGTCCACCTAGAGGTTTGGGATAAGGAGGGTGGGAGGGAGATGCAAAAGGGAGGAGATATGAGGATATATGTATATGTGTAGCTGATTCTCTTTATTATACAGAAGAAATTAACACACCATTGTAAAACAATTATATTCCATTAAAGATGTTAAAATAAAATAAATAAAACACAAAAATCCAAAAAAAATAAGCAAAACGGGGTAAGAAATATTGCTAAAGGATAATTTTCAAAATGGTTAAAAAATGACTCTTCTACAAATATAAAATGAATATATATCAAATATTTTATTTAACCCTTTGGTTAGAGATCAAGTATGAGGTTAAAAACATTTCAGTCTCTATTTCAAATGCTGGAAAATTCACAAGTAATATTAGGATAAGATTTTTGAGTTGATAAAAATTTGTGAATATCCAACAGGCTATAAAATGTAATCTTTTCCACCAGATATAAATTATTTGTATCTTTATGGAACAAAAATCTATGTTAGCATGTAACTTTACTAAGTCTGAAAATTTATCAACAGTAAATAGCAAGTCAAACTAAGTATGTTCCCCTAGAAAATCTTAGTCTGCCTTTGCCTCTATATGACATTGAAAGGCTATGTTGCCCAAAATTTTGTCTTTTTTTTCAAGTTTTGAAAGACTTTTCTGATGATATGAAAAAAATAATCACTCTTATGGAATAATATCAACTTCTCCTGGTAGTCTTAATTTTAAAATGTATTATTCTTTAATTTTTAAAATAAATATTTAATGTGACCTGGGAAGATGAACATATCATTTAGATTCATTATTTTAGTTCTATTACTGTGCTTAATCTAGAAAAAAATGTTATTAACTCAGGAAGGAAGTGACTATACATAGTACTAAACAATAAAATGTAATTGGTAATATTGTTGTTAAATGGCAAGGTCATCACTCAGTAGTCTTAGCTGGGTAGTACATACGTTTCTCAGATTTGAATGTAAATGTGCCCTCAGAATAAAAATACTGAAGATTAAAAGACCATTAATTATGATACAAATGATTCAAAAATTTAAAACAATAATATCTCATTAAGAAAACCAACATGTATTAAACATATAATATATACCAGGAGCTGTTAGGTACTTTATTCACTAATATAATCATTATAGTTCCCCAAATTAGAAATTATTACCTCGAAAGTAATAATAGTAATGAGTGAGTGTTCATTGGAAACATTACATAATACGACTATTCTTTTATTTTTCAGCTGTGTGTCGAGTTTAATATCCAGCTCATTTTTAGTTACTCAGCATCCATAAATACCCATGTACACGTACATGAACATTTATGAAGTAGTATAACAACATTATGCTTCTGCCTATCAAGATATGGCTATATTTAAGGCTAATGAAAATGCTTTCATTCTCTCCCCAAAAAGAGTAGACAAAAAGTCCCGACAGTCATTTTTTTGTAATTTATGGGACTTTTAACTACATTTCCATTTCAGTCACAGATATCCAGAACACGCAATAACTTGAGACTATGGCTGCCTTTTAAATTCTTTAGTGGTGTCTTTTTTATTTTTTAACATCTTTATTAGAGTATAATTGCTTTACAATGTTGTGTTAGTTTCTGCTGTATAATAAAGTGAATCAGCTATATGTATACACATATCATCATATCCCCTCCCTCTTGCATTTCCCTCCCACACTCCATATCCCACCCTTCTAGGTAGTCACAAAGAACTGAGCTGATCTCCCTGTGCTATGCAGCTGCCTCACACTAGCTATCTATTTCACAGTTGGTAGTATATATATGTCAATGCTACCCTCTCACTTCATCCCAGCTTACACTTCCCCCTCCCCGTGTCCTCAAGTCCATTCTCTACGTCAGCATCTTTATTCCTGTCTTACCCCTAGGTTCTTCAGACCCTTTTCTTTTTCTTTAGATACCATATATATGTGTTAGCATACAGTATTTGATTTTCTATTTCTGACTTACTTCACTCTGTATGATATGATTCACTATGTTCAATAATAGTGTTGAGAGTGGGCAAACTTGTCCTGTCCCTGATCTTAGAGGAAATGGTTTCAATTTTTTCACCATTGAGAACAATGTTGGTTGTGGGTTTGTCATATATATCCTTAATTATGTTAAGGTAAGTTCCCTCTTTGCTCACTTTCTGGAGAGTTTTTATCTTAAGTGGGAGTTGAATTTTTTGAAAGCTATTTATGAATCTATTGAGATGATCATATGTTTCCTATCTTTCAGTTTGTTAATATGGTGCATCACATTGATTGATTTGCATATATTGAAGAATATTTGCATTCCTGGGATAAACCCCACTTGATCATGTTTTATGATCCTTTTAATGTGCTATTGGATTATTTTTGCTAGTATTTTGTTGAGGATTTTTGCATCTATGTTCATCAGTGATATTGGCCTGAGGTTTCTTTTTTTGTGACATGTTTGTCTGGTTTTGGTATCAGGGTAATGGTGGCCTCGTAGAATGAGTTTGGGAGTGTTCCTCCCTCTGCTATATTTTGGAGGAGTTTGAGAAGAATAGGTGGTAGCTCTTCTCTAAGTGTTTGATATATTTCACCTGTGGAGCCATCTGGTCCTGGGCTTTTTTTTTGCTGGAAGACTTTTAATCACAGTTTCAATTTCAGTGCTTGTGATTGGTCTGTTTATATTTTCTATTTCTTCCTGGTTCAATCTTAGGAAGGTGGTGTTTTTCTAAGAATTTGTCCATTTTTCGAGGTTGTGCATTTTATTGGCATATGGTTGCTTGTCGTAATCTCTCATGATTCTTTGTATTTCTGCAGGGTCAGTTATTATTTCACCTTTTTCATTTCTATTTCTGTTGATTTGAATCTTGGCCCTTATTTTCTTGATGAGTGTGGCTAATGGTTTATCAATTTTGTTTATCTTCTCAAAGAACCAGCTTTTAGTTTTACTGATCTTTTCTACTTTTTCCTTCACTTCTTTTTCATTTATTTCTTGTCGGATTTTATTATTTCTTTCCTTCTGCTAACTTTGGGCTTTTTTTGTTCTTCTTTCTCTAATTGCCTTAGATGTAAGCTTAGGTTGTTTATTTGAGATGTTACTGCTTCTTGAGGTAGGATTGTATTGCTATAAGCTTCCCTCGTAGAACTGTTCTTGCTGCATCCAATAGGTTTTGGGTCATTGTGCTTTCATTGTCACTTGTTTCTAGGTATTTTTGGATTTCCTGTTTGATTTATTCAGTGATCTCTTGGTCATTTAGTAGTGTATTGTTTAGCCTCCATGTGTTTGTATTTTTTACAGATTTTTTCCTGTAATTGGTATCTAGTCTCAGAGCATCGTGTTCAGAAATGATACTTGATACGATTTCAATTTTCTTAAATTTACCAAGGCTTGATTTGTGACCCAAGATATGATCTATCCTGGAGAATATTCTATGAGCACTTGAGAAGAAAGTGTATTCTGTTGTTTTTGTATGGCATGTCCTGTAAATATCGGTTAAGCCCATCTTTTATAATGTGTCATTTAAAGCTTGTGTTTCCTTATGTATTTTCATTTTGGAAGATCGGTCCATTGGTGGAAGTGGGTTGTTAAAGTCCCTTGCTATTATTGTGTTACAGTCAACTTCCCCTTTTATGGCTGTTATCATTTCCCTTATGTATTGAAGGCTCCTATTTTGGGTGCATAAATATTTACAATGGCTATATCTTCTTGTATTGATCCATTGATCATTATGTAGTGTCCTTCTTTGTCTCTTGTAATAGTCTTTATTTTAAAGTCTATTTTCTCTGATATGAGAATTGCTACTCCAGCTTTCTTTTGATTTCCATTTGCATGGAATATCTTTTTCCATCCGCTCACTTTCAGTCTGTATGTGACCCTAAGTCTGGAGTGGGTCTCTTGTAGACAGCATATAGACATGTCTTGGTTTTTATCCATTCAGCCAGTCTATGTCTTTCAGTTTGAGCATTTAATCCATTTCATTAAGGTGATTAGCAATATGTATATTCCTATTACCATTTAATTTATAGTTTTGTGTTTGTTATTGTAGGTCTTTTCCTTCTCTTATGTTTCCTGCCAAGAGAAGTTCCTTTAGCATTTCTTGTAAAGGTGGTTGGGTGGTGCTGAATTCTCTTAGCTTTTGTTTGACTGTAAAGGTTTTAATTTATCTGTCGAATCTGAATGAGATCCTGCTTGGTAGAGTAATCTTGGTTGTAGGTTTTTCCATTTCATCACTTTAAATATGTCCTGCCACTCTCTTCTGGCTTGCAGAGTTTCTGCTGAAAGATCAGCTGTTAACCTTATGGGGATTCCCTTGTATATTATTTGTTGCTTTTCCATTCCTGGTTTTAATATTTTTTCTTTGTATTTAAGTTTTGATAGTTTGATTAATATGTGTCTTGGTGTGTTTCTCCTTGGATTTATCAAGTATGGGTCTCTTTGTGCTTACTGGACTTGATTTACTATTTCCTTTCCCACAATAGGGAAGTTGTCAACTATAATCTCTTCAAATATTTTCTCAGTCCCTTTCTTTTTCTCTTCTTCTTCTGGGACCGCTATAATTCGAATTTAGGTTCATTTAATGTTGTCCCAGATGTCTTTGAGACTCTCCTCAACTCCTTTTATTCTTTTTCTTTATTCTTCTCTGCGGTAGTTATTTCCACTATTTTATCTTCCAGGTCACTTTTCCATTCTTCTGCCTCAGTTATTCTGCTATTGATTCCTTCTAGAGAATTTTAAATTTCATTTATTGTGCTGTTCATCATTGTTTGTTTGCTCTTTAGTTCTTCTAGGTCCTTGTTAAATGTTTCTTGTATTTTCTCCATTCTGTTTCCAAGATTTTGGATCATCTTTACTATCTTTTCTCTGAATTCTTTTTCAGGTAAACTGCCTATTTCCTCTTCATTTGTTTGGTCCATTGGCTTTTTACCTTGCTCCTTCTCCTGCTTTGTATTTCTCTGTCTTCTCATTTTGCTTAACTTACTGTGTTTGGGGTCTCCTTTTTGCAGGCTATCGGTTCATAGTTCCTGTTGATTTTGGTGTCTGTGCCCAGTGGTTAAGTTTGGTTCAGTGGGTTGTGTAGGCTTCCTGGTAGAGGGGAGTGGTGCCTGTGTTCTGGTGGATGAGGGTAGATCTTGTCTTTCTGGCGGGCAGGACCACATCCAGTGGTGTGTTTTTGGGTTTCTGTGAACTTACTATGATTTTAGGCAGCCTCTCTGCTAATGGGTGGGCTTATGCTAATGTGTTCCTATCTTGTTAGTTGTTTGGCATGGGGCATCCAGCACTGGAGCTTGCTGGCCATTGGGTGGAACTGGGTCTTCACGTTGGGATGGAGATCTTTGGGAGAGCTCTCAGAGATTGATATTATGTGAGGCAAGGAGGTCTCTGGTGGTCCAGTGTCCTGAACTCAGCTCTCCGACCGACCTCAGAGGCTCAGGCCTGACACCAGGCCAGATCACTGAGATCCTGTCAGCCACCTAGCTCAGAAGAAAATGGAGAAAAAAAGAAAGAGGAAAAAAATTTTGTAATAAAATAAAATGAAACTTAAAAATTATTAAAAAAATAAAAAGTAATAAAAGAAGAAGAGGGCAACCAAACCAATAAACAAATCCACCAATGGTAAAAAGCACTAAACTAAAAGATACACATAAAAATCAGAATCAAGTCAGTCACAGACAGCAAACCCCAAGTCTACAGTTGCTTCTAAAATCCACTGCTTCAACTTTCAGTTGATTCATTGTCTATTCAGGTATGCTGCACATGCAGCGTACCTCAAGATGATTGTGGGGGTTTAATCTGCTGTTCTTCAGGCTGCACCGAGTAATTTCCCTTTCTCTTCTTTGTTCACACAGATCCTCGGGTTGAGCTTTGGTGTTGGCCCCACCTCTGTGTGTTGGTTGCCCTTAGGCTTCTGTTCCCACCCAGACAGAATGGGGTTAAAGCACCAGTTGATTAGGGGGCTGTAGCTCAGTTACGCTGGGGGAGTGAGGGGTACAGTCGTCATACTTGGAATGCAGGGTGAGCCTGCATGCCCGTCTCTGGTGTCCAAGCTGGTAGTCACGGCTCACTCCAGTCTCTGGAGCTCATTTAGGCCATGCTCTGCCTTCTGTTGGCAGAGAGGGAAGGAATTCCCTCTCTTCATGCCCCCTGAAACAATGGTCTCTTGCCTCTTAGGTAGGTCCAGAGTTTTTCCCAAACTCCCTCTAGGCTAGCTGTGGCTCACTAGCCCCCTTTAGGCTGTCTTCACGCAGCCAATCCCAGTCCTCTCCCTGGGATCTGAACTCCAAAGCCCGAGCCTCAGCTCCCAGCCCCCACCCGCCCCAACAGGTGAGCAGACAAGCCTCTCATGCTGGTGAGTGCTCATCGGCACCTATCCTCTGTGCCTGGATCTTTCTGCTTTGCCCTCTGCACCCCTGTTGCTGTGCTCTCCTCTGTGGCTCTGAAACTTACCCACGCCCCGCCCCATCTCTGTCAGTGAAGAGGCTTCCTAGTACATGGAAACTTTTCCTCCTTCACAGCTCCCTCCCAGAGTTGCAGGTCCCATCCCTCTTCTTTTGTCTCTACTTTTTTCTTTTTTTAGTTTGCCCTAGCCAGGTACATGGGGATTTTCTTGCCCTTTGGGAAGTCTGAAGTCTTCTGCTAGCGTTCAGTAAGTGTTCTGTAGGAGTTGTTCCACATGTAGATACATTTTTGATGTATTTGTGGGGAGGAAGGTGATCTCCACATTTTACTCCTTTGCCATCTTCAAGGTCCCCTAGGACTATTCTTAAATCATTCCAAGCCTAACCAATCTGACTTAGCATTCAAGAAAGTACTGTGAGGTAGATATTATTACTATTTCAATTTTAAAGTATCAGAAATGTGATTACTACTGTAATTAAATACCAGATGAGGAAACTGTTAAAACTAAAAAGTTCAGTGAATGAGCTTTATGTACTTTATTTCAACTTTATTTCAAAAATCAAATAAGCTTTAGTATTATTCAGGTCCTACACTTTATTCCTTAGACCAGTGGTTCTCAACAATGTTGGCATATGGATCTACATAGCCAGACAGATGACTAGATCCCACCCCAGACTAAGTGAATCAAAATCTCTTGGGTTGTAGCTGTCCAACTGTGTTTTTTAAAAGCTCTGTGAACATTAATCAGGTTTTGGATTTTGTCATATAATATACTATGGAAGAAGAGATAGTCAAGGAAATTAAGATGGATTTGGTTCAATTATGTATAGCCATGTTGAGAATACTTTAACACATATCTGTGATTATTAATACTGGATGCATATTATAATCACCCGTGGAATTTTAAAATATAGCAAACAACTGGGTCTAACCCTAGCCCAGTTAAATAAAATCTCTGTGGGTAGTGTTCTTGCATGATCAATTTCTTAAAAGTTACTTCAGACAATTCTGAAATGCAGCTAGGATTAGGAATTATTGACTTCCACTTTCTCTGAAACTCTCCTGCTCAAAACCCTTAATTATTCTCGACCGCCTTCTGAATTATAAACTCTTCAGTTTAACATTTATGCCTTCCACATGAGACAATGTACTTTTATACATTTCACCCCATCCCTCCCTCCAGCCATAGGCACTCTGCCTTCAAGCCAGATTGAATTTCTGAGTGTACCCCAAACACACCTTGCAAATCTCTGCCTCAGTAACTTTATGGTTTTACCCCTCTAATTGCTGAAACCATATCCATCCTGCAAAGTCCTTCTCATAAACCTTACCTATTCTGAACCAGATAGGATCTGTCCTTCTCTGAACCACCATGGACCTTGGTTTATACACTGTTATTCACTTACTTTATCTTGTTTGTATTATAATCACATATGCCCTTGACCTTGTTTTCCCTTTGCTACAGGACAAAATATTCTCACTGAGTTATTAGAATTTGTGTGCATTTGTGTAGTTTGAAAATATATGCTTAATATTATATTTTTATATGTAAAAAAGACAAAATATAAGATACCTGTTCAAACAGATTATAAACTCTTTAGAATGTTTTTTATTGGTGAAGATAAACATGTTTTTAAGAAAAATTAAAAGGGTATGGTTAGTGTGCTTAATCTCATTGTTATTCTGGGTCTCTCAATCACCCTAGATCAATTCTAGCTTGTGGCTGGCTTCTTCAGCAGGATGCTCCCCGGTATGACCCCTTTTATATGGAGCTGAAAGGAAAACGGTAAGAGAAGGATAGCCACACTGAAGTAGCAAAGGTTGAGAAAAGCATGATTTAATTTTAAAGGTCAGAATAATTGAAACAAACCTTTGAATCTCCCAAGTAAAGTCCTATTCAGATTGTTGAAGAAAGAAAGCCAACTTCTTTCCAGAGGTCATTATGACACAGAAGCAGATTTTAGTGTTTAATAAAGCTCCATGGCAACATTGATACATAAACCTATTAAATTTGGGGGTCCAACCTTGTTTCCTCAGGAGTATATACTTCTGGTTTTTCATTTATAAAGGGAATAATGTGTCAAGGCTCAATAAATTCAGTTCATCAAAGCACAGGGACATCAATTTGTGTTTAATTGCATTTCATAGTGGATCTCACAAAGCTATTCCAAGGTGAATAGCTCACTCTGCTGTAATAATTAAGTTCTGATTTTCCTTCTTATAGGGTCAGGAAAACTGTGCAAGTAATGGACAATGAGCAAACAATTAAATTACAATTAACAATATACCATCATATTTTTAATTGTTCAAGAAAAGTACATTTGCTTCTGTTTGAAAGCTTTCGTATTCCTTAAGAAACAGCTAGTATCAAGTCTGTGTAAATGTAGACTATATATTGTGTGATATGTGAATATTATGGAGTATACATTTGACTTCATGTTGTTAATTACATACTTTCTGAAATTGTCATTAGAAATATAAATGACAACATCCAAACATTGATTACAATTTTAGTTATGGCAACTAAAATATTAATCTAGGCCTGAAGGCAATAATAGAGACAGAGATGTAAAGAACAAACGTATGGACACCAAGAGGGGAAAGTGGGGATGGGGATGGTGGTGGCAGGATGAATTGGGAGTTTGGGATTGATATATATACACTAATATGTATAACATAGATAAATAATAAGAACCTGCTGTATAAAAAATAAAATAAAGTTTAAAAAAAAAAGAAAAATATTTTTTCCTGATAACAGTAATATTTTCCTTATAGGAAGTACATTTATACATTATTCCTTATCTCAGTTTAATGAATCCTATTTTATATATGTAATTTATGTTATTTTATATCACAGATGCAGCAAATAATGCCAACAAAACCACCATAGACTCATTAGAAATTAAATAAAACCTGCAAAAGACTTTGATATATAAGGTCAATAGCTAATATTGGACTATAACAACTAGATACTGGCATCAAAGTTTGAAATAGCATTTATGTTGAAACCCTATCAAAATTATAGACTGAAGGAAATACAGTATATTAAAGCCAAACAGAATTCATTATTTATCTGTTGCAAGGACAAGGAAAGAACTTGGGATGACTAAAAGAAGGAGTCCTGTGCAGTTTCATTAACCGAAAGGATAGTGTTTCATCGCTTTAGGTCAAATTAGTAATTTTCTAAAATTACTAAAATCTTTTGCAGAATCTAATTTTCCATAAGTTTGAGTAGAGACTAACCTTGAGGAAATAAAACATGAAATAAGCTATTTGATTTGCAACACATTTATAATTATAGCTATCATTGAGTTCCTTTCAGTATGTCATGAACATCAATGAACATGATGTTCATCAATTCCTTTCAGTATGTCTCATGAAAACATATAGTAGGAAACTGGTCCTGAATGCCTTGCAGTTTAAAGTAGTTATGTAACTAAATGATTGCCCTCAGATGGCATAAAAGTAAATGATATTCATATATTATAAAAATCAGTTAATTCCCTAGTGGACCAGTGGTTAAGACTCAGCGCTTTCACTGCTGCGTCCCAGGTTCAATCCATGCTCGGGAAACTAAGATACTGTTAGTCCCGTGGCACAGCCAGGTAGGTAGATAGATAGATAGATAGATAAGTGAAAAATAAAAATCAGTGCACTTATTACCTAAAGCCTGTTTACTTAGATACTTTCCAGTCAAAGTATTATTTCTCTCTGGAAATAATTTGCAAAACTGAAGAAAGTTTACATAGTGTTATGAGCTATGCTTTCTCCATCATTACAGAGAATTTTCCCCTTATTTCAAACTGAATAACTCATTCTGTCATTTGTTTGTTTCAGCAGTTGTCTTCTTTTATTCAAAAAATTTCTAAGAGCAAGACAAAAATATGTTAGTCTGAGAAATATTCACCATAAAATCTGAAAAGATAATAATAATTCCAAAAGTACAGAAAGAAAGAGCTGGATAAAATTCCACAAAAAGAATAAAAAAGACTGTCACAAAGATAGCAGTGTAGGAGACCTCAGCCTTTGCTCTCCTTCACCAAAGATCAATAATTAGTTATTCATGAACAAAAACAGCTCTGGGAAAGCTTTGGAGTCTACTTAAGGAACTTCAGCAATACAGTAGAACAATAAAAAACTTGAGAATAACCACACAAAAAGGGAAGGAAGAGCAGCTTCATTTTGCCTCCCCCAAACCAGCATTGCTCAGCACCAATGGGGAACTCCCAAGCTAGAAATTGTTACCTCACTAGAAAAGGGGTAGCAGGGTGAATGACCACTTCCCTAGTTTTTTGGGGCGTCACAAATGACCTACTTTGATTTCAATCCACCCAGAAGCTGGCATATCTAAGACTTATAAGAGATGGCTATGAACATAGGAGAGAAGCAGGGACCATCAGTATCAGACGCTTATTGGGAGTGACCACAGTTCCCAGTCTTTTGCTATGCAGACAAACCCAGCAGCTTTCAACACTGAAGAAACCAGTGGCCAACAAAACCGCTGTGTATACTCTGAGGATTTCATCTGCTTTTGCCCCACAGTTATTTGTACTTGCTGGCATCAGCCACCTGAGTCTCTCCTCCGTCCTTCCCCTCTTACTCCCAACAAAACCTAGAACCCACCCTGGCAACCAGCCCAGTCCTCTGCAGCTGAACAAGTGCAATACACCACCTTAAATCCCCACCACCATATGTGTTCTCAGGGCTAGCTCTTCCATCTGTGCACTTGCACACCACCAGCTTGATGCCTATCATTGATCTCCATTGCTATGTACACACCCATGGCATTATCTTTCAGTCAAGGTATTATATGCGGATAGCCACAGCTCCCACAGCTGCTTGTGGGTCCAGATTAGGGCCTATCTTGTATCACTAGCCTGCACCATTAGATACACCTGCAACTAGTCCCCTCCCAACTCTCCATCCACATACACCCAACTTGATAACCATTACCAGTTTTACTGCCATATACACACCCATAGGGAGACCTTATAGCCACAGGAGTGCAACACAGGCCTACAGGCCCCATGTAGCTGCTTGTGATCCTGACTCCAACACTGTCTCAGCTTACTGGTCTGCACCTCTGGGATCACTTGCAGCTAGCCCCTTGAGTTATTTACCTGTATACTCCTGGCAACTCCCAACACTGGCCTCCACTGCTGTGTGCCCATGGCAAAAACCAGCACCCATGGTAATGCATGCCAACATCCAAGGCCCCTACATCTGACAGTGAATCCACAGTCAGCCACAACCCATTTTGCTCACTCTGGCCTCCACTACTTAGTACTCTATTATTTGTCCCCTGCCACTACACAGGCACTTATGGCTGGCCCTCACAACCAAGTGTGTGCACACCATTTGCTCCAGCCACCACTCCTGACTGCCATGGTCCATATCCTCTAGACCTGGAGGTGCCACTGAAGATCTCAACAGTCCTTGCATCCACTGCAGAACCCCCAAAGAGTTTTCCAAGAGCCAGATAGCTCTTGAAGCTGTGGACTCCAGCAAACTGAACTGAAAAGTCACTATGGAACCAGAGCCAACACACACACACATACACAGTGCCCTGCACCACTGGATCTGGAGTCACAGCATGTTCCAGTGTGTTTCCTCCTGAAGGGTGAAGGACTTCTCTTATAAAGTCAGTCCCTAAAGTCTGGAAGAGGTGACTGTTCTTCAAATATTCAGACACCTACACAAAACTTCAGAGAACACAAAAATTCAGATAAACATGACTCCACCAAAGGAGCACAGTAACTTTCAATAACTGACCCCAAAGAAATAGAGGTACAGGAATTGCCTGGCACAGAGTTAGAAATAACTGTGTAAATGATGTTCAGAGAACTACCAGAGAGCACAGATAAACACTTTGATGATATGAGGAAAATAATACAAGAACAAAATGAGACGTTAAGCAAAGAGATAGAAAATGAAAAAGAACCAAACAAATTTTGGAGCTGAAAAATGTAGATTGAACTGAAGAATTCAATAGAGAGCTCCAAGAGCAGACTAGATCAAACAAAAGAAAGAACCAGTGAGATCAAAGACAAATCATTTGAAATTACCCAGTCAGAGGAGCAAAAAGAAAATAATGAAAAGGAATGAAGAATGTTTACAGTAATTATGAGACACAATTAAAAGAAACAATCTGTGCATAATTGGAGTCCCAGAGGAGAAGAGAGGAAGAAAGGGGTAGAAATCATGTTTAATGAAATAACGGCTGAAACGTCCCAAACTTGAAGATTTGGAAAACCAAGTTTGTAAATCTACTAGGTCACTCCAAAGTTTCAATCCTAAATGATCTTCTCCAAGACACTTTATAATAAAGCTGCTTAAAAACAGCAAGAGAAAAAAATATTCTCTCATATGAGGGAACTCCCATAAGGTTATCAGTAGATTTCTCAGCAAAACCTTAAGGGCTAGGAAGGAATGGGATGGTATACTAAAAGTGCTGAAAGAACAAAGTCCTAATCAAGAACACTTTACCCAGCAAAGGTATCTTCAGGAATGAAAGCAAGAAAAAGACTTTCCCTAACCAAAAGAAGCTGAAAGAGCTCATCAACACTAGACATGCCTTATAAGAAATGCTGAAAGGAGATTTTCAAGCTGAAACAAAGGAACAGTAACTAGTAACATGAAAACATATGAAATTATACAGTACACTAGTAAAGGTAAGTATATATAGTCAGATACAGAATACTCTAATATTGTAATATTATGGTGTGTTAACCACTTAATTGTAGTATAAAAGTTACAGGACGAAAGTTCTAAAATAGCTATGGCTAAAATAATTGTTAATGGATAAACAATATAAAAAGATGTAAATTGTGAAATCAAAAACATAAAATGTGGGAGGTGGGAGTAAAAGGGTAGAGTTTCTGTACACAATAAAATTTAAGGTCTTATCAGCTTAAAATACACTCATATCTATATGATATTTCAAGGAAGCTACAGAGTAAACACACTCACAAAATTAGTAGATAAACAAAACATAAAGAAAGAGAATCAATTTATATCACTATGAAAAATCAAGAATTCATAGAAGATATCAATAGAGGAAGAAAGAAACAATGAAACTAAAAAACAGCCAGAAAACAGTAAACAAGATAGCAAAATTAAGTTGTTTCATGTAAATAGTTACTATATATGTAAATGAATTATATTCTTTAATCAAAAGGCAGAGTGACTGAATGGATAAGAAACAATGCTCAACTATATACTGCCTTTAAGAGACTAACTTCAGCTTCACAGACACAAATAGGCTTATAATGAAGGGATAGAAATAGATATTCTATGAAAATTAAAGTCCAAAGAGCAGGGATAGCTATATTGTATCAGAAAACAAGTAGACTGTAGGTGAACAATGGTAATAAGACACAAATAAGTCATTATATAATAATAAAAGAGTCAACAATCAAGAGAATATATCAATTGTAAATATATATGCACCCATAATTGGAGCACCTTAAGCAAAAACTAACAGACCTGCAGGGAGCAATAGACAACAATACAATAACAGCATGGCACTTTGATACCCTGTTTTCAACAATAGATATAACATAAAGATGGAAAATCAATATGGAAATCTTGGACTTGAACTATACTTTAGACCAAAATATACTTTAGAACTGTATGTTAGACTAACAGACAATACAGAACATTCCAGCCAACAGCTGCAGAGTATATATTTGTCTCAAGTGCAAGTGAAACATTCTACAGGATAGATCAAATATTAGGTCACAAAGCAAGTCTCAGCAAATTTTCAAAGATAAAAATAATAACAAATATATTTTCTCTTTAAATTTCTTTGAAATATAGTTGATTTACAATATTGTGTTAGCTTCAGGTGTACAATAAAGTGATTAAGTTATATATATATATATATATAATATGTGTATATATATATATTCTTTTTAGATTCTTTTTCATTATAGATTATTATAAAATATTGAGTGTAGTCCCCTGTGCTATACAGTAGGTCCTTATTGGTTATCTATTTTATATATAGTAGTGTGTATAATCCTAATCTCCTAATTTAACCCTCCACCCCTTTTCCCTTTGGTAAGCATAAGTTTGTTGTCTATGTCTGTGAGTCTATTTCTGCTTTGTAAATAGGTTCATTTGTATCATTTTTTTGGATTCCACATATAAGCAATATCATATTATATTTTTCTTTGTCTGACTTACTTCACTTAGTATGATCATCTCTGGGCCCATCCATGTTGCTGCAAATGGCATTATTTCATTCTTTTTATGGCTGAGTAATACTCCATTGTGTATATACATCACATCTTTTTTATCCATTTATCTGTCAGTGGACATTTAGGTTGCTTCCATGTCTTGGCTGCTGTAAAATGTTCTGCTATAAATATTGGGGCACATGTATCCTTTTCAAATTATAGTTTTCTGCAGATATATGCCCCCAGAAGTGGTATCACTGTATCATGCAGTAACTCTATGTTTAAATTTTTAAGGAACTCCCATACTGTTCTCTATAGTGACTGTAACAAATTACATTCTCATCAACAGTGTAGGAGGGTTCCATTTTCTCCAACCCTCTCAAGTATTTATTATTTGTAGACTTTTGATGATGGCCATTCTGATTGGTGTGAAGTGATACCTCATTGTAATTTTGATTTGTATTTCTCTAATAATTAGCGATGCTAAACATCTTTTCATGTGCCTGTTGGCCATCTGTATATTTTCTTTGAAGAAATGTCTATTTAGATCTTCAGCCATTTTTTAGGTTTTTTTTGAGATTGAACTGTATAAACTTTATTTTTTTAATTTTGGAAATTAATACCTTGTTTATAGCCTTGTTTGTAAATATTTTCTCTCATTCTGTAGGTTGTCTTCATTTTGTTTATGGTTTCCTTTGTTGTGCAAGAGATTTTAAATTTAATTAGGTCCCATTTGTGTTTTATTTTTTTTAAATTCCATTAGTCTAGGAGACAGGTCCAAAACATTTTTGCTGAGATTTATGTCAAAGAGTGCTCTGCATATGTTTTTCTCTAGGAGTTTTAGAGTATCCAGTTCTACATTTTAAAATTTGTATGGAAACACAAAAGACCTCAAATAGCCAAAATAACTTTAAGAAAGAAAAACAAACCTGGAGGGATCAGGCTCCCTGACCTCAGATTATACTACAAAGCTTCAGTCATCAAAACAGTATGATACTGGCTTAAAAACAGACACATAGATCAATGGAATAGGACATAAAGCCCAGAAATAAATCCATATACTTACAGTAAATTAATCTACAATGAAAGAAGCAAAAATATACAAAGGAGAAAAGAGAGTCCCTTCAACAAGCAATGCTCTTAAAACTGTAAAGCTAAATGGAAAAGAATGAAATTAATGCATCACCTAATACAATATACAAAAGTAAACTCAAAGTGGATTAAAGACCTAAATGTAAGACCAGATGCTAAATATTTTTTTCTGACCATGGTGATATAAAGCTGGAAATCAGTAACAGAAGGAAAACCAGAAAATGTGCAAATATGTGGAAAAGAAGCAACATACTTCTGAACAACCAATGGGTCAAAGATGAAATCAAAAGGGAATTTTAAAAATTCCTAAAAGAAACAAAAATGGAAGCAAAATATAACAAAACTTATGGGATACAGCAAAAACAGTGTAAGAGAAAAATTAATAATAATAAATGCCTGCATTAAGAAAAAAGAAAAATCTTAATAAGCTAACTTTACACCTCTGTGAGCTAAAAAACAAGAACAAACTAAGGCCAAAGTTAACAGGATGAGGAAGTAACAAAGATCAGAGCTTAAGTAAATGAAAGAAACAGTAGAAAAGATCAATGAAACTAAAAGTTGTTTTTTGACAACATAAACAAAATTGACAAACATTTAGCTAAACTTACAAAGAAAAAAGAGAAAAGACTCAAATAAAATACTAAATCTTACAACTGATACTGCCAAAATATAAAGAATTGTAGGACGCTACTATAAACAATTACATGCCAAAAAATTTGACAACCTAGAAGAAATTAATAAATTCCTAGCAACTTACAACTTACCAAGTCTGAATCATGAAGAAATAGAAAATATAAACAAAACAATAACAAGAAAGGTTGAAATCAGTAATCAAACACCTCCCAACAAAGAAAAGCTCAGGACCAGATGGCTTCACTGGAGAATTCTGCCAAATTTTAAAGAAGAATTAATTCTAATGCTTCTCAACCTTTTCCAAAACTTTGAAGAGGTTGGAACACTGCCAAAATTATTTTGAGGCCAGCATTACCCTGACACTGAAACCAGATAATGACACTACAAGGAATGAAAACTACAGGCCAATATCAAGGATGAAAATAGATGCACAAAACTCAACAAAATACAATCAGAGTAAATTTAAAAAAACACATCAAAAGGATGATGCATCATGATCAAGTGGGATTTATCCCTGGAATGTAAGGAGTTTCAACATATACACATCAATAAGTATGATAGAATACATTAATAGAATGAAAGACAAAATATACACTCATCTCAGTAGATGCAGAAAAAGCATTTGTCAAAATTCAATATCCATTTATGATAAAAACTCTCAAAAAATGGGTATAGAAGAAACATACTTCAACATAATAAAGACCATATATGACAAAACCACAGCTAACATCATACTCAATGGTAAAACTTTGAAAACTTTTCCTTTAAGATCATGAACAGGACAAGTGTGCCCATCTCTCACCACTCCTTTCCAACATAGTAATGGAAGTCCTAGGTAGAGCAATTAGCACAAAAATTAAACAAAATTTATGTGTATCAGAAAGACATAAAATTATCTTTTTGTTGATGACATGCTCTTGTATATAGAAAGTCTCAAAACAAAACCAAAAAACCTCTTAGACCTAATGAAGTAAAGTTTCAGGATACAAAATCAACATACAAAAATTACTTGCATTTCTATACACTAACAATGAACTATCTGAAAAAATTAAGCAATCCAATTTACAAGAGCATCAGGAACAATAAAATAATTAGGAATCAATTTACCCAAGTAAGTGAAAGATCTATATACCAAACACTATAGGACATTGATGAAAGAAGTTGAAGACACAACTAAATGGGAAAATATCTTATGTTCAGGGAGCAAAAGATTTGATATTGTTAAAATATGTATACTACCCAAAGGAATTTATCAATTCAATGCAACTCCTATCAAAATTCCAATGGCATTTTTCACAAAGATAGAAAAAAATCAATCCTTAAATTCATATGGGACCACAAAAGTCTCTGAATATTCAAAGTGATCTTGAGAATGAACAAACCTGGAGGCTTCACACTTCCTGATTTCAAATTACATTACAAAGCTATAGTATCAAACACTATCATACTGATATAAAAAAGATATATAGACCAATGAAACAGAATTGAGAGCCCGGAAATAAATCCATGCATCTATTTTCAAGTAATACTTGACAAGTGAGTCAAAAATATTAAATGGGGAAGGGATAGTCTCTTTAATAATTAGTTTTTGGAAAATTTTAAATTCACATGCAGAAGAATGAAAATGGACCCTTATCTTACACCACTCACAAAAATTAACTCAAAGTGGATTAAGGACCTAAATCTAAGAACTGAAACTGTAAAATTCTAGAATAAAATAAGGTGGAAACTTTGACATGGGTCTTGGTAAATTTTTTGGACATGATGCCAAAAGCACAAGCAATGAAAGCAAAAATAGGTAAGTGAGAATACATCAAACTAAAAGGCTTCTGCACAGCAAGAGACACAATCAACCAAATGAAAAGGCAGCCTATGAAATGGGAGAAAATATTTGCACACCATCTATTTGATAAGGAGTTAATATTCAAAATATTTAAGGAACTTATACGACTAAACCTCAAGAAAACAATCCAATTAAAAATAGCCAGAGGACTTGAATTGACATTTTTCCAAAGACATTCAAGTGACCAATGAGTACATGAAAAGGTGCTCAACTTTACTTACCATCAAGGAAATGGAAGTCAAAACCACAATGAGATATCACTTCACACCTGTTAGAATGGCTGCTATCCAAAAAAGAAGAGATAACATATGCTGGCTGGCTCTGATGTGGAAGAGGAAACCTGGCACACTGTTAGTGGAAATGTAAACAGGTACAGACACAATGGAAAACAATATGAAGGCTCAGAAAGTTAAAAATAGAACTTCCATATGATCCAGCAATCCACACACACTGAAAGACAAATATTATAATTTCACTTATACATACACTCTAAAATTATCAAACTCATAGAAACTGAAAGTAGAATAGTTGTTGCTAGGGGCTGAGGGATGGGAGAAATGGGGAGATGTTGGTCAAAGCATATAAATTTTCAGTTACAAGATGAATAAATTGTGGGGGTCTAATATAAATTGTGGTGAGTACAGTTCACAATACTGTATTGTATCCTTGAAAGTTGCTGTGAGAGTAGAATTTTAATGTTTCAACATAATACCACTAACAACAAAATGGCAATTATATGAAATGAAGGATGTTTAACTAGCCTTACACTGGTAAACAGTTTGCAATATATATATATATATATGTGTGTGTGTGTGTGTGTGTGTGTGTGTGTATCAAATCATCACATTGTAAACTTTCAATGTACACAATGTTATATGTCAATTGTATCTCAATAAAGGAGAAAGAAGACGAAGTATTCATGCACATGACTCAAATTTCATTAATTAATTCATTCATTTATCTAATAAACATGTATTGAGCCCACTATATGCCTGGTACTATTCCAGGTGCTGAAAATGCAGCAGTGAACTATCTAAAAGCTATTGATAAATGTCATGAAGAAAAATAAAGGCAACATTGGTGGTGGGGACCCAGTGGTGGAAAGAAGGGGCATCATTTTAAATAAGGTGGACAGAAAGAACTTGTTAAAATGGTGATAACTGGGTAAGGACCTGAGAAAAATGTAAGGGAGCCAGCAAGGTAGATATCTTGGAGAATGTCAGGCATATTAAGGAATTTGAATGATATGCATCATTTTCACTGTCCAGACTTTGTGAAGAATTAAGCTGTTTTTACAGATTATAATAGAAATACACATTTATTGTAGAACAAGAATATTTCCAATATTTCCAATTAAACAATGTTTTAAAGTTCAAATTGAATTTCATTTATGGTCAACTCAAGTCATAAATGAATACCACACAGACAAGCCACTTGTCCTAGTGTGAATTAAAGTCAAATGAGGGAGAAGGTTAAAAAAAGAAGGACTTTGGAGCCAGAGAGACTCACTCTGTTACTTACAATCTGTGGGTTTGTTTATATTATTTAACTTTTACAGGACCTTAATTTTCTTACCTGCTAATGGAGATAATAAAACCCACTCTTCAGGTAGGGTCCTTGTGTACAATATATGTAAAATGCTTAGTGTAGGCACTCTTTAGAATCCATCTGGCAGAGTGAAAGAAAATGGAAAATACAACTCAGTACCTTAAGGCTGTGGTTCTCAAATCTAACAAATTATAAGAAATACCCTGGGCATATGATAACAACAACAGCAACAACAGATATTTAAGCTTTCCCCACTGGGGATTTTTATTTATCATTTCTCAGCTGAAGCTCCAGGAGCTCTAGTTTTAAAAGGTTCCCCTAATGATTCTTATGATCAATAGGGTTTTGGAAACACTGCAATAATTATATACAGAGGCAAACATGAGAACCAATTAATTAATTGGTTATTGAAGGATTTTGCCAGTTTATTGGCCATGGGGCACCAACTTTAGAGATAGACTCTTGGGTTTTAATTCTAGCATTCCCACCTGTGTTATCTCAGACAATTTACTTAAATTCTCTATGCTTTGGTTTCTCATCTGTAAAATTGAATAAGATAGTACTTCACATTGCTATCAGGGAGATTAAATGTTTAATATATATATTTATAAATATATATACTTAATATATACTTATAATAATATACTTAATATAATATTATAATAACTAATATAGTGAGTATATAATCTAAAATGTATATTTATAAATATTATATATACTCTATATATGTTTATATATTATACATATATCACTATATGCATTATGTATATACTTATATATAAATATATGTATAAAACCTGCATGTATATATATTATATATGTATCACTATCTAATTTATTATTATTACTGCTACCACTACTACTACTACTACTACTACTACTACTACTACTACTACTGCTACCACTACTACTACTATTCTGTGAAGTTGGTTGAAAGAAGAATTTATGTAAATCAGATCATATTATTCACTAACTTTCATTAGGAAATTTAGTGTTCCCTGTGAAAAACACTGAGGGAGTACCATAATATATAATAGATCATCACAAATAATACTGTAGGAAAACCTGGAACCACATGTTTAGAAATGAGAGTATGTTAGACCTGAAAGTACATTTTTGGTTATTTTACTCTGTGTAACACACCATCACAAAATATTGTGACTATAAAACAACAATTTCTCTTTGACAGCTCTGTAAGTTGACTGAGCTCATCTGGCACTTTTCCTTTGGACTTCCATATAGTGACAATCAGATTGCAGCTGAGGCTAGAGTCAAGTGACCACTCCATGTGTTTTGTTTGGTCTTCCTCATAGCATCACTGTTTCAGTGTAGTCGACTTCCATCATTCAACTGACCTCCCCAGATCATGTGATCCCAGGGACTCAGGCAGAAACCACAAGGCTATTTATGACCTAACCTCTGAAGACTCAAAAAGTCAATTCCATTACACTAAGGTCAGCACAGATTCAATAATTTTGAAAAACTTGTATCTGCCACCATGAGCCTGACAGCTTCTCAATACATAATAATTTTTCTGATGAGACCACTGTTGATAATTAACAACAAATATTGTGTTTTTGATATTTTGTATTTTATATGTCAACATTTGGAAGGTCTGCATAAGTCAATGAGTCAATATTTTTCAAATGACCAAATGCTTTGTGTTACAAAATTATGCAGGTGTAAACAATACTCTCAAAGTACAAAACAGACAAATGTGTTTTAATGTAACAAGGTACAAAAAAGTTAATACAGTTTCAGACTCTGCTTCAGAACTAATCTTTAAGAAACTGCCATTTGTCAAGTTCTGGTATAATTGCTATCAAAGAAAAGTATCAACAATTATTTGAAAAGTCTGTAAAATATTACTATATTTTCTAAATACATAAGTTTGTAAGGCCGAATTTTTGTTATATATTCCAGGATAGCATATTGGAATAGATAGAAGTCAAAAGAGGCTGTGAGAACTCAGCTGTCCTCTATTAAGCCAGATGTTGTAGAGATTTGCAAAAACATAAAACAGTGCCACTGCTCTTAATAAGAATTTTGTTTTGGAAAATACAGTCTTTATAATTATATGTTATTTATGTTAACACTTATGGAGTTTAAAAATATTTCATTTTAATATTATTATTTTAAGATTTTTATTTTCAGATTTGAACTTCCTATTTCTCAGCTCTAATTTTAAATATGGTATATAGAAATAATTGTAACCTGTAAATAGACAGAAGGTCTTTGAGGTCTTCAATAATTTATTATTACTTTTTAATTGTGGTAAAGTACAGATTACATAAAATTTACCATCTATTTTTAAGTGTACAGTTCAGGGGCCTTAAGTACATTCACATCATTGTAAAACCATCATCATCAATCTCCATAACACTTTTCATCTTGCAAAACTGAAACTCTCTACCAATTAAACAATAATTCCCCATTCTACCTCCTTCCAGACTCTGGCAACCAACATTCTTTCTGTCTCTATAAATTTGACTAACTTAGGTATTTTTTATTAGCAAAGTCATACTGTATTTGCTAGAAATTTGTTCATTTCTAGGAAATTTTCCATTTCTTCCTGTTTGTTCATTTGACTTTCATAAGTTGTTCACAGTAATCTTTTATGATTCTTTGTATTTCTGTGTTTTTCAGTTGTAAATTCTCCTTTTTCATTCTGATTTTATTGATGTGGACACTTGTTTTCTTGTTGAGTCTGGCTAGAGGTTTATAGATTTTGTTTATCTTTTTAAAGAACTGGCTCAGTTTCATTGATCTTTTCTTTTCTTTTCTTTTTTTTTAGTCTCTATGTATTCCATTTCATTGATTTCTGCTCTGATCTTTATGATTTCTTTCCTTCAACTAACTTGGGCTTTGTTTGTTCTTCTTTTTCTAGTTCCTTTAGGTGTAAAGTTTGTTTTTTTTTTTTATTTGAGATTTTCATGTTTCCTGAGGTAAGCTTGTACCACTGCAAACTTCTCTCTTAGAACATCTTTTGCTGCATCCTACAGATTTTGGATTTTGTGTTTTCATTTTCATTTGTCTCCAGGTATTTTTTTATTTCCTCTTTATTTCTTCAGTGATCCATTTGCTGTTTAGTAGCATATTAGTTAGCCTCCAGGTGTTTGTGTTTTCTGCATTTTTTTTCTTGTAGGTGATTTCAAGTCTCATAGCATTGTGGTTTGAAAAGATGCTTGCTAGATTTTAATTTTCTTAAATTTATCAAGGCTTGCTTCATGACCTAACATGTAACCTATCCTGGAGAATGTTTCATGCACACTTGAAAAGTATGTGTATTCTTCTGCTTTTGAATAAAGCCTATTTTCTCTAATGTGTTATTTAAGGCCAATGTTTCCTTGTTGATTTTCTATCTGTATGATCTGTCCAATGATGTAAGTGGGGTGTTAAATTCCCCTACTGTTATTGTGTTACTGTCAATTTTTCCCTTTATGTCTCTTAATATTTGCTTTATGTGTTTAGGTACTTAGGTTCTCCTTTGTTGTGTGCATATATATTCACAATTGTTATATCTTTTTGGATTGATCCCTTGATCATTATGTAATATCCGTCTTTATCTCTTGTTTGAGTCTTTGTTTCATAGTTTATTTTGTCTGCCATAGGTATTGTTATCCTGACTTTCTTTGGATTTCCATTTGCATGGAATACTGTTTTCCATCCCCTCATTTTCAGTCTGTGTGTGCATTTAGATCTGAAATGAGTTGCTTGTAGGTAGCATGTATATAGCTTTTGTTTTTGTGTTCATTCAGCCATTCTCTGTCTTTTAATTGTAACATTAATCCATTTACATTTAATTAGTGATATGTATGTCCTTTTTGCCATTTTGTTAAATGTTTTGGGTTACTTTGGTAGCTATTTTCAATTCATTTCTTCTTTTTTTCTCCTCTCTTGTGATTAGATGTTGATCTTTAGTGTTATATTTGGATTCCTTTCTCTTTTTTGTGTGTCTCTCATAGAATTTTGGTTTGTGGATACCATGAAGTTTATATATAGTTATATATATGCGTGTTTTAAGTTTCTTATCTCTTTTTTTAAATATTTATTTACTTATTTATTTTAGGCTGTGTTGAGTGTTGCAGTGCACAGTCTTCTCATTGCGGTGGCTTCTTTTGCTGTGGAGCACTGGCTCTAGGCGCACGGCTTCAGTAGTTATGACACATGGGCTCAATAGTTGTGGCTCACGGGCTCTAGAGTGCAGGCTCAGTAGTTGTGGCACACAGGCTTAGTTGCTCTGTGGCACGTGGAATCTTCCTGGACTTGGGATCAAACCTGTGTCCCCTGCATTGACAGGCAGATTCTCAACCACTGCACCACCAGGGAAGCCCCCTTATCTCTTAACTTCAAATGCATTTTAACAGCCCTGCATTTGTGCTCTGTCCTCCTCACAATTACTATTTTGACATCATATTTTACATCTAATTGCTTTGTGTATCCTTTAACTACTTATTGTGAATGTTGATGATTTTACTACTTTTGTCTTTTAACTTTCCTACTAGCTTTGTATGCTTTTGGGTTTCTACCTTTACTATATACTTGCCTTTTTTGATGATTTTTTCCTTACATAATTTTCATGTCTGTAGTTGTGGCCTTTTCTTTTTCACTTAGAGAAGTTCATTTAACATTTCCTATAAAGTTGGTTCGGTGGTGCTGAACTCTATTAGCTTTTGCCTTTCTGTAAAACTTTTGATCTCTCCATCAAATCTGAATGAGAGCCTTGCTGGGTAGAGTATTTTGGGTTGTAGGTCTTTCCTTTTCATCACTTTAAATGTATTGTGGCCCTATCTTCTGGCCTGCAGAGTTTCTGCTGAAAAGTCAGTGCATAGCCTTATGGGAATTCCCTTGGATGTTATTTGTTGCTTTTCCCTTCCTGCTTTTGATATTCTCCATCTTTAATTTTTGCCATTTTAATTAAAATGTGTCTTGGTCTGTTCCTCTTTGGGTTAATCCTGTTTCGGAATGTCTGTGCTTCCTGGACTTAGGTATCAGTTTCCTTTCCCAAGTTAGGGAGGTTTTCAGGTATTATGCTTTCAAATATGTTCTCAGCCCCTTTCTCTCTCTTTTCTTTTTCTGGGACCCATATAATGTGAATGTTAGTATCATTAATATTATCACAGAAGTCTCTTAAACTGTCCTTATTTATTTTCATTCTTTTTCTTTTTTTCTGTTCAGTGTCAGTAATTTCTACTACTCTGTCATCCATCTCTCTGATCCATTCCTCTGTATCATTTAGCCTATGGTCGACTCCTTCTACTGTATTTTTCATTTCAGTTACTATATTCTTCATCTCTGTTTCGTTGTTCTTGATATTTTCCAACTCTTTGTTAAAAATATCTAACTTCGGGGGGACCTTGAAGATGGCGGAAGAGTAAGACGCGGAGATCGCCTTCCTCCCCACGGATACACCAGAAATACATCTACACGTGGAACAACTCCTACAGAACACCTACTGAAGGCTGGCAGAAGACCTCAGACCTCCCAAAAGGCAAGAAACTCCCCACGTACCTGGGTAGGGCAAAAGAAAAAAAGAAAAAACAGAGACAAAAGAATAAGGACGGCACCTGCGCCAGTGGGAGGGAGCTGTGAAGGAGGAAAAGTTTCCACACACTAGGAAGCCCCTCCGCGGGCGGAGACTGCGGGAGGCGGAGGGGGGGGCTTCGGGACCGAGGAGTAGTGCACAGCGACGGGTGCGGAGGGCAAAGCGGGGAGATTCCCGCACAGAGGATCGGTGCCGACCGGCACTCACCAGCCCGAGAGGCTTGTCTGCTCACCCGCCCGGGCGGGCGGGGCTGCGAGCTGAAGCTCGGGTTTCGGTTTTGGACGGAGCGCAGGGAGAGGACTGGGGTTGGCGGCTTGAACATAGCCTGAAGGGGTTAGTGCAACACGACTAGCCGGGAGGGAGTTCGGGGAAAAGCCTGCACCTGCCGAAGAGGCAAGAGACTTTTTCTTCCCTCTTTGTTTCCTGGTGCGCGAGGAGAGGGGTTTAAGAGCGCTGCTTAAAGGAACTCCAGAGACGGGCGCGAGCCGCGGCTAAAAGCGCGAACCCCAGAGACGGGCGCGAGCCGCGGCAAAAAGCGCGAACCCCAGAGACGGGCACGAGCCGCGGCTAAAAGCGCGGACCCAGAGACGGGCGGGAGACGCTAAGGCTGCTGCTGCCGCCACCAAGGGGCCTGTGTGCGAGCACAGGTCACTCTCCACACCCCTCTTCTGCGGAGCCTGTGCAGCCCGCCACTGCCAGGTTCCCGGGAACCAGGGACAACTTCCCCGGGAGAACGCACGGCGGGCCTCAGGCTGGTGCAACGTCACGCCGGCCTCTGCCGCAACGTCACGCCGCCTCTGACGCCGCAGGCCCGCCCCGCACGCAGTGCCCCTCCTTCCCCCCCCTCACCCCCGGCCTGAGTAAGCCTGAGCCCCCGAATCAGCGGCTCCTTTAACCCCGTCCTGTCTGAGCAAAAAACAGACGCCCTCCAGCGACCTACACGCAGAGGCAGGGCCAAATCCAAAGCTGAGCTCCTGTGAGCTGTGAGAACAAAGAAGAGAAAGGGAAATCTTTCCCAGCAGCCTCAGAAGCAGAGGATTAAAGCTCCACAATCAACTTGATATACCCTGCATCTGTGGAATACCTGAATAGACAAGGAATGATCCCAAATTGAAGAGGTGGAATTTAGGAGCGAGATCTATGATTTTTTTCCCTTCTCCTCTTTTTGTGAATATGTACGTGTATGCTTATGTGTGACATCTTGTCTGTATACTCTTGCTTCCACCATTTGTCCTAGGGCTCTATCCGTCCATGGTTTTTAAAAAAAAAAAAATTTTTTTCTCAATAATTAATTTTAATTGTAATAACTTTATTATACTTTACCGTCGTTCCTTCTTTCTTTCTTTCTTTCTTTCCGTCCTTCCCTCCTTTAGACAACGAATCACCCCAAATTGAGGAGGTGGTCTCTGAGAGCAAGATTTATGATTTTTCCCCCTTTACCTCTTTTTGTGAAGGTGTATGTGTATGCTTCTGTATAAGATTTTCTCTGTATAGCTTTGCTTCCAACATTTGTCCTAAGGTTCTATCCGTCCCTCTTTTTTTTTTTTTCTAAATATTTTTTAATTCAATAACTATATTATACTTTATTTTATTTTTACTGTATCTTCTTTCTTTCTGTCTTTTTTCCTTCTTTCCCTCCTTCCTTCCTTCCTTCCTTCCTCCCTCCCTCCCTCCTTTCTTTCCTTCTTTGCTTCTTTCTTCCTTCCTTCCTTTCCTCCTTTCCTTCTTTCTTTCCTCATACTTCTACTAATTCTCTCTACTTTTCTCCCTTTTATTCTGAGCCGTGTGGATGAAAGGCTCTTGGTGCTCCAGCCAGGAGTCAGGGCTCTGCCTCTGAGGTAGGAGAGCCAACTTCAGGACACTGGTCAACAAGAGACCTCCCAGCTCCACATAATATTAAACGGTGGAAATCTCCCAGTGACCTCCATCTTAACACCAGCACCCAGCTTCACTCAACGACCAGCAAGCCACAGTGCTAGACAACCTATGCCAAACAACTAGCAAAACAGGAACACAACCCCACCCATTAGCAGAGAGGCTGCCTAAAATCATAATAAGGCCACAGACACCCCAAAACACACCACCAGACGTGAACCTGCCCACTAGAGAGACAAGATCCAGCCTCATCCACCACAACACAGGCACTAGTCCCCTCCACCAGGAAGCCTACACAACCCACTGAAACAACCTTAGCCACTGGAGACAGACATCAAAAACAACGGGAACTACGAACGTGCAGCCTGCAAAAAGGAGACCCCAAACACAGTAAGATAAGCAAAATGAGAAGACAGAAAAACACACAGCAGATGAAGGAGCAAGATAAAAATGCACCAGACCTAACAAATGAAGAGGAAATAGGCAGTCTACCTGAAAAAGAATTCAGAATAATGATAGTAAGGATGATCCGAAATCTTGGAAGTAGAATGGACAAAATGCAAGAAGCAGTTAACAAGGACCTAGAAGAAATAAAGGTGAAACAAGCAATGATGAACAACGCAATAAATGAAATTAAAAGTACTCTAGATGGGATCAATAACAGAATAACTGAGGCAGAAGAACGGATAAGTGACCTGGAAGATAAAATAGTGGAAATAACTACTGCAGAGCAGAATAAAGAAAAAAGAATGAAAAGAACTGAGGACAGTCTCAGAGACCTCTGGGACAACATTAAACGCACCAACATTCGAATTATAGGGGTTCCAGAAGAAGAAGAGAAAAAGAAAGGGACTGAGAAAATATTTGAAGAGATTATAGTTGAAAACTTCCCTAATATGGGAAAGGAAATAGTTAATCAAGTCCAGGAAGCACAGAGAGTCCCATACAGGATAAATACAAGGAGAAATACGCCAAGACACATATTAATCAAACTGTCAAAAATTAAATACAAAGAAAGCATATTAAAAGCAGCAAGGGAAAAACAGCATATAACACACAAGGGAATCCCCATAAGGTTAACAGCTGATCTCTCAGCAGAAACCCTACAAGCCAGAAGGGAGTGGCAGGACATACTGAAAGTGATTAAGGAGAAAAACCTGCAACCAAGGCTATTCTACCCAGCAAGGATCTCATTCAGATTTGATGGAGAAATTAAAACCTTTACAGACAAGCAAAAGCTGAGAGAGTTTAGCACCACCAAACCAGCTTTACAGCAAATGCTAAAGGAACTTCTCTAGACAAGGAACACAAGAGAAGGAAAAGACCTATAATAACGAACCCAAAACAATTAAGAAAATGGGAATAGGAACATACATATCGATAATTACCTTAAATGTAAATGGACTAAATGCTCCCACCAAAAGACACAGATTGGCTGAATGGATACAAAAACAAGACCCTTATATATGCTGTCTACAAGAGACCCACTTCAGACCTAGAGACACATACAGACTGAAAATAAGGGGATGGAAAAAGATATTCCATGCAAATGGAAACCAAAAGAAAGCTGGAGTAGCAATTCTCATATCAGACAAAATAGACTTTAAAATAAGGACTATTACAAGAGACAAAGAAGGACACTACATAATGATAAAGGGATCGATCCAAGAAGAAGATATAACAATTGTAAATATTTATGCACCCAACATAGGAGCACCTCAATACATAAGGCAAATACTAACAGCCATAAAAGGGGAGATTGACAGTAACACATTCATAGTAGGGGACTTTAACACCCCACTTTCACCCATGGACAGATCATCCAAAATGAAAATAAATAAGGAAACACAAGCTTTAAATGATACATTAAACAAGATGGACTTAATTGATATTTATAGGACACTCCATCCAAAAACAACAGAATACACATTTTTCTCAAGTGCTCATGGAACATTCTCCTGGATAGACCATATCTTGGGTCACAAATCAAGCCTTGGTAAATTTAAGAAAATTGAAATTGTATCAAGTATCTTTTCTGACCACAACGCCATGAGACTAGATATCAATTACAGGAAAAGATCTGTAAAAAATACAAACACATGGAAGCTAAACAATACACTACTTAATAATGAAGTGATCACTGAAGAAATCAAAGAGGAAATAAAAAAATACCTAGAAACAAATGACAATGGAGACACAACGACCCAAAACCTATGGGATGCAGCAAAAGCAGTTCTAAGGGGGAAGTTTATAGCAATACAAGCCCACCTTAAGAAGCAGGAAACATCTCGAATAAACAACCTAACCTTGCACCTCAAGCAATTAGAGAAAGAAGAACAAAAAAACCCCAAAGCTAGCAGAAGGAAAGAAATCATAAAAATCAGATCAGAAATAAATGAAAAAGAAATGAAGGAAACGATAGCAAAGATCAATAAAACTAAAAGCTGGTTCTTTGAGAAGATAAACAAAATAGATAAACCACTAGCCAGACTCATCAAGAAAAAAAGGGAGAAGACTCAAATCAATAGAATTAGAAATGAAAAAGGAGAAGTAACAACTGACACTGCAGAAATAAAAAAAATCATAAGAGATTACTACAAGCAACTCTATGCCAATAAAATGGACAATCTGGAAGAAATGGACAAATTCTTAGAAATGCACAACCTGCCAAGACTGAATCAGGAAGAAATAGAAAATATGAACAGACCAATCACAAGCACTGAAATTGAAACTGTCATTAAAAATCTTCCAACAAACAAAAGCCCAGGACCAGATGGCTTCACAGGTGAATTCTATCAAACGTTTAGAGAAGAGCTAACACCTATCCTTCTCAAACTCTTCCAAAATATAGCAGAGGGAGGAACACTCCCAAATTCCTTCTACGAGGCCACCATCACCTTGATACCAAAACCAGACAAGGATGTCACAAAAAAAGAAAACTACAGGCCAATATCACTGATGAACATAGATGCAAAAATCCTCAACAAAATACTAGCAAACAGAATCCAAGAGCACATTAAAAGGATCATACACCATGATCAAGTGGGGTTTATTCCAGGAATGCAAGGATTCTTCAATATACGCAAATCTATCAATGTGATAAACCATATTAACAAATTGAAAGAGAAAAACCATATGATCATCTCAATAGATGCAGAGAAAGCTTTTGACAAAATTCAACACCCATTTATGCTAAAAACCCTGCAGAAAGTAGGCATAGAGGGAACTTTCCTCAACATAATAAAGGCCATATATGACAAGCCCACAGCAAACATCATCCTCAATGGTGAAAAACTGAAAGCATTTCCACTAAGATCAGGAACAAGACAAGGTTGCCCACTCTCACCACTCTTATTCAACATAGTTTTGGAAGTTTTAGCCACAGCAATCAGAGAAGAAAAGGAAATAAAAGGAATCCAAATCGGAAAAGAAGAAGTAAAGCTGTCACTGTTTGCAGATGACATGATACTATACATAGAGAATCCTAAAGATGCTACCAGAAAACTACTAGAGCTAATCAATGAATTTGGTATAGTAGCAGGATACAAAGTTAATGCACAGAAATCTCTGGCATTCCTATATACTAATGATGAAAAATCTGAAAGTGAAATCAAGAAAACACTCCCATTTACCATTGCAACAAAAAGAATAAAATATCTAGGAATAAACCTACCTAAGGAGACGAAAGACCTGTATGCAGAAAATTATAAGACACTGATGAAAGAAATTAAAGATGATACAAATAGATGGAGAGATATACCATGTTCTTGGATGGGAAGAATCAACATTGTGAAAATGACTCTACTACCCAAAGCAATCTACAGATTCAATGCAATCCCTATCAAACTACCACTAGCATTTTTCACAGAACTAGAACAAAAAATTTTGCAATTTGTATGGAAACACAAAAGACCCCGAATAGCCAAAGCAATCTTGAGAACGAAAAAAGGAGCTGGAGGAATCAGGCTCCCTGACTTCAGACTATACTACAAAGCTACAGTAATCAAGACAGTATGGTACTGGCACAAAAACAGAAATATAGATCAATGGAACAGGATAGAAAGCCCAGCGATAAACCCACGCACATATGGACACCTTATCTTTGATAAAGGTGGCAGGAATGTACAGTGGAGAAAGGACAGCCTCTTCAATAAATGGTGCTGGGAAAACTGGACAGGTACATGTAAAAGTATGAGATTAGATCACTCCCTAACACCATACACAAAAATAAGCTCAAAATGGATTAAAGACCTAAATGTAAGGCCAGAAACTATCAAACTCTTAGAGGAAAACATAGGCAGAACACTCTATGACATAAATCACAGCAAGATCCTTTCTGACCCACCTCCTAGAGTAATGGAAATAAAAACAAAAATAAACAAATGGGACCTAATGAAACTTCAAAGCTTTTGGACAGCAAAGGAAACCATAATCAAGACCAAAAGACAACCCTCAGAATGGGAGAAAATATTTGCAAATGAAGCAACTGACAAAGGTTTAATCTCCAAAATTTACAAGCAGCTCATGCAGCTCAATAACAAAAAAACAAACAACCCAATCCAAAAATGGGCAGAAGACCTAAATAGACATTTCTCCAAAGAAGATATACAGAATGCCAACAAACACATGAAAGAATGCTCAACATCATTAATCATTAGAGAAATGCAAATCAAAACTACAATGAGATATCATCTCACACCAGTCAGAATGGCCATCATCAAAAAATCTAGAAACAATAAATGCTGGAGAGGGTGTGGAGAAAAGGGAACACTCTTGCACTGCTGGTGGGAATGTGAATTGGTTCAGCCACTATGGAGAACAGTATGGAGGTTCCTTAAAAAACTACAAATAGAATTACCATATGACCCAGCAATCCCACTACTGGGCATATACCCTGAGAAAACCAAAATTCAAAAAGAGTCATGTACCAAAATGTTCATTGCAGCTCTATTTACAATAGCCCGGAGATGGAAACAACCTAAGCGCCCATCATCGGATGAATGGATAAAGAAGATGTGGCACATATATACAATGGAATATTACTCAGCCATAAAAAGAAACGAAATTGAGCTATTTGTAATGAGGTGGATAGACCTAGAGTCTGTCATACAGAGTGAAGTAAGTCAGAAAGAAAAAGACAAATACCGTATGCTAACGCATATATATGGAATTTAAGGGGAAAAAAAATGTCATGAAGAACCTAGGGGTAAGACAGGAATAAAGATGCAGACCTACTGGAGAACGGACTTGAGGATATGGGGAGGGGGAAGGGTGAGCTTTGACAGGGTGAGAGAGAGTCATGGACATATACACACTAACAAACGTAGTAAGGTAGATAGCTAGGGGGAAGCAGCCGCAAGGCACAGGGATATTAGCTCGGTGCTTTGTGACAGCCTGGAGGGGTGGGATAGGGAGAGTGGGAGGGAGGGAGACGCAAGAGGGAAGACATATGGGAACATATGTATATGTATAACTGATTCACTTTGTTATAAAGCAGAAACTAACACACAATTGTAAAGCAATTATACCCCAATAAAGATGTTTAAAAAAAAAAAATATCTAACTTCTCTCTCTGTGCATCCATTCTTCTCCCAAGTTCTTTTATTATCTTTACAATCATTACCTTAATCTTTTTCTTTGGCAGATTGCCTATCTGCACTTCACTTAGTTCTGGGGTTTTATCTTGTTCCTTCATTTGGAACATGTTCGCCTATTGCTTCATGTTGCCTATTTTATTTCTATGAATCTGATAGGTTGATTACATTTCCTGATATTGGAGAAGTGGCCTTTTGTAGGAAACATCCTTTGTCTCCCAGCAGTACACTCCCCTTTTGTCACCAGAGCTATATGTTTTAAGGGTACCCCCTCTGTGGGCTACCTGTGTACTTCTGTTGTGGTGAGCAGACTACTTTGGGCAGTCTGGTAGGCTTGGTTGGATCCCAGTCTTGTTGGTTGCCAGGTCCTTCCTTGTGCAGAGACTGCCAGTCACTGGTTGGCTTGACTGGGTCTGGAGGTGGCTGGCTGAAGAACCCTGGGGTCCCCAGGGCTGGTGCTGGCTCACTGTTGGGTGGAGTCAGGGTCCAGCAGATCCCAGGGTTGGTTCCCACCCACTGGTGGAGGAAACCAGGTCCTGGGGCTAGTGGTGGCCCACTGACAGACAGCCATGTCCTGGGGTCTGACTACAGGGCCCAGGGGTCCCAAAGCTGTTATCAGAATTCTAATGAATGAGGCCAGTTCTTGACACAGCTGGCTGCAGGCTCCATGGTGTCCCAAAGCTTGTGTTGACCTGCTGGTGTCAAGGCCATGGCTTATCTTGTCCCAGGGCTGGTGCTGGCCTGCTGATGGGTGGGATAGGTCTTTGGGCTACAGCACTGAGGTTTTCCTGTGGCTGATGTCTGCCTGCTGGTGGGTGACGTTGGTCCCAAAGCTAGAGCAGGCTCACTGGTGAGTGTAGCCAGAGCTCAGCTGGTCCCAGCCCAGGTGCTGGCTTGTTGGTAGTTGGACTGTGTCCACAGTCTGCAGAGCTGTCATTGTCCTGAGGCTCTTCTTCTAATTCTTTTGGATATATACCCAGAGTGGAATTACTGGATTACATGACAAATTTATTTTTAATATTTAAAGAAATGTCATACTGTTTTTCATACTGTCTACACCATTTTACATTCCCAGTAAAAAGTGTACAGGGTTTCAATTTCGCCACATCCTTGCCAACACTTTTTATTATTATTATTTTTTAAGTAGCAATTTTAATGAGTGTGAAGTTGTATTTCATTGTGGTTTTGATTTGTATTTCCCTGATGATTAGTGATTTTGAGCATCTTTTGATGGCTTATAGGTGATTTATACATCTTCTTTAGAAAAATGAATTTCCCCCCACAGGGTTGTTTGTTTTTTGTTGTTGATTTGTAGTAGTTCTGTGTATATCCCAGATATCAACTCCTTATCAGATATATTGTTTTTAAATATTTTCTCCCATTCTGTGGGTTGCCTTTTCACTCTGTTCATTGTGTCCTTTGATACATAGATTTAAAAAGTTGATGTAGTGCAGTTTATCATTTTTTTGTTTTGTTGCCTATGCTTTTGGTGTCATATCCAAGAAATTATTGTTAAATCCAATGTCATGATTTTTTTCCTCTGTTTTCTTCTAAGAGTTTTCCACTTTGTAGTCTTATATTTATGTTTTTGATCCATTTTGATTTAATTTTTGTATATGGTGTAAGGCAATAGTCTAAATTAATCATTTCATTTAAATATCTAGTTTTCCCAGAACAATTTGTAAAAAGACAGAACTTTCACCTACTGAATGGCCTTAACACCCTTGTCCAAAATCATTTGATGATATATGTAAGGGTTAATGGGATCTCTATTCTATTCCATTGTCTCTCTTTAAGCCAGTATCCCACTCCTTTGATTACTGAAATTTAACAGTGAAGGTATCCAGAATATACTACTGTTTACTGTGTCAAATATAAAAAAAAATATTTTAAGATGAAGACATTTGAGATTCAACAGGTGCAGAAAGATTTTCTGGAGCTTCCCTTATTTTACTAGAGACAGAAAGTTCTGTATGAGAGGCTGCCATAAAGCCTCTCTGGAGAGTTTTATCCCTATCTCTAATTATTGATCAAGATACTTCTCTTGTGCACTTCTATATGAATATAATAAATTTTATCTTTTCTTCTGTTAATCTATCTTTTGACAGTTCAATACACAGATCCCAACTGATTGAGCATAAGAAGGTACAAGAAAAGTTTTTCCTTCACAGGAGTAAGTTTGGAAATCATAAAGTGTGAGACCTCCAACTTTTTGGTTTTTTCAGTACTGTTTTATCCCTTGGGGTCCTTGAGATTTTATATGAATTTTAGGATGAATTTTTCTATTTCTGAAAAAATGTCTTTTGAACTTTGATAGGGATTGCATTGAATCTGTAGACTGCTTTATGTAGTATTTACACTGTAACAGTATTAAGTCTTCCAATTCATGAACAGGACATGTCTTTCCACTTAATGATATTTCCATTTAATAATTTTGTTTTAATTTTTTAAGTAACATTTTATAGTTTTCAGTGTACAAGGTTTTCATCTCTGGTTAAGTTTACTCCTAACTATTTTATTATTTTTGATGCTATTGTTAATGGAATTTTTTCTTAATTTTTTTGGATTAGTCATTGTTAGTGCATAGATATTTGCATATTGATTTTGTATCCTTCAACTTTTTTGAATATATTAGTTCTACTAGTTTTGTGGAATCTTTAGAGTTTTATACATATAAGATTTCTATTGTTTGTGAACAGATATTTTATGTCTTCTTTCCAAATTTAGATGTATTTTATTTATTTTTCTTGCATAATTGCTCTGGCTAGGACTTACAGTACTATGGTGAATAGAAGGAGTACTCAATAATTCGAAAATAATTTTTTTTTTTTTACAGTACACAGGCCTCTCACTGTTGTGGCCTCTCCTGTTGCAGAGCACAGGCTCCAGACGCACAGGCTCAGCAGCCATGGCTCACGGGCCTAGCCACTCCACGACATGTGGGATCTTCCTGGACCGGGGCACGAACCCATGTCCCCTGCATCAGCAGGCAGACTCTCAAATACTGCGTCACCAGGGAAGCCCTCAAAAAGAATTTTTAAGACCAAAACTCTTGAGAGTTGAAGAGGAGGAGAATATAATCTTAAAAAGAAAAAAAAATTATCTGTCTGCCCCCTCAACCTTAATGATCTTCTCTTTTAACAAAGTAAATCTTATTTTCTTAGCTTCATGGTTTTAGTTCTTTTCTGTAAAATTTAACCTAAGAGAGTGTGGTTGTGAATAATTAGCAAATGTTAAATGAAAATTTACCTTTCTTGGGGCTTCCCTGGTGGCACTGTTGTTGAGAGTCCGCCTGCCGATGCAGGGGACACGGGTTTGTGCTCCAGTTTGGGAAGATCCCACATGCTGCGGAGTGGCTAGGCCCGTGAGCCATGGCCGCTGAGCCTGCGCGTTTGGAACCTGTGCTCCACAATGGAAGATGCCACAACAGTGAAAGGCCTGCATACCGAAAAAAAAAATTACCTTTCTTTCATCATGTGTACTAACATTGATTATTTAAAAGTGTATAAATTGTACCATAATATTAAATACAAGATCTTAAACCATACTCCTGAGATACTTTTCAGTTCTATGAGAAAATCTATGCCCATCCCTTTAAATTTATTTTTTGGCTTTCTCTTTCTGGAAGTAAAATTTCCCTCTTCAAACTCTGCTTTTAGCTGTTTCTCCTAAATGGATTTATCATGTATAATGTCTCTTAATGGCTTGTATTTGAAAGCCTCAACTATTTGTTGCTAATGTACTTATTTTGTAAGTTCTCTATGGTGAAGGTCATAATGTGCCTTATAAAGTAAAATGAAAAGGAAACATTGTCATAATAGCATATTTCAATAAGTATAGCTCTCTTTTTGATGTGTTTCTTTCAAGTGGGGAACTATCGTAGAAACTATTTTATAAGGAGTCATGGCAACTGATGGACACTACCAATACTCACAAATTCACTTGAAAAATATCCATATTAGCAGTTTTATGCCACAGTGTTATAGGAAGGCTATATTTATGCCAGAGTGTAATAGGATGGCCAGTTTGCAGTTAAGCACAAAATCTACCAGTATCCTGACCTTAAACAGAGTGCACCAAAAGGAAAATCCACGCTAGAGAGAGTACCAGCAATATTGAGTGAAGACAAGACTGTTGTCTTCTTTTTGTTCACCAACTTAACTGTGTATGTGTTAATTTGTTTGCACTTTATTTTTATATTTGTGGACTATTAATTTCAAAATAGATGAATCATTTCCTAAGGCATGTTCCCACTCCCTTAGAAAAAAGAAAATATTTACACGCTATGGAGATAAATACTAAATAATGATGTTTATATTTTAGGTATTTTTGAGCTGAATTATTTTCTTAGTCATATGGAGTCACTATAACATGTTACCGTAGACTGGGTGGCTAAAACAACGAACATTTATTTCTCACAATTCTTGTGTCTGGGAAGTCCAAGAGCAAAGTGCTAGCTGATTTGGTGTCTGATGAGAACCCTCTTCTTGGTTGGCAGACATCCTTCTTCTTGCTGTATACTCGCATAGAAAATGGGTTCTGGTCTGCTCCTCTGCTCACAAGGTGACTAATCTTATCATGTGGGTTCCACCCTCATGACCTCATCTAAACCTAATTACCTCCTAAAGGCCCCACCTCCAAATGTTGTTACATTGAGACTTAGGGCTTCAACATGAATACTGAGGGGACAAAAACATTCAGTCCATAGCAATTATCAATATGTTAACAGATATAAAATAAGAAGATCCATTTATATTGTATTATTATAATCATATATATATAGAAAAGACTGATTAAATTTGAGCATATGATATGTTGAAAATATTGCCTTACACTTAAAATTGGACAGAAGTTATTCTTGGGTGTCCAAGGCATTGCCTAGCAAATCCTCTGGGGATTATTTAACTTAAGCAGAGTTTTAAGTTTTTGATTGATTTTTGTATTCACTACGTTATTTCCTATTTTGTAGGGGTAGAAGTTATCTTGTAGACAACTAATAGTAATACATATAATTTTTTATCTAAGCTATGCAAATGGATTTTGCTCAGTAAAAATACATTCAATTGTCACTTGGAAGGAAAATACATATTATTGTCCTATACGATATAAACCAATTTGCATGTATTAGCAAATTTATTTCAGTATTCCTACAGATTATGTGCCTTTAAGTGTTTCTTTGAACCAGTTTTAATATATTACTGGTTATCTAATTAACTAAAGTATTAAATAACAATTTTTGACAAATGTTCATTTTACACTTGCATATGAGTTGTCTTCAAATTTCTGAAAACTGTACTTTAGCAGATATATAAAACATATACTGAATGGAATGGTCTCACTCAGGCACTATTCTGTGTGGGGTGGTGCTTTCCTGGTCTGTTCATTCTTTCCATCAGAATCATAAGTGTAATTGCCAGTTGAGTCCTTTCAGTTGTGATATCTATTTAAAAATGACTAACGTGATTCTTTTACTTGTTGTTTATATAAAATCCAAAAAGAATTATAAAAGAATGTCTAAGTACATGGTACAGGAACAAAACAATTTTGTATAAAATATATTTAATAATTAACTTATTTATCCAACTATATACATGACAAATTTTAAATAAATATAACTTCGAGTCTTTTAAATATGGTTAAAGGACATGTTGTTTTTTTGTTTTGTTTTTTTTTTTTGCGGTACGCGGGCCTCTCACTGTTGTGGCCTCTCCCTTTGAGGAGCACAGGCTCTGGACGCGCAGGCTCAGCGGCCATGGCTCACGGGCCTAGCTGCTCTGAGGCATGTGGGATCTTCCCGGACTGGAGCACGAACCTGTGTCCCCTGCATCGGCAGGCGGACTCTTAACCACTGTGCCACCAGGGAAGCCCAGGGACATGGTTTTATACTGGTTTTCTGTGGATTCTCCTTTTGAGATCCTGGCTTTGTGGTGTTCACTTATCATCTTCTGTGCCCCAATACATTCCAAGTTCCATAATGTTAAAATGAGCATGACCTTGCATCTGGGGTTTTATATTAATCACAGAATATTTTCAGGATATCTGTCTGCAATTGCTTCAAGTCAAGAATTTGTCAAAGAATTGTAACTGTATTTTGATATATCTGGGCTATATTGGGGGAGAAGAAAAACAAAACAAATGATAAGTTATTGGCTGTTAAAGGATTTCTGTATAGAAGGTGCTTAGGTAGGTATGAAGCACTCAGACAGGAAGGAAGCTAAGAAATTTTTTATTGACACTACACTTGCAGGGCAAGAAGACTCTTTCTATTGACATTATTTATTTTGAATAAGTATGGAAGGACTATTGTGTTTATGGGGAGAACTCCCTAAGCCAGTCTTTAGTACTGCTACTGAATAAAATGTACTGTGATCCAAATGATGCACACTGGTTAGTTTTCAAGATAAAAATACTATACTGAAAAGAGCACCTGATTTGACATTCTGGCTCAGCCATCTATTAGTAACATTTTCTAAATTAAATCAATTAACCTAATTCTTAGTTTTCTGAATCTGTAAAAACTGACTTAATAGTCTGTGCCTACCTCATAGCATTATTGTAAGATCATATATATGTGACAACAAATTTGTAACTAAAATTTTTCTGTATAAATTTAAATACAGTAAATAGGTCAGGTTGAGAAGTTACTTTAAAATAGCTACAGAAACTGATTTCTTTCTCCCTTTATAATTAATAAATTCACTACAACCAAAATAAAATTTTAATTTTATTTAGGTTTACTATTTTCTAGATCCTGCGTGAATTTTGTCCGGGAATTTTGCTCTAAGATTCCTTCCCCACACTATGCCTGCATCTCTTTTTCCTCAAAGTCTTTGTTGTTAGAAATGAAAAGGAAAATCTCTCAATGGGTTTAAGACATCTTCAAAGATATTATTTTTGTCATTCTCTATGTTTAGTGAAGGTGATTTCAATACAAGCTTTTAGACCAGGCCAGAGCTTTTCACCACTTATCTCCAACTCCCTCTTTTTTCATTCTTTATTGTGATAAAAGTAGTTGCTGTGATGGGGAAGGGATAGTGGAAAGGGTATGATGGCAGGTAAACTCACCTTGAGATAGTGAAGTCCTTCTTGCTGAATATTTTCACAGTAATAATACACACTCATTGTTGGAGTATTAGGAAATTGTAAATCTAAGTACAGATTTTGTAAAGACAGAACCTCTGCAAATAGTGTTACCACATTTAGTGAATAATAATGTGGGGTGCTCAGTTAAATTTGATTCGCAGATAAAGAGTGAATAATATTTTTAGTCTAAGCATATCTAAAATATTTCATGAGATGTACTCATGACTAAAATATTATACACTATTTATCTGAAGTACAAATTTAATCAGCAGTCTGTATTTCATCTGGTATTTCTACCAGCAATCTATGAAGTAAAGAATTTTCCAGAAGAGGGCACTGTTCAAAACCCAGCATTAACCTTCATTGGGTTTAGTACATGCCCATCAAATTTTACTGACGAGAGTATGATTAGGCCAGGAAACGTTCTGAAGGGGCTAATCCTAGTACGCTGGTGACAGTTGAAAGAAGATTCCGCCATTTGGTAAGAGGACAGGGAGTGTGAAAACATTATAATCTACTGGTTTAACTAGTATATAATACTTACTATCTTGGCAATAACTGATGATACTAGGTGAACTAACTGATATTTAATAAAGAAGTGAGGCTATTATTTACCACCTGTTTAGTGTAAACCTTCATAGACCAAGAAAAGGAAATGGCACAAGCGAGAATAATTTGCTGAAAAGATTGATGGGCTTAAAATTTTTAGTGAGGGTTAAAGCAATGCAGACCAAGCCTTTATGTGCTCTTTGTAGCTTAGGCTGGAATCTTAGGACCAAATTAAATAAAATTTCTGTAGGGTGTAGACACCAGGCAAAGATAGACAGAAATATCTGAGGAGAATTTTTTGGAGACTAAACATTGAAGATGAACTGGGTTACACATAAAATTTAAACTCAACATTCCCTAAAAAATTGCTGTTCTTGGTAATGGTATTAAGCAAGAAATGTAAGTACTGTTTAGCTATATTCCTCAGAGAAAAAAGATCTCCTAAATATGTGACCTGATTTTTACATTTTTCCCCATAAGGTTTCCCCATAGAAAGGTTTCCCCATAGAAACCTTTAGTGTTTCTATGGTTTCTTAGAAAATTTTCCTCTGAAAAACATTGATTTTAGGAATTTCACAAAATCTCTTCTAAGGTTAGATTTTAAAATGCCTGAAACAGTTCCAGCAAGAAGAGTTGAGAATTCTGGGAAGAATATCACTTTGCCTTACCCTGAATCTATTTCTATACACAATGATATTGCTATACTAAATATTCCTAGGCCAAGATATAGTGATCTTACAAATATTTTTAAACGTGGCTGTAAGTGGCCTCAGTAGATGAGTGAATGCATTTTAGATTTTCTTATATTGTTCTCCTAAATGTAGAAAATTAAATCTATGTAAAACTCTACTTATATAAGACAAAGCATATTGGTGAGTTAAATTATAAAGTTCATAATTATTTAGTTTGTATAATGGTTTCCTTAAAATCAATTAAAAGTACTTATAGTTAAGACAAATTCTCAAATGCAGATGTAAGCCTTTGCTGCTTGATTGTGTCAGTCTTTTGGCAAAGCTTTTTCCTAAGTGTTGTGGTTTATTTGGTTCTCTCTTTAATGATATATAAAATATATTTAGACCTAAGCTGTTTTAGTGGCTCTCATTTTTTTCCTGAGGCCTTATATGTTATACCATAAGGCCTTATACATTATACTATAAGAAATATGTGTCAACAATTGCTGATATTTGTTGTGGTTGATAAAGAGAAGTGCTAGAGAGTAGAATTTAAAACAAAGGCAGCTGACTTTGCAGACACCACAGTGTGGAGAAAGTTTTAATCACTGTTTTTGACTACACAATGTGTGAAGCTTACCAACAAATGTAAAATATTTCTCGTGCTATTTTAATAAATTATGTTAAGAAAGTTTTTCTACTTAGAAGACATATATCTTTTAGTTTCTTTAACAGATATATTTAGAAACTTTAGGAGATTTATGATATTGAGAGAGATATCTTTGGTTCTTATGTTTCTTAAGGCAGATTTTCAATATTCTTTGGTTGGCATTGGAGTATCATTAGAATGAACTTCAAAATGAACCCATTTAATCCCAAGCCTGGCCGGTTAAGAAGGTGAAGAAAAAGCACTTCCTTTGTGGTTGAAAAAGAGGTAATATAATCTCTGGACCTAATATATCTTTCCTCTCCCATTGGCTATGGTACTAGAAATTACAATCATTATAATGTTGTCTTTCATTTGTATTAAAAGCGCAATATTCAACCAGACCCATTGTGGGAGTGAATGGGCAATACCATATCAGGATCTCAGAAAATAGGTGAAAAAGAGAGTTACATATTTATTTAAAGAGCATATATAAAATTGTGGAGCATTAAAAAATTGTTTGGGGATGAATGATTATCTAATGGCAGAAAATAAACGTAGAACATAACCTCATTTCTATTTATGCTATAAATGCATTTATCCTATAATTGCAGGTAAATTAAAGAGAATTTTTAAATCATATAAAATATTACAAGAAAATATAGAATAATATTTTTGGTATTCTTTAGGTAGAAGAGGCCTTCTTAAGTAAGACAATAATCCCAAAAGCTATAAATGAAAATAATTGATTTTACAAATATTTCTGTATGGCAAAAGGCAACATCAGTCAAATTGAAAGGCAAATGACAGTCTGAGAGATTGATTGCAGCACAAAACAAGGGTTTTCATTTCAACAAGGAATTCATTGCAGCACAAAAACAAATATTTTTCTCAAAAAATAAATAAAAACACCTACAAAATACCATGAATAAAACAACCAGTCCAATGTAAAATGAAGTGGGGGGAATATAAATAAACAATTCATAGTAGAGGGAATTAAGAAAATAAACATTAAAAATGCTAAACAGCTCTAGTAATGAGACAAGAAAATTAAAACAATACAATATATTCTTCATCCATCAGATATGTAAAAATGATAAATGATTGATGAATGACTAAAATGTTAAATGACTTGAGCAAAATTGCATGGGTTTAAATAATACCTCCATCTCTGGCTAGCTTTGTGATCTTAGACCAGTTAACAAACATCTCTGATTCAGTTTCTTCATCTATAGAAATGGAGATGATGATGCTTCTTTCATTGAAGAAGTACTTTGGTATTGAATACGCCCTTACATTAGTTTCTGGCACATTATAAGTCTTAATAGTAGCTAATATATGTTAGCTATTATTATTATTGTATTATTATTGTTGATAACTATGTTACCAGGACATATATTACTCAACATTTTTGGAAAGTAATCCAGCAGTGTTTCATATAAATTCACATACACTTTGAATCCCATATTGGAGAATTTATCTGAAGAAATAAAAATTATCTCTATGAAGGAAACTTGATCAAAATATTTATGTCCATGTTGTTTGTTTCAATAATAAAACTTTAAGTAACTTTGAGATCTATCAATAGGGAAATAAGGCAGTAATGTATTGTGGCAATGGAATATGAAGAACCTACTAAAAATAAGGTAAATCTATATGTAACTACTTGAAAGAATGTCCGTGATGTTTTGTTAAGTGAATAAAACCAGTAAATAATAACATGTATAGTAGTATCGTCCTACATTTTTACAAAACAGAAACAAGCATCTACATGTACGTATATGTTTGTGTAAGGAAAGAAGAGGTATGAAAGGAGAGTCATCAAGTTTTTGACAATAGTTATTTTGGGGGCTGTGATGACAGGATGAAAAGGAAACTGTTGATTTTACTTTAGACACTTCTGACCTTTTAGGACTTTGAATGCCAGCTCCATGAAGACAAAGCCTTATATATCTTATTCACTACTATATATCCAGTGCCCATAAATAAATATTTTTAAACAAATAAAAAATCAAAGTTTAAATAGTCATAAAGGTATACAAGACTTTTGTAATACAAATTGTTTCTTAGTGTTTTATAGGCCATTAAGTACCTTTAAAGTATGTCATTGTTATAGTCATAGCTCTGGCAATAACTTTGACCAATTTATGAATTCTGAGCCTGTTTCTATATCTCTCAAATGTCCTGTCTCACCTTCTTCAGATGTATAAAATCCTAGCTGATAGGCATAGTAGTATATACCAACCATCTGATGAATGAGTAACAACTACAGCAAGTATGATCCTAATTTTAAGTTTATTCTCTTTTTTTAAACAACTTTATTGGAGTATAATTGTTTTACAATGGTGTGTTAATTTTTGCTGTATAACAACTTGAATCAGCTATACATGTACATACATCCCCATATCTCCTCCCTCTTGCATCTCCCTCCCACCCTCCCTATCCCACCCCTCTAGGTGGACACTAAGCACCGAGCTGATCTCCCTGTGCCATGTGGCTGCTTCCCACTAGCTATCTATTTTACATTTGGTAGTGTATATATGTCCATGCTACTCTCTCACTTCGTCCCAGCTTACCCTTCCCTCTCCCTGTGTCCTCAAGTCTATTCTCTGGGTCTGCGTCTTTATTCCTGTCCTGCCCCTAGGTTCTTCAGAGCCATCTTTTTCCTTTCTTTTTTAGATTCCATATATAGGTGTTAGCATATGGTATTTGTTTTTCTCTTTCTGACTTACTTCACTCTGTATGACAGGGTCTAGGTCCATCCACCTCACTACAAATAACTCAGTTCCGTTTATTTTTATGGCTGAGTAATATTCCATTGTATATATGTGCCACATCTTCTTTACCCATTCATCTGTTGATGGACACTTAGCTTGCTTCCATGTCCTGGCTCTTGTAAATAGAGCTGCAATGAGCATTGTGGTACATGACTCTTTCTGAATTATGGTCTTCTCAGAGTATATGCCCAGTAGTGGGATTGCTGGGTCATATGGTAATTCTATTTTTAGTTTTTTGGGGCATCTCCATGCTGTTATCCATAGTGGCTGTATCAAATTACTTAGTTTTAAGTTTATTCTTAACTGAAACCAATAAAGGACAATCAGTTTAATGACTTTTAAATTGTTTTCCATTTTAGGCATCACCTATATATTCTAATTCATTCTATGGTAATATCTCCTAGTATTACCGATTCAAGGGTTTAGGACATTGTATTTGGGGCCTTGGAGTTACCAAATATTTTCATATGTATTCTCCCATTTGGGTCTTATACAACTTCTGTCATCTACCTCACTATAGAAAAGGAAAAAAAAATGAAATTCTGAAAATTAATTTGCTCAAAAGCTCACAGATAACTGCTCTTCCTGAAAGTATTCTCAAAAGTGTGAGTTACAAGGTTATCAATGAAACATCTTGTCAGCATTCCCTGCTTAGAAAGTCTAGAAGTGGTTTGGGGTTTGTAAATATGTATGCCTTAATAACACTTTTTTACTTTCTCTTTTCTTAAAGCAAATTAATATACCTGCATTCCAATATAGCAATTTATTTATTTATTTATTTTAACATCTTTATTGGAGTATAATTGCTTTACAATGGTGTGTTACTTTTGCTTTATAAAAAAGTGAATCAGTTATACATATACATATGTTTAAATAGTTGAAGGACATGGGCATGACATAGGGTGATGCATATTTCTTAATTCTCATTTATAGATAACATATATGAAAATTAAAACTTTAATTCATAAAGGACGTAGAAGTATCAAATTGCACCACTTGCAAATTTACACTGAGCAATCACATTTAATGGAATCCACAGTATATTTTCATGAAGGAAATGTTTTTTTTATTAAGATCCAAAACTCTGTTGAACATCTGTAATCTGTGTCATAGATATACACTTGGGCTGTGCACATTCACCTAGTCAGAATGGCACATCTGGTATCTCCATTTTCACACATTCTTGAAGAAAATAAAAAAAATACACTAGGCCCATACATTGTCAATGCTTTATTTTGGGTGGATCATTTTTTGTACTTGTTACCATGGTTTGCTTTTCCTGTTTCAGACAAATGGAAGTATGAAAGAAGCTTATATTTTCTTTACTTCCTGACAGTTAATAATACCTGATTAAGGTAGGTAGCAATTAGACACCAACTCGAAGTCTTTTAAAAATCCCATTCACACACGAAGGTGCATTCTTTTTCTTTTCAGGACAATGACACTCCACAACACGGGGAATATTTTCATATTTTTCAATACTTAAAAATTGGCATTTGAAATGGAAACTAATATTTAGGGACACTTGAAAACACAGACACACACACGCAGATAAACACACATATGTACACACATGCACACACACAGCGACGTAGAGAAAAAGAGGAATTGGTAGAAGTATGTTTTACTATAAGGTTAGGGTTTAGAGTTTTTAAAATTAAAAAAAATAATATTGTAATTGAGTTTAGAATCAAGAAAATGGAAGAAGAGTGAGATGAATTACTAAAACAATTAACAGTAATATTGGCATGGTAGATTGATAGTTGAGGTATATAGTTCATGTTAGATAATGTTTTTAGACTGTAAAATTTATTTTAGATATTTTTAAATGCTTTCCCTTCACACAGATTACTCAGCAGTTGCATGGAGAGCTTAAAGGTGTAGATATTTCTTACTGATCTTTGAGCACCAAATTATATGAGGCTTATGGAAACTTTATTTTTTGCTTTCCTCGTTTCAATGTCTTTCATTTCGGCATTCATTGCATGTATTTTTGAGTTGAGTTTATCAGAAGCTTACATTTTAGCATGATGAATGAAGCAAGGTAAAAAATATTCAGAAAAGTCTGAAAGGCTTTAAAACTACTGAAAAAACAAGTGTGAAAATGACCATGGAGACTCTTAGAAAGTTTAAAGTGTTTGCTATTTTTTCAGAGCAGAATTATAGGAAGAATATAAATTTTTAAAGGGTGGGGTATGTGTGTGTGTGCATGTGTGTGTGTGTGTGTGTAAAAGGTACTGGGGTAAACATAGAGATGGTTGTCAGTTGTCTTTCTCTCTCTGTTAGGATTCAGGAAAAAATACACCTGCATTCCTAGAAGGAGGAGTAAAGGAGAACTCAGATAACTTTAGGTATGTGAAGGCCTGAAGGCTTTTGTTCCCAACTGGAGGTTTATATCCAGACCTTATTTTCTATTTGCCAACTTGGATCACTCTCCATCTCATTCCATTATCACCTTCATATCTATGTTTCTAGCCCCATTATGGCAACCTGACATTGAGTAGTGTTGTTGCTTTAATAGTTAACTTTGGAGTTGTTGATCTCAGGCGATTTCACAAAAGCAATTAAGGTAGCCACATTTTCATCTGTAAGGACATAAGCCTCTTCCATTATATTCTAGGGGTTAGACTATTTAATGTAACCTCTTTTTTACTCTAAAAGTTTTTTTAAAAATTGTAGTTTGCATATATGTGTTTCTACTTCCATGAGGAGCATATTAATATGGTGTAATGAGACCAAGGGTAATGCATCTTTGAACACAGGATCTAGTCATGATTTTGTCTTCTGAGATGTTATGTGACTTTGAGCAAGAGCTATCTACTTCAGGACCTATCAGAGAAAATCATAACAGCCAAAAGGAGGCAGTAGAGCATAACTGTAAATAACTGACTCCAAAGTCAGACAGCCTTGCTTGAAGTCCTGGCTCTGCCATTAACACATAGTGCTACTTTGGAAAACTCACTTCTTTGCCCTTCTGTTTCCTCATCTGTATAATGAATATGACATTAGTACTTCATAGAGAACCAGGTCTAATGTGTCCAAAGCCCTTGTTCTTTACTTTACGTCATGCTGAGATAACTGATGTGAAAGCTCATTGGGATGGACATAGTAATATGAGTTAAACACATCTACAGAATGAGAAAAAATGTAGTGATCAAAAGAATGAATAAATTAAAATAAAGCAACATTTAAAAAGGCTCATCTTGCAGACTCATTGAGGTAAGCCAGCTATTTCAAAAGAGATTTTGCTTCAAAATTTTCTTAAAACAACAAACAAAAGTGAATAGCTGTCAAAACATAGCAGGCAGGAAATGCCACAGATGTTAACCTTCCCCTGGAAACACATGACTTCCATGTTGGCAGTGTAAATCTGGGAACTTTTGTAGGAAGGACATGAGCATATTTTAGCTATCATGAAGCTCCATAAGTAACCAGGTTTAAATCATGTGAGACTTCATAGATTATAGTCAGAGTTGGAGAACAAGTAAATTTAAGAGAGAGTAAAAAATACTGAATCACTATGTGGTACAATTGAAACTAATATAATATTGTAAATCAACCATGATTCAATTAAAAAATAGAGATTTAGCTTCCTACTTTACTTTTATAATTTCATTTTATATTTTTATTGGAATATAGTTGATTTAAAACATTGTATTTTTTTCAGGTATACAATATAGTGATTATTTTTACAGATATTCCATTAAGAGTTGTTACAAGATAATGGTTATAATTCCTTGTGCTATCCAATATATCCAGTTGCTTATCTATTTTATACATAGTGGCTTGTATCTCTTAAACCCATAGCCCTGTCTTGCCCCTCCCTTCTTCCTTCTCCCCACTAGTAAACACATTTGTTTTCTATATCTGTGAGTTTGTTTCTGTTTTGCTATACGCATTTGTTTGTTTTATTTTTTAGATTTTATATCAAAGTGATAATCATATAGTATTTGTCATTCTCTGGCTTATTTCATTAAGCATAATATTCCCTAGGTCTATCCACATTGCTGCAAATGGCAGAATTTCATTCTTTGTTATGGCTGAGTAATATTCCATTGTGTGTATATATATATATATATATATATATATGTATATCACATTTTTTTAGCCATTCTTCTTTTGAATGACACTTGAGGTGCTTCCATATCTTGGCTATTGTAACTGCACTGCTATGAACATTTGGGTGCATATAGTGTTTTGATTTTCTTCAAGTATATACACAGGACTGGAACTGCTGGATCATATGGTAGTTCTATTTTTAAATTTTTGAGGAACCTCCATACTGTTTTCTATAGTGGCTGCACCAATTAACGTTTCCAGCAACAGTGTAAAAGGGTTCCCTTTTCTTCACATCATCGCCAAAATTACTTGTAGAATTTTTGATGACAGTTATTCTAACAGGTGTGAGGTGATATCTTATTATGATTTTGATTTGCATTTCTCTCATAATTAGTGCTGTTGAGCATCTTTTGATTTGCCTGTTAGCCATGTATATGTCATCTTTGGAAAAATGTCTATTCAGGTCTTCTGCCCATTTTTTGATTGGGTTGTTTGTTTTTTTGATATTGAGTTGTATGAGCTCTTTATATATTTTAGATATTAACATCTTGTCTGTCACATCATTTGCAAATATTTTCTCCCATTCTGTAGGTTCTTGTTTCACTTTGTTGATGGTTTCCTTTGCTGTGCAAAAGCTTTTAAGTCTGATTATATCCCATCTGTTTATTTTTACTTTTATTTGTTTTGACTTGGGTGACATATCCAAAATAATTGCTATGACCTTTTTTTTCTCTTAGATTCCATATATATGTGTTAGCATACAGCATTTGTTTTTCTCTTTCTGACTTACTTCACTCTGTATGACTGACTCTAGGTCCTGAAGAACCTAGGGGTAAGACGGGAATAAAGACACAGACCTACTAGAGCATGGACTTGAGGATATGGGGAGGGGGAAGGGTAAGCTGGGACAAAGTGAGAGAGTGGCATGGATATATATACAATACCAAATGCAAAATAGATAGCTAGTGGGAAGCAGCCGCATACTACAGGGAAATCAGCTAGGTGGTTTGTGACCACCCAGAGGGGTGGGATAGGGAAAATGGGAGGGAGGGAAATGCAAGAGGGAAGAGATATGGGAACATATGTATAACTGTTTCACTTTGTTATAAAGCAGAAACTAACACACCATTGTATAGCAATTATACTCCAATAAAGATGTTAAAAAATTGCTATGATTTATGTCAAAGAGTATTCTGCCTATGTTCTCATCTATGAGCTTTTTGGTTTCAGTTCTTTAATTTAGGTTTTTAATCCATTTTGAGTTTGTCTTTGTATATTATGTGAGGAAGTGTTCTAGTCTCATTGTTTCACATATATCTGTCCAGTTTTTCCAGCACTAGTTATTGAAGAGACTGTCTTTTCTCCAATGTAAATTCTTGCTTCCTTTGTTCCAGATTAATTAACCATAGGGGCATGGGCTTATTTCTGAGCTCTCTATTTTGTTCCATTGATCTATGTGTCTATTTTTGTGCCAGTATCATGCTGTTTGGGTGACTGTATCTTTGTAGTACAGCCTGAAGTCTGGGAGGGTGATACCTCCAGCTTTGTTCTTTATCTCAGGATTGCTTTTAAAATTTAGGTCTATTTTAGTTCCATATGAATTTTAGTATTATTTGTTCTAGTTATGTGAAAAATGTCATGTGTATTTTGATAGGGATTGCATTAAATCTGTAGTTTGCTTTGGATAGTATGGCCATTTTAACAATATTAATTCTTCCAATCCGAGAGCACAGGATATCTTTCCCTTCCTCTGTACCATCTTCAATTTCCTTAATCAGTGTTTTATAGTTTTCAGAGTATAGGGCTTTCACCTCCTTGGTTAAGTTTATTCCTAGGTACTTTATTCTTTTTGATGAGATTTTAAATGGGATTTGTTTTTTTTAAAATATATCTTTCTGATATTTCATTATTGGTGTATATAAATGGACAATATTTCTGTATATTAATCTTATATCTCCCAACATTGCTGAATTCATTTATTAGTTATAATAGGTTTTTGGTTTAGACTTTATGGTTTTCTATATAAAGTATCATATCATCTGCAAATAGTAACAGTTCTAAATCTTCTCTTCCAATTTGGATGACTGTCATTTCATTTCCTTCTCTGATTGCTGTGGCTAGACTGCCAATAATATGATATGTAGAAGTGGAGTGGACATGCTTGTCTTGTTTCTGAATTTAGAAGGAAGTCTTTGAGCTTTTCACCATTAAGTATGAAGTTAGCTGCAAGTTTATCAAAAATGGCCTTTATTATGTTGAAATATGTTCCCTTTGTACAAACATTGATGAGAGTTTTTGTCATGAATGTATATTGAATTTTATCAAATGATTTTTATTTGCATTTATTGACTTTCATCTTTCCTTTTGTTAATGTGGTGTATCATGCTGATTGTTTTGTGAATATTGAACTATCACTGTGTCACTTGATCATGGTGTATGATCTTTTTCATATATTGTTGAATTCAGTTTGCTAATATGTTATTGAATATGTTTCATCTATATCCATCAAGAATATTGGTCTGTAATTTTCTTTTTTTATTGTAATGTCTTTGTCTGGTTTTGGTATCAGGTTATTGGTGGTTTCATAGAATGAATTTGGGAGTGTTCTGTCCTCTTCATTTTTTTTTTGAATAGTTTGAGAAGATAGGTGTTAGCTCTTCTTTATATGTTTGGTTGAATTCATCTGTGAAGCTGTCTGTCCTGGACTTTTGTTTGCTGGGAGGTGTTTTTATTTTATTACAACTTCAATTTCACTGCTAATGATTGATCTATTCAAATTGTCTTTTTTCTTGATTCAATCTTGGTAAAATGTATATTTCTAGAAATTTGTCCATTTCTTTTGGTTGCCCAATTTGTTGGCATATAACGGTTTGTAGTACTGTCTTACGATTTTTTGAATCTCTGTGGTATCAGTTGTTATTTCTTCTCTTTCATTTCTCATTTTGCTTATCTGTATCCTCTCTTCTTGGTGAGCTTGGTTAAAGGTTTATTAATTTGTTTATCTTTTCAAAAAAAGCTCGATTTCATTGACTTTTTTTTCTATTGTTTTTTATATCTATTTTATTAATTTCCTCATTGAACTTTACTATTTCCTTCATTCTGCTGATATTGGGCTTTGTTCTACTTTTTCTAATTCATTTAGGGGCTAGGTTAGGTTGTTTATGTGAGATTTTTCTTGTCTTTTGAGGAAGACCTCTTTTTTGTTTGTTTATTTTAAAGCTATTTTAATATTTTTTAAATTGAAATATAGTTTATTTACAATGTTGTGTTAATTTCTGCTGTGAAATTAATAAAACAAAGTGATTCAGTTATACATATATATATCCTTTTTTAAAATAATCTTTTCTATTATGGTTTATCAAAGGATATTGCCTACAGTTTTGTGTGTAAAGATATTTTTAGATTATTGGATTCTTTTGGACAAGGTAAAAATATCAGTCCAAAGAATTTTATACATATTAAACTTTATGCATGCAGAGAGCTAAAAAATATATGTAATAATACAGGGGCCGTATGAAATCATACTATATGTTAATTTTTAACATCTTTATTGGAGTATAATTGCTTTACAATGGTGTGTTAGTTTCTGCTTTATAACAAAGTGAATCAGTTATACATATACATATGTTCTCATATCTCTTCCCTCTTGCATCTCCCTCCCTGCAACCCTCCCTATCCCACCCCTCTAGGTGGTCACAAACCACCTAGCTGATCTCCTTGTGCTATGCAGCTGCTTCCCACTAGGTATCTATTTTACATTTGGTATTGTATATATGTCCATGCCACTCTCTCACTTTGTCACAGCTTACCCTTCCCCCTCCCGATATCCTCAAGTCCATTCTCTAGTAGGTCTGTGTCGTTATTCCCGTCTTACACCTAGGTTCTTAATGACCCTTTTTTTTTTCTTAGATTCCATATATATGTGTTAGCAAATGGTATTTATTTTTCTCTCTCTGAATTACTTCACTCTGTATGACAGACTCTAGGTCCATCCACCTCACTACAAATATCTCAATTTTGTTTCTTTTTATGGCCGACTAATATTCCACTGTATATATGTGCCACATCTTCTTTATCCATTCATCTGATGATGAACACTTAGGTTGCTTCCATGTCCTGGCTATTGTAAATAGAGCTGCAATGAACATTTTGGTACATGATCCTTTAAATTATGGTTTTCTCAGGGTATATACCCAGTACTGGGATTGCTGGGTCATATGGTAGTTCTATTAGTAGTTTTTTAAGGAACCTCCATACTGTTCTCCACAGTGGCTGTATCAATTTACATTTCCACAAACAGTGCAAGAATGTTCCCTTTCCTCCACACCCTCTCCAGTATTTATTGTTTCTAGATTTTTTGATGATGGCCATTCTGACCAGTGTGAGATGATATCTCATTGCAGTTTTGATTTGCATTTCTCTAATGATTAATGATGTTGAACATTCTTTCATGTGTTTGTTGGCAATCTGTATAACTTCTTTGAATAAATGTTTATTCAGGTCTTCTGCACATTTTTGGATTGGGTCATTTGTTTTTTTTGTTATTGAGCTGCATGAGCTGCATGTAAATTTTGGAGATTAATTCTTTGTCAGTTGCTTCATTTGCAAATATATTCTCCCATTCTGAGGGTTGTCTTTTGTTCTTCTTTATGGTTCCCTTTGCTGTGCAAAAGCTTTGAGGTGTCATTAGGTACCATTTGTTTATTTTTGCTTTTATTTCCATTTCTCTAGGAGGTGGGTCAAAAAGGATCTTGCTGTGATTTATGTCATGGAGTGTTCTGCCTATATTTTCCTCTAACAGTTTGATAGCGTCTGACCTTACATTTAGGTCTTTAATCCATTTTGAGTTTATTTTTGTGTATGGTGTTAGGGAGTGTTCTAATTTCATACTTTTACATGTAGCTGTCCAGTTCTCCCAGCACCATTTATTGAAGAGGCTATCTTTTCTCTACCATATATTCTTGCCTCCACAAGACCATCCACATGGTCACCTCATGTAGATAAGGTGACCATATTTGAGTGGGTTTATATCTGGGCTTTCTATCCTGTTCCATTGATCTATGTTTCTGGTTTTGTGCCAGTACCGTATTGTCTTGATTACTGAAGCTTTGTAGTGTAGTCTGAAGTCCGGGAGCCTGATTCTGCCAGCTCCATTTTTCATTCTCAAGATTGCTTTGGCTCTTCGGTGTCTTTTGTGTTTCCATACAAATTGTGAAAATTTTGTTCTAGTTCTGTGAAAAATGCCAGTGATAGTTTTATAGGGGTTGCATTTAATCTGCAGATTGCTTCGGGAAGTAGAGTCATTTTCACAATGTTGATTCTTCCAATCACAGAACATGGTATATCTCTCCATCTATTTGTATCATCTTTAATTTCTTTTATCAGTGTCTTATAATTTTCTGCATACAGTTCTTTTGTCTTCTTAGGTAGGTTTATTCCTAGGTATTTTATTCTTTTTCTTGCAATGGTAAATGGGAATGTTTTTTAAATTCATTTTCATAATTTTCATCATTAGTGTATAGGAATGCCAGAGAATTCTGTGCATTAATTTTGTATCCTGCTACTGTACCAAATTCATTGATTAGCTCTAGTAGTTTTCTTGTTGCACCTTTAGGATTCTCTTTGTAGGGTATCATGTCATCTGCAAACAGTGACATCTTTATTTATTCTTTTCCAATTTGGATTCCTTTTATTTCTTTTTCTTCTCTGATTTCTGTGGATAAAACCTGCAAAACTGTTGAATAATAGGGTGAGAGTAGGCAACATTGTCTTGTTCCTGATCTTAGTGGAAATGGTTTCAGTTTTTCACCATTGAGGATGATGTTGTCTGTGGGGTTTTCATATATGGCCTTTATTATGTTGAGGAAAGTTCCCTCTAATCCTATATACTGCAGGGTCTTTATCATAAATGAGTTTTGACTATTGTCGAAAGCTTTCTCTGCATCTATTGAGAAGAACATATGGATTTTCTCCTTCAATTTGTTAATATGGTGTATCACATTGATTGATTTGCGTATATTGAAGAATCTTTGCATTCCTGGAATAAAGCCCACTTGATCATGGCGTATGATCCTTTTATGTGCTGTTGGATTCTGTTTGCTAGCATTTTGTTGAGGGTTGTTGCATCTATGTTCATCATTGATATTGGCCTGTAGTTTTCTTTCATTGTTACCTCTTTTTCTTGTTTTGGTATCAGGCTGATGGTGGCCTCAGAATGAGTTTGGCAGTGTTCCTCCCTCTGCTATATTTTGGAAGAATTTGAGAAGGATAAGTGTCAGCTCTTCTCTAAATGTTTGATAGGATTTGCCTGTGAAGCCATCTGGTCCCGGGCTTTTGTTTGTTTTGAAGATTTTTATTTTTTTTTCGGTACGTGAGCCTCTCACTGTTGTGGCCTCTCCCATTGCAGAGCACAGGCTCCGGACGCACAGGCTCAGTGGCCATGGCTCACAGGCTTAGACGCTTCACGGCATGTGGGATCTTGCCAAACTGGGACACGAACCCGTATCCCCTGCATTGGCAGGCAGACTCTCAACCACTGCGCCACCAGGAAAGCCCAGTATGGAAGAATTTTAATCACAGTTTTAACTTCAGTGCTTGTGATTGGTCTGTTTATAGTTTCTATTTCTTCCTGGTTCACTCTCAGCAGATTGTACTTTTCTAAGAATTTGTCCATTTCTTCCAGATTGTCCGTTGTATTCGCATAGTGTTGCTTGTAGTAATCTCTCATGATCCTTTGCATTTCTGCAGTATCAGTTGTTACTTCTCCTTTTTCATTTCTATTTCTATTGATTTGAGTCTTCTCCCTTTTTTTCTTGATGAGTATGGCTAATGGTATATCAATTTTGTTTATCTTCTCAAAGAACAAGTTTTTAGTTTTATTGATCTTTGCTATCATTTCCTTCATTTCTTTTTCATTCATTTCTGATCTAATCTTTATGATTTCCTTCCTTCTGCTAAGTTTAGGGGTTTTGTTCTTCTTTCTTTAATTGCTTTAGGTGCAAGTTTAGGTTGTTAATTTGAGATGTTTCCTGTTTCTTAAGGTAAGATTGTATTGCTATAATCTTCCCTCTTAGAATGGCTTTTGCTGCATCCCATAGGTTTTTGTGTCGTTGTGTCTCTATTGTCATTTGTTTCTAGGTATTTATTGATTTTCTCTTTGATTTCTTCAGTGATCATTTCATTATTAAGTAGTGTATTGTTTAGCCTCCATGTGTTTGAATTTTTTACACATCTTTTCCTGTAATTGATATCTAGTCTCATAGCATTGTGTTCGGAAAAGATACTTGATACAATGTCAATATTCTTAAATTTACCAGGGCTTGATTTCTGACCCAATATATGATCTATCCTGGAGAATGTTGCATAAGCACCTGAGAAAAATGTGTATTCTGTTCTTTTTGGATGGAATGTCCTATAATTATCAATTAAGCCCATCTTGTTTAATATATTATATAAAGCTTGGGTTTCCTTATATTTTTTCATTTTGGATATCAGTCCATTGGTGAATGTGGGGTGTAAAAGTCCCCTACTATTATTGTGTTACTGTCAATTTCCCTTTTTATGGCTGTTAGTATTTGCTTTATGTATTGAGGTGCTCCTATGTTGGGTGCATATTTACAATTGTTATATCTTCTGCTTGGATCGATCCATTGATCATTATGTAGTGTCCTTCTTTGTCTCTTGTAATAGTCTTTATTTTAAAGACTATTATATCTGATATGAGAATTGCTATTCCAACTTTCTTTTGATTTCCATTTGCATGGAATATCTTTCACCATCCCCCCACGTTCAGTCTATATGTGTCCCTTGGTCTGATGTGGGTCTCTTGTAGACAGCATATATATGGGTCTTGTTTTTGTATCCATTCAGCTAGTCTGTGTGTTTTGGTGGGAGCATTTAATCCATTTACATTTAAGGTAATTATCATTATGTATGTTCCTATTCCCATTTTCTTTATTGTTTTGGGTTTGTCATTGTAGGTTTGTTCCTTCTTTTGTGTTTATGCCTAGAGAAGTTCCTTTAGCATCTGTTGTAAAGCTGGTTTGGTGGTGCTGAACTCTCTCAGCTTTTGCTTTTCTGTAAAGGTTTTAATTTCTCCATCAAATCTGAATGAGATCCTTGCTGGTAGAGTAATATTGGTTGTAGGTTTCTCTCCTTCATCACTTTAAATATGTCCTGCCACTCCCTTCTGGTTTGCAGAGTTTCTGCTGAAAGATCAGCTGCTAACTTTATGGGGATTCCCTTGTTTGTTATTTGTAGTTTTTCCCTTGCTGTTTTTAATATGTTTTCTTTGTATTTAATTTTTGACAGTTTGATTAATATGTGTCTTGGCCTGTTTCTCCTTGGATTTATCCTGTATGGGATTCTCTGTGCTTCCTGGACTTGATTAACTATTTCCTTTCCCTAATTAGGGAAGTTTTCAACTATAATCTCTTCAAATATTTTCTCAGTTCCTTTCTTTTTCTCTTCTTCTTCTGGAATCCCTATAAATTGAATGTTGGTGTGTTTAATGTTGTGCCAGATGTCTCTGAGATTGTCCTCAGTTCTTTTCATTCTTTTTTCTTTATTCTGCTCTGCAGTTTTTATTTCCACTATTTTATCTTCCAGGTCACTTATCCATTCTTCTGCCTCAGTTATTCTGCTATTGATCCCTTCTAGAGTATTTTTAATTTCATTTATTGTGTTGTTCATTGTTGCTTTTTTCTTCTTTAGTTCTTCTAAGTCCTTGTTAAACGTTTCTTGCATTTTGTCTATTCTATTTCCAAGATTTTGGATCATCTTTACTATCATTATTCTGAATACTCTTTCAGGTAGATTGCCTCTTTCCTCTTCATTTGTTAGGTTTGGTGCATTATTACCTTGCTCCTTCATCTGCTGTGTGTTTTTCTCTCTTTTCATTTTGTTTTTCTAACTGTGTTTGGGGTCTCCTGTTTGCAGGCTGTAGGTTCGTAGTTCCCATTGTTTTTGGTGTCTGTCCCCAGTGGCTAAGGTTGGTTCAAAGTGTTGTGTAGGCTTCCTGGTGGAGGTGACTAGTGCCTGTTTTCTGTTGGATGAAGCTGGATCTTGTCTTTCTGGTAGGCAGGTCCACGTCTTGTGGTGTGTTTTGGGATGTCTGTGGCCTTCTTATGATTTTAGGCAGCCTCTCTGCTAATGGGTGGGGTTGTGTTCCTGTCTTGCTAGTTGTTTGGCATAGGGTGTCCAGCACTGTAGCTTGCTGGTCATTGAGTGAAGCTGAGTGTTGGTGTTGAGATGGAGATCTCTGGGAGATTTTTTCCATTTGATATTACATGGAGCTGGGAGGTCTCTTGTGGACCAGTGTCCTGAAGTTGGCTCTCCCACCTCAGAGGCACAGCAGTGACTCCTGGATGGAGGAACAAGAGCCTGTCATCACCCGGCTCAGAATAAAAGGAGAAAAATTAGAAAGAAAGAGGATAAAATAAAACAAAGATAAAATATAATAGAGTTATTAAAGTAAGAAATAAATAATAGTTATTAAGAAAAAAAATTTAAGTAAAAGAAACAAAAAACAAAAACAGACGGACTGAACCCTAGGACAAGTTTTGAAAGCAAAGCTTTACTGACAAAATCTCACACAGAAGCATACAGATACACACTCACAAAAAGGGGAAAAGGGGGAAAATAGTCTGTCTTGCTCCCAACGCCTGCCTTCTCAATTTGAGATGATTCGTTGTCTATTCAGGTATTCCAGAGATGCAGGGTACCTCAAGTTGATTGTGGAGCTTTAATCCGCTGCTCCTGAGGCTGTTGGGAGAAATTTCCCTTTCTCTTCTTTGTTCCCTCAGCTCCCGGGGTTCAGCTTTGGATTTGGACCCGCCTCTGCATGTAGGTCACCTGAGAGCGTCTTTTCTTCGCTCAGACAGGGCAGGGTTAAAGTAGCAGCTGATTCGGGGGCTCTGGCTCACTCAGGCCAGGGAGAAGTACGGGTATGGATGTGGGGCAAGCCTGTGGCAGCAGAGCCTGGTGTGATGTTGCACCAGCCTGAGGCACCCGGTGCATTCTCCTGGGGAAGTTGTCCCTGGATCCCGGGATCCTGGCAGTGGCGGGCTGCACAGACTGCCAGGAGGGGTGGTGGAGATAGTGACCTGTGCTTGCACACAGGCTTCTTGGTGGTGGCAGCAGCAGCCTTAGCGTCTCATGCCCGTCTCTGGGCCGGGGCTCACGTCTGTCTCTGGATCTCCTTTAAGCAGCATTCTTAATCCCGTCTCCTCGTGCACCATGAAAAAATGAGGGAAGAAAAAGTCTCCTGTCTCTTCAGCAGCTCCAGACTTTTCCCGGACTCCCTCCCGACTAGCCGTGGCCCACTAACCCCTTCAGGCTGTGTTTGCCAAACCCAGTGCTCTTCCTGTGATCTGACTGAAGCCCGAGCCTCAGTTCCCAGCCCCCGGCTGCCCCACGTGTGAGCAGACAAGCCCCTCGGGCTGGTGCGTGCTGGTTGGCACCGATCCTCTGTGCGGGAATCTCTCCCCTTTGCCCTCCACACTCCTGTTGCTGCGGCTCCAAAAATTCCCCCCCACACCACCTGCAGACTCCACCCACGAAGGGACTTTTACTGTGTGGAAACCTTTCCTCCTTCACAGCTCCCTCCCACGGGTGCAGGTCTCGTCCTTATTCTTTTGTCTCTGTTTTTTTTTTTTTCTTTTTTCTGTTGCCCTACGCAGGTATGTGGGGAGTTTCTTGCGTTTTGGGTGGTCTGAGGTCTTCTGCCATATTTCAGTGGGTGTTATGTAGGAATTTTTCAACGTGTAGATGTATTTCTGATGTATCTGTGGGGAGGAAGGTGATCTCCACGTCTTACTGTTCTGCCATCTTCTCCCTACTCTCTGCATGTGTCTTTCTGAATTATGGTTTTCTCTGGGTATATACCCAGTAGTGGGATAGCTGGATCATATGGTAATTCCATTTTTAGTTTTTTTAAGGAAACTCCATACTGTTCTCCATAGTTGCTGTATCAATTTACATTCCCACCAACAGTGCAACAGTGTTCCCTTTTCTCCACAGCCTCTCCAGAATTTGTTGTTTGTAGATTTTCTGATGATGCCTATTCTAACTGGTGTGAGGTGATACCTCATTGTAGTTTTGATTTGCATTTCTCTAATAATTAGTGATGTTAAGCAGCTTTTCATGTGCTTCTTGGCTATCCGTATGTCTTCTTTGGAGGAATTTCTATTTAGGTTTTCTGCCCATTTTTGGATTGGGTTGTTTGTTTCTTTAAAATTGAGCTGCATGAGCTCTTTATATATTTTGGAGATTAATCCTTTGTCCCTTGATTCGTTTGCAAATATTTTCTCCAATTCTGAGGGTTGTCTTTTCATCTTGTTTATGGTTTCCTTTGCTGTGCAAAAGCTTTGAAGTTTCATTGGGTCCCATTTGCTTATTTTTGTTTTTATTTCCATTACTCTAGGAGGTGGATCAAAAAAGATCTTGCTGTGATTTATGTCAAAGAGTTTTCTTCCTATGTTTTCCTCTAAGAGTATTATAGTGTCCCATCTTACATTTAGGTCTTGAATCCATTTTGAGTTATTTTTTGTATTTGTTGTTAGGGAGTGCTCTAATTTCATTCTTTTATATGTACCTGTCCAGTTTTCCCAGCACCACTTATTGAAGAGACTCTTTTCTCCATAGTATATCTTTGCCTCCTTTGTCATAGATTAGTTGACCATAGGTGTGTGGGTTTATCTATAGGCTTTCTATCTTGTTCCATTGATCTATGTTTCTGTTTTTGTGCCAGTTCCATATTGTCTTGATTACTGTATCTTTGTAGTATAGTCTGAAGTCAGGGAGTCTGATTCCTTTAGCTCCGTTTTTTTCCCTTAAGATTGCTTTGGCTATTCGGGGTCTTTTTTGTCTCCATACAAATTTTAAGATGATTTGTTTTAGTTCTGTAAAAAATGTCATTGGTAATTTCATAGGAATTGCACTGAATGTGTAGATTGCTTTGGGTAGTACAGTCATTTTCACAATACTGATTCTTCCAACTCAAGAACATGGTATATCTCTCCATCTGTTGGTATCATCTTTAATTTCTTTCAGCAGTGTCTTATAGTTTTCTGCATACAGGTGTTTTGTCTCCCTAGGTAGGTTTATTCCTCGGTATTTTATTCTTTGTGTTGCAATGGTAAATGGAAGTGTTTCTATAATTTCTCCTTCATATTTTTCACCATTAGTGTACAGGAATGCAAGAGATTTCTGTACATTAATCTTGTATTCTGCAACTTTACCAAATTAATTGATTAGCTCTAGTAGTTTTCTGGTGGCATTTTTAGGATTCTCTATGTATTGTATCATGACAGCTGCAACCGGTGACAGTTTTGCTACCTCTTTTCCAACCTGTATTCCTTTTATTTCTTTTCCTTCTCTGATTGCCATGGCTAGGACTTCCAAAACTATGTTGAATAATAGTGGTGAGAGTGGACATCCTTGTCTCCTTCTTCATCTTAGAGGAAATGCTTTCAGTTTTTTACCATTGAGAATGATGTTTGCAGTGGGTTTGTCTTATATGGCCTTCATTATGTTGAGGTAGGTTCCCTCTATGCCCACTTTCTGGATAGTTTTTATCATAAATGAGTGTTGACTTCTGTCAATGGCTTTTTCTGCATCTATTGAGATGATAATATCATTTTTATTCTTCAATTTGTTAATATGGTGTATCACATTGATTGATTTGTCTATATTGAAGAATCCTTGCATCCTTTGGATAAATCCCACTTGATCATGGTGTATGATCCTTTTAATGTGTTGTTGGATTGTGATTGCTAGTATTTTGTTGAGGATTTTTGCATCTATATTCATCAGTGATATTGGTCTGTAATTCTCTTTTTTTGTAGTATCTTTGTCTGGTTTTGGTATCAGCGTGATGGTGGCCTCATAGAATGAGTTTGGGCGTGCTCCTTCCTCTGCAATTTTTTTGAAGAGTTTGAGAAGGATGGGTGTTATCTCTTCTCCAAATGTTTGATAGAATTCACCTGTGAAGCCATGTGGTCCTGGACTTTTGTTTGTTGGAAGATTTTTAATCACAGTTTCAATTTCATTACTTGTGATTGGTCTGCTCATATTGGCTATTTCTTCCTGGTTCAGTCTTGGAAGGTTATGCCTCTATAAGAATTTGTCCATTTCTTCCAGGTTTTCCATTTTATTGGCATAGATTTGCTGATATTAGTCTCTTAGGATGCTTTGTACTTCTGTGTTATCTGTTGTAACTTCTCCTTTTTGATTTCTAATTTTATTGATTTGAGTCCTCTCCCTCTTTTTCTTGATGAGTCTGCCTAATGGTTTATCAATTTTGTTTATCTTCTCAAAGAACCAGCTTTTCATTTTATTGATCCTTGCTATTGTTTTCTTTGTTGTTATTGCATTTCTTTCTGCTCTCATCTCTATGGTTTCTTTCCTTCTGCTCACTTTGGGCTTTGTTCTTCTTTCTCTAGTTCCTTTAGATGTAAGGTTAGATTGTTTGCTTGAGATTTTTCTTGTTTCTTGAGGTAGGCTTGTAAAGCTATAAACTTCCCTCTTAGAACTGCTTTTGCTGTATCCCATAAGTTTTGGATCATCGTGTTTTCATTGTTATTTGTCTGTAGGTATTTTTTGATTTCCTCTTTGATTTCTTCAGTGATCTTTTAGTTATTTAGTAATGTATTATTTAGCCTCCATGTGTTTGTGTTTTTTACATTTTTTTCCCTGTAATTCATTTCTAATCTCACAGCATTGTGGTCAGAAAAGATGCTTGATATGATTTCAGCTTTCTTCAATTTACTGAGGCTTGATTTGTGACCCAAGATGTGATCTATCCTGGAGAATGTTCTCTGGGCACTTGAGAAGAAAATGTAATCTGCTGTTTTTGGATGGAATGTCTCATAAATATCAATTAAATCTATCTGGTCTATTGTGTCATTTAAAGCTTCTGTTTCCTTATTTATTTTCATTTTGGATGATCTGTCCATTGGTGAAAGTGAGGTGTCAAATTCTCCCACTATTATTGTGTTACTGTCGATTTCCTCTTTTAGAGCTGTTAGCAGTTGCCTTATGTATTGAGGTGCTCCTATGTTGGGTGCATATATATTTATAATTGTTATATCTTCTTCTTGGATTGATCCCTTGATCATTATGTAGTGTCCTTCCTTGTCTCTTGTAACATTAGTTATTTTAAAGTCTATTTTATGTGTCTATTATGATGTGAGTCTATTATGAGTCTATTAGTTATTTTCAAGTCTATTTTAAAGTCTATTATGATGTGAGTATAGCTACTCTAGCTTTCTTTTGATTTCCTTTTGTATGGTATATCTTTTTCCATCCCCTCACTTTCAGTCTGTATGTGTCCCTAGGTCTGAAATGGGTCTCTTGTAGATGGCATATATATGGTTCTTGTTTTTGTATCCATTCAGCAAGCCTATTTCTTTTGGTTGGAGCATTTAATCCATTCACGTCTAAGGTAATTATCGATATGTATGTTTGTATGACCATTTTCTTAATTGTTTTGGGTTTGTTTTTGTAGGTTCTTTTCTTCTCTTGTGTTCCCCACTTACAGAAGTTCCTTTAGCATTTGGTGTACAGCTGGTTTGGTGGTGCTGAATTCTCTTAGCTTTTGCTTGTCTGAAAAGCTTTTGATTTCTTCATTGAATCTGAATGAGATCCTTGCCACGTAGAGTAATCTTGGTTGTAGGTTATTCCCTTTCATCACATTAACTATACCATGCCACTCCCTTCTGGCTTGTAGAGTTTCTGCTGAGAAATCAGCTGTTCACCTTATGGAAGTTCCCTTGTATGTTATTTGTCATTTTTCCCTTGCTCCTTTGAATAATTTTTCTTTGTCTTTAATTTTTGCCAGTTTGATTACTATGTGCCTTGGCGTGTTTCTCCTTGGGTTTATCCTGTATGGGACTCACTGCTCTTCCTGGACTTGGGTGGCTATTTCCTTTCCCGTGATAGGGAGGTTTTCGACTATAATCTCTTCAAATATTTTCTCTGGTCCTTTCTCCCTCTCTTCTCCTTCTGGGACCCCTATAATGTGAATGTTGTTGCATTTAATGTTGTCCCAGAGGTTTTTTAGGATGTCTTCATTTCTTTTCCATCCTTTTTCTTTATTTTGTTCCATAGCAGTGAATTCCACCATTCTGTCTTCCACGTCACTTACCCATTCTTCTGCCTCAGTTATTATGCAATTGATTCCTTCTAGTGTAGTTTTCATTTCAGTTATTGTATTTTTCATCTCTGTTTGTTTGTTCTTTAATTCTTCTAGGTCTTTGTTAAACATTTCTTGCATCTCTCGATCTTTGACTCCATGCTTTTTCCGAGGTCCTGGATCATCTTCACTATCATTATTCTGAATTCTTTTTCTGGGAGGTTGCCTATCTCCACTTCATTTAGTTGTTTTTCTGAGGTTTTATCTTGTTCCTTCATCTGGTATATAGCCCTCTCCCTTTTCATCTTGTCTATCTTTCTGTGAATGTGGTTTCTGTTCCACAGGCTGCAGGATTGTAGTTCTTCTTGCTTCTGCTGTCTGCCCTCTGTTGGATGAGGCTATCTAAGAGGCTTGATAGGAGCAACTGGTGGTGGGTAGAGCTGACTGTTGCTCTGGTGGGCTGAGCTCAGTAAAACTCTAATCCACTTGACTGTTGATGGGTGGATCTGCGTTCCCTCCCTGTTGGTTGTTTGGCCTGAGGCAACCCAACACTGGAGCCTACCTGGGCTCTTTGGTGGGGCTAATGACAGACCCTGGGAGGACTCATGCCAAGGAGTACTTCCCAGAACTTCTGCTGCCAGTGTCCTTGTCCCCACGGTGAAACAGATCGGCCCCCCGCCTCTGCAGGAGCCCCTCCAACACTAGCAGGCAGGTCTGGTTCAGTCCCCCCGGGGTCACTGCTCCTTCCCCTGGGTCCCAATGCGCACACTACTTTGTGTGTGCCCTCCAAGAGTGGAGTCTCTGTTTCTTCCAATCCTGTCAAAGTCCTGCAATCAATTCCCACTAGGCTTCTAAGTCTGATTATCTAGGAATTCCACCTCCCATTGCCGGAGCCCCAGGTTGGGAAACCTGACATGGGAAACCTGACATGGGGCTCAGAACCTTCACTCCAGTGGGTGGACTTCTGTGGTATAAGTGTTCACGCCAGTCTGTGAGTCACCCACCCACCAGTTACGTGATTTGATTTTACTGTGATTGCACCCCTCCTACCATCTCATTGTGACTTCTCCTTTGTCTTTGGTGTATCTTTCTTGGTGAGTTCTAGTGTCTTCTTGTCAATGATTGTCCAGCAGCTACTCGTGATTCTCGTGTTCTCACAAGGGGGAGTGAGAGCACGTCCTTCTACTACACCACCTTGGTTCCTCCTCCAACCTTCTCATTTCTTAAGGCTCAGTTCAAATGCTCTATTTTCCAAGATTATTCTTTTTCCTTTTTTATTAATATCTATTTTCTTTGAAAGACTTTATAAAATTTTGTACATATCATATTCTGTCTTATATTCTAGTTTGGTGTACACCTCTTTGTTTAACCTACAACTAGGTTACAGGATCTTCAAGAGAGATAGGCAGGAACCAGATTCTAAATGTATTTGGGGAAATTAATTGAATTTTACTTATTGTTACATATCTAAGCTTATAATTTTGTACTATAGTGATTTGTATATGGGACTTGTCTTCCCAATAAGACTATAATATTTTTTAAAAGCAAATTTATTAAAATGAGCTTGAAAAGTACATCATGAATCTCATGCTAAGAAGAACAGACTGTATGACAAAGGCACTGGAAAATCATCAGAGGTTTGGGAGGAAAACAATGATATGATTAATCTGTGTTTTAGGAAGGTAGATCTAATATCAGGTTGAAGGATTCAAGGAAGAGTGGAAACAGGAGATTAGTTAAAAGGCTGATACAGTAGTCCATGTTAGGGATGCAGTATAGATAAGGAAAAGAGATCAGGATGCCATAGTTTTTCCGATTTGGGGAAGAATGGTAACATTATTATGCTAAAGAAAATAAAATTATTTAAGTTACTTTCAATTTGTTTGTATGTGTTCATGTTATGAAAACATATGACATATTCTTTATATTAGTTGATTAGAGAATTATTTAATAAGGATCATCAGGTATATAAAAGATACATCCATGTCATATTTCCAATGAACAATGAAGAGAATAAATGAAACTAAACACTAACATGAGGGCTTAAATTAAGTTAAAAATTACTGTCTATAAAATTAATAAATTCTAGATTATGTTATCCTTTGACTTCTTTTAAAAAATCCTGGAGTATTCTTTAAAGATAAATTTCTTATAAATTACTGTAGATTAGATATGAGCAGCCTTCCCTGTTAGAATGTCTATCTGTTTAGAAATCTTAGTGATGCCTGGAAGATCCTCCTCACGTGTGTACATGCACATACACACACCTCCTCCCACATGACCCTCATGTTATCATTAACTTTATTTCATTATTCATCCTCTATCCAAATGCAACAACCATTGGGAGTAATGACAGCCTGAGGACAGGTTAATACAGGCAGTGAAGGAAAAATAATGTAGGTTTTGAGTATAGTTCATAGGAAGAGAGGGAAGACAGGTTGAGTGGATCTGTGAAACCTAGGGCAGTGTGAGAGGAGGGTTCTATATATGAAGTTATTACCAAAAGGCAAAGGAAGGGAAGACACCAAATATATAATTTACTAATGTAAACATTCTCATTCAAACTACTGGTTATAGCTAGCTCTACCTGAAAGAAGTCTATGACTACCAAAGACCATATCCATATTTGCTTCTGGTAGAGAACAATACCCATAGCTTTCTTCTTCCTTTCCTTTGGTGTCCAGACAAATATTGTGTCACAAAATAGGGAAGAAAGAAAAACATTTCAAGGGCATATACAAGACTTACCCTTCCTTATTTGTGGTTTAATTTATATTATTTGTTATAGATTCATACCTCATAAATTCTGTAATGTGAAAATGAGACTTCATTGTCTTACTGACAGTGAATTTTATAACCAAGATTCTTGGGCTGACATGCATAGCTAGAATTATGCTGGCTTAGTTTTTCAGTTTGGACTTCAGTGAATCTGGAACTGACTTCCACAGAGAAAGTACACACTGCTTTATAATCTACAATTGAGCTTCAATAGTGATAATAAAAACTGTTGGCAAATGGGTGGAAGTAAAAAGAGCAAATTTCAAATATGACAATTCTATGTAATACAGAACCTCTATCTAGGATAATTAAAATTATAATGGTCTTTGTCATCTTATAAAACACTTGAATGGAATTAATTTCAATGTGCTTAGACTATGTAAGCAGATCTGTGGCTCCTATATGTTAGGAACTATGTTATCAAAGAATAGTCTGGAAAAGTTTTAGAATAATTTAAATTAGTAAAATATTTTAAACATACACCCACAAAACATATATATTTGTTTTTTTTACACAGTCATGAAATATACATACATAATTGGACATTTAAGAAAAATAAGATACAGATGAAATAAGAAATATTTTGAATGTATTGACAGTTTTGATGATTCCACACTTTTGTTAGTATATATGTCAAGGTACAATATGCACTTGAGGCAAGACTTGTTTATGATTGAGCATAAATTCATACTTCAAATAATCTTAACAATTTAGAATTTTCTGGCAGACATCCTGTTATATCTGATTAGATATGTATTAGTATTTTCCCTTAACCTTCTAATATGGCTGACCAACAGTATTTTCAACTCTATTTTCTTGTTGTTTGCTTGCATTTGCATTATTGCTATCATTTTCAATATGCCATTTTTGCAAGACACAGACACACACACACACACAGAACCAATTCTCATTATTTACAGTAGTTATGTTCTACAAAGTCATCATGAACACTGTATTAGTAAATACTAAAACATAGCTCCTTGGTGAAATTTAGGGCTAGGTTCCAGTGAAACGCTGGTTACGTTTTCATCAACTTTTCAATAAATAATCTTATTTTATTTGTGTTTCTATTTAAAGACACCTTATTTAATACCTATTGTTGGTTTGTAAACATTGAATTCATAGTCAACAGCACTACAACTCATGCTTGAAGTACACTTATCCAACATACACATATTTTTCTCTAATGTACATCATAGCCTTCTTGTTATTAGTAAAACCAGACAATTCAGAACTATGCTCAAAGACCATTATAGACAGTGAGATAGGAATAAATAGCACAAAAATGCAAACAAACAAACAAAAAAAAGTGATTCTAAACAGATTATAGAAGGGGCACCCATTTGCAGTATGAGAACCAAAACAAAAAGTCAAAACATTGCTTTCTTTACTTTTTTTTTTTTTTTTGCAGTACATGGGCCTCTCACTGTTGTGACCTCTCCTGTTGCAGAGCACAGGCTCTGGACGTGCAGGCTCAGCGGCCATGGCTCACGGGCCTAGTTGCTCCGCAGCATGTGGGATCTTCCTGGACCGGGGCATGAACCCGTGTACCCTGCATCGGCAGGCAGACTCTCAACAACCGCGCCACCAGGGAAACCCAAACATTGCATTCTTTGACCTCAGTTGGCATTATGCTTGCACATCAAATGACTCAAAATTTTGCTGCTCTGTTCATGTTTGCAAATGACAACAAATTCACTGAGAATATTGGTTTTGGGGTTACAAATACATTTTAGCCAGTAAGTTAATATGGAATTTGTGAAAAGTGAAGATCAACTGTATATATGTTAAAAGATATATATATATATACATATATATATACAGTTGATCCTCATTATATACATACAGATATGTCTTTTTGCACATAAACCCTACCTATAATGCTATATACACTGTAATTTATATACATACATTATGTATATATACACATATACACACACACACAAGCTTTATGTATACTATATATAAAATGCTATATATAATATATTTTATATTATTTTATGCATTATTGACCATATTTTCACCACAAAAAATGTTGATATCCTATAATAATGTTACAGAAATATCAGAAATTAAAAGTTACATTAATGTTACAGAAATACCAGAAATTAAAAGCCACAATGTTATCAAAAAGACAACAAATAAGTGTTGGTGAGGATATGAAGAAAAGGGACGTGCACTATTAGTGGGAATATAAATGGCTTCAGCCACTGTGGAAAACAGTATGGGGGTTCCTAAAAAATAAAAATTAGAACTACCATATAATCCAGTAGTTCCACTCCTGGGTATTTATCCAAAGAAAATGAAAACATTAATTAGAAAAGATATGCACCCCTATGTTCAGTGTAGCATTATTTACAAAAGCCAAGATATAGAAGCAATTTAAGTGCTCATCCATAGATAAATGGATAAAGAAAATTTGGTATACATATACCATGGCCATAATAAAGAATGAAATCCTGCCATTTGTGGCAACATGGATGGAGCTGGAAGGTATTATACTAAGTGAAATAAGTCCGACAGATAAAGACAAGCATGGTATTATTTCACTTATATGTAGAACCTAAAAAACAAAACAAATGAGCAACATAACAGAAACAGAGTCATAGATGCAGAGAACAAACAGGTAGTTGCTGAAAGGGTGGGGAATGGGTTGCAGGAAGGGAGAAATGGATGAGGGATATTAAGAGGTAAAAACTTCCATTACAAAATAAATGAGTTAAAAGTATGAAATGTAGTGTGGAGAATATAGTCAATAATAATGTAATATTTTTTATGGTGACATATGGTAACTAGGTTTATCGTGATGGCCATTTTGTAATGTATAGAAATATCAAATCACTATGTCATGAACCAGGAACTAACATAGTGTGGTTGGTCAATTTTACTTCAGAAGCAAACAAGACAAATACACTCATAGAAAAGGAGTTCAGATTTGTTGTTACCAAAGGTGGAGGGTGGGAGAGGGGGAATTTGTTGAAGGTATTCAAGGGGTACAAACTTCCATTCATAAGATAAATAAGTACTAGGGATGTAATGTACAACATGATAGATTTAATTTAAAATGCTGTATGTTATATATGAATGTCATTAACAGTAAATCTTAAGAGTTTTCATCACAAGGAAAAAAACTTATCTTTTTTTCTATTTGGTATTGATATGAGATGATGGATGTTCACAAAACCTGTTGTGGTAATCATTTTATTATGTATATAAGTCAAATCATTATGCTGTACACCTTAAACTTATATAGTTATGTAAGTATATTATAGCTTTTCTTAAACATCTTTATTGTAATATAATTGCTTTACATGGGTGTGTTAGTTTCTGCTTTATAACAAAGTGAACCAGCTATACATATACATATATCAGCATATCTCCTCCCCCTTGTGTCTCCCTCCCACCATCCCTATCCCACCCTTCTAGGTGGTCACAAAGCACCAAGCTGATCTCCCTGTGCTATGCAGCTGCTTCCCACTAGCTATCTATTTTACATTTGGTAGTGTATATATGTCCATGAAACTCTCTCACTTCGTCCCAGGTTACCCATCCCCCTCCCCATGTCCTGAAGTCCATTCTCTATGTCTGCGTCTTTATTCTCGTCCTGCCCCTACGTTCTTCAGAACCATTTTTTCCCTTTAAATTCCATATATATGTGTTAGCATACAGTATTTGTTTTTCTCTTTCTGAATTACTTCACTCGGTATGACAGACTCTAGGCCCATCTACCTCATTACAAATAACTAAATTTTGTTTCTTTTTATGGCTGAGTAATATTCCATTGTATATATGTGCCACATCTTCTTTACCCATTCATCTGTCAATGGACACTTAGATTGCTTCCATGTCCTGGCTATTGTAAATAGAGCTGCAATGAACATTGTGGTACATGACTCTTTTTGAATTATGGTTTTCTCAGATTATATGCCCAGTAGTGGGATTGCTGGGTCATATGATAGTTCTATTTTTAGTTTTTTAAGGAACCTCCATGCTGTTCTCCATAGTGGCTGTATCAATTTACATTACCACCAACAGTACAAGAGGCTTCCCTTTTCTCCACACCCTCTCCAGCATTTATTGTTTGTAGAAATTTTCATGATGGCCATTCTGACTGGTGTGAGGTAATACCTCATTGTAGTTTTGATTTGCATTTCTATAATGATGAATGATGTTGAGCATCCTTTCATGTGTTTGTCGGCAATCTGTATATCTTCCTTGGAGAAATGGCTATTTAGGTCTTCTGCCCATTTTTGGATAGGGCTGTTTGTTTTCTGGTATTGAGCTGTATGAGCTGGTTGCAAATTTTGGAGATTAATCCTTTGTCTGTTGATTCATTTACAAATATTTTCTTCTATTCTGATGGTTGTCTTTTCATCTTGTTTATGGTTTCCTTTGCTGTGAAAAATATTTTAAGTTTCATTAGGCCCTATTTGTTTATTTTTGGTTTTATTTCCATTTCTCTAGGAGGTGGGTCAAAAGGGATCTTGCTCTGATTTATGTCGTAGAGTGTTCTGCCTATGTTTTCCTCTAAGAGTTTTACAGTGTCTGGCCTTACACTTAGGTCTTTAATCCATTTCGAGTTTATTTTTGTGTAAGGTGTTAGGGAGTGTTCTAATTTCATTATTTTGCATGTAGCTGTCCAGTTTTCCCAACACCACTTATTGAAGAGGCTGTCTTTTCTCCATTGTATATTCTTGCCTCCTTTATCAAAAATAAGATGACTATATGTGCGTGGGTTTATCTCTGGGCTTTCTATTCTGTTCCATTGATATATATTTCTGTTTTTGTGCCAGTACCATACTGTCTTGATTACTGTAGCTTTGTAGTGTAGCCTGAAGTCCAGGAGCCTGATTTCTCAGCTCCGTTTTTCTTTCTCAATATTGCTCTGGCTATTCAGGCTCTTTTGTGTTTCCATACAAATTGTAAAACTTTTTGTTCAAATTCTGTGAAGAATGCCATTGGTAGTTTGATAGGGATTGCACTGAATTTGTAATTGCTTTGGGTAGTATAGTGATTTTCACAATGTTGATTCTTCCATCCAGGAACATTTTATATCTCTCCACCTATTTGCATCATCTTCGATTTCTTTTAAGAGTGTCTTATAGTTTTCTGCATACAGGTCTTTTCCCTCCATAGGTAGGTTTATTCCTATGCATTTTATTCTTCTAGTTGCAATGGTAAATGGGATTGTTACCATAATTTCTCTTTCTGCCCTTTCATGGTTAGTGTATAGGAATCAAAGAGATTTCTGTGCATTAATTTTATATCCTGCTACTTTACCAAATTCATTGATTAGCTCTAGTAGTTTTCTGGTAGCATCTTTAGGATTCTCTATGTATAGTATCATGTGATTTGCAAACAGTGACAGTTTTACTTCTTCTTTTCCATTTTGGATTCCTTTTATTTCGTTTTCTTCTCTGATTGCTGTGGCTACAACTTCCAAAACTATGTTGAGTAATAGTGGTGAGAGTGGGCAACCTTGTATTGTGTCTTATCTTAAATGGAAATGTTTCAATTTTTCCCCATTGCAGACGGTGTTGCCTGTGGGTTTGTCATAATGGCCTATATTATGTTGAGGTAGGTTCCCTCTATGACTACTTTCTGGAGGGTTTTTATTATTAATGGGTGTTGAATATTGTCAAAATCTTTTTCTGCATATATTGAGATGATAATATAGATTTTCCCCTTCAATTTGTTAATGTGGTTTATCACATTGATTTTTGTCTACTGAAGTATTCTTGCATTCCTGGGATAAATCCCACTTGATCATGGTGTATGATCCTTTTAATTTGCTGTTGGATTCTGTTTGTTAGTAATTTGTTGAGGATTTTTGCCTCTGTGTTCAGCAGTGATATTGGCCTGAAGCTGTCTTTCTTTGTGTCATCTTTGTCTGGTTTTGGTATCAGGGTGATGGTGGCCTCGTAGAATGAGTTTGGGAGTCTTCCTCCCTCTGCTATATTTTGGAAGAGTTTGAGAAGGATAGGTGCTAGCTCTTCCCTAATTTTTGATAGAATTCGCCTCTGAAGCCACCTGGCTCTGGGCTTTTGTTTGTTGAGAGATTTTTAATCACAGTGTCAATTTCAGTGCTTGCAATTGGTCTGTTTATATTTTCTATTTCTTCCTGGTTCAGTCTCGGAAGGTGGTGCTTTTCTAAGAATTTGTCCATTTCTACCAGGTTGCCCATTTTATTGGCATATAGTTGCTTGTAGTAATCGCTCATGATCTGTTGTATTTCTGCAGTGTCAGTTGTTACTTCTCCTTTTTCAATTCTAATTCTATTGACTGGAGTCTTCTCCCGTTTTTTTAATGAGTCTGGGTAATGATTTATCAATTTTGTTTATCTTCTCAAAGAAACAACTTTTAGTTTTAGTGTTTTTTGCTATTGTTTCCTTCATTTATTTCTCATCTAATCTTTCTGATTTATTTCCTTCTGCTAACTTTGGGGTTTTTTTGTTCTTCTTTCTCCAATTGCTTTAGGTGTATGGTTACATTGTTTATTTGAGATGTTTCTTGTGTCTTGAGGTAGGATTGTAATGCTATAAACTTCCTTCTTAGAACTGCTTTTGCTGCATCCCATAGGTTTTGGTCATCACGTTTTCATTTTCCTTTGTTTCTAAGTATTTTTTAATTTCCAGTTTGATTTGTTCAGTGATCTCTTCATTATTTAATAGTGTATTGTTTAGCCCCCAAGTGTTTGTATTTTGTACAGATTTTTTCCTGTAACTGATATCTAGTGTCATAGAGTTGTGGTTGGAAAACATACTTGATAAGGTTTCAATTTTCTTAAATTTACCAAGGCTTGTTTTGTGACCCAAGATATGATCTATCCTGGAGAATGTTCCATAAGTACTTGAGAAAAAAGTGTATTCTGTTGTTTTTGGATGGAATGTCCTATAAATATCAATTAAGTCCATCTTGTTTAATGTATCATTTAAAGCTTGTGTTTCCTTATCTATTTTCATTTTGGATGATTTGATCATTGGTGAAAGTGGAGTGTTAAAGTCTCCTCCTGTGATTATGTTACTTTCAATTTCCCCTTTTTTGTTGTTACAATTTGCCTTATGTATTGAGGTGTTCCTATGTTGGGTGCATAAATATTTACAATTGTTATATCTTCTTGGATTGATCCCTTGATCATTAGGTAGTGTCCTTCTTTGTCTCTTGTAATTGTCTTTACTTTAAAGTCTATTTTTCTGATATAAGAATTGTTATTCCAGGTTTCTTTTGATTTCCATTTGCATGGAATATCTTGTTTCATCCCTTCATTTTCAGTCTGTATGTGTCCTGATATCTAAAGTGTGTCTCTTGAAGGCCACATACATACAGGTCTTGTTTTTGTACCCATTCAGCCAGTCTCTGTCTTTTGGTTGGAGCATTTAATCTATTTACAGTTAAGGTAGTTATTGATATATATGTTCCTATTACCATTTTCTTAACTGTTTTCGGTTTGTTATTGTAGGTCTTTTCCTTCTCTTGTGTCTCCCACCTAGAAAAGTTCCTTTTGCATTTACTGTAAAACTGGTTGGGTGGTCCTGAGTTCTCTAAGCTTTTGCTTCTCTCTAAAGGCTTTAATTTCTCCATCGAATATGAATGAGATCCTTGCTGGGTAGAGTAATATTGGTTTTAGGGTTTTCCCTTTCATTACTGTAAATATGTCTGGCCACTCCCTTCTGGCCTGCAGAGTTTCTGCTGAATGTTCACCTGTTAGCCTTATGGGGATTCCCTTGTATGTTATTTTTTTTCCCTTGATGTTTTTAATATTTTTTCTTTGTATTCAATTTTTGTTAGTTTGATTAATATGTGTCTTGATGTTTTTCTCCTTGGATTTATCCTGTATGGGACTCTCTGTGCTTCTTGGACCTGATTGACTATTTCCTTTCTCATATTAGGGAAGTTTTCAACTATAATCTCTGCAAATATTTTCTCAGTCCCTTTCTTTTTCTCTTTTTCTTTTGGGACCCCTATAATTCAAATGTTGGTTTGTTTAATGTTGTCCCAGAGGTCTCTCAGGTGGTCCTCAGTTCTTTTCATTCTTTTTTCTTTATTCTGCTCCACAGTAGTTATTTCCACTATTTTATCTTCCTGGTCACTTATCTGTTCTTCTGCCTGAGTTTTTCTGCTCTTGATTCCTTCTAGATAATTTTTAATTTCATTTATTGTGTTGTTCATCACTGTTTGTTTGCTCTTTAGTTCTTCTAGGTCCTTGCTAAATATTTTTTGTATTTTCTCCATTCTATTTCCAAGATTTTGGATCATCTTTACTATCATTACTCTGAATTGTTTTTCAGGTAGACTGCCTATTTCCTCTTCATTTGTTTGGTCTGTTGGGTTTTTACCTTGCTTCTTCATCTGCTGTGTGTTTCTCTGACTACTCATTTAGCTTAACTTATTATGTTTGGGGTCTCCATTTTGCAGGCTGCACGTTCCTGGTTCCTGTTGTTTTTGGTGTCTGACCCCATTGACTAAGTTTGATTTAGTGGGTTGTGTAGGCTTCCTGGTGGAGGGGACTGGTGCCCGTGTTCTGGTGGATGAGGCTGGACCTTGTCTTTCTGATGGGCAGGACCATGTCTGCTGGTGTGATTTGGGGTGTCTGTGACTTTATTATTATTTTAGACAGCCTCTCTGCTACTGGGTGGGGTTGTGTTCCTGTCTTGCTAGTTTTTTGGCATAGGGTGTCAAGCACTGTAGAGAGCTGGTCGTTGAGTGGAGCTGGGTCTTAGTGTTGAGATAGAGATCTCTGGAAGAGCTTTTGCTGTTTGATATTACATGGAGCCAGGAGGTCTCTGGTGGACCAATGTACTGAACTCAGCTCTCCTACCTCAGAGGCATGGGCCTGGCACCCAGCCAGAGCACCAAAAGGCTGTCTGCCACACAGCTCAGAAGAAAAGGGAGAAAAAAAGAAAGAAGGAAAGAATAAAATAAAGTAAAATAAAATAGTTATTGAAATATTTTTTTAAAAAATATTAAAAATAAAAAATTAAAGTAATAAAAGAAAGAAAGAATAGAGCAACCAAATCAAAAAACAAATCCACCAATGATACCACGCACTAAAAACTATACTAAAACAAACAAACAAAAAACAGACAGAGAGAACCCTAGGAAAACTGGTAAAAGCAAACTATGCAGACAATATCACAAAAAGAAGCATACACATGCACACTCACAAAAAGAGAAACAGGAAAAAATATATACATCTATTTATTAAAAAACATAAAGGAAGAGAGCAAACAAATCAATAAACCAACCTACCAATGATAATAAACTCTAAATACTAAACTGTGGTAGACATAAAACCCGAAACAAATTAGATGCAGAAATCAAACTCCAAGTCTACAGTTGCTCTCAAAGTCCACCGCCTCAATTTCGGGATGATTCATTGTCTATTCAGGTATTCCACATTTGAAGGGTACCTCAAGGTGATTGCAGAGATTTAATCCACTGCTCCTGAGGCTGCTGGGATAAATTTCCCTTTCTCTTCTTTTTTCACACATCTCCTGGTTTTTAGCTTTGGATTTGGCCCCATCTCTGCATGTATGTCATCTGAGGGCGTCTTTTTCTCACCCATACAGGACAGGGTTAAAGGAGTGGCTGATTAGCGGACCCTGGCTCACTCAGACAGGGGTGAGGGAGGGGTACGGAGTCCAGGGCTACCCTGCGGCAGCAGAGGCCAACATAACATTGCAATAGCCTGAAGCATGCCCTGTGTTCTCCCAGGGAAGTTGTCCCTGCATCACGAGCCCCTGGCAGTGGTGTGCTGCACAGGGTCTCGGGAGGGGAGGTGTGGATAGTGGTCTGTGCTTTCACACAGGCTTCTTGGTGGCTCTAGCAGCAGCCTTAAGGTTTCATGCCCATCTCTGTTGTCCGTGCTGATAGCCACAGCTTGTGCCCATCTCTGGAGCTCAGTTAGGTGGTGCTCTGAATCCCCTCACCTCACACACCCCAAAACAATGGTCTCTTGCCTCTTAGGCAGTTACAGACATTTTCCCGTACTCTCTCCCTGCTAGCTGTGGAGCACTAGCCCCCTTCAGGCTGTGTTCATGCAGCCAACCCCAGTCCTCTCCCTGGGGTCTGACCTCCGAAGCCAGAGCCTCAGCTCCTAGCCCTCATGCACTCCAGCAGGTGAGCAGACAAACTTCTCAGGCTGGTGAGTGCTGGTCAGCACCTATCTTCTGTGCAGGAATCTCTCTGCTTTGCCCTCTGTACCCCTATTGCTGTGCTCTCCTCTGTGGCTCCGAAGATTCCCCCCCGCCACCCCTCATCTCCACCAGTGAAGGGTTTCCTAGTGTATGGAAACTTCCTCCTTCACAGCTCCCTCCCAGAGGTGCAGGTCCTGTCCCTATTCTTTTGCCTCTGTTTTTTTTTTCTTTTGCCCTACCCAGGTATGTGGGGAGTTTCTTGCTTTTTGGGAAGTCTGAGGTCTTCTGCCAAGGTTCAGTAGTGTTCTGTAGGAGTTGTTCTACATGTAGATGTGTTTCTGTTGTATGTGTGGGGAGGAAGGTGATCTCAACATCTTACACCTCTGTCATCTTGAAGGTCTCCCCTATATATTATATCTTAATAGGAAGTAAAAAAATTAATTGAAGTCCTTAAATATTTTAAACGTTTTCTTGTCTTATTTGTGTGAAAAGCAAAAAAGGTAAAACAACATTTTCTGATATGAAACAAATGAATTTCTCAGAAGGATTTGTTTCTGTGTTCAACACATAGTTTAATTTTTTTATTTATATGTATCATTTCTATTAATATAAAATAAATTATTCTTAGTAATATATAACTTTCTTTTGGTAAATTAGCCTGTTTGGAAAGGGACCAGGGTATAAGGGTCTTTTATTTTCTACACATATATACATTGTTTTTTATATTTTTTTCCATTATGGTTTACCTCTGGATATTGAATATTGTTTCCTGTGCTATACAGTAGGACCTTGTTGTTTATCCATTCTATATGCAAACTCCCAGTCAATCCCTCCACCACCCATCCTCCCCCTTTGTGACCACAAGTCTCTTCTCTATGCCTATGAGTCTGTTTCTTTTTCATAGATAGGTTCATTTATGTCATATTTTAGATTCCACATTTAAGTACTGTCGCATGGTATTTGTCTTTCTCTTTCTGACTTACTTCATGCAGTATTATAATCTCTAGTTGCACCCATGTTGTTGCAGATTCCATTATTTCATTCTCTTTTATAGCTGAGTAATGCTCAGCCATAAAAGGGTTATGGAATACAATATTCCATTGTATATATGTACCACACCTTCTTTATCCATTCATCTGTTGATGGACATACAGGTTGTTTCCATGTCTCAGCTATTGTGAATAGTGTTGCTATGAATATAGGGGTGCATGTGTCTTTTTGAATTATAGTTTTGTCCATATTTATGCCCAGGAGTGGGATTGCTGGATCATATGGTAATTCTATTTTTAATTTTCTGAGGAGCCTCCATACTGTTTTCCATAGGGGTTGCACCAACTTACATTCCCACCAAAAGTATGAGGGTTCCCTTTTCTCCATACCCTACTCAGCATTAGTTATTTATAGACTTTTTAATGATGCCCATTTTGACTGGCGTGAGGTGGTACCTCGTAGTTTTGATTTGCATTTCTCTGATAATTAGTGATGTTGAGCATCTTTTCATGTACTTTTTAGCCATCTGTATGTCCTCTTTGGAGAAATGTCTATTTAGATCTTCTGCCTATTTTTGATTGGGTTGTTTGGTTTTTTTTTGATATGAGCTGCAGGAGCTGTTTGTATATTATGGAGATTAATCCCTTGTTTGTTGATTTGTTTGAAATGGCCATTTCTCCCATTCTGAGCGTTGTGTTTTTGTTTTGTTTATGGTTCTCTTTGCTGTTCAAAAGCTTTTAAGTCTAATTAGATCCCATTTGTTTATGTTTGTTTTTATTTTTATTACTCTAGGAGGTAGATCAAAAATGATCTTGCTGCAATGTATGCCAAAGAGTGTTCTGCCTATGTTTTCCTCTAATAGTTTTATAGTATCTGACCTTACATTTAGGTGTTTAATCCATTTTGAGTTTATTTTTGTGTATGGTGTTAGGGAGTGTTCTAATTTCATTCTTTTTTTTTGCGGTACGCGGGCCTCTCACTGTTGTGGCCTCTCCCATTGCAGAGCACAGGCTCCGGACACGCAGGCTCAGTGGCCATGGCTCACGGGCCCAGCCGCTCCATGGCATGTGGGATCTTCCTGGACCAGGGCATGAACTCGTGTCCCCTGCATCGGCAGGCAGACTCTCAACCACTGCGCCACCAGGGAAGCCCTATGCATCTCTCAATAGGGATAATAACAACTTAATAAGACTATCATGAGGGCTCATATATACAAAAGTATACACATATATACAAATGAAATCACTTATACAAGACACTTGGCATATATTTAGAGTTCAGTAAATGTTAGTTTCCATTCAGTCCTACTCCTATATACCTCATTTTTTAAATTCAGGTATAAATGGACCTAAATAGTGCCTTAGTAAAAAATTAGATGGAAGAATGGGATAACTTTTTTTAAAGTCTGTTTTTGTTACCTCTCTTACTTCTATACATTCTCTGTTTTGATGATATAGGAAGCTGTTCTTTCTTACCATAGCCAATTTTCCTGGGCACATGGTCCATTTCTTTGCCTTCCTTATCTTAGTCCTGAATATTTTCCTATCACTTCACCCTTTATTCCACCTATAGCATGTGACATACTTCTAGAGAGTCAGATTAAACTTCTATTTTGGCATGCTTTGACTTCTTAATCTGCTTCATGCATATTGCTAAATAAGGCCATTATGCTTTGTTTTGTTTCTAGAGCAACACTGGTGGCCCTTTACCATTTTATGCTGACTCCTAAGTTTATGGAGTATGAGCTTAACATATATTGACTATCTCCAGAAGGAGATCACCTAGGAACTTGTTAGAAATGAAAATTCTTGGGTCCCACCCCGGATCTACTGAATCATAAACTCTGGGAGTTGGGTCCAACAATTTTTATTTAAACTAGGTTAAATAAATAAACCTGGTTTATTTAAACACAGTGACTCTGATGCATGCTCAAGTTTGAGAGGTACTGACTTAAGATATATCTGTTATATAAATACAGCTCTTCTTCCCCCTGATTTTTCCATCTAATTCTTTACTAAGGTGCTTATTTTACATCAGGGAATCAACAGTTCTCTAATAGTAGAAACTTACTATTGAATACCTAACTCAAACCTAATTTGGTCCAGTGACCTAGAGAAACAGCAGGCTTAGGAGCCCACCACCAAGTCTCTGGATCATTTATTTCCCTATATACTTGCAATGGCCAAAGAATTATTTGGTTAATGCCATATTCATTTCTGAAGGACCTATCATCCAACATGATTTACTAGTAAATCAGCAATTCCAACATTTTTGGAGTTATCTTATCCTATCTCTAATTCTTCAATGTTCCCTGCTTCCCCCTAAGAAGTGCTGTATTATATATGTGTTAATTTTTAGGTGAAAGGAAATGCAAATTCACTTTGAGAACGTCAGTACATACCATGAGAAAAATCAGAAAATAGCATATCATTATTTCAAATCAAATTGTGTGTCTGAGAGTGGGGCTGTGAAATTTAAAATAGTATCTTTCCAAATGGTAGCTCTTCAGTAATGGTTTATAAAAGTATAACTTTTGATATAATATTGATTTCAAATATTTTCTTTGCCACTATAAAATGTACAAATTAGGTTATGTCATCATTTCCTAGACATAATGAGAGCATTTAATTTTATTTTTTCTCTTTTATAAAAGTTTTCCCTTGAACTGTGTACCATCATATCTTAATGATATTTGTTCAGGGTTTGGTGATGCCTCAATAATAAGTACATACACACACATACAATAAGCACATCTTCTTTTTATAATGTCAGAAAGAAAACTTAAATTTAAAAATGCTATATAAGGGGGAAATTTTCATAAACCTTGTGATTAGGGACACAGTGCAGTAAGGGAGAAAGCATAACATAATCACAACAAAGGTGAAAACAATGTCATATTTAAGTAGCACACTCACTAGTGTAAGGGTAGTAAAAAAAAATGTTTCACCTTAAGACTATTTCTAGGCCAAATAATCAAACAAGAACACATAGACAATGGTCTGTACTAAAACCTACATGTAGTAGGTATTACCTCAGGAAAGTGTTGTAAGAAAGTAGTAATTTCATATGCTGATATCTAAAATGAATTGTTACATTTATTCACATGAGCATGTACATCTATTTTTTCTAAGATGTCTTACTAAAAGTGTTAGTCTTACTTTTATTTTCACAAGTATTATTACTATTATTAATCTAATATGATAATTTTCTTTAGAAACTCCAGCTGTAAAATATTTTAAACTTTTAAGATTGGTCTTTAACAAACTTTTCTTTTCTTTTTTTTTTTTTTTTTGTCAAGGATGGAGATGTTTCAGATTATCAAATGCATTGTCAAGGAGCAAATTGTTTCTTGAAAACTGGGAATAAATGCCATTGAAATAAGTTGGAGTGTAGAAAAATATGGAAGATACTTTTAAAAGATACGTAGTAGGGTTTCCCTGGTGGTGCAGTGGTTGGGAGTCCGCCTGCTGATCCAGGGGACACGGGTTCGTGCCCCAGTCCAGGAAGATCCCATATGCCATGGAGCGGCTGGGCCTGTGAGGCATGGCCACTGAGCCTGCATGTCCGGAGACTATGCTCAGCAATGGGAGAGGCCACAACGGTGAGAGGCCTGTGTACCTCAAAAAAATAAAATAAAACAAAATAAAATATACGTAGTGGTGCTGATGGAGGGAGGGTAAGAGTAGAATTGAGACTTACATTGTGGAATATATTACAAAGAAACCCTATCTCTATTTTTAGTTTTTTGAGAAACCTCCATACTGTTTTCCATAGTGCTGTACCAATTTACATTCCCACCAAAAGGGTGTAAGGGTTACCTTTTCTCCACATCTTCACCAACATTTGTTATTTGTGTTCTTTTTGATGATAGCCATTATGACAGGTGTGAAGTGATATCTCACTGTGGCTTTGAATTGTGCTTCCCTGATGATTAGCGATGTTGAGCATCTTTTAATGTGCCTGTTAGCCATCTGCATTTCCTCTTCAGAAAAATGTCTACTCAGTCCTTCTGCCCATTTTTTAATCAGATGTTTGTTTTCATTTTTTTTTTGATGTTGAGTTCTATGAGCTGTTTAAATATGTTGGATATTAACTCCTGTTGGTCATATTTGCAAACATCTTCTCCCATTCAGTAGGTTGTCTTTTTCTTTTGTTGATGGTTTCCTTTGCTGTGCAAAAGATTTTAAGTTTAATTAGGCTCTGTTTATTTTTGCTTTTATTTCCTTTGCTTTAGGAGACAGGTTTAAAAAGATCTTGCTGCAATCTATGTCAAAGTGTGTTCTGCCTATGTTTTCCTCTAGGTATTTTATGGTTTCCAGTCTTACATTTAGGTCTTTAATCCATTTTGATTTTATTTTTGTATATGGTGTTAGAGAATGTTCTAATTTCGTTCTTTTACATGTAGCTGTCCAGTTTTTCCAGCACCACTTATTGAAGGGACTTTCTTTTCTCCATTGTATATTCTTGTCTCCTTTGTTGTAGATTAATTAATCATAAGTATGTGGGTTTATCTCTGGGCTCTGTATTATTTTCTACTTATCTATGTGTCTGTTTTCAGGCCAGTACCATACTGTTTTTTTATTGAAATATATATATATATATATATATTCTTTTCCAGTATAGGTTATTACAACATATTGAATACAGTTCCCTGTGCTATACAGCTATACAGTAGGTTCTTGTTGTTTATCCATTTTATATATAGTAGTGTGTATCTGTTAATCCCAAACTCCTAATTTATCCCTCCCTCCCATTTCCCTTTGGTAACCATAAGTTTGTTTTCTATGTATGTCAGTCTATTTCTGTTTTGTAAATAAGTTCATTTGTATCATTTTTTTTAGATTCCACATATAAGTCAAATCATATATTTGTCTTTTTCTATCTGACTTACTTCACTTAGTATGATAATCTCTAGGTCCATCCACGTTGCTGCAAATGGTATTATTTCATTCTTTTTTATGGCTGAGTGATATATATATATATATATATATATATACCACATCTTCTTTATTCATTCATCTGTCAATGGATATTTAAGTTGCTTCTATGTCTTGGCTATTGTAAATAGTGTTTCTATGAACATTGGAGTGCATGTACCTTTTCGAATTAGAGTTTTTGTCTTTTCCAGATATATGCCCAGAAACTAAAATAGAGTACCATACTGTTTTGATTATTGTAGCTTCATAGTGTAGTATGCAGTCAAGGTGTGTGATTTTTCCTTTTCTGTCCTTTTTTAAGTTTGTGTTGGTTATCTGGGGTCTTTGTGTTTCCATACAAATTTTAAAATTATTTTTTCTAATTCTGTGAAAAATGTCATTGGTATTTTGACAGGGATTGCATTGAATCTGTTGATTGCTTTGGGTAGTATGGTCATTTTGACAATGTCATTTCTTCCAATTCAAGAACATGGTATATCTTTCCATCTGTTTGTGTGGTTTTCAATTTCTTTTATCAGTGTCTTATAGTTTTCTGAGTACAGGTCTTTTATATACTTAGATAGGTTTATCCCAAGATGTTTTATTCTTTTCATGATATGTTAAATGGGGTTGTTTCCTTAATTTCTCTTTCTGACAGTTCATTTTTAGTGTATAGAAATGCAACAGATTACTGCATTTTATGTTCGTATCCTGCAACTTTACTGAATTCATAAGACTACCCATATGACCCAGCAATTCTGCTCCTGGGTATATTTCTGAAAAAAACAAAAACATTAATTCAAGAAGATACATGCACACCAATGTTCATAGCAGCATTATTTACAATTGCCAAGATATGGAAGCAACCTAAGTTTCCATCAACAGATGCCTGGATAAAAATGATGTGGTGTGTGTATATATATATATATATATATATACATGCAGTGGGATACTAGTCAGCCATAAAAACATAATGGAATTTTGCCATTTGCAGCAACATAGATGGACATGGAGGGTATTATGCTAAGTGGAATAAGTCAGACAGAGAAAGACAAATACTGTATGATATCACTTATATGTGGACTCTTAAAAACACAACAAACTAGTGAATATAACCAAAAAAAAAAAAAAAGCAAATTCACAGATATAGAGAACAAACTAGTGGTTACCAGTGGGGAGAGGGAAGGACAGAGGGGTAAAATAGAGTTATGGGATTAAGAAGTAAAAACTATTATGTATCAAATAAGCTACAAGGATATGTTGTACACCACAGGGAATATAGCCAATACTTTATAATAACTGTAAATGGAGTATAACCTTTAAAAATCATGAATCACTATATTGTACACCTATAAATTAAATAATGTTACACATCAACTATAACTCAATAAAAAGAAAATAAAAAATAAACCCAGCACTGGGATAAATGTTATAACTTAGTGCAAATGTGTTTGGAAACACCTGTCTGTCTCTCTCTTCCATCCCCACATCATCTGTGTCAAATAGAACAAGAAAGAGATCAATTTAATATTCTTCAATTAATTATAATCCCACTTATGTCAACAAAGTTTCTTAGTATGGAGATAGATTGGAGTAATAAAAATACCTAAACCTTTTTAAATAATACTAAATATAATATCTGATAGTATCTCAGAAAACACACACTGTCAGGACATGTTCTATTACCTCTCCTTGGAAATATAAATTTAGTACTGATATAAGCTTAGTCCATGCTTTATAAGGAAAAATATTATTAGTGTACTGGATATTATACCTATTATGCTAATTCCTATAAACCATTAGAAAATATTGGAAGTCAAAACGGACTGGGAATTTTACATTGATGAGAAAAAAGAGAATGAGGAGTAGGAAAATAGAAATTGTGATAAATTCAGCCACAGCCCTTTTTGGTGAAAACTGGGGTTAATTTTGTATGGCTAGCAAGTGTTCTCAATCTATAATGAAATAGTCAATTTTCCTAGTTGGATATTTTTAAATATTTTGTTAGACTTCTCACCCAATATTCTTCAATAAATAGACATTACACAATTTCCAGACTTTGCCTATCCAAGTATACCTGAATTTAATAAGGCTTATAATGGTAGGTAGAGCTCATTTCTGACACATATCTTTATAAGGGACTCTGTTCTGCAGAGGAGAAATGTGGAAAACACATCCTGCAGCTTTTTCATTATAACAGCTAACCTTGAATAATTACACCAATGGAATATTTTAGTTATACATATATAGATTTGTCCAATAACCAGTTTAATAACTTTTACAAATTGCTTCTCTAAATAAACAGCCTTGTATACCCCAATATTTGCAAGGAACCAAATGAAATAATCATATTGTTTCTTTCATTTAGGCTGAGAATAGATGATTGAAGTAATTAAAAAAAAATTAAACTAAACTATTACCCACTGAGGGTAACTTTTGAAAAAAATGTATTGCTTTGACGTCTTGGATTAAGTCAACGAAAAAGGTATCATTACTTAGTGATTTTTCTTTAGGTAAATTAACCTTCATATTTCTCCTTCCTATGAGCTGTCATAAATTCTTTAAGAATTAAGATACTAGCTATTGTGCTTGTGACCCATTAATTCTGTTTATGAATTTTGAAAGTATATTTCATAGTTAATCTTCATGAAATAAAAGATATTCGCTATATGTTGTCTTCATTCCAAAATCAATACATGATACTTATAGTATATATTATATATATATATATACAATGATAATAGAAATGAAATATTTTTCAAGAAACAAGTAAGTTTAATAATCCTTCAGTTAAACTTATTGATATTTGTATCCTATTTCCTGAACCTGAACTCAATTGGAAAAAAAACCCAAAAAATCTCTTAATGTCATCCAGGGTTTCTCAACCTTAGCACTATTGATATTTTGGCCTAGGGGCTGTTGTGGGGGCCGTCCTGTGCATTGTAAGGTGTTTATCAGCATAACTGACCTCTATCTTGTAATTGCCAGTAGCAACTCTTCACCATTTGTGGCTACTAAATGTGTTGACACTGTCAAATGTCCCCTTGATGGAGGACAATACTTCAACTGAGCATCACTTATTAAAATAACCTTAAGAAAGTAAGAAATTGGGTCAAGATGATTGATGATGGTGTATTAGAATGACATTAATATCTTTAATCACTCATCGACAAGTATTTTTAGATTTTTTTACTATCCACAAGGCATTTTGATGACTGTTAGGGACACAATGATGAACAGAATAAACAGGGTCCCTGTTAATTGAAGTGGAGGTCCATTAAGCAAATAATTATAAATTTATGTAATAATAATTTATGCTAAGTGTTATGAAGGAAAAATACCATGTGTAAAAGACCAGAAAAGTGAGCCTCCCATTGTCTATGGTGCTATGGATTGCTTCCCTGAAGAAGTGACATTGAAGTAGAAAACTGGAAAATTGGTAGACTTTAGCCAGGAATAGATAGATAAAACTTATTTTTGCTTTTAAAAAATACATTTGTATTGATGATACACTTCTCCTCCATCATTTAGCATGTATTACAATGCAATTTCTAAATTTGTAGTAAATTCAATCATTTTTCTTTACATATTTTGCATTATACATTGGGGAGAGGTTAACACCAAGGCAAATGCGAGCCAATGATGAATTATTTTTTCATTAAGAAAATATTTTATCTCCTGGCCACATACTTGGTTAATAAAAAAATAGATATTTGATTAAATCTAAATAACCCTTTTTGGATATAGTCACATATCTCTTAGAAATTATACATTTAATAAATTTCTATTGTTTAATTAGTTCACTGTTATTGGCAATTAAGTATAGCTTTACCATAGAAGTACACTAAGAGTTGGCAAAAATAATATTACTGCGTTGATCTTTTATCTTACTCAGCATCAATTTTTAATCCATTATTATCATTTTGACATGGATCCTATTTAGAAAATATTAACTATCTTCGCACATATATGACCACAGATTTAAATTAATTGAAGGGATTGTCAGCTAGTCTGGATATGTTATCAGGTACATAATATTTTTATTATTAGTTATATATGCACATTATAAATTTTTCAAATAGCGAAAAAGTGTGTAAAGTCATAATTAAATGTCCCTCCCCTCATATACAGAAATATTTTATACTAAATAATGAAACGTTGTGACCAAAGGAGCAACTAAACAAATGCTACAACTTCATCTATGTATATCAGTAACAAAGTGCTTTGAAAGGATGAAAGAATCATATTATACATAATGAAGATGAATAAAAAGCAGCTTAATCAACTGGTGACTGGCAAAGCCCAGAGTAGTTATAGATAATATAATTTTCCCAAGTAGTTTTTACGTTTATACACCTGAACTCAGTACAGATTGCTTATATTACTCAATTAATAAAAAATTTAAATTACTGGAAAGAGAAATATGACTTTAGAGAGTAAACTTAAGATAAAAAATACATTTTAGAAACTTTAAAAATCTTTATAAATCACTTAATTTTGTATAGTCAGCATCAAAGAAGAAATCAAGCTTATTAAATAAGTTTAATTTTTATAAGCTTCTTGGTGATTCACTGAGAATTTTAGTGGTTTATTAACATGATCCTTAGGATTCACTCTTCCCCAAATAATGTGCCAAAGTTTTAGTTTCATGTCCTTTGGTTTTCTTGCTTATTCTCAAAAAGCCTATATAACTTTTTTATATTTTATACTGTAATACACAATTTGTGAATTGTGGAAACAACTATTTCTCTCTTCTTCTTATGTTTGTTCATTCAAATGAAATAATCTCACAAGGTTCAACTTTATAAAAATGATAGGAAATATGACAAAATATGGATAATAAGTATGTTATTGGGATTAAAGAAAGTTGTGCTGTTCTATTAACTTTCTGTAAATATTCACAAGTGAGAGTAACTAATGGAACAAAACAGCCAGTTACCTAAAAGATACCCAATCTTTGTGGAGTTACGCCTCCCCTTGATATTTAAATGACCTTGCTCTATCCCTCATTCAATATTTAGTAGGAAAAAAAGCCTGTTTCACCTTCTTCCCCAATATTATGGGCTGAATTGTGTCCTCCCAAATTTATATGTTGAAGTCCTAAATCTCAGTATCTCAGAATGTGACTGTATTTAGAGATAACGTCATTAAAGAGGTAATTAAATTAAAACGAGACCACTAAGGTGAGCCCTAATCTAATCTGGCTGGTGCCTTTATAAGAAGAGAAAATTTGGACACAAGACACCAGGGATGCACACACCAAAGGCCATGAGAAGACACAACAAGAAGGTGTCCATCTGGAAACCAAGAAGAGAGACTTCCGAAGTTAAACCTGCTGATATCTCGATCTTGGACTTCTTGCCTCTAGAGCTATGAAAAAATAAATTTCTGTTGTTTAAGGCATCCAATATGTGGTATTTTGTTACAGAACCCCTAGCAAACCAATATATCCTGTATTACTAGAGTCATCAATTTGCAGCACAGCAGAAAAATTTACAGTATTATACATCACTTCTTAAAATCCCTTGGCCATTGCCATCACTGGAAATTTATAACTGCCCATTTCTTCCACTGTTGAGATGGATCCTATCTCTTTGTCTACCTCATCTCATTTTTTACATTTCTTCTCTCCACTTTTCTGACACCTCATTCTCACTCTCTCAGGGCATGCCAAAAATTCAGAACCTTCCTTATAAATTTATTATTCAAAGCAATTCACCTCTCCAACAGTCTCCTTTTCTCTCTCTATGGGCTTCTGCTCCAGGATGAAAACTCATTTAAGTTGCTACAATAAGCAAAGAACAGAAGGTTTCAGATATAAACTCTCTACCAAAAAATAAAATTCCTGACCTCATAAAGTATCAAATAAGTATATAATTATAACTCATGATAAACTGATATGGAAGAATATTAAACAGTATGACAAGAGAGTTATGTGACTCATTAAAGAGATTATAACAGGCTGATCTGATCTGATTTAGTATGGTATATCTTAGACGCTTTCTTTTATGAAGTGACTTCTAAACTGAAACCTGAAAGATACTTAGGATTGCCAAGTGAAAATTGCCAATAGGGTAGTCCAAGAAGAAGAAACCAAATTTGTGAAAGCTCTGAGACAGGAAAACATTTGGTTTATTTAAGGGGATGAAGCCATGTGGCTGAAATTCAGTAAGTTAGAGTTAGTCAATCAAGATGATGCTACAGAGTAACATACATCAGGCAGGGCAACTGAGGGTGCACATTACTTCTCTTTTCTGTGCATGATTAGAGTCAGTTTCAAAATTTCTGTCTTTAGTGATATGCCTATGAAAGATTATCTTGAATGGTCCTTCACTGGTTGAGTTGTTCCATGGATGCATTTCTAGCTTTGGCCTTGATAGGTATGAATCATATCAGGTAGGACTTTGTAGGCCATAGTAAGTTTTTATATTTTTAAAATTTTATCCTACATTCAATGGAGAGCCTTTGAAATATGATGATAAATATTCCCAGGTATCTCACTTAGCATAATTTCTGTTTTTTTACCATATAATCCATTCCCTCTGGACAAGCTCAAGTTCATCATGTTCTTAAGAGAAATGTGCTCAAGTGTGGTCTGACCATCACAGAGTAGATTTGGAGTATCATGCTCCTTTTCTGTACTTCAAACTCTTATTAATTCACCTAAGATGACATTGGTTATTTTTGCAGTGATATTCAACTACTGATGTGAAAAATCATAGAAATTTAGAATCTCATGGAAGCACCAAAATATCTTAATCTAATCACCTCAGTTTTCAGATAAAGAAAGCAAAACTCAGTGAATGAATTTATAATAAAAGCCTGAAGTAATTTTCATACTGCTACAACTATCTTACTGTATTTTGTACTTATTTGATTAGAAGTATATATTACATTTCTTCTTGGTAGATCTGGCCATTTTTTTCCAGCCTGTTAAGAGAGTTTTGCATGTTAAATATGTCAAACAATGTATTTGATCATCCTCTGAGCTTCACTGCATATCTGAATAACTGTCTCTTCCCCCAGTCAAGTCTTTCACAATAACTATAAAGCAGAATAGGGCAGAAGACAGCGTTGCCACACCATAAAAGATGTTCCTTTAGTAAGACCTTGATAAATTAATTATTTTTCTAGTTATTCAACTAGTTACAAATACTTACCTGTCTCATTAGCTTGCTTATGCATGCTGTTCCATCAAGCAGGCTAATCTCTTCACTGTATTCCACAAGACAGTACCTTCAACTCAGTGTGATTGCACATTCTATTTGCTTGGCTTGGAATAACTTCACTCATCTATTAAGACTTCTTTATCCTTTAATTCCCAGACCTTCTCCATGTAGATTTCCTGGATGACTTTAATCCCCAGTGACTTCTCTTTTTAAGGGAAGTCCCTCTCCATTTCTGCTTCTAATGTTCACTATACTGTGTAATAAATGTTTATATTTTATTTTGTATTCTCTAGTCATGTTGTGGATGACTATTGTACCACTAACATTTTTCACGACACTGAGTTGACTAGCCCTGAATTCCAAATTATTATCTCACAACTAAAACCTACAGCCAACTTCATACTCAATGATGAAATGCTGAAAGCATTTACTCTAAGATCAGGAACAAGACAAGAAGGTCCACTCTCACCACTTTTATTCAACATAGTATTGGAAGTCCTAGTGACAGCAATCAGACAAGAAAAAGAAATAAAAGGAATACAAACAGGAAAGGAAAAAGTAAAACTGTCACCGTTTGTAAATGGCATGATACTATATATAGAAAATCCTAAAGACACCACCAAAAACTACTGTAATTCATCAATGACTTTGGTAAAGTTGCAGGATATGAAATTAATGTACAAAATTCTGTTGTGTTTCTATATATTATCAACAAACTATCAGAAAGAGAAAGGAAGAAAAATAATCCCATATACAGTTGCATCAAAAAGAATAACATACCTAAGAATAAACTGAATCAAGGAGGTAAAAGAAAACTATAAGACACTGATGAAAGAAATTGAAAATGACACAAGCAAATGGAAAGTTACACCATGCTCATCTATTGGAAGAATTAATATTGTTAAAATGACCATATCCCTCAAGTATATCTACAGATTCAATGTAATTCCTATCAAAATAATAATGATATTTTTCACAGAACTAGAACAGATAATTCTAAAATTTGTATGGAAACCCCAAATGATTTTACTAATCATTTAAATGTAACTCTTCTGACATAACCTCATGTCCTTGTCAATTCTTGGTATTTTAAGACTTAAATTTGTGCCAATTCGATGGACATGAAATATAATTTCACTTTTATTTTTCATTTGCACTTTTCTGATCACACATGATTCTGAGCTTTCCTTCATATTTTTGGGGGACATGAAGTTTTTTACTTCACTTCTGAATTGGCTGTTCACATACATTGCCCTCTTTCTATATTTTTTGGCTAAATTTAACATATTTTTGCAAAATAGTGGATAGTATCAATTTCCTACACAGGAAACTCTGTGTGTGTGTGTGTGTGTGTGTGTGTGTGTGTGTGTGTTTACAAACAGCAGCTTTATGAGAACAGAGTTTACATACTAAAACAAAATTCAGTAAAATGTTTTGGTAGAACATAGCTTTTTTGTAATGTAAACTAACACAGTTTTTAAAATCAAGACTAAAATGTTAGCTTTCATATATTTTGTACCGAAAGAGGCTAGCATTTTTTTTTTCTCTCTCTCTCCTTGGACAGCACAAATAATGCACTTCTCCACATTTCCTTATTACTTTGCTTTGATCATCCAAAACTGACAGCCATGTTTATAAGCTTACTTAGAAGAGAAAAATGGCATCATTAAAGTGAACTGTTAACTCTAAGAAGAATACTTCATTTACCTTCTTTATGAGATAACAGTAACTTCTTTTACTCTTACAGCTCTTAACCACACTTCCAATCATCCCAATATGTTCTGCTCATCCCATTAGCTAGCAGTTTACTCAGTATTAAGTGCTATGAATTTTCTTTATTTTTTATGATATTCCATAAAACATAGGGATGTGCTCAAATAAATTTTTTCCAACAGTAAAATCCTCTGAAATAATGGTTTTATAATGAGAAATTGTATTTTTACTTTGACTGTTTCTAGATGACTATAAACACCTTATAGATTAAATTGGTCTTCTTATCCTCATAATATCTCACAAGCTAGGGAAAGGGCATGTTGTTCTTTACTTTCTTTTACAAAAACGACCTGAGTCACAAGGCAGTTTTTATGATTTTGTTCACAGAACACGTAAGTAAGGGAACTGAAAATAGGATCAGTTCAAAGATTTCTCTGTAAAATCTTCAGTCATATCTCTCTAGTCATCACTTGATGACTGTGCTACATCCATTTTATGTCTCTATTTAATCCAGAGATGTCTTTGAAGCCACATGCCCTGATAAACCTAGGCCATTCTTTTCAAATGGCATTTTGTTCAAAACATTTTAACTGTAAGCTAAGTATAACCTTTTCAACCTTTTCTGCATAACCAAGGAGACATTAATCAGATTTTAAAGAAATAAAGCTGTTAAACGGAGCCCTTAAATTATTATTAACTTCAATATATAAATGTTCACTCAGGCTTGATATTAATTGAGATTTCCAATTGCCTACGGAAAGCTTCAGGTAACATTTTACATTTGTGTACACAGTTTCATCTTTTCTCGCAATTCATACCTCCAAGACAGCTAGAAATACGGTTTACATAATGTATATTATGTGAAATTCTTCAGCCTGCACCTCAGTATTCTAATAGGTAGTTAATATAAAAAATGACTCATGAAATTTGCTCTACTGTTACTGTTTAGGTGAAACATTGTAATATCTAAGCAGATACCAAGCACAGAATTATCCTTAAAATTTCTGACCTTGTGAACATGAGCTCTGTTTTCTGTGCTATATTATATAACAGTATAACTTAAAGTGTATTGAAATTACTTTGAGTCTTGTTTATTATGCCTAATTCACTTAGGTTTTGGTGTAACAATTTTAGTCTACTTTCTTTCTCATTCTGTATTTCTTTAGAATATTGAGAACCTTGGGCTCTCACTAAAAACATATCCTAAATTGTTTCCTCTGTCTTTTCCTTTTGCTCTGCCCTCCACCCTCACAGACATCTCTGTGTGAACTGATCCACTCATAAGCTTTTAATAATCAACTCTTAGGTGGAAAATTCCTAAATCTTCATCTCCATCCTTGAGCTCTGTATTGAGATCCAGATCTAAATTTCCAAATACCAACTGAACAGATCCATGCCAGTGGGATATCAAACTCAACCTACATCATTCTGCATCTTGTACTTTCACATTCCACCTGATAAGCTGTTCCTATTTACTTTTTATTTCCTGTTGCATCATCCACTTTTAAGTTACCAAGGGCAGAAACTAAATAGTTATTAGTGATTCATGTCTTCATATCTACATCCATATATAATCAGTCATCAGATGCTGTTCATGCTACTTCATGATTTCATTCATGATTTTCCCCAACTTCCCATTTCAATCATTATGATTCAGGCTCTTTTAATCTTCTATCTATGCTGTTGCAGCAGCCTCCTGATTTTCAGTTTCCCTCTCTTTTTGCTGTAATCCATCCTTCACAATATTGCTCTATTTATCTTCCTAAAATTCTTATTTTTTACTGGACTGTAAATATTTCCCATTACCTAGCAATGCTTTGTTCATAATAAGTAGTTAGTAAATAGTGCCTGAATTGAATTATCAGTACAACCCTCGATATATGAACTTACTTCTCATAATCCATTGAATGCAAATACCTATAGTGAATATATTTATACCACAAATATATACTCAATAATTTTCTGAAACTACAGTTAATTTTTATACTTCAACTGTCAATTCTAAATAAGGTATTGATAATCAACATATAGAAGAATTACTTGTGAAAGACAGGTTACCAAGATGAAATGACATTATATTAATGTAAATTTCTTCTCTATGTAATGACTATGAGAATGTACATAATACATATGCACGTATGTGTATTATTTTGAATGAATTTCTTAAAGCCAAAGTGTGTTGCTAACCAGATAACTGTGATTTTGTAGGTCTGACTTGTATGTTCATACACTTGAGTTAGAATTTAGTAGAGATTAAAGTTCTTTACTTTCTTAAATTTCTAACTACCTGAATTCAATGTATGTTTGCATATATGTGTGCTTATCAGCATATAACTATACCTGTGTGCCTTTGACAGGGGCTGTTTGCCTATCTGTGTACTTGTATAGTGATCGAAGAAGAAAAATTGTATTATTGACCTTTTGACATAGAATGTACTGCTTGAAGTTTGTTTTTTGGGTTTCTTTTTTTTTAATCTACAGGACATGATTTAGTTCAGGTTATCTATCTATCTATTTTTTCTGTGTTTTTACAAACACACATACACATCACACGAAGGCTGCATTGCAGGATTTGTATTTATGAAATATTATACTGTTCTGTACACAGAAATTTGGGGGAGGTTGTTATGTTGAAATTTCTAAATTCTCTTTCAAGTTTTTCCCAGAAGCTCTTTTCTCATTTTACAAAGTGTTTGGAAAACAAATATAATTAAAATCCTTGTGGAATTTAGATTTTGACTTCATCTATAACTGTGAACTTACTAATACAAGCTATTATAGATAATTCAGATTCATCCTTTGCCTGCTTCAGTTGTATCTTATGCTGTTTCTTCATTATATATGAGATATCTGGCATGAGGCTTCTAAAAAGGCCAAAAACAGCCTCCAAAATAAAAGGCTCTATTAAATGCACACATACATACACATGTACACAGTTGCAAAAAACAAAAAAAACTCTGTTCTGCCATTGTATATTACTTTACTCTTTTCAAGTTTCCATTCTGAAATGAGGAAAAGAGATTCAGTTTAAAATAGTAAAATTGGTCTTATTTTTATTACTCATGATTAAATATAATGTATACAATTAGTCTTTTAATGGATTCCATCATATTGGTAAGCAATTTGGGGTAATTTAGATATTCTTTCCTCCCTAGTACGTTTGGTAGTATAATATTTCTGGATTATGTTCTCAATTTCCCACTTCACATGGTCTTGGAAATGAATCTAAATAGTTTTAATGTGAAAATTTATGATTTTAATTTGTCTCAACAAATCATATTTTCATTTCATTTCTTCATGACTGAAGGTAAACAATGAATAAGAATAACTTTTCATCTATTCAATAAAATTAAAAATAAAGGATTATTATATTTTACTAAATATTAAAATAGGTTATGACTACATCTGAACATATTTGTGATACTGAACATGTATTTATTTATGGTAGCTAACATTAAAATATATCATAATTTCATATAATTAAAGACCAATGTCCATGTTTATATTTACAGTCAGGTTCACATTGCTTAGTGCCAAGATAATTTCAAAAAATATTTTAGAGTAAAATCTTGTTTCTAAAACCACTTCTGTTTAATCCAAATTCAGTAAAATTTTAATCCAAGGTAATCATCCTATGGAATAACTGATATTCATTTTCTGTTATACACTGTTACCTCAGCATACAGATTCTTGAGGGTTCAGTAGTCATGAAATAGAGGTAAACATTTTTTATATAGTAGGTTCTTGTAGGCAACTAGAGAACTGGATCCAAAATATAGATCATAGTGCATCTTAAAAGAAAGATTTAGGAATCACTGACATAGAGATCATAGCTCAAATCTGAAGGTGAATACACTTTACAAGACAGCTAGTGTAAATTAGTAAAAGCAGTGATACAAACCTGAAATTTAGGACTTGCTCACTGGTAGATGTCAGGGGAAGAGGAAATAATAATGAAAACCAGGGCACAAAGGGTAGGGAAAACAGTATATTAAGAAAGATAAGATGTTCATTGCAGCTCTATTTACAATAGCCAGGAGATGGAAGCAACCTAAGTGTCCAATATTGGATGAATGGATAAAGAAGATGTGGCACATATATACAATGGAATATTACTCAGCCATAAAAGGAAACGAAATTGAGTTATTTGTAGTGAGGTGGATGGACCTAGAGTCTGTCATACAGAGTGAAGTAAGTCAGAAAGAGAAAAACAAATACCATATGCTAACACGTATATATGGAATCTAAGGAAAAAAAAAAGTCATGAAGAACCTAGGGGTAAGATGGGAATAAATACACAGACCTACTAGAGAATGGACTTGAGACTATGGGGAGGGGGAAGGGTAAGCTGTGACAAAGTGAGAGAGTGGCATGGACATATATACACTACCAAAGGTAAAATAGATAGCTAGTGGGAAGCAGCCGCATATCACAGGGAGATCAGCTCGGTGCTTTGTGACCACCTAGAGGGGTGGGATAGGGAGAGTGGGAGGGAGGGAGATGCAAGAGGGAAGAGATATGGGAACATATGTATATGTATAACTGATTCACTTTGTTATTAAGCAGAAACTAACACACCATTTTAAAGCAATTATACTCCAATAAAGATGTTAAAAAAATTAAGTAAGATAAGGAGGAGGAGGCTTCAAAAAAGATGGGATGGTCAATAGTGCAAAAGGTAAGTTCTATGAACAAGAAAAATGCAATCATATTTGCATCCTCAAAGCCTGGCTTATAGTATGCACTCAATAAGTTTCTTTTGGGTGAATGAATGAATGAACTCATAAATTTTTTTAAAAAGCCGTTAAGGAAATAAGCAATGAGAATAGTTGTATTCAACTAGGGACAAATCATCGGTTATTTTATTTTATTTTTTTGGCCACCATTTTATGGGTAGCAAAAAAAGGAGATAGGGACTGAGAGAGCAGGTGGCATACCTAGCAATCCAAGATGAAGATAATGCAAGTCTTCCCAGAACAGAGATGCCCTTCCACAGGGTTTAATGAGGCATTAATTCAATATTTGGTGGGGTTCTCAATGGCTATATCCTTATATATTATCTCCCACGTGCTCTGGCTGCTCTCTTTTGATCTCAACCAGCTTTATCCCTAGACTTCAGCTGTCAACCTCCTCCAACTTGAATGTTCCTTCTCGACTTCTTGTTTCTCCATCACTTGTTTGTTGAATAAATGAATGAGAGTTAATCAGTTTGCTCATCATCACAGTATTACCAAATGATAGAACTTACTTGTTTCTCTGTTCAGCACTCTGATACCCACTGTAGGTAATAAAGAAGAAACACAAAACATCTCTCTCCCTTTTACCCTATTACCTATCTGGGTCCAATTCAATAGTCATGTGGCTGGAAAATTGTCACGTTTATATTCCTATAGATGTGTATATATTGCTTTTTTAGGTGACTTAATTACTGTTGATTTGGTAACTCAACAGTGAGTGATTTTAGCTTCCAATACAAAATATTAAAAAGAAAATATTTGTACACAGCTTGAAGTTTATCTTCAGACAGTAAACTGAGGCTCCAAATGAATAAAAAATGTTTAAAGTGTATGAGTTGTTATGTTGAACAAAGGTGATACATGGGTTGTGACCAAAGCACAAGTTTATTTTTAACTCCCACTGTTCTTTGAACATTATTTAATGAAGATAATCATCCCTGTCTTACAATTTCCATTGATTACTTTAAAACACTATTTCTTAAATTGTGATCTGTGGGCCATCTACAAAGGGAATCATCCAGAGTGATTGTTAAAAAGGCAGATTTCTGTACCCTATCTCAAAAGTAATCAGAATCTATAGTTTTAATAAGTAACATATGTAAAGTCTTGATTCACTGAAGTCTGAGAACAGTTGCATTGGAATGATTTCCTATATAGAGTTTCAATATAGAGAAAGGGGCAGCAGTCAAATTTCAAGGGAACTAAGTGAAGGATAAATGGGGAGCATTTGTCGAAAGCTACTGTAGAATATCCCTAATTAACTTGCCTATGAAATGGAACAAAAAGGGGATTAAAATCAAGTTATGATCTTCAAAATTTGAGTTAGCCTTGAGCAAATGTTAGCGTTTAGCAAAATGTTGTCTTCAAACATTTTTGTTCCACATAACCCCTACAAAAAGTTTGAAAAACATTGTACAGCCTGATACATTACAAAGCTCACATTTAAAATATTGTATCATACATTAAAATAGCTGCAAGGAGTATAATTTCCAGCATATTTGAAAATATTGATATTTCAAAATAAATCTTTTAAATCACTCGTTCAAATATATCCAACGGAATGTAGTAAATACTGTGGTGATTTGATACCTCTCTCATTAATTTAATAATACATGGAAAAACTTTCTTTAGAAGCAGAAATTTTAAATGGTTCACTTTCTCCTTGAACCTATATTTTCATTCCACTTTCCTAAAATAATCATTTTCTAACATAATATATTTTGTCAAAAAGTATTTTATTGATTACCTTATAATTCTTACAACAAAAATATATACATAAATTGATTTTTTTCTTTTAATTTCCTTTGACTCTAAGTATAATATTTTCCTTTAAGGAACATTATAACTATTAGTCTAATAATTAAACAAAACAACATAGGTGCATTTTATATTTATAAAAGATATTAAACACATTAAAATTTTACTGGGAATGTACTGTTAGTAAGGACAAATGACCTTGCTTTTGTGCTAAGTTTAAGTAACAACAATGGATATTACTTTTTGCTGGAATAAGACAGGTATGAGCAAAAGTTATTTTTGTTTATTTGTTTGGTTTTACAGATATGAGCACTGAAAAAAGTTAGTTCACCTAAATAAGTAGATATAAATTGAGGAAGCTTTGTTATGGTAGTATCATTCAATTCTTTGATCTCCTTTTGCAGGGTCAGGAAACGGACAGGGACTATGAGTCAATGTTAATGTTTTTTAGCCTCCTTCAACATTTTGTAGTGATTTTGGGTGCAGTAACTTAAGACAGGATTGGTTAAGACCCATGTGTTTAGCATCCAAGCTTTCTAAATCTGATATTGTTTTTCTTTTCACCATAGCACTACCTGTTGTGGTTTGTGCCAAGTGAATAGTTCCACATCAGGATCGTGATAAGTTGTTATGTACAGCCTTTGCTACACAGAAATCTATAACCATGTTATTTTTCTTTAAGTTGTATAATCATATAATTATGGGAAAGAAATAAAACTAAGTATTCCTAAGTACATTTGAATAATATTAACTTATGAAGTGTCCCAGCAGCTGACTAATTTAATTTACTGGCCAGGATTTTACTCAGAGTGCAACATCAAGAGAGTGTATGGCTGCTAAGTTGCTGGGAGATTTCAATCGGTTTGCAGGCTTGTCCCCCTACTTGTATAATCATTAATTATTTAGAAGGGTATTTTAGCCCATAACCATTTTGGCATTTTCATTTTAAAATTCCAGCACTTATTGAGATAGTAAGTTCTGTGATAATAAAATCATTTAGAATTTTTCATTCATTAATTCTACCTATATTAAATAGTTACTAGATACCAAGTAGATAGTAAAGCAATGGGTAGGAGATGATTAATAAAATATGGTTCCTATCCTCACAGACATCTTTATTTTTGCTTTAGTATGCTTAAATCTTTCCTTTATAATAAGAAACTTAAAAGGAACCCTCACGCTTCATAAAATATTATTCTCTTTATTTTCTAGACAATACTTTCTTAGTCATTCTACAATTCTGTGTCCAAGATCTAAGAAAATGGCCATAATCTGCGTACTTTAATAAAGCACATTCTCAGTAGAATCATATAGAGTACTGTACTATCAGTGTTTAGATTTTGACAGGTATTAGTTACTATTCATCTTATAAAAGGTACACAGGGAAATATACAATTATATCTGAATCATTAACAAGCTCAGGGAACATATTAGGAAAATAAGGTTGCAGATTCTTAGTATCCAATAAGGTATTATTTAGAGCTACTTAGGTGGCCAAATCAGTAATTCTTCTTGTGCCTACCACATACTATTTACACTTCTATTATAATATTTTATTCATTCTGCCTGGTATTTACAGTTCGCTTACTCTATGTCCAACACCATACTTTAGGCACAGTGGGGAATACAAAGGCCTAAAATACAAATCTTGACTAGGCATTTACTTGGAATGTTATCTACCCAGTAATTCATGTTTAGTTGTCAGGACTCACTGTGTCTGGGGCTCCTCAAAAGAACTATTTGCGATTCTCTTCAATTACATATATGCTAAGTAACAGCAGCAGACAACACATTCACCAAGGAGAAAGGATGATACATGCAAACACTGAGGCTTAAGGAGCTTATTGGAAAATAGTTTGGAAAATTGAAGATGGGAGTAACCTGCTTATAATTGGTATAAAAATCAACTATATATATATCAGTGTGTATTTACTAATTGCTTAGTATTAGAAAAATATTGATAGATAGAGATGTAGATAGGTAGATAGATAGAAATTGATTTATTATAAGGAATTGGCTCACATAATTATGGAGGCTGACAAGTCCCAAGATCTGTAGTCAGCAAGTTGGAGACCCAGGAGGGCTGATGGTATAGTTTTAATCCAAAGGCCAGCAGGCTTGAGATCCAAGAAGAGTCAATATTTCAGTCTGAGCCTGAAGTCAGGAAAACAAAACAAAAAAAATGAGGTCCCAGCTTGATGGCTGTCAGGCAGGAGAAATTTCCTCTTATTTGGGGAAGTGTCAGTATTCTGCTTATTCAGGCTTTCAACTGATTAGAAGAGGCCCACCCACACTAGGGAAGACAATCTATTAGTCTGTTGATTTAAATGTTAAGCTCATCCAAAAACACCTTCACAGAAACACCCAAAACAATGTTTGACTAAATATCTGGGTACCCTGTAGACCATTTAAGTTGACACATAAATTTCCCATTACACCTACAAAAACAAGAGGGGAAAGGAAAAGGTATAATTAGATTTATAGATAATTGTAGGTAAAATATCTACCAAAACTTACAAAAAGATATTCATTTTATTCTCTATTTCCAAATTTTTAAAAATCCATTGCAAGTATAAACTTGGAAATTTGTTCAGCCTCCATATCAGTTCTTCATAACTGATGGAAAGAAGTAAAATGACTTGTCCAAGATCATACAGCTCATTGACTGTAAAGCCAGAACTAAAATCAAAGCCTTACAATTTCAATATTCTTTCTAAGGATCCAATGGTACAATTCCCCCTTATCACATGTATGCATGACATGGAAGTTATAAAGTTCAAACTGAATTTCAAAATGGCATTGGTGAATACATTCCTGATACAATACTGTTATAGAAACATTTATCCCTGTACACAGTAGTGATTCTGATTCATACCTCAAAGTACTTTGTGCACAGTTATTACTGAGTTATGTGACAATTTGGAGTTACTTCAAAACATGCTTTTGCATCCTCTCATACGGACTTTTGAACAAAGAAAATAGACCTTTAACACTGCCTGTGAAAGTAAAGAGCATGATAAGGAAGTGTTTATACTGGCATGGAGCCAGGATGAACTATTCATTTTCAAGTTTTGGTTCCTGAGAGAAGACATGTCTTCTAACCTAATGAGCTTAGAAAAACACCGCTCTCTTCCTTCAGCTGTAGACTTAAAATACTGTTACAACATTCCCTAGTGGAGTGTGTGTTTTTAGTCATGGGTAAGCAACAGTTTCTTATGTTTCTGGAATTGTTCAAGTTTTCAAGCAAATATTTCTATAAAGACACTCACATTTTCAGTTATTTTATAAAAATAACTACAAACGTGCATGAGGGGACAGATGACAAGATGTTTTCCCTTAATGAACCACCATCAAATTTTCCATAAGAACCCCAAAATAGATCATAATGAATTCCCTGTTACAAATTCTCCTAGGACAAAGTGGCACATTTTTAAAAGTGGGTTGCCAGGAAATGAAATCTGGCAGGGGATGGGGTGAGTGGGATCTAGAAGGAAGTGAATTTAAACACTTTGCTTTTGCTCACTTGCTTGGATTTAAAGGCTGAAGCTACTGTACTTCAGTTAGGAAAGAGCTGGGTTAGATATTTGCAAGTCCAGGCAGGAGGGCTGGGAATGTGCAAATCTAGCAGCTGGAGTGTGTTGTGGTAGCTGCTTTCCTGTGCTAAGCTGATTTACTTGTTTAAGGTCTGACCTCATCATCCTGTCTGTATGGGTTCCCACCTACACTGTTAGCTGCAGCTTTCTGCTTCAGCTGGAAAGCTAGAAGTATTCACAGTATACCACAGACAGCGGGGGAGGGGAGAGCAAGAAAGACTGCTCTCGGCACTTATGCTTTTGTTAGTCCTACAGAAGAGGCAGAGAAACAAGAGATAACAAAGGCTGTTTCCTTTCTGTGAGAGAAGGCTTTTGTCTTTCCTCCTGCAACGATGTCAGTGTCTGGCAAGAAAGAGTTTGATGTGAAACAGATCCTAAGGCTACGCTGGAGGTGGTTTAGTCATCCTTCTCAAGGTTCGCCCAACACTGGAAACTGCCTTCAGCAGGAAGGATATGAGCATAGAGGGACCCCGGTTCAGGGCAGGTTGAAGAACCACTCTCGGGACAGAAATGGACTGAAGAAAAGCAATAGTCCTGTCCACCACAACATACTGACACAAGCGCCAGGATCGGCCCCTTCCCATCAAAGAGCCCTTCAGAATTGGCACTCACAAAACCTGATAGAACATCTTCGAGCAAATGAAGATACTCCTAAAGCAGTTCCAGAGGAGAATTTGTTCAAAGAAGCTTGTGAGAAACACTCACAAGATTTGGAGATGATGGCTAATGACAATACAGAAGATTCAACAGCAAGGTAGGAGTTTTCGAAAACATAACAACAAAGTCATAGCTTAGGTTAACTTATCCTCTAAAACTCTCATTTAATGTTTAAATAAAAGTGTTATAATAATCTCTGAATTTGTATGCAGCCAATCAGGGTCTCCAAGTAACCCCCTCCTCTAGGTCTATAAAGGAAAATAGTAATAATACATTCATTTTGATAATTAATGGGATATATGCTTTAGAGTTGTGAGTTTACTTTTCCTATTCCATTCCGATTCCATTAAGAATACTGTTTCAGTTCTAAGAGATGTTTATTATAATTGCTAATTTTCTGTATATATCCTCTATGGCTTGAATGTTCAAATAGTTATGATTTTTTGTACAAGTGTGATGAATTATATAGAACTCTTTCTGACTTTGTCAGGCCAACTCTGACAAAATAAAAGCTCTGACTGCTCAGCACATCCTTATCTATTCCTTAGTATGTGGTTGCTATATTGACGCTTGATAAATGTTATCTTTATGTGAGAGTACAGAACAGTTTCCTTTGGCATTTGAGATTTCTTTCAAGTTGTGTTAGTTTCATAGCTAGCTTGCAATTATGAAAATATTTTGCATAAAGCAAGTAATGAAATGTTGCTTACAGCAGTGAGATCTTAAAGTAGGAAATGGAACATGTCAAGTGTTTCAGAATATTAAAATTGAATAAGAAGTGATAATAAAGTATAGTTTAAGTATAGCTCGTAAAATATTTGACTTTATTTTTCTGTCCACCAGAATTATTTGAGTGGAAGGAAATTATGTTCCCTCCTCTAATATTCTCTAACATAACTTAATCTAGTAGATCCTTACTGTTTTTTTTTCTTGTTTCATTATCAGATTTTATTTCCCCAACATGTTGTAGACACAATTAACGATTTTGGTAATGTAATTAAAGTGTAAAAGAGCCACAGAAAAAGGTATTTTTGAAATGTCTTAAATTTTATAGCAGTTCAACATGAAGGTATGCTAACTTATCTAGAAATCTGGATATTTGGTATACTGTGTCTCTACATAAGTTTAGAGGAGAAGGACTGGCAAATTTGCTTCTAGATATGTTTTTGCAATATATCTACCTGACAGTTCCTTGCTTCCATAATTTTGAAACATAATCAATAGAAAAAACAGCATAACAACATTATGGCAAAAGACAAAGCAACTGTGCAAAATGATACCTTTATACGAACTCAGTCTTTCTGTATGAAATGTAAATAATGAAATGATTTTTTGAAATGAATTTAAGTATAATAATAGATTGTGATACAGATGTCTTAAGAAATAAAATGTGTATGTAAGAATTTTCCTAAACATTTTTGTGATTACTCCAGAAAATACTGTATAACTTTTGGGATTGCAGGTTGTATTTAGTACAAATACTTGGATTTCAAAGTAATATATAATCTATGCTTTAGATTCAGCAGGTTTTCAAATTATTTCCCCTCACCATGGACAACAATTTTAAAAACTGCTGAATATGGAAGTTAAGCACATTTGACTCTGTTGTAGAATAATTTAAATTATCCACTGTGACTTCCTGACAAAATTCTTTGAGGATCCCTAAACTGATTTTCCAGCATGAGAATATATTTACAATAAATTAGTTGCTAAATGAAAATGCCAGATAAAATGTCAAATATAAAGTGTCACCAAGTAATATTTTTTAATATATTTTTCTTTTTATTTTATTCTTGATAGTGTTCATGTTCTAAAAAATTTTCTGTTAAATATCATATGGTTACAGTGGAAAGTTAATATTTTCTTAAAATAAATACAGGAAGTGGTTTTATAGATGTGCCAAGGATATTTTAAGCAGAAGAGAAGGGGTAAATTGAGGACCTTATTAATTGAAATATGATGGTTTATTAATCTATCATTATCCATTCTGAATTGTTTCATCTTGGGTAAAGAGAGTTTGATAAGGAACTCTTTTATGCCCCGTTTTCCTAATGCCTCTCTTTTTCAACAAAATTGAGAAGCAGGAGGAAAAAATCCTGCGAAGTTGGCAGCAACCTGTTATCCCCTCAATAGAAGTCTTGTGGTTAAAAAACAAACAAACAAACAAAAATGGCAGTCAGTGTGGAGAACACAAGATGGGCTCTAACACTTGGGGCAAAATAAAGGTCTTTAAGCCATCATGCTTCCTACAAATATTCAGGGGATTAATAGAGAATGGACTAAATTACTAACATGTAATATAGTTGAATAAACTACCATTACTACTAAAACAGATAGTAAAGCCAAGGTATTAAGTTATATTAAAATGTTTTTGTGGGATTTAAAAACCTCAATACATTCCTATGTAATTGAAGTATAGTATGTACTTCATTTATGAGCAACTCTGTATCATGATCCCACACTGTGAGTATGCACATATCAGTATGCCTGGGCTCAATTATCATTTTCTTTTTGTCCTAGTTATCTACGAACTCTGCATCTTTGCTTCCCCATAATGACCTTGTTCAATGTCCTTTCTTTTCTTTATTTCATGCCTAGAATTCCAAAAATCAGAATATTTTAAGTGTATTATGATTATGCCTTTATATTAGAATATTTAGTTATAAGATTATATATGTATATATATATAAAATATATATTTTAACTGCTCATAAAGAGATGATGCCTAAGTACCGAGGTGTATAAAGTGGTAAACTGCATTTGCCAAGACAAATGCTGTTATCTCCTCATTGCGCTTGAGAACATTGAATAAAATGCTGATGATCTGTGTATGGGCCCAGAACAACATGCCCCAGTGCAAAGCTGGAGATTCACAGGCGTGTTTAGTTTTAAGGAATTAGCAGGAATGGGGATAATACCCTCATACTACCTGTTGGGGCTTTTGGTTTTTGCATAAATTACTAATTGTATGATATATGATTCTGTATATCTTTTCCAGTATTGCAGTGTTAGACAAGACTCCAAATTCCCTCCATTTGAGACCTTTTCAGTTTTCAAGTGAGCTTGCCTAGAAAAAAAAAAAAAGAGCAGCTGGCACTATATACTTTGATATCCCGAAGAAGGGGGGATTGGATGAATAAGACTTAGAATTAATTAATAATTCATTCCACAAATATTGAGCACCATTGGGTGTCAGGCACACTTCTAGGCACTGGGGATAAAACAGGATCAAAACAGAGAACCTGTTTTCATAGAGTATACATTCTAATGGGGAGAGAGAGATAATAAAAATAAACAAAAATGTAGTACTTAAATGGTTGTAAGTACTATGAAGAAAAAATAATTAGAGGGAATAGAGTGAAGAAGGGATACTCCTTCAGATAGGGAAGGCCTTTCTGATGAGGTAACATTTGAGCAGAGATCTAAATGCAGTGAAGCCATCTAAATGAAGAGGCAGCCATGAGGATGTCTGACTCAAAAATTCAAACAAATGAGAGGTTACTGCTTCTGTGCTACAGGGGAGCCCCTAACCTCCATCCATATTTTTTCTATTCACATCAATGCCACATGTACCAACACAGTCCATTGATTAATGTTCCAAACACCCTTAACTGGTGAATTCAAAAATATGTCCTGACTTGTTGTTTACTATAGTAACTTTAAGATCACATGCATATTCCATTGTCAAAGAGGAGACTTTCCAGCCATCCTGTTAACCATGGTGTCATTTTGTCCTCTGAGGTTCTGGCTATTCAGCCAGCAGACCATATGCCTCATGTACAGTGGCCCCTGTGTCCTTTGTGAAAATGGACACATGATGGTGTATTTGCTTTCTTAACAAAACAATTCAGATAAGGCCAAATGTATTGTGCGTCTTCATCCTCAACACAGATCCATCTGTGATATGGAATATGCTTGGGAAATATTTATGCATAAGAGAAATCTTAAATAATGAAGTTTATTGTAATATCTTTTCTCATAAAGTAGGGAGTAAGGTACCTGGTTATTTACAGGGAGCACTTTCCAGGAAGACAGAACAGCAAATTCAAGAGCCCTGAGATGGGAGTGTGCTTGATATGTTTAAACACAAGGAGGCTAGTGCAGCTGGAGTAGAGTTTTTAAAGGGGAGAGTGGTAGCAGATGATTTTGGAAAGTAACAGTAATAATACAACATTAAAAATAATAAGTACCTTTTGTAAACCTTTACTATGTTCCAGGCACTAAATATTTTACATATATTTTCTCATGTTTCCAAGGAAAATTTTTGAATGTAAAGGTAATATTCACATCTTTCTCTGGGTATAATTTTGTTGGATATCTGTTGTGGTTTTTGCTTATCTTCTTACAAGGCAAAAATAATGTGGCCTTCTAAAGTTCAGAACTAGGCCTGTGTTACTTAATTTTACACTGCATTATTCAGTAGAAACTGTTACTTCAAAGGAAAGAATAAGGAGCTAACTACAGTTTTATTGTTGTTTATAGAAAATTTAAGGTTAAATCCTTTTGTCGATGGGTTAAAATGTACCATATACAACTACATAAGTTATTCAATTGCTTTACTAAATTTAGAATATTTTAACACATAATTTAAACTTAGTGTAATGATTCCTAACATTCCTAATTCCTAATGAACTTATGTTGGTTGATTTTAAATCCTTGCTACTCGCAGCCTCTTTCCTGAGACTGAGGTACCATGGTCCTCACGACTCATTCTTAACATTGTGGTATTGCATATATATTTAAGCTAACATTAATTAAAATATATTTAATATTTGAGAAAATTGGGACTCCTTTCCATCTGGGCATCTGGCAATATGTTAGGGTCATGTTTCTTTAAGTATTATGATTAAGCACCTATAGTTATTTCTGATATTTGAAAGACAAGAATTATTTTTCTTCTGCATTTGGAAATATAAATAAAGAACTTAAAGTATGTGGTACTACTTAATATGTGACTTCAGGAGCAGCATATTAATTGCATTGACCTATTACACAGTGCTTAAATATTCAATCACTTAGTACATTAAAATTTATTTTTTAAACTTGTATATCTCCTTTCTGATTTTTGTAAGACATCTGCCCCTTAATACTAATCTTTTTGATTTCTTTCCTATGACCTTGTAAGTAAAAATAGTTTCAATGCTATATATATACACATATACACACATGCACATACATACACACATATGTATATATGTGTGTATGTATATCAATGTGAAATTCTTATATTTGAAGGAGATGAAAAACTAAAATTGAGGTGGAGGACTGGGGAACACTGGATCCTTAATAAAGAAACATAAGTCAATATTCTGCAAGATGAATCTGGAATATCTTGTGTTATAAAGTAGAAAGTCCTCAAAAAAGTAATCATGAGGGTATGTCAAAGGGACACAGGAGCCAACTGAAAAAGCTCCTAATGGCCAAAGCTGGAACAATATTAGCAAACAAACAAAAAAAAGTATTATAAACTTAAGTAAAAATAAAAATTTAAGTCTGTATTGATATAAATCAATGTTTAAATAAATAAGACAGAAAAAACAAATCTGTGGTGCAGAAGAATTCCAAATAATTTATGTACATACTCTGTCCTCAAGGAGGTGGAGCTGAACACTGTACCTTAAGTGTGGGCTGCACATAATGACTTCTTTTCGAAGAGTGAGTATAGCATGGAAGCGTGGTGGGGGAAGAGTACATTTACAGTGGAGAAACATGAAGAATACTCTCTCAGCCCCGTAATCAAGGTTAACATCAAAACTGCTCAGTAGTGTTGACAGTATATATACTTGGTATGGTGTGATGAGAATGGCACTTTACTTCTGTCTTCTACCTCCATAAAACCCATCGTCCCCATCCCAATCTAATCATGAGAAAAACATCAGACAAATCCAAATAGGAGGACATTTTTCAAAATGCTTGGTGTTTAATCTTCAAGCTGTAAATGTCATCAAAAACAATGAAAATCTGAGAAACTGTCACAACCAAGAAGTGCCTAAGAATACATGATGAATAAATGTGATATGGAAAAGAAAAAGGACTTTAGGTAAAAACTGAGGACATCTGAATAAAGAATGGACTTTAATTAATAATGATGTATCAAAACTGGTCAATTAATGGTAACAAATGTGCCAGACTAGTGTAAGATATTGATAATAGGGAAAATTGGATGTGGGGTTTATAGGAACTCCCTATACTATCATTACACTATCACAACTTTTCTTTAAAAATGTACAATATTTTAGCAAAGACTATCTTAGTAAATAGATTTAGTAAATCGATGCTAGAAGACCACCCAATTATAAGAATTGAGTACATGCTGTTATTTGTTAGTTTTGTTTATTTTTGTTCTTTGGCAACTGAATAGAAGGATACCAAATCAAAATCAGTGGGCTGAAAAAAAAAATTAGTGGGCTGTTACCTCCTCCATGCAAAAATCTTATACATTAGCAACAAGATTTTATCCTAAGGGCAATCTTAGGGAAATCAGTTAAAGTTCTGTTAACAACTAAAATTACATGCAATTTCAATTCGTATCCCCATGATATTGATTCTATCATTTGGCTTGGACCAACTTTTAAGGGCATAGCAATTAATAAAGTCATAGTTGGGTATAAATAAACTCATTTTTATTTAATCACTCCAGAACACCATGGTTACTAATGAAGTGGTATATATTTATTGGAGCTTTCAAATGAAAATATGGCCTGCCACATTTTTTCTATTTCTTCATATTACTGTCTGTGGTTTATCTCTTAGGAGGAAACAATGGCACGTATAAAACAATCTTCTTTATATAAAAATCTGTATTACTCCATGCTAAAATGAAAAATACAGCCATTGAGTATATTTTATTCATGGTGATTCCATTCCATTAAGATTACAATTTCACTAAAGAGAATGGACAATATGTATCCCAGTGGTTGAGAAATAAGATTTTGTAAATAGACTTAAAAATAACTATCTAAGAGAATGTAACTAAAAGTGAGAAAATCAAAATCAAATAGTTTTCATTATCTGATGTTTTAGGATGGAAAAAGTATTACTGAAATTTTATTCAACATGTTTTTACTCTGAAAACATTGTAAAATAATTATTTCCCAAATCAATATATAGATATAATACTTACATATCACTAGCATTTGCACTGGAGGAGAGCAATACTAGCAATCATGTTTATTGAAACTATCAGAAGTGAATGCTTTTTTACTCCTGGTTAACTTTTCTTAACCTGTTAATGTTAGTCGAAGTGGCTTGTCCTTTACATGCTTTCAAACGCTATTGTACAGAATGTAAACTTGTTGCCCTTCTTACACACTGTGTATTGCTATTGCTTCTTCAGGAGCCATACTATACAACTTACAAGTGTTTTTGGCAGGTCTTTAACATGTGATGGGTTCTTGGTCATTTCACTTTTTTTTTTTTTTTTGCCGTACGCGGGCCTCTCACTGCTGTGGCCTCTCCCGTTGCGGAGCACAGGCTCCGGACGCGCAGGCTCAGCAGCCATGGCTCACAGGCCCAGCCGCTCCGCGGCATGTAGGATCTTCCCGGACCAGGGCACGAACCCGTGTCCCCTGCATCGGCAGGCGGACGCTTAACCACTGCGCCACCAGGGAAGCCCTTGGTCGTTTCACTTTTAGCTCACTCAATAGAAGCTAACTGTTAAGTCTTGTCCACATTTTCCCTGTATAACTAGATTGCTTCAACACAGTGGCATTTAGATGTCCTTTTCTGGCTAATGTTGATTGCATTGTCTATAACAATACTAATAAACAATTGCATGTGTTACAGACTGTCACATAACACTTTAGGCAACTCTTTAATTTAGTCTGAATTCTGTTGTAACATTCAACAAGCCAATTGCTTAAATAAAATGTTGATATTAATTTGTTTCTGCCATTCAACAAGTGTTTATTGAATCCCAATTGTATGCATTATGTTTTCTTAGGCACTTTAAAGATGAAAGATAAATAATAGATGTTGATTCCCACTTGAGACTTAAAATACTGTTGGGGAGCTAAAGTGCATCTACTTGGTAGGTTTATGGCAATAAAAAAAAGAGTGTATTGCAAAAACAGTTTAAGTTGCTTGGTCATTGAAACTGCTAGGCATTCAAAGACAAGAAATAATTCTTCTGACCAGAGCAATCTTAGAATATTTCATGGAGGAGCACGATTTGAGATCAATTTTAAGGATGGATAGCGTTTTGATACAGATATGGGGAAGAATGAATTCTAGGTAGGAGGACAAACACAGTACCTTGAAAAAGGCACTGAAACATAGAAATTTAAGGTGTGCTCAAATGACAGATTTCAGTTTGGCTGAAGTGAATGATATACATTGGAGAATAGTACAAAGTTAAGCAAAAAAGGAAGGTCAGGCATAGATCATGGAAGATCTTAAAAGACAGATAAGGACTATCTGGACTTTATCTTAGAGGTCTGGGTTTTTTAACGTCCAAGAAGTTATTCAAATATTTTGTGTCTACGGGCTTCCCTGGTGGCGCAGTGGTTGAGAGTCCGCCTGCCGATGCAGGGGATATGGGTTCATGCCCCGGTCTGGGAAGATCCCACATGCCGTGGAGCGGCTGGGCCTGTGAGCCATGGCCGCTGAGCCTGCGCGTCCGGAGCCTGTGCTCCGCAACGGGAGAGACCACAACAGTGAGAGGCCCGTGTACCGAAAAAAAGAAAAATATTTTGTGTCTGTGAGTAATTTTAGGGAGAAGTTCCACTTGCTTTCCTCAGATTCTCCAACATTCCATTACACAGGAAAAACAAAGTAATGAATGGTAGCAAAGAAAGCATGTTAATATATATAATGCTTTAAGGGAAAAAAATGTGGTGAGAAAAAATAGAAAATAAAGGACTTGACATGTGGAATATCCATTTAGGATGTTTAGATTTTAAAAAGTATGATGCTTTTTTTTTTTATCAAGGTCTAGTTGAATGGTATTCCAGGACTCTGAGCAGTTCACTAAACATTTGAATAAGTGATTTTTAATTTTCAAAAATATCTTTTTAGCTTTAGTTTTATTGTGGCAAGAATACTTAAATTGAGTTCTATCCTCTCAACAAAATTTTAAGTACACAATAGAGTATAGACACAAAGTTGTAGAGCAGATCTCTAGAACCTATTCAAGTTGTATAATTGAAACTCCATCCATTCAACAACAACTCTCCATTTCTCACTCCCCCCCAGTCACCGGAAACCACCATTCTACTCTCTGTTTTTATGAGTTAGATTATTTTATGTACTTTATATAAATGAAATAATACAGTTTCTGTCCTTCTGTGACTGGCTTATTTCACTTAGTATGATGCCCTCCAGGTTCACCGATGTTGTTGTATAAGGCAGGATTTCTCTAAGGTGAATAATACTCTATTGTATGTATATACCACATTGTCTTTATGCATCCATCTGTTAATGGAAACTTAGGCTGTTTCCATGTCTTGGATACTGTGACTAATGATGCAATGAACATGGCAGTGAAAATATCTCCTCAAGAAACTGATTTCAATTTTTTAAATGATATATACCAAGAAGCGATTGCTGAATCCTGTGGTAGTTCTATTTTTAAGTTTTTGGGGATGTTCCAAACTGATTTCCTTCGTAGCTGCACCATTTTATATTCCCATCAACATATAACAAAGGTTCTGATTTCTCCACATCCTCGCCAACACTTGTTATCATTTGTTTTTTTTTTGTTGTTGTGTTTATAATAGTATTTTTAACAGATTTGAGATGATATCTCACTGTGGGTTTGATTTGTATTTCCCTGATGATTAGTGATGTTGAGCACCTTTGTATATACCTGTTGTCCATTTGTATGTCTTCTTTGAAGAAATGTCTATTTCTTTGCCCATTTTTAAATCAAATTATTTGTTTCTTTGCTATTGACTTGTGTGAGTCCCTTACATATTTTAGATATTAACCCTTATCAGATAGATGGTTTATAGATATTTTCTTCCATTCCATAGGTTGCCTTTTGAGTATTGATTGTTTCCTTTGTTATTTTCCTTTTGAGTATTGATTGTTTCCTTTGCTATTTTATGTACTTTTAGTTTGATGTATTCCCACTAGTCTATTTTCATTTTTGTTGCTTGTGCTTTGGTATTATATCCAAGAAATTATTGCCAAGACAATGTCTTGAAGCTTTTTCCCTGTGTTTTCTGCTAGGAGTTTTATGGTTTCAGGTTTTCATTAAAATCTTTAATCCATTGTGAGTTGATTTTTGTATATGCCATAAGGTTCAATTTCATTATTCCTAAGTGTTTTATTCTTCTTGACACTTTTGTAAATGGAATAGTTTTCTTAATTTCCTTTTTAGGTAGGTCATTGTTGGTGTAGAAACAGAAAGGATTTTAAATGTTTATTTTGTATCCTGCAACTTTACTGAATTTGTTGATTAGTTCTACCAGCTTTTTTGAGGAGTCTTTAGGGTTATCTACATATAAGAGCATGTTGTCTGCAAACACAGATAATTTTTCTTCTTCCCTTCTGATTAGGATAACTTTTATTTATCTTCTTAAATGCTCTGGCTAGGACTTCCAGTATTATGTTGGTTGTAATGGAGTGTGGGAGGCAGATAATTTTCAGAGATGCTAGTTTAATGAGCTATACCTGGGGCAGTTCTCTTTCTTGTTAGTGCAAATAGGATCTTGGACTTCACTGTGCCCAAGAATAATCTGGGGAACTTGTTAAAAATGTAGTTACTCAGTATCCACTACCAGAGAATTTAACTTATTAGTTTTGAGGTGAGATTTAGGAATCTGAATTTGTAAAAAACTTCTGAACCAAACTTTAAAAAACGTTTTGTCAGCTCCTGCAAGCCTAATTTGTCAGGATTCCTACAGGATCCTAATACTTGATATATTTGTAAACATGCAATAAATAAAACAGCAAGGTCTCATATAAAGTATAATAGGTTATAAAGCATAATAATTGATTGTACTTTATATACAGAATAGTAAATACACTTGAATCTATGATTTACATTAAGTTCTCAAATATTGACCAAGAAAATGCTTTAAAAATAGTCAGCAGCATTAATTTAGCCTTTCATTCTTCCATGTGTAATGAACTTTATTAAGTTCTGTGAAAGGATGACAAAGGAATAAAAACATATATCCTACCCTTATGGAGTTTCCAGCTGGAATGGAAAAGCACACCCTCGCAATAAAAGTTTTAAAAGCAGTTACAAGGTAGCAACTCAGTTCAGATCTCCTAGTGTTTAATATAGAAGCTACCCAGGATAATTAAGATGGAAGTAGGGTTAATGACTCAAGACGTGTTGAAATGCAAACATAGAAAGTTTAATCCAAGAATAGCAACAAATTTCAACCACATGGAAATGTTTATTATTGTTAATTTTTCAACTCAGAAACAAAATAACCAATGACACTTTACCATCATTGTGGTCCGTCAACTCTCAGGTGAGGTATTTTGAAGGTTGGACAACGATTACTAATATAATGCTATATATACTATAGATACTTATTTTTTATTTATTTATTTATTTTGCGGTATGCGGGCCTCTCACTGTTGTGGTCTCTCCCGTTGCGGAGCACAGGCTCCGGACGCGCAGGCTCAGTGGCCAAGGCTCACGGGCCCAGCCGCTCCGCGGCATGTGGGATCTTTCCAGATCGGGACACGAACCCGTGTCCCCTGCATTGGCAGGCGGACTCTCAACCACTGTGCCACCAGGGAAGCCCTGGCTGATCTAAATAACTTGTCTTGCTTAAGGATAAAACAAGCTTGATAGCAATTAGTGTACATCTTGCTAATGTATCAAGATCGAGATGATTTTTATTTCTATATTACAGAAATAAAAGTACATACATTTGAACTTGCCACATGTGATCAAAGCAAGTATATATGCTATAATTATTTTCATAACTACTATATATATGAAGAAAAAGGAAATTTATGCTCTGAATTTTTTATCCCGTTTCATTTGACTGAAGTTTATAAAAATTGCAAATTTACAAATATCTTAGGATTTTGGTTAGAAAGGACTTTTAAAGAAATAGACAGGTGTGGGAAAAGGTTAAAACATAGAATAACTATAGCTAATTAGTGGCAAAACTGTAACTATAAGCCAAATTTCCTAACTCCTGGACTTTAACCATGCTCTTCTCTTAATAGCATATTCAGCTACTTCCTTTAGATAAATTTATGAGTGTGCAATCATCATTATAGCTGATGTCTAAAAGTGCCTATGTTAGCCTGTTTACAGAATTTCTTACAAATAACTACATGCAATAATTTTTACACTTCACATCAGATAACTGCCACATCAAAGACATAAACTAGGACATTTTACATACCTTTTTTACCATAAAAAAGTTAAATCATCTTATTCATTCTACTGTTTGCAGAAAATATCTAAAATATTCAGTCATTTTGAGAATAGATGTTTTGCTTTGTAAATTGTCTGTCACCACACAGGGGCTTCTCCATACACTCGGGAGTTCAAGAACAACACAATGACTGTCTCTGGTCAAGGAATCATCTACTCTTTTGGCTTCTGCCCATAAGTAGTATGGGTAATCAAGAACTGAATGAGATCATATTTATGCTGTTATTCTTAAGTAGATCAGTGCTGCAAATTTATTCAAAGATGAGGAGATAATTCAAATAACACTGACAGTTTCTCTGTAAGCTAACCAACAAATATACTAAAACAATTAGGCCCTATTCTCTTATTTTCCTCTCAACAATATAAAACTGGTGATAAATATATCTATGTAAAACATTTAGGATAACCTTTAAAGTTATCCTGCAACTTTTTCTTCTTCAAGCCCAAAAAGTCTTAAAATCCCCTTTCTTCCCTCTAGATAATTTAGTTAGTCTTCTGTTGACAGCTATACAACTAGTAAGGGTCTGACTATCACAGAATTTTTTTACTTTTGTGTTGAAAGAGGCTTGTAAAAATAAACGGATAAAAATTGCTGGTGGTACTCAAAGTTCTTTGCCATTAAAATGGGAAGAAAAGGGGCTTCCCTGGTGGTGCAGTGGTTGAGAGTCCGCCTGCCGATGCAGGGGACACGGGTTCGTGCCCCGGTCCGGGAAGATCCCACATGCCGTGGAGCAACTGGGCCTGTGAGCCATGGCCACTGAGCCTGCGCGTCCAGAGCCTGTGCTCTGCAATGGGAGAGGCCACAACAGTGAGAGGCCTGCGTACCGCAAAAAAAAAAAAAGGGGGAAGAAAATACTGGCAAAAACATGAAAATTCATGAAACATCTGTTATTGCTTCCAGTCAAGCTTAAATAATAGTTATTTCCCCTTGCATAAAATTATTTCCTTTTATCCTTCCAGCATAGCATAGATTTTTACAGGTGCATGAGAATTCTAGTCATTATTTAGCTAAAATATCAATCTGCCAAAAAGTGTGGAAAAGGCTTATGTGGGGGATATATTTGGCAAAATTAATAAGTAGTGTTTCATTGTCTTTCAATTTGAATGAATAAACTGATAGTCTTTCTAAGGTTCTATTAAAGTAAAACAGTAGAGGATATCTGATTAAGTCATTCTTAAATAGCTTGGTCATCACATACTGTTAAAATATAATTTAAAGTTATTTGCAAAAGTTAGAATTTGAACATGTATATGTATTTTTTTTTTAATTTTGCAATAAATCACATATATTAATTTATAGGTAAATAGAAACAGAATTTCTTTTGTTTGCTGAATGATGATTGCTTAATTCTGAAAATGTATCTAAGAAGCACTTATAAGCTAATGGACTATTAAGCATTTTTAATGATTAAACCATTTGCATCTTTAGTATTTTTAAAGTTTTTCTTACTTTTTACTGATGTATGCAGTACCATTAGTGAAGTACACTGAAGGCTTTAAATCACAGGATACATGAAATGGTTTATTAATAGTAGTGAGAACGGTATACACTGTGACATCAGAACACACTCTATTTATTGAATTCAAGCCTGTTATTTAATTTTTTGATTTGTAAATTATATTTATGTTGAGAAACATCTTAATCACTCATCTATGCTACCACTGTTACAGTGTTATTTCCCAGAAGGCTTGCTTTGACCTTTGTGTGCAATCAAAATAAATAAAACTCATTATATCTAGTACAATAATATCTCTTCTCCTCCCTACCTCCATCACCCTAGAAAGAAGAATGGCTCTTGAATTTATAATAAGTGTTCCGATCACTAAGAGAGCCATTAAGGTCAAGGTCATACCTACACTGCTGAAAAATAACCAAGTGAATATATGTGTAAAAGAATAAACTAAAGATTTCCAGACATTTTCCCAGCTTTTTTGCTTTAGTTGATATGTTGGAACCAAGAGATCATTGACTTGGTACAAGTTGTCCTTCAAAAACACATCTCTTTGAGTACATCAAGAAGATGTAATAAAAGATAAGATAATTTTTGTTTATAATATTAATTTGAATTCTAAATAATATGTTCTCCAATGATTTTATTTTTTTATATTTTACATAGTTTTCTAGTTTTTCAACTTTAAATGGAAATTCTGGAATGACTCTGTGACTTTCATCTCAGAGGTCCCAAAATAGTATCCAGCCTACACACACACACACACACACATACACATACAATCTCTCTCCCTCTCTCTCTCTCTTTCTCATACACACACATACACACACACACACACACACACTTCCTAGAAAAGGTCAAACTTTCAGAAACCATGCCCTCTTCTCAAGGTACAATTAAATGAATATGATTTGTTTTACTCATGAAATGCTTAAATAAATCTTAACTAGCTTAAATATCATACATGACCTTCAGATTTTACTCAAGTATTTTTAAAAAATTGTTCAATATCTATTTAATTATTTTTGTCAATAGCTATAAGTTCATTCTTCTCATTTAATGGAAACTAAGAGCACATGGCCAGAAAAGGGGGGACATGGGGAACTTTTATAATCATTTGGTTTTTAAAATTAATTCAGGTATTCTAAGAAGGGACTACAGAGTGCTACAGAATTCAACATGAATTAGGCGATTCTAATTTGAGCCTCAAACATGTTCTGGCTGATTATGTCAGGGTTGTATCAGGAACCAACCATGCCAAAATATCATGCTTACATAACTGGGTATGAACCATGAGTATTATTGATATTTATTTCTGGAAACTACTATATCCCACTAAACTTTGCTAGGTATGGTAATTTAATTAGCAGAGCAAAAACATAAGTTAAAGTGACAGAATTGCCATTGAAAAAAAGTGGCAACTAAACTTTTGGAGGACTATTACTATAGTTAGAACATCTAGCTAAAAGATAAAATGATTTTTAGAAAATTCTACTTAATAAATTCTACTCATACTGATCACCTTGGGAATTAATAATCTGAACTCATTTTATTTTATTTATTTAGATGTTTATTTTGTGGACACTTTCTAGAGTCTCAGGGTGAAATAGAAGGGAAAGCCTTAAATTCTGCCACAGTATATCACTCATGCGGTTTTGAGTATGAGCTTCACCTAGCTCTACATCCTTCATCCCCATTCGTTTGTCTTTCTCTTCTTAAATTACAAGGAGTTATGTGAGAAAACTTGGAAAGAAGAGAGATAACACTATGGGTCCCAAAGCTGCACCTAATCTTGTATCTGAGTTGCTTCTCTTGCTGGACATTGTTGCCCAACCTTTGACTTTCTCAGGTTTCATTAAAGAGCATAGACTCTTTAAGTACTAAAATAAAACAAATCACATGAGATGTTCATTTTACTTCCCTATTTTATAAATAATTATGGTTAAAATATGCATTAACATTTGAGAAGAGAGTACTGCACAGTAGATACAAGGATTTGTCATTTTAATGAGATTAGACAATTCAAAAAGGACCAAGAATATGTAGGTTATAATCTGCATATCATATATGCAGTATAATATACAGTGTGTATATATATATATATATATATATTTGTTCATATATTTTTAGAAGTGTTAAAACTTTGAGTCATTTTTGGTTTAGACTTTTCATGCTAGTTTCTCTGGAATCTTCTATTGAGGACTTATCCTTATCCAGTATCTGCTGCATTTAATAGAAAGTAATAAAGAGGACATAAAACTATTTTTTCTCCATTAAAACTTTCTGTCATCATTTTTATTTAAATATAAATTTCTCTCCAGTATTTCCAGTTCCCTTTATGTCTCCTGCCTGTCTGGAAAGTAGCTTGATTCCTTCTGCTAAAACATCATATTCATGGCAATTTATGTTTTGCTTGAAGTGTCTGATTTTTACACTCAATGATTTCTTTTCTGGGATTCAGCAGTACTAAATGCCCTGTGTTTATGATTTTTTTTCATAATTTGCCATTTCTCTACAAAACATCCAAAATAATATGCGATTATAAAAATATACCTAGTTGATTTTCAAAGTGAACTGTGACTGAAAAGCACCAATATAAATTTGAAAATATTAGTTTCTTTAATCAATATCTATGAATTTTAAGCAGGCATCATTGAAAGGTCAGACCTGAGCTTGTACATAATAATACTCTCTCGCTGCTGTGCCAAATGCAAACCAGTTTTCCTCCTGTCTCTTGATATTCTCTATGCTGCTGGTTGCCAACATAGAGAATAATTGTTAATTGTTATGGACAGCAGACAAAGTGTGACTTTGTATTTATTGTTTGTTCTCCTTAGAAGAATCATTATTTTCATAGTCTACCACAGTTTGTATTTGATTTGCTCAAAATATCAGGCATCACTTATTTTGTAAAACCAATGGAAATGAAAAAGCACGCTAACAAAATGGCTAATACGGTGAATAAAAAGTTAATTGTTATGAGCAATGGAATTTATCTTCAACTCATGTTAACAAACCTACAATGCTCATTGTTTTATGCAAAAAAAAATTATGGCTCCATAACCAACCCAAGTGTGCTTGTGTCAAGGGACATTTTCCTTCCACATCCTATATAGAAAAGCATGATCAGATTCACCCTGGAGTTAAAGTATCAAAATTCAAAGGCTAGTTCTGCAACTTTTTTGTGTTATGACCTCAAGTGAATTATTTAACCTCTCAGTTTCTCTTTGTGTTTAAAATGAGGAAAGTATATGCACCTATTTCATATGGTTGTGTGGAAGATTAATTGAGGCAATAAATATAAAGTCATTAAACAGTGTCTTACATGTAAGTATTCAATTAATGTTAACATTATCATTTTACATTTTGAACAATTTTCATCATGCCTCATTCATCTTATGTGATAATGCTAATTGTTAAGCATACTATAGTTTCTTATAGGTGATAGAAACTGCCTCCTAATTATTTAGCCATTGTTTAATCATTCACTTAATTATTTAATAATAGGTATAAAAAGTCATTGCTATTTTACCAATTCTTTCATTTAATTTCTCATTTGAGGAGATTTCCTCATATAATCTAGTCAATTACAAACAACCTTCTCGCATTCACTAAAGTGAATATCTGGAATGGTAATGTTTAGCAGGTAACATTATCTAGTAATCCAAGCAGTGGATGGAATTAAAGAAATTTAAAGATCCACTTTAATGCATCATTGTATTATTTGGATTGTGGTAAAATCAAACTAAAAATATAGCACATAAGATAATAAAACTTTTATGTCTGTTGATATTCTAGAAACGCATTGTGGGACATGAAAGCAATGAATGTTTTACAAGGGTAGGTAAACTCTCTGTAAAGAAACAGGGTAAATATTTTGGATTTTGCAGGCCATCCAGTCTCTGTTGCTACCCCTTAACTCTGACTTTAGCTCAAAACCAGCCTTAGAAAATATGTAAATGAATGAGTGCAACAGTGTTCCAATAAGAACATATTTATGAACATTGAATTTGGAATTGTATACAATTTTCTTGCATCCTTTTGATTCTGTTAACCAGTAAGAAAATGTAAAATCCATTTTTAGCTCACAGACCATACAAAACAGATGGCTGGTTGGATTTGGTACCACGGGCTATAGTTTGTCAACCCTTGTTCAAGAAGCACTTTGTGAGACATGAAGGGAATGTTTTCCACAACAGACAACCATGAAAATTCTGTCATGTTGACAGCCTTAGCAGAGATACTTTAAGCCTTGGACCTTCCCACTAACTGAGTCTTGCTCTTTTTTCAGAAGTGTTTTGATTTGACACTCTATTTAGATTCAATTTTGTATGTCAAGATGCTCTCACTACTATTAAACAAGTTAAAATGATCCAGACTGCACGTTTGTTACACTGATACAAAATGGTAAATGAAACTCAAGAAGGTGTATTTACTGTAAATTCCTCCCATGTCTGGAAAACAAAAGTCACATAAAAATAAAACTTCTCTTTACACTACTACTTCATTCATATGTCAATAGGCATTTAGAATGCATAATGTATCCAAGTACCTTGACACAGAAAATGAGGTATAAAACAACTGCTTTCCAGTTGCTTACATTCTAGTAGAGAGCATAAATATGTATACCAATAACTGGAATGTAAGATGAAATGTAATATGTGCTATAATAGTAGCATATCCAATAAGCCATAGGTAACATTAGTATTTTGTGAAGTAAATAAGAAAAAAAAATTCCTTACAAAACTGTACCCTTAGTATTAAAAAACAACAACAGCTATATCCTTAGTCCCAGTATGTTAACTACTGATGCATTGTGTGTGGTGTGTGTGTGTGTGACATATTTATCCCTTTGGACAATAATTAGGTGACTAATTTCACCTAATTAGTTTCATAAAAAGTGGTTTCATAGAAAGCAGGTTTTTTCTCTACATTGGGAAAATGTTTGTGTTAAGGTAAAGCCAGATACCTAAATGGACCAGATTTTGCTTTTAAGAGCCCAGTGACGATAATCTTTTAGTCTTGTTTCTGGACTCCTAATGGCAGTCCCATAAGTAGGCACTGTGTAATTTGAGGAGTACTAGAAAATACCTCAAGCTTGAAATATTCTGCCCTTATCCATCTTGCTAATTTCCACATTCTGGGGGAGATTACTTCCTCATTTTCAAGGCAGTCGTTGTAAATAGCCCTGGCTTTTCTGCTACTGGTTTTATAAGGATCATATTTATTGGCAGGCCTCTGATCCTGTTTTCCATATGTTGTTAGGTTAATTTTATCATAATCCAAATAAGTCAACCATGTATCAAAATGAATGCTTAAATTTATCATATTCCATCCACAGCTTAAATTACTAGAACATGTTACTTGTAAACAATATCATCCCAGAAATCCACTTTAGCAAATAAGAGAATATTTTAATTTAATTTAAACCTGAGATAGGGATGTATTTGGAAATACAATCCAAAAGACAGAAAAGAAACTTAATCAAGAAGAACAAATTCTAGAAATGACCACTACATTTTGAAAATTAGAAGCCTGTATTAAGAAACACTTAACATGGTGCTGGTATTGAAATGCGGATATTGTGCCTAGGTATCTTGACAAAGTTATTTACCTATAATGCACTGACAACCAAATTACAGAGACATGAATATGCGTTTTTGTATGATTTTTCTAACAGAATTTTTTATAATCACACCATCAGAGTAAGATCAATTGGGCTTTTACTCAAGATCCATGTAAATCTTATGTAATACTACTGTTAATGTAGTGGTCATTTGTTTAAAAGAAAGCCTTTATTTACATTTAAAAATGTACAGGAAACAGCAAAAAGAAAAACAATCAACAAAATGAAAAATCAACCTATGGAAGATGGCAGAAGAGTAAGACGTGGAGATCACCTTCCTCCCCACTGATACATCACAATTACATCAACACATGGAACAACTCCTACAGAACACCTACTGAACACTGGCAGAACACCTCAGACCTTGCAAAAGGCAAGAAACTCCCCCATGTACCTGGGTAGGGAAAAAGAAAAAAGAAAAAACAGAGACAAAAGAATAGGGACGGGACCTGCATCAGTGGGAGGGAGCTGTGAAGGAGGAAAGGTTTCCACACACTAGGAAGCCCCTTTGCATGCTGAGACTGTGGGTGGCGGAGGCGTGGAAGCTTTGGAGCCGTGGAGGAGAGCACAGCCACAGGGGTGCAGAGGGCAAAGTGGAGAGATTCCCGCACAGAGGATCAGTGTCAACCAGCACTCACCAGCCCGAGAGGCTTCTCTGCTCACCCGCCAGGAAAGGCAGGGGCTGAGAGCTGAGGCTCGGGCTTCTGAGCTTAGATCCCAGGGAGAGGACTGGGGTTGGCGGCGTGAACACAGCCTGAAGGGGTTAGTGTGCCACGGCTAGCCAGGAGGGAGTCCAGGAAAAGTCTGGAGCTGCCAAAGAGAAAAGAGACTTCTTCTTCCCTCTTTGTTTCCTGGTGCGCGAGGAGAGGGGATTAAGAGCACTGCTTAAAGGACCTCCAGAGACAAGCGCGAGCCCCAGAGATGGGCATGAGATGCTAAGGTTGCTTCTGCTGCCGCCAAGAAGCCTGTGTGCAAGCACAGGTCACTATCCACACCTCCCCTCCCGGGAGCCTGTGCAGCCTGTCACTGCCAGGGTCCTGCGATCCAGGGACAACTTCCCCGGGAGAACACACAGTGCGCCTCAGGCTAGTGCAACATCATGCCGTCCTCTGCCACCGCAGGCTCGCCTCGAATCCGAACCCATCCCTCTCCCTGTCATGAGTGACCCAGAGCCCTCGATTCAGCCACTCCTTTAACCCTGTCCTGTCTGAGCAAAGAACAGATGCCCTCAGGCGACCTACAGGCAGAGGCGGCGTCAAATCCAAAGCTGAACTCCAGGAGCTGTGCGAACAAAGAAGAGAAAGGGAAATTTCTCCCAGAAGCCTCAAGAGCAAAGGATTAAATCTCCATAATCAACTTGATGTACCCTGCATCTGTGGAATACCTGAATAGACAATGAATTGTCCCAAATTGAGGAGGTGGACTTTGAGAGCAAAGATATATATATATATTTTTCCCCTTTTTCTCTTTTTGTGTGTATGTGTAGGCTTCTGTGTGTGATTTTGTCTGTATAGCTTTGCTTTTACTATTTGTCCTAGGGTTCTGTCTGTCCATCTTTTGTATTTGATTTTTATTGTTAAAATTTTTTTTCTTAATACTTATTTTTTATTTTAATAACATTTTATTTTACTTTATTTTATTATATTTTATTTTATCTTCTTTCTTTCTTTCTTTCTAATTTTTCTCCCTTTTATTCTGAGCTGTGTGGATGAAAGGCTCTTGGTTCTCCAGCCAGGTGTAAGGGCTGTGCCTCTGAGGTGGGAGAGCCAAGTTCAGTCATCAGGGCTGTGCCTCCATGTAATATAAAATGGTGAAAGTCTCCCAGAGATCTCCATTTCAATGCCAAGACCCAGCTTCACTCAACGACCAGCAAGCTACAGTGCAGGACACCCTATGCCAAACAACTAGCAAGACAGGAGCACAACCCAATACATTAGCAGACAGGGTGCATAAAATCATAATAAGGCCACAGACACCCCAAAACACAACACCAGACTTGGACCTGACTACCAGAAAAACAAGATCCAGCCTTACCCAACAGAACACAGGCACTAGTCCCCTCCACCAGGAAGCCTACACAACCTAATGAACCAACCTCAACCACTGGGGGAAGACACCAAAAACAATGGGAACTATGAACCTGCAGCCTGCGAAAGGAGATCACAAACATAGTAAGTTAAGCAAAATGAGAAGACAGAAAAACACACAGCAGATGAAGGAGCAAGACAAAAATCAATGAGGCTTAACAAATGAAGAGAAAATAGGCAGTCTACCTGAAAAAGAATTCAGAATAATGACAGTAAAGATGATCTGAAATCTTGGAAATAGAATAGAGACAATACAAGAAACGTTTAACAAAGAACTAAAAGAACTAAAGAGCAAACAAACTGTGATGAACAACACAATAAATGAAATAAAAAATTCTCTAGAAGGGATCAATAGCAGAATAACTGAGGGAGAAGAATGGATAAGTGACCTGGAAGATAAAATAGTGGAAATAACGACTGTAGAGCAGAGTAAAAAGAATGAAAATAATTGAGGACAGTCTCAGAATCCTCTGGGACAACATTAAATGCAGCAACATTTGAATTATAGGGGTCCCAGAAGAAGAAGAGAAAAAGAAAGGGACTGAGAAAATATTTGAAGAGATTATAGTTGAAAACTTCCCTAATATGGGAAAGGAAATAGTTAATCAAGTCCAGGAAGCACAAAGAATCCCATACAGGAAAATTCCAAGGAGAAACACAACATGACACATATTAATCAAACTATCAAAAATTAAATACAAAGAACAAATATTAAAAGTAGGAAGGGAAAAACAACAAATAACACAAAACAGTATCCCCATAAGTTTCACAGCTGATCTTTCAGCAGAAACTCTGCAAACCAGAAGGGCATGGCAGAACATATTTAAAGTGATGAAGGAGAAGAACCTACAACCAAGATTACTCTACCCAGCAGGATCTCATTCAGATTTGATGGAGAAATTAAAACCATTACAGACAAACAAAAGCTAAGAGAATTCATCACCACCAAACCAGCTTTACAACAAATGTTAAAGGCACTTCTCTAAGATGGAAATACAAGAGAAGGAAAAGATCTACAATAACAAATAAAAAACAATTAAGAAACTGGTAATAGGAAAATACATATTGATAATTACCTTAAATGTAAATGGATTAAATGCTCCCACCAAAAGACATATACTGGCTGAATGAATACACAAACAAGTCCCATATAAATGCAGTCTACATGAGACCCAGTTCAGATCTAGGGACACATAGAGATTGAAAGGGAGGGGATGGAAAATGATATTCCATTCAAATGGAAATCAAAAGAAAGCTGGAGTAGCAATTCTCATATCAGACAAAATAGACTTTAAAATAAAGAGTATTACAAGAGACAAAGAAGGACACTACATAATGATCAAGGGATCAATCGAAGAAAAAGATATAACAATTGTAAATACTTATACACCCAAGATAGTAAAACCTCAATACATAAGGCAAATACTAACAGCCATAAAAGGGGAAATCAACAGTAACACAATCAGAGTTGGGGACATTAACACCCCAATTTCACCAATGGACTGATCATCCAAAATGAAAATAAATAAGGAAACACAAGCTTTAAATGATACATTAAACAAGATGGACATAATTGATATGTATAGGATATACCATCTACAGACAACAGAATACACATTGTTCTCAAGCGCTCATGGCACATTCTCCTGGATAGATCATATCTTGGATCACAAAACAAGCCTTGGTAAATTTAAGAAAGTTGAAAACATATCAAGTATCTTTTCCAACACAAGGCTATGAGACTAGGTATCAATTACAGGAAAAAATCTGTAAAAATACAAACACATGGAGGCCAAACAATACACTACAAACTACGCAAGAGATCACTAAAGAAATCAAAGAGGAAATCAAGAAATACCTAGAAAAAAATGACAATGAAAACACGACGACCCAAAACCTATGAGATACAGCAAAATCAGTTCTAAAAGGGAAGATTGTAGCAGTACAATCCTACCTTAAGAAACAAGAAACATCTCAAAAAACAACCCAGACTTACACCTAAAGCAATTAGAGAAAGAAGAAGAAAAATCCCCAAAGTTGGCAGAAGGAAAGAAATCATAAAGATCAGGTCAGAAATAAATGAAATAGAAATGAAGGAAACGATAGCAAAGATCAATAAGACTAAAAGCTGGTTCTTTGAGAAGATAAACAAAATTGATAAACCATTAGCCATACTTATCAAGAAAAAAAGGGAAAAGACTCAAATCAATAGAAATAGAAATGAAAAAGGAGAAGTAACAACTGACACTGCAGAAATACAAAGGATCATGAGAGATTACTAGAAGCAACTCTAGGCCAATACAATGGACAACCGAGAAGAAATGGACAAATTCTTAGAAATGCACAACCTTCCGAGAGTGAACCAGGAAGAAATAGAAAATATGAACACAGCAATCACAAGCACTGAAACTGAAACTGTGATTAAAAATTTTCCAACAGAAAAAGCCCAGGACCAGATGGCTTCAGAGGCGAATTCTATCAAACATTTAGAGAAGAGCTAAAGCCTATTCTTCTCATAATCTTCCAAAATATAGCAGAGGGAGGAACACTGCCAAATTCATTCTATGAGGGCACCATCACCCTGATACCAAAACCAGACAAGGATGTCACAAAGAAAGAAAACAGCAGGCCAATATCACTGATGAACATAGATGCAGAAATCCTCAACAAACTACAAGCAAACAGAATCCAACAGCACATGAAAAGGATCACACACCATGATCATGTGGGGTTCATCCCAGTTATGCAAGATTCTTCCGTATATGCAAATCAAAAAGGCAGCTTACTGAATGGGAGAAAATATTTGTAAACAATATATCCATAAGGGGTTACTATTCAAAATATACAAAGATTTCATACAACTCGGCACTAAAAAAAATCAACAAAATTAAAAAATAGGCAGAGAACCTCAACAGACCTTTTTCCAAAGAACACATACATATGGCAAACAGACACATGAAAAGATGATTGACATCACTAATCATCAGGGAAATGCAAATCAAAATCACAATGAGATACCACCTCACACTTGTAAGAATGGCTATTAACAAAAAACAAGAAATAACAATTGTTGGTGAGGATGTAATGTAATATTTTAAATCAACCTTCAATTAAAAAAAAACACCCACAAAGTAAAGGCTAGGACAATGGCTTCATTTGTAAATTGTAACACACATTTTAAGAAGAATTAACATTAATCCTTCTCAAACTCTTCCAAAAATTATAAAAGGGGGGGCAATTTACAACTATTTTATGAGGCCAGCATTGCTGTATTAATAAGGAAAAGTTATCACAAGAAAACAGAAAAACATCTGTCATGAATATAGATATAAACATCATCAACAAAATACTAGCAAACTAAACCCCACAGCATTTTTAAAAGGATTATATCCAATGATCAAGTGGGATTTATCCCAGGAAGCTTGAGACAACAATCAAATGTCAATCAATATAATAAAGCATATTAGTAGAATGAAGGGAAAAAATACATGACAACCTCAATTGATACAGAAAAAAGCACTGAACAAAAGCCAAAAAATTTTCATGATTAAAATAAGACTCTAAAAGTTGAAGGGACCTTCGTCAACCTGATAAAGGACATTTATGAAAACCTGATGGCTAACATAATACTTAAAGCTGAAATAAGCCACAGTGGGTTACCACCTCATAGCCATTAGAATGACTATTAAAAAAACAAATGAACAAGCACAATCAGAAAATAACAAATATTGGTGAGGATGTAGAGAATTGGAACACCCGTACATAGTATGTAAAATGATACCACTGAGGATAACTGTATGACATTTCCTCAAAAAGTAAAACAAAGAAGCACTGTATATTTCAGCAACTCCAATTCTGGGTATATACCCAAAGAATTGAAAGCAGAAACTGAAGCAAATATTTGTTCAACAATGTTCACAGCAGATTTATTCCACAGTCAAAGGGTGGGAAGAACCCAAATATCCATCAACTGATGAATCCATAAACAAAATGTGATATATACGTATAGTAGAATATTATTCAGCCTTAGAAAGATTGAAATTCTGATATATGCTGCAACATGGATGAATCTTGAAGATATTATGCTAATGAAATAAGCCAGAATAAAGGATGAATATAGTGTGGTTCTACTTATACTATGTGCCTAGAATAGTTAAATTCATAGACATGGAATATAGGATAGTGGTTATCAGGGGCTGAGGGAGTTATTTTCAGTGGGTACAGACTTTCATTTTGGGATTAAGAAAATGTTCTTGAGATGGACAGAAGTAATGATATGAGTGTTCTAAATGCTGCTGAACCACACAGTTGAAAATTGTTAAAACGGTAAATTTTGTTATGTATATTTTATCATAATGATAAAAAAGAAGTATTGTTGAAAGAAGTTAAAACAGGTATAAATAAATGGAAATATATCCTGTGTTCAGGGATTAGAAAACAATGTTTATACGATGGCAATACTTCTCAAAGCAACCTACAGATTCAATGCAATCCCTATCAAAATTGATATTCAAATGAGTATGTAATAACAAGGGACACTGCATAGCCACAATAATCCTGTAAAAGAATGAAGTTCAAGTACTCATACATCCTGATTTCAAATCTTAGTACAAAACTACAGTAATCATGAGAGTGTGGAACTCCCATAAGGAGAGACTTATAGACCAATAGAATAGAACTGAGAGTTCAAAAATAAACCCATATATCTTTGGTCAATTGATTTTGGACAAAAGTGTCAAGACCATTTAAAGGGGGGAGAATATTCTCTTCAACAAATGGTACAGACAAAACTGGATGTCCACATGGAAAAGAATGAATTTGGACCCTTACTTCAAACCACATTAAAAAAAAAAAACTCAAAATGAATCAAAGATCTTAATGTAAGAGATAAAACTATAGAACTATTGAAAAAAATGGGGTATATCTTCATTACCTCAGATTTCAAAATGGTTTCTTAGATATGACACCAAAAGTAGAGGCAAAAAAATAAATTAATACATTGGACTTCACCAAAGTTAAAATATTCTGTTCCAGAGGATATGATCAAAAAAGTAAAATGAAAACCCACAAAATGAGAAAAAAACATTTTCAAACCATGAACCTGATACAGAACTTGTGTTTATAACATATACAACTAAACACCAAAAGACAAACAACCCAGCTAATACATGAGCAAATGATTTGAATAGAGAGTTCTCCAATGGAGATATACAAATGGCCAACAAAAACAGGAAAATATGCTAAACATCATTAGCAATTAGGGAAATGCTAACCAACACCACGAGATACCATTTCATACCCTTTTGGATTTTGGAAACCAGGTGAGGGAAGGCAGAGTGTGGCACACTGTCTATAATGATAATATGTATGTTCCAATTTTGTGTTTAAGTTAGTAGAAAATTGGGATTCATTGACAGTTTTCTAAAAGGGCAGTACCATAATCAGAATTCAATAATCTTATTATTAGGGATAAGTTATCTAGTAATTCATGTAAACCCTTACAATGTAATTTATTTTTAATTTGTATCAAATCTCATGGCACATACTTTATAACTTTAGAACTAACCTCTCTTGGAAATGTATTCTATTTTTCATGTATTATACTTCTGTGAGCTTCAGGGGTTAAACTGTAGTTTATGAATAAATCTGTAATCAACTATTTGTGCATTTAATAGTTTTATAATAAGGAAATTATTCTCCATCAATTTTATTAAATTTGTAAAGGATCCCTTTTTAAACTATTTTTACCTTGCTACACAATAAAAAATGCCCTTTCAATCCCCTCTTTAGGTGATTTAAGCACAATGATTAACATTCTCCTACCACTAGTCAAAACTCAAAGGATAAACTTTGATTAAAAATCTTCTAACAAACAAAAGCCCAGGACCAGAAGGCTTCACAGGTGAAATCTATCAAACATTTAGAGAAGAGCTAACACCTATCTTCCTCAAACTCCTCCAAAATATAGCAGAGGGAGGAACACTCCCAAACTCATTCTATGAAGCCACAATAACCCTGATACCAAAACCAAAGATGTCACAAAAATAAAATTACAGGCCAATATCACTAATGAACATAGATGTAAAAATACTCAACCAAATACTAGCAAACGGAATTCAACAGCACATTAAAAAGATCATACACCATGATCAAGTGGGGTTTATTCCTGGAATTCAAGGATTCTTCAATATATGCAAATCAGTCAATGTGATACACCATATTAACAACCTGAAGTATAAAAACCATATGATCATGTTAATAGATGCAGAAAAAGCTTTTGACAAAATTCAATACACATTTATGATAAAAACTCCAGAAAGTGCACACAGAGGGAACCTACCTCAACATTATAAAGGCCATATATGACAAACCCATAGTCAACGTCATTCTCAATGGTGAAAAACTGAAAGCATTTCCTCTAAGATCAGGAAAAAGACAAGGGTGTCCAATCTCAACACTATTATTCAATATAATTTTGGAATTTTTAGCCACAGCAATCAGAGAAGAAAAATAAATAAAAGGAATCCAAACTGGAAAAGAAGTAGTAAAACTGTACCTGTTTGCAGATGACATGATACTAAACATAGAAAACCCTAAAGGTGCCACAGGAAAATGGCCAGAGCAAATCAATGCATTTGGTGAAGTTGCAGGATACAAAATTAATGCAGAGAAATCTTTTGCACTAACAATGAAAGATCAGAAAGAGAAATTAAGGGAACACTCCCATTTACCACTGCAACAAAAAGAATAAAATACATAGGACTAAACCTACCTAAGGAGACAAAGGCCTGTATGCAGAAAAGTATAAGACACTGAGCAAAGAAATCAAAGACAATACAAACAGATGGAAAGATATAACATGTTCTTGGATTGGAAGAATCAATATTGTGAAAATGACTATACTACCCAAAGCAATCTACAGATTCAATGCAATGCCTATCAAATTACCATGGACATTTTTCACAGAACTCGAACAAAATAATTTTACACTTTGTATGGAAACACAAAAAGACCCTGAATAGCCAAAGCAATCTTGAGAAAGAAAAATGGAGCTGGAGGAATCAGACTCCCTGACTTCAGACTATACTACAAAGCTACAGTAATCAAGGCAGTATGGTACTGGCACAAAGACAGAAATATAGATCAAGGGAAGAAGATACAAAGCCCAGAGATAAACCCACGTACATATGGTCACCTTATCTTTGACAAAGGAGGCAAGAATATACAATGGAGAAAAGACAGCCTCTTCAATAAGTGGTGCAGGGAAAACTGGACAGCTACATATAAAAGAATGAAATTAGAACACTTCCTAACACCATACACAAAATAAACTCAGAAAGGATTAAAGACCTAAATGTAAGGCCAGACACTATCAAACTCTTAGAGGAAAACATAGGCAGAACACTCTATGACATAAATCACAGCAAGATGCTTTTGGACCAACCTCCTAGAGAAATGGAAATAAAAACAAAAATAAACAAATGGGACCTAATGAAACTTAACAAGACTTTTGCACAGCTAAGGAAACCATAAAGATGAAAAGACAACCTTCAGAATGGGAGAAAATATTTGCAAACGAAGCAACAGACAAAGGATTAATCTCCAAAATATACAAGCAGCTCATGCAGCTCAATATCAAAAAAACAAATAACTCAATCTAAAAATGGGCAGAAGACCTAAATAGACATTTCTCCAAAGAAGACATACAGATGGCCAACAAACACATGAAAAGATGCTCAACATCACTAAACTTTAGAGAAATGCAAATGAAAACCACAATGTGATATCACCTCACACTGGTCAGATAGCCATCATCAAAAAAATCTAGAAAATATAAATGCTGGAGGGGCTTGGAGAAAAGCGAACCCTCCTGCTCTGTTGGTGGGAATGTAAATCAATGCAGCCACTATGGAGAACAGTATGGAGGTTCCTTAAAAAACTAAAAATAGAACTACCATACGACCCAGCAATCCCACTACTGGGCATATACCCTGAGAAAACCATAATTCAAAAGTATGCATGTACCAAAATGTTCATTGCAGCAATATTTACAAAAGCCAGTACATAGAAGCAACCTAAATGTTGGACAGATGAATAGATAAAGAAGATGTGACTCATATATACAATGTAGTATTGCTCAGCCATAAAAAGAAATGAAATTGAGTTATTTGTAATGAGGTTGATAGACCTAGAATCTGTCATACAGAGTGAAGTAAATCAGAAAGAGAAAAGCAAATACCGTATGCTAATGCACATATATGGAATCTAAAACAACAGTACTGATGAAACTAGTCGCAGGGCAGGAATAAAGACGTAGGCATAGATAATTGACTTGAGGACACGGTTGCGGGGGAGGGGAAACTGGGATGAAGTAGAGAGTAGCATTGACATGTATACACTACCAAATGTAAAGTGGGTCCTAGTGGGAAGCAGCTGCATAGCACAGGGAGATCAGCTCGAGGTTTTGTGATGACTTAGAGGGATGAGATAAGGAGGGTGGGAGGGAGGCTGAAGAGGGAGGGGATATGGGGATATATGTATACATATAGCTGATTCACTTTTTTGTACAGCAGAAATTAACCCAACACTGTAAAGCAATTATACTCCTTTAAAGATATTAAACAAAAAACTCATGGTGACAGGTCATAAATATTCTCCAATTTATGTATTCAGTGAATAGACAATCTGATCTATTTCATAGTTTCATAAATTTTGATACTGGCCAAATAATTTAACATTATGGAGAAATATTCGGTCTCAGTCTTGTGAAAAATGTGGTGGTTCACAGATTTGATTTCGGCAAGAAATCACTGCATGAAATAAAATCATGAAAGTAATAAAAAATATTTCTAATTTTAACAGTGCTTAAGTGCTTCAGAAATATGGTTTTCTTTAGTTTTTTTACAGCACATATATTTTTTATCTTCATCCTTTAATTTTACTTTTTTACTACAGCTTAGCCATTCTTTGCAAAACATTGGTGGTTGTTATTTATTTTCTCAAATAAATCAACCTTTATAGAAGTATTTTCTTATGAGTGTCTTTATCCCCATTAGAGTTGTTGATTTATGTTTGTTTATGTCTGTGTGATGTGTTGATTATTTTAATGAAGCTATCTTTCCACACTGACTACTATATATTTCCTAAAATTCAAAAACAGATATGCCAAAATAACTCCATGAAAGATACTGTAGAAAATGTTACACTTTGCTTGGAGAAGGGTCAGGTAAATGTATGAACTAAGGAAGAAACACTTGCTGTAACTGCAGCAGAAAATAACAGCTAAGCAGTAAGTTGAATTTGTATTTCTATTTCCAAGGATAATAGTTTTAAAGTGAAGATCTGTGGTTCTTGGTAAACGAAAGTGTATTTGAATTAACCCTTTTTGCATTTCATACCTGAGACCCAGGTTCTGCAAAAGCTTTCACAGGCACACATTTTTAAATAAGGCATAAAATATTATGCAAAGCTATTGGAAACTAAAGCACATACAGAGATAAAATTCACAAATTGTCTGCTTGTTCTTTGCCTCCTCGGGTATAAATTGCAATTTGATCATTAGTTTACGCATGTAGTCACTCATTTAACAAAATAAGTACCTATATTGAAGGCTCTATGCGAAGTGTTTGGTGGCTATCTCTCTCTCTGTACAAGGAAATTGTTGCTTTTCATTGAGCCAATACACAGGCACATGTACACTTACAAAGAGACATGAGAAAATATAAGTTTAATATTTCTACATCAAAAGTTCTGTACTTATCATTTATATTCAACTTTTCCCAGAAAGGATTGTGGTGCCTAGAAACATTAAAATATATACTAAAGAACCATTGCAATCAGACGTAAATTATAAAAGATAGCTTTCAAAACAAGCAAAAAACTGAAACTAACAGCAAATTACCAAGTATCTAGTGTAAATTAGTTATTATAGTTGAGCAGTAAAGTTTTTTCTGTGTTTGTTGTAAGCCAAATCAAAAGGGAGCCATGTTCTGTCATATAAATTTTTGAAAAACAGAAGCATTCAAGTTAATTGGGAGAAACAGGCTTCTTTTTCTTGACATAAAGCTAAAAAGAAACCCTTTTGTTGACATTAAATAATGAACATTTTGTTACTCAAAGACACCGAAATATTTCACAAGCCAAGTTTCCTCTTAATGCCTTTCTGTAAAAACTGAAGGCATTACATTATAAATTCAGAAAAGTTGGGTTTACCCAAACTTTGGGTTTGTTTTACCATATCATAACATTCATGATTGCTGCTTTTGGATGAACTAACATAATAGAGAGCATTTACAAAATCTGATGAATGGAAATTTAGCATGTGGCCTAGTCCAATGGTTCTCAAACACCAATCAGATGTATTCAGTAGAGCTGTTACATCAGTATCACTTGGTGACTTTTAGGTCACACAATATAGGTCCTTGAGGTATGCCTCCCACAGATTCTGATTCAGTATGCCTGGGGCAAAGCCCAGGTATCCTCCTTTTCAAAATGGTACTTAGGTGATTTTGATACTTTATATTGTCTCTCTCAAATGTCACTGGTTTCAATTGAACATGTAAAGTACTGGAAGATAATTAATTAATAATTGAATTCCCTGATAAAGTACAATTCAACAAATATTCGTTGAGCACCTTCTATGTACCAAGCACTCGGATACCTAGGTGAGCAAGATAGAATTTCAGCTCTTGTAGAACTGGTATTCTGGAGTGAGGGAGGTTATCAATGAATAAGATAATTTCAACAGTGAGTAGTGTTATGAATAAAATAGAACAAGGCAATGTAAGATAGACAATTAATGAAAAGATGGGAATTGATTAATTGATGGAGGGAAGATAAGTACCTAAAGTACTAATAGTGTTTACTGTTGATTAAATTATAAAGACCAGTATTGGATTTAATTTCTGTAGTGAAGACTGAAAGACTGATATTTTATTTTTGTTTACTGTGAGACCAATCATAATCTGTATAGAAATGGACTGCATAAACACCTGCAGGTTTTGTAAAAATTTGGGCTCAATAAAAATCCTTCAATATACCTGATAATTTTAGTACATCCTTGGCTGAGACCCCAGAGTACTAAGTCATAAAAATATTTTGGGTCTAAATATTGTAAAGTCCTAAAAGAATCTCAATATGTCTCCATATTCATGGAAATAATATGGTAAGCTAACAACCTCAAGGGGCTGAATGATTTGAGCAATTAGATGGGGGTCATTTAATATTAGCTATTAAAGTACTGAAGAATGTACTCTAAATGCAGCAATATAATTAAAAAATAGTTAATGTAAGCTGCTCTTTGTGACAACAGATAACTAACAGATCAATCTGATTCTTAAAGTCGAGCCTAATTCACAAGTTAAAAAAACTCATTATCATCATGGAGGTTAATACTTAACTCTTACTTGTGTATATATCCAGTTCATTGAATACAATTAGAATTTTTATGATATATTAAAACAACTCCTTAAAAGAGAAATCTTTTTGGTCCAGCTAATAACCTAAGCCATAATGATTCTAGAAGTCTTATTTTATTGTATAGACTTTTACGAATTAGTAATACTCATGTATACGGAAAGTATACAATTGGTCCATGAATAAATCTAGACTATAGAATCCAAGGCCAACAAGAGTTCAAATCATGCTTTAAAAAATCAAATGCTGTTATTAATAAGTTTTCCATGTAAAATGGCTAAACTAATAGTTGTTTTCCAAATACATATTATGAGATCCAATTTCTTAAGAAGAAAATGGGCAATAAGGTTTTCCTAAAAATCTGTATTGAATTATAATTCACATACCATAAAAGTCACCTATTTAAAGTGTGTATGCAGTTCAGTGTGCACATGTAAACTTACTTCAACTCTTTTTTGGAATAAGACATAACTAAATAAATTCATAAATAAATAAATTTACATTTGTGGCAAGCACAAAAATAAGATTGGATAATTAATCTGTGTGCGTGTGTGTTTGTAAAGTGGTTGGCATCAGATGGAGAGGTTGCATGGCTCAGGCAGAGAATATTGGATTTAAAGTCAGAAGAATTCAGAGAGAATATCAGACCTGTTGTTTGTTATTAACTCATTAACTTAAAAGGGGTAACAATCACAACCTTCTTCATGGTGTTGAGATCAAATGAAATAAATGTGTGCCACTGTTCTGTAAACTGTAAAGCACTCCCATGCATGGAGAAACAATTATCATTTGAAATTATTTATAATCTAGAATGCTATGTCAGGACCAACAAAATGTGATATAAAAGGAATTAATATAAAGCCTTAGGTTTAGGTCCAAAATATATGAAAAAAGAGAATTGGCTTGCCATTAGCAGCTCAAAGTTAAAAAGACCCACTGGATTAGTTGACCACATCACATTATGAACCAATAGAGTGTAATATACCTGACAAAATAGGCCAATACACTGTTTGGATACTTTACTACAGAAGTTTCCTGATACAGGGGTGGGTGGGGGCAGGGTACAGGTGATAGCAGACTTATCGGACTCATTGGTCAGATTACATGTGCAGTTTTAGGTCTAATTATAGTTACCATCCTCTAAATGAGGTATATTGAAATTGAAGTATATCCAGAAGAGAATATCTAAGATAGTCAGGACCCTGGAAAAATAGGTGATATGAAGAGGAACAGTTGAAGAAAGTAAGATACATATATTATGTTCTGTAGGTGCAGAAAAGGAAGAGATCATCGTGGCTGGAGTGGTCAGGGAAAGCTTTAGGTGACGGGTAGAATCTAATTTGGTATGAAAATGGAATCTGAAAAAGAAGTGTGTACTGGTGAGAGCTAATTATATAGTCATCAAATCTTGGATTTCACTTCTATTAAACTGAATTTGAAGGACTGAAAAGCAAATACAAAGCTGAGTCAAGATAAGCTATTGAAAACACTTGCTCCAGCAATAGGGAAAAGGAGAAATTTCTTCCTAAACAAGTTCATGGATTAAAATGTTTGTACGAAAATTTAGAAAACAATGTCTCAACATAGAAACATTCATTAATAAAGGCGGAAGGTGATATATGCCATAATGATAATCATCAGAGTCTGCCCTTTAAGTGAGATTACTACAATTCTGTGGTATTACAAAGTAACTGGAATCTTTTGTTTTCATAGAAACAATGACAGCTGAGAGCTAACCTTTATGATGAGGTTGGTGATCACTCTCACACTTTACCCCTGATGGCAAAAAGAGAGATTGTATAGTGTTACTTGCTGGAGTTTTGGATATTTGAGGTAAAAAGTGGAAACTGAAATAAAATGTCTGTGTATCTGTATTTTAAATTAATAATAATAAAGGAGAAGAAAAAAAAAGTTCATGCCAGGTAAGAGAGTTTTAAAAACAAAATAAACAACCTTAAACAGTTTACTTTAAATAAAATATTATTTAAAATAAACTATAATTGATTATGGGAAATCTATTCCATTATAAAATTATTTTCTTAGATGTATTTCTAAAGTAACCTAAACCATGGTTCTTGTGAAATGGTTATCATCTGTCATGACGTCATTAGAGTTGTGATAATTTTATGTAGTCCTCTGCTAGTTAATATATAACATTGATCAACTGCATGGCAGTAACATTCAGGACCTCTTGAGTAAATAAGTAAATATTTCCTATGTAGTCTTTCTCTCTCTCTCTCTCTCTCTCTCTCTCTCTCTCTCTGTGTGTGTGTGTGTGTGTGTGTGTGTGTATACATATATATATATATATATATATATGTAAAATGTTCACCAAATATGTAGATACCAGTTAGTTCAACACTACAGTTTGAAATGAAAGCTCATATATTTAACAACGCATTTTCATTAAAATAACAAAACAGTAAATGTAGTTCATGAGAAAACAATAATAACTGACCTTTAAGTATGATATTGATTGAATTCTCATGTGAAATGAAAAGCTTTTTAAATGTCATCTTCTTAATTAGTGCACCCTTTAAATAGTGTTATAGTTATACAGTAGGGACTTTCAGCTATACTGCATTAGATTACTACAGATAGGTGTATGCTAAAATGCTAAAATGTACAGGGTATGCTAAAACATTAAATAAATTTACCATTCCTTTTTTCAGCTTTATTGAAGTATAATGGATAAATAATATTGTAAGATATTAAAGTACACATATGATGATGTGAAATACTTATACATTGTGAAAGGATTCACCCCATCTAGTTGATGAGCACAACCATCACTTCAAATTTAATTGATTAATTAACTTTTCGTGAGAACATTTAAGTTCTACTATCTTGGCAAATTTCAATTATACAATATGGTGTTATCAACTATAGTCACCACATTAAATTAGATCCTTAGACTGTATTCATCTTATAGTTGAAAATTTGTATGCTTTTACCAACCTCTCCCTATTTCCTCCACGCCCCAGCCTCTGTCAACCACTTTTCTATTCTGTCTCTATTCCTTTTTCAAAAAATTTACACTCAACAACTCTGGCTATTTTTGAATAACAGAGTTATACCTTGCTTCATTGTACAACTTCCTTCATCGTTCTAGCTTATATCTTATATTTTATTCTTTTTTGCACCTTTACCTCCAGCTATATTGAGATATACTTGATATGTAACATTGTGAGAGTTTAAGGTGTACAACATGATGGTGTGATATTCATATATCATATATATTGCAAAATGATTACCACAGTAAGGTTAGTTACCACCTCTATCACCTCAGGTAATTTTCACTTATTTTTTGTGATGAGACCATTTACGTTCTACTCTCTTAGCAACTTTTAGCTATATAATACAATATTGTTAACTATAGTCACCATGCTGTCCATTAGATTCCCTGGAACTTATTCATCTTATAACTGGAAATTTGTACGCTTTGACCAACATCTCCGTATTTCCACCACTCCTCAGCCCCTGGCAACCACCAATCCACTCTCTGTTTCTATGAATTTAGCTTTTTTAGATTCTGCATATAAGTGAGATCATACAGTATTTTTTGTTCCCTGCCTGACTTATTTCACTTAGCACAATATGTTCAAGGTTCATTGCTGTTTCAAATGGCAGATTTCTTTCTTTTTCATTGTTGTATAATATTCCATTGTGTATGTTTATGTATATACATATATAGATTTAGACAGTGTATACAACTATGTATACATATACACATGCACACACACATATATACATGCATACATATCACATTTTCTTTATTCATTCATCCCTCAATGGACACTTAGGTTATTTCCATGCCTTGGCTTATGTGACTAACACTGCTATGAACATGGGAGTGCAGATATGTCTTCAAGATACAGATTTCATTTCCTTAGTATATATATCTAGAAGTGGAATTGCTAGATCACATGTTAGTTCTATTTTTAATTTTTTGAGGAAGCTCGAAACTGAATTCTATAGCAGATGCACCATTTTACATTCCTACCAAGAGTGTACAAGCGTTCCCTTTTCTCAACATCTTCACCAACACTTGATATTTCTTGTATTTTTCAATAAAAGCCATTCCAACAGGTGTGAGGTGATATCTCCTTGTGATTTGGATCTGCATTTCCCTGATGATTAGTGATGTTGAGAACCTTTTCATGAACCTGTTGGCCATTTGTAAGTGTTCTTGGAAAAAGGTCTATTCAATTCCTCTGCCCATTTTTTAATCTAATAATAATAATATTTTACTATTTAGTTCTTTATATATTTTGGATATAAATCTCTTATCAGATAAATGGTTTGCAAACATTTTCTGCCATTCCGTAGGTTGATTTTTTTTTTAATTTTGCTTTTCAGTTTTAATTCTTTTAAACATACAATAGAATTTATTGTGTTTTTCCAGATTTCATTGCTTTCCTTTTTTTCTTTTATTTATTTATTTATTTTTAAAAATTTTTTACTTTTAACATCTTTATTGGAGTATAATTGCTTTACAATGCTGTGTTAGTTTCAGCTTTATAACAAAGTGAATCAGTTATACATATACATATGTTTCCATATCTCTTCCCTCCTGTGTCTCCATCCCTCCCACACTCATTATCCCACCCCTCTAGGTGGTCAAAAAGCACTGAGCTGATCTCCCTGTGCTATGCGGCTCCTTCCCACTAGCTATTTTACATTTGGTAGTGTATATATGTCCATGCCACTCTCTCACTTTGTCACAGCTTACCCTTCCCCCTCCGCATATCCTCAAATCCATTCTCTCATAGGTTTGTGTCGTTATTCCCATCTTGCCCCTAGGTTCTTCATGACCATTTTTTTTTTTTTAGATTCCATATATATGTGTTAGCATACGGTGTTTGTTTTTCTCTTTCTGACTTTCTTCACTCTGTATGACAGACTCTAGGTCCATCACCTCACTACAAAACACTCAAATTCGTTTCTTTTTATGGCTGAGTAATATTCCATTGTATATATGTGCCACATCTTTAGCCATTCATCTGTTGATGGACACTTACGTTTCTTCCATGTCCTGGCTATTGTAAATAGAGCTGCAATGAACATTTTCGTACATGATTCTTTTTGAATTATGGTTGTCTCAGGGTATATGCCCAGTAGTGAGGTTGCTGGGTCATATGGCAGTTCTGTTTGTAGTTTTTAAGGAACCTCCATACTGTTCTCCATAGTGGCTGTACCAATTTACATTCCAACCAACAGTGCAAGAGGGTTTCCTTTTCTCCACACCCTCTCCAGCATTTACTGTTTGTAGATTTTTTCGTGATGGCCATTCTGAATGGTGTGAGATGATATCTCATTGTAGTTTTGATGTGCATTTCTCTAATGCTTAATGATGTTGAGCATTCTTTCATGTGTTTGTTAGAAATCTGTATATCTTCTTTGGAGAAATGTCTATTTAGGTCTTCAGCTCACTTTTGGATTGGGTTGTTTGTTATTTTGATATTGAGCTGCATGACCTGCTTGTAAATTTTGGCGATTAATACTTTGTCAGTTGCTTCATTTGCAAATATTTAATCCCATTCTGAGGGCTGTCTTTTCATCTTATTTATGGTCTCCTTTGCTGTGCAAAAGCTTTTCAGTTTCATTAGGTCCCATTTGTTTATTTTTGTTTTTATTTCCATTTCCTTAGGAGGTGGGTCAAAAAGGATCTTGCTGTGATTTATGTCATAGAGTGTTCTGCCTATGTTTTCCTCTAAAAGATTGATAGTGTCTGGCCTTACATTTATGTCTTTAATCCATTTTGAGTTTATTTTTGTGTATGGTGTTAGAGAGTGTTCTAATTTCATACTTTTACATGTAGCTGTCCAGTTTTCCCAGAACCACTTATTGAAGAGTCTGTCTTTTTTTCCACTGTATATTCTTGCCTCCTTTATCAAATATAAGGCGACCATATGTGCGTGTGTTTATCTCTGGGATTTCTATCCTGTTCCATTGATCTATATTTCTGTTTTTGTGCCAGTACCATACTGTCTTGATTACTCTAGCTTTGTGGTATAGTCTGAAATCAGGGAGGCTGATTCCTCCAGCTCCGTTTTTCTTTCTCAAGATTATGCTGGCTATTAGCGGTCTTTTGTGTTTCCATACAAGTTGTGAAACTTTTTGTTCTAGCTCTGTGAAAAATGCCAGTGGTAGTTTGATAGGGATTGCATTGACTCTGTAGATTGCTTTGGGTAGTAGAGTCACTTTCACAATGTTGATTCTTCCAATCCAAGAACATGGTATATCTCTACATTTTTCGTATCATCTTTAATTTATTTCATCAGTGCTTTATAATTTTTTGCATACAGGTCTTTTGTCTCCTTAGGTAGGTTTATTCCTAGATATTTTATTATTTTTGTTGCAATGTAAATGGGAGTGTTTTCTTAATTTCATTTTCAGATTTTTCATCATTAGTGTATAGGAATGCTAGAGATTTCTGTGCAATAATATTGTATCCTGCTACTTTACCAAATTAATTGTTTAGCTGTAGTAGTTTCCTGGTAGCATCTTTAGGATTCTCTATGTATAGTATCATGTCATCTGCAAACAGTGACAGCTTTACTTCTTCTTTTCTGATTTGGAATTCTTTTATTTCTTTGTCTTCTCTAATTGCAGTGGTTAAAACTTGCAAAACTATGTTGAATAATAGTGGTGAGAGTTTGCAACCTTGTCTTTTTCCTGATCTTAGTGGAAATGTTTTCCATTTTTCACCATTGAGGACAATGTTGGCTGTGGGTTTGTCATATATGGCCTTTATTATGTTGAGGAAAGTTCCCTCTATGTCTACTTTCTGCAGGGTTTTTATCATAAATCTGTGTTGAATTTTGTCAAATGGTTTCTCTGCATCTATTGAGATGACCATATGGTTTTTCTCCTTCAATTTGTTAATATGGTGTATCACATTGATTGATGATAGTTTCTGCCACTGTGCAAAAACTTTAGTTTGATGTAGTCTCATTTGTTTATTTTTGCTTTTATTTCCACTGTTTGAGGAGATATATACAAAAAACAATAATGCAAAGACCAGTGTCAAAGAACATACTGGCTCTTTTCTTCTAGGAGTTTTATGGTTTCAGGTGTTACATTTAAGCCTTTAATGCATTTTTAGTTTACTTTTGTATATGGTATGAAAAAGTATTCCAGTTTGATTCTTTTACATGGCACTGTCCAGTTTTCTCAGCACCATTTATTGAAAATGCTGTTTTTTTCACATTGTATATTCATGCCTCCTTTGTCATAGATTAATTGACCATATAAGTGTGGCTTCATTTCTGGCTCTCTATCCTGTTCCAGTGATCTATGTATCTGTTTTTTTGTCAGTACCATACTGTTTTGATTACTGTGGCATTGTATTGGGTTGGCCAAAAAGTTCATTTGTTTGTTTCCATAAGATGTTACAGAAAAACCTGAATGAATTTTTGGCAACCCCAATAGTATAGTCTGAAGTCTGGGAGGGTGATAATTCCAGCCTCTTTTTTCTCAAGATTTCTTTGGCAATTTTGGTTATTTTGTGGTACCATATGAATTTTAGGATTACTTTTTAGTTCTGTGAAAAATATCACAGGCATTTTTATAGGGATTACAATAAATCTGTAGATTGCTTTGAGTACTATTGCCACTTTAACAATATTAATTCTTCTAATTCAAGATCATGTGATATCTTCCAATTTATGTGTATCCTTATCAAATTCCATCATCATTGTTTTATAGTTTTCACAGTATATATCTTTCACCACCTTGGTTAAGGTTATTCTTTTCATGGCGATCATTTCATAATGTATGCAAATGTCATATCATTATGTAGTACATCTGAAATTAACATAATATTATACATTAACTATATTTTAATAAATATATAAGAAATTAGAAATATGCAGATTAGTGTCCAATTAGATTGCTGTAGAATAATAGTAATTAAAATATAATAATGCAAACTAATTATATTAAATATAGAAATAAAGTACAATGTTATACTATGTTTTTTAAAAATATTTTTACAGAAATTATAATGTTGTGAATCTAAAATTACTGGTTACTCATGATAATATGGATTTTGGTCCTTTCTCCCAGTTTAGTTACACAGTACGTAATAATTCCTCTCATGAAGCCATGAATGGAGAAGGCCCTCCATGTATTCCTTCCTTTTTGAGTAGGCATTCAATAAATGTTTAAGTGGATGAATAAACTATTGTACTCTTTTTATAAAATATTTCAGTCAGCTAGGGACTAAAAAGCCTTCAATAACAAAATTACCTAAATGTGTCTCAAAGGTGTTTAGAAAAATCAATTACATAAGAGTGGAAAGGGTAGTTTACCTCCAAATATAGTATAGATAGAATATATAGTACAGATACTACCAATTTCTTTACAGCTATGAGTTAAAATATGGCTGTGAGGCTGTTACCTGAAAAGTGGTTTCACCTCTTGGTGGGTGTCGAGCCAATAGACATGACCAAGCCAAAGATCTGCAGAAGGAAGTATTTATTATTACCTGCAGCAAGTAAGAGCACCAGGGGTCTTTCCCAAAGCAATGTCTCCCTGAATAGCAAAAACTGGGAAAGTTTTAAGCTAAGGGTATGTGCATATTCATGAAGGGGCTTAAGCAGAGGAGAATTCAGCATAGAATTGGGGCAAAGGTCTACAGAGTCCAAGCTTTAGTTGATTGAAGTTAGGAGAGTCAACATCATCATTCCATCCTACACCTGGTTGGGGGCCTTAGCTCCTGCAGAACTCCAAGATATATTATGTATATTCCTTGAGGAGGAACTAGGATGCTGCTTTATCACTGCACTATTGTCTGCCTTTTCTCTGCTCCTGCATTCCTTTGTTCCCTTAAGATCATAAGTTACTGGAACTTCCTTGGCGGTCCACTGCAGGGGACACAGGTTCAATCCTTGGTCAGGGAACTAAGATCCCACATGCCGTATGCACATCCCTCCCGCCAAAAAATGATCATTAATTATTAAGACCTGTTCAAGGGCAAGCATTGTGGTTGTGGCTAGGCTTAGATCACAAAATGGCTTAGGCAAAAATGGATTCTGTTATGTCAAGAAAGCCATTCCTACTTCTCAAAGCAGAACTCAGTGGGGCTTTTGAAGTTTTACTTCTCTCTTAAGTTTCTGCAACTATTATTTCAAATACATATATATTTGAAACTTCCAACTTCTGAGATGCCTGAAAAATTCTGATGCATTACAGCTGTTATAATTAACCAGATCCTGATAAGATTTAATATATGGTTAGACATTATTAGTCTGCATTTAATCTCCAAAATTAATCACGAGAGAGACAAATGAGACAAGATGCTTTAGAAAGAGAGGTGGTGTTATTTAGTAGTTAATATTCTGGCTCTTTAAGGAAAGACTGTCTGGATTCAAATTCTGATTGTGTTTAGCAGCTTTATGACCAGCGGTTTACTTTATCAATCTGCACAGCCTATTTCCTTATCAATGTAATTAGTATAAGAATAGAGTTGTTGATAGGATGAAATGAGTTACTTTACATGAGCTATGAGAAGTACCTGTCATATAGAAATTGATTATTCAGTGTTAGCTATGATTGTTATTGATATTGACACTGTAGCTTGACTTCATTCCAGAACATAAAGATTGCTTTAACATAAGGAATTGAAATTCTCATACCTTCTCCTCACACTTCTATAAATAGGAAGAATAATAAAATCAAGATTTGTCTAAGTCTGCTTATATTTCTAGGTGTTACAGATATTAGCACAGACCTTCTGGTATAAAACCTGTTCAAAGATGCCGTGACAATTCCAAGCTTAGGTTTTATCTAACCTTATTCCGCTTGAATTTCTTCTCAATATTCAAAGTTAGTTTAACTGAAATTCAGTGAAGAAAATGAATTATGGTAAGTTTTAGGCATACAGAATACATGTGGAGAGGGGATAAGATAATGGTTACTTCAAGGCAATAGTATTCCCTTTTGGTTCATATTTCATATTTGTTTTAATGTATGTAGAAACATAGGACAACACTAGGCTGTAAATATTGTCTCTTGAGAATCGGACCAAAAGACCTTCTAAAGAAAGTGGTAGGCTATTCAGAAGTGTTACACAGCATGATTAATCAGCACTTGTACATAGTAGGATCTCAATAAAACTTTCTGAATTGAATGAATCTGCATTATACATATTATTTTCCACAAGAATTGAGAAAGTGCCATCTTTTCATCATTTGACATTAGGTAAAGAGGAATCATTCTGAATACTTCTGTGTAGAAAAGTCTGTTCAATCAAATTTGATTTATCACTAATCACTCTTAGCTGGTAGGGTATTATACAAATGGGATTCAGATTCTGTTTGGAAAAGGAATAAAATTGTTTTAAATGCATATGCCCTCTTAGGGCTATTAATTCTATATCTATCCAAAAATTATCTGTAATGAGTACATCAAAAACCAAATGGTTCTTCTCTGTTTATATGAGGGTTATATTTTTGGATTGTATTAATAAATAATTGTTTCTCATATATCTTAAGAGTGTGTCTTCTCTTTAAATGATATATATTTGCGTTTGGCTTGGTAAACTCTTTTCAACAGTATCAGTCTACCATTTGTTTTTGTTTTGTTTTAACATCTTCATTGGAGTAAAATTGCTTTACAATGTTGTGTTAGTTTCTGCTGTATAACGAAGTTAATCAGCTATATGTATACATATATCCCCATATCCCCTTCTTCTTGCGTCTCCCTCCCACCCTCCATATCCCACCCATACAAGTGGTCACAAAGCACCGAGCTGTTCTCCCTGTGCTATGCAGCTGCTTCCCACTAGCTATCTATTTTACACTTGGTAGTGAATATATGTCAATGCTACTCTCTGTCTTCATCCCAGCTTACACTTCCCCCTCCCCATGTCCTCAAGCAGATTCTCTACATCTGTGTCTTTATTCCTGTCCTGCCCCTAGGATCATTAGAACCATTTTTTTTTTCACTTTTAGATTCCATATATATGTGTTAGCATACAGTATTTGTTTTTCTCTTTCTGACTTACTTCACTCTGTATGGCAGGCCCTAGGTCCACCCAGCTTGCTACAAATAACTCAATTTCGTTTCTTTTTATGGCTGAGTAAATGGCTTTTAGTTTTTTATTGATCTTTGCTACTGTTTCCTTCGTTTCTTTTTCATTTATTTCTGATCTGATATTTATGATTCCTTTCCTTCTGCTAACTTTGGGGTTTTCTTTGTTCTTCTTTCTCTAATTGCATTAGGTGTAAGGTTAGGTTATTTACTTGAGATTTTTCTGGTTTCATGAGGTAAGATTTTATTGCCATAAACTTCCCTTTTAGAACTGCTTTTGCTGAACCCCATAGGTTTTGGGCCATCATGTTTTCATTGTCATTTGTTTCTAGGTATTTTTAATTTCCTCTTTGATTTCTTCAGTGATCTCTTGGTTATTTAGTAGTGTATTGTTTAGCCTCCATGTATTTGTGTTTTTTACATTTTTTTTCCTGTAATTGATATCTAGTCTCATAGTGTTGTGGTCGGAAAAGATACTTGATATGGTTTCAATTTTCTTAAATTTACCAAGGCTTGATTTGTGACCCAAGATATGATCTATCCAGGAGAATGTTCCATGAGAACTTGGGAAGAAAGTGTATTCTGTTGTTTTTGGATGGAATGTCCTATAAATATCAATTAAGTCCATCTTGCTTAATGTGTCATTTAAAGCTTCTGTTCCCTTATTTATTTTCAATTTGGATGATCTCTCCATTGGTGAAAATGGGGTGTTAAAAAAAGTCCTGCACTATAATTTTGTTACTGTTTATTTGCCCTTTTATGGCTGTTAGCATTTGCCTTACGTATGGAGGTGCTCCTATATTGGGTGCATAAATATTTACAATTGTTGTATCTTCTTCTTGGATTGATCCCTTGTTCATTATGTAGTGTCCTTCTTTGTCTCTTGTAATACTCTTTATTTTTGAAGTCTATTTTGTCTGATATGAGAATGGCTACTCCAGCTTTCTTTTGCTTTCCATTTGCATGGAGTATCTTTTTCCATGCCCTCACTTTCAGACTGTATGTGTCCCTAGGTCTGAAGTGGGTCTCTTGTAGACAGCATATATACAAGCCTTGTTTTTGTATCCATTCAACCAGTCTGTCTTTTGGTTGGAGTATTTAATCCATTTACATTGAAGGTAATTATTGATATGTATGTTCCTATTACCATTTTCTTAATTGGTTTGGGTTTGTTTTTGTAGGTCTTTTCCTTCTTTTGTGTTTCCTGCCTACAGAAGTTACTTTAGCATTTGTTGTAAAGCTGGTTTGGTGGTGCTGAATTCTCTTAGCTTTTGCTTGTCTGTAAAGGTTTTAACTTTGTGTCAAATCTGAATGAGATCCTTGCTGGGTATAGTAATCTTGGTTGTAGGTTTTCCCCTTTCATCACTTTAAATATGTTGTGTCACTCCTTTCTGGCTGGCAGAATTTCTGCTGAAAGATCAGCTGTTAACCTTATGGGGAATCCCTTGTATGTTATTGTTTCTTTTCCCTTGCTGCTTTTAATATTTTTTCTTTGTATTTCATTTTTGGTGGTTTGATTAATATGTTTCTTGGCTTGTTTCTCCTTGGATTTATCCTGTATGGGACTCTCTGCCCTTCCTGGACTTGATTGACTATTTCGTTTCCCATGTTAGGAAAGTTTTCAACTATATCTTCTAATATTTTCTCAGACCATTTCTTTTTCTCTTCTTCTTCTGGGACCCCTATAATTTGAATGTTGGTGTGTTTAATATTTTCCCAGACGTCTCTGGGACTGTCCTCAATGCTTTTCATTCTTTATTCCTTATTCTGTTCTGTGATAATTATTTCCACTCTTTTATATTCCAGCTCAGTTATCCGGTCTTCTGTCTCAGTTATTCTGCTATTGATTCCCTCTAGAGAATTTTTAATTTCATTTATTGTGTTGTTCATCATTGTTTGTTTGCTCTTTAGTTCTTCTAGGTCCTTGTTAAATGTTTCTTGTATTTTCTGCATTCTATTTACAAGATTTAGATCATCTTTCTTATCATTACTCTGAATTCTTTTTCAGGTAGACTGCTTATTTCCTCTTCATTTGTTTGGTCTGGTGGGTTTTTACCTTGATCCTTCATCTGCTGCATATTTTTCTTTATTTTTATTTTGCTTAACTTACTGTGTTTGGGGTCTCATTTTCGCAGGCTGCTGGTTCATAATTCCCATTCTTTTTGGTGTCTGCCACCAGTGGGTAAGGATTGTTCAGTGGCTTGTGTATCCTTCCTGGTAGAGGGGACTGGTGCCTGTGTTCTGGTGGGTGGGGCTGGATCTTGTCTTTCTGGTAGGCAGGGCTGCTTCTGATGGTGTGTTTTGGGGTGTCTCTGAACTTAGTATGATTTTAGGCAGCCTCTCTGCTAATGGGTGTGGTTGTGATCCTTTCTTGCTAGTTGTTTAAGTTGGGGCCTCCAGCACTGGAGCTTGCTGCCCATTGGGTAGGGCTGGGTGTTAGCGTTGAGACAGAAGTCTTTGGGAGAGCCTACACCATTTGATATTACTTGGGACCAGGAGATCGCTGGTGGCCAAATGTCCTGGACTTGGCTTTCCAGCCTCAGTGCCTCAGGCCTGACACCAGGCCAGAGCACCAAGAACCTGAGGTGCCCAGAAAAATCTTGGGAAAATGCCTTTGCCTCCTCAACTCCATGATGAGTGAGGATTTGCTCCAGGCTTCACCACTACGTCTTACCATTTGTTTGAATTATTACAAATTTTGAATTAGTGAAGTCCAAATTAAGAAGTTCTAAAGAACCATTATAATAGTTAATGTGAATACAGAATATATTGATACTTTAGAATTCCATTTAGTAAAAACGAATGGTGATATGTTCATGAATTAATCATTAATAGTTTAATTATGTAAAGCAATCCTGCAATTTAATGGAAAGAATAGAAGAGTTTACTTTCTACTTCATTAAAATTCAGGTAATTTAATTTCCACAAATAATTAGAAAGGGGATAATTTACTGATCTAGGGGAAAGACAGAAGTGTGTAAAACCACTAATCATATTAGAAAAATTAGATGTCATTTTGAGGATTAACCAAACTTTGAGCTTAGTTTTTAACCCAATCAAATGAGGGATGACAAAATTTAAATTCCCACTCTTATGGAAATACTAAAACATGTATGATCCCTACAGATGTGAAAAACAAACTTATGGTTACCATGGGGTAAGGGGGGGAGATACTAATTGGGAGATTGGGATTGACATATACACACTACTATATATAAAATAGATTACTAATAAGGACCTACTGTATAGCACATGGAACTCTACTCAGTACTCTGTAATGGCCTATATGGGAAAATAATCTAAAAAAGAATTGATATATGTATATGTATAATGATTCACTTTGCTGTACACCTGAAACTAAGACAACATTATAAAGCAGCTATACTGCAATAATTTTAAAATATATATATACGATCCTAACATAATAGATTCTGATACTTTAATTTTGATATTTTTTTTCCATCCAAAGACTAGCAAAATGCTAGATCATTCTATACTTCCCTGGTGACCACTAAGGGGCCTTGAGATATTTTATGCATAGTAAAAATGGAAAACTAAAACCTCCAAAAAATGTATATGTAGAGTAGAATATTTTATAACCTGCGTGGCAAGCAGAAATAATAACTTTGTTATGGCTAAATCATGGGAAATAAGACTCCCATATTTTGAATAAGACAGTCATATTTCATCATTATGTTTTTAGGTGGTTTCATTTGCTCTAATGATTATTGCAATTAAGATAATTTATAATATGATATGGTATATAATGTTTTTATTGTGACTTTTTTCTTTTACATTGGTTCCTCCTGAATATAGTTCATACTTTTAATCCTGTGTCTTGTCTTTCCATAATTCTCAGCCCACTTCATCCTCATCTGTCTGCCTGTATTGCTGGCTTTTTGCTTTCTGAGACTTGCATTTCATTTGTTCTCCAGTAGTTCCTAATGACTGACTAGATCCTGACAAATTTCCTTACCTAGACATCTAGATGCCAAATTCACAAGTACTATGAAAGACAAAACAAAATAAAAATGTTTCCCAGAAACATTGAACTCAGTCTAAAAAATATATTTTGTTTTTTACACTCAAATTTAATCAAGATTTGAGAACTGAACAACCTATTATAATGTTTTTTTCAAGAACTTATGTACCATGTGTGAATTACATTTATATTTTAATTCTGTTTTTACAACAACACTCTGAAAAATACCACTGTGTTCTTTTTCTATTAATACAATCACAGGCCCTGAATACTTTAAACATCTGATGTAAACATATGATCAGATTCATTTGATCCTATGAATGGTTTAGAAATAAGAAAAATATAAGTAGCAAACAAAACAGTGATGTGATTCTCAGGGAATGCAAAACATAGGTTTAGAGGATTGTACTGTACTGCTTTCAATAGAGTATTCTTAAATCACTGAGAGGGAGGGATTATTTCAGTTAATCATTTCTACTTCTGTCACTATGTCATCAGCAGCTCTACTTTGGGTTTGGGAATAGCATCACTCTGAAAAAAGAACCAAGAACACTGTGTGTGGCCTAAGTATTCAGGTAAAACATATATGCAAATTGCAATAAAGCCATCCAACTCTATTAGATTAAGATGCAACTCATTATTCTGCTTTTGTTTATTCTTGTATTTCCTGTTTTCCAACTATGCTACAAATCAAATATTTGGTACAAGAATCTAAAAAATATAAATCAAAATCAAAACACTTCATTTTCAACCTGGAAATATTTTTTCAAAGAGAAATATCATTCCCTTTTTCATGTGTCTCCTCTAAAATCTGGTAGTGAAGAACATAGTTTTTATCTTTTAAAATATCCATAGATAAGATTTTTTTTTAGAGGACAATAAATGACACAGCTTCACGAGCCCTGTCTTTCTGAAACAAGTTCTAAAAGTAAAGACTCTAAAATGCTGAAGTTAGTAGGTCAGCCCAGGTAATTAACACAGTTCTCAAATGACTTCTAAGTCAAGCAATCCCCAGATCCCTTATCTTCCTACCTTAAAATATCTTGAGTTAAAAATGTGATTTCCAGGTCACTAACTTGTAATCCTTACATTTTATCAGTATCATAAATGATTTAAGAAGCTTTCAAAAGTTATTATAATTTCTGAATTTTTAGTTCATAAATTATAAAACTGCTGTCAACAAATTTATCTTTTCTGAGATTTTCTTTAGAATGAATGTGTACTTTATCTGTACCAACTATTTAGAATAAAATACAAAGATTCCAACCTTCTGTAAGTTAAATGTGCAATGTAATGTAAGTAGTTAAATGGTATTGTGGAGTACTAGAAATAAATCAGCCTTAGGATCAGACAGATCTTGGTTTGGCTTGAAACCTAACTCTTCATTTACTAGCTTACATAATATTAGGCAATTTTTAAATCTTTCTGAGCCTGAGTTTCCATATCTGAAAAATAGAGATAAATTTTTATCTTACAGACAGTGAATATTAAAAGACTTAATATATAAGAAAATATATAGCATATTGCCTGACTCATAACTGACACTCATTAGTCTGTAATTATGATTATGATTATTATTATACTGTTAATGTGTGAGGATATGTAAGTCTTCCTTTTCTGATAGTGAAGACCAACATAAAAGACTGTTTTGTATTTATGTGGGAATTTTCTCCATAGTTAAAATTATAAATTACATAGCTCATTTAAAAAATAATTTAGGTATATTGTTGTTCAAATTATGTCTCCTACTATATAGCAACTCTGAAGGGAAATAGGTCATAACAGGTATCCCATAAGGCAAGTGTCAGTTTTGTCAGCTCCCACTTCAGCCTCATGAAGAAGTTTTGTTGTTATTTTCACAAAAGCTCTTTTGGATCTAAAAGAGCTAAAGTTATTTTTATAAATAAATATTTTCACTTGGTTAGCATGTTAATATTTATGTTACTCTGCTTGAAGAATGCATATTTGGAAGACATTTGAACATTACCCACAGTAAATATATTAGCATGATTGTCAGCCTCTCCCTATTACTAATTTAATTATAGTTCACTTAGACATGTAAAATAGATAGAAATTCTTTTAACTGTATTTTAGAATGAAGAGAGGAAGGTCACAAGTACAACAAGTAAAACAATTATTTAAGAGCTAACATTTTTCTATAAAGATTATCATTAAAATTCACTACCATTAGTTTTATTTACTTTGTCCTTTGGATTATTTCTCTCTTTCATTAAATTTTATTTCAAAACTAAGAAAGACAACAGCAAAATCAAATAGCATTTGGAGTATAGGGCACTCTAAGTAGTAACACTTCAGTTTACAGCATTCTCCTGAGAATATCTTTTAAAATATATTCTTTTGTCTTTATATGATGATACGCAAAGCCTTGGTTTTATATTCCACATATTTATTTATATTACAATCTCTATATAATTTTTGTTTGGTGTATAGATGAGAATATACATTTTTCTTTTTAATCTAGGTCTAGGACTTGATCTTGAAATTGACTTATACTAGGTAGCACATTTTCACTAAGGTGAGTAGAACTGTGATGTGTGTATCTGCACAGACATAAATTCAGACAATTTTTGTAAAACAACATTAAGGTCTTACCAAGAAGGCTTGGAAAATGAGGGTGTTAATGAGTTTTTTTATATATAACAAATAACCTTCCATGATGATTCCAAAAAGGAAAAAACTACATGCACTCCTGGAAGACTTATAAACATATTCGAAACAAGTATAGCTCTTCACATTAAAAACACTGTGATATGTTTTATTGTCAACTCTAACAGCTTTTTGCTTATGTTAAAGGAAACACTTGATAGACATCACAGATTCAAAATATTATGGAAAATGTGACTTAATTACAATAACTTATCCAAAAGGAATCTTGAGTCAACATGTACCAATACTTAGTGAGTGACTTGGCTGCTTTACTTCCAAATGATTATACCAGATTTCATAACTTATTATTCAGCATTCTATAATTGTTCATTTTCCATTAGTAGATTGAAATTGTTATTTTGAATAGAAATATATTCATTTACAATATAAAAAACTTAGGTAGAATTATAAATGTAATTCCTATAAGAAAATTAATATATTTTCTAAGATAGGATCATTCATGATAAAATATTTTTATATTTTAAAAAAATATGCCTTATTAAAAGAATTCTATCATTGATGCAGAAATCTGACCTCTGTATTTAACATAAGTCACTCACAAATTTCATGAATCTTATAAAACAAATGAAGAATAGTAATGTTACTAAGTCCAAGCTCGTATTGCTCCCTCACAGCAGGCCAGTAAATCGAGAGACGAAGTTTTGGGGCAAGGAATATCAACTATATTCAGAAAGCCAGCAGACTGAAAAGATGGTGGACTAGTGTCCCAAAGAACCACCTTCCCCAAGTTAGAACTCAGACTTCCTTATTAATACGAAAAGGGGTGGGGCGGAGGTGGCTGGTCGTTGCAAACTTCTGTTGTCAGAATCCTTTGTTCTTGCAGCTGTCCCCCGTGTAGGTCAGGTCACAATGTTCCTGTAAACCTCCAACAAGACAAATGTTATTCTCTGTTCCACAACTTTTTACCTCTATATGAATGAAATGTGTTATAGATTTAAAGGTCAAGCCTGGAAGGCGGAGCCTTGAGAATGGGCTATTATATATATTTCAGGTTTTTTCTTCTCTGTTACAGTAACATTGTAACAAAATACTATCAACAGTCTTTAGAAAACCATATTAAAACAATAAATAAGCGAACATTTTAATACCATATTAAAAACTGGTTGGGAGACTGTCTATTTTCCCTTGCCTCACCCACTGTTCCCATTGGAAACCCCAAAGCATTAGCAATTGCTACATAAAAGTCTTTCACCAGCCTCAAACAAACTTCACACATCAATCTTCACATCTAAGGGACTATCATGTATGCATAGATTGTGTGAATGTCTCATCATTCTGGTTTGTCACCTCTTTTCAGGTACCTTTTGGCCAGCATGGTGTAACCAAAAAAATATAAATTAAAAAAAAACATTATGTTCCCTTCAGTTAAATAACTTTCCCCCAAATAACACACAACAAAGAAGTAAAAAGACCACCAACTTCTCTTGACCCTGCTGCTGTTTAAATCACAATTCTATATTATTCTCTTTCTTGTTCTTGCTGTAGTTCATTAAATCTGTGAATGCTACTTATTGCTTTCACTTTTGTTCCACATGTAATCTGTATACCCCAATGAAGATAGTCAAATGCAGATGCTGAACATGCTGTGTACTTTTCTGCTGCCAGGCATCTGGCTCAGAATTGCCATTATTTCACTCAGGGAAGACCTTCAAATGGGGTCTCACTGCAACCAAATGCTAAATACTTTTACTCTCTTTGCTTCTTTGTCAAGTCACTATCAGGTATAATCTAGGACTGCCCTTCAGACTAACTCATTCGGAGCAACTCCTTCCTATTGACTCAGTTCCTGACTGCAGATTTCCCTTTTCTCAGTTTTCACTGCCCACACCAGGTTTCATAAAAGATCTATGATTTTCCTGGTGTTTAACCTCTGTTCCTAGTCTAAATTTTACTTTGCTACTTCTACATTCCGTCTAACATGTTATGAGAAATCTAGCTGGGGAAAAATAACAGCAGTTACAACAATTACAAACTTTTGTTCACCTTGTTCTCCATTCTTCAAATACCTTTTTCACTCTTTTCTGCTCATCCAGGCCATGTCCATCCTTCAAAGCTAAGCTCACCTGTATTCTTTTTGTATACTTCTAAGGCTACCCTGTATTTTTTTCTGCCACTTTCACTGATTGTGGCAACCCAAAATGGTGATTATGATGATGAGATTACAATGATGACAGTGGTGTTTGTGCTGGTGTTTTTAGTGACTAGGATAGCTAATATTTAATGAGTATTTCCTGTTGTGTTCAGAAAAACCTCTTTGGAATTGGCACAAGTTTACTGATGAGAGGATTTAAGTATTAGGGAAGATAAGCAAATTTTTTAAAGTCACTTAATTAAGTGTCAGAATGGAAATTAAGCATTTGAGTAAAAAGCCTAAGTTCTTAATAACTACACCACACTGTCTCATCTCAAATTTTATTAATTTTAAAAATGCAATTAATGCAATATTTAATGTTTTTGACATCTCGAGATTTTTGTCATTTATTATTGGTAAATATATATAGTTGCTTTCAGTAAATGCTTATAAAACTAATGGAAAAAATTACCTGACCTTATCATATTTAATTTTATATATAGCTTACATTAGTTTTCTAGGACTGCCATAATGAAATAGCACAGACTTGATTACTTAAACAATATAAACGTACTTTCTAACAATTCTGGAGGCTAAAATTCCAAGAGCAAATAAATTTTAGAGTCCTAGATGAAAGTGATTTCAACTTTGATGCCATCATCATTTATCATAATTAAGTAACAACAAAATTTTAAAATATATTATCCCCAACATTAATAACTGATAAGCCTTCATAAACGGCAAAATGTTTTGGTTTTAATGGAAACATTGCAGGCATTTGCTTTATATTATCCATATATAATATTTCCTTTCAAATTACAATTTCAGTTATTTACAACAGATGATATCTTAATATATAATCCCATATGATATATTAAAATATTTATTTCACACAAAAGAATACATCATTTCTTCAGAGAAAAATTTCTACCTACTATAGGTTTAGAATGTTGGCTTAATTTATGCCACTCAGATCATTATATTATCTGCATGATTGCAAGTTTATATTATCTGAATAGCTATCTTAGCAAGAAGAAGCTCTAAGTTTGTGATTTGCTTCTGAGATTTAATTCATACACTTCCAAGACTCCAAATGTAGTAAAGTTCAAGCTACAATAGCATTAAAAATGTGCATAAATTAATACCTTAATCAGACATTTACTGAGTGCCTTCTATTTGCCAGGAAAAGCACATGGATGAAGCTTTAACAGCTCTCCAAAGGAGAGTCACTACAAAAATTTTATTTAAGCCATAAGCTTGTCCCTTGGATTGAAGACAGCAATCTTTCATATGGTCCAGCATCACCATATACAAAAAAATAGAAATTAATTTTCTGTGTAGTTTTACATTCCCTCAGTAAGAAAATGCTCTTTTCTATAATGAGCTTTGGGAACTAAGTTAACACCATTAGAAGAAGGCTAAGTTTCCATTTAACCTCCATGGCTAACTTGAAAACTGGAATTTACAAAAGAAAAACAGAAAAAAATATGAAGCTATTTGAGAAATGTCTAAATATGAAGTTATGCTCTCTATGTTAGCAGCATGTCATTCTGTGTCTTTACAACATTTGAACTAAGTTAAAAGGCACATTCTCTAAAATAACTGCATTCAGATTTTCAACTTCAAACTCAGAGGCTTGCCAAGAATGTCTCTACAAAGTATTTATATTTTAATTTTTTAAGTATATTTCCAAATTGCCTTCCAAAGTGACCTCCAAAGTTAACGACACCAATTTTTTAAGATAATTCCTTCCATTTTTTCTCAAAGTAAATTTTTTACAAAAGAGTTTTGCAGCAAAAGCAATCTTAAAGGCTTATTGTTCTGATATCTGTTTCACTACTACTCAGAAAAACATAAGAAACTCAAGTATTCTCCTTAAAATTAACTAAAATCAGACTGCAGTAACTTCTGTGATTTCAGCACAATGGTGGATTAAGAAGCTCCAGACCCTTGTCCTCTATGGAAATATCAAGTAAGCAACTACAGATTGATTTAAAAAGCTTCATGGGAGCTCTGCAAGCAAATAAAGGATATACAGCAGCCAAGTAAATGTCTCATCAAGAAAAGGTCACATTCAAATCAATAGAAATTTCATGGCATTTATGCTTGCTCTTATACCAGGGTAGAACAGCATAATTGGAAGAAGGCAACTTATTTCTTGATTTCCCCCTCAAGATACAAGAAATGAGTGGAAATTTTGGCCACATTCTGGTCTATCTGTAGGCTATGCAACAAACTAATTTCAGTTTCGCCTAACTCAATGATCAGATGAGAATAGCAGTATGGTTTGGATGCCAAGTTGGAAGCCACAAAAAGTAGTGGCAGGTACAATAGCACATGAGAATTGCAGGACTACAGACCCATGGATACATGGGGGCAAGCGATTATAGGCAAAGGTATACAAAAGAATATCTAAGGTCTGACAAAGAAGCAGAGGTGAGACTTAGAGAAATTAAGATATGTATAAGCAAGTGTGTATATGTGAGATTGGAATAAAAAAGCACACATGCAAGTCCACAGAGATGCATTCTCAGAAAAGTCCTGAGAACTCAACTTTCATGTTGGGCTGATTAGTGAAATACTTCCCTCACACAGAGCCAGTATGCAAAGATTAGGAAAAGTGACTGTTTTTCCAAATACCCAATTTTATCAAAAGATCACAAGGAAACAAGGAAACATGGCTCATTCAAAAGGGACAAAATAAATATCAGGAAACTGACCCTAAAGAACAACAGATTTTAAAATTTCTAGACAAATAACTTAAACAACTTTCTTAGATACCCTCAAAGAGCTAAAGGAAAACACAGAAAAAGAACTAAAAGAAATCAGGAAAGCAACATATGAACAAAATAAGAATATCAAGAAAGAGATAGAAATTACAAAAAAGAAGCAAACAGAAATTCTGGACCTGAAAAATACAATACTAAATTGAAGAATTTACTAGAGGGCTTCAATAGCAGACTTGAACCAGCAGGAAAAAACCTGTGAATTTGAAGACAAGTTATATGAAATTTTCAAATCTAGAACACAAAGAAAAAAGAATGTAAAACAGTGAATGGAGCCTTAGAGACTTAAGAGCCATCATCAAACAGACCAATATATGCATAACTGAAATCCCAGAAAGAGAAGAGAGAGAAAAGGATCAGACACCTTCTTTGAAGAAATCACGGTAAAGAAATCTCCAAATTTGAGGAGGGATATAGATTTAAAATACAGGTAGCTAAATGAACTTCAAATAGGATAAACTCAAAGAGACACAAACACATTGTAATGAAACTGTTGAAAGTAAAAGATCAGTTTTGAAAGCAGCAGAAAAGAAATGACTCAACACATGCAGGGAATCATCAATAAAATTATCAATAATTTTCTGATCAGAAACCTTGCAAGACAGAAGGCAGTGGGATGATATACATTTGTCCTTCAGTATCCATGGGGAATTCGTTCCAGGACCCACCACAGATACAAAAATCTGTGGATGGGTTCAACATGTGGAACCCAGGGATATGGAGGGCTGACTCTATTTAAAGTACTGAAAGAGGGCTTCCCTGGTGGCACAGTGGTTGAGAGTCCGCCTGCTGATGCAGGGGACGCGGGTTCATGCCCCAGTCTGGGAAAATCCCACATGCCATGGAGTGGCTGGGCCCGTGAGCCATGGCTGCCGAGCCTGCACATCCGGAGCCTGTGCTCTGCAACGGGAGAGGCCACAACAGTGAGAGGCCCGCATACCAAAAAGATAAAAAGAAAAAAGTACTGAAAGAAAAAAAATATCAAACGAGAATTCTATATCTGTAAAAACAGTCCTTCAAAAATGAGGGATAAATTAATATATTTGCAGATAAGCAAATATTGAGAAAGTTTATTACAACTAGACCTTCACAACAAGATATGTTAAAGGGAGTCCTTCAAGTTGAAAAGATGTATCAAAATACCAAAGCTTATCATAAGCAGCAAAAGCAGAGCTAAGCAGGTAATTTTTAGCTATACATGTTTACATTAAAAAAGATAAAGGAGGGCTTCCCTGGTGGCGCAGTAGTTGAGAGTCCGCCTGCCAGTGCAGGGGACACGGGTTCGTGCCCCGGTCAGGGAAGATCCCACATGCTGTGGAGAAGCTAGGCCTGTGAGCCATGGCCGCTGAGCCTGCATGTCCGCAGCCTGTGCTCCACAGCGGGAGAGGCCACAACAGTGAGAGGCCCGCGTACTGCAAAAAAAAAAAAAAAAAAAGATAAAGGATGTCAAATCGAAAAGCTAACTTCATTCCTCAGCCACTATGGAGAACAGTATGGAGGTTCTTTAAAAAACTAAAAATAGAGCTACCATATGATCCAGCAATCCCACTCCTGGACATATATCTGGAGAAAACCATAATTTGAAAATATACATGCACCCCAGTGTTCATTGCTGAACTATTTACAATAGCCAGGACATAGAAGCAACCTAAATGTCCATCAACAGAGGAGTGGATAAAGAAGATGTGGTACATATATACAATGGAATATTACTCAGCCATAGAAAAGAACAAAATAATGCCATTTGCAGCAACATGGATGGACCTAGAGATTGTCATACTGAGTGAAGTAAGTCAGACATAGAAAGACAAATATCATATGATATCACTTCTATGTGGAATCTAAAAAAGAAAGGTACAAATAAGCTTATCTACAAAACAGAAATAGTCACAGATGTAGAAAACAAACTTATGGTTTCCAAGTGAGAAAGGTGGGGGAAGGGATAAATTGGGAGATTGGGATTGACATATTCACACTAATGTACATAAAATAGATAATAAGAATCTACTGTATAGCAAAAAATAAAACTAAATTGATACAGAAGGAAGGGAATAAGAAATATTGACACAGAAATAAACAAAAAATTTTGACACAGAAATAAACAAAATCAAGAATTAAAAAATAGAGAAAACTAATGAAACCAATAGTTAGTTATTTGAAGGCATCAACAAAATTGGCAAACCTTAAGCTGCATGAGGAGGAAAAGAGAGAAGACTCAAGTAGCTAAAATCAAAAATTAAAAAACAAAAACATTGTAATTACTATGAGCAACTGTATGCCAGCTTTGGGATAACTAAATGAAGTGGACAAATTCCTAGAAACACACAACCTCACAAGAATGAATCATGAAGGAAAAGAAAATATGAACCAACTTGTAACTAGTAAAAAGTGATTGGATCAGTAATCAAAAAACCTCCCAACAAAGAAGAGGCCTGAACCAACATGGCTTCACTGGTGAATTCTACAAAATATTTTTTTTTTTTTAAACATCTTTATTGGGGTATAATTGCTTTACAATTGTGTGTTAGTTTCTGCTTTATAACAAAGTGAATCAGTTATACATATACATATGTTCCCATATGTCTTCCCTCTTGCGTCTCCCCCCCTCCCACTCTCCCTATCCCACCCCTCCAGGCTGTCACAAAGCACCGAGCTAATATCCCTGTGCCTTGCGGCTGCTTCCCCCTAGCTATCTACCTTACTACGTTTGTTAGTGTGTATATGTCCATGACTCTCTCTCGCCCTGTCAAAGCTCACCCTTCCCCCTCCCCATATCCTCAAGTCCGTTCTCCAGTAGGTCTGCGTCTTTATTCCTGTCTTACCCCTAGGTTCTTCATGACATTTTTTTCCCCCTTAAATTCCATATATATGCGTTAGCATACGGTATTTGTCTTTTTCTTTCTGACTTACTTCACTCTGTATGACAGACTCTAGGTCTATCCATCTCATTACAAATAGCTCAATTTCATTTCTTTTTAAGGCTGAGTAATATTCCATTGTATATATGTGCCACATCTTCTTTATCCATTCATCCGATGATGGGCGCTTAGGTTGTTTCCATCTCCGGGCAATTGTAAATAGAGCTGCAATGAACATTTTGGTACATGACTCTTTTTGAATTTTGGTTTTCTCAGGGTATATGCCCAGTAGTGGGATTGCTGGGTCATATGGTAATTCTATTTGTAGTTTTTTAAGGAACCTCCATACTGTTCTCCATAGTGGCTGAACCAATTCACATTCCCACCAGCAGTGCAAGAGTGTTCCCTTTTCTCCACACCCTCTCCAGCATTTATTGTTTCTAGATTTTTTGATGATGGCCATTCTGACTGGTGTGAGATGATATCTCATTGTAGTTTTGATTTGCATTTCTCTAATGATTAATGATGTTGAGCATTCTTTCATGTGTTTGTTGGCATTCTGTATATCTTCTTTGGAGAAATGTCTATTTAGGTCTTCTGCCCATTTTTGGATTGGGTTGTTTGTTTTTTTGTTATTGAGCTGCATGAGCTGCTTGTAAATTTTGGAGATTAATCCTTTGTCAGTTGCTTCATTTGCAAATATTTTCTCCCATTCTGAGGGTTGTCTTTTGGTCTTGATTATGGTTTCCTTTGCTGTGCAAAAGCTTTGAAGTTTCATTAGGTCCCATTTGTTTATTTTTGTTTTTATTTCCATTACTCTAGGAGGTGGGTCAGAAAGGATCTTGCTGTGATTTATGTCATAGAGTGTTCTGCCTATGTTTTCCTCTAAGAGTTTGATAGTTTCTGGCCTTACATTTAGCTCTTTAAACCATTTTGAGCTTATTTTTGTGTATGGTGTTAGGGAGTGATCTAATCTCATACTTTTACATGTACCTGTCCAGTTTTCCCAGCACCATTTATTGAAGAGGCTGTCCTTTCTCCACTGTACATTCCTGCCACCTTTATCAAAGATAAGGTGTCCATATGTGCATGGGTTTATCGCTGGGCTTTCTATCCTGTTCCATTGATCTATATTTCTGTTTTTGTGCCAGTACCATACTGTCTTGATTACTGTAGCTTTGTAGTATAGTCTGAAGTCAGGGAGCCTGATTCCTCCAGCTCCTTTTTTCGTTCTCAAGATTGCTTTGGCTATTCGGGGTCTTTTGTGTTTCCATACAAATTGTGAAAGTTTTTGTTCTAGTTCTGTGAAAAATGCCAGTGGTAGTTTGATAGGGATTGCATTGAATCTGTAGATTGCTTTGGGTAGTAGAGTCATTTTCACAATGTTGATTCTTCCCATCCAAGAACATGGTATATCTCTCCATCTATTTGTATCATCTTTAATTTCTTTCATCAGTGTCTTATAATTTTCTGCATACAGGTCTTTCGTCTCCTTAGGTAGGTTTATTCCTAGATATTTTATTCTTTTTGTTGCAATGGTAAATGGGAGTGTTTTCTTGATTTCACTTTCAGATTTTTCATCATTAGTATATAGGAATGCCAGAGATTTCTGTGCATTAACTTTGTATCCTGCTACTTTACCAAATTCATTGATTAGCTCTAGTAGTTTTCTGGTAGCATCTTTAGGATTCTCTATGTATAGTATCATGTCATCTGCAAACAGTGACAGCTTTACTTCTTCTTTTCCGATTTGGATTCCTTTTATTTCCTTTTCTTCTCTGATTGCTGTGGCTAAAACTTCCAAAACTATGTTGAATAAGAGTGGTGAGAGTGGGCAACCTTGTCTTGTTCCTGATCTTAGTGGAAATGCTTTCAGTTTTTCACCATTGAGGATGATGTTTGCTGTGGGCTTGTCATATATGGCCTTTATTATGTTGAGGAAAGTTCCCTCTATGCCTACTTTCTGCAGGGTTTTTAGCATAAATGGGTGTTGAATTTTGTCAAAAGCTTTCTCTGCATCTATTGAGATGATCATATGGTTTTTCTCTTTCAATTTGTTAATATGGTTTATCACATTGATAGATTTGCGTATATTGAAGAATCCTTGCATTCCTGGAATAAACCCCACTTGATCATGGTGTATGATCCTTTTAATGTGCTCTTGGATTCTGTTTGCTAGTATTTTGTTGAGGATTTTTGCATCTATGTTCATCAGTGATATTGGCCTGTAGTTTTCTTTCTTTGTGACATCCTTGTCTGGTTTTGGTATCAAGGTGATGGTGGCCTCGTAGAAGGAATTTGGGAGTGTTCCTCCCTCTGCTATATTTTGGAAGAGTTTGAGAAGGATAGGTGTTAGCTCTTCTCTAAACGTTTGATAGAATTCACCTGTGAAGCCATCTGGTCCTGGGCTTTTGTTTGTTGGAAGATTTTTAATGACAGTTTCAATTTCAGTGCTTGTGATTGGTCTGTTCATATTTTCTATTTCTTCCTGATTCAGTCTTGGCAGGTTGTGCATTTCTAAGAATTTGTCCATTTCTTCCAGATTGTCCATTTTATTGGCATAGAGTTGCTTGTAGTAATCTCTTATGATTTTTTTTATTTCTGCAGTGTCAGTTGTTACTTCTCCTTTTTCATTTCTAATTCTATTGATTTGAGTCTTCTCCCTTTTTTTCTTGATGAGTCTGGCTAGTGGTTTATCTATTTTGTTTATCTTCTCAAAGAACCAGCTTTTAGTTTTATTGATCTTTGCTATCGTTTCCTTCATTTCTTTTTCATTTATTTCTGATCTGATTTTTATGATTTCTTTCCTTCTGCTAGCTTTGGGGTTTTTTTGTTCTTCTTTCTCTAATTGCTTGAGGTGCAAGGTTAGGTTGTTTATTCGAGATGTTTCCTGCTTCTTAAGGTGGGCTTGTATTGCTATAAACTTCCCCCTTAGAACTGCTTTTGCTGCATCCCATAGGTTTTGGGTCGTTGTGTCTCCATTGTCATTTGTTTCTAGGTATTTTTTTATTTCCTCTTTGATTTCTTCAGTGATCACTTCATTATTAAGTAGTGTATTGTTTAGCTTCCATGTGTTTGTATTTTTTACAGATCTTTTCCTGTAATTGATATCTAGTCTCATGGCGTTGTGGTCAGAAAAGATACTTGATACAATTTCAATTTTCTTAAATTTACCAAGGCTTGATTTGTGACCCAAGATATGGTCTATCCTGGAGAATGTTCCATGAGCACTTGAGAAAAATGTGTATTCTGTTGTTTTTGGATGGAGTGTCCTATAAATATCAATTAAGTCCATCTTGTTTAATGTATCATTTAAAGCTTGTGTTTCCTTATTTATTTTCATTTTGGATGATCTGTCCATGGGTGAAAGTGGGGTGTTAAAGTCCCCTACTATGAATGTGTTACTGTCAATCTCCCCTTTTATGGCCGTTAGTATTTGCCTTATGTATTGAGGTGCTCCTATGTTGGGTGCATAAATATTTACAATTGTTATATCTTCTTCTTGGATCGATCCCTTTATCATTATGTAGTGTCCTTCTTTGTCTCTTGTAATAGTCCTTATTTTAAAGTCTATTTTGTCTGATATGAGAATTGCTACTCCAGCTTTCTTTTGGTTTCCATTTGCATGGAATATCTTTTTCCATCCCCTTATTTTCAGTCTGTATGTGTCTCTAGGTCTGAAGTGGGTCTCTTGTAGACAGCATATATAAGGGTCTTGTTTTTGTATCCATTCAGCCAATCTGTGTCTTTTGGTGGGAGCATTTAGTCCATTTACATTTAAGGTAATTATCGATATGTATGTTCCTATTCCCATTTTCTATATTGTTTTGGGTTCGTTATTATAGGTCTTTTCCTTCTCTTGTGTTCCTTGTCTAGAGAAGTTCCTTTAGCATTTGCTGTAAAGCTGGTTTGGTGGTGCTAAACTCTCTCAGCTTTTGCTTGTCTGTAAAGGTTTTAATTTCTCCATCAAATCTGAATGAGATCCTTGCTGGGTAGAGTAGCCTTGGTTGCAGGTTTTTCTCCTTCATCACTTTCAGTATGTCCTGCCACTCCCTTCTGGCTTGTAGGGTTTCTGCTGAGAGGTCAGCTGTTAACCTTATGGGGATTCCCTTGTGTGTTATTTGCTGTTTTTCCCTTGCTGCTTTTAATATGCTTTCTTTGTATTTAATTTTTGACAGTTTGATTAATATGTGTCTTGGCGTATTTCTCCTTGTATTTATCCTGTATGGGACTCTCTGTGCTTCCTGGACTTGATTAACTATTTCCTTTCCCATATTAGGGAAGTTTTCAACTATAATCTCTTCAAATATTTTCTCAGTCCCTTTCTTTTTCTCTTCTTCTTCTGGAACCCCTATAATTCGAATGTTGGTGCGTTTAATGTTGTCCCAGAGGTCTCTGAGACTATCCTCAGTTCTTTTCATTCTTTTTTCTTTATTCTGCTCTGCAGTAGTTATTTCCACTATTTTATCTTCCAGGTCACTTATCCGTTCTTCTGCCTCAGTTATTCTGTTATTGATCCCATCTAGAGTACTTTTAATTTCATTTATTGCGTTGTTCATCATTGCTTGTTTCATCTTTATTTCTTCTAGGTCCTTGTTAACTGCTTCTTGCATTTTGTCCATTCTACTTCCAAGATTTCGGATCATCCTTACTATCATTATTCTGAATTCTTTTTCAGGTAGACTGCCTATTTCCTCTTCATTTGTTAGGTCTGGTGCATTTTTATCTTGCTCCTTCATCTGCTGTGTGTTTTTCTGCCTTCTCATTTTGCTTATCTTACTGTGTTTGGGGGTCTCCTTTTTGCAGGCTGCACGTTCGTAGTTCCCGTTGTTTTTGATGTCTGTCTCCAGTGGCTAAGGTTGTTTCAGTGGGTTGTGTAGGCTTCCTGGTGGAGGGGACTAGTGCCTGTGTTGTGGTGGATGAGGCTGGATCTTGTCTCTCTAGTGGGCAGGTTCACATCTGGTGGTGTGTTTTGGGGTGTCTGTGGCCTTATTATGATTTTAGGCAGCCTCTCTGCTAATGGGTGGGGTTGTGTTCCTGTTTTGCTAGTTGTTTGGCATAGGTTGTCTAGCACTGTGGCTTGCTGGTCGTTGAGTGAAGCTGGGTGCTGGTGTTAAGATGGAGGTCACTGGGAGATTTCCGCCGTTTAATATTATGTGGAGCTGGGAGGTCTCTTGTTGACCAGTGTCCTGAAGTTGGCTCTCCTACCTCAGAGGCAGGGCCCTGACTCCTGGCTGGAGCACCAAGAGCCTTTCATCCACACGGCTCAGAATAAAAGGGAGAAAAAGTAGAGAGAATTAGTAGAAGTATGAGGAAAGAAAGAAGGAAAGGAGGAAAGGAAGGAAGGAAGAAAGAAGCAAAGAAGGAAAGAAAGGAGGGAGGGAGGAAGGAAGGAAGGAAGGAAGGAGGGAAAGAAGGAAAAAAGACAGAAAGAAAGAAGATACAGTAAAAATAAAATAAAGTATAATATAGTTATTGAATTAAAAAATATTTAGAAGAAAAAAAAAAAAAAAGAGGGACGGATAGAACCTTAGGACAAATGTTGGAAGCAAAGCTATACAGAGAAAATCTTATACAGAAGCATACACATACACCTTCACAAAAAGAGGTAAAGGGGGAAAAATCATAAATCTTGCTCTCAGAGACCACCTCCTCAATTTGGGGTGATTCGTTGTCTAAAGGAGGGAAGGACGGAAAGAAAGAAAGAAAGAAAGAAGGAACGACGGTAAAGTATAATAAAGTTATTACAATTAAAATTAATTATTGAGAAAAAAAATTTTTTTTTAAAAACCATGGACGGATAGAGCCCTAGGACAAATGGTGGAAGCAAGAGTATACAGACAAGATCTCACACATAAGCATACACGTACACATTCACAAAAAGAGGAAAAGGGAAAAAAAAATCATAGATCTCGCTCCTAAATTCCACCTCTTCAATTTGGGATCATTCCTTGTCTATTCAGGTATTCCACAGATGCAGGGTATATCAAGTTGATTGTGGAGCTTTAATCCGCTGCTTCTGAGGCTGCTGGGAAAGATTTCCCTTTCTCTTCTTTGTTCTCACAGCTCACAGGAGCTCAGCTTTGGATTTGGCCCTGCCTCTGCGTGTAGGTCGCTGGAGGGCGTCTGTTTTTTGCTCAGACAGGAAAGGGTTAAAGGGGCCGCTGATTCGGGGGCTCAGGCTCACTCAGGCCGGGGGTGAGGGGGGGGAAGGAGGGGCACTGCGTGCGGGGCGGGCCTGCGGCGTCAGAGGCGGCGTGACGTTGCGGCAGAGGCCGGCGTGACGTTGCACCAGCCTGAGGCTCGCCGTGCGTTCTCCCGGGGAAGTTGTCCCTGGTTCCCGGGAACCTGGCAGTGGCGGGCTGCACAGGCTCCGCGGAAGAGGGGTGTGGAGAGTGACCTGTGCTCGCACACAGGCCCCTTGGTGGCGGCAGCAGCAGCCTTAGCGTCTCCCGCCCGTCTCTGGGGTCCGCGCTTTTAGCCGCGGCTCGCGCCCGTCTCTGGGGTTCGCGCTTTTAACCGCGGCTCGCGCCCGTCTCTGGGGTTCGCGCTTTTAGCCGCGGCTCGCGCCCGTCTCTGGAGTTCCTTTAAGCAGCGCTCTTAAACCCCTCTCCTCGCGCACCAGGAAACAAAGAGGGAAGAAAAAGTCTCTTGCCTCTTCGGCAGGTGCAGGCTTTTCCCCGAACTCCCTCCCGGCTAGTCGTGGTGCACTAACCCCTTCAGGCTATGTTCAAGCCGCCAACCCCAGTCCTCTCCCTGCGCTCCGTCCAAAACCTAAACCCGAGCTTCAGCTCGCAGCCCCGCCCGCCCGGGCGGGTGAGCAGACAAGCCTCTCGGGCTGGTGAGTGCTGGTCGGCACCGATCCTCTGTGCGGGAATCTCCCCGCTTTGCCCTCCGCACCCGTCGCTGTGCACTACTCCTCGGTCCCGAAGCCCCCCCCCCCCCGCCTCCCGCAGTCTCCGCCCGCGGAGGGGCTTCCTAGTGTGTGGAAACTTTTCCTCCTTCACAGCTCCCTCCCACTGGCGCAGGTGCCGTCCTTATTCTTTTGTCTCTGTTTTTTCTTTTGCCCTACCCAGGTACGTGGGGAGTTTCTTGCCTTTTGGGAGGTCTGAGGTCTTCTGCCAGCCTTCAGTAGGTGTTCTGTAGGAGTTGTTCCACGTGTAGATGTATTTCTGGTGTATCCGTGGGGAGGAAGGCGATCTCCGCGTCTTACTCTTCCGCCATCTTCAAGGTCCCCCCTCTACAAAATATTTGAAGGGGAATTAATAACAATCCTCCTCAAACTCTTTCAAAATATTGAAGAGGTGGGAGCACTTCCAAACTCATTCCATGAGGTCACCATTACCCTGATTCCAAAACTAGACAAACACTACAAGAAAAGAAATCTGCAGACAAATATTTCTTATGAATATAGATGCAAAAATCTTCAACAGAACACTAGCAAACAGAATTCAGTAGCACATTAAATGGACTATAAGCCATGATAAAGTGGGATTTATTCCTGCAATGTGAGGTTGTTTCAACATATGAAAATCAATCGATGCAATACCCTATAATTAACATAACATAGGAAAAAACAATCATCTCAACTGATGCAGAGAAAGCATTTTACAAAATTAAATACCCTTTCATTATTAAAAAAAAATTCAACAAACTACAAAAAAGAGGGAAGCTACCACAACATAATAAAGGCCATTGTAAAAATCACCATATCAATGGTTACTGAAATGTTTTCCTATAAGATGAGGAACAAGACAAGCATGCCCACTTGTGCCAATTCTACTCAATATAGTAGTGGAAGTCCTTGCCAGGGAAATCTCTCTCTCCCTCTCTCTTTCACACACACACATACACACACACACACAGGCATCCACATAGGAAATGAAAAAGAAATATTTCCCAGCAAGAACTTCCCAAAGCATATTCCTCCTTTAGAATATGCCCATCTCTGATACATGCTGGAGTATACACAAGGACAGCTAAGATAATTAGATACTGAATGTTTGATTGACTCAATGTGAATCAAACCATTTCTTGAACAGAGGAAAGATTAGGATAAGTGAAACCTGAATTCCGTCCATTCTATGGTGCCAAGGGATTGTTCCTTTTTTAAAAAATAAGCAATTTTTAAGGATATTCATATCCTATTACCCTGATTGTCCATACAGTATTGTGACAGAATGTCCAAAATAATCTTTAAAGGTTAAGAAGATTTGCAGATGAAACATTTATTTGAATTACACAGACAAAAAGAGAGTAATGTCACCCTGGGCCAATTGTCTTCAAAGAAATACAGCCTAAATTGTGGGAGGGACCTAAAATTAATCTTAACTGGTGTTGGAAAATGATGCCTGGAAGCTAGAATCATAGCAAGAAAAGTATGTTCATCTTACCATCAAAATTTTAAGCTTCTACTCACTGTAAACCTCTACGTGCTTGTGTTAGTACTTAAATTCCACCATTGTATGAGGTTGAAAAGACATGTAAACAGCTTTCATTATTGCAGATTCAACAGTCATCATCTTTGCCTAAACAGTCAAAGGGTACAAACTTCCAGTTAGAAGATAAATGAGTTCTGAGGATCTAATATACATCATGGTGACTATAGTTAACAATACTGTGTTGTATACTTGAAAATTGCTAAGAGGGTAGATCTTAAATATTCTCACCACACACACACAAAATGGTAACTATGTAAGATGATGGATACTTTAACTAACCTTACTGTGGTAATCCTTTCACAATATATATGTATATCAAATAATCACATTGTACATCTAAAACTTAATGTAGTATGTCAATTATATCTCAGTAAAGCTGAAAAAAAATAAAAGATGGAAATATGTTTATTTTCTTGATGGGAATGACATATTGTAAACAATGTTGTGGAAGTCTCGGCCTTGAGATTCTTCGAGAAATATCTCTGATGTGTAATAAGTACTCCATGGAGAAGCTTCAGAATATAATCAAATTTGAAAAGTATTTTGAATCATGCCTACAATTTCATGCCAAATGGCATAATTGTGATGCTAATAAAAATCAAAGAAAGAGGCTTGTATCTTGAAGTTTATGTTTGTGCATATAACAATTAGCACTAGCCCTGCCATTGAACCATGCATAGTCACATCCATGGTTACATTCCAGACATAAATAGTAATCATGACACCTCACTTTAATGGAGGTTAGGGAGCAATAATAGCGAAATATTTAGGATTGGTGGGCAAATTTTAAGTTTGCTTTAATTCTATTTATTTCTTTTAGAAGTAGATGTGCCTAAATTTCTACTGGATTTTTGCACACCCACTAGGAGAAAAAATATATTCTCACACTCATCCCCCTTTTAGATTAGATACACAGCATCCTGAAGAAATGAATGTTAGCAGATCTGAGGAGCACTTCCATGCTGTAAACCATGCGGAACAAACTCTTCATAAAATGGAGAACTACCTGAAAGAGAAACAATTGTGTGATGTGCTACTCATTGCCGGACACCTCAGAATCCCAGCCCATCGGTAAGTATCCTTAAGCAGACAGATCATTTAATGACTATAGCTAGCATGAATGAGAAAGAATCAGTCCATTGATTACGAATTGGAGCATTGAGGAAAATAGATTTTTATGTTTTTATATTGAAAAAGCACTAGCCTATATGATCTGTTTCCCTGTGTGATATTTAGAAGAGCCAAACTTTAGAGAAATTGATGAAGAGAAACAGCACAAATTGTCTAAACAAAATCAACTTACTTAATTTACCTTTCTAATTTCACTACATTTTACTGAACTATGAAAGATTTATGCAGAAAACGTACTCATCAGTGTTAAAAACTTACCAACTATATTTCATGTTTTTCAGTGAGATTATGGACTGATTTAATTTCCTATGAAACATTCCTAATTCCAGGTTGGTTCTCAGTGCAGTGTCTGATTATTTTGCTGCAATGTTTACTAATGATGTGCTTGAAGCCAAACAAGAAGAGGTCAGGATGGAAGGAGTCGATCCTAATGCACTTAATTCCTTGGTGCAGTATGCTTACACCGGTAAGTGCTTGGCATGTATTAACTCATTCAATCCTCACAGTAACTCTATATTATATAACCCACATTATTATTATTATGACTCTGCAAGTGAGAAAATTGAAGGATAAACCAGTTAAGTAAATTTCCTAAAGTAGTAAGTGGCAGAATCAGTATTTAAATACAGTAATATAAAAGAGCAAGAGGTAAATAATATACAATAAAATTTTTGACCATGAGAAAATAGAGCTATTTTAACACAAAGCTACAAGAGCATGTCTCTCTTTCTCTCTTGAGAGGTGTGGGTACATTCTTGTTTGTAAAAATGAGAGTGGAAGTGGGATATTCTAACTCTATAGATTTAGTCTCTTCTTTCGAAATAATAAAGTCATATTTAATCAAACTATCTAACAAAGGTAACAGGATGAGTTTGGGGGCCAAGAAATATTTATTTATTTATTTATTCATTCATTCCAACTTTATTAAGGAATAATTGACAAATATAATTGTAGATATTTAAAGTACACAACTTGATGAATATATATCATGTATATACACATATATATGTGTGTATATATAAATATACACACACACAGATATATATATATATATATGTATATATATATGAATGATTACCAAGATCAAGGTAATTAATTCACACATCATCTCATATAGATAACTCTTTTTTTTGGTGATACTGCTTAAGATACACTCTCAGCAGCTTTCAAGTATGCAATACCCAATACCGTATTGTTAACTAGAGTCACCATGCTGTACTTCTTATCCTGAGAACTTCTTATAACTGAAAGTTTTCACCCTTCGATCTACATTTCTCCATCTTCCCTTTCCCGCCCCTATTCCACATACAAGTGATCCCATACAGTGTTTGTCTTTCTCTGTCTACCTTAGTTCAGTTAGCATAATGCCCTCCAGGTTCACCCATGTTGTTACAAATGGCAGGATTTCCATCTTTCTCATGGTTGAATAGTATTCCATTGTGTGTGTGTATATCACATTTTATTTATCCATTCATGTGTCAAAGAACATTTAAATTGTGTCCATATCATGTGAATAATGCTGCAATAAACAAGGGAGAGGAGCTATCTCTTTAAGATCTTGTTTTCATTTCCTTTGGAGTGAGATTGCTGGATCACATGGTAGTTCTATATTTTTTTTATTTTTTAGGAGCCTTCATACTGCTTTTCTTAATGGCTGAACCAATTTACATTTTCACCAAAAGTACACAAAAGTTCCCTTTTCTCCAAAGCCTCACTAACATTGACTATCTCTTCTCTTTTTTATAATAGCCATCCTAACAAGTATGAGATATCTCATTGTGGTTTTTATATGCATTTCCCTGATGAGTAGTGCTGCTGAGCACCATTTAACATACCTATTCATCATTTTTATGTCTTCTTTGGAAAAAAAAATTCTATCCACGTTTTTTGACCATTTTTAATTGGATTATTTGCTTTTGTGCTATTGAGTTGTATGAGTCCTTTATACATTTTGGATATTAAACCCTTAACATGTATAAGGTTTGCAGATATTTTCTCTCATTCTGTAGGTTTCCATCTCTATTTTTTGCTTCCTTTGCTGTGGAGAAGATCTTTAGTTTGATGTAGCCCCACTTGTTTATTTTAGCTTTTGTTCACTGTGCTTTTGGTGTCTTACCCATGAACTTATTGCCAAGACCCAAGGAGCTTTTATGCTATGTTTTCTTCTATGAGTTTTATTGTTTCATTCATTGAGAAATAAATGTTATTCTTAATAACCAGGGCAAGTTTCAATGTTTACAGCAGATGAATCTGAGAATAGTTCATACTTCTCTGAGTTTCATAAAATATAGGCAGGGCTCTCCTTTCAAAATCCAGGATAAGAAACAACGCAAGAAAGTTTGCCAATTGGCTGGATCCCTTTACAACACATTTTAGAGGTTGAACCGAATACATAGCAGCTTACAGTTTTTATTATTCATTTTTGTGGTTATGCAATCAGATAGAATTCATATTAAGGTATTTTACAAAACAAAATTATAAAATAATACTTTATAGTTTATACAATCCATATGAAATATCATTCTTTATAACTTCCCTATAGCTTGGCTAAAACAGAAATATAGGAATATATCTTATCAAAATAACTTACAACATTTGCACTAATTCATCAATAATTCTTGCTTCAAAAATAGTACAGATATATCAATATAAAGGAAACAGCTTAAATTGCTCTGATCTTGGTTTTTAAAAATCTTTACAGATATTTTTAAACAGAATCTGTTTTTTATACCTAAGAAAATAATCATATAAACAATTCTTTAGCTGAGAACTCTTGGCAACATTTTCTTTCTTTTAAGACAGTGCTGGGCATTAATTCCAGGTGTAATATTTGGGCAAAGTCATCCTTATCAGCTAATAAATACAGATGCAAAAATATGGACATATAAGCTTAATGTTATTTACCCAGACATTTTTCCACACAAATGACAGGTACCTGTATTGCCCATTGTACAATCCTTATACAGTATGACATAATGCTTCTTGAGTCATAATGTAGACAGTTTTTAGTATTAGATTTAGATGCAGGTCTAAGATGATAAAGAAACAAGAAATTGCTTTTTGTTGCAATGGTGGTACTCACTGTTCATTTGCTCCAGTTGTTTTTGATAATCTAGTATGGCTCCCTTCAGCCATCTTATTAGTGTTTGTACATACTCACTTGCATATATTCACCTCAAAAGGTATTCCTTGAATAGTTACTGTACACTAGAAAAAATAGCCCTATTAATTAAAGAAATTGAAAATTTTAGCTATCTATCATATTTGTGTCTTACTTTATGGAATATATAATAATTCTTTACTTTTTCAAACCATTTAGGTGTCCTGCAATTGAAAGAAGATACTATTGAAAATTTGCTGGCTGCAGCTTGTCTTCTGCAGCTGACTCAAGTCATTGAAGTCTGCTCCAATTTTCTTATAAAACAACTCCACCCTTCAAACTGCTTAGGGATTCGATCGTTTGCAGATGCCCAGGGCTGTACAGAGCTCCTGAGTGTGGCACATAAATACACAATGGTAAAATCAATTGCTTCATGTTAACTTATAGTGATAATATATTAACACAGTGTCTAAACTAATTATATGTTTACAGATATGTGTTTGTGTGTGTGTGTTTGTGTGTGTAGAACCATTCCAAGGTAAAGATTATAATGTTGGGATAAAATTAAAAAGCAATATAAATTTACATAATTTTCAAATGACTTGCACAAAATAGATATTAGATACAAATATTTGTCTGGTTGAGCTGTACACAAGCAAATTTCACATTTTTCAAACTCAAATGATTTAATTAAATCTCAGAGCTTGGAGAAATGAAAATATTGCCAACAATTAAACTGGACAAATGCATATTTCAAGTAGAAGCCACAGTAACAAGAAAACATAATTTCCCTGATGTTTTTGTACTATTAGAACTTTACTTCATAAAGTTGTACAAATTATTATTTCTAATGAAATTTATCGGGTTGGCCTAAAGGTTTGTTCGGGTTTTTCATACGATGTTATGGAAAAACCTGAACGAACTTTTTGGCTAACCCAATAGGCATCATTCAATAAGTAAAAAAGTAATATTATTGGATCACTATTAACTGGAAGAGCTTAAGAACTATCAAAATTAGTAAATCAGACAATTCTATTGAATGGAATTTTTATTTCTTAATGAAAACATGTTATTTCGGTGAAAACAACTCAATTCTTTAATTAACTTAAAATCCCTCTCAATTCTGCTAGTAATTATAATAAATTAAATGAACATATTTGATGTGTTAATTCTTTAAAAGTTGCATGGGATAAGACTATCTTTATTCAGTCAAGTGAGAGTGACATGAAATATAGATTGTAGGGAGGCAAGTAAAAGTAGACAGAGGATATTAAATAAATCCTTACCATTCATGCTAATAGTTCCTTTATACAAAGAAAAAAATGAACTTTTTAACCTCTGAAGCAGGGAACAACACAAGAGATGGATCTTTCTGAGAAACCAAATTAAAAGATAAAATTTCAAGCTAAGAAAATAACAACCTTTATTTAAGATTCAAAAATAAAGGCAAATACATAAAAATGAATAGAGAATCACAACTAAAAACAATAAAATTAACAGTACATTTTAGAATTGAGATGCATATAATTAAAAAAATATTTCTAGAGTTTCATACAGACCTCAAAATTTTCAAACTTATAATATTTAAATTCTCTAAAAAGTTCTTGTGAAACTTCTCCTCTCTTCTTCCCACCCTTGGTCATTGTTCAAAATTTGAAGTTTTAAACATATTTCTGAAACAATACCATTATATGGCGAATCATATTATAATAGATTGACATTTTAACATGTCATTTAATTATGCTATTTATATTCCTATGTCCTAAATATAGATGCTATATAATCTATAGGAACAGCAGTTCAAAGGTTAATCCTACCACAAATGCCAAACATGAAAACTTCCTGTTAAATTACTTAAATTCTTGAACTAACTATTAACAGTTTCCTCTCTGGTATCTTACTCTTGCAGACAAAACACATTCTGATAAACAGCTTGAGTTATTTTTGTTTTTCAAAATGAACTTGTCTTCCTTTTCCTATTATGTGACTGAAACTGAGTGTTAAAGCAGGATGTGCAGAAAAATGCAATACTGTTATCTCCTTTAATCCCTCTTTAGTTATTTTAGTATATATTACAAATGCAGCAAAAGATGTCAAGATCTTGCTAAAATAATGCTTTTATAATACTGTACTGATAATATAAAAATGCAAATAATTTTAATCTCTAAGAATAATGCTAAACTCTAAGGATTCAGTTACAGTCATTTGAATCATAGACTGAGTAAAACAGATTGCTTTCTAATGTGAGTGGGCCTCATACAGAAATACCCTCACAGACACACTCAGAATAATGTTTGGCCAAAAGTCTGGACATTCCATGGCTCAGTCAAGTTCACATAAAATTAACCATCACAATTATATAAATAGTAGTCTGCATCGATGAAACATTCAGCAAATATGCTATATTCATTGAATACATTTTGCAACAATGTAAGTGTGGATTTTAAAAATGAATACTAAACCAAGGGCACTGTCTCTCACACTCTTGTGTTGTTTTTTTTTTCTTTCGTTGGAGAGTGGATAGAAAGAAGAATGAGAGAATGAGATATGGGGTCTTCCATAATATTTACACAGTTTCAAAGTTTACATACACTACCAGTAATGGGTAACCATAAGCTTTAGAGTGTTTTATCTTTTTCTTAACCCTTTCATAAAAATTATGTCATTTATGAAAGGCAGTTGAAGTATTGAACAAAATGAAGTAGACCTAAAGGCATAGGTGTGAGTTCATACTTAGCCATTTACTGCACAAGAGATCAAACAATTCACATAGCCTGTTTTCTCATCAGAATAATTCCACCTCCCACAAGATTGCATTGGTGATGACTTAAAGTTTGTGAAAGAAATCTGTAAAGTGTGAAGTGCTGTACAATTGTAATGTATTTTTAGTTTTAGTACTAGCTCCACCATTTTGCTATAGATGAGAGGGTTTTCAACAAGGAACATCTGCTATAGTAAAAGCAGCAGTTCTCTCTCAATTACTTGCATTAGTCACAAGAGGGCTCTTTGTCTAAATAGGCAAGTTAACTTGGAATTTATGGTATCAGAGCTTCCTGATGGGTCTATCAAACTTGATGATTCTTGTATGGATAATTTTGCTATTAGGTTAACTCAGTCCCACAATGACTAAACTCAAGGGCACTGGTGGTTCATTGGCAGAAGTCTTGCCTCCTACAACGGCTAAACTCGGAGTGGAGCTGAGAGAGTGACTTGATTTATCCAGATCCCCCAGTTATACAGAGGCTGTCTTAAGCTGCTTCCAGAATATCTATTCATTGGGCAACATAAATTACCAACTAGACTTGCTTATATCAATTTCAGAAGTATATTTTATTGCATTTAAATCTTAAGATCTTTACTATGAAAAATGTTGGAAATGAAAATTGTGTTGTCAAAGAAAATATATAACATTATAAATAGGAAAAATATAGTGGTGTTTTGATGAAAAAAATTGAAACACAGCTGCCTGAAATTTGATACTTGACAAAAATACAACACAAACGACAGAAGAGAGAATCAAGTTATAAAACATAAAAATTGAGAGATAGCCCCACTCCCCCTCAAAAAATAACTCCAAAGGAGTCACTTTTAGATTAACCTGACTCCGTAGATGTTTATCATTGTAAAATAACTTTGCCTTGGTTAATAGAAGATTGTGCTTTTTTACAAGAGAAAGAAGTTTTTAATCAGTCTCTTTTTCTCATCTCAAATGAATTCAGTATGTTGCCCCATCAAATGCACAGCCAAATCTGCCTCTACCAGGCCTTCAAGATAACCTCCACCTTGAAAATTTTTAGCATTTCTCTTCAGGTTTTTGGCTAAAGGCCAACTTGACATCAGTCAGTTCTGGAGTTATAAACTGTTGTCACCTACAAAATCTGAGAGAGAAAAGCACTGGCATCAACTCAGACACTACCCATGTGGCCTATGAAGTAGTTAAGGCCTTTCCTCGTGTTTAATAAACAACTCCCAGTGGAAGCATTTTGTTCCTCAGCTTCAGAGGCTCCTCCAATACCCTGTCACGGGCAGCAATAACATCTATTTTCTATGAATGCATATATCTGTCTCTCTGGCTTTTTCTGAAGTTTAACAAAAAGAAATGCTTTGGTAAGCTTATTTTGTTAAGAAGTTTCTAAAGTACAAAGTTTCAGTAGAAGACTTCTCTTTTCTAGGAACACTTCATCGAGGTAATAAAGAACCAAGAATTCCTCCTGCTTCCAGCTAATGAGATTTCAAAACTTTTATGCAGTGATGACATTAATGTTCCTGATGAAGAAACTATTTTCCACGCTCTAATGCAGTGGGTAAGGCATGATGTGCAGGCTAGGCAACAAGACCTAGCAATGCTGCTTTCTTACATCAGACTGCCATTACTTCCACCACAGGTATGGAAACTTACCCAAGGAATGTAAATTATAGTTCTAAACAACAACTAGGCATTAAGCCATTCCTTTTTTTTTTTTAATTTTATACAGAGAATTTCTGGTACAGGATTTGTTTCACAGAAGGACATGTACAGCCTTCAATTAACAATATTAATAATGATGAAGAGAAAGGAAAAAAGGTTTAAGGAAAAAATCTACAAATGATCCCCAAACTTCAGAATACTCATTAGATTCAGTTTCCTCTCTCACCAAACAGCACTTGTAACAAGCAGGGAAAATGACTAACCTAACTCTTTTTCTTTTCCTGCCATCTTCTAGGCAAGGTGATAATAATCATTACAGTAGCATCCCAGAGGAGACCCTAGGAAGGAGTTAGATTCTGGATAATACCTACTAACTAACATGAGTAATTAGCTACTATGACTGAAACCATATTATAATTGCTTCAGATGCACTGGAGCATCATTATAATGGCATCCTCACCATGCATGCAAAAGGATTGTACTAAAAATGATCCTAAAAACAAATGCCCGCCCTTGGATAAAACTCAGGATTGACCCACCTCATACTGAATTTTAGTATGTAAAGTTTAGTGAGGTTGGAGTGCAGTCTCACTATATAATTCTAACATTGGTGATAACCAAAATTATTTCTCCGTAGCCAACTGATCAGTAGTATATATCATTTATATTATATATATACATATATATATATGAATATAAGGCACATATGCACACTTCATATGCTATATAACTTGTAGCTAAAGTCCTCAAACATCATTCACATTGGAAGGAAGGACTTTTCTGGGCTTAATGTATCCGTAGCTTCATAAATGTTAAAATTAATCAATTTGCAAAAAATTTCTAATTAAATGTTAACATTGAAAAATAGATTTTAATTTGCTGATGATTTCTCTACTTTTTTTTTTTTTACTTTTAGCTGTTAATTAAATCCCATGGAAGTACATATTTACTCTTATTTTTAGTTGAGGTACAGTTGATTTACAATATTATATTAGTTTCAGGGGTACAACATAGTAATTCAAAATTTTTATAGATTATATGCCATTTATATTTATTATAAGATATTGGCTATATTCCCTGTGCAGTACAATATATCCTTATAGCTTATTTATTTCATACATAGTGGTTTGCATCTCTTAATCTCCTACCCCTAACTTGCCTCTCCCCCCTTCCCTCTCCCCACTGGTAACCACTAGTTCTCTATATCTGTTAGTCTGTTTTTTTTTTTTTAATTGAAGTATAGCTGATTTACAGTGTTATGTTAGTTTCAGGTGTATAGCAGAGTGTTCCAGTTATATATATATATATATATATATATATATATATATTCTATTTCAGGTTCTTTTCCATTATAGATTATTACAAAATACTGCCTATAGTTCCCTGTGCTATACAGTAGGTCCTTGTTGTTTATCTATTTTATAGTTAGTAGCATGTATCTGTTAATCCCAAACTCCTATATTATCCCTCCCCCCCTTCCACTTTGATAACCATAAGTTTGTTTTCTACATCTCCGAGTCTGTTTCGGTTTTGTAAATTAGTTCATTTGTATCATTTTTTTTAGATTCTGCATATAAGTGATATCATATGATATTTGTTTTTCTCTGATTAACTTCACTTAGTATGATAATCTCTAGGCCCATCCATGTTGCTGCAAATGGCATTATTTCATTATTTTTAGTGGCTGAGTAATATTACATTGTATATATATACCACATCTTCTTTATCCATTCATCTGTCCATGGACACTTAAATTGCTTCCATGTCTTGGCTATTGTAAACAGTGCTACTATGAACATTGGGGTGCATGTAACTTTATAAATTAAAGTTTTCTTCTTTTCCAGATATATGCCTGGGAGTAGGATCGCTGGATCATATAACTCTATTTTTAGTTTTCTAAGGAACCTCCATACTGTTCTCCATAGTGACTGCACCAATATACATTCCCACCAACAGTGTAGGAGGGTTCTCTTTGCTCCACACCTTCTCTTGTGTTTATTTTTTGTAGAGTCTGTTTCCTTTTTGCTGTGTTCACTAGTTTGTATCACTTTTTTAGATTCTACATATAAGTGATAACATACAGTCTTTGTCATTGCCTGACGTATTTCTGAGGATAATACCCTCCAGGACCTTCCTTGTGGTTGCAAATGGCAAATTTTCATTCTTTTTTATGGCTGAGTAGTATTTCATTGTATAGAGTGTGTGTGTGTGTGTGTGTGTGTGTGTGTGTATATCTATCTATCTATCTATCTATATCTATATATATATATACCGCATCTGGTGAGTGGGGCTATGTCCCTACTCAGTTAGTTACTTCACCTGAGGCATGCCAGTACTGGTGCCTATAGGCTGTTGGGTGGGGGCAGGTCTGGGTCCTAAGGCTAATAAGCTAGAGGGAGGATTCCAAAATGGCCCTTACCAGGACCAGTGTCCACACGAAAGAATGAGCTCCCACAAATGGCTGCTGCCAGTGTCTGACTCCAGGGTGAGCTCTGGTTGCCTATTTCCTTTCCTGGTGACTCTCTAAGATCAGCAGGTAGATCTGACACAGTCTCCTTTCAAGTTACTGCTTCTGCCCTGGATCCCAGAGCATGTGAGATTTTGTGTGTGTCCTCTAAATATGGAGTCTCTATTTTCCACAGCCCTCTGAGTCTCCTGAATGTAAGCCCCGCTGGCCTTTGAAGCCAAATAGTCTGGTTGCTTGTCTTCCTGGTGCAGGGCTCCTGGGCTAGGGAGCCCAATGTGGGGCTTAGACTCCTCGCTTTTTGGGGAGAACCTCTGCAGTTGTAATTATTCTCCTCTTTGTGGGTCATCCACACTGGGATTATGGGTCTTGACTATATTGTGACTACCCCTCCTACCCAACTTGTGGTTCCTTCTTTACATCTTTAGCTGTAGATGATCTTTTCTGGTAGGTTCTGGTCTTTTTCATCAATAGTTATCCTATAAATAGTTGTAATTTTTGTGTGCCTGGGAGAGGAGATGAGCTCAGACTCTTTATTCTCTGCCATCTTTGGAACTCCCAGTACATATTTACTCTTAAGCCAGGGCTTCTTTGAAGCTCAGTTTCTCAGGCCCCCACCACAGACCAACTGAAACGATTTATTGGGTTGAAGCCAAGGATTCTGTATTTTAACAAGTTGTCCAGATGATTCTTAGATATGCAAAAATTTGAAATACACTGGTGTAAAGGATCAGAAGCCCTTAACTTTATAATGCTATTAAGTCTATATGACATTCTTTCAGCAAAAAGCTTAGTTGGACTTTTCTTAATTTATTGGAATAGTATGTAAAATCCAGCTGAAACACACAACCAGTGGTACCTTGGCCTCCCACTCCTGAGTATGCCTAGAATGTGGGATTGTGTGAACTTTTCCTGATGATGGTAGTAGTGGGTAATCTTATACAAATATTCTAGAAATGAAATACATGAAGAGACTGGTGATAAATGTCTGAAGAATATTTTTGAAAGAAAAATAAATTACATAGCCTAGTTTTCAAACCTATTTGCTACAGTGTATGCATTAAGGAAATACCTGGGGTCTCATCAGCCAAGTCAAAACAGTGATCCATCAGGGATAAAAAGTGGGGTGAGAACAGGGTTGAGGTTAACCAGTGAAGAACAGGAAACTTCAGGGGGAAGTTTTATGGGGTAAGATTAGTATGTCCATTCCAACAATCTTCTTGCTGTTCCTGTCAATTCCTATGATACTGTAGACTCCAGACTCCAAGGAACCAATCTAAATGACCCTTGGAAAATTCTGAACAAGACTTAACTTCTCCTCAACTCATCTCAAGAAGAATACTTTACCTAGCTTTTATCCCATTGAATTAGGGTCATATTAGCTGCCGGGCAATAATGGTTAGAAAGGATTGATCTCATGTACTATTGATGATGAATTACCTAGTTACTAATACATGTACTTTACTGGTGTACACATGTACATGTACAGATAAAAAGCACCTGCTTCATGCTTTGATTTGATAATAAAAATGCAGCCCCCATGGTGATATTATTTTTTTAATTAATTTATTTATTTAGGGCTGCATTGGGTCTTCATTGCCGTGCGTGGGCTTTCTCTAGTTGTGGTGAATGGGGGCTATTCTTCACTGTGGTGCACGGGTTTCTCAATGCGGTGGCTTCCCTTTGTTGAGGAGCGCAGGCTCAGTAGTTGTGGCAAACAGGCTTAGTTGCTCTTTGGCATGTGGGATCTTTCTGGACCAGGACTTGAACCCAAGTCCCCTGCATTAGGCAGATGGATTCTTAACCACTGCGCCAACAGTGAAGTCCTGATATTATTTTAATTGTGCATGTTTGTGCCATCTCCCCTAAATCAACCAAAAAGGTGACTGCTTCTCTAGCGGGGCAGGAGGTGCTTGCTCTGTGCAGACACAGCCATTCACTTTGCTTTCAGTAGCACATTTTATAAGTGCTTTTTCACTTTCACTCCTGGAGATTACATGTACATACTCAAAAGAGGAAAAGTATGTCAAATAAATGTGCATTAATAAATTAGCTACTACCATGAGGCTTTTAATGATAAAATATGTTACTAAGTAACTTAAAATATTAAATAATAACACATACATTAGAATTAGCTTGAGTTTTCTCCAAAGTTATATAAATGAAAATGCTATTTCTAATGTTTTATCTTTACTTCATATACATGCATCATTACTTTTCAGTTACTGGCAGATCTTGAAAACAGTTCCATGTTTACTGGTGATCTTGAGTGTCAGAAGCTCCTGATGGAAGCTATGAAGTATCATCTCTTACCTGAGAGAAGACCCATGATGCAAAGCCCTCGGACAAAGCCTAGAAAATCAACTGTGGGAGCACTTTATGCTGTGGGAGGCATGGATGCTATGAAAGGTAACAGGAACAAATTAATTACTTTAGAAAGTATCATTCAAAAAAGATGTATTCTCAACACCCTCTAAACTATAAGGGTGGTATTAAAGCTATATATAAATGTCTGCATCTAAAGCTATTTCTTATAAATAAGGTAATATAAATATTGTGACCTCCTCTTTTATTCTTACCTTATGGGATATAACCCTTTCATTAGTGTTTCCTCAACTCTTAATAGGTACTTTTCCCTTATGACAGCAATATTTATTTATTTATTTATTTATTTATTTATTTATTTATTTCTCTCAAGATACATTTAATTTCTTTTTATTGAAGTATAGACTTACAATATTATATTAGTTTCAGGTAAACTACATAGTGATTCAGTATTTTTGCAGGTGGTACTCCATTATAGGTTATTACAAGAAAATCGCTATAATTTCTTGTACTATACAGTATATCCTCGTTGCTTATCTATTTTATACATAGTAGTTTGTACCTGTTAATCCCATACCATTAATTTGTCCCTCCCTCCTTCTCTATCACCTTTGGTAACCACTAGTTTGTTTTCTATATTTGTGTGTCTGTTTCTGTTTTGGATATACATTCATTTGTATTATTTTAGATTTCACATATAAATGATATACAGTATTTGTCACTCTGACATTTCACTAAGCATAATATTGTCTAGATCCTTCAATGTTACTACAAATGGCAGAATTTCCCTCTTTTTGTGGCTGAATCCTATTCCACTGTATATATACCTCATCTTTTTTATCCATTTATCTGTTGATGACACTCAGGTTGCTTCTATGTCTTGGCTATTGTGGCTGCTGTGAACATTGGAGTGCATATATCTTTTTGAATTAGTGTTTTCGTTTTTTCTGGATATATGCCCAGGAGTATAATTTCTGGATCATATGGTAGTTCTATTTTTAGTTTTTTGAGGAAACTTCATACTGTTTTCCGTAGTGGTTATACCACTTTACATTCCCAGCAACAGTATACAAGGGTTCCCTTTTATCCACATCCTCTCCAACATTTGTTATTTGGAGATTTTTTGATGATAGTCATCTGGCATGTGTGAGGTGATATCTCATTGGAGTTTTGATTGCCTTTCTCTAATAATTAGCAATGCTAAGCATCTTTTCATGTGCTAGTTAGCCATCTGTACGTCTTCATTGGATAAATGCCTATTCTTCTGCCATTTATTGATTGGGTTTTTTTTTGATATTGAGTTGTATGAGCTATTTATATATTTTAGATATTAACCTCTTGTAGGCCACATCATTTGCAAATATTTTCTCCCATTCCATAGGTTGCCTTTTCATTTTGTTGGTGGTTTCCTTTGCTGTGCAGAAGCTTTTAAGTTTAATTAGGACCCACTTGTTTACTTTTGCTTTTATTTCTTTTGCCTTAGGAGACAGAACCAAAAAATATTGCTATGATTTATGTCAAATAGTGTTCTGCCTGTGTTTTTTTCTAGGAGTTTTATGGTTTCAGGTTTTACAGTTAGGTATTTAAACCATTTTGATTTTATTTTTGTATATGGTGTGAGGGAGTATTCTAATCTCATTGCCCAGTTTTCCCAGAACCACTTGTTGAAGAGTGTCTTTTCTCCATTGTATATTCTTGCCTCCTTTGTCATAGATTAATTGACCATAGGTGTGTGGACTTATTTCTGGGCTTTCTATTCTGTATCATTGATCTATGTGTCTGTTTTGGTGCCAGTACAATGCTGTTTTGATGACTTTAGCTTTGTAGTATAGTCTGAAGTCTGGGAGGGTGATACCTTCAGCTTTGTTCTTTTTTCTCAAGGTTGCGTTGGCAATTTGGGGTCTTTTGTGGTTCTTATGGGAACAATTTTTAAATTTCAGTATTTGCTTTGCAACATAAGATCTTTTCATGGAAAATTAAAGATTTATTGTAAACGGAAGGGATGGGATCCTCCAAATTTGTTTTTTGACAGAAATAGGAGAGTGGTCTCTAACTTCTTGCTGTCAATTTCCAGATAGTTGCTCAAAGACCAGTTACAAATAAACTTGAAATGTTGATAACAAGATCAGCAATTGCATCCTGGAATAAAACAATGATTTTACAAAAGAATTTCAACAAATAGGAATAAGGAAAAATTTCTGAAGCCATCATGTCTACCTTGAATACTTCTTAGAACTTGTTTTTCTATAGTTCTGTCTTTTTACACTTGATTTCTCAGTCTGTAGACCCATGTTGCCAAAACAGTGTGGCAAGGACTTTGTAATTAAGAATTGGCAGTGTAGGAAATAAGATCAACCACTTAAAATTTGCCAAGTCATACATAAAAATGTTTTGACACCTTGTAGAAAATGTTGCAAAAGTCAAAGTCCTGTGCTTCTGGAAACCGATTCTTTCTTTTTGTATGTGTAACTGGAAGACCATATAGGAGACATGCCAATTAATAATAAACCTATAAAACAAAAGCTTGCAAATGCAGTTATTTCAAAGTAGTAGAGAAACTTCACAGAACTAGTGTTCTTCAGAAAATAACAAATACAATGAAATAGTATAATTAATTTCAAATCTAGTAATGATATTTTATTGCATTTTGTTGAATAAAATTAACATTAACAGCATTTAAAAGGTGTCTTATTTGATATTTATATCAAAAGGGTACTAAGTACAAAATGCAAGTACAGCTATGCTTAGTTTCTGATCAAAAAAAAAAATGCCTAACCTGCAGAGTGTGAAATGGAAAATTTTGTGTTTATTGGTTTGGTTTTCCTGTTTGTTACTATTTTTGTTATTTTTTCAGGTTCCTGTTTTTTAAGTTAATATTACACAAATGAATGTGTTACACAAGATGGTAATAAGTATCTACAACTCCTTATTAGCTTACAGAAATGAGTGAAATGTGAGCCTATGATCCCTTGACTCTATTACCACAGTTTGATATGGAAGGAAGTAAAACCATCATTTTGAGACTCTTGGAATACGTATTGTATGGAAATATAAAAATCTCTATGGGAAGTTGCAGACAATTACAATATAGTAAAAACTATTATTTTTGAATACCTGATCCTTGATTGGCATTTTGCAAACATCATTTCTAATTCTCACAATAATGCTACAAGATAGATTTTATTACCCCAGTTTTGCAGATGAGGAAACTAAGGTCCTTAAGATTAGATAGCCAAGCCAAGGGCAAACATCTAGAACTAAGGGAAAGGGAATTATTACTCAAATTTTGTGTTCCTTTTTGCTATACTGCCACTATTTTAGATGAAAGAACAACAACAACAACAACAACAAAACTGACCCCTCTCTTTGAGGGTTTTAGAATCTATTTAAAAATCAGGATGAGCATTTAGGAGTAAAAAAAGAAAGAAAGAAAAGAAAGAAAAAAATAAGTAAAGCAAAAACATTAAAGTGGTAGCATTTATCTGTATAAATGAGTATTACATTTAAAAACATATCAATTTACATTCTTAAAAGAATTTCTATATGCATGCCTTTTCTTACAGTGTGTTGTTTCACTTACCTTTCTTTAAGATACTTTTTGAACTTTCACCTTTTGATGTTTAGGAAATACAGTACTTCCTCAGTCTTTAATTACCTTTCTGACTCATACAATTAACTTGGAATTAGTTGCTAAATATAGGTATCAGACAAGTGGCTGGAGTTAACTATAACTCCTACCGTGTATATAAAAAGATTCATCAAAAAATTCTAAGTATGATCACAGAGTCAAAAATTTTAAATGGTCAAATGGTAAACTGTGGGCTTTTGTAAATACAAGGTTTTCAGTAACCTTTCATTTATTATAAACAATGAATTCTGAGAGACAATATGGCAAGGGACAAATTAAAAGTTAATATAGTAATTTTTATTTAATTTTAAAAATAGATGGAGGAAATCACTACATCAGATATATTCACAGCAGGAACTATCATGTTCCAAACAATACTACAAAGTTTGGCTGGTTTTGTTCCCTCTTGAATAGATCATAAGTGAGGGTTGAATAGGAGCTTTGAAATGAAATAAAAAACAATATTTGCAAAGTTTAAGTGTAGAAGATCGATATACACAGAAGAATTATGAAGTGAGTCCTAAAGAGAGATATTAGTAAAAACAAAAAATCTAAGTTTTCCCATCAAATATAGAGCTGCCATAATAAGCTACCTAGAGGATTTACATTTTGATTAGTTGGAGCAATTGTGGAAGTAGGCAAATGGGCTAAAGAAATTTTCAGAATTCAAGATACAGAACTACAAGTCATATATATTCATAGATGCAAATAGTAGATATGGGGTAAATTTATCTTTTATATTTTATCTAATGTCTGGAAAAAATTAACTTGGCATGAAGCAGACTTCATCATTTCAATGTAAATCTTCAACATACAGCTGATTTATGTAGCCTTCTACAATTTCCTAATTACTTCACCATTAATAACTCCATAATCTTAATAATTAGTGCACCCTAACCTTCATTTCCTAATCTAAATTGGCTTTTTGGTAAATTCCACTAATGAAAAGAGTTCAAAATGAAAAGTTAAAATAGAAAAGAGTGGATAGGAAGACAGATGTGGGAAGATTGGAATGAAGAAGTGGAAAGATATGAAAACAGACAGAGAAAATTGACTGCTTGACAGAGTGAAAGTAGATGTGAGTTTGTTTGTAGGTATTCCAATTGTAACAGTATCATCCAGAGACATTTATTATATAAAAGCTAGGTGGTGTTATTTGACCTCTCAGCAATAAATATAGTCAATAGAGTGATTGCTATCTGTAAATCAGCATTCAGCCAAATCCACATTGTCAATGAAAGATGCAGGGATTAAAGAGAAAGAGTAAATGAGTGCCCGTATATTTGCATGTTTTTATTGTGAAAATCCAAACTCTTGAGACAAAAATACTTATAGTGCACTATTCACCAGAAAAGACCTAAAAAGATATAAACACTGTTTCCATTAGTCCAATATAAAAAGAAAAACTTTCAGAAGCATCCATAGACATAATATACACTCTGCCTAAATCCTTATACTGTAGCCTTATAATTTGCCAGTGAAAAGGCTTCAGATATTAACTGTTTTCATCTTAACTAATGGATTATATTTTCTCCACAAACCTCCCAGTAGAACAACAGAAAAGTGGTTTTGCTTATTCCTATGGTTGGCATTGTGAAATTGGGTTGAAATTCCCTAAATCTGTCACAAGCTGTCTTAGGTACGCTATGAATGTGAATCGTCTAACTCTTTCATTTCTTACTTTGGTAATTAGAAACTTTCCTGTTGTGCAGAATCAATTTTTATTAAAAAATAACAGCAGCTATTGTTGATGACTGGTAAAAAGCATTGCCTACAGGAGTAATAACTTATTATGAAGTAGTGACAATTTACTATGGCAGTAGTGACAGTATACTCTGGTAGTAAACTTGGTATTTCAGTAATTGAGTAGAAAATTGAACTTTTATTAGCGCATAAAGAAGGTAATACCTCAGAATTGCATTATTAATTATAATACATAAATAATATAAATATAAATAATTATGTTATTAATTATAATCCTTTGTGTTACCATCATGGAACATTAAGTGAATCAACACTGAAGTTCCATTTAAAAGGAATTTTCATTCCTGTTCTTTTAGTCGTTTGTATTTTAAATCAACCCACACACACACCAAACTAAAAATAAAAGGCCATAAATTAGTATATTGAATGGTTATAGGTAATTAAAACCATAATGGATATGTAAACAGTCAGTAATAGATTCCAAAGTAATTTTTGGTTGTAAAATATGGTGTTTGACAACTGTGTTAGTACTACCAATAGCTTATTATAGCCATTATAAGCATATAAACTATATATATTAAATAAACTATTTTATTCTGACTCCTCCATTTGGATTCAGAAGTGGTGAAATATTATCCTTACCTTACCTCCCAGGTTGGAGAATCATCTGGGCTACTTATTTTAATTTGAGTTGCAATCACTGATCCTATGCTATAAATGATAGATACATAAATATAATATGAATGATGCCAATTAAAATTTTTATACAAGCAGTTTTTACCATTGTTCAACATTTCTTTAACAGGTACCACTACAATTGAAAAATATGACCTCAGGACCAACAGCTGGCTACATATTGGCACCATGAGTGGCCGTAGGCTTCAGTTTGGAGTTGCTGTTATTGATAATAAGCTCTACGTCGTGGGAGGAAGAGATGGTTTAAAAACTTTGAATACTGTGGAATGTTTTAATCCAGCTGGCAAAATCTGGATGGTGATGCCTCCCATGTCAACACACAGGCATGGCTTAGGTAAGAGCTTAATGTTACATAGTTTCTAAAGAATGTACAGTTAGTAGAGCTTTTTAAAAATTAAATTAAGCTGGAATACACTAACTGATATGTATAAAATAGATAACTAATCAGAACCTGCTGTATAGCACGGGGAACTCCACTGTAGAGTAAAAACTAACACAACATTGTAAAACAACTATACCCCAATTAAAAATAAATAACAAAGGTCATCCATCTGAAAAAAAAATCAATTAAAATAAAATTAAGCTGCACATCACTGAGATTTAGCCAAACGCTTAGTGAAAATGTTTCCAAAATGCTGAAAAGCGTAAGCAAATGATAAAAGACTGTGAAAGTTTTTCTTGTTTCAGATGTCATACTTGCTGTAATCCTATCTCCATTCCACCGGTATTTTAAAGGGGTCCCACTTCAGGAAGGATAAAAACTTTTAGAAGGAATACATTGTTGAAGAGCACGAAACTACAACAGGGAGTTTTTTGTAAACTCAATTTAGAGAAAAGAACACTTGATAATGGAGAGACATTGTTTCTTTGTTTCATTGTTTCAAGGGACAAGTTTCTAGTGTCCCTTCACATAAGAAGCAAAACTGTATTTAGGCAAAAGCCTTAGGATACAGTTTGAAGGCAGAAATATCTAGAAAAAACACTTTGGTTGAGAGTAGCTCTAAACTATACTTAATCCAGAGGTTCCAAAAAAGTTTAAGAAGGAATGGAGATTTCTGGAACAGTGGGGAACTTTGATTCTCCTGTGTATTTGTCAAGGTATATCTTTCTTCATGCTAGACTCCATACGATTCAATAACACAGAGTTTCTTAAAAAAAAAAAAGCTGAATAATTGCATTGTTATTTAAGAACTGACTTTTACACAGATAAAGCATGCCATATCCAGGACTGGTATTATTTGCCCCAAAATATCTGATAAATTATCTATATCAAATGATAGACTATGTAATTATTCAGCTCAGTTCTGTCAGTGTGATGTTTAGAAAACATATCTTACAGAGAAATCAGAGCAAATTGTTAAATTCTAATTGATATTACTAAGAGATAGGAGAGGTGATGAGGGTATACCTCTGAGAGGCGGATTGAGATGGTGAAGAAGGTAAGGTGGGGAGGAACCAGTTACGTGAATTCCCAGAGCAGATGAGAAACAGAAAGGGGCTATTTATAGTATCTACTGGAACAAATTTCTAACTAAACCTCAAAAATCCCTGTCTACTTAGTTATCTCATGGGAATTTTTTTATCCCTATAATAAAAATCAGGGATTAGAAAGACCTATCACAGTTAGCCTACTATTCTAAGATTTAAGATTCAATATCATACCTCATCTATCACTTACATTTGAAAAATAACATTGAAATTATGCCAGAAAACAAATCAGCTTCCCTTTTCTATTAATCCTGAGAAAAGGTGTGTCCCACTACTTCCTTTGACTTCAGCATTACAACCATGATACCCTAACTATGCCTGAAAATTTCCTAGGGTTAAAAGACCATATTCACTTTTATATCAAGATCAGTAAATTATTCATTAAATGATTATTTACAAAACCATTTAAGAGATACAAACAAATTTTTAAGCAGTCAGTTCCTTGAAAAATGAAACAACATCCATTGTGTGTGGCCTACCTAGGTGAGCCCTCATGCTATTTTTACACTTTAGGCGTAGCCACACTTGAAGGACCAATGTATGCTGTTGGTGGTCATGATGGATGGAGTTATCTAAACACTGTAGAAAGATGGGACCCTGAGGGACGTCAGTGGAATTATGTGGCCAGTATGTCAACTCCTAGAAGCACCGTTGGTGTTGTCGCATTAAACAACAAGTGAGTAAACTCAAGCATGCATGCTTTTGCTCCCATTTCATGTGGTACAGCACTTCAGTGATGTGATCCACCAATCAATAAGCATTCCCGGTGACCAGGACATCCTAGCTATTGATAGTAGAAGGCCTTTGTTGGAACTCTCCCTTCATTTTGATGGAAAATACTTATCTAAAATGAACATTTAATTAAATATCCTGTAGTCCTTTGCTACTCCAGTGTGGTCCTGAGACCAGTAGCATCAGCATTACCTGAGATCTATTTAGAAATGCTGAATCTTAGCCCCAGCCTAGACCCCCTGAATCAGAATAGACATTTTAACAAGATCCTCAAGTGACTTGTGTGTACATTAAATTTGAGAAGCAAACAAGTTCCAATCTTACCCTCAAGAAGCTACCATTTTTTACATTATAACTTATTCTTGACTTATCAAAATTTTGGTAAGTCTTTGTATGTAATAGGCCAAGTCTCTTTGTTCTTTACCATTCACTCTCCTGAGTATTTTAGAATTACAACTAGTACCACCTTTCTGAATCTTTCCCTCTTCCTGATCGCTTGCCTATAAGAGAAGCTAATATATTGAAACCCAATGATGTTAGAGGTTTCTACAAGCTTGAATTGTTCTTCTTGCAGGTAATTATGTGCTTTCTGACAAGGAATCTTTGGAGATAATGACCAGCATATAGGAGAGACTTGAATGATGAAAAATTCAGACACCAGGATGGGTCAGTGGCAGGAGACAGCCTTGTGTGTCTGTACTGACTATGCATATGCATAAAGCCAATATCTCATCACATAATTGGGTTCAGTAGAAATTTCAATACAATTTCAAGTAAAATTCAATTTCAATTTTAGCACCTTGTGCAAGGAGCAGGAAATGTCTATAGTTAAGAGGAGACCCAGACTTACAGTGTCTTAGAGATTAAAATTCTCCTAAATCTGATTATCTCTTGCCTAACCTGAATGATATCAGGCGACTCAGTAGCAATCTCCTACCTATTACAGAAGAAGCTGAAATCATTGAATCTGACTAATTTAATTTTGTCTTTCTGACTTGCTATTGTTCACAATTGAGCATGAAGGGCAATTATAGACATATAGTTTAATAAATGTTTATCTTCTTTATTGATGCAGGATTAAATTTAAATTAGATTAAAAATACTGCTCATCAAAAGAATTGGCATTTAAAATTTATGAAAGAAATGTCATAGCCAATATATCTTTCTAGGAAAAAAATCTGGTTTCTAGGTTTTATTCTATTCCCTTAGTTACTTATTAAATTAATATCTTCTTAGTTACAAATTTTTTTTACACTAAATAAAATAGTTCATAGAAAACAACAGGGATTCTAATGCTAAGCAATTAAACCTAGCTAAAATTGTAAGGTTGCCATAGTTGGGTTTTGGAAACATCTTACCTTTCTTTAAAAATGTTTAGCTTTATTGAGGTTTAACTGACAAATACTACCAACAATTTTGAAATCTCCCTTCTTTCTCTGTACTTCATATCCAGTGGGATCCTTTAATCTATTATATTATGTCAAAGTAACTTTCACAAAAATGATGAAACAGAGAGGTTTAGGGTAAGGTAGACCTTAACAAATGCCTTTAGGTAATTATCCATTCACAAATTCAGGCCATTCACTGTAAAATACTAAGGGAGTAGAACACACAGTTCAATGCTTTGCACAAGGTTCTGTCACTTTCATTCTATGCACAAATTTACACACACACACACACACACACTTTTGTCTTTTTTCTAGGCTATATGCTATTGGTGGACGTGATGGAAGTTCCTGCCTCAAATCTATGGAATACTTTGACCCACATACAAACAAATGGAGTCTGTGTGCTCCAATGTCCAAAAGACGTGGAGGTGTGGGAGTTGCAGCATACAATGGATTCTTATATGTTGTTGGGGGTCATGATGCCCCTGCTTCTAACCATTGCTCCAGACTTTCTGACTGTGTGGAACGGTAAAATATTCCTTTTTATTCATGTATTTATTTGGTTATTTGTTTTTATCAGAAATAAGAAGGATTTTTAAGCTACCAGAAAGTAGTCTTCCAAATAAGTATTAATTCTTACAGAGGTATAATCTTTTGTAAAGTTGTACACTTACTCCTAGGCCCGAAATATTGTGAGAAATCCTCCTTATGCATTCCAGATTCATCATAAGAAATGTATAAAAAGAGTGTGTTGTTTTATCATTTGATAGTCACCCTATAAAATGAGACAAAAGAAATGTAAGAATAAATAAATTTTATTACAAGCTATGTCATTCAACTATTTACCAGCTCAAATCAAAATAACTTTACTGTTTTGAAAACAAAATCAATCCTCAAAGGATGAAGGCTTATCACTACAAAATAAACTGAAAGATTTCCCAAAGAGAAGTGTTAATAATGTTTTGAACAATGACTCTATTGCATTAAGTATTTAATTTCCCAAAGGTAACTTCTTTGAATGGGAGACATTCATCTGGACAAACAAAGCGCACTGTGTTTTTTTAAATGTCAGTCATATTACTTTGTTTTACCATTCATATTCCCTTTCAAGATAGAAAAATATATATCTATATGCACAAACATAACAGTTGATAATATTAACCACATTCCAGTGACAAATTTACAGTCAGTAAAGTTATCAGAATTCAGAAGACAGAGATCAATACGAATGGAGTCCTCAAGGGAAATTCATGAACAAGATAGAATTTGTACTTTGTAGGCATAAAAAAGAATGGAGGGAATTTCAGGTCTAGGAAAAAGCACAGCCAAAACCCTGAATATAAAGGAGAAAGCTTCATAGATATGAGCAGAGACTTTAGGTTGAAACAATTTGGAAGAGCAATTCAAAAACACAATTAAGCACCAGATTTTCTGATAGCCTGAAATGTCAAGGTGAAAACTTTTGGATTTCATCTTGTAGGCAAAAGGATAATTAAATTTGGAGAAATGGAATATCACAAAGAAAATAATTTGGGGGAAATTGATTTAACAGTGATATGTAGGATATAATGTAGGGAAAAAAGACTAAAGGAAAGAATACGAATATTATTTTTTCTTCTGAAAAGCATAACCAATGATGTTAATACTTCATTTCTTATAGAGAATAATTGATTTATGATAGACTTTTTCTTTTTTTTTCTGTTTTTTAAAGTTTAATCATAAGTGACCAGCTCCAGTCAAATATATGTGACACTGAGATTATCCATATCAGTTTTCCCCAAAATTAGCAAAGTAGTAGTTGATCACCTGTTCATTATGCTAGATATTTTTAGTGTGGCAAAACATACATCACATAAAACTTACACTTTTAACCATTTTTAACTGCACAATTCAGTGGCATTAAATACATTTACATCGCTGTGAAAACATTACCATCATCCACCTCCAGAAATATTTTTTTCATTTCCTCAAGCGGAAACTCCATCCTTATTAAAAAACAAATCCCCATTCTTCCCTCACCTCAGTCACTGGCAGCCACCATTTTACTTTCCTTTTCTATTAATTTCATAATCCTAGGTACCTCATAAAAGTGGAATAATACATAATCCTTTTGTGTCTGGCTTATTTTACTTAGCCTAGCAATAATTATTCAAGTCTCATCCATGTTATAGCATTTATCCAAATTTCCTTTCCTCTTAAAACTGAAAAATATTATATCATATGTACATACAGCATCATTTTCTTTATCCATTCATTTGTCAATGCACAAATGTGTTGCTCCACCTTTTGTCTACTGTGAATAATGCTGCTAGGATATAGGTGTACAAATATCTGTTTGAGTCTTTGCTTTCAATTCTTTTGGGTATACACACAGAAGTAGAGTTGCTTTATCATATGGCAATTCTATTTTTAAATGTTTTATTTTTAACATCATTATTGGAGTATAACCATTTTACAATGGTGTGTTAGTTCCTGCTGTATAACAAAGTGAATCAGCTATACGTATACATATATCCCCATATCCCTTCCCTCTTTCATCTCCCTGCCATGCTCCCTAGACCATCCCTCTAGGGGGTCACAAAGCACCAAGCCAACCTCCCAATGCTATGCCGCTTCTTCCCACTAGCTATCTATTTCACATTTGGTAGTGTATATATGTCCATGCCACACTCCCACTGTGTCCCAGCTTACCCTTCCCCTCCCCATGTCCTCAAGTCCATTCTCTACATCTGCATCTTTATTCCTGTCCTGCCCCTAGCTTCTTCAGAACAATTTTTTTAAATTTAGATTCCATATATATGTGTTAGCACACGGTATTTGTTTTCCTCTTTCTGACTTACTTCACTCTGTATGACCGACTCTAGGTCCATCCAACTCACTACAAATAACTCAGTTTCATTTCTTTTTATGGCTGAATAATATTCCATTGTATATATGTACCACATCTTCTTTATCCACTCATCTATCAATGGACACTTAGGTTGCTTCCATCTCCTGGCTATTGTAAATAGTGCTGCAATGAACATTGTGGTACATGACCCTTTTAATTATGGATTTCTTAGGGTATATGCCCAGTAATGGGATTGCTTGGTTATATGGTAGTTCTATTTTTAGTTTTTTAAGGAACCTCCATACTGTTCTCCATAGTGACTTTATCAATTTACATTCCCACCAAAAGTGCAAGAGGGTACCATTGTCTCCACACCCTCTCCAGCATTTATTGCCTGTAGATTTTTTGATGATGGCCATTCTGACTGGTGTGAGGTGATAACTCATTATAGTTTTGATTTGTAGTTCTCTAATGATCAGTGATGTTGAACATCCTTTCATGTGTTTGTCAGCAATCTGTATAACTTCTTTGGAGAAATGTCGATTTGGGTCTTCTGCCCATTTTTGGATTGTTTTTTTTTTTGTTTTTTTGAAATTGAGTTGCATGAGCTGCTTGTATATTTTGGAAATTAATCTTTTGTCAGTTGCTTCATTTCCAAATATTTTCTCCCATTCATAGGGTTGTCTTTTCATCTGGTTTATGGTTTCCTTTGCTGTGCAAAAGCTTCTAAGTTTCATTAGGTCCCATTAGCTTCTTTTCCTTTTTATTTAGATTTCTCTAAGAGGTGGGTCAAAAAGGATTTTTCTGTGATTTATGTCATAGAGTGTTCTTCCTGTTTTCCTCTAAGAGTTTTATCGTGTCTGGCATATAAACATTTAGGTCTTTTATCCATTTTGTGTTTATTACTGTGTATGGTGTTAGGGAGTGTTCTAATTTCATTCTTTTATGTGTAGCTGTCCAAATTTCCCAGCAACACTTATTGAAGAGGGTGTCTTTTCTCCATTGTATATTCTTGCTTCTTTTATCAAAGATATGGTGTCCATATGTGCATAGGCTTATCTCTGGGCTTTCTATCCTGTTCCATTGTTCTATATTTCTGTTTTTGTGCCAGTACCATACTGTCTTGATTACTGTAGCTTTGCAGTATAATCTGAAGTCAGGGAGCCTGATTCCTCCAGCTCCATTTTTCTTTCTCAAGATTGTCTTGGCTATTTGGGAACTTTTGTGTTTCCATACAAATTGTGAAAATTTTGTTCTAGTTCTGTGAAAAATGCCATTGGTTGCTTGATAGGGATTGCATTGAATCTGTAGATGGCTTTGTGAGTACAGTCATTTTCACAGTGTTGATTCTTCCAATCCAAGAACATGGTGTATCTCTCCAACTGTGTGTATCATCTTTACTTTCTTTCAGCAGTGTCTTATAGTTTTCTGCATACAGGCCTTTTGTCTCCTTAGGTAGGTTTATTCCTAGGTATTTTATTCTTTTTGTTGCAAAGGTAAATGGGAGTGTTTCCTTAAATTCTCTTCCAGATTGTTCATCATTAGTGAATAGGAATGCAAGAGATTCCTGTGCATAAATTTTGTATCCTGCTACTTACCAAATTCATTAATGAGCTCTAGTAGTTTTGTGGTAGCATCTTTAGGATTCTCTATGTATAGTATCATGTCACCTGCAAACAGTGACAGTTTTACTTCTTCTTTTCACATTTGGATTCTTTTTATTTCTTTTTCTTCTCTGATTGCTGTGGACAAAACTTCCAAAACTATGTTGAATAATAGTGGTGAGGGTGGGCAACCTTGTCTTCTTTCAGATCTTAGTCGAAATGTTTTCTATTTTTCACCATTGAGAATGATGTTGGCTGTGGGTTTCTCATATATAGCCTTTATTATGTTGGGGTAAGTTCCCGCTATGCCTACTTTCTGGAGAGTTTTATCATAAATGGGTGTTAAATTTTGTCAAAATATTTTTCTGCATCTATTGAGATGATCATATGGTTTTTATCCTTCAATTTGATAATATGGGTATCACATTGATTTATTTGCATATGTTGAAGAATCCTTTCATTCCTGGGATAAACCCCACTTAATCATGGTGTATGATCTTTTTTATGAGTTCTTGGATTCTGTTTGCTAGTATTTTGTTGATGATTTTTGCATCTATGTTCATCAGTGATATTGGCCTGTAAATTCCCTTTTCTTTGAAATCGTTTTCTGGTTTTGGTATCAGGATGGTGTTGGCTTCGTAGAATGAGTTTCAGACTGCTCTTTCCCTTGCTATATTTTGGAAGAGTTTGAGAAGTATAGGTGTTAGCTCTACTCTAAATGTTTGATAGAATTCGTCTGTGAAGCCAACTGGTCCTGGGCTTTTGTTTGTTTGAAGATTTTTAATCAGAGTTTCCATTTCAGTGCTTGTAATTGATCTGTTTATATTTCTCCCTGGTTCAGTCTCAGAAAGTTGGGCTTTTCAAAAATTTGTCCATTTCTTCCTGGTTGTCCATTTTATTGGCATATAGTTGCTTTTAGTGGTCTCTCTTGATCCTTTGTATGTCTACAGTGTCAGTTATTACTTCTCCTTTTTCATTTCTAATTCTGTTGATTTGAGTCTTCTCCCTTATTTTCTTGATGAGTCTGGCTATTTTTTTATCAATTTTATTTATCTTCTCAAAGAATCAGCTTTTAGTCTTATTGAACTTTGCTATTGTTTCTTTCATTTCTTTTTCTTTTATTTCTGTTCTGATTATTATGATTTCTTTCCTTCTGCTAAGTTTGGGTTTTCTTTGTTCTTCTTTCTCTAATTGCTTAGGTGTAAGGTTAAGTTGTTTTTTAGAGATTTTTTTGTTTCTTAAGGTAGGATTTTATTGTGATAAACTTCCCTCTTAGAACTGCTTTTGCTGTGTCTTGTAGGTTTGGAGTCATCGTGTTTTCATTGTCATTTGTTTCTAGGTAGCTTTTGATTTCCTCTTTGATTTCTTCAGTGATCTCTTGGATATTTAGCAGTGTATTGTTTAGTCTCCATGTGTTTGCCTTTTTTACAGTTTATTTTTCCTGTAATTGATATCTAGTCTCATAACGTTGTGGTCAGAAAAGATACCTGATACAACTTAAATTTTCTTAAATTTACCAAGGCTTAATTTGTGACCCAAGATATGATCTATCCTGGAGAATGTTTCATGAGCACTTGAGAAGAAAGTGTATTCTGTTGTTTTTGTATGGAATGTCCTATAAATATCAATTAAGTCCATTTTATTTAATGTGTCATTTAAAGTGTTTCCTTATTTATTTCCATTTTGGATGATCTGTCCATTGGTGCAAGTGGGGTGTTAAAATCTTCTACTGTAATTTTGTTACTGTTGATTTCCCCTTTTATGGCTATTAACTTTGGGCTTATGTATTGAGATGTTCCTATGTTTGGTGCATATTTACAATTGTTATACCTTCTTCTTGGATTGATCCCTTGATCATTATTTAGTGTCCTTCTTTGTCTCTTGTAGCAGTCTTTATTTTAAAGTCTATTTTGTTTGATATAAGAATTCCTACTCCAGCTTTTTTTGCTTTCCATTTGCATGGAATGACTTTTTCCATCCTCTCACTTTCAATCTTTATGTGTCCCTAGGTCTGAAGTGGGTCTCTTTTAGACAGCATATATACGGGTCTGGTTTTTGTATACATTTAGCCAGTCTGTCTTTTAGTATGAGTATTTAATCCATTTACATTTAAGGTAATCATTTATATGTATGTTCCTATTACCGTTTTCTTAATTGTTTTGGGTTTGTTATTGTAGCTCTTTTCCTTCTCTTGTGTTTCCTGCCTAGAGAAGTTCCTTTAGCATTTGTTGTAAAGCTGGTTTGGTGATGCTGAATTCTCTTTGCTTTAGCTTGTCTGTAAAGTTTTAATTTTTCCGTTGAATCTGAATGAGATCCTTGCTGGGTAGAGAAATCTTGCTTGTAGTTTTTTCCCTTTCATCACTTTGAATATATCCTGCCACTGCTTTCTGGCTTGCAGAGTTTCTGCTGATGGTCAGCTGTTAACATTATGGATATTCCCTTGTATGTTATTTGTTGCTTTTCCCTTGCTGCTTTTAATTTTTTTTGTATTTAATTTTTCATAGTTTGATTAATATGTGTCTTGGCGTGTTTCTCCTTGGATTTATCCTGTATGGGTCTTTCTACCCTTCCTGGACTTTATTGACTATTTCCTTTCCCATATTAGGGAAGTTTTCAACTATAGTCTCTTCAAATATTTTCTCATTTCCTTTCTTTGTCTCTTCTTCTTCTGGGACCTCTATAATTTGAATATTGGTGCGTTTAATGTTGTCCCAGAGGTCTCTGAGACTGTCCTCAATTCGTTTCATTCTTTTTCCTTTATTCTGCTCTGTGATAGTTATTTTCACTCTTTTGACTTCCAGTCACTTTTACTTTCTTCTGCCTCAGTTATTCTCCTTCTAGAGAATTTTTAATGTCATTTATTGTGTGGTTTCTCATTTTTTGTTTCCTCTTTAGTTCTTCTATGTCCTTGTTAAATGTTTCTTGTGTTTTCTCCATTCTATATCCAATATTTTGCATCATCTTTACTATCGTTACTCTGAATTCTTTTTCAGGTAGACTGCCTATTTCTTCTTCATTTGTTTGGTGTGGTGGGTTTTTACCTTGCTCATTCATCTGCTGCATATTTCTCTGTCTTCCCATTTTGCTTAACTTACTATGTTTGGTGTCTCCTTTTTTCTGGCTGCAGGTTCATAGTTACCATTGTTTTTGGTGTCTGCCCCCTATGGGTAAGGTTGGTTCTGTGGCTTGTGTTGGCTTCCTGGTGGTAGGGACTGATGCTTATGTTCTGGTGGTTGGGCCTGGACCTTGTATTTCTGGTGGGCAGGGCTGCGTCTGGTGGTGTGTTTTGTGGTATCTGTGAAATTAGTATGATTTTAGGCAGACTTTCTGCAAATGGGTGGTGTTGTGTTCCTGTCTTGCTAGTTGTTTGGCATGGTGTGTCTAGCACTGCAGCTTGCTGGTCATTGACTGGAGCTGGGTGTTAGCGTTGAGACTGAGATCTCTGGGAGAGCTTTTGCCATTTGATATTACATGGGGCCAAGAGTTTTCTGGTGAACCAATGTCCTGAACTCAGCCCTCCCACCTCAGACTCTCAGGCCTCACACCTGGCCAGAGCACCAAGACCCTGTCAGCCACACAGCTCAGAAGAACATGTAGAAAAAAAATTTTAAATAAGAAAATAAAATAAAGTTATTAAAATTAAAAATTTAAAAAATATTGAAATAAAAATAAAAACAGTTTAATAAAAATTATGAGAGCAACCAAACCAATCAACAAATCCACCAATGATTACAAGCACTAAAACCTATACCAATGTAAACATGAAATCAGAATCTAGTCAGTCACATACAGCAAACCCAAAGTCAACAGTTGCTCCCAAAGTCCACTGCCTCAATTTTTGGATGATTCATTGTCTATTCAGGTATTCCACAGATGCAGTGTACATCAATTTAATTGTGGAGATACAATTCACTACTCCTGAGGCTGCACAGAGAAATTTCCCTTTCACTTCTTTGTTTGCACAGCTGCTGGTGTTCAGCTTTGGATTTTGCCCCGCCTCTGCATGTATGTCACCCTTGGGCATCTGTTTTTCACGAAGACAGGAGGGAGTTAAAGGGAGCAGCTGACTAGGGGACTCTGACTCACTCAGGCAGGGGGAGTCAGGGGTACGGAATGCATGGTGAGCCTGTGGTGGCAGAGGCCAGTGTGATATTGTAACAGACTGGGGCATGCCATGTGTTCTCCTGGGGAAGTTGTCCCTGGATCATGGGACTTGGGCAGTGGTGGGCTGCACAGGCTCCTGCGAGGGGAGGTGTGGATAGTGACCTATGCTTACACACTGGCTTCTTGTTGGCTGCAGCAGCAGCCTTAGAATTTCATGCCTGTCTCTGTTGTCCACACTGATAGACGTGGCTCGCGCCTGTCTCTGAAGCTTGTTTAAGCAGTGTTCTGAATCTCCTCTCCTTGTGCACCCCGGAAAAATAGTCTACTGAATCTTAGGCATTTCCAGACTTTTTCCCATACTCCTTCCCAGCTAGCTGTGATGCACTAGCACCCTTCAGGCTGTGTTCACGCAGCGAACCCCAGTCATTTTCCTGGAATCTGACCTCTGAATCCCGAGTCTCAGCTCCCAGCCCCCACCCGCCCCAGCAAGTGAGGAGACAAGCCTCTCAGGCTGGTGAGTGCTGGTCAGCGCTGATCCTCTGTGCGGGAATCGCTCTGCTTTGCCCTCTGCACCTTTAGCTGTGCTCTCCTCTGTGGCTCCAATGCTTCCCCCCCCCACCCCCCATTTCCACCAGTGAAGGGGCTTCCTAGTGTGTGGAAACTTTTCCTCCTTCCCTGCTCCCTCTCAGAGGTGCATGTCCCATCCATATTCTTTTGCCTCTGTTTTTTTCTTTTTTCTTTTGCCCTACCCAGGTACATGGGGAGTTTCTTGCCTTTTGTGAAGTCTGAGGCCTTCTGCCAGTGTTCAGTAGGTGTTCTGTAGGAGTTGTTCCACATGTAGATATATTTTTGATGTATTTGTGGAGAGGAAGGTGATCTTTACGTCTTATTCCTCTGCCATCTTGAAGGTCCTCCCTATTTTTAAATGTTTGTGGGACCACCATACTGTTTTCCATTGCAGCTGCACCATTTTCTATTCCCACCAACAAAGCAGAAGTATTCAAATTTCTGTACATCTTCACCAGCATTGTTTTCTTTTGTTTTTCATGGCTATCCCAATTGATTTGAAGTGGTACCATTTTGTGGTTGTGATTTGAGTTTCTCTAATGATTAGATATGTTGCACATCTTAACAGGTGCTATTGGCCATTTGTATATCTTCTTTATAGAAAGGCATATTCCAGTCTTTTGCCCATCTTTTAATCAGGTTGTTTTTCTTTTTGCTGTTGAATTATAGGAATTCTTCATATATTCTTTATATTAACCCCTTGTCGGATATGTGATTTGCAAATTGTTTCTTTCATTCCATCAGTTGCTTTTTCATTCTGATGATAGCACACTTTGATGTGCAAATTTTTATATTAAATCCTATTTATCTATTTTTTTCATACATTGTACTTTTAGACTCATATCCAAAAGATCATTGCCAAATCCAATGTTATAAATAATTTCCCCTATGTACTCATATAAGAATTTTACTGTTTTAGGTCTTATGTTCAGGCCTTTGATCTGTTTGAGTAAATTTTTTATATATGGAGTAGGGTAACGATCCAAATTCATTATTTTATATGTGGATATCCCGTTTTCCCGTCAGCCTTTGAAGCAGCTGGAACAACAGTCATTTCCCCATTGAATCTTCCTGGCCCCAATGTCAAAAATTATTTGACCATGAATGTGAGGGTTTATTTCTGGGCTCTGTATTCTATTTCATTGGTAACTACATCTGTTATCATGTCAGTACCACACTCTTTATTACTGTAGCTTTCTAATAAATTTTGTAATCAAGAAGTGTGATATGTCAATCTCTGTTCATCTTTTTTCAAATTTATTTTGGTTACTCTGGGTACCTGAGATTCCATATGGGTTTATAATGGATATTTCTATTCCTGCAAAAAAATGTTATTGGGGTTGTGATAGATGTTGCATTGAATCTGTAGATCACTTGGGTGATATTGACACCTTAACAACATTGAGTCTTCTAATCCAGGAACACGTGGTATCTTTCCACTTATTGATGTCTTCTTTAATTTCTTCCTTTCCAGTGTGGATGCATTTTATTTCTCTTCCAACTCTAACTAGTAATTCAGTATTATGTTGAATAGAAGTAGTGAAAATTCTCATTATTTTCTTGTTTTTGATCTTAGAGAGGAAGCCTTCAGTCTTTCCCCATTGAATATGATAGATCTGGGTTTTCCACATATGGCCGTTATTATGTTGAGTTGGTTTCATTCTATTCCTGCTTTGGGTAGGGTTTTTAATCATCAAAGGGTGATGAACTTTGTCACATAATTTTTCTGCATAAGTTGAGATAATCATATGTTTTTTCCCCCTTCATTCTGTCATTGTGGTGTGTTGCATGGATTGATTTTCGTATGATAACCCATTGTTGCATTCCAGGAATAAATCCCACATTATTGTGATGAATAATCAAATTAATAATGCTGGTGAATTCAATTTGCTAGTTTTATGTTGAAAATTTTTTACATCAGTATTTATTAGGAATATTGGTATGTAGTTTTCTTATAGTGTCTGGCTTTGGTATCAGTGCAATGCTGGCCTTATAGAATGAGTAAGTGTTACCTCTTCTCTAATTTTTTGGAAGATTTTGAGAAAAAATGGTGTTAATTCTTTTCTAAATCTAAAGTAAAATTCAACAGTAAAGCCATCTGACCCTAGGCTTTTCTTTTTTGGGAGATTTTTGAATACAGTTGACCCTTGAACAACATGGGTTTGAACTGCACAGGTCTACTTAGATGTAGAGTTTTTTCAATAAATACGTACTACAGTACTATACAATCCTTGGTTAGTTAAATCCAAAAATGTGGAACCATGGATATGGAGGGAGGACTGTAAAGCTATACACGAATTTTTGACTCTACATAGAGTTGGTGCCCCTAACACTCATGTTGTTTGAGGATGAACTGTACTTTGTTGGGATACTTTTGATCTCCTTACCATTAGAGGTCTATTCAGATTTTCCATTTCATCTTGAAAATAGAAATTTTCTAATGGTTCAATCTTGATAGGTTGTGTGTTTCTAGAAATTTGTCCATTTCATGATGGTTAATCAAATTGTTAGTGAACAATTCTTGATAGTACTTTTATAATCCTTACTTTCTCTAAAATCAGCACTAATTGCTGCCTCTTGCATTTGATTTTATGGGAGTTTTGTCTTTTTCTCATACTCAATCTAGCTAACAGTTTATCAATTTTGATGTTTTGCAGAAGCAACTCATAATTTCATTGATTTTCTCTATTGTTTTGTTTTCTCTATATTATTTATCTATGATCCAATCTCTTATTTCCTACCTTATACTAGCTTTGGGTTTAGTTACTCTTGTTTTCTAGTTTATTAAGTTGTAAAGTTTTTTGCAGGGTTTTTTTTTTTTTTTAGTATTTTGGGTTTCTTTTACATATTTATTGGAATATAATTGCTTTACAATGGTGTGTTAGTTTCTGATTTATAACAAAGTGAATCAGTTATACATATACATATGTTCCCATATCTCCTCATTCTTGCATCTCCCTCCCTTCCACCCATCCTATCCCACCCATTCAGGTGGTCACAAAGCACCGAGCTGATCTCCCTGTGCTATGTGGCTGTTTCCCACTAGCTATCTATTTTAGGTTTGGTAGTGTATATATGTCCATGCCACTCTCTCACTTTGTCACAGCTTACCCTGCCCCTTCCCCATATCGTCAAGTCCATTCTCTAGTAGGTCTGTGACTTTATTCCCATCTTACCCCTAGGTTCTACATGACATTTTTTTTCTTACATTCCATATATATGTGTTAGCATATGGTATCTGTCTTTCTCTTTCTGACTTACTTCACACTGTATAACAGACTATAGGTCCATCCAACTCACTACAAATAACTCAATTTCATTTCTTTTTATGGCTCAGTAATATTCCATGGTATATACGTGCCACATCTTCGTTATCCATTCATCCAATGATGGACACTTATGTTGTTTCCATCTCCGGGCTATTGTAAATAGAGCTGCAATGAAAATTCTGGTACATAACTCTTTATGAATTATGGTTTTCTTAGGGTATATGCCCAGTAATGGGATTGCTTGGTTATATGCTAGTTCTATTTGTAGTTTTTTAAGGAACCTCCATACTGTTCTCCATAGTGGCTGTACCAATTCATATTCCCACCAGCATTGCAAGAGTGTTCCCTTTTCTCCACACCCTCCCCAGCATTTATTGTTTCTAGATTTTTTGATGATGGCCATTCTGAATGGTGTGAGGTGATATCTCTTTGTAGTTTTATTTGCATTTCTCGAATGATTAATTATGTTGAGCATTCTTTCATGTGTTTGTTGACAGTCTGTATATCTTCTTTGGAAAAATGTCTATTTAAGTCTTCTGCTCATTTTTGGATTGCGTTGTTTGTTTTTTTGTTTTTGAGCTGCAGGGGTGCTGGTTGATTTTGGAGATTAATCCTCTGCCAGTTGCTTCATTTGGAAATATTTTCTCCCATACTGAGGGTTGCGTTTTGGTCTTGTTTATGGTTTTCTTTGCTGTGCAAAAGCTTTGAAGTTTCATTAGGTCCCATTTGTTTATTTTTGGTTTATTTCCATTTCTCTAGGAGGTGAGTCAAAAAGGATCTTGCTGTGATTTATGTTATAGTGTGTTCTGCCTATGTTTTCTCTAAGAGTTTGACAGTTTCTGGCCTCACATTTAGGTCTTTAATCCATTTTGAGCTTATTTTTGTGTATGGTGTTAGGGAGTGTTCTAATCTCACAGTTTTACATGTATCTGTCCAGTTTTCCCAGCACCACTTATTGAAGAGGCTGTCCTTTCTCCACTGTACTTCCCTGCCTCCTTTATCAAAGATAAGGTGATCATATGTGCATGGAATTATCTCTGGGCTTTCTCTCCTGTTCCATTGATCTATCTTTCTGTTTTTGTGCCAGTACCATACTGTCTTGATTACTGTAGCTTTGTAGTGTTATCTGAAGTCAGGGAGCCTGATTCCTCCAGCTCCGTTTGTCTTTCTCAAGATTGCTTTGACTATTCGGGGTCTTTTGTGTTTCCATACAAATTTTAAAATTTTTTGTTCTAGTTCTATGAAAAATGCCAGTGGTTGTTTGATAGGGATTGCCTTGACTCTGTAAATTGCTTTGGGTAGTAGAGTCATTTTCACAATATTGATTCTTCCAATCCAAGAACATGGTATATCTCTCCACTTATTTGTATCACCTTTAATTTCTTTCATCAGTGTCTTATAATTTTCTGCATACAGGTCTTTTGTCTCCTTAGGAAGGTTTATTCCTAGATATTTTATTCGTTTTTTTGCAATGGTAAATGGGAGTGTTTTCTTGATTTCACTTTCAGATTTTTCATCATTAGTGTGTAGAAATGCCAGAGATTTCTGTGCATTAATTTTGTATCATGCTACTTTACCAAGTTCATTGATTAGCTCTAGGAGTTTTCTGGTAGCATCTTTAGTATTCTCTGTGAATATTATTATGTCATCTGCAAACAGTGACAGCTTTACTTCTTCCTTTCTGGTTTGGATTCCTTTTATTTCATTGTTTTCTCTGATTGCTGTGGTTAAAACTTCCAAAACTATGTTGAATAAGACTGCTGAGAGTGGGCAACCTTGTCTTTTTCCTTATCTTAGTGGAAATGCTTTCAGTTTTTCACCATTGAGGATGATGTTGGCTGTGGGTTTGTCATATATGGCCATTATTATGTTGAGGAAAATTCCCTCAATGCCTGCTTTCTGCAGGGTTTCTAACATAAATAGGTGTTGAATTTTTCTCAACCTTTCCCTGCCTCTATTGAGATGACCATATGGTTTTTCTCCTTCAATTTGTTAATATGGTGTACCACGTTCATTGATTTGCGTATATTGAAGAATCCTTGCATTCCTGGAATAAACCCCATTTGATCATGGTGTCTGATCCTTTTAATGTGCTGTTGGATTCTGTTTGCTAGTATTTTGGTGAGGATTTTTACATCTATGTTCATCAGTGATATTGGCCTGTAGTTTTCTTTCTTTGTGACATCCTTGTCTGGTTTTGGTATCAGGGTGATGGTGGCCTTGTAGAATGAATTTGGGAGTGTTCCTCCCTCTGCTATATTTTGGAAGAGTTTGAGAAGGATAGGTGCTAGCTCTTCTCTAAATGTTTGATAGAATTCACCTGTGAAGCCATCTGGTCCTGGGCTTTTGTTTGCTGGAAGATTTTTAATCACAGTTTTAGTTTCAGCGCTTGTGATTGGTCTGTTCATATTTTCTATTTCTTCCTGATTCAGTCTTGGCAGGTTGTGCATTTCTAAGAATTTGTCCATTTCTTCCAGGTTGTCCATTTTACTGGCATAGTGGTGCTTGTAGCAATCTCTCATGATCTTTTGTATTTCTGCGGTGTCAGTTGTTGCTTCTCCTTTTTCACTTCTAATTCTATTGATCTGGGTCTTGTCCCTTTTTTTCTTGATGAGTCTGGCTAATGGTTTATCAATTTTTTTTATCTTCTCAAAAAACCAGCTTTTAGTTTTATTGATCTTTGCTATCATTTCCTTCATTTCTTTTTCATTTATTTCTGATCTGATCTTTATGATTTCTTTCCTTCTCTAACTTTGTGTTTTTTTGTACTTCTTTCCCTAATTGCTTTACATGCAATATTTGGTTGTTTATTCGAGATGTTTCCTGTTTCTTAAGGTAGGATTGTTTGCCATAAACTTCCCTCTTAGAACTGCTTTTGCTGCAACCCATAGGTTTTGAGTCATTCTGTTTCCATTATCTTTTGTTTCTAGGTATTTTTTGATTTCCTCTTTGATTTCTTCAGTGATCACTTCGTTATTTTTTTTTACATCTTAATTGGAGTATAATTGCTTTACCATGGTGTGTGAGTTTCCTCTCTATAACAATGTGAATCAGCTATACATAAACATATGTTCCCGTATCTCCTCCCACTGGCATCTTCATCCCTCCGGCCCTTCCTATCCCACCCCTCCAGGTGGTCACAAAGCACAGAGCTGATCTCCCTGTGCTATGTGGCTTCTTTGCACTAGCTATCTACATTAGGTTTGGTAGTGTATATATTTCCATGCTTCTCTCTCGCTTGGTCACAGTTTACCCTTCCCCATCCCCATATCCTCCAGTCTATTCTCTAGTAGCTCTGTGTCTTTATTCCTGTCTTACCCCTAGGTTCTGTATGATATTTTATTTCCTTAAATTCCATATATATGTTTTAACATACGGTATTTGTCTTTCCCTTTCTGACTTACTTCACACTGTATGACAGACTCTAGGTCTATCCATTTCATTATGAATAGCTCAATTTCGTTTCCTGTTAAGTCTGATTAATATTTCATTGTATATATGTGCCACATCTTCTTTATCCATTCATCGATGATGGAAACTTAGGTTGCTTCCATCTCCTGGCTATTGTAAATATAGCTGCAATGAATATTTTGGTACATGACTCTCTTTGAATTATGGTTTTCGCAGGGTTTATGCCCAGTAGTGGGATTGCTGAGTCATATGGTAGTTCTGTTTGTAGTTTTTTATGCTATCTCCATACTGTTCTCAATAGTGACTGTAACAATTCACATTCCCACCAGCAGTGCAAGAGTTTTCCCTTTTCTCCACACCCTCTCCAGCATTTATTGTTTATAGATTTTTTGATGATGGTCATTCTGACTGGTGTGAGATATCTCATTGCAGTTTTGCTTTGCATTTCTCTAATGATTAATTGTGTTGAGCATTCTTTCATGTGTTTGTTGGCAAGCTGTATATCTTCTTTGGAGAAATGTCTATTTAGGTCTTATGCCGATTTTTGGATTCGGTTGTTTGTTTTTTTGTTATTGAGCTGCAAGGGCTGCTTGTAAATTTTGGAGATTAATCCATTGACAGTTGCTTCATTTGAAAATATTTTCTCCAATTCCGTGGGTTGTCTTTTGGTCTTATTTATGGTTTCCTTTGCTGTGCAAAAGCTTTGAAGTTTCATTACGTCCCATTTGTTTATTTCTCTTTTTATTTCCATTTCTCTAGGAGGTGGGTCAAAAAGGATCTTGCTGTGATTTATGTCATAGTGTGTTCTGCCTATGTTTTCCTCTAAGAGTTTTATAGATTCTGGCCTTACATTTAGGTCTTTAATCGATTTTGAGCTTATTTCTGTGTATGGTGTTAGGCAGTGTTCTAATCTCATACTTTTACATGTGCCTGTCCAGTTTTCCCAGCACCACTTATTGAAGAGGCTGCCCTTTCTCCATTGTACATTTCTGCCTCTGTTATCAAAGATAAGGTGACCATATATGTGTGGTTTATCTCTGGGCTTTCTATCCTGTTCCATTGATCTATCTTTCTGTTTTTGTGCAAGAACCATACTGTCTTGATTACTGTAGCTCTGTTGTATAGTGTGAAGTCAGGGAGCCTGATTCCTCCAGCTCGGTTTTTCGTTCTCAAGATTGCTTTGGCTATTCGGGGTCTTTTGTATTTCCATACAAATTGTGAAAATTTTTGTTCTAGTTCTGTGAAAATTGCCAGTGGTAGTTTGATAGGGATTGCATTTAATCTGCAGATTGCTTTGGGTAGTCAAGTCATTTTCACAATGTTGATTCTTCCAATCCAAGAACATGGTATATATCTCCATCTTTTGTATCATATTCAATTTCTTTCATCAGTGTCTTATAATTTTCTGCATACAGTTCTTTTGTCTCCTTAGGTAGGTTTATTCCTAGATATTTTAATCTTTTTGTTGCAGTGGTAAATGAGAGTGATTTCTTGATTTCACTTTCAGATTTTTCATCATTAGTGTATAAGAATGCCAGAGATTTCTGTGCATTAATTTGGTATCCTGCTACTTGATCAAATTCATTTAATAGATCTAGTAGTTTTCTGGTAGCATCTTTAGGATTTTCTATGTGTAGTATCATGTCATCTGCGAAGAGTGCAAGCTTTACTTCTTCTTTTCTGATTTGGATGCCTTTTATTTCCATTTCTTCTCTGATTGCTGTGGTTAAAACTTCCAAAAATATGTTGAATAAGAGTGTTGAGGGTGGACAAACTTGTCTTGTTCCTGTTCTTAGTGGAAATGCTTTCAGTTTATCACCATTGAGGACGATGTTGGCTGTGGTTTTGTCACGTATGGCCTTTATTATTTTGAGGAAAGTTCCCTCTATGCCTACTTTCTGCACGGTTTTTAGCATAAATGGGTGCTGAATTTTGTCAAAAGCTTTCCCTGCATCTATTGAGTTGATCATATGGTTTTTCTCCTTCAGTTTGTTAATATGGTGTATCACATTGATTGATTTGTGTATATTGAAGAATCCTTGCATTCCTGGAATAAACCCCACTTGATCATGGTGTATGATTCTTTTAATGTGCTGTTGGATTCTGTTTGCTAGTATTTTGGTGAGGATTTTTACATCTATGTTCATCAGTGATATTGGCCTGTAGTTTTCTTTCTTTGTGACATCCTTATCTGGTTTTGGTGTCAGGGTGATGGTGGCCTCATGGAATGAGTTTGGGAGTGTTCCTCCCTCTGCTGTAGTTTGGAAGAGTTTGAGAAGGATAGGTGTTAGCTCTTCACTAAATGTTTGATAGAATTCGCCTGTGAAGCCATCTGGTCCTAGACTTTTGTTTGTTGGAAGATTTTTAATCACAGTTTCAATTTCAGTGCTTTGTTTGGTCTCTTCATATTTTCTATTTCTTCCTGATTCAGTTTTGGAAGGTTGTGCATTTCTAAGAATGTGTCCATTTCTTCCAGGTTGTCCATTTTATTGGCATAGATTTGCTTGTAATAATCTCTCTTGATCTTTTGTATTTCTGCAGTGTCAGTTGTTACTTCTCCGTTTCCATTTCTAATTTAATTGATTTGATTCTCCTCTTTTTCTTTTGATGAGTCTAGCTAATGGTTTATCAATTTTGTTTATCTTCTGCAAGAACCAGCTTTTAGTTTTATTGATCTTTGATATCGTTTCCTTCATTTCCATTTCATTTATTTCTGATCTGATCTTTATGATTTCTTTCCATCTGCTAACTTTGGGTATTTTTGTTCTTCTTTCTCTATTTGCTTTAGATGCAAGGTTAGGTTGTTTATTCGAGATATCTCCTTTTACATAAGGTAGGTTTGTATTGCTATGAACTTCCCTTTAGAACTGCTTTTGCTGCATCCCATAGGTTTGGGTCATCGTGTCACCATTGTCATTTGTTTCTAGTTATTTTTTGATTTTCTCTTTGAATTCTTCAGTGATCACTTCGTTATTTTTTTTTTACATCTTTATTGGAGTATAATTGCTTTACAATGGTGTGCTAGTTTCTGCTCTATAACCAGGTGAATCTGTTATACATATACATATGTTCCCATATCTCCTCCTTCTTGTGTCTCCTTCCTTCCCACCCTCCCTATCCAATACCTCAAGGTGGTCACAAAGCACAGAGCTGATTTCCCTGTGCTATGTGGCTGCTTCCCACTAGCTATCTACCTTATGTTTGGTAGTTTATATATGCCCATGCCTCTCTCTTGATTTGTCACAGCTTACCTTTCCCCCTCCCCATATCCTCAAGTCCATTCTCTAGTAGGTCTGTGTCTTTATTCCTGTCTTACCCCTAGGTTCTTGATGACATTTTTTTCTCTTAATTTCCATATATATGTGTTAGCATACAATATTTATCTTTCTCTTTCTGACTTACTTCACTCTGTATGTCAAACTCTAGGTCTATCCACTTCATTACAAATAGCTCAATCTCGTTTCTTTTTATGGCTGAGTAATACTCCATTGTATATATATGTCACATCTTCTTTATCCATTCATCCGATGATGGATACTTACATTGCTTCCATCTCCTTTCTCTTGTAAATATAGCTGCAATGAACATTTTGGCACATGTGTATATTTGAATTATGGTTTTCTCAGGGTATTTGCCCAGTAGTGGGATTGGTGAGTCATATGGTAGTTCTATTTGTAGTTTTTTAAGGAACTTCCATACTGTTCTCCATAGTGGCTCTACCAATTCACATTCCCACCAGCAGTGCAAGAGTGTTACCTTTTCTCCACACCCTCTCCAGCATTTATTGTTTCTAGATTTTTTGATGATGACCATTCTGAATGGTGTGAGGTGATATATCTTTGTAGTTTTATTTGCATTTCTCCAATGATTAATGATGTTGAGCATTCTTTCATGTGTTTGTTGGCAGTCTGTATATCTTCTTTGGAGAAATGTCTATTTAGGTCTTCTTCCTATTTTTGGATTGGGTTGTTTGTTATTGAGCTGCATGAGCTACTTATAAATTTTGGAGATAAATTCTTTGTCAGTTGTTTCATTTGGAAATATTTTCTCCCATTCTGAGGGTTGATTTTCGTCTTGTTTTTGGTTTCCTTTGCTGTGAAAAACTTTTGAAATTTCATTAGGTCCTATTTGTTTATTTTTGCTTTTATTTCCATTTCTCTAGGAGGTGGGTCAAAATGGATCTTGCTGTGATTTATGTCATAGAGTGTCCTGCCTATGTTTTCCTCTAAGAGTTTGATAACTTCTGGCCTTACATTTAGGTCTTTAATCCATTTTGAGCTTATTTTTGTTTATGGTGTTAGAGAGTGATCTAATCTCATACTTTTACATGTGCCTGTCCAGTTTTCCCAGCACCACTTATTGAAGAGGCTGTCCTTTCTCCACTGTACTTCCCTGCCTCCTTTATCAAAGATAACTTGACCATATGTGCATGGGTTTATCTCTGGGCTTTCTATCCTGTTCCATTGATCTATCTTTCTGTTTTTGTTCCCACACCATACTGTCTTGATTACTGTAGCTCTGTTGTATAGTGTGAAGTCAGGGAGCCTGATTCCTCCAGCTCTGTTTTTCGTTCTCAAGATTGCTTTGGCTATTCGGTGTCTTTTGTGTTTCCATACAAATTGTGACATTATATGTTTTATTCTGTGAAAAATGCCAGTGGTAGTTTGATAGCGATTGCTCTGAATCTGTAGATTGCTTTGGGTAGTAAAGTCATTTTCACAATATTGATTGTTCCAATCCAAGTACATGACATATCTCTCCATCTATCTGTATCATCTCTAATTTCTTTCATCAGTGTCTTATAATTTTCTGCATACAGGTCTTTTGTCTCCTTAGGTAGGCTTATTCCTAGATATTTTATTCTTTTTGTTGCCATGGTAAATGGGACTGTTTTCTGAATTTCACTTTCAGATTTTTCATCATTAGTGTATAGGAATGCCAGAGACTTATGTACATTAATTTTGTATCTTGCTGCTTTACCAAATTCAATGATTAGATCTAGGAGTTTTCTCGTAGCATCTTTAGGATTCTCTATGTATAGTATCATGTCATCTGTAAACTGTGACAACTTTATTTCTTCTTCTCTGATTTGGATTCCTTTTATTTCCTTTTCTTCTCTGATTGCTGTGGCTAAAACTTCCAAAACTATGTTGAATAAGAGTGTTGAGGGTGGGCAACCTTGTGTTTTTCCTAATCTTAGTGGAAATGGCTTCAGTTTATCACCATTGAGGACAATGTTGGCTGTGGGTTTGTCATATATGGCCTTTATTATGTAGAGGAAAGTTCCCTGTATGCCTACTTTCTGCAGTGTTTTTATCAAAAATGGGTGTTGAATTTTGTCAAAAGCTTTCTCTGCATCTATTGTGATGATGATATGGTTTTTCTCCTTCAATTTGTTAATATGGTGTATCACATTGATTGATTTGTGTATATTGAAGAATCCTTGCATTCCTGGAGTAAAACCCACTTGATCCTGGTGTATGATCCTTTCAATGTGCTGTTGGATTCTGTTTGCTAGTATTTTGTTGAGGATTTTTGCATCTATGTTCATCAGTGATATTGGCCTGAAGTTTTCTTTCTTAGTGACATCCTTGTCTGGTTTTGGTATCACGGTGATGGTGGCCTCGTGAAATGAGTTTGGGAGTGTTCCTCCCTCTGCTATATTTAGGAAGTGTTTGGGAAGGATAGGTGTTAGCTCTTCTCTAAGTGTTTGATAGAATTCGGCTGTGAAGCCATCTGGTCCGTGGCTTTAGTTTGTTGGAAGATTTTTAATCACAGTCTCCAATTTTAGCGCTTGTGATTAGTCTGTTCCTATTTTCTATTTCTTCCTGGGTGAGTCCTGGCAGGTTGTGCATTTGTAAGAATTCCTCCATTTCTTCCCAGTTGTCGATTTTATTGGCATAGAGTTGCTTGTAGTAATCTCTCATGATCTTTTGTATTTCTGCAGTGTCAGTTGTTACTTCTCCTTTTTCATTTCTAATTCTATTGATTTGCATCTTCTCCCTTTTTATCTTGATGAGTCTGGCTAATGGTTTACGAATTTTGTTTGTCTTCTCAAAGAACCAGCTTTTAGTTTTATTGATCTTTGCTATCGTTTCCTTCATTTCTTTTTCATTTATTTCTGATCTGTTATTTATGCTTTCTTTCCTTCTGCTAACTGTGGGTTTTTTGTTCTTCTTTCTCTAATTGCTTTAGTTGCAAGGTTAGGTTGTTTATTTGAGGTGTTTCCTGTTTCTTAAGGTAGGATTGTATTGCTATAAACTTCCCTCTTAGAACTGCTTTTGCTGCATCCCATAGGTTTTGGGTCATTGTGTCTCCATTGTCATGTTTCTAGGAATTTTTTTGATTTCCTCTTTGATTTCATCAGTGATCACTTCCTTTTTAAGTAGTGTATTGTTTAGCTTCCATGTGTTTGTATTTTTTAAGGCCTTTTCCTGTAATTGATATCTAGTCTCATAGCGCTGTGATTGGAAAAGAAACTTGATACAATTTCAATTTTCTTAAATTTACCAAGGGTTGATTTATGACCCAGTATATGATCTATCCTGGAGAATGTTCCATGAGCACTTGAGAAAAATGTGTATTCTGTTTTTTTTGGATGGAATGTCCTATAAATATCAATTAAGTCCATCTTGTTTAATGTATCGTTTAAAGCTTATGTTTCCTTATTTATTTTCATTTTGGATGATCTGTCCATTGTTGGAAGTGGGGTGTTAAAGTCCCCTACTATGAATGTGTTACTGTCAGTTTCCGCTTTTATGGCTGTTAATATTTGCCTTATGTATTGAGGTGCTCCTATGTTGGGTGCATAATTATTTACTATTTTTATGTCTTCGTCTTGGATCGATCTTTTGTTCATTATGTAGTGTCCTTCTTTGTCTCTTCTAATAGACTTTATTTTAACGTCCCTTTTATCTGATATGAGAATTGCTACACCAGCTTTATTTTGGTTTCCATTTGCATGGAATGTCTTTTTCCATCCCCTTACTTTCAATCTGTCTGTGTCTCTAGGTCTGAAGTGGGTCTCTTGTAGACAACATTTATATGGGTCTTGTTGTTGTATCCATTCAGCCAGTCTGTGTCTTTTGGTGGGAGCATTTATTCCATTTACATTTAAGGTAATTATCAATATGTATGTTCCTCTTCCTATTTTAATTGTTTTGGTTTCGTGATTGTAGGTCTTTTCCTTCTCTTGTGTTTCTTTCCTAGAGAAGTTCCTTTAGCATTTGTTGTACAGCTGGTTTTGTGGTGCTGAACTCTCTCAGCTTTTGCTTGTCTGTATAGGCTTTAATTTCTCCATCAAATCTGAATGAGATCCTTGCTGGGTAGAGTAACCTTGGTTGTAGGTTTCTCTTCTTCATCACTTTAAATATGTCCTGCCACTCCCTTCTGGCTTGTAGGGTTTCTGCTGAGAGATCAGCTGTTAACCTTATGGGGATTCCCTTGTGTGTTATTTGTTGTTTTTCCCTTGCTGCTTTTAATATGCTTTCTTTTTATTTAATTTTTGACAGTTTGATTAATATGTGTCTTGGCGTATTTCTCCTTGGATTTATCCTGTATGGGACTCTCTGTGCTTCCTGGACTTGATTAACTATTTCCTTTCCCATATTAGGAAAGTTTTCATCTATAATCTCTTCAAATATTTTCTCATTTCCTTTGTTTTTCTCTTCTTCTTCTGGGACCCCTATAATTCGAATGCTGCTCTGTTTAATGTTGTCCCAGAGGTCTCTGAGACTGTCCTCAGTTCTTTACATTCTTTTTTCTTTATTACGATCTACAGTTTTTATTTCCACTATTTTATCTTCCAAGTCACTTAGCCATTCTTCTGCCTCAGTTAATCTGCTATTGATCCAATCTACAGTATTTTTAATTTCATTTCTTGTGTTGTTCATCATTGCTGGTTTCATCTTTAGTTCTTCTAGGTCTTTGTTAAATGTTTCTTGAATTTTCTGTATTCTATTTCCAATCATTATCTATTCCAATCATTATTCTATTTACTATCATTATCTCTTCTTTGTTCTCACAGCTCCTGGAGCTCAGCTTTGGATCTGGTCCCGCCTCTGCAGGTTGGTCACTGGAGGGTGTCTGTTCTTCACGCAGACAGGATGGGGTTAGAGGAGCAGCTGTTTTGGTAGCTCTGGCTCACTCAGGCTGGTGGAGGGAGGGGTGCTGATGTGGGCAAGCCTGCGGAGGCAGAGGCCGGTGTGGTTTTGCACCAGCCTGAACATGCCATGCATTCTACCGGGGAAGTTGTCCCTGGATCGCGGGACCCTGGCTGTGGCGGGCTGCACAGGCTCCCGGTAGGGGAGGTGTGGATAGTGACATGTGCTTGGCACACAGGCTTCATGGTGGCAGCAGCAGCAGCCTTAGTGTCTCATGCCCGTCTCTGGGGTCCACGCTGTTTGCTGCAGCTCACTCCCGTCTCTCTTGCTCCTTTAAGCAGCACTCTTAATCCTCTCTCCTTGCACACCAGGAAACAAAGAGGGAAGAAAAAGTCTCTTGCCTCTTCGGCAGGTCAAGACATTTCCCCGGACTTCTTCCCAGCTAGCCGTGGTGCACTAATCCCCTGCAGGCTGTGTTCATGCCGCCAACCCCATTCCTCTCCCTGCACTCCAACCAAAGCCCGAGCCTCAGCTCCCAGCCCCCACTCACCCCGGCGGGTGAGCAGACAAGCCTCTCGGGCTGGTGAGTGCCTGTCGGCACCGATCCTCTGTGCGGGAATCTCTCCACTTTGCCCTCCGCACCCCTGTTGCTGTGCTCTCCTCCATGGCTCCGAAGCTTCCCCCCTCTGCCACCCACAGTCTCAGCCCATGAAGGGGATTCCTAGTGTGCGAAAACCTTTCCTCCTTCACAGCTCCCTCCCACTGGTGCAGGTCCTGTCCCTATCCTTTTGTCTCTGTTTATTCTTTTTTCTTTTGCCCTACCCAGGTACGTGGGGAGTTTCTTGCCTTTTGGGAGGTCTGAGGTCTTCTGCCAGTGTTCAGTAGGTGTTCTGTAGGAGTTGATCCACGTGTAGATGTATTTCTGGTGTATCTGTGGGGAGGAAGGTGATCGCGTCTTACTTCCACCATCTTCCCTCTCTCCTATAGCTCGGTTTTTGACTTGCAATTTTTCTTCCTTTTAAGTGTAAGCCTTTACAGTTATTGATTCCCCATGTCATATCATGGCTTTCTTTGCATTCCAGAAGACTCTGTATGAGTCATGTTTTCATTCTCACTTGTCTCTAGATGTTTTCTAATTTCCCTTACGATATATTGTTTGACTCATTTGTTAAGTGTATGTACTTTCATTTCCATATATGTGTGGACAGATCACTTTTCCTTCTGTTGTTGATTTATAGTTTCATTCCACTGTGAAAAGACTTTGCATGTTTTCAGCCTTTTTAAATTTATTAAGACTTGTTTCATGTCCTAACATATGGTCTATCCTAGATAATGTCCCATGCTTACTTGTGAAAAATATATCTTCTGAGTTTTGGGGGAATAGAAATTTTTATATATATTTGCTAAGTCCATTTGTTCTATAATGTTGTTCTTCTTTCATGTACTTACTGATTGTCTGTCTGGTTTATTTTATCCATTATTGAAAGTGGGAAGTCAAATCCTCCTACTATTACTGTAGAACTATTTCTTCTTACTCTTCCCCCCTCGTTCTCCTCCCTTTCTTCTTCTTCTTCTTCTCCTTCTTCTTCTTCTTCTTCTTCTTCTTCTTCTTCTTCTTCTTCTTCTTCTTCTTCTCCTTCTTCTTCTTCTTCCTCTTTTCCTCCTCCTCCTCCTCCTCCTCCTCCTCCTCCTCCTTCTTCTTCTTCTTCTTCTTCTTCTTCTTCTCCTTCTCCTTCTCCTTCTCCTCCTTCTCCTTCTCCTTCTTATTCTTTTTCCCCCAAAATGCATATATAGACCCACTTGATGTTGTCTCAGAGGTCCCTTAGACTCTGTTGAATTTTCTTCATTCTTTTCATTCAGACTTGATAATTTCAAAACACTTGTCTTCAAGTTCACTTATTCTTTCTTCTGCCTGCTTGAGTCTCCAATGGAAAATTCTAGTGAGTTTTTGAATTCAGTCATCTCATTTTTCAGCACCAGAATTTCTATTTTTTCTTCTTTATAATTTATTTCCTTTGTTGACCTTCTAATTTTGTTCATTTATCTTTTTCCTGATTTCTTTTAGTTCTTTGCCTGTTTTTCTTTTCACTCTTTGAGAATATATGTCAGTCACTTAAATGTTTTTTTTCTTGTAACACAGATGCCTGTGTTTCTACAGGGATGGTTTTGGAGGTTTACTTTGTTCTTTTGAGTGAAATTCATTTTATTATTTATCTGTATGCTTTGTGGTCTTTTGTTGAAAACTGGCCATTTGAAATAATAGATACCTTTCCCAGTCCTTGCAGATTGACTCCATGCATAGGAGGACTATTGTTATTTAATCACTAATTATGTTCTATATTTGGGATAAGCCCATCTTGAAGGCTTGAGTTCTTCTCAGACCTCTACTGGGTTTGTCTGTTTCCTGGGCCTGTGTGTGTGTATGTGTGTTTGTGTGTGTGTGTGTGTGTGTGTGTGTGTGTGTGTTGATTCTCTGTATACATGGCTGCTTTTAAATGCCTTAACTTCCTTAAGATTCTTAGCCCTGCTGCCTTTCAGAGCCTTAGCTATTCTATTGGAGTAATCAGTAATCTATTGTAGTATCAATAATCTCTTGTCCCAGTTGTCTATGCATCTGTAATCCCCCGACAGCTTTCATGAACCATGTACAGTACTTCCCATGGCTTTTCCTAGTCTGAAATCTGAGCTGAACCACTTTTGACTGTCTGAGCTCTGAGTTAGGTAACACAGAAGATAATCCCTTTGGCAACAACTGAGACAGGTTGGATTGCTGCATATTAGGTCTGCTCTTTTCTCTCTGTTTCAAGGAAAGGAACTGGGGCTGGGCCACTGCTTTATCCAATCCATGCCATGCTTTTCTAGGAGGGGGTGGGGCCAGAGAAAGTAAAAAAAAATCACAAAATTGCCTACATCTTTTTCTTGACTGAGCAGGTATTTGGTTGCTGTGGATCTTTGACTGATTTCCAGAACATCTACAAAGTTATTTTTGCCAGTCTCTATTTGTTTATTTAATATTTTTGTGACAGAATAAGATCCTAGAGCTTCCTAGTCTACCATCTCGTTGACATCACTCCCTAGTAATGCAGCATTGAAAAAAAAGATAAAAACTACATGAAAATCACCTTGACTTGCCTGTATATTTAAAAGATAAAGCTGAATTTGCTCTGCCCTTTATTTATATCCAGAAGCACAATAGTGAAATTATATGTAATTACAAATGGAAAGGATCTTGAAAATCTAGTATATCCCTATCACCCTACATAAGTGGCAGTTGACACCCTCTATTGTTAAATGACAAATAGTGGCTAAAGGATATTTTTCATATAACTGGAGTTATTAAAAGTTTGGAAACCAGTCATACTTGACTTTCCATTTCATTATAAAACTAAAAGTTCACTATTCTACACTCAGTATTATTGATAGAATTAAACATCAAGCCACTATTTTCTACTTTTATTGATACAGAATTTCATCATATGTATAAAAGTTTAAGTATTTACTCTGTGCTTGTGTGTGTATAACTGATGGGAATCATGTTTCCCTTTTAGAAAGGCCAAAGGAATGCAATAGACTCAATACTTGTTAAAGTTCACTGTAAGAAGTTGAAAAAGGATAGATTCTGCTGAAATTTCAAATTGCTTAGATAATTTATTGATGCCTTCCATAGACCACAAAAAATTACAGACAACACACAGTTCACAAAATTTTAGGCCCACCTGTCTAATGAATGTATACATACTCTCAAAAAACTGATACTTGTATTCAAAAAAGGTAAGTGTAGCTTTCATTATAAGAAAGGGTATCTAGGCATTGAATTCTACTCTTACGCTTGTAAAAATATGCATATTTCTATACCTAAGAATAACTGTAGCCACCTCTTTATATGAGTTGAGAGTGGAGAAGACTATATCACCTCCTATAAGCTAAACAGACAGCATCAGGAATTATTATATTTGGGAAAACTTGATCAAATATACAAACAAATCCATGTAAAAATAACTATGCTTTCTCAAATTTCCATTAATGCCTAAACTATATTGGAGTGATAAATTTATGAGAAGCAGTGGTCAAAGAGTGATACTGATATAGAGAATTCATGTCGTTCATTACAGAAATATTAAAAGTTGTCTAGAAGATTTTATACAAAATAATGCAATACTATACAAAATTATATCTAGTAAGTAAAAAGTCATGAAGGTTTGTTACTATGAAAATCAAACTTGACTTCACAAAAATTTCATCTGAATTAAAAGTTAAATCATATAAATATATAGACAGAGAGACAGGTAATACTCTCAGCTCTTATAATAGTAATTTTCTTATAATAAATTCAAACTAGTAAGAGATTTTCTTTCTAGCATACTGAAGCCTATGCTTTTTTCTTCTATTTCAGTTTTTGAGACTTTTTATTGTATCTTAGTGGTGTAAATTGTGTTGCATTTACTTGGTTCCTTGTATCAAAATGCATGGGATTAAGAAACTAGGTTTGGTCCAAAAAGAATACATTTCATAAGGAAAAAATCTAAAATACATAAAATATTTTAATTAAATCACCTTCTTCTCTCCCATTATTATGCCAGCATTTTCCTGGCTTTACCAAGAACCCCTGAAATTGGGAAATTCTATCTTAAGACCTGAAAGAGAGATGAATTGGGCTGCGTTTTAGCACTGTAGAGTGATCACCATGAAATTAGCCTTACAATAGCTTGACGTGTCTATACCAATTTAAATAGGCATTTACACACACAACTAGGAAAATATAAACTCAGTTCATATTTTTTTGATATAGAAAATTTCATAATACAGACTACAAAATTAAATGCTTACAAACATATCCTAATAATTAAATGTTTAACTTTATTTAATGATATAATTATATTTCCAAATATACTATTTTTAATTTTTAATGGGAAAAAGCACTTTATGCATACCAAAAATGTATAGTATACTAGTTAAAACCACAAGATTTGCAGTCAGACAGCTCTGAGTTCAAATCCCAGATCTGTTATTTACAAGTTATGTGACCTTGACCCAGTTACTTTACATCTCTAAACATCTGTTTCCTCATGTGAAAAATGGGAATAATTTTAGGATCAACTTCATAGGGTACAAAATAATAAAAGTTAATGCACTTAGTGCCTTGCCTGGCACATATTATTATTTTGTTTGTATTATTTTTGTAATTAGTATTATTGTTATTACTAACATTATCCCCCTTATTGGCATTTTCCTTGTAAAGATCTTGAGAAAATAACTAGTGCTAAAGTACAGTTTTTGAAAATTATGACTTTCATACAAATATAATAGTAACGTGTCAAAGAATTTTGTGTGATTCATTAATTAATGAGGTAACCCATAAGACGTTAAAATTGCTTCAAAGAATCTTTGAAGAAAAGACATAAAAACAATTAGGAATGCTGAAAAGAATTGGTAATATATACAAAAGCAGTTAATAACCTATAGGGAATAAAATGTAATATTTGGGTGGGGTCATCATTTGGGGTTAGAAATTAATTCTATCTCTATCAAGAAAAATTTATTTTATTGTTATGTATAGGAATCACAAGAAAACTCAGTTTTCTACAGCTTAACTTCTACACCTATAGAGTTGTAAAATAGCCTTGTCAGTTAGAAAGTCAAAGATGCACACTCTGTGGAATCAGATAATCCTCATTTCCATGTCTTAGACAATATTCCTGACACTATTTTCTGGTAAAACATTGATGGCCTACCCAGTACCTTAGAAGTCTCATCCAATTAATTAAGATAATCATTTAAATTAAAGGTTTCTAAATACATAAACTTGTGTTGGCTGAGTCAGGGATTATTATTTCTATAATGTTGACGAGAAAATTGAGGCAAAGAAGTCAAGCAAATTGTCTGTAATTACTCTAAGTGGAGGAATAAATCCATGGCTAATTCCCTTTACTTCAGTCTCCTTTTTATTTCCACTAGAATATATATATATACTTATATCCAAAGTAAGGATAAATAGAAAAGCAAAAGAGAAACAAAAGGGGAGAAATGCAGTGCTGTTTTAATTTGAAGGTGAGGTAGTGGCTAACTTTGTCTTTAATAACTGATCCTCTGTGTCTTTACAGATAACAACCAAGGTGCCATTTTTTTTTCTTCAGAAGATTCTACATTCCCCAAACCTCTCTAGTTAATAAACCAGTGTCCAGATAATATTAACATTAGCCAGATTTTTGAGCATTCATTATCATGCACATGCAGAAAAATCTTGGGTTTTGGATGCAAATCTATAAGGGAATCCTTCCGCAAGCCCTGGTTCACAATTCATATATGTGTGTGCTGTGTTAGCTGAGCGCAGCATCAATTAACAATAGCAATTGTGTTAAAGATTCAGATTAGCTAAAACATACAGCTGTGGATTTTCTGGTTCTGCTTTTTAATATAACATCAAAATTTAAGGTGAAACCCAACAGTATACGGTGGCTATTGAGGATATCTTAATTATTGTTGATTTCATATATTATTAAAAAATATTACTGGATGTGAGACCAAGTTCAAATGGAAGCTGGGATCAGATAATTTGGATTATGATTAAAGAGAGAGAAACAGAAATAAGATGAGTAATACAATTGTAAGGAAATTAGTAGATGATAATAAATGAAATTTTGTAAAATAAATGTTTTTCATTGGGCTTTACAGATAGGCCAATATAAAATCAGAGATAATTTCTACACATAATTATATAAGTTTTTCTTATTGTTCACCCCTTTTAGATATTAGTATTCTATACTGGCTTCAAATTTTAGGAAAGAATTCCTGGAGAAGATTTTAATTAATATTGCTTATTGAATTCTCTTTCATTTTGCTTACAGAATAGGCTTGGGGATAAGGAGTTAACTTCAAGTTAAAATGGAAAAACATCCCAGGGTCCTCTGAAGATAAATAAGAACTCTCATAGAGGAAAAAGAATACAACTGTGGTCTTCGTAACTACAAAGAGTATTAAAACCAGGGTACTATAGTTTATAAAACAAAAAGGCAATTATATTCAGAATTACTTAACATGTGAGCTCTCATATAAACAAGATCAGGCATCTCAGATATAACTTGGATAAACAAAGAATAAGAAAAACCCATTCCAGCTAGCATACTAAATGACAGAGGAGGCATTTTCCACATAATGTTAAGATGCCAATATGTGAAATTTCCTCATAGAGATTCTGAGTACTGATCAAAGAAATGTGTGGTATTTTTAAAAGGAAATTCATTTTCACTATGCTTTGAGTGACATCTGGTGGCTGAAGAGAATTCTGTCATTTAGTTATCCTTAACGTTTATTAGTCAGACTACACTTAGTATGTATAAGGTATTTTTAATTTCTTATATTAGATAAGAGTACATTTTATTAATGTCTATTAATTTTAACACTGTTGAACTTTCTTCTCAATTGTCTTCCTAAACCTCTTAAGGTATGACCCAAAAAATGATTCATGGTCAACTGTGGCACCTCTGAGTGTTCCTCGAGATGCTGTTGCTGTATGTCCCCTTGGAGACAAACTCTATGTAGTTGGAGGATATGATGGACATACTTATTTGAACACTGTTGAGTCATATGATACACAGAAAGATGAATGGAAAGAGGTACTCTCATTTAAAGTATTCAAATTGATATATTTCACATTTTAATTTAAAAATTAAAATATGTGTTTGGAATTAATCCCATTCTCTTCCTTTCTAGGGCTGAACCAAATTCTTTTAATGAAATTTATAGCATGTGCTTTATTTAGCTATAGAGAATTATTAACTGAGCTGTTTTATCATTAGCAGGATCCATCAGTACTCATATAAAGTGGAGACAAGACATTCTCTTAACGATGGACTCATTCCTTTTACAGAAAAGTGAATCAGATTCAATAATCCAAGAGCTTTACTCTCTGACCAACTTTCTATGTATGTATTATGACTTGAGAAGCAAAGAATCATGTCCTCACCCACAAATGTCTGCCCCTTCTTATTGGCTGGTGCCCAGGAGGAAAATCTTTCAGTTCCCTCCTTATAGAGGTTCTACAAATTACAACACTCCTAACTACTGATCAGTCATTCAAGGGACTTGGTGCACAGTAAGAGACTGGAATTAAACTCTCTCAAGAGTGCTGGGCATCTAACAGAAGAAATTCTAAGGAAAGTACAAGAAAGGGCACTGAAAGGACATCTTGGGGGTGCTAAAGGAAACTTGATGCTTCTGACAGCTTTGCAGTTATAGCGCTATATTTATTCCAAAATGCCTAATGGTGTTTTGTTGATTAAATGATGGATTAATAAAATATGAAGTATGATTAACTCTTCACCATTTCCACAAAAAAGCAAACCTTGTATTTGGTATTAAACGTCACCTTTCCTTACATTAACTTCATGGTGCTCTGTTTTCTACGTAGTAAGCTGGTTACTGTTCTAAATAAGTTATGTGTTAATATACTGACACCTGATAATGGGTTTGTAGCTGTTTCTTCCAACAATATGATTCATGAAGACCCTCAGAAATATTCAAGTTCTGCCATGTAGGTAGCTCTTTACAATGGTTAGGACAGCTAGAAATGGAGGAAAATATTTAGAAAACAAGGATGTAGGTCAAATACAAGAATCAAAATATTTGTAATTTACTTTTCAGAAAATTATAGACCAGTAGCTAAGAGACCAAGACTCTATTCCAGGCATTTCACTGTTTCATTGTGTGACCTTGAAAATGGTGAAAGAGAACTAATAGATAATGAGATTATAACTACTATATGCCTAATTATTTTCATTCATTATCTTCCTTAACCCTAACAAAAGCTCATAAAAGAATGAGTATTATTAGCTGTAATTTTTAAAGTGAGAAAATTATCAGAGGGGTGAAATTTACCCAAGATCACCTGTTCTTCAAACTCAGGCCTACTTCATTTTAAAGACTATGCTCTTTCTACATTGGACTATTATGTGGGCTGCATTTTCCCATATCTTTATACAAGATGAAGGTTGGGCCAGAATAGGTAAGGACTTTTTCAACTCTAATATATTATGCTAAATGCAGAGTTCATTCAAACAGCATTTCTTTCCTTGTTTTTGTTTTCTGTGTTAGGAAGTTCCTGTTAACATTGGAAGAGCTGGTGCATGTGTTGTGGTGGTGAAGCTACCATAGAGCTATCTTTATCAAAGGGAAGGAAACTGGATAATTTCAAGAAGTGGAGTAGGAAGAGGAGAGGAAGAAGAAATATGTTCTTTCCTTCAATTAGTAATCAAATATGAAAATTCTTGTGTCATTTTAATATGTAGATATAAATGCTCTCATTTGTGAAGCCAAAACAAGTTTTCAAACACTAATTACATATAGGTGTTTAGTGTATATGTTGTTGCAGCTAATAATATAAATGAAAATCCAGTATTTTATGTTTAGCCTTGTTACTTTAAAATGTTAAAATGTTTAAGGGAAATTGATAGTGACCAAAGTATAAAAAGTTACAAAAGCATCGGTAATTTTGAGTCTGATAAGTTAAAAACATTTTCTATTTCAAAAAAAATTAGGTACCCTATCATTTGGAATGTAACTAATATAAAAGAGAACATCTGAAGCTTAAATTATAAGGTTTGATTTTCAGTAAGACATCATTCTTTTATCTAAACAATATCCCAAATAGCTAAATAATACCTCACATTTACCAAGAAGAAAGATTTTACTGTGGTGAGATTAAAAAAAAAGAAAAATCTCATTGACATAATTTGTTATGCTGATCACAGTAGGTTAAAATTTTCACAGACTTACTCTTTTACAGTACCATTTTCCAAAGCACACATATAGATTTGGTATTCCTTAACATGTTGTCTTGTTAGACAACATTTATTTTACCAGTAAAATATTATTGTAATTCCATATACACAATCTATACAATAAAATGGTGAATATTTATCATATTGATACAAACTGTGACCTCAGCTTTCGAGTGTCAGGGCCTCACTTGTATAGACAGTAACATTCTCCTCAAACATTTCTGTGAACTCTTAAAACACCTGCCATTCTGTTAAACCAGTTTTCAAAAACAAAGCAATTTTTCAACAGCAGTAAAATTGAGATGTTCTACAATATTAACACATGGAAACACCAAAATGTTCAACATCTGTGGTTAATTCTATAATTATCTTTTATGTACCAGTACATGATTTTCTGTCAATTTTATATTCATCCAGTAGAGAATATTAAGGATATATGCACTACAAATGTTTTTAAATTAAAAAACAACAAAAAAGACTAGCTGGGTAGTATTTTACCTTTAAATTCTCACTTCCATGTCCAATTATTTAAAAAAAAGTGGGGGAGGTTGGCCGAAAAGTTCATTTGGGTTTTTCCATAAGATGTTATGGAAAAACCCAAATGAACTTTTTGGCCAACCCAATATTTAAGATAAAATGTTGGAAAACCTTCTTTATGCAAGTAACTTTTCAATTAAATTACGATTTTAGAATTTCTGCAATATGTCCTTTTAAATGGGTTTTGTATTGTAGTATGTGAAACCAACAAATAAAATCCAGAGATGCTTATAAAATGTACTACTACCTTTTAAGTTTTTAAGAAAAGAGCAACATAGGTTGTGCAAAGATATGTGTACTTTGACAAACTGAATTTAAATAAAATCTATTTCCTCTGGTTATGAAGTGTGGCTTTAGATTATGTCAAGTGCAGCTTGAATTGACCTTTTGATATTTATTTTTCCAATAGCTAAAGTATTTAAATAAAAAAATAAAATTCCCCTGCTTTGTTTCTTATTCCTGCCATTGCCTTTAATTCTAAATAAAGGGTTATAGACATCTTCAGTTCTAGGGGTAGAGATGGAAACATAGAGATGCTGTAAAAAATAATAAACACACACGCAGAGAGTTCTTTTGGATCTTTAAATTCATACTTTATCTAAGTCAATGCAGAAGTAGAGTTACTTAAACTTTTATCTCCAGAGCAAAACTTGGCCTGTCAAGTTAAATTGGAGTGTGAGCCAGTGGGAAAAAGAAAGATCAAAGGACCTACCACAGCTCAGCTTGCCAATGCTCCAGTCACAGCTAGATGGCACCAATAGGGAAATCATGTCCAGAGCCATGCTTGGTCAGGCAAACAGAGAAAGAATACCATCTTCTTGATGGTCCAGTTAGGTTTGCTTCATTTTGATCAGACGTTGACTAGTAGGAGAGGTATGTATATGTTGCCCAGGGCTGCATTTGAAAATCATGCTCGCAAGCAAAAAAATAAAAATGTGGGACTACATCAAACTTAAAAGTTTCTGTACAGTGAAAGAAACCATCAGCAAAATGAAAATAAACTATGGAAGGGGAAAAAATATTTGCAAACCATACATATGTCTAATAAGGGGGTAATATCCAAAATATATAAAGAACTCATACAACTAAGTAGCAAAAAACAAGCAACTCAATTAAAAAATGGGCAAAGAACCTGAATAGACATATTTTCAAAGAAGATATATGAAAGGCCAACAGGTACATGAAAAGATGCTCAACATCACTAGTCATTGGGGGAACGTAAATTAAAACCACCATGAGATATCACCTCATGCCTATTAGAATGACCATCATCAAAAATACAAATGCTGGATGTGGAGAAAAAGGAACTCTTGTGCACTGTTGGTGGGAATGCAAATTGGTGCAGCCACTATGGAAAACAGTTTAGCAGTTCCTCAAAAAATTAAAGGCAGAACTACTATATGATCCAGCAATACCACTTTTGGGACTATATTCAAAGGAAATGAAAACACTTACTTGAAAAGATATCTGCTGCCCAATTTTTAATTGGGTTGTTTGTTTTTTTGATATTGAGCTCCATGAGCTGTTTGCATATTTTGGAGACCTAAATAGACATTTCACCAAAGAAGACATACAGATGGCCAAGAGGCACATGGAAAGATGCTCAACATCACTAATTATTAGACAAATGCAAATCAAAACTACAGTGAGGTATCACCTCACACCGGTCAGAATGGCCATTATCAAAAAATCTGGAAACAATACATGCTGGAGAGGGTGTGGTGAAAAGGGAATCCTCCTGCACTGTTGGTGGGAATGTAAATTGATACAACCACTATGGAGAACAGTATGGAGTTTCCTTAAAAAACTAAAAATATGGCCCAGCAATCCCACTACTAGGCATATACCCAGAGAAAACCATAATTCAAAAAGAGACATGTACCACAGTGTTCATTGCAGCACTATTTACAATAGACAGGACATGATAGCAACCTAAGTGTCCATCGACAGATGAATGGATAAAGAAGATGTTGCACATACATACAATGGAATATTACTCAGCCATAAAAAGAAATGAAATTGAGTTATTTGTAGTGAGGTGGATGGACCTAGAATCTGTCATACAGAGTGAAGTAAGTCAGAAAGAGAAAAACAAATACCATATGCTAACACATATATGGAATTTTTTTTAAAAAATGGTACTGATGAAACTAGAGGCAAGGTAGGAATAAAGACGACGGCATAGAGAATGGACTTGAGGACACGAGGAGGGAGGAGGAAACTGGGGTGAAGTGAGAGTAGCATCGACATATATACACTACAAAATGTAAAATAGATAGCTAGTGAGAAGCAGCAGCATAGCACAAGGAGATCAGCTCAGTGCTTTGCGACAACATACAGGGGTGGGATGAGGTGGGTAGGAGGGAGGCTCAAGAGGGAGAGGATATGGAGATATATGTATATATGTAGCTGATTCACTCTGTTATACAGCAGAAACTAACACAACATTGTCAAACAAATATACTTCAATAAAGATGTATAAAAAAAAAGAAAGAAAAGATATCTGCATTCCCATGTCCATAGCAGCATTATTTACAATAGCCAAGGCATGGAAACAGAGTGAGTGTCCTTTGATGGATGAATGGTTAAAGACCTTGTGGTATATCTATCTTTCTATCTCTCTCTCTCTCTATCTATCTATTTATCTATTTATCTATCTATCTATCTATACTATGTAATATTATTTTGCCATTCAAAATGAGGAAATCCTACTATTTCAATAGCATGGATGGATCTAGAGGGCATTATGCTAAGTGAAATAAGTCAGAAAAAGACAAATACTTTATGATCTCACTTATATATGGAATCTAAAAGAGAGAGAGAGAGAGAGAGGGAGAAACCAAACTCATAGAAAAAGAGATCAGATATGCTTACTAAAGGCGGAGTGTGGGGGAAAGGGAAATTGGAGGAAGGTAGTCAAAAGGTACAACTTTCCAGTTATAAGATAAAGAAGTACTAAGAATATAATGTACAACAATGATAATAGTTAACACTTTTCTATATGATACATAAGAAAGTTTTTAAGAGAATAAATCCTAAGAGTTCTCATCATAAGGAGATTTTTTTCTTTTCTTCTTTCTTTTCCCTTTATTCTATCTATATGAAATGATGGATGTTAGTTGAGCCTATTGTGATAATCATTTCACAATATATGTAAATCAAGCCATCATGCTGTATGCCTTAAACTTATACAGTGATGCATTTGTTATGTGTCAAAAAAAACTGGAAAAAAATTGTGCTTGGGCCACTATGGCTTAGCTGGGCTGCCAAAATCTGAGCAGAGTTGAGCAGTCAGAATGGAGAGCTGCAGAGGCTCAGAGTACTAAAACATAACTGTGCTTGCTTCAGTCAAATCTAGTTTGGAAAAGGAGTTATAGGATCAGGACCCTTGCTACCATAGCATAGTGGAGATGACCTATCAGTTTGGTTTAAGCTAACAAAGATAAGAAAGGGAGTTATTAATTTATATACTCTTTCAACAAGTGTAAGGGCTGATACATTTAGACATTATACTCAGATTGGAAAGAAAATATTGGTTCTTGATTGTTCTGTAATCACTATGACCTTGCTTTCAGGGTCTCCCTGCTCTGCAGCCCACAACGTATATTATGATGTCTCTCCAGACAACACCATCAGCTACTTTCCCAGTATTTCCATAAGGCATGAAGGAACTTCTAGATACTTTCTATACTACACAGGACCTTAGAGTAGACTCTGGGGCACTAAACTCAGTTTCTCTCTCTGCCTAACTCTACCATACATTAACTTGACTCAGATGTGGTTGCTGCCACATTTTGATATGGAGGGAACACTGAAAGGAAGTCTCCTCCTATAGTCCCAAATGGAATAGAGAACAAAAACTCCTCTGATTTCAGATTTTGTCTTAAGGTCTCCAACAAGATTCCCACCTCAAGATCTTATTCTGGGAAAAGAAAAAAGACCATAATACATATATTTCTCTAGGTGTCATTTTTCTCTTACCACAGTCACCTGAGGAAGAGGGACAGGTTTTTCAGTTACTTTTCCTCTTTGTAATGGACTTCTTTTACATCATATACCACTTGCTAGAGACACTAAGCCCCAACTGAACAATGGAAGGAGTATCTCCTCTCTAGTCTGTGGAAGACACCACATAAACTTCATATTTCATCAACCTGCCTCTCCTTATGTAAAGGAAACATTTTTAAAAATCTATAGAATACTTTTCCTCTCTTGACAATACTTGTTTTTCAAGATTATTGCCTACTACAGACTAGGGAAAAAGTCCTATTTGACATGCTTAAAGTTTAATATTGGTATCCACTTTCTTTGCCTTCCTGTTGTAATCCTAATCCCCTCCCTTACACAGACACAGACACACACACACACTCAGATTATACACAAACAATGGGTGAAATGAACATATCTAGCAAAATACTGGAATCTCACACATGAGTAAACATTAAAAGGAAAAAAAAACACATTAATAGTCTTTGAAAATAATATCCCTGCATCACAAATATTTATTAAGGATCTACTGTGTCTTAGGCCCTAGTGATATATGCAAAAATTAGGGCTAAGTTTATGAAATCTCTACCAAATCCAGGTCTGTGTAATTTAGATGATATTTCAAGTAATGGAGAATCAGTATTTGGTAGCCTCTTTTCTACAAAGGCCAGCTGAATTTTCCCAATTCACATTTCATCTAAGATCATGGAGACCCTCATACAAACAGCCTGATTCCATAAGCTTTAGTATCTATGTGAGTGGTTAAATAATCCTATCTGGATGATAATTAACTAGACCTTGCTAAAATTGGAACACATAGAGGTTCTGGTCATCAGAGAACAACTAGTCTTATTTAAAAATAGGTCTGAAAACACGAAAATACCTTCACAAGAGCAAATACTCTAGGTGAGGCAATCACAGCACCTGGGTGAACCACAGAAATAAGAAATAAGAAAGGACACATTGAGGAGTGTAAGAAAGACAGATTCACACTACCTCATTACCTCTCTCCTAAGCTAAGGCAGCTCAGTGTGGAGAAAGACACCTTCCCCATGGGAGGGGAGTAAAATGAGTACCCAACTTTACCTCAAACCCCAGAGAGAACCCATCCCAGCACCAAGCCAATTCCCACAGCTGTATGTCGCTCCCTGCAGGCTCCTGCAAACCCAGACCCCCACTCACCCTGGTACCTTTTGGCTCCAGTGACCGCAGGCAGCTCTGGCAGTCCCAAATGCCGTCCTTGGCGCCAAGCTCCCAGCAGGCTCCCATGAACCCAGACCCCAGCTGACCCCAGTGCCTGCCTATTCCAGCAGCCTCAGGCAGCTTCCATGACAGGACTCCTGGAGGACTCCCAGGAACCATGGTCCCTGCTCACTTCCTCACTTGTCAACTCTAACAGCTCCACGTAGATCCCTTGGCACCAGGATCCCCAAAGGCTCCCAGGAACCCAGGCCACCATCTCACCCTGGTGCCTACTGGCTCCAGTGGCCCCAAGTGTCACTTTTGGCATAAAATTCCTGATGGGCCCCTGTGAAGCCAGACCCAAGTTCACTCTGGCACATGCCTACTCCAGCATCTCAAGCAACTTCCATTCCAGGGCTCCAGCAGTTTACCACACATTTAGGCTTCCAGTTCACCCTAGCACTTGCCTACTCCAGTGGTCCCAGGCACCTCTCACAGTTCCAGGTGGTTTCTATAGGATGGCTCCCAACAGGCTCCTGGGAACCCTGGCCCCCATAACACCCATGCACCTGACAGCTCTGGGGGCTCCAAGCTGCTCCTGTGACCCTTGGTGGCTCCTGTAATTCCAGGCCCCTGTGGGCTCTGAGGAAGCCAGGCCCCAGCTCACCCTGGCACCCGCCAACTCTAGTGGCACCAGGTAGCATTTATGGTACCAGGCACAAAGTGGGCTCCTGTGAATACAGGTCCCCCCATCTAACCCTGGCACCTGGCAGCTCCTGTGACCCCAGGTGGGTCCCAAGGCACTGGGTAGCATCTGTGGTACCAGGCTTCCAGTAGGCTCCCAGTTCATCTGACATCTGCTGACTCTAGTGGCCTCAGGCAGCTGCTGACTCTAGTGGCCCCAGGTGGCTTCCACAGCACCAGGATTCCAGCAGATTTCCAGGAAGTCAAGTTCCCATCTCACATTGGTGCCTGCTACTCCAGCAGTCGCAGACAACATCCATGACTTCAGGCAGCTTCCTTGGCTCCATGTTATTAGAGGGCCCCTGCAAACTCAGTTCCCCACCAAGGAACTGGCCAGCTTCAGCAGTCCCAGTTGGCCAGTGGCCACAGGTGATTCTTCCTCTCCAGGCAGCTTCCTTGTATCCAGGCTCCTAGAATGCTTCCATGAACCAAGGCCCTCAATCCACTCTGGTGCCTACTGGCTCCCACAGTCTTAGGCATCTCCAGTGGTCCCAGGATCACAGCCCAGCAAGGTGCCAGCTGACTCAGCTGGAACCAGGTTCCTGACAAGCTCCCATGAATGCAGTCTCCCAGCTTTCGCCAGCACCAGCTGTCTCCTATGGCATCAGGTAGCCCTTGTGACAACAGACTTCCATCAAGCTCCAGCAGTTTCCCAGTACATTCCAGCACTGGCTGGCTCCTGCTGACCTGGGTGGCTTTTGTGGCCTCAGGCTCCCAATCAATGCCTGTGACACAGACTCCAGGGGGAATCCAGCAGGGCCCATTGCCAAGCTGACTAGCGTGTCCCAGGCTTTCACAACCCACTCCAGCACCAAGGCACTCAAGGACTCCAGCAAGGAGGAGGAAGTACTCCCAAACTCATTTTACAAGGCCAGCATTACCCTGATACCAAAGCTAGATAAGAACATGACAAGAAAAGAAAAATACTGGCCGATATCCCTGATGAATATAAATGCAAAAATAACAAGTCAGCCTTAAAGAAGAAGTAAATTCTGATATGTTACAACATGGATGAAACTTGAGTTATGCTAAGTGAAATAAACCACTCACAAAAACACAAATACTGTATGATTCAACTTATATGAGGTATTTAAAATAATAGAATTCATAAAGACAGAAAATAGAGTAGTGGTTACCAGGGGTTTGGGGGAGGGGATTATAGGAAGTTAATGTTTAGTGGGCACAGAGTTTCAGTTTGGGATGATGAAAAAGTTCCGGAAATGGATAGTGGTGATGGTTACACAACAATGTAAATATACTTAATGCCATTACATTGTACACTTAAAAAATGTTTCAATGTTAAATTTTATGTCATGTATACTTTACTACAATAAAAAAAATAAAAATAAATGGATCATAGACCTAAATGTAAGACATGACATTATAACCCTCTTAGATCAAAATATAAGAGTTAATTTGCATGAACTCTGATAGATCATGTTTTCTTAGAAATAACACCAAAAGCACAGTGATAAAAGAAAAAAATAAATTATACTTCATCAAAATGTAAAACGTTGGTGTTATAAAAGACACTATCAAAAAAGTGAAAATACAACCCACAGACAGGGATAAATCTGATACCTGGTAAGTGGCTTGTATCCAGAATTTTATTAAAAAACATAACTCATTAATAAAATGATATATAATCAAATTTTAAAATGAGCAAAGGATTTGAATAGACATTTCTTCAAAGAAGATATACAAATGTCCAATAAGCACATGAAAACAAGCTCAAAATCATTAGCTATCAGGAAAATGCAAGTCAAAACCATAAGATAATAGTTTACACCCACTAGGATGGCTAAAATTTTAAAAGACAGGGTATAACAGGTATGGCGAGTACTGAAACCTTCATACATTGCTGGTGAAAATGTAAAATTATGCAGTCTTTTTGGAAAATAATTTGATGATTCTTCAAAATGTTAAACATAGAGTTATCTACCATATAGATACCTATAAAAATAACCAATAACAATACCACACCTAGGCACATTCTAAGAGAAATTAAAACATCTGTTCATACAAAAATCTGTTCTTAGGTGTCCATAGTAGATTTATTCTTAATAGTCAAGCATGGGGGAAAAAACAATATATCCATCACCTGGTGAATAATTATATAAATGTGGTATATCCATACAATGGAATACTATTCAGCCACAAAAAGGAAAAACTATTGATATGTGTTAAAATATGGATGAGCCTTGAAAGCATTGTGATATGTGAAAGAAGTCAGACACAAAATGTCACATATTGTATGATTCTGCTTGTGTAACAGAGTAACGATTTACATGTTATCTGAGATGTTCTTTACTTCTTGGAATTCACTCTCATTCTGTAACCATCTGCACTTTGCAACACTATAGTCCCAATGAGGAGTAAAGAATAAAATCTTACTTTATAAATTCGAAAGACCATTGATCTAGGTATAAGAAAGAAAGATTTACCAAAAAGTTATGCTAAATTAGAAGCAGGATTTTTCCTGGTTCCCCACTAAAAGTAGATAAAGATACCATGAGTTTGGAGGGAAAGATTCTTGAGGAGAGGATTGGTGATGAAACAAGACAGACATGAGTATATATTTGGGGGAGGAGGGAACTGGCCATGCCCTTACCTTCTTCGGCTGAGATCTAGGGGTAATAGACCCCTTAGATAGGATATATACCTTATTTTCTAGGATAAATCCTAGGGAGATAGCAAGCTCCAGCATTATGCTTAATCAGTTGTAAATCAGATATCATTGTGTAGTATGTAGGTCTAGGCGTAAAGTGGATAAAAATAAACTCTGAGTTTCCTGTGACAATAAATATGGTAGGAGACTGTCCAGGAGTTCCCATGGCCCCCTAAATGAAGATATAAGTTACCTGTGTACCTGCAGGGTGGTCTTGTTGCTGGAACAATTGATACACCTGATACAGAAGATTTGGAGGGAACTATAGAGCTAAGCACTCAGATGTTCTTCTGATTTCTGTATGTCAGACTGGAGAGGAACATACTCAAGAACCAGATAGGATAGGTTGTTTCTCAAAAGGGCTAAGATAATGTAATTCCACTTCCACAAACCTTTTTAAAAAATCATTATATGTGTATGTAAAAGTACAAAACAATTGACTGAAAGAATATACACTAAATTTATGTTAGTGGTTGGCACTTTTGGAGAGAAAAAGACAGGAAACAAGTACAGCAAAATGTTAACAGATATATACTGGTGCCAGTTTTAAATGTCTAGTAGTCATTTTTTAAGAAGATAAGTGGAAGGACTATATAGGAAGATAACATAACATTGCTATATAGGATGAATTTAGGAAGATAACCTATAACTTTTACCAGCACAAAATAACTAGGTTTCTTTTGTTACAATTTGGAAAATCACACAGAGTAATAGTATGTGTTTAGTAAATATGATTCTTATTCCATAAAGTCAGATGTCATGTCTCTTTATTTTAAAAGAACTAAATCATATTCTACACTGACCTAGGAGTTCCTAGCCTCCCTCTGTTCAACCCTCAGCCATCCCTTCTGAGGTCTTTCCACTTTTGTCCTTCTTCCACCATGGAGCAAGTTCAGGTAGAAACACCTCTGCAGCCTTTCTAGCTTGAGAAAATTTCTTTCAGCCTCTCTGCCACCTTCCTCCTGTGCAACCTTCTCTGGAAACTCAGGCCTTGGGTAAGCAAATAGATTTGCTCTTTATTCTCTGGTTGCTCCTCTAGATCTACTTGTGCCCTTTTCCACTCTTCTCTGTGCCCTGGGAGGCTGACTTCTAAGGATTCTATCAACACAGCACCTTCGCTCTGACTTTCATTTGGGGAACTATTCAACCAGAGGCACTGGACGGAGATTGTAGGAGAGAGTAAGAGGAGAGAAAGGTTATTTATTATCCCGGCTCTCTTTCTGCCAGGGCACTGTGGCAGTATATGTGTTTTACAGAAAACCACAGCTTCTGTTGGGCATCTCTCTCCTATAGTTACATATTTTTTCTGGATTTCACTAACTACACCCTACCCTTGTCCTTCAGGTTTAGAGCTGGCTACGGTTACTCATCATTGCTAATCCTGAGATACTTAACCATCCATTGTTCCCAGATATAATACTTTTCCTTGGTTTGGACTGCCTTCCATGAAAGTAGACATGGGATGGAGTCATCTGCACTAATTGACTCTTGGAATAATAATGCTCCTATCACTATGTTAGGGTGGGTCAGATTTGGGGCCAACATGAAAAGCATTTTAAGTTCTTCAAATGCCTCTGCTACATACATCAGTGCTGAAAATCCCTTTCTATAATGAGCTAACAGTTAAATTATAGTATGCATATTTACTAGGTACCATGTTAAATGATTTTCATGTATTACCTCATTTTATCCTCACAACATCCCTAGATAGATTTGTTTTAGTTACATTTGTCAAATGAGACAATTGAACCTCAGAGAGGTTAAGTGACTTGCCCTAACCCACACAGCTACTAAGTAGCAGGGCCGGATTTATTTGAATCCAAAGCACATAAATGTGATATATGAATGTCATAATTATCTCTCTGGAAGAGATTTATTATCTAAAAGTGACTGTGAAGAAGTACAGAATGAGGCTCATGAATTACTTAGCAAATCCCAGTATTGCTCACATATTATTGCTGACTATGGAAGCTTTAAATTTACTATATGGCATCATAAAGATGCTCTGTACAAAAAGGATACTATGTCCAAGGAATTCATAGAATATGGTTCATCAGCCATTGGAAAACAAAATTGTAACAATATTTACAGTCATCAGAATAGGTCAAACAAGGCTGTCCTAACAAAGAAACCTCAAAATCTTCCTGGATTAGCATATCAGATGTTTATTTATCATTCATGCAAATCCTGATGCACGTTTAGTGTGTGTGTGTGTGTATGTGTGTGTGTGTGTGTGTGTGTGTGTGTGTGCTCGCGCATGTGCATGGTTTGGGGATGGTAGCATGGGTTGAAGATGGGAATGGAGTTTCTTTTGTCTTGTGACTTGGATATTTGGGTTCTCTACATCTTGTGACACTAACATCCCAACACGTGACCTCAAGACCACTAACACAGAAGACAGTGTGGAGTAGCATAGTGACTTTTAAATTCCTCAGCCCAGAAGAGACACACACTAACATTTCGTTAAATAGAACCAGTCTCATGGCACCCATTAGCTGGAGAGGAGTAAGGGAGAGTGGTCTTCATGTTTATTCAGTAAGGAGGTGGGGACTGAACATGGGTGTGTACTACTATTTTCCACACTTCTCCAGTGGTGTGTTGATCAACGTATTTGCAATAATTGTTATTTATCTACATTGAGGGCTTAATGATCCAGGTATAACCAGAATTACATTAGAAAAACACAGGAAAGTTGTAAAAGGAAAATCGATTCCCCTACATTATCCTTGACCTGGTAGGGACCTTCTTTTCTGGAGGCTACATATGGTGAGTGAAGTAGTTAGTAGGGATTCACAGGTTACCCATGTTTTTTTTTTTTTTTAACTAATATTTAAGTATTTATTATGTGCTGAACCCTGTGCTAAATTCTTTACATATATTATCTAATATAACTTTCAAAACAGGTACCTTTTTAAAATTAAGGTATGATTGACATACAAAGAGCTGTAGACTTTTACTGCATACAGCTTGATGTGTTTGGACATAATTATACATCCATGAAACCATCATGACAACTGATGTTACAAACTTACCCATCACCTCCAAAAGTTTCTTCCTGCTCCCTTTATTTTGTTTTGCTTTATTATGTTTCCTTTTGTGCTAAAAGCACATAATCTAAGATCTACATTTTTAGCAAATTTTCAAGTACACAATACAATATTGCTAATCACAGACCCTACGCTGTATACCAGATCTCCAGAACTTATTTTAACTTGCATAACTGAAACTTTGTACCCTTTGAACAACACCTCTCCATTTCCTCCAGCCCCTAGTCCCTGGGAACCACATTCTACTCTCTGCTTCTATGTGTTTGGCCATTTGAGATATCATATAATAATGAGATCATACAGTATTTGTCTTTGTCTGGCTTATTTCTCTTAATATATTGTCCTCCAGGCCCATGCATGTCGTCGCAAATGTCAGGATTTCCCTCTTTTTAAAGGCTGAATAATATTCCATTGTTTGTATATGCTATATTTTCTTTATCCACTCATCCATCCACGGACATCTAGGTTGTTTCTGTATCTTGGCTATTATGAATAATGCTGCAATGAAAATGGAAGTCTAGATATCTCCTTGAGATCCAGGTTTCAATTACTTTGGATATATACCAAGAGTAAGATCGCTGGATCAAATGGAAATTCTATTTTTTTTTGAGGAAACTCATATTGTTTTCCATAATGGCTGCACCAATTTACATTCCTACCAGTAGCATACAAAAAGGGTTCCATTTCCTTCACATTGTTGCCAACACTTGTCTTTTGTTTTGTTTTGTGTTTTTATATAATATCTATTCTAACAGATGTGAATTGATATCTCATTGTGGTTTTGATTTGCATTTCCCTGATGATTAGTGATATTGAGCACATTTTCATATACCTGTTGGCTGTTTGTTTGCCTTCTTTGGAGAAATGTCTATTCAGGTTTTGGCCCATTTCCTCATCAATTTTTTGTTTGTTTTTCTGTTTTGTATTTTTGCTATTTAGTTGGAGTTCCTTATATATTTTAGATATTAACCATTTCTCAGATAGATGGTTTGCAAATGTTTCTCCCATTCTCTAGGTTGCCTTTTCATTTTTGATCATGTCTTTTGCTGTGCAGAAGCTTTGTAGTTTTATGTAGTACCACTTGATTTTTGCTTTTGTTCCTTGTGCTTAGGTGTCATATCCCAAAAATCATTGCCAAGACTAATGTCAAGGAGTTTTTTCCCTGTGTTTTCTTCTAAGACTTTTATGGTTTCAGGTCTTAAATTTAAGTCTTTAATTCATTTTGAGTTAACTTTTGTGAGTGGTATAAGGTAGGGTACAATTTTCATGCTTTTACATGTGAATATCCAATTTTCCCAGCACTATTTATTGAAGAGAATGTCTTCTATCCATTTAATATTCTTGGCTCCCTTTTCAAATATTAGTTGACCATATATGTATGTGTTTACTTCTGGGCTGTTGATTCTATTCCATTGGTCTATGTTTTTGTTTTTAAGAAATCCACTGATAGTCTTATGGAGGCTCCCTTATACATGAAGTGTCACTTCTTTCTTGCTGCTTTCAAAATCCTCTCTTTGTCTTTGACTTTTGACAGTTTAATTATAATGTACCCAGTGTGGATTTCTCTTGATTCACCTTACTTGAGATCCTCTGAGCTTCATGAATCTGGATGTCCATTTCAGATCCTAGATTTGTGGAGTTTTCAGCCATTATTTATTCAAATAATTTTTCGCCCATTTCTCTCTCTTCTCCTTTTAAAATACTGTAATACATATACTAATATTTGAAGATGTCCATAAGAACTGTGGGTATTCTCCATTTCTTCTTTTTTCGTCTAATGGTTATTTTCAGATGAACTTTCTTTGAGTTTGTTGATTCTTTCTTTTGTTTGATTCTGCTGTTGAAGTTGTCTATTAAATTTTTCAGATCAGTTGTTGCATTCTTCAGCTTGAAGACTTCTATTTTATTCTTTTTTATGGTTTCTATTTCTTCACTGAACTTTTTTTTGTTCATGTTTTTTTCCTGATTTTGTTTAGTTGTCTATCTGTGTTCTCTTGTAGCTCATTGAGCTTCTTTCAGACAATTATTTTGAATTCTTTGTGAAGTAATTTATGGATCTCTATTTCTTTAGAGTCAATTACTGGAGCTTTATTGGTTTCTTTTGGTGGTTGCCTGATTCTTTGTGATCCTTGTAGCCTTGGGTTTGTGTCTGTGCATTTGGAGGAGCAGTTTTCCAGTCATTTACATTTTAAAGACTGGCTTCAGAAGGTAAAGACCTTCACCATTCAGCCTAGTCAGAGAGTGTGGTATTGTTAGCAGACAGAATCTGTGGATGATCCTGTTGGTGGTTTCCAAAGGTGGGCTTACTGCCAGCATCCTTAAGTGGGGGCATCAGGTCATAGGTGGGCAGGGCTGAAGGCATGTTTGCCAGCAGGTCTGGAACAGGGTGAATGAGTGGACAGGGTTGCCTCCAAGACCACAGGCAAGCAGGGATGAAGACAGGTCTGTAGACAGTGGGGATGCTTCTGGGTCCAGTTAGCAGGCCTGCTATCAGAGTCATAGGTAGGTTTGGCTCTTGCAAGGTCCCCAGCAGACAGAACTGCTGTGGGTTCATGTTTGAGTGGCGATGGAGTCAGATCATGGAGTTGATTCCAGTTCCACAGACAAGTATGCAGCCAGCTGGCCTGTTACCTGGGTTATAGGTAGGCATGGCTCCTGCCAGGTCCCCAGGCAGGCAGGACTGCCTCTGGGACTGCAGTCAAGTGGGGTTGGATCTGGGTCATGGGGCTTCATCTATGTCTGCAGTCAGGTCTGTAATCAGCAGGCCTATTACAGGGATATAGGTGGACATGGTTTCTGCTGGGTACCCCGGGAAGATAGGACTGCCTCTGTGACCATGGACAAGTAGGGCTGGAGCTAAGTCCACATGGGATGGGGCTGATTCTATGTCTGCAGTTGGGTCTGTGGTTGGTGAACCACCTCCCTGGGGCACAGGCCCACCTTATCAAAGCATTCTCCTTGGCCTTCGGCTCTACTGAGCTGTCACAAACTCCTACCCAGATCTTGAGGCTCCCACAATGGTTCTTTTGTCTGTGGATAATTGCCAAATGGTGTTTCTGTGGGGAAATAAATGCTCAGGACCTCCTATTTTGACACCTTGCTGACTTCATTCCTCTACTTTATCCTTTCTGTACTTTCCTAAAAGGGATTGTATAATTCATAAGTTTAATGCATGTCTTATTCTTTAGATAAGTTAGACATATTGGCAATACTTTCTGTTTTTAACACTTGTCCCAAGTCACATAGTTGAATATTTACTTAGTGGGTATAAATCTTAAAATGCAAACTCAGGTTGAAAAGATAGCTTTCTTTTTTTGTTATAACTCAACAAACTTCTGAATCCAAACTTCCATTCTACCAGACTGTCAAGAAACCAGTACAAAAAACGGAAAACAAAAAGTTAATTCAGTATTCTCCCCTCTGGCTGAAGGAGTAAGTGTATCCACTTACATGGTCTCCTCATGACTGGGCTTTTTGCTACTTCTATGCCCTACATGACACCCCTGAATCCACTAAGGATGTGAGTTGTTCAGTTTTCTGTGATGCACTACTCAGTCATTCTTCTCTTAATTTTTGTCACTAAGGTGGTGTCATTTGCAAGTACACAGACCATCTCTGCTTTTGGATCTCACAAACTTCTCTTGAATATCTGTTTTTTTTCCCACCATGGAGTATAATTTTCCTATCTGGTAGAAAGTTCTCTCTTTTCTTATTTCTTAAAGATATTCTGTATCTGACTGTACATCCCTTTCCTCTAAGGATTTAAGATTTGACAATCCCAAGGTCAGAAAGAATTTTAAGCTGTATCTGTTTTCCTACCTGCCACCTATTTCCCCTAAGACAATGAAAACCAAGTTGCTTTCGTGTATTAGGAGAAGGGAAAGAGGGAAACAGAATGAGAAAAAGTAATAAGTTAATATCTCAAAAATATTACCAAGTCACACTAATATCTGTCCTCTTTTGGGAACAGTAGAGCCTCTTCTGATTGCATCAGGGCATTTTTGGATGATTCATATGGGCCTAGGCAAAATTAGTATAGAACATATAACTTACCTAAATTACATGAAAATCTATAGTACTCCACTGATAAAATAATTTTTATAGCTGGGAGTGGAAGGAGATTTTTCACTTGTAGAGCATGGGCTGGGCTGTAAGGAAAAGAGTGAATGCATTGAAAAGGTGGGTATTCCAAACTCAGTATTTTGGATGGTTTTATGTTTTTGTTCCCCCAAAATTCATTTGTTGAAACTGAAATGACCAATATGATGGTATTGGTATGTGACGCCTTTGGGAGATTATTAGGTCGAGAGAGCAGAATCCTCATAAATGAGATTAATGAACTTATAAAAAAAGAAGCCAGAGAGACCCCTTGCCTCCTTCCTCCACGTGAGGATACAGGAAGTCTGTGACCTAAAAGAGGTCTGGTGGCATGCTGGCACCCTGATCTCAGACTTCCCAGCCTTAAAAACTGTAAGAAATAAAATCCTGTTCCTTAAAAGCTACCCAATTTGTGGTATTCAGGTAGCACCCTGAATGGAGCACCTCCATAAGACAGATGGGGTTTGACTCACTGTGGTTAAAGAGATCAGGGTCAAAAGCTTATAGAAAAAATCAAAGGAGACTTTGGGATACTGCGGGCATAAACAGAGCTGCTTGCCAACCCAGATATAAGGGTTAGCTCAGAGCTGTATGCAGGGGCTAGGTATGGAGATGCCATTTAGTCTGACATTACCATAGCAGGAGAAAATTTAGGAATATTGAGATACCCATCGTTTGCACAGAATGTTAAGCATTCTCAGCAGTGGCAACAGTGAGTTTCAAAAACAAGTGGCAACTAGAGAAGACGAGGAATCAGTGTGGAGAGAAATGCCATATGGTGTCTGTAACTAAGATGTTGGTTTGGGGGGCACATGTAAGGTGATCTGTGAAGATTCAGAAATAAACTGATACAAGGAAATAAGGGAGTTGGTACTGTTATCACATGGATGGGAACCCAAACCACTGTAGTTTGAGAATTAAAAGTTAATTTAGGAGATTGACACCAGCAAGGTGGCAGACTAGGAAGCTTCAGTCCCTATTTCCCCATGAAAATACCAAATAAACAACAACATATAGACAAAAGTAGCTATGTGGTATCTCTAGAAATAGTTTAATAAGCTGCAGCAACCAAAACCTAAACAAGAAAAAGACACACTCAAAACAGAAGAAAATTTCATGAAGTATTTGATTTCCTTTGCCCCAACCATCTCCAGAGCTACACAGCATGGCACAGTCCCAATTCCTGGTTCTTCACTCAGGACATAGAGTATAACTTGCTATATTCTGGCTTGTCTGGGAGCTGTGCAAGGGAATGGTTTCTGTCTTGCCTTACTCAGGGCACTGACAGGAATGGTGGCATAGTTTGGGTATCAGGTTGAAGGTGAATAAAAGCAATTGATGGGGGCCTCAGTGCAAGAGAGCTTCAAGGGAATTTCAGATGTGTGAGTGCCTGGGAGGATGAAATTAACAGACAGATGAAAACAATAGAACATCTATGGCTCTGAGAAGAAGGAGGGGTGAGACTCCTCAGTAAATTAAGACATTTAAAAATAGGCATGTATTTGGGAGCATTATAAAAGAAGAAAAAAAAGCACACATATACTTACGGGAGATGCATCTTCAGAAAAGGCCTGAGAAGACCTTCAGCCTTCATGATAGGTGGATTAGAGGAGGTGTTCCCCTGCACAGAGCCAGTCTGTGAAGACTGGGAGAGGTGAATATTTTTTCAAACCCTCGGTTTTCAACAAAATATGGATACTTGTTTCACCACTTCTATTCAACCCAGTACTACCAGTCCTAGTTGGAGTAATTTTATAAGAAATAAAAAGCATCCAGATTGGAAAGGAATAAATAAAATCATTTCTGTTCACATACAATATGATCTTATATGTAGACAACTTAAAGATTACCCAAAAAACTGTTAGAATTAATAAACATTCAGCAAAGTTGAAGGATACAAAATCAACACACACAAATCAGTTGCATATCTACACACTAATAATTTACAATCCAAAAAAATTAAGAATATTTTTAAGCCTACACCAACTGCTTTCATTGGCCTCCAATCTGACACTCAAACTATGTCACCATGGGCTTCCCTGGTGGCGTACTGGTTGAGAGTCTGCCTGCCGATGCAGGGGGCACGGGTTCGTGCCCCAGTCTGGGAAGATCCCACATGCCACGGAGCGGCTGGGCCCATGAGCCATGGCCACTGAGCCTGCGTGTTTGGAGCCTGTGCTCCACAACGGGAGAGGCCACAACAGTGAGAGGTCCGCCCGCATACCGCAAAAAAAACTATGTCACCATTACTGTCAATGCCCTGAGTTAGGCAAGAAGGAAACCATTCCCTTGGGGAAGAAGTAAAACTGTCACTCTTTACACATGGCATGGTACTATATATACAAAACCCTGAAGTCCCCACCAAAAAACTATTAGAACTAATAAATGAATTCAGTACAGTTGCAGGAAACAAGATTAATATACAGAAATCTATTGCATTTTTATACACTAATAATGAACTATAAGTACGAGAAAACAATCCTGTCTAAAATTGCATCAAAAGGAATAAAATACCTAGGAATAAACTTAACAAAGGAAGTGGAAGAACTATACTGTGAAAACTATTAAACATTGTTGAAGGAATTTGAAAAATGGTACAAAGAAATGCAAAGATATTCCATGTATTAGATTAGAAGAATTAATATTGTTAAAAGGTCCATATTATCCAAATCAATATACAGAATTAATGCAATCCCTACCAAATTCCCATGACATTTTTTCCAGAATTAGAGCAAATAATCCTAAAATTTAAATGTGTCAACTGAAAAGAATGTACAGCCGAAAGTTGAGAATTATGTTTTATTCAAGGATATTACTGAGGACTATAGCCTGGGAAGACAGCCTCTCAGATAGCTCTGAGGTACTGTTCCAAAGAAGTAAGGGAGGAGCGAGGATATATAGAAGTTTTTTCTGAAAACAAACAAACAAAACAACAACAAAAAACACATGTAGTCGAATATCAAAAGATTACTGGTAATCATAAAAAAACCAGACATCTCAAGTTAACGATGTTAGTGCCTTTCTCAGGGAAGATGCAAGAGTTTGGGCTCTCTGAGGTGGGAGAGCCAACTTCAGGACACTGGTCAACAAGAGACCTCCCAGCTCCACATAATATCAAATGGCAAAAAACTCCCAGAGATCTCCATCTCAGCACCAGCACCCAGCTTCACTCAACGACCAGCAAGCTACAGTGCTGGACACCCTATGCCAAACAACTAGCAAAACAGGAACACAACCCCACCCATTAGCAGAGAGGCTGCCTAAAATCATGATAAGTCCACAGACACCCTAAAACACACCACCAGACATGGACCTGCCCACTAGAAAGACAAGATCCAGCTTCATCCACCAGAACACAGGCACTATTCCCCTCCACCAGGAAGCCTACACAACCCACTGAACCAACCTTAGCCAATGGGGACAGACATTAAAAATACGAACCTGCAGCCTGCAAAAAGGAGACCGCAAACACAGTAAGATAAGCAAAATGAGAAGACAGAAAAACACACAGCAGATGAAAGAGCAAGATAAAAACGCACCAGACCTAACAAATGAAGAGGAAATAGGCAGTCTACCTGAAAAAGAATTCAGCATAAGGATAGTAAAGATGATCCAAAATCCTGGAAATAGAATAGAGAAAATGCAAGAAACATATAACAAGGACTTAAAAGAACTAAAGATGAAACAAACAATGATGAACAGCACAATAAATGAAATGAAAAATACTCTAGATGGGATCAGTAACAGAATAACTGAGGCAGAAGAATGGATAAGTGACCTGGAAGATAAAATAGTGGAAATAACTACTGCAGAGCAGAATAAAGGAAAAAAGAATGAAAAGAACTGAGGACAGTCTCAGAGACCTCTGGGACAACATAAAACACACCAACATTCGAATTATAGGGGTTCCAGAAGAAGAAGAGGAAAAGAAAGGGACTGAGAAAATATTTGAAGAGATTATAGTTGAAAACGTCCCTAATATGGCAAAAGAAATAGTTAATCAAGTCCAGGAAGCACAGAGAGTCCCATATAGGATAAATCCAAGGAGAAATGTGACAAGACACATATTAATGAAACTGTCAAAAATTAAATACAAAGAAAGCATATTAAAAGCAGCAAGGGAAAAACAGCAAATAACACACAAGAGAATCCCCATAAAGTTAGCAGCTGATCTCTCAGCAGAAACTCTGCAAGCCAGAAGGGAGTGGAAGGACATACTGAAAGTGACGAAGGAGAAAAACCTGCAAGCAAGATTACTCTACCCAGCAAGGATCTCATTCAGATTTGATTGAGAAACTAAAACCTTTACAGACAAGCAAAAGCTGAGAGAGTTCAGCACCACCAAATCAGCTTTACAACAAATGCTAAAGGAATTTCTCTAATCAAGACACAAAAGAGAAGGAAAAGACCTACAATAATGAAACCAAAACAATTTAGAAAATGGGAATGGGAACATAAATATCAATAACTACCTTAAATGTAAATGGAATAAATGCTCCCAAAAAAAGACACAGATTGGCTGAATGGATACAAACACAAGACCCATATATATGCTGTCTACGAGAGACCCACTTCAGACCTAGAGACACATACAGACTGAAAGTAAGGGGATGGAAAAAAATATTCCATGCAAATGGAAACCAAAAGAAAGCTGGAGTAGTAATTCTCATATCAGACAAAATGGACTTTAAAATAAAGACTATTAGAAGAGACAAAGAAGGACACTACATAATGATCGAGGGGTCAATCCAAGAAGAAGATATAACAATTGTAAATATTTATGTACCCAACATAGGAGCACCTCAATACATAAGGCAAACACTAACAGCCATAAGAGGGGAAATCGACAGTAACACCCTCATAGTCGGGGACTTTAACACCCCACTTTCACCAATGGACAGATCATCCAAAATGAAAATAAATAAGGAAAAACAAGCTCTAAATGATACATTAAACAAGATGGACTTAATTGATATTTATAGGACACTCCATCCAAGAACAACAGAATACACATTTTTTTCAAGTGCTCATGGAACATTCTCCAGGATACATCATATCTTGGGTCACAAATCAAGCCCTGGTAAATTTAAGAAAATTGATATTGTATCAATTATCCTGTCCGACCACAACACCATGAGACTAGATATCAATTACAGGAAAAGATCTGTAAAAAATACAAACACATGGAGGTTAAACAATACACTACATAATAACGAAGTGATCACTGAAGAAATCAAAGAGGAAATAAAAAAGTACTTAGAAACAAATGATAATGGAGACACGATGACCCAAAACCTATGAGATGCAGCAAAAGCAGTTCTAAGTGTGAACTTTATAGCAATACAAGCCCACCTTAAGAAATGGGAAACATCTCGAATAAACAACCTAACCTTTCACCTAAAGCAATTAGAGAAAGAAAAACAAAAAAACCCAAAGTTAGCAGAAGGAAAGAAATTATAATAATCAGATCAGAAATAAATGAAAAAGAAATGAAGGAAACAATAACAAAGATTAATAAAACTAAAAGTTTCTTCTTTGAGAAGATAAACAAAATAGATAAACCATTAGCCAGATTCATCAAGAAAAAAAAGGGAGAAGACTCAAATGAATAGAATTAGAAATGAAAAAGGAGAAGTAACAACTGACACTGCAGAAATACAAACGATGATGAGAGATTACTACAAGCAACTCTATGCCAATAAAATGGACAACCTGGAAGAAATGGACAAATTCTTAGAAATGCACCACCTGCCAAGACTAAATCAGGAAGAAACAGAAAATATGAACAGACCAATCACAAGCACTGAAATTGAAACTGTGATTAAAAATCTTCCAACAAACAAAAGCCCAGGACCAGATGGCTTCACAGGTGAATTCTATCAAACATTTAGAGAAAAGCTAACACCTATCCTTCTCAAACTCTTCCAAAATTCAGCAGAGGGAGGAACACTCCCAAATTCATTCTACGAGGCCACCATCACCGTGATACCAAAACCAGACAAGGATGTCACAAAGAAAGAAAACTACAAACCAATATCACTGATGAACATAGATGCAAAAATCCTCAACAAAATACTAGCAAACAGAATCCAACAACCCATTGAAAAGATCATACAACATGATCTAGTGGGGTTTATTCCAGGAATGCAAGGATTCTTCAGTATGCGCAAATCAATCAATGTGATAAACCATATTAACAAATTGAAGGAGAAAAACCATATGGTCATCTCAATAGATGCAGAGAAAGCTTATGAAAAAATTCAACACCCATTTATGTCAAAATCCCTGAAGAAAGTAGGCATAGAGGGAATTTTCCTCAACATAATAAAGGCCATATATGACAAGCCCACAGCCAATATCGTCCTCAATGGTGATAAACTGAAAGCATTTCCACTAAGATCAGGAACAAGACAAGTTTGTCCACTCTCACCACTCTTATTCAACATAGTTTTGGAAGTTTTAGCCACAGCAATCAGAGAAGAAAAGGAAATAAAAGGAATCAAAATCAGAAAATAAGAAGTAAAGCTGTCACTGTTTGCAGATGACATGATACTATACATAGAGAATCCTAAAGATGCTACCAGAAAACTACTAGAGCTAATCAATGAATTTGGTAAAGTTAAAAGATACAAAAATAATGCACAGAAACCTCTTGCATTCCTATACACTAATGATGAAAAATCTGAAAGTGAAATCAAGAAAACACTCCCATTTACCATTGCAACAAAAAGAATAAAATACCTAGGAATAAACCTACCTAAGGAGACAAAAGTCCTGTATGCAGAAAATTATAAGACACTGATGAAAGAAATTAAAGATGATACAAAAGCTGGAGAGATATACCATGTTCTTGGATTGGAAGAATCAACACTGTGAAAATGACTCTACTACCCAAAGCAATCTACGGATTCAATGCAATCCCTATCAAACTACTACTGGCATTTTTCACAGAACTAGAACGAAAAATTTCACAATTTGTATGGAAACACAAACGACCCTGAATAGCCAAAGCAATCTTGAGAACGAAAAAAGGAGCTGGAGGAATCAGGCTCCCTGACTTCAGACTATACTACAAAGCTACAGTAATCAAGACAGTATGGTACTGGCACAAAAATGCAATGGAACAGGATAGAAATCCCAGAGATAAACCCACGCACATATGGTCACCTTATCTTTGATACAGGAGGCAAGAATGTACAGTGGAGAAAGGACAGCTTCTTCAACAATTGGTGCTGGAAAAACTGGACAGGTACATGTAAAAGTATGAGATTAGATCAGTCCCTAACACCATACACAAAAATAAGCTCAAAATGGATTAAAGACCTAAATGTAAGGCCAGAAACTATCAAACTCTTAGAGGAAAACAAAGGCAGAACACTCTATGACATAAATCACAGCAAGATCCTTTTCGACCCACCTCCTAGAGAAATGGAAATAAAAACAAAAATTAACAAATGGGACCTAATGAAACTTCAAAGCTTTTGCACAGCAAAGGAAACCATAAACAAGACAAAAAGACAACCCTCAGAATGGGAGAAAATATTTGCAAATGAAGCAACTGACAAAGGGTTAATTTCCAAAATTTACAAGTGGCTCATGCAGCTCAATAACAAAAAAACAAACAACCCAATCCAAAAATGGGCAGAAGACCTAAATAGACATTTCTCCAAAGAAGATATACAGACTGCCAACAAACACATGAAAGAATTCTCAACATCATTAATTATTAGAGAAATGCAAATCAAAACTACAATGAGATATCATCTCACACCAGTCAGAATGGCCATCATCAAAAAATCTAGAAACAATAAATCCTGGAGAGGGTGTGGAGAAAAGGGAACATTCTTGCACTGCTGGTGGGAATGTGAATTGGTTCAGCCACTATGGAGAACAGTATGTAGGTTCTTTAAAAAACTACAAATAGAGCTACCATATGATGCAGCAATCCCACTACTGGGCATATACCCTGAGAAAACCAGAATTCAAAAAGAGTCATGTACCAAAATATTCATTGCAGCTCTATTTACGATAGCCTGGAGCTGGAGACAACCTAAATGCCCATCATCAGATGAATGGATAAAGAAGATGTGGCACATATATACAATGGAATATTACTCAGCCATAAAAAGAAATGCAATTGAGCTATTTGTAATGAGGTGGATAGGCCTAGAGTCTGTCATACAGAGTGAAGTAAGTCAGAAAGTGAAAGACAAATACCGTATGCTAACACATATATATGGAATTTAAGAAAATAAAATGTCATGAATAACCTAAGCGTAAGACAGTAATAAAGACACAGACCTACTGGAGAACAGACTTGAGGATATGGGGAGGGGGAAGGGTGAGCTGTGACAAAGTGAGAGAGAGGCATGGACATATATACGCTACCAAACGTGAAACCGATAGCTAGTGGGAAACAGCCGCATAGCACAGGGAGATTAGCTCGGTGCTTTGTGACCGCCTGGAGGTGTGTGATATGGAGGGTGGGAGGGAGGGAGACGCAAGAGGGAAGAGATATTGGAACATATGTATATGTATAACTGATTCACTTTGTTATAAAGCAGAAACTAACACACCATTGTAAAGCAATTATACCCCAATGAAGATGTTAAAAAAAAAGAAAACAAAAACAAAGCAGGATGCCAAATTTGAATTTCAAATAGAAAATGAATACCTTTTTTTAGTATGAGCGTGTCACATGCAATATTGGGCATATAATTATACTAAGAAAAAAAATTGGGGCTCATTGAAATTATTTCTTTGATATGCATCTTAACTATCTAGGGCCAGTAAGTATCCTGTTTTTATCCACCCTGAATTCCCCTTAGGGAGCACCACTGGGAGCTGCTGTAATGGCTGATGGCTTGATGGCTGAAACATTCCGTGTTTACTGAAATGACAGGCAACTTTTTTTTGTCCACATATGGAGCCATGAAAGACCCTGAATTGCCAAACAATCTTGAGAAAAAAGAAGAAAGTTGGTGTGGTGCTGGGAAAACTGGACAGCTACATGCAAAAGAATGAACTTAGAACATTCTCTAATACCGTGTACAAAAGTAAACTCAAAATAGAATAAAGACCTAAATGTAAGACCTGGGGGCTTGAATCTGAGTTGCAAAAAAAAAGAGAGAGAGACTTTATTAAATTTGAATTTCAGATAAACAATGAATACATTTTTAATATAATTATATCTCAAGCACTACATGGAACATACTTATACTAAAACATTATTCATTGTTTATCTGAAATACAAATTTAACTGGTATCCCATATCTCTATTTACTAAAACTTCTAACTCTAGCTAGAGTGTAAATATCCCCAGTGGCATTTATACAGTAGCATACGGCTTACAGATCGTGGACAATAAGCTATGCTCATAGTTTTTGACTATGTCAGTGTAAACAACTTAAAGGCTTTGTCAGGCATTTTGTTTGTAGACTTATGGCCAGCTCTATGTGATCTAATATCTTGTGCCTCTTCCACACTGTTCAGTAAAGTTCTGTGAAGTACATTCCAGCTTGGCAGGTGGTTTCATGAAACATATAGAGGCAATGCTTAAAACAACACATTTAAGTGGAGCTAAATCCTATCCTTGCAGGCCAGCATGGTGGTGGTGGCATTTATCACATAAGTGAGAGAATGAGAAGAGAAATGCTAAACTTGCAAAATGTGTGACAGACTGGAGATTGTTTGGTCAAGTATCTTCTCTAAACCTGGAGATTCTCCTTCCAGATGTAATCTGGAGACAACTTTTGTATTGCTAGATTGAAGGAGGCCTGTGTTTTCTCACAAGGCTGTCAGGATTGTCTGGCTGGCCACAGTGCCTCATGCTGAGGAGGCAGCTAGGGACAGTCAAAGCAGGCAAACTACAGAACATCATGGAGGGATTCCAGCAAGTTATTCAGCTACTTAACTTGAGGAAATTTCTATTCCAAGGTCTATAGTAACAAGAAGCAAAGGCATGGAGATTAAGGCCCGTTGACGAGTCACATCTCAGGTTTCAGGAGAGAAGGAAAAAAACAGGATTGAATCAGAATTGATTTTCTGTGATCAGCTACCAGGGAAGGGGGCCATGAAAGGAAAATCACATAGCGTTAATGACCCCAGAATCTATAATCCCCAGAGACCTAGGCTTCTGTGCTCTCCTGACTAGGAGAATTAACAACTGGTATTCAACAATTTCTCTTTTTAAAAGACAAACAGAAATCAATGTTGAAGATATACACTAGATGTCTCCACTTCTATATATTTATTTAGAGAAGTAAAGACTTTCAAGCTTTGAAAAATTTCCATTCTTATATTGTTGTCATTTCTGGGTCAGATGAGACACTTTTGTGTGAGTCTCATTAATTTTTTTTTGGTCATTATTCCCAGTGATGGATGAAATATAACATTTCATGTTACACAGTTGTGTAGTTATAGGGGTCAAAAAGAACTCTCAGGACAAGAAGCTATTCTTCTTAATCAGGAGATTTTGAGAGATGCCTCAGTGATGAAATGAAACAAATTTAAAAAAAGAAACCATTGATTTAGCACATAATTAGGAGTTAAGAATTTAAATATCAAGGTTAACAGTATAAGTCTGTCATTTGTGCATATAGCAACCTCTGGAGTATTGGGTAAAAATTTCACTTAAATGAGCCTCTTTCAAACTTGTATGAATGAGACAGTCGGAGGTTATTCAGTACTAGAAAAGTAGCACTCCTTTGGTCATACCAGCTTTTCCTCACTGGTTTTTCATTTGTTTCAATGGAACTCAGCTGTGCTCATTCATATACATTCATGGCATAGTTAAGTAGGTGCAAAAGAGACTGTATATGGTCCACAAAATCCAAAATATTTACTGTTTTGCCTTTACAGAAAAAGTTTATTGACATCTGGACTATGTATTAAGAGAGATTTTCTAGATTCCTCTACCCTCCTTTAACATATGACAGGATATTCCCAGATGAATCCACACTTAAGAGTTCTGTCATCCAAATCGGAAAATAAGAAGTAAAGCTGTCACTGTTTGCAGATGACATGATACTATACATAGAGAATCCTAAAGATGCTACCAGAAAACTAGTAGAGCTAATCAATGAATTTGGTAAAGTTAAAAGATACAAAAATAATGCACAGAAACCTCTTGCATTCCTATACACTAATGATGAAAAATCTGAAAGTGAAATCAAGAAAACACTCCCATTTACCACTGCAACAAAAAGAATAAAACATCTAGGAATAAAACTACCTAAGGAGACAAAAGACCTGTATGCAGAAAATTATAAGACACTGATGAAAGAAATTAAAGATGATACAAATAGATGGAGAGATATACAATGTTCTTGGATTGGAAGAATCAACATTGTGAAAATTACTCTACTACCCAAAGCAATCTATAGATTCAATGCAATCCCTATCAAACTACCACTGGCATTTTTCACAGAACTAGAACGAAAAATTTCACAATTTGTATGGAAACACAAACGACCCCGAATAGCCAAAGCAATCTTGAGAACGAAAAAAGGAGCTGGAGGAATCAGGCTCCCTGACTTCAGACTATACTACAAAGCTACAGTAATCAAGACAGTATGGTACTGGCACAAAAACAGAAAGATAGATCAGTGGAGCAGGATAGAAAGCCCAGAGATAAACCCATGCACATATGGTCACCTTATCTTTGATAAAAGTGACAGGAATGTACAGTGGAGAAAGGACAGCCTCTTCAATAAGTGGTGCTGGGAAAACTGGACAGATACATGTAAAAGTATGAGATTAGATCACTCCCTAACACCATACACAAAAATAAGCTCAAAATGGATTAAAGACCTAAATGTAAGGCCAGAAACTATCAAACTCTTAGAGGAAAACAAAGGCAGAACACTCTATGACATAAATCACAGCAAGATCCTTTTCGACCCACCTCCTAGAGAAATGGAAATAAAAACAAAAATAAACAAATGGGACCTAATGAAACTTCAAAGCTTTTGCACAGCAAAGGAAACCATAAACAAGACAAAAAGACAAGCCTCAGAATGGGAGAAAATATTTGCAAATGAAGCAACTGACAAAGGATTAATCTCCAGAATTTGCAAGCAGCTCATGCAGCTCAATAACAAAAAAACAAACAACCCAATCCAAAAATGGGCAGAAGACCTAAATAGACATTTCTCCAAAGAAAATATACAGACTGCCAACAAATACATGAAAGAATGCTCAACATCATTAATCATTAGAGAAATACAAATCAAAACTACAATGAGATATCATCTCACACCAGTCAGAATGGCCATCATCAAAAATCTAGAAACAATAAATGCTGGAGAGGGTGTGGAGAAAAGGGAACACTCTTGCACTGCTGGTGGGAATGTGAATTGGTTCAGCCACTATGGAGAACAGTATGTAGGTTCCTTAAAAAACTACAAATAGAACTACCATATGACCCAGCAATCCCACTACTGGGCATATACCCTGAGAAAACCAAAATCCAAAAAGATTCATGTACCAAACTGTTCATTGCAGCTCTATTTACAATAGCCCGGAGATGGAAACAACCTAAGTGCCCATCATTGGATGAATGGATAAAGAAGATGTGGCACATATACACAATGGAATATTAGCCATATAAAGAAACGAAACTGAGCTATTTGTAATGAGGTGGATAGACCTAGAGTCTGTCATACAGAGTGAAGTAAGTCAGAAAGAAAAAGACAAGTACCGTATGCTTACACATGTATATGGAATTTAAGCAGAAAGAGAAACGTCATGAAGAACCCAGGGTAAGACAGGAATAAAGACACAGACCTACTGGAGAACGGATTTGAAGATATGGGGAGGGGGAATGGTGAGCTGTGACAGGGCAAGAGAGAGTCATGGACATATACACACTAACAAACGTAAGGTAGATAGCTATTGGGAAGCAGCCGCATGGCACAAGGATATCAGCTTGGTGCTTTGTGACCGCCTGGAGGGGTGGGATAGGGAGGGTGGGAGGGAGGGAGATGCAAGAGGGAAGAGATATGGGAACATATGTGTATGTATAACTGATTCACTTTGTTATAAAGCAGAAACTAACACACCATTGTAAAGTAATTATACCCCAATAAAGATGTTAAAAAAAAAAAAAAAAGTAAATGGATGGGGCTTCCCTGGTGGCGCAGTGGTTGAGAGTCTGCCTGCTGATGCAGGGGACATGGGTTCGTGCCCTGGTCCGGGAAGGTCCCACATGCCACAGAGCGGCTGGGCCCATGAGCCATGGCCACTGAGCCTGCACGTCCGGAGCCTGTTGCTGTGCAACGGGAGAGGCCACAACAGTGAGAGGCCCGCATACTGCAGAGAAAAAAAAAAAAGTAAATGGATGAAGAGAAATAGACTATGCTAAAACTAATCAAAAGAAAACAAGAGTAGCTATACTAATTTCAGATACAGCATTCTTCAAAGCAAGGAAATTTATCAGGAATAAATAAGGGCATTACATAATGATAATGATTACAAATAATAAAGGGGTCAATTCTTCAAGACATAAAAATCCTTAATGTGTGTACAGATAATGGTGATGACTTTTTATATACCACAACTAAGGCACAATCCATGGAAGAAATAATTGATAAGCTGGAATTTATTAAAATTTAAAACTTCTGCTCTATGAGAAACAATGTCAAGAGTGTTATCCAAAATATGAAAAGAACGCTTAAAACTCAACAATAAAAAAACAATACTCCACTTTTAAAAATAAGCCAAAGACCTTAACAGACACCTCACCCAAGAAGAAGATACACAAGGCAAATAAGCATATGAAAAGATGTTACACATCATATGTCATCTAGGAAATGCAAGTGAAAACAATCATGAGATACAATTACACACCTATTAGAACGGCCAAAATCTGGAACCCTGATGACACCAAACACTGGTGACAACTTGGAGCAACAGGAACTTTCATTCATTGTTGGTGGGAATGCAAAATGGTACAGCCACTTTGGAAGACAGCTTGGTGTTTCTTATAAAACTAAACATACTCTTACCAAATGATCCAGCAGTCTCATTCCTCGGTATTCACCCAAAAGAGTTGAAAACTTATGTCCACAGAAACATGCACCATGCACTAGTATGTTTATAGCAGATTTACTCATAATTGCCAAAACTTAGAGGCAAACAACACGTCCTTCAATAGGTGAAGGGATAAATAACGTTATTCAGCACTAAAAAGAAATGTGTTATTGTGTCATGAAAAGATATGGAGAAACTTTAAGTGCATATTACTAAGTGAACAAGGCCAATCTGTTAGGGCTCATAGTGTATGATTCCAACTACATGGCATTCTGGAAAAGGCAAAACTACAGGGATAGTAAAATGATAAGTGGTTGCCGGGAGTCGGTGATGGAGGGAGGGATGAATAGGAAGAGCACAAGGAGGTTTTAGGGCAGTGCAAGTACTTTGTATGATACTATAATGCTGGATACATGTCATTATACATTTGTATAAACCCACTGAATGTACAACACCGAGAGTAAAGCCCAAGGTAAACTATGAACTTTGAGTGACTATGATGTCAGTGTAAGTTCATCTATTGTAACAAATGTACCACTCTGGTGGATGATATTGATAATGGGGAGGCTATGCATTTGTGGGGGTAAGGGCGTATAGGGAAATTTCATAACTTTCTCTCAATGTTGCTGTGAATCTAAAACTACCCTACAAATGAAGTCTTAAATAATACTATGTCTTTTTAGGAAAATGTAACCTTAAAGCTTAATGCTTAATGATAGAAGGAGGACATGATTTAGGAAAATAGAAAAAACAATAAAACAAAAAAATCAACCCATCCTTTTCCTAATCACCTGGAACACTATAAAGGAAAAGGAAGAAAAAGAGTAAATTTATGAGTTTGTGCAATTCCACTCCTGGGTACACATCTGAAAAAAAAAAACTAATTCGAAAAGATACATACACTCCAATTTTCATAGCAGCATTATTTACAGTAGCCAATATATGGAAGCAACTTAAGGGTCCATCCACAGATGAATGGGTAAAGAAGATGTGTGTGTGTGTGTGTGTGTGTATATATATATATATATATATATATATATATATATATATATATATATATACACACACACTGGTATACTACTCAGCTATAAAAAAATAATGAAATTTTGCCATTGGCAGCAACGTGGATGGACTTGACATTATGCTAAGTGAAATAAATCAGACAAAGACAGAAACTGTATGATATGACTTATATGTGAAATATTAAAAATACAACAAACTAGTAAATGTAACAAAAACAGACTCACAAATATAGAGAACAAACTAGTGGTAACAAGTGGGGAGAGGGATGGGAGGAGGGACAATATAAGGGTAGGGGATTAAGAGGTACAGACTATTAGGTATAAAATAAGCTACAAGGATATGTTGTACAACACAGGGCATATAGCAAATATTTTATAGTAACTATAAATGGAATATAACTTTTAAAACTTGTGAATCACTATATTGTATACCTATAATTTATATAATATTATACATCAACTAAATAAAGCTTTAAATTCAATAAATTTAAATTTTAACTAAATAAATAAAATTTAAAAAATTAAGCTGCAAATATTTTCTGCTGCTGTTTACAAAACGTACTTTTACAGATCTATATTTCTAAGGGGAAAGGATAACTGATAACATAGTTAAATAGTAAATGCACATTCACTGAAGTCATTTAAGCTGTGAATAAAGTTTTTTTTTTAAATATCCACTTGTTTTACCTTTTAAAACTCAGTATTTAGGGTTGTGATTTGAGTTATTTCCAGTTGACCAGTGTCACAACTGTCCAATGAATAAAGAACCTGGGCTAGTTAAGTGACTGTGAAGGGGTGCATTTCTTATGTACAACCTGTGGTTTCATTGTTGCTTGTTCAGGAGTAGCAAGAAAACAACAGACCAGGCTTGAGATGTATTAGAGGACATCAAATGTACTCACTTTAAGCAATTAGAAAACAAAGTATTATGTAGGTCAGGGCAAATCACAATGTTTTTAGGGGCCAGGTAGTTAACATAAATGTGTGAATGAGACCATATATAAATAAAATTATATCATGAAGACTTTGGGATTTAGAATATAAACTCCTCTTAAGGTATTCAAATTCAATTTAAAATAAAATGTTTGCAAGCCAAACAAAATAATTTTGCAGCCAGATTTGACCTTCATTGGATGTTTGCTGTTAAAGTTTGAATGGAAATATAAAAAGCTCTTCTGGCTACTCAGGGCTTCAAAATATACCGATTTCTTAGAGTCATCACAACCCATGATTTGGCCCTTAGCTTTGCAGACCTAGGGTCTTGATTCTTTCTGATTACCATGTTGATCAATTTATATGACTGAATCAAATACATCATTCACATAATATTGGGTTGGCCAAAAAGTTTGTTCGGGTTTTTGTAACATCTTATGGGATAACCCGAACGAACTTTTTGGCCAACCCAATGTAATAAATCAGGATGCCATTGTACTGGTGTCAACAACAGAATACATATTTGCAGTGGCCAAAATTATGCAAGACATCAACTCCTTAACCAATGTATTTGGGAAGTTAAATTAATCATAATAGCAAAAGAATTGTTGCTAGTGAGGGGTATGTCACCCAAGCTGTGGACCAGCCTGATTAATAATTATTGCCTATAAATAAGGATAGCTTTTAATAGCTGAGCTACTTTTGCCTACCAGCTACAGCATCTCCTCCATGGGCTTTACATTTATGACTAATGCCTAATTCTCATTATTTAGCTCCCTTTTTTATTAGCTTCATACATTTCATTGAGTTTTTGCTATCTTTCCTATCAGTAGAACATCAACTACAAATGAAGAATTTAATTATATGTTTATTTATTATGTATAGTATATATGTGTACATAAGTATTCACTTTGTATATAATTGTGTATGCATATATATGCGTTTAGTTTAAATACATTTTATTATTAGCTATATTAAAGTCTTGAAGATAACCTTCTAATCACTTCTATTAGACTTATACTATCTCAACTCTCCTCAGTAATACATTAGATTTCAATTAGAGATAACAATTGATAACAATTATAGATAAAAAACTCCACAGTATGCATCAGACTGGCTCGAGAGAAAAATGCTTACAGAGAATAAAAAACATGCTCCTACCTGAGAATAAAAGGGAGAGGGCTCAGGATATTAAAGAGGGTCTAGAGAGGAAACATGATGGTTGTCAAACTGCAGCTGATGATTCTTAAGAACTTCATGGTGCATCTGTGGTGCTTTCAGACTACAATTCTATACTCCTGAGCCAATAAAATCTGACAAAATCAGCAAGAGATGGCCCATTAGGGGAATTCATTAGATTTCCTTCTCCCACCCACATCACTCTTCCCACTATTTTCATCTAAATTATCTAACTCTGACCTCTGGTTCCGGCTTTAGCACAGATACCAGGTTTCAGGCTCCTAACTCCCAATTTGGGTGGTAGCAACCACCTTTTCCCATGCAAACAACTGTTACATAATATGCCTTCTTTCACTAGGACTTAATATGCCTGGATTGAAGCTTGAGGCCTCCCTGATTCCAACCAGCACATCATAGCACTATTTCTCCACCAAGTCCATTGTTCAAGACACAACAGTATTGACCCGTGTGAACTAAATACATAAAAGATGAGGAAATGTAAATGGGCATATGTCTTTTTTTCCCCTCAGGTATGAGCTTTGTTTTAGATTGATATTTTTCAAAGAGGGTTCAAGGATCACCTGCATCAGAATCACTTGGACTGTTTACTTAAAATCCATATTTCTGGGCCATACTCCAGACCTATTATATCAAAATATGTAAGCAGTGGGGTCCAGAAATCTGTATTTCACACCAGGAATCCAGGTGATGCTGATGCATACAAAAGTTTAGAAAAGATTATTTGGTGACATCTTCTGTAATTTCAAATTTTCTCAGTAGATGGTGTTATCTAACCATTTTTCTCTGTATTTGCATCATCATATTAACAGTTTGTTATCTGTATCAAGAGGTGGCAAATTCTGTCTCTCCATCTTCTGTTTGATAAATTTACATTTTCTTAGTCACACACATACTATTCTTTCAAGAGACACAACACACAAAATGTAAAATGGAGATGTTGTCCAAAGTTAGGAGAATGGGTAACTAGATTAGGGATTGGCAGATGTTTTCTATAATGGGCAAGATAGCAAATAGCTTAGGTTTAACTGGCCATTCTATTTCTGTAGCAACTACAAACTCTGTAGCATGAAAATAGCCATAGACAATATGTAAATGAATGTGTGTGGCTTTGTTCCAATAATACTTTATTTATGGACACTGAAATTGCAATTTCAAGTAATTTTTACTTATTACAAACAGTACAGTAAGTCCCCTACATACGAACAAGTTCCATTCCAAGAGCACGTTTGTAAGTCCAATTTGTTTGTAAGTCCGACAAAGTTAGCCTAGGTACCCAACTAACACAATCGGCTATATAGTACTGTACTGTAATAGGTTTATAATACTTTTCACACAAATAATACATAAAAAACACAGAAATAAAGAAAACATTTTTAATTTATAGTACAGTACCTTGAAAAGTAGAGTAGTACAGTACAACAGCTGGCATGCAGGGGCTGGCATCGAGTGAACAGGCAATAAGAGTTACTGACTGGAGGAGGGAGAGGAGGTGGAAGATGGTAGAGCTGAAGGATCATCAGCAATAGGAGATGGAGAGCAATAGGAGATGGAGAGCAATTTCACTGCAATTTCACTCACACACGATGTTGATGGAACACACATTCACATCTTTGAAAATTCACAACTTAAAAGTTTGTATGTAGGGGATTTACTGTATTCTTTTCATTATCCTTCAACCTCTTAAAAATGTAAAAAAACATTCTTAGCTCATGGGCTATACAAAAACTGAGGGTGGGCTGTCTTTGGCCTGTTGCCTGTGGGCTGCAGTTTATGGATCCCAGATCTAGATACTTGTACATGTTCAAACTGAAGGCATAGTAGTTAAGAGCTTGGTGTTCAAAGTCAGGTAGTCTGGGTGCAAATGCTGGCTTAGGAAAGTTAATTAATATTTCCAAACCTTAATTTCTTTTTCTTTTCAAACTTTAATTTCTTTATTTATAAAATGGGAATAATAACAGTAAAGACCACTTAAGATTATTGGCAGGATAATAGGAATTGATTTGTGAAAAGAGCTTAGAAGAGTGCTGAACATATGGAAAGCAGCCAGTAAGTGATAACTATTGTTGTACACTAAGTCCTGTCCTAGATGTTTTCAATACATCTCATTTCAACCTCAGAACAACCCTTGAATGTATGTATTATTTTGCCTCTTTAAAGGACAAGGGAACTGATGCCCTGAGAAATAAATTATTTACACAATATTACATAGCTGGTAAGCAGTAGGGCCTGTATTTGGAGTCAGATTCAAGTTTGTCTCACTTCAGAGTTCATGCTTTTGCCACTATGCTGACCTCCTTGGGTTCATTTGTGTTAGGCTATGGATAAAGACTAGAACTCTATCAATTTATTCATTTAGTAGTGTTAAAATTTCTGTTTTAAAGAATTACTAAGATTCACAATCAACATACTATTATGTGTGTTTATACAAAATAGTTTGTGAAATTCAAAAACATATGATGGTGTTATGGTTAGTTTTTATGTGCCAACTATGTGCTAGGTTATAATGCCTAGTTATTCAAATACTAACCCAGGTGTTATTGTGAAGGCATTTTTTATGTGGACTTAAGGTCTTCAACCAGTTGAGTCTAAGAAAAGATTGCTTCCATACAGTGGGTGGGCATCATCCAATCACTTTAAAGACCTTAAGAGAAAAACTTACATTTCTCTGAGAAGAAATTCTACCTCACGACCGCAACATCAGGTCCTGCCTGAGAGCTTCCAGCCCTGCCAGACTACCTTACAAACTTTAGGCTTGCCAGCTCTCACAATCAAATAGGTCAAATCTTTGAAATAAATCTCTACTGGTCCTGTTTCTCTGGAGAGGCCTGAGTAATACAGATGTACAGTTTTGACATAGATGAAAAAAGCCAGGTACATCTTCATTTGTACATGTAACCAGAATTTCTCAAACTCTTCTCTCTTGGGTGGGAAATATAAGTGACAGTAACATTCACAAAAGAAGATTTTTCTGACTTTGCTCTCTTACTCTACAGCAGCATTTCTCAGTTGGGAACAATTTTGCCTACCTGGGGGATATTTGGCAATGTCTGGAGACATTTCTCTTTGTCACAGCTGATGGGTATAACTAGCAGCTAGCAGGTAGAAATCAGGGATGTTACTAAACATTCTACACTGCACAGGACATCCCCCTACAAAAGAATTACACATCCAAAAATGTCATAGTGCTACAGTTAAGAAAATCTGCTACAGGAATATAGTTCCTTTCAAAATCTTCTCAAATAGTTATTGGAGTTCCCAGGTAGGAGCATAAAGGAACCCTTTTGGACACTAAGTCCCCTGTTCTGCATTCTCCCACTTTAACTCCCTTGTTTCTGCTGATGCTCAGAGTAGCAACTATACCATCATTTTCCAAGAATTACTCCGCACTGGTGTTGGGGGTTGCTAATGGTAGAGATGCTGTTGCTAATGCCCAATTGGTATCTGGGTTGAGGCTCCAAGTGCCTAATATCTAGGGTCCTGGTGTAAATGTTGAGGACATCATTCTCTCACCATTGCTGAAACTGCTGGAAACAATGCTGCCAATACCAGGGCCTTTTGGACTCTCATTATCCCTACTCTTCTCATTTTTATCTGCTGTTTTATCATAGCCCACTCCTCAGGAAACAACCTGAGTGACACTTACCATGCTGTACTCCGAGTCACTTTTTTACTTTGAACTGGCCCATTTTCCTAGAACCAGGTTAAGTTCCTTAACTATTTTTTCTTTAGAATGAAATCTCTCCCAAGAGTATTCTAAATTCCCCATTCTTATCCATAATGGATATATATATATAATCAACTCTCTAAATATGCTAAGATGTACTTGAACCTTAGGGTAAGTCACTTTTTGCTCAGATAAGGATTCCCTGCTACATAACTTACTTCATTCAACTATGATACACATATTTATGGAGCACCAGTCATTCATTCAAAACAATTATTGAACATCTAGTATGTGCTAGGTAGTATTCTGAGAAATGAGGATATAGCAATGGCAAAACAAGGTAAGGTCTTTGCTCTCACGGAGCTTACATTCTAGTTGGAAAATAAATTCTTAAAAAGTAAATAAATAATTTCAGAAAGAAATATTACCTTGAAAAAAGCAAAAAACAAAACTGTATAATGTGGCTTGTAATAGAGAGAGGATTCTTTGGATTGAGTGGTCAGGGAAGGCATCTATGTGGACTTAAAATTTAACCAGACACTAGCATGATGCGAAATATCTAGAGAAAACATATTTCAAGCAGAACAAGAAAGAGAAAATAAAACATGGTAAGCAAGGGGGAATGCGCTATAAGATGAAATTGTAATTTGGCATGCTCCAGATCATATAGATCCTACTAAGCCCCAAGCACAGTGCTATGTACTGGGATAGTGTGGTAAGCCAAATATATTATGTATCTCATAGAATAATTTAAAAGATATATATTAATCAAAACTGACACAACTAAATATACAAATGCAAAGTATTTTAAGTACAATGCAGGGAATTACCGAATGTTATGAGAGTATGTAATTATGCAATTTGATCTGATTAAAGGGAAGGGTACCCTGAGGATGATGAGCTGGAATCTCAAGGATGAGTAGTTAATAAGCAAATAATAAAGGAAAGACTGACATTAGGTAGACAAAATAATTTAACTTTTTCTGTTTTTAACAGGTAGTGAGGCAAGGAACAGATGCTCTTTTAAAGAACTAAAGTTATTTTTCTCCTTTCACTTGGACACACAAAATAAGAGAGTTTAGATTAAGAAGAAACAATTAATTAGAGAGTAAAAGTACACTTTGGTTAATGATAAAATCATTAAGCCTGAAAGGCCTAAATCCAGGTTTCTAGTGGTTATCGATTTCTCATTCTATGCAGCTGTTACAGCATGACTTGGAAAAGAAAGGTTACACTTAGATCCAGTAAGGTAGGGCCAATGTAAGCTGAGCAGCAAACTACTTCTACAGTCTCCCAGGGAAGGTCATGGCCATTTGTTGGTGGATGGCTATTTCTGGAGAAGCACAGTGTCATCTGCTCTGGAAATCTCAGTAGTCTGGCACCATGAAAATTTCCACTAATCAGACTAGTCTACCAAATTGGAGTAAAGGAAGTGTTCTTTGTGAAGAAAAAAGAAAAGGAACAACAATGTTAAATGATGAAGATTTCTATGTATAAACCAAATGATAATTTTATAACACATTAATGCATGCATATGTCAGCAAAATGTCAGCTGCAAGTAACAGAACAATTAAGTGACCTAAGAAGGAATTTTAAATTTATCACCTAAAAAGAAACCTAGAGATGGTAATCCCTATCTCGACATCACTGGAATTGGGCCAGACATGGTTGTGATAGTCTTTGAAATACTTCTTATTCTGAATTTGTAAACACTTTATAATTTCCTGACATTAGTATTGATGTTTACAAATGTACAAAGTATATATCATTATCATCACCACCAGTACACTGTCATTGCTAATATTTGTTTCAGAAATAAGACAAACACTAACCTGTTATCAGACACCCACTTCAGATCCTGAGAGAAGTTAGGAAGACATTTCAAAAACTAAATGATATTTTCTCTAAAGTTTACCTAAGCAGTACTTCTATAAACAGTCGAAAGTTGATTGCTCTCGGGTACAGATTAAAGTCAAAGCAGATAAACATTTTGAAAGCTATAAACATACTTTTATGATTTTGCTGATCCCATTTGATTTTCAAAGGCTAACATAGTTGACACTGGAAAAATTTTTAAAAACTTTGAGATTCATAAAATGAATATAGAACATTTTCTACCAGTAGCATGAAGACAACCCAAATAGATTACAATAACAACATATGCTCTGGAATTTAAACAAGTGGAAGTCTTGTGGAAGACCCAGTTGAAATATGAGAAATATAATGTATAGAGATGCAATGTATAAAGTTTCCATGTTTTATAACAACTCAGGCTCAGAAACAGTCAAACAAAGACCACAGATAGTAATTTGGTGACTAAGGGGTTTATCATAGTCAACTCATAAAATATAGTGGGTTGGGGAGTTATGCTGGTTTTGTTTCTCTATTGTCTTTGAAGTTGAAATGATTTATGAGAGCCTAAATAGGCTCCTAGAACCTGGAACTTTTCTAAGGATGGCAGTAGGAGAAGTAACAGGAACTCACATTTCACCTAAGGAAATATGTATTTAATACTAACTGAGGACAAGGAACTGCAGCAGGTTTTAGAGCAAACAACTCTAAAAGTAGTCAATGGATAGGTCGAATTTTGGTTTAGGTTTTTACCAGATTTTTCATTTTTAACACAGTATTATTATTAATGGGTACATAAAAATAAGGTTGGAGGTTTGGTTAACCTCCATTTTGTACTCCCAGCTTCTGCCAATGCCTTGTCTAGTAAGGTATGAGAAGCATGTGCAGTGAATGGTCTTACTCTATCATTTGGGTAAATCTGAAAGACTTCAGACACAACATTATTAACATCTCCCTTTAAAATACACATAGGGGACCTTCACTATGATGGAGAAGTAAGACGTGGAGATCACGTTTGTCCCCACAAATGCATCAAAAATACATCTGCATGTGGAACAACTCATACAGAACACCTACTGAATGCTGGTAGAAGACCTCAGAATTCCCAAATGCAAGAAACTCCCCATGTACCAGGGTAGGGCAAAAGAAAAAAGAAAAAAACAGAGACAAAAGAATAGGGATGGGACCTGCACCTCTGGGAGGGAGCTGTGAAGGCGGAAAAGTTTCCACACACTAGGAAGTCACTTCACTGTCAGAGATGGGGGGTGTGGGGGGGGAGCTTTGGAGCCATGGAGGAGAGCGCAGCAACAGGGGTGCGGAGGGCAAAGCAGAGAAATTCCTACACAGAGGATCAGTGCTGGCCAGCACTGACCAGCTTGAGAGACTTGTCTGCTCACTCATCGGGTTGGGTGGGGGCTGGGAGTTGAGACTCCAGCTTCGGAGGTCAGATCCCAGGGAGATGACTTGGGTTGGCTGTGTGAACACAGCCTGAAGAGGGCTAGTATTCCACAGCTAGCCAGGAGGGAGTCTGGAAAAAAGTCTGGAACTGCCTAAGTGGCAAGAGACCATTTTTTCAGAGTGCGTGAGGAGAGGGGATTCAGAGCACCATCTAAACGAGCTCCAGAGATGAACACGAGCCACAGCTATCAGCAGGGACACAAGAGACAGGCATGAAATGCTAAGACTGCTGCTGCAGCCACTCTAAGAAACCTGTGTGCAAGCACAGGTCACTAACCACACTTCCCATCCCTGGAGCCTGTGCAGCCCGCCACTACCAGGGTCCTGAGATCCATGGACAACTTCCCTGGGAGAACACACCATGCACCCCAGGCTGTTGCAACATCATGCCAGGCTCTGCTGCTGCAGGCTTGCCCCACATTCCATACCCCTCCCTCCCCGCAGCCTGCGTGAGCCAGAGCCACCTACCTAATCAGCTGTTCCTTTAACCCTGTCCTGTTGGGGCAGGGAACAGACACCCTCGGTAGACCTACATGCAGAGGAGGGGCTAACTCCAAAGCTGAACCCCAGTAGTTGTGCAAACAAAGAAGAGAAACGGAAATTTCTCCCAGCAGCTTCAGGAGCAGTGGATTAAATCTCCACAATCAACATAATGTACCCTGCATCTGTGGAATACCTGAATAGATAATTAATCATCCCAAAATTGAGATAGTGGAATTTGGGAGTAACTGTAGACATGGGGTGTGCTTTCTGCATCTAATTAGTTTCTAGTTTTATGTTTATTTTAGTTTAGTATTTAGAGCTTATTATCATTGGTAGATTTGTTTATTGATTTGGTTGCTCTCTTCCTTTATATATATTTTGTTTGTTTGTTTGTTTTCCCTTTTTCTCTTTTTGTGAGTGTGTATGTGTATGCTACTTTGTGTGATTTTTTTCTGTATAGCTTTGCTTTTACCATTTATCCTAGGGTTCTGTCTGACCATTTTTTGCGTGTTTGTTTGTTTGTTTTATTATAGTTTTAACGCTTGTTTTCATTGGTGGATTTGTGGATTTGGTTTTTAGTTTGGTGGCTCTTTTCATTCTTTCTTTTTCTTTTTATTACTTTTGTATATTTTTAACTTTAATAATATTTTAATAACTTTATATTTTATTTTTCTCTTCCTTTCTTTCATTTTTTTTTCTCCCTTTTCTTCGGATCTGAGGGGCTGACAGGGTCTTGGTGCTATAACTGGGTGTCAGGGCAGAGTCTCTGAGGTGGGAGAGCCGAGTACAGGACATTGGATGCCCAGAGCCCTCCCAGCCCCACATAATATCAAATGGTGAAAACTCTCCCAGAGGTTGCCATCTCAACACTGAGACCCAACTCCAATCAACAACCAGCAAGCTACAGGGCTGGACACGCTATGCCAAACAACTAGCAAGACAGGAACACAACAGCACCCATTATCAGAGAGGCTGCCTAAAATCATAATAAGGTCAGACAACCCCAAACACACCACCAGACACAGTCTGCCAACCAGAAAGACAAGATCCAGCCTCATCCACCAGAACACAGGCACCAGTCCCTCCACCAGGAAACCTACACAACCCACTGAAACAAGCTTAGCCACTGGGGGAAGAAATCAACAACAACAGGAACTATGACCTGCAGCCTGTGAAAAGAAGACCACAAACACACTAGGTTAAGCAAAATGAGAAGACAGAGAAACACATAGCTGATGAAGAAACAAGGTAAAAACCCACCAGACCAAACAAATGAAGAGGAAATAGGCATTCTACCTGAAAAATAATTCAGAGTAATGATAGCAAAGATGATCCAAAATCTTCTAAATAGAATGGAGAAAATACAATAAATGTTTAACAAGGACCTAGAAGAACTAAACAGCAAACAAACAGTGATGAACAACACAATAAATGAAATTGAAAATTCTCTAGAAGGAATCAGTAGAAGGATAACTGAGGCAAAAGAATGGATAAGTGACCTGGAAGATAAAATAGTGGAAATAACTACCCAAGAGCAGAATAAAGAAAAAAGAATGAAATGAATTGAGAACTGTCTCAAAGACCTGTGGGACAACAATAAACGTACCAACATTTGAATCATAAGGGTCTCAGAAGAAGAAGAGAAAACAAAAGGGATTGAGAAAATATTTGAAGAGATTATAGTTGACAACTTCACTAATATGAGAAAGGAAATAGTCAATCAACTCCAGGAAGCACAGAGAGACCCATTCAGGATAAATCTACAGGGAAAAATGTCAAGACACATATTAATCAAACTATCAAAAATTAAATACAAAGAAAATATATTAAAGCAGCAAGGGACAGCAACAAATAACATACAAGGGAATCCCATAAGGTTAATAGCTGATCCTTCAGCAGAAACTCTGCAAGACAGAAGGGAATGGCAAGACATATTTACAGTAATTAAAGGGAAAAATCTATAACCAGAATTACTCTACCCAGCAAGGATCTCATTCAGATTTGATGGAGAACTTAAAACATTTACAGATAAGCAAAAGCTAAGTGAATTCAGCACCACCAAATCAGCTTTACAACAAATGATAAAGGAACTTTTCTGGCAGGAAACACAAGAGTAGGAAAATACCTACAGTAACAAACCCAAAACAGTTAAGAAAATGGTAATAGAGACTCTACTTGATGGTAATAGGAACATACATAATGATAATTACCTTAAATGTACATGGATTTTACCCAACCAAGAGACATAGACTGGTTGAATGGATACAAAAAAATGACCTGCATACATGCTGCCTACAAGAGACCCACTTCAGACCTAGGGACACATACAGACTGAAAGCAAGGGGATAGAAAAAGATATTCCATGCAAATGGAAATCAAAAGAAACATGGAGCAGAAATTCTCATATCAGACAAAATAGACTTTAAAATAAAGACTATTACAAGAGACAAAGAAGGACACTACATAATGATCAAGGGATCAATCCAAGAAGAAGATACAGAAATTGTAAATATTTATGCCCTCAATTTAGGAGCACCCCAGTACATAAGGTAAAGCTAACAGCCATAAATGGGGAAATCAACAGTAACACAGTAATAGTAGTGAACACCAACACCCCACTTTCACCAATGGACAGATCATCCAAAATGAAAATAAATAAAGAAACACAAACTTTAAATGATACATTAAACAAGATGGACTTAATTAATATTTATACGACATTCCATCCAAAAACAACAGAATGCACATTCTTGTCAAGTGCTTATGGAACATTCTACAGGATAGATCATATCTTGGATCACAAATCAAGCCTTGGTGAGTTTAAGAAAATAGAAATCATACCAGGTATCTTTTTTGACCACAATGCTATGAGAATACATATCAATTACAGGAAAAAATCTGAAAAAAAATACAAACACATGAAGGCAAAAAAATATACTACTAAATAGCCAAGAGATCACTGAATAAATCAAAGGGGAAATGAAAATATGCCTAGAAGAAAATGACAATGAAAACAGGATGACCCAAAAGCTATGGGAAGCAGCAAAAGCAGTTCTAAGAAGGAAGTTTATAGCAATACAATCCTACCTCAAGAAACAAGAAACATCTCAAATAAACAACCTACTCTTAAACCTAAGCAATTAGAGAAAGAAGAACAAAAAACCCCAAAAGTTAGCAGAAGAAAAGAAATCATAACAATTACATGAGAAATAAATGAAGGAAACAATAGCAAAGATCAATAAAACTAAAAGCTGGTTCTTTGAGAAGATAAAAAAAAAATTGATAAACCATTGCCCAGACTCATCAAGAAAAAAAGAGAGAAGACTCAAACCAATAGAATTAGAAATGAAAAAGAGCAGTAACAACTGACATTGAGGAAATAAAAGGGATCATGAGAGATTACTACGAGCAACTGTATGCCAATAAAATGGACAACCTGGAAGACATCTTTAGAAAAGCACAATGTTTTGAGACTGAACCAGGAAGAAATAGAAAATATAAACAGATCAATCACAAGCACTGAAATTGAAACTGCATTTAAAATTTTCCAACAAACAAAAGCCCAGGACCAGATGGCTTCACAGGTGAATTCTAACAAACATGTAGAGAAGAGCTAACACCTAACCTTCTCAAAATCTTCCAAAATATAGCAGAGACAGCAACACTACTAAACTCATTCTATGAGCCCACCATCACCCTGATAGCGAAACCAGACAAAGATGTCACAAAAATAGAAAACTACAGGCCAATATTATTGATGAACATAGATGCAAAAAAAAAAAAACTCAACAAAATACTAGCAAACAAAATCAAAGAGCATATTAATAGGATCATACACCATGATCAAGTTGGCTTGATCCCAGGAATGCAAGGATTCTTTAATGTATGCAAATCAATCAATGTGACACACCATATCAACAAATTGAAAGATAACAACCATATCATAATCTCAATAGATGCAGAAAAGGCTTTTGACAAAATTCAATACAAATTTATGATAAACACCCATCAGAAAGTAGGCATAGAGGGAACTTACTTCAACATAATAAAAGCCATATATGACAAACCCACAGCCAACATAGTTCTCAATGGTGAAAAATTGAAACCATTTCCACTAAGATCACGAAAAAGACAAGGTTGTCCACTCTCACCACTATTATTCAACATAGTTTTGGAAGTTGTATCCACAGCAATCAGAGACGAAAAAGAAATAAAAGGAATCCAAATCAGAAAAGAAGTAAAGCTGTCACTGTTGGCAAATGACATGATAATATACACAGAGAATCCTAAAGATGTTACCGGAAAAATACTAGAGCTAATCAATGATTTTGGTAAAGTAGCAGGATACAAAATTAATGCACAGTAATCTCTTGCATTCCTATACACTGATGATGAAAAATCTGAAAGAAAATTAAGGAAACACTTCCACTTACCATTGCAACAAAAAGAATATAATACCTAGAAATAAACCTACCTAAGGAGAAAATAGACCTATATGCAGAAAACAATAAGACTCTGCTGAAAGAAATTAAAGATGATAAAAACAGATGGAGAGATATATCATGTTCTTGGATTTGGAGAATCAAAATTGTGAAAATGACTATTCTACCCAAAGAAGTCCACAGATTCAATGCAATCCCTATCAAACTACCAATGGCATTTTTCACAGACTACAACAAAAAATTTTACAATTTGTATGGAAACACAAAAGATCAGAATAGCCAAACCACCATGAGAAAGAAAAATGGAGCTGGTGGGATCTGGCTCCCTGACTTCAGACTATAGAACAAAGCTACAGTAATCAAGAGAGCATGGTATTGGCACAAAAAAAGAAACATAGACCAATGGAACAGGATAGAAAGCCCAGAGATAAACCCATGCACATATGGGCAACTTATCTCTGATAGAGGAGGCAAAAATATACAATGGAGAAAAGATAGACTCTTTAATAAGTGGTGTTGGGAAAACCAGAAAGCTACATAAAAAAGAATGAAATTAGAACACTCCCTAACACCATACACAAAAATAAACTCAAAATGCATTAAAGACCTAAATGTAAGGCCAGACACTAAAAACTCTTAGTGGAAAACATAGGCAAAACACTCTATGACATAAATCACAGCAAGATCCATTTGGACCCACCTCCTAGAGAAATGGAAATAAAAACAAAAATTAACAAATGGGACCTAATGAAACTTAAAATCTTTTGCACAGCAAAGGAAACCATAAATAAGATGAAAAGACAACCCTAAGAATGGGAGAAAATATTTGCAAAAGAAGCAACTGAGAAAGGATTAATCTCCAAAATATACAAGTAGCTCAATATCAAAGAAACAAACAACCCCATCCAAAAATGGGCAGAAGACCAAAATATACATCTCTCCAAAGAAGATATAGAGATTGCCAAGAAACACATGAAAGTATGCTCAACATCACTAATCATTAGAGAAATGCCAATCAAAACTAAAAGCAATCACCTTACACTATTCAGAATGGCCATCATCAAAAATCTACAGAAAATAAATTCTGGAGAGGGTGTGGAGAAAAGGAAACCCTCTTACACTGTTGGTGGGAATGTAAATTGATACAGCCACTATGGAGAACAGTATGGAGGTTCCTTAAAAAATTAAAAATAGAACTACCATATAACCCAGCAATCCCACTACTGGGCATATACCCTGAGAAATCCGTAATTCAAAGAGTCATGTACCACAAACGTCATTGCAGCTCTATTTACAATAGCCAGGACATGGAAGCCACCTAAGTGTCCATCGACAGATGAATGGATAAAGAACATGTGGCACATATATACAATGGAATATTACTCAGCCCTAAAAAGAAATGAAGTTGAGTGTTTTGTAGTGAAGTGTATGGAGCTAGAGACTGTCATACAGAGTGAAATAAGTCAGAAAGAGAAAAACAAATACCTCATGCTACATATATATATGGAATCAAAAGAAAAAAAAAGTTTCTGAAGAACCTAAGGGCAGGACAGGAATAAAGACTCAGATGTAGAGAATGAACCTGAGGGATGGGGGTGGGGGGGGAGGATAAGCTGGGATGATGTGAGAGATTGGCATTGACATATATACACTACCAAATGTAAAATAGATAGCTAGTGGGAAGCAGCCACATGGCACAGGGATATCAGCTTGGTGCTTAGTGTCCACCTAGAGGGGTGGGATAAGGAGTGTGATAGGGAGATGCAAGAGGGAGGAAAAATGGGGATATATGTATGTGTATAGCTGATTCACTCTTTTATACAGCAGAAACTAACACACCATTGTAAAGCAATTATACTCCAGTAAAAATGTTTAAAAAAGAATAGGGATGGAACATCCCCTCTGGGTGGGAGCTGTGAAGGAGAAAAATTTTCCACACACTAAGAAGCCCCTTCACTGGCAGAGACAGGGGAGGGTGGATGGGGAAGCTATGGAGCCATGGAGGAGAGCACAGCAACAGGGGTGCAGTGGGCAAATCGGAGAGATTCCACACAGAGGATCCTTTCTCACCAGCCTGAGATGCTTCTGCTCACCCATCAGTGTGAGTGGGGGCTGTGAGCTGAGGCTTGGGCATTGGAGGTCAGATTCCAGGGAGAGGACTGGGGTTGGCTGTGTGAACACTACTTGAAGGGGGCTAGTGCCCCACAGCTAGCCATGAGGGAGTCTGGGAAAATGTCTGGAATTTGTCCCTAAGTATCAAGAAACCATTGTTTCAGGGTGTGTGAGGAGAGGGGATTCAGAGCACTTCCTAAACAAGCTTCAGAGATGGGCACGAGCCACGGCTATCAGGGTGGACCCCAGAGAAGGGCATGAAATGCTGCTGCTGCAGCCACCAAGAATCCTGTGTACAAGCACAGGTCACTATCCACACCTCCCCCACTGGGAGCTGGTGCAGCCCACCACTGCAAGGGTCACGTGATCCAGGGACAACTTCCCTAGGAGAACACACAGCATGCCCCAGTCTGTTGTAAAGTCATGTTGGCCTCTGCCGCAGCAGGCTCACCCCACATTCCATGGCCTGAGTGAGCCAGAGGCCTCTAATCAGCCACTGCTTTAACACCCTCCTGTCTGGGTGGGAACAGAAGCCTGAGGGCACCTACATTCAGAGGCAAGGCCAAAACCAAAGCTGAACCCCAGGAGCTGTGTGGACAAAAAAGAAAGTTAAATTTCTCTGTGCACCCTAAGGAGCAGCAGATAAAACCACCACAATCAACTTGATGTACCCTGCATCTGTGGAATACCCGAATAGACAACGAATCATCCCAAAATTGAGGCAATGGACTTTGGGAGCAAATGTAGACATGGGGTTTGCTGTATGCGAATGACTTGTTTCTGATTTTTATATTTATCTTAGTATAGATTTTAGTGCTTGATATCATTGGCGGATTTGTTTATTTGTTTGGTTGCTATCTTTTCTTTATTACTTAAATTTTTATTTTATTTTAATAATTTAAAAACAAATTTTAATTTTAATAATTTTATTTACTTTTATTATATATATATATTTTTTTTATATATTTGCTTTATTTTCTCCCTTTTCTTCTGAGCCATGTGGCTGACAGTGTCTTGGTGCTCTGACCTGCTGTCAGGCCTGAGACTCTGAGGTGGGAGAGCCGAGTACAGGAAATTGGAAAATAAGTGACCTCCTGGCCCCAAGTAATAGCAATTGGTGAGAGCTCTCCCAAGGATATCCATCTCAGTGCTACGACCCAGCTCTACTCAACAGCCAACAAGCTCCAGTGTTGGATGCCCCATGCCAAAAACTAGCAATACAGGAACACAATCCAACCCATTAGCAGAGAGGCTGCCTAAAATAATAATAAGTTCACAGACACCCCAAAACACACCACTGGACGCAGCACTGCCCACCAGAAACACAAGATCCAGCCCCACCCACCAGAATGCAAGCAGCAGTTCCCTCCACCAGGAAGCCAAAACAAGCCACTGAACCAACCATACCCACTGGGGGCAGACACCAAAAGCAACAGGAACTTCGAATCAGTAGCCTGAAAAAAGGAAACCCCAAACACAGCAAGTTAAGCAAAATGAGAGACACAGAAATATGCAGCAGGTGAAAGATCAAGGAAAATACACATCAGAACAAATAAATGAAGAGAAAATAGGCAGCCTACCTGAGAAAGAATTCTGAGTAATGTGAATAAAGATGATCCAAAATGTTGGAAACAGAATGGAGAAAATACAAGAAACTTTATGAAGGACCTAGAAGAACTAAAGAGCAAACAAAAAATGATGAACAACACAATAAATGGAATTAAAAATTCTCTAGAAGGAATCTATAGGAGAATAACTGAGGCAGAAGAATGGATAAATGACCTGGAATATAAAATCGTGGAAATAACTACCAAGATCAGAATAAAGAAAAAAGAATGAAAAGAATTGAGAACAGTCTCAAAGTCCTCTGGGACAACATTAAATGCATCAACATTTGAATTATAGGGGTCCCAGAAGAAAAAGAAAGCATCTGAGAAAATATTGAAGAGATTATAGTTGAAAATTTCCCTAACATGAGAAAGAAAACAGTCAATAAAATCCAGGAAGCATAGAGTCCCATATAAGATAAATCCAAGGAGAAACACACCAAGACATATTAATCAAACTATCAAAAATTAAACACAAAAAACCATTAAAAGTAGCAAGAGAAAAAAACAAATATCATACAAGGGAATCCCCTTAAGGTTTACAGGGAAAAAAACAAATATCATACAAGGGAATCCCCTTAAGGTTTACAGCTGAACTTTCAACAGAAACTCCGCAAGACAGAAGGCAGTGGCAGGACATACTTAAAGTGATGAAAGGGGAAAACCTACTACCAAGATTACTGTACCCAACAAGGATCTCATTCAGATTCGACAGAGAAATTAAAATCTTTACAGACAAACAAAAGCTAAGAGAATTCAGCACCACCAAACCCGCTCTACAACAAATGCTAAAGAAACTTCTCTAGGCAGGAAACACAAGAGAAGGAAAAGACCTACAATAACAAACCCAACAATTAAGAAAATGGGAATAGGTACATATATATCAATAATTACCTTAAATGTAAATGGATTTAATGCTCAAACCAAAAGACACAGACTGGCTGAAATGATACAAAAGAAGACCCATATATATGCTTTCTACAAGAGACCCACTTCAGACCTAGGAACACATACAGCCTGAAAGTGAGCAGATGGAAAGAGGTATTCCATGCAAATTGAAAGCAAAACAAACCTGAGGTAGCAATTTTCAAATCAGACAAAATGGACTTTAAAATAAAGACTATTACAAGAGACAATGCAATCTCTTCAAATATTTTCTCAGTCCCTTTGTTTTTCTCTTCTTCATCTGGGACCCCTATAATTCGAATGCTGGTGCTTTTAATGTTGTCCCAGAGGTCTCTGAGACTGTCCTCAGTTCTTTTCATTCTTTTTTCTTTATTCTGCTCTGCAGTAGTTATTTCCACTATTTTATCTTCCAGATCACTTACCCATTCTTCTGCCTCAGTTATTCTTCTAATGATCCCTTCCAGAGTATTTTTAATTTCATTAATTTTGTTGTTCATCATTGCTTGTTTCCTCTTTAGTTCTTCTACATCCTTGTTAAATGTTTCTTGCATTTTCTCTATTCTATTTCCAAGATTTTGGATCATCTTTACTATCTGGAGAGGGTGTGGAGAAAAGGGAACACTCTTGCACTGCTGGTGGGAATGTAAATTGATACAGCCACTATGGAGAACAGTATGGAGGTTCTTTAAGAAACTACAAATAGAACTACCATACGACCCAGCAATCCCACTACTGGACATATACCCTGAGAAAATCATAATTCAAAACGAGTCATGTACCAAAATGTTCAATGCAGCTCTATTTACAATAGCCAGGAGATGGAAGCAACCTAGGTGTCCATCATCGGATGAATGGATAAAGAAGATGTGGCACAAATATACAATGGAATATTACTCAGCCATAAAAATAAATGAAATTGAGTTATTTGTAGTGACATGGTTGGACCTTGAGTCTGTCATACAGAGTGAAATAAATCAGAAGGAGAAAAACAAATACTGTATGCTAACACATATATATGGAATCTAAAAAAAAAAATGGTTCTGATGAACCTCAGGGCAGGACAGGAATAAAGATGCAGAAATAGAGAATGGGCTTGAGTACACGGGGAGGGGGAAGGGTAAGATGGGACTAAGTGAGAGAGTTGCATGTACATATATACACTACCAAATGTAAAATAGATATCTAGTGAGAGCAACCACATAGCACAGGGAGATCATCTCCATGCTTTGTTTCCACATAGAGGGGTGGGATGGTGAGGGAGACGCAAGAGGGAGGGGGTATGGGGATATATGTATACGTATAGCTGTTTAACTTTGTTATAGAGCAGAAACTAACACAACATTGTAGAGCAATTATACTCCAATAAAGATGTTCAAAAAAACACATCATAAAGAATTCTTACTGATAAAAAAATAGATATTGGAACATGAGCAGCTAACGACTGTTAACTCCTTCTCTACTTCAGTGGTGATACTCAGTCCTGTTAGATGTACAAAGATGCCAGGGTGCCATTTGCTGTTGTTAGTCGGAAATGTGAAAAATCAAGGGTTAGGTGGCCATGAAATAAGTGCCAGACAAGGCTGAACAGCTGTACCATAGAGCTGGTCTCTAGAATTTGTTGTAGCATAGTGCTCTTGCTATAGTGATTTTGCCATTTATTTTGTACTGTACAACTATTTATTAACTCAATTATAACTTTTTTTGTAATAAGCATATTCACTAATCAACAAACGTTAAAAGCCGTGTTAAATGAAAAATAATACAATTCTATTTTTCAAAAAGTTAATGATAAATTTGTAACTTGCATAAAATGTGCTATTCATTTAGATCAAATGACTCATTCTAAATTAATTTAGCTCATATTTGGTTCTAACCTTTCTCATGCATAAACAAAAAATGAAATGATAACTTAATAAGATGATTTTATTAACAGAAGTATTTCACAGTTACACAAAGGCAATTTTAGAACAATGAAATCAAATACTTCAAATAGAAAATGTTATGTTTAATAATGGTTTGATTTTTTGATCCAATCCATAGAATCAGTGTAAAAACTTTGGAATTTTATTCTACCAAGGTGAAATATTTGAGATTATTGAGAAAACTATTTTAAATTCAGTTTAAAAATTAAATCTGGAGATAAAAATATTTTTATATTCATCATATGAATGCAAATATTAGTAGAGCAAAAGCATCATTGTAAAATATTTTCTTATTAAGTTAGAAACCTCTGGAGAAATTTGGGATTATTTTGAAATACACATATTTCATAACTATATCTTAAGATGCCTTTATAGTCCACCCACCTATGTAGAAAACATAGATGTCAATATTTATATGGAGAAAGAGTAATTGATAGAAGTATACGGTTTTGGGTATTGGCGGTGTTGAATCTAAAAAGAAAAATTTCCCCTTTGCACGTATTTACCTACTTTCTTTCCTTGCTGCCCCTCATCAATTAGAGTTTGGAAATATTTAAGCCTTTGGATAACTATTTTGTAAATTAACCTGTTTTCAAATGTAATTAATTACCTTTTGTAAATGAGTTCTTAACATTTGAGTTGAATTTTTTATCAAAATCAGTTGGAACTCTGATGCAGGACAAATGAAACATGAAACAAATGTAGCTTTCAAGCTTTTAATTAATCACAATGACTGAAAACAAAGCTTGAAAAGACACTGGAATTTTATTATAACAAAAGAGAGGGAACAACTGAATTAAATGATGAGAGCTCAAACTGTGTGAAAGTTTTAATTTTGAAATTTTATAATTGAACTTTGGAACACCTTGATTTGTGATTTTTTGATGGTGCATCTAGTTTTATTGGATAAATTCATATTCTGTACTAGAATGGAGTAAAATAAAGGATATGATTTTGCAGCATCTAAATTTGGTGAAACATTCAAAAGGTTTATTAAAAGAGACAACTTCTTGATGAATTTATTCTTGTAAAACAAATTTATTGAAGACAGATCCTTTGAATAGAAGCAAAAATTATATATTTAATCTAAAACAAATACACATTTCAATACATTCAAGAAAATTGGGAATATACACCTTTTAGCAGAATTTTCTCTGAGTTTCCCTGTCATGACCTATAGACAGTATTTTATTGATTAAAACTATCATTGTCTGGAGAAAAGAATCAACTGAAAGTATTAAAAATTTCAAATTTATCAATGATAAATTGCAACTTTTAAAAACATTTCAGGGAAAAGACAATATTTTAAAATATATTTTTCTCCAAAATGGCATATTATAGATAGATGTAGCTAAGACTGTGATTAAAATGTATGAATTATCAATAATACATGTTCTGTATATGTTATTTTCCAATGTTCAGGTAAATTATATATTTTTTAAATGTTACTTTAATGTACACAGATACATGTTATTTTATTTTTGAAGTAATTTCACTTTTGAGAATAGTTTTTGAATAAAACAATTTTATAGGTCCACCCACATAGTAAAACCAAATTGTCATCATTTTAATTATTTTGTTGCTCCCTTTCACATTCTGAAGTGCTACAGTTTGGATTGTATGTTATAAATCTGATGGTCACTCTATCCTTTGACTTTTTTAACACCTCTGGTGATTATTAAACATACTAAATTTTTAAAAATGCTTTAGTAATGAGATCCCACTTCTATGTTCAACAAACCTATAAGCCAAGAAGAAAAAACAGAAGCTCAGTGGAGATAGCATCAGGGAAATGATCTAGCCATTTGGCAGCTGGTATAAAAAAGAAAGCAATATAATTCATTGTAGTATAGGTAGTACATGTCTAACAAGAAATAACTTCATTTTCTTCTTCTTATAAAATCAATTCATTTTCATCATAGAAAAATTAGAAAATACAAAAAAGTAAGAAGAAAATAAACACCCACACTACCTCCATCTGAGGAGCACTATTGTTGAAACCTTGACCAATTTTATTTTCAAGACTTTTACCTTGGAAATTCCCCTAAATTACAGTACTCATTGAATTTTAATTTCAAAGATGATTGCCTACTTCTAGTTTGAGTGCAATAGGTCTAGGGTAGCCATACAAAGAGGAAAGTGTGTGTTTGTAGATGATGCAAAAATTCGGCCTCTGTACACTGGTACTAAACGGAATCTCAGAGACAGAGTTTTGGGTGAAGTAGAAAAGAATAGGTTTATTGCTTTGCCAGGTAAAGGGGGCCACAGCAGGCCAATGTCCTCAAAACTGTGTGTCCAATAGGCATGGGAGGATTAGGAGTTTTATAGTCAAGGGGCAGGGTTACTGATAAGGGTCGGGGTGCATGCGTGGCCTGCATTTCCCTCAATATAGATATCTTATGGCATCAGGTGGTCTCATGATCTGTGGTTCTTGAGGTTACTGAACTGTGACCTTTCTGGAACATCTTCCATTTGCTGAGGGTTTTTGCTCTGCAGAAGTGCTCAAAGATATTGTTATGTATATCCCTTGAGGAGGAACCAGGACCCTGTGCCATGGCTGTACTATTGTTTCTTGACTGCTCCTCCCTTGTGTCTGCATCCCCATCCTTCCCTGATTAACAGTTTGAAACTGTCCTTTGGAACTCAGGGAAGGGGACACAAAAAGTTTTTGTGCCCAGGAGCCCCACTGGGTCCTGCTCAGTTTCATAGATGCAATGGCTGTTATCTTGCTGGCTGAATATTATAATCGTCAATGGCTTGCACTGTGTAGTTTGACTGGGTTCAAATTCTGGCTCTATCACTTCCCTGATGTGTGACCTTATAAAGTTACTTAAGCCCTCTGTGTTTCAGTTTGCTTAGCTGTGAGAGGAAGTGAATAATAGTATCTACTTCATGTTGTTGTTCCAAACATTAACTATTATAATACACAGAAAGCACCTGGCATACTGTGACCACTTAGTAAATGTTAGCTATTATTATTTTGAGCTATGTGATTACATAAATATCATCTATCTTAACTCTGTGGAGAATAAGACTCAATCTTCTTTGAAGATTAACTTCTATATGTCTTTCTCAGGAGGCCTATTAACTCTTAGTGCCAACAGTAGAGATTTTACAAATATTACATTTTTTTCACATAAGTAATTTTTCTGTTTATTTTTATTTCTTTCTTTAACTGAAATTTCTGAACAACTTCCCAGGACCAGATTTCATCTTGGCACTTAATGTCACAACCTCCACTTGCAGGCCATCATCACCCTTACTTATCACCCCATACCAGTTAATTTTCTGTTAATTGTGTACTGCACAAGCATAAGCACACACACACACACACACTCACAGCCAACATACAGAAAAAAGGACCTTTTTTTTTCTTATTTAGCATTCATTAAAGCAGCAATCACAGGCTAAAAAGAAGTGGAATATTTACTTAGCCTCATGTTGGTGGAAGTCTTCAGAACTAGATTGTTTTTACACTGAAAAAAAAACCTCATGTAATCAGTTAATTGGAAAATTAGCCCACCTTCATCAATTTACATGTCTTTGGTATTTTATTTTTAAAATTCTATTTAGTCATACTATGATACAATTAGGTCTGAAGCCAGAATTTTCTTTAAATCATATGAGAGTGTAAATATATATGTGTGTGCGTGTGTGTGTGTGTGTGTGTGTGTGTGTGTAACTATTAAACAAAAGACCACCAGTCTCACAGGTCCTAAACCCTCTTGTTCTAATAAAAATTAAAATCAGTCATTTAATTTTTTTGACAGTATTTGTGATAGTGTTTGAATATTTCATAATAGATTTCTGACTTCCTTTCAAACACATCATTTCTGATGTTAGTTTGTCAAATTAAAATAAATCCAGAATTAGGTAAGGAAAGACTTTATTCAAAAGGATTATTATCGCAAGTGGAAGTGACTATTGCAACAAGGAGAATGAGATCTGCAAGTCTCTCAAAGGTAAGGTAGAAAGAAATTTTCTTTTATTGGGAAGGATAAACAAGGCTAGAAAAAAACAGGGAATGGGGCAGTGGGGTGAATATGTGGCTTAAATGACAGTTGAGCAAAGAAAATGTCTTTCCTTGCAGTCAGCAAACTCTCCGGAGGAGCCATTAAGTGGGGGGGGGGGGGCTGTTCCATATTCTGATGCTGGCTCAGGCTGAGGGTGGGTCATAGTTCAGGGACCTGGGGGAAGGAGAGAAATCTGAAAGTTTGGTCAAGCCAAGCTAGTGGTATTTAGTGGGGACAAAGAGTTTATCAAATCATTTACGAGTCAAAGAATGGGAATTTGGGGAGTTCCCTGGCGGTCCAGTGGTTAGGATTCTGCGCTTTCACTGCTGTGGGCCCTATGAGCCTTGTCCTAGGTAAACAAGGGAGTCATCTACCAGTCTTATCTAAGTTATGTGGGGAAATGTGGTTTTTTGCAGTTAGCTATTTCCTGAAACACAAAAGTGTGGGTGGGGGAGGCATCGGGGATGGGGGGGAGGCCCTTGAGTCACTGTTTACAGAATACAGGGCTCAGGTAAAGTTTAACGTTGCTAGTTTGTATATTAAGGACATTTTCCTTGGGTAATACACAGAGGGCACAGTCACATGTACCAACAATATCTCTTCTCTTACAAACCACTTAGATCTATGAATCCCTCTCCTTATTTATGGTTAGTTGGGTGGAGGAGTGGGGAAAATTGCACCTGGCCAATGGCGTTCTCACAGAACAGTGCTTTTCAGTGTGTTGGCAATTTTCACTTGTGTACAAACTCCTGGTTTTTTTTTTCTTTTCTTTTCTTAACTTTTTGTTTGGTTTGGTTAGGTTTGGTATTCTTTTTTTTTTTTTGATTTTTAATATAGTGTTTAATGTATCAAAGTATATTATGAGCATACTTAAATATCAAATGGTGCTGAAAGGTTTTTGATGAAATACTGTAGCCCTTTGCTCCAACTATTTCTAGTTCTCACCTCCAGAGGCAAATGTTTTATTTTTTTTTTTAATTTTTATTGGGGTATAGTTGATTTACAATGTTTTTAGTTTCAGGTGTACGGCAAAGTGACTCCATTATACATATACTTATATCCACCCTTTTTTAGATTCTTTTCCCGTATAGGTCATTACAGAGTATTGAGTAGAGTTCCCTGTACTATACATCTGATGGTGATGTTCATACTTCTAAACAATATACATATAGAAAAAAAACTTTTCCTTGGTTCATTAATTTTAAACTTATCAACTTCCTATTATAATAAAGACTTAGCTATCTTGTACCTCCTCCTCTCCCTTCCCAACTGCCCCTCTTCCACTCCACCCAATATATATGTAAATCACTATATTGCTTAAATCATTAATCAGCATGTTCATAATTATTACTATGTACATATTTCCTGGATAACTAATTCTTTTCATCATATATATTTATTTACATTTTTCATATCTTCAGGCTATTATTTGCCTAGTTGCCTTGCATAATTTTCCAGATGCTCTTAATTCTTTCTAGATGCACAATCACATTATCTACCATGCCATCTGCTCTACTGAGTTTAATTTTTCTGGGATGCCTCCTTCCTGGGACCGCCATCATTCTGCTCTAATCTTAACAGACTGATCTTTGCAGGTCTGCCATACAGTTGCTATCCTAAGACTAATCTTCACAGTTCTCTTGAGTAAGACTCATTTATCCCTAAACCTAGGAATGATATTTAGCTGTTACACACCTGTATGGAAGAGTAGCCAGCCTCCCTCTTGATTGTTTGAGAATCCATTCTCACTAGTAAGTGTCATGAAATATTGGTTGTTAAATATTTTTAACATCATCTTAAGGAAATCAATATCTTGTTTTTTCTTACTGTATATCCCTATATTGCTGGCGAACATATTCTTATGATAGATTTTCAAATGATAGATTTTGCACACTTGATCCCTACTATACATGTTTTCTCTAGGTCCTGAACTTTTCTGGGGTTCTGTGGGGGCATATTAGCTCTTTTTTCTATCTTAGAGCATTGTCATTGTAACCTATTGTACGCCGATGTCCCTTCATCATTATCTTTGTCTTTTGTGATTTGTACAATTTTCATTTAATTTTAACTTTAATTATTAAAACATGAGTATAATGCAAAAAGCTGTTGAAACATAAATGATAATGATATTGACCTCAATTGAGAAGAAAAATTTGTAAAATTTTCCTGTAGATTCTTGCTTTAAAAATCCCTTTGTCTTTAAAACTGATTTTTCCATTATGGATTTAAGTCAAATAAAATTACTAAGAATAATCTTCCTGCAACAAATTTTGTAGTCAAATTAAGTCCTCTGAACAGAAATTTCTTATTCAAATATCAAATATTTTAAAAGAATTGGAAATAACTTAGATCAAATCTCAGCTTAAAACTGGATACTGGGACATGGGGGGGAAGATGGCAGAAGAGTAAGACACGGAGATAACCTTCCTCCCCACAGATAAATCAGAAATACATCTACACATGGAAAAACTCATACAGAACAACCACTGAATGCTGGAGAAGACCTCAGACATCCCAAAAGGCAAGAAGCTCCCCACATACTTGGGTAGGGCAAAAGAAAAAAAGAAAAAACAGAGACAAAACAATAGGGACGGCACCTGCACCAGTGGGAGGGAGCTGTGCAGGAGGAAAGGTTTCCACACACTAGGAAGCCCCTTCACGGGCGGAGATTGCGGGTGGCATGGGGGGAAGCTTCGGAGCCGTGGAGGAGAGTGCAGCAACAGGGGTGTGGAGGGCAAAGCAGAGAGATTCCCGCACAGAGGATCGATGCTAACCAGCACTCACAAGCCCGAGAGGCTTGTCTGTGCACCCACCGGGGTGAGCAGGGTCTGGGAGGTGAGGCTCGGGCATTGGTCAGATAGCAGGGAGAGGACTGGCAGCATGAACACAGCCTGAAGGGAACAGTGCACCACGGCTAGCCTGGAGGGGAGTCCGGGGAAAAGTCTGGACCTGCCGAAGAGGCAAGAGACTTTTTCTTCCCTCTTTGTTTCCTGGTGCGCAAGAAGAGGGGATTAAGAGCAAGGCTTAAAGGAGTTCCAGAGACGGGCGCGAGCCACGGCTAAAAGCATGGACCCTAGAGACGGGCATGAGATGCTAAGGCTGCTGCTGCCACCACCAAAAAGCCTGTGTGCGAGCACAGGTCACTATCCACATCTCCATTCCGGGGAGCCTGTGCAGCCCACCACTGCCAGGGTCCCGGGATCCAGGGACAACTTCCCAGGGAGAATGCACAGTGCGCCTCAGGCTGGTGCAATTTCACGCTGGCCTCTGCTGCTACAGGCTTGCCCCACACTCCGTGCCCCTCCCTCCCCTCGGCCTGAGGGAGCCAGAGCCCCAGAATCAGCTGCTCCTTTAACCCCGCCCTGTCTGAATGAAGAACAGAACCCCTCTGGCGACCTACAGGCAGAGTCAGGGCCAAACCCAAAGCTGCGCCCAGGGAGATGTGAGAACAAAGAGAAAGGGAAATTTCTCCCAGCAGCCTCAGGAGCAGTGGATTAAATCGCCACAATCAACTTGATGTACCTTGCATCGGTGGAATACCGGAAAAGACAATGAATCACCTCAAATTGAGGAAATGGTCTTTGAGAGAAAGATTTATTATTTTCTTCCCCGTTTCCTCTTTTTGTGAGTGCGTATGTGTATGCTTCTGTGTGAGATTTTGTCTATATAGCTTTTCTTTCACCATTTATCCTAGGGTTCTGTCCATCCATTTTTTTTTACTTTTGTAAAAAAAATTTCTTAATAATTTTTTTATCTTAATAACTTTATTTTATCGTTATTTTATTTTTTTATCCTCTTTCTTTCTTTCTAGTTTTTCTCCCTTTTATTCTGAGCCTTGTGGATGAAAGGCTCTTGGTGCTGCAGCCAGGAGTCAGTGCTGTGCCTCTGAGGTGGGAGAGCCAACTTCAGGACACTGGTCCACAAGAGACCTCTCAGTTTCATGTAATATCAAATGGAGAAAATCTCCCAGAGGTCTCCGTCTCAACACCAACACCCAGTTTCACTCAAAGAACAGCAAGCTACTGTGCTGAACACCCTATGACAAACAACTAGCAAGATAGGAACACAAACCCACCCAGTAGCAGAGAGGCTGCCTAAAATCGTAATAAGTCCACAGACACCCCAAAACACACCACCAGGTGTGGACCTGCCCACCAGAAAGACAAAATCCAGCCTCATCCACCAGAACACAGGCACTAGTCCCCTCCACCAGGAAGCCTACACAGCCCACTGAACCAAATTTAGCCACTGGGGAAAGACACCAAAAACAATGGGTACTATGAACTTGCAGCCTGCAAAAAGGAGGCCCCAAACACAGTAAGATAAGCAAAATGAGAAGACAGAAAAACACACAGAAGATGAAGGAGCAAGATGAAAACCAACCACACCTAACAAATGAAGAGGAAATAGGCAGTCTACCTGAAAAAAAATTCAGAATAATGATAGTAAAGGTGATCCAAAATCATGGAAATAGAAGAGAGAAAATGCAAGAAACATTTAACAAGGACCTAGAAGAACTAAAGAGGAAACAAGCAATGATGAACAACACAATAAATGAAATTAACAATACTCTAGAAGGGATCAACAGCAGAATAACTGAGGCAGAAGAATGGATAAGTGGCCTGGAAGATAAAATATTGGAAATAACTACTGCAGAGCAGAATAAAGAAATAAAGAATTGAAAGAAATGAGGACAGTCTCAGAGACTTCTGGGACAATATTAAATGCACCAACATTCAAATTATAGGTGTCCCAGAAGAAGAAGAGAAAGAGAAAGAGACTGAGAAAATATTTGAAGAGGTTATAGTTGAAAACTTCCCTAATATGGGAAAGGAAATAGTTAATCAAGTCCAGGAAGCATGGAGCATCCCGTACAGGATAAATGCAAGGAGAAACACACAAAGACACATATTAATCAAACTGTCAAAAATTAAATACAAACAAAACATATTAAAAGCAGCAAGGGATAAATAACACAAAAGGGAATCCCCATATGGTTAACAGCTGATCTTTCAGGAGAATCTCTGCAAGCCAGAAGGGAGTGGCAGGACATATTTAAATTAATGAAAGAGAATACCTACAAACACGATTGCTCTACCCAGCAAGGATCTCATTCAGATTTGATGGAGAAATTAAAAGCTTTACAGACAAGCAAAAGCTGAGAGAGTTCAGCACCACCAAAACAGCTTTACAACAAATTCTAAAGGACCTTATCTAGGCAAGAAACACAAGAGAAGGAAAATAACTGCAATAACAACCCAAAACAATTATGAAAATGGGAAAAGGAACATAGATATCGAAAATTAGCTTAAACTATCAAACTCTTAGAGGAAAACATAGGTAGAACACTCTATGGCATTAATCACAGCAAGATCCTTTTTGACCTACCTCCTAGAGAAATGGAAATAAAAACAAAAATAAACAAATGGGACCTAATGAAACTTCAACCTTTTGCACAGCAAAGGAAACCATAAACAAGACCAAAAGACAACCCTCAGAATGGGAGAAAATATTTGCAAATGAAGCAACTGACAAAGGATTAATCTCCAAAATTTATGAGCAGCTCAAGCAGCTCAATAACAAAAGAACAAACAACCCAATCCAGAAATTGGTCAAAGACCTAAATAGACATTTCTCCAAAGAAGATATACAGACTGCCAACAAACACATGAAATAATACTCAACATCATTAATCATTAGAGAAATGCAAATCAAAACTACAATGAGATATCATCTCACACCAGTCAGAATAGCCATCATCAAAAAATCTAGAAACAATAAATGCTGGAGAGGGAGTGGAGAAAATGGAACACTCTTGCACTGATCGTGGGAATGTGAATTGGTATAGCCACTATGGAGGGCAGTATGGAGGTTCCTTAAAATACTACAAATAGAACTACCATATGACCCAGCAACATCACTACTGGGCATATACCCTGAGAAAGCCATAATTCAAAAAGAGTCATGTACCAAAATGTTCATTGCAGTTCTACTCACAATAGCCCAGAGATGGAAACAACCTAAGTGTCCATCATTGGATGAATGGATAAACAAGATGTGGCACATATATACAATGGAATATTGCTCAGCCACAAAAAGAAATGAAATTGAGCTATTTGTAATGAGTTGGATAGACCTAGAGTCTATCATACGGAGTGAAGTAAGTCAGAAACAAAAAGATATATACTGTACGCTAACACATATATATGGAATTTTAGGAAAAAAATGTCACAAAGAACCTAGGGGTAAGACAGGAATAAAGACACAGACCTACTAGAGAATGGACTTGAAGATATGGGGAGGAGAAAGGGTAAGTTGTGACAAAGCGAGAGAGAGGCATGGACATATATACACTACCAAATACAACCCAGATAGCTAGTGGGAAGCATCCACACAGCACATGGAAATCAGCTCAGTGCTTAGTGACCACCTGGAGGGGTGAGATAGGGAGGGTGGGAGGGAGGGAGATGCAAGAGGGAAGAGATATGGGAACATATGTATATGTATAACTGATTCACATTGCTATAAAGCAGAAACTAACACACAATTGTAAAGCAGTTATACTCTAATAAATATATTAAAAAAAAGAAAATGGGAATGGGAACATAGATATCGACAATTACCTTAAATTTAAATGGATTAAATGCTCCCACCAAAAAAAACAGACTAGCTGAATGGACACAAAAACAACACCCTTATATATGCTGTCTACAGGAGACCCACTTCAGATGTAGGGACACATACAGACTGAAAGTGAGGGGATGGAAAAAGATATTCCATGCAAATGGAAATCAAAAGAAAGCTGATGTAGCAGTTCTCATATCAGACAAAATAGACTTTAAAATAAAGACTATTAGAAGAGACAAAGAAGGACACAACATAATGATCAAGGGGTCGAACCAAGAAGAAAATATAACAATTGTAAACATTTATGCACCCAACACATGAGCACATAAATACATAAGGCAAATACTAACAACCATAAGAGGGGAAATCGACAGTAACACATTCATAGTAGGGGACTTTAACACCCCACTTTCAACAATGGACAAGTCATCCAAAATAGAAAGAAATAAGGAAACACAAGCTTTAAATGATACATTAAACAAGATGGACTTAATTGATATTTATAGGACATTCCATCCTAAAACAACAGAATAAACATTTTTCTCAAGTGCTCATGGAACATTCTCCAAGAGAGATCATATCTTGGGTCACAAATCAAGCCTTGGTAAATTTACAAAAATTGAAATTGTAACAAGTGTCTTTTCCGACAACAATGCCATGAGACTAGATATCAATTACAGGAAAAGATCTGTAAAAAATACAAACACAAGGAGGCTAAACAATACACTACTTAATAACGAACTGATCACTGAAGAAATCAAGGAGGAAATCAAAAAATACCTAGAAACAAATGACAATGGAGACATGACAACCCAAACCCTATGGAATGCAGCAAAAACAGTTCTAAGAGGGAAGTTTATAGCAATACAATCCTACCTTAAGGAACAGGAAACATCTTGAATAAACAACCAAAACTTGCACCTAAAGAAATTAGAGAAGGAAGAACAAAAAAAAACCTAAAGTTAGCAGAAGGAAAGAAATCATGAAGATCAGATCAGAAATAAATGAAAAAGAAATGAAGGAAACAATAGCAAAGATCAATAAAACTAAAAGCTGGTTCTTTGAGAAGATAAACAAAATTGATAAACCATTAGCCAGACTCATCAAGAAAAAAAAGGGAGAAGACTCAAATCAATAGAATTAGAAATGAAAAAGAAGTAAAAACTGACACTGCAGAAATACAAACAATGATGAGAGATTACTACAAGCAACTCTATGCAAATAAAATTGACAACCTGGAAGAAGTGGACAAATTCTTAGAAATGCACAACCTGCCAACACTGAATCAGGAAGAAATAGAAAATATGAACAGACAAATGACAAGCACTGAAATTGAAACAATGGTTAAAAATCTTTGAACAAACAAAAGCCCAGGACCAGATGGCTTCACAGGCAACATTTAGAGAAGAGCTAAAAATTATCCTTCTCAAACTCTTCCAAAATATTGCAGAGGGAGGAACACTCCCAAATTCATTCTACGAGGCCACCATCACCCTGATACTGAAACCAGACATGTCACAAAGAAAGAAAACTACAGGCCAATATCAGAACATAGATGCAAAAATCCTCAACAAAATACAAGCAAACAGAATCCAACAGCACATTAAAAGAATCATACACCATGATCAGGTTGGATTTATTCCAGGAATGCAAGGATTTTTCAATATACGCCAATCAATCAACGTGATACACCATATTAACAAATTGAAGGAGAAACACCATATGATCACCTCAATAGATGCAGAGAAAGCTTTCAACAAAATTCAACACCCATTTATGGTAAAAACCCTGCAGAAAGTAGGCATAGAGGGAATTTTCCTCAACATTATAAAGGTCATATATGACAAACCCACAGCCAAAATTGTCTTCAATGGTGAAAAACTGAAAGGATTTCCACCAAGATCGGAAACAATACAAGGTTGCCCACACTCACCACTCTTATTCAACATAGTTTTTGAAGCTCTAGCCAAAGCAATCAGAGAAGAAAAGGAAATAAAAGGAATCCAAATCAGAAAAGAAGAAGTAAAGCTGTCACTGTTTGCAGATGACATGATACTCTACATAGAAAATCCTAAAAATGCTACCAGAAAACTACTGCAGCTAATCAATGAATTTGGTAAAGGTAGCAGGATACAGAATTAATGCACAGAAATCTCCGGCATTCTTAAACACTAATGATGAAAAATCTGAAAGTGAAATTAAGAAAACAATCCCATTTACCACTGCAACAAAAAGAATAAAATATCTAGGAATTAACCTACCTACAGAGACAAAATACCTGTATGCAGAAAATTATGTTACTGATGAAACAAATTAAAGATGATACAAATAGATGGAGCGATATACCATGTTCTTGGATTGGAAGAATCAACATTGTGAAAATTACTCTACTACCCAAAGCAATCTACAGGTTCAAGGCAGTCCCTATCAAACTACCACTGGCATTTTTCACAGAGCTAGAACAAAAAAAGTTCACAATTTGTATGGAAACACAAAAGACCCCGAACAGCCATAGTAATCTTGAGAACGAAAAACAGAGCTGGAGGAATCAGGCTCCCTGACTTCAGTTTATACTACAAAGCTACAGTAATCAAGACAGTATTGTACTGGCACAAAAACAGAAAGATAGATCAATGGAACAGGATAGAAAGCCCAGAGATAAACCCACGCATATATGGTCACCTTATCTTTGATAAAGGAGGAAGGAACGTACAGTGGGGAGAGGACAGCCTCTTCAATAAGTGGTGCTTGGAGAACTGGACAGGTACATGTAAAAGTATGAGATTAGAACACTCCCTACCACAATATAGAAAAATAAGCTCAAAATGGATTAAAGACCTAAATGTAAGGCCAGAAACTATCAAACTCTTAGAGGAAAACATAGGCAGAACACCCTATGACACAAATCACAGCAAAATCCTTTCTGACCTTTATTTCTGGAAATAAAATCCTTTATTTCTGGAAATAAAAACAAAAATAAACTAATGGGACCTAATGAAACTTAAGTGCTTTTGCACAGCAAAGGAAACCATAAACAAGACCAAAAGACAGCCATCAGAATGGGAGAAAATATTTGCAAATGAAGCAACTGACAAAGGATTAATCTCCAAAATTTACAAGCAGTTCATTCAGCTCAATAAAAAAAAACACACAACCCAATCCAAAAATGGGCCTAAGACCTAAATAGACATTTCTCCAAAGCAGGTATACAGTTTGCCAGCAAGCACATGAAAGAATGCTCAACATCATTAATCATTAGAGAAATGCAAATCAAATCTACAATGAGATATCATCTCACACCCGTCAGAATGGCCATCATCAAATAATCTAGAAAAAATAAATGCTGGAGAGGCTGTGGATAAAAGGGAACATTCTTGCACTGCTGGTGGGAATGTGAATTCGTACAGCCACTATGGAGAACAGTATGTAAGTTCCTTAAAAAACTACAAATAGAACTACCATATGATGCAGCAATCCCACTACTGGGCATATACCCTGAGAAAACCAGAATTCAAAAAGAGTCATGTACCAAAATGTTCATTGCAGCTCTATTTGCAATAGCCCGTTGATGGAAGCAACCTAAATGTCCATCATTGGATGAACACATAAAGAAGATGTGGCACATATATAGAATGGAATATTACTCAGCCATAAAAAGAAACGAAATTGAGTTATTTGTAGTGAGGTGGATGGACCTGGAATCTGTCATACAGAGTGAAGTAAGTCAGAAAGAGAAAGACAAATACTGTAGGCTAACACATATATATGGAATCTAAGAAAAAAAATATCCTGAAGAACCTAGGGGTAAGACAGGAATAAAGACACAGACCTACAAGAGAATGGACTTGAGGATATGGGGATTGGGAATGGTGAGCTGTGACAAAGTGAGAGAGTGGCATAGACATATATACACTATCAAACGTAAAATAAATAGCTAGTGTGAAGCAGCTGCATAGCACAGGGAGATCAGCTCGGTGCTTTGTGACCACCTAGAGGGGTGGGATAGGGAGGGTGGGAGGGAGGGAGATGCATGAGGGAAGAGATATGGGAACATATGTATATGTATAACTGATTCACTTTGTTATAAAGCAGAAAGTAACACACCATTATAAAGCAATTATACTCCAATAAATATGTAAAAAAGATGTAAGAACACACACACACACACACACAAATACTGTATACCGATTGTCTAGAAGACATTATGTCTAATATACAGAGAAGGCAAATATTTCAAAACATTATATCTTAATGCTTGGTATATGACCCAGAAAAGCACAGCTTCAGGAAGGCTTCTAGGGCTTTGGGAAGAGTAAACAGCATAGCCCTAGTAAAAGCAGATCTAAAAATATTGTCAGTACAATACAAAAATATATATTTCTACTTACTAAATTAGATAAGATATTAGAAAAACTTGTTTTTTTATTTTTATTCGTGTATAGTTGCTGTACAATTTTGTTTCAGTTTCTACTGTACAGCAAAGTGAATCTGCTATACGTATACATATATCCAGTCTTTTTTGGTTTTCTTTCCCTTTTATGTCACTGCAGAACATTGAGTAGAATTCCCTGTGGTATACAGTATTTTCTCATTAGTTATCTATTTTATACATAGTATCAGTAGTATATATATGTCAATCCCCATCTCCCAATTCATCCCACCCTCCCTTTCCCCCTTTGTTGTCCATACATCTGTTCTCTACTTCTGTGTCTCTATGTCTGCTTTGCCAATAAGGTCATCTATAGCACCAGAAAATTACTAGAGCTCATCAATGAATTTAGTAAAGGTGCAGGATACAAAATTAATACCCAGAAATCTCTTGCATTCGTGTACACCAAGAACAAAAGATCAGAAAGAGAAATTAAGGAAACAATCCCATTCACCTTTTCCACAAAAAGAATAAACTACCTAGGAATAAACCTACCTGAGACAAAAGTACTGTATGCAGAAAACTAAAAGACACCAACGAAAGAAATCAAAGATGACACAAAGAGATGGAGAGATATACCAGTGTTCTTGGGTTGGAAGAATCTATAATGTGAAAATGACTATACAACCCAAAGCAAACTACAGATTCAATGCAATCACTATCAAATTACCAGTGGCATTTTTCACAGACTAGAACAGAAAGTTTACACTTTGTATGGAAACACAAAAGACACCAAATAGCCAAAGCAATCTTGAGAAAGAAAAATGGAGCTGGAGGAATCAAGCTCCCTGACTTCAGGCTATACTACAAAGCTACAGTAATCCAGATGTATGGTACTGGCACAAAAACAGAAATATAGATAAGTGGGAAAGGATAGAAAGCCCAGAGATAAACCCACACACCTACAGTCAACTAATCTATGACAAAGGAGGCAAGGATATACAGTAGAGAAAGGACAGCCTCTTCAATAAGTGGTGCTGGGAAAACTGGACAGGTACATGTAAAAGTATGAGACTAGATCACTGCCTAACACCATATACAAAAATAAGCTCAAAATAGATTAAAGACCTAAATGTAAGGCCAGACACTATAAAACTCTTAGAGGAAAACAAAGGAAGAACACTCTTTGATATAAATCACAGCAAGGTCCTTTTTGACCCATCTCCTAGAGAAATGGAAATAAAAACAAAAATAAACAATTGGGACCTAATGAAACTTAAAAGCTTTTTCACAGCAAAGGAAACCATAAATAAGAACAAAAGACAACCCTCAGAATGGGAGAAAATATTTGCAAAGGAAGAAACTGACAAAGGATTAATCTCCAAAATATACAAGCAGCTCATGCAGCTCAATATCAAAAAAAAACAAACAGCTCAATCCAAAAATGGGCAGAAGACCTAAATAGACATTTCTCCAAAGAAGATATACAGCTTGCCAACAAACACATGAAAGGATGCTCAATATCACTAACTATTTGAGAAATGCAAATCAAAACCACAATGAGGTATCACCTCACGCCAGTCAGAATGGCCATTATCAAAAAATCTAGAAACAATACACGCTGGAGAGGGTGTGGAGAAAAGGGAACACTCTTGCACTGTTGGTGGGAATGTAAACTGAAACAGCCACTATGGAGAACAGTATGGAGGTTCCTTAAAAAACTAAAAATATAACTACCATATGACCCAGTAATCCCACTACTGGGCATATACCCAGGGAAAACCATAACTGAAAAGAGATGCACCCCAGTGTTCATTGCAACACTATTTACAATAGCCAGGACATGGAAGCAAGAAATTCTCACCTGAGTATCTTGAGGAAAAAGTGTTTTTTCAAATTTAATATCATTTGTTATTCTTTCATATAAGGATCTTCAAGTCTTTTAGAATATAATTTTATAAATCCAACAAAAACAGGATGGACAATTATAACGATATATAACCAAAGTGTTATGATTTCTATAGATAATGTAAGTGCTGAACAGGTGGGAATAGTTACAATGGAATGACATGGCTCAACACAGTTATTGTATTTGATTTAACAAGGGAACTGGCAATATAGAAATAAGTTTCTTTCCATGTGGAAAGCTACTAGTCTGTCTGAATATTATGCTGCATCAGGTCACAAGGGCCTTCTTATAGCCAGAAGATGCTCAAAAATTTATCAACAGCCAGAGGTTTTCTTTAATGTGATTGAATAAAATAGATTCTCCAAAGAATATATGAAAGGAACATTGAAGGGTAAAAAGTTTCCTTCTTCTTCAAAAATAAGTGACTATAGTCACAATGAACTTGTTTGTTATCTGACTGCAATTTCCCAAGAAGATTTTGTCTACTGTTGACACCTATTCAGGGCTATTGATAACTGTACCACTTTAAGGAATGCACAGATATTTCTCAGAGCAACGTTATTTTACCTCATGAAAGAATAAAACCTCAAAATGTCTGATATTTTTCTGCCTCTAATATCATCATCCAATCTTTTCTTTTCTTATAGATTGAGTGTTTTTTATCAAGAGGAAAGGGTGCACACATAGAGTCATAGGGGGTATTGAGTTAGGTTGGATCTCTAAAGGATGCCACAATCCAAACGTCCCAGTCAATTAGCCCTGTGTGTGACCCAATAGAAAGAAAAAAAACTTTCATAAGACTTTGGACAATTTGCTCTAACTCTGGATGACATTCAAAGTAAAGTGAAAGTTTTAATTTACACTAGTAAGGGATTAAAGAAATTTCAATTACATCAAAAGGGAGTCTTTGTACAGGAGATGCACAAGGTATTCAATAGAAATTTTCTAATTCATTTCAACCCTTCTTATGCACCTTACACTTTTCCTCCGCCTTAACAGTCTATGGATCTATGGTACTTTGAAATTTTCCCAATATCACCAAGGTAAAAAGTGATAAAACTAGCATGAGACACATATTATCTGACACTATTCCAAAGCTTTTCCTACAGGGTCATGGAAAGAGTTTGCAAAATAAAGGATATAGGAGTAAATTTAAGAAAAGAGCCTATTTAGATAGAGCTTAAATGTGTTTTCAAGCCCTGAAAACATTTTATATTTTTCTCTTAAATACAATTTAAACACACCAAAATGGATTTAAGTGTAGAAGTTGATTAGATTTTTATTTATTTAATTTCTTATTGAAATATATTTGAGTTATATACATAGATTAGATTTTTAAATGTAAACATGACCCTAGTAAAAGTGCAGAAAATTTCCATCACCTCAGGAAACTTCCTTATTCCTGCTTTTAGTAAATCCCAGCACCCTTATTCCTGCTTTTAGTAAATCCCAACACCCATAGGCAAACATTATTCTTATTTCTAATAGCAAGGATAGGTTTTACCTGTTCCTGAACTTCATAAAAGTGGAATCATATAGTGTGTATAATTCCGTACCTTGCTTTTTCCACTCAGCATAATGTTTTTTAATTCATCCATGCTTTGCCATCTATCAGTAGTTCACATTTTTTCTTCTTTTTTGCAGAATAGTAATCCATTGTATGAAAATAAATAATCTGTTCATCTATTGTCCTGAGTAAATAACTAGAACTGCTGGGTCATAGGGTAGGCATACATTTAACTTTACAAGTAATTGTCAAAACCTTTTCCAAAGTGACTGTACTATTTTCCAGTCTCACCAGCAATATGTGGTAGTCCTATTTAATCCACATCTTAAATATTTGGTATTTGTTGGCCTTTTAATTTTAAACATTTTAGTAGGTATGAAATCATATCTCATATTGGTTTTAATTTGCATTTAGCTGCTAAATAAAATATTTTGCACATTTTCATGTCTAATGACTATTTTATATCTTCTTTTCAAAGTGTCTATTCAGTCTTTCGGCCATTTTTTTAGAGTCTTTCTTTTGGTTATTATTGAGTTGTAAGAATTCCTTATATATCTTGGAATAAATTATTTGTCAGATATATGTATTACAATTTATTTTTCAATCTGTGGTTTCCCTATTCATTTTTTTTAAACTTTAAAAAATTTAGGTATAACTGACATATAACATTATGTTGGTTTCAGGTGTACAATATAATGATTTGATATTTGTACACATTGCAAAATGATCACTACAATAAGTCTAGTTAACATCTGTCACCTTACATAGTTATAAAAAGTGAGAAATTTAAGACCTACTATTTTAGGAACTTTCAATGATGCCATACAGCATTATTAACTATAGTAACAGTGCTATATATTACATCACCATGATTTATTTATTTTATAATTGGAATTTTGTAACTTTTGACCCCCTTCACTCATTTCATCCAACCCCCACCCTCACCTATGGCAACCACTACTCTGTTCTCTGTATCTATGAGCTTGTTATTTGTTTTTGTATTTATTTTTTAGATTCCACTTATAAGTATGACCATTTGTCATTCTCTTTCTGACATATTTCACTTAATGTAATAGCCTCAAAGCCCATTCAGGATGCCAAAACTGGAAAGATTTTATTCATCTTTATGGCTATCATTCCATTGTGTGTGTGTGTGTATATATATATATATATATATATATATATATATATATATATACAAACACACATACCCCATCTTCTTTATCCATTCGTTCATTGATGGACTCATAGATTGTTTCTAAGTTGCTGATATCTGGGGCAATGCATATAAGTTGGGATAAATGATAGACTAGCCAAAAGCTTGGGAAGAAAGGCTGATGAATGAGATGTTTTGCTGATAAGTGCTTTGAAAAACTCTGAGACATTCCTGAGAACCTAGAAGAACACACATGCCCAGGGCTGTGTACATGCCCAGGAAAGGTCTAAGAAAGCATTAAGCTTCCACCTCTGGTTAACCTAGAAGGTCTTTGTAAGTAGGAAGTGAAGGCTAAGGCATAGTGGTAAACTACAAGACTGAATATTGAGGGTGTGCCATAACATGCATATAGAATGCCTCAGCAAAGACTGGGAAACTTAGTTCCAGAAGTTTAAGTAAGTCTCTGTGGAATCACTAGGTTACCACTAAGCTAATTGAGTAGACCTCAGTGTCTATAAAGGACAAAGAACATAAGAGTGCAAAGAATTAGTTCTGAAAATCCTGTGAACAAAAAAAGAGTAAGAACAGTGATATAGCCCTTGGGGGGAGAAATCTGATTTCCAGAGTTGTCTCATTATATATTTTTTAAATGTCCAGTTTTCAACACAAAATTACAGAACATGTAAAGAAAAAAAGTATGGCCATTGAGAGAAGAAAAAGAAAGAAATTGATGTAATTAACTGTCCTTGAGGAAAATAAAAACAAAGCACTTGCTAGAAAAAGTCTTTAAATCAACTATTTTATACATGTTTAAAGAGCTAAAGTAAACAAAGAACTAAAGGAATCAAGAACTATGTACTAAGAAGTAGAGAAAATAAATAAAAGGATAGCATGAAGAGGAACCAAGTAGAAATTCTGGAGTTTAAAGGTACAATAACTAAAATGAAAAATTCAGAAGAGAGACCAAAGGGCAGATTTTTATCAGACAGAAGAATCATTGACCTTGAAGATAAGTCAATTGAGATTATGCAGTCAGAGGAGTAGGAAAAAAAATAGTGAACTCAAATGACTAGGGCCTCAGAAACCTTTGGAACAATATCAAACATATAAATACATGCATCATGGAAGTTCTAGGAGAGAAGAGAGAGGAAGGAACATGAAGAATATTTGATGAAACAATGGCCAAAATATTCCCAAAATTGATTTAAAATATTAATCTATACATCCAAGAAGCTTAATGGACTTCATTTACAATAAAATTAAAGAGATCCAATCCAGACGCTTCATTGAAAAAAAAATGACAAAGCCAAAAATAAAGAAAATCATTAATGCAACAAAAGAAAATTTACTCACTACATACAAGGGAAACTCAATAAATATAACAGCTTGTTTCTCATCAGAAATAATGAAAGGCAGAAGGAAATGGGATAATATCTTAATAGTGGAAAAAATATCCTCAAAAATGAAGAGATATGCTTTAGATGCAAAGACACAATCAGTTCGAAAGTAAAAGTATAGGAAAAGATGTTACAAGCAAACAGTGATCAAAAGAGAGCTAGACTGGTCACAGTAATATCAGACAGAATAAACTTTAAGAAAAAAAATATTATGTGAGGCGAAAGACATGTTATAACAATAAAAGGGTCAATCCATCAAGAAGACATAACAATTATAAATGTATACACCCAACAACAGAACACAAAATTACATGAAGAAAAACTGAAATAATTGAGAGGAAACTTAGACAACTCATCAATAATAGTTGGAGAATTTGATACCCCACTTTTGATAATTGATGGGACAACTAGACAGAAGATCATCAAGGAGATAGAAGACACTGGCAAAACCGTAAGCCAAGTAGATATAACAAAAAGCTATAGAACACTCCACCCAACAATAGCAAGATATATTTTTTTCTGAAGTATACACTATAGGGTAGGCCATACAGTAGGCCGAAAACAAGTCTCAATAAATTAAAAAATATATATTTCATACAAAGTATGTGCACCATAGGCAATAGAATAAAATTAGAAGTTAATAACAGAAGGAAATTTGGAAGGCAGTTATGCTCACCACTATACCACCAATACAATAACAGAAGGAAATTTGGGAAAGTCACAAGTACATGGAAGTTAAAGAGCATTCTTCACAATAACTGATAAGTCAAAGCAGAAATCCTAAGGGAAATTAAAACATACTTTGAGAAAAGTGTAAACACAAATACAACCAACAAAAACTTATGAGAGGCAGCAAAAGCAGTACATTGAGGGAAATTTATAGCTACAAATGCCTACACACACACACACACACAAAAAAAGATCTAAAAAAATCAGTGTCCCCATCTATATAATGTCTTTTTCCTCTGGCTGCCTTTGAGATATTCTCTTTATTATTAGTTTTTAGCTCTTTGACTATGATGTGAATAGGTGTGGATTTATTTGTATTTATCCTTCTTAAGGCTGACTGAGCATCTGTAATATGTAAGTTTATGTTTTTCACTAAATTTGGGGAAATGTCAGCCATCTTCACTTAAATATTATATACTTGTTTTCTCCCCCAGTCTCATTCTCTCCTACTGAAATTCTAATTGCGTGTATGTCAAAATGATTGACATTGTCTCACAGGTCACTGAAACTTTTTCTTTTCAATCTTTTTTCTCCTGGTTCTTCCAGTAGGATGATTTCCATTTGTCTGTCTTAAAGTTCACTGACCCTTTCTTCTGTTGTTTCTTATCAATTTATAAGCCAACTGAGTGAAATTTTCACTTTACATAGAGTAATTTTCATTTATATAATCACCCTTTGATTCTTTTTATTATTCCCATTTCTCTTTGATAGCCCCCATTGGCTTATTCATTGTGAAAAAATTTTAAATCCTTGAACCCACTTACAATGGTTGCTTTAAAAATCTTGTTTGCTAATTCCAAATTGAGTCATCTTGGGATTTGTTTCTATTAAGTGTTTTTCATTTGATGCTGGGTGACAATTTCACTATTTCCTGTTTTATATTGGACCTGTGAATACAATATAGTGAGAATCTGGATTCTATTCTCCTCCTCTGAAGAGTATTGACTATTTTATTTTAGTATGCAGTTAAATTATTGACAGATCAACTTGGACTTGTGAAGGCTTGTTTCACACTTTCTTAGAGCCATCTATTTCACTTTTGTCCCAAGCCTTAGGGAAATCCCCTTGTCACAAGACATAGACTTTACTCATAAAATTAGGCCCTTCTGGGATTTCAATGGAGAGCCCAAGGGAGTTATCAAACTCTTTACATAGACTCAAAATCAAAACTCTGTCTCTCTTGTGTTTGGCATTAGCTGAAATCCATGCTCAACTTTTATAGCCTTGAAACAGCTTATTTCTGCTGAACTCTTTTCAGGCTCCTGTTTGGGTACACAGTTTAGGGGTCAGCCAAGGATTTGAGGTGAGTTTATATGCAGATTTAGGGCCCCCTACTTCTGGGGCTTCTTCTATTCTTGAATATATCACCCCCCAATTTCAAGCCACCATTCTTCGGGCTCCCAATCTTCATCCTTGGGCACTTCATGCCAATAAACTACAGCTTTCTATGTGAGTTCTATCTTCGCTCCATCATGTGGGCTAGGAAGCACCCTCAGGGGAAAAAATTATAAATGTGGATCTCATCCATTGCAGTACCTTTCTTCCAGCATTTAATCCTTGCTAGTTTTTAATCTGCTTTTTTTTTTCACTGTTAAGGGCCATTAGTAATGGTGCAATATATTTTATCCAGAGTTTATAATGGCTAATTATAACAGGTTATTCCAATAAAAGTACTCAACCATTACTGAAACCAAAAATCCTGAAAAATACTTTACTTTGAGCCAAATTTTCAGCGCTCCTAAAGGATTAAGGAGGTAGGACTATCATGACCCTGGAAGAGCTCACAGGGGAGACAAGTTAGGGTTGTAAGGCTTCTGCTGCTGATTCTGACATAAAAACATACATGCTCTGATTCTAACAGATTAATCTCTTTGTCATACTGTACACACATTGTTTCTTTCATCTGAATGTGTGTTTTCACCTTGACATGAATTAGCTTCCTATTTCTATTCTACCAGCTTACATACCTGATTCTTCTTCAAAACTCAAAGAGTGACATCAGCAATGTGGCAAACTAGGAAGCTCCAGAGCCTTGTTCCCCCATGCAAATAAGAAAAATATGACTAATGACAAACTGAAATTACTTTGAAGAGGCTCTGGAAATCAAAGATACACAGCAACTAAACAAATGCCCCATCAAGAAAAAGCCACATTCAAAGCTGTCAGAAATTTTATGGTATATTTCTTTGCCTTTTCCCCACATCCTACCTGGTGTGGTACAGCACCTTCAGGAGGAAGTGCTCCTATTACCAGACACAAACCATATCCTAACTTGACTATGGGCTGCCTAAGGAACAGGTTTCTGTTTTGCTTAACTTGAAGCTCAGAAGGAGAAAGACTGTGGAAGGCAGTGGCAGCACTTGACTTGAAGCTCAGATGGGGGAACTTCAACATAGTTTGAATTTTCAGTTGATGGAACGCATGGGAGACAATGTAAGGCACTGAAGAGCATAAAATTTGAAGTTGGCCTGCATACATGTGGACACTTGGGGCAAGAGAAAGTGGGAATAGAAATAAAATACAAAAATCTAAGGTCCCAAGTAGAAGCCACATGAGATTCCATGTGAATTAAGACTTTTATAAGTAGTTGTGTATATAGGTAAATTGGGGAAAAAAGCACGCACACAGATCTAAGCATAAAACATGTCAAGAAACAACCTGGGAAGACTGTAAGCCTTCATAGTGGGCTGAAATCAAGATGATAACCATGTCTTACTAATTAATGAAGGTCTTCCCCATTAGTCTGCAAAGCTAAGAGAGGTGGCTCTTTTTACAAATAACAAATTTTCAACAAAGAATCACAAAGCATACAAAGAAATAGGTATATATTGCTCATTAAAAGGATCAAAATAAATCTCCTGAAACCATCCCAGAAGAAACACAGAAATCAGACTTACTAGAAAAATGTTTTAAAATAATTATCTTAAATGTGCACAGAAATAAAGGAAAACTATACATAAATAAAGTATAAATATCAACAAAGACATAGAAGTTGTAAAGGAACCAAACAAATTCAAGAGCTGAAAAAGGTAATAATTAAACTGAAAACTTCACTGGAGGGATTAAGAAAGAAACTCAAAGGGACAGAAGAAATAATCAGCAAACTTTAAGACAGGTCATGTGAAATTATGCAGTTTGAGGAGCAAAAAGATAAAAGAATGGGAAAAAGTGAACATATTCTATAAGAATTATGAAACACTGTAGGTGAACCAATATATACATTATGGGAGTTGCAGAAGGAGAAGAGAAAGAAAAAAGTCAGTAGAAAGTCATTGCCTATCAGTAATAATGTTCAATGCAAATGAATTAAAGTCTCCAATCAAAAGTTACAGACTGGCAGAATGGATTAAATAATAGGATCCAATTACATGTTATCTGCTTTATATCTAAGGATATGCATGGGTTGAAAGTGGATGTATGGAGAAAAAAATATTCCATGCAATCAGTAACCAAAAGAGAGCAGGGATATACAATAGCACACAGAATAGACTTTAAGTCAAATAATATCTTAAGAGACATGAAAGGACATTATATAATGACAAAAGTGTCAATTCACCAGGTAGATATAATAATAATAAACATATATAAACCAACCATAAGAACTCTAAATATATGAAGCAAACACTGACAGAATTCAAGGAAGAAAAAGACATAATAACAGCAGGAGACTTCAGTATTCCACTTTCAATAATGTATATAATAACCAGATAGAAGATCAAAAAGGAAATGGAGGACTTGAGCTACACTATAAACCAGTTGGACCTAACAGACGTATGTAGAATATTCTACCTAACAAGACTAAATTTACATTTTCTCAAGGGCACATGAGACATTCTCCAGGAGAGACCATATATTAAACTGCAAAACAAGTCTCAATAAATTTAAAAAGACTGAAATCATACAAAGTATCTTTTCCAATCACAATAAAATAAACTAGAAAACCACAGTAGAAGTAAATTGTAAATAATACAAACATGATAGAAACAATCAACAAACTAGGAACAGAATGAAACTCCCTCTATATATGAAAATAAATATATAAAAAAAACATAGCTAATAACATACTCAATGATCAAAGTTTGAAATTATTTCCTCTAAGATCAGAAACAAGACAAGGATGACTTATTTTGCCATTTCTGTTTAACAGAGTACTGGAAGTCCTAGTCAGAGCAATTATGCTAGAAAAAGAAATGAAACCATCCTATTTGGAAAGGAAGGAGCAAAATGATCTCTGTTCATGGACGACATGATCTTATATGTAAAAAACCTAAAGAGTCCACACTCCCAAAATACTGTTAGAACTAGTAAACAAATTCAGCAAAATTGCAGCATAGAAAACAAATACAAAAAATCAGTTTTGTGTCTATAAGGTTTTGTTCATTTGTGTCTACAATGAACAATCCAGAAAGAAAATTAAGAAAACAATTCCATTTACAATAGCATCAAAAAGAATAAAATACTTAGGATTAGACTTAACCAAGGAAATGTAAGACCTGTACACTGAAAACTACAAAATATTGATGAAAGAAATTAAAGATGCAGAAATGGAAAAATTCATTAATTAATTGGGAGACTTAATATTGTTAAGATGACAAAACTAACCCAAACAATCTACAGATGCAATGCTCTTCTATCATAATCCCAATATTTTTTGGCATGAATTGTAAACTCATCCTAAAATTTATACAGAACCTCAAGGGACTCTGAATAACCACAATAATCTTGAAAATGATGGACAAAATTAGAGGTCTCAGATTTCCTGATTTCAAAATTTCCTACAAAGCTACAGCAATCAAAACACTGTGGTACTGGCACAAAGACAAATACAGCTGACCATTGAACAACACTGGTTTGAACTGTGTGGGTCCACTTATATGCAGACTTTTTTCAATAAATATACAGTTGGCCCTCTGTATTTGCACATTTTGTATTCATGGGTTTGGCATCCACAGATTCAACCAGCCATGGACCAAAATTTCCATTTGGAAATTTGGTTTAATCCGTGGATGCAAAACCTGCAGATGTGAAGGGCTTACTGTATTCGTTGTACTGCACCATTTTACACAAGGAAATTGAACATTTAAAGATTTTGGTATAAGTGGGGGCTCCTGGAACCAATGCCCCATGAATACTGAGGGATGACTGTGTATAGATCAGTGGAATAAAATAGGGATCTCAGACATAAGCCCTTACATATATGGTCACATAGTTTTTGACAAGGGTGTCAAGACCACTCAATGAAGAAAGGACATGCTTTCCAACAAATGGTATTGGGAGAACTGTATATCCACATGCAAAGAATAAAGTTGGACCTTTTTTCTTACACATACACAAAAATTAACTCAAAATGTATTAAAGACCTAAACATAAGAGTTAAAACTAAAAAACTCTGTTGGAAAAATTACATAGGAGGAAAGCTTCTTGACACTGAATTTGGTAATGATTTCCTGGATATGACACCAAAAGCACATGAAACAAAAGAAAAAGAAAATAAATTGTACTTCATCAAAATTTAAAATATTTATGCATCTGAGGACACTATTGAGAGTGTAAAGTTAATCCACATAAGGGGTGAAAATATTTGCAAATCATATATCTAGTAAGGGTTTAATATTCAGAATATATAAAGGAATCCTACAACTCAATAACAAAAACAAACAACTCAATATAAAAATGTACAAAGATTTGAATAGATATTTCTACAGAGAAGACATGCAAATGGCCAAAAAGCACATGGAAAGATACTTAATATTACTAATCATTAGGGAAATGCAAATCAAAACTATAGTTAGATACTACTTCATATTTACTATAATGGCTATTATCATATATATACATATATATATGTGGTTATATATATATGTATATATATATGGCTATTTCATATATGTATATGAAAAGCGAGTGTTGGTGAGGATGTGGGTGTGGACAAATTGGAACTCTTTTGCATTGCTGGAAGGAATACAAAATGGTGTAGCTTCTACAGAAAACAGTCTGGTAGTTTCTCCAAAAATTAAACATATAATTATCATATGACCCTGCAATTATATTCCTAGGTATATATCCAAAAGAACTAAAAGCAAGGACTTAAACAGATAACAGCATTATTCACAATAGCCAAAATGTGGAAGTGATCCAAGTGTCCACTGATGGATGAATTGATAAAATGTGATTTATACACACAATGGAATATTGTTGAACATTTAAAATATAGAAATTTTGACATATATGAATAAACCTTGGAGACATTATGCTAAGTTAGGTAAGCCAGTGACAAAAAGAACAAATATTTTATGATTCCACTTATATGAGGTACATTGATTAGTCAAATTCATAGAAACAGAAAGTTGACAGGAGCTTAGTAGGGTCTGGTCAGAGGGGAAAATGCGGAGTTATTGTTTAATTGGTATCGAGTTTCAGTTTGGGAAGAGGAAAAAGTTCTTGAGCAAGATGGTGGTAATGATTGCACAGTAACATGAATGTACTTAATGCTACTGAACTGTACACTTAAAAATGTTTAAAATGTGAAATTTCTTGTTATATATTACCACAACTTAAGAAAACCTCAAGAAGTCTCTCTTCCTAGAGCCTTCCCTGATGAAGTCCATAAATTCTGGTTTTCTGTTACTCCTTACCCCTCAGTATATTATACTCTACATTAAATTAAATTGCAACAATTGATTGGTATTTTATAAATGCTCTTAACCTTTAAAATGTGTTCCAGTATATGTTCTTTGTGATTCATTATATACACTTTGTAAGTACATGATTCCTACAGTCAAGCATATAAGGTGGGTACTCAGGTTTGTTGCTATAATACACAAAGTTGATATTTTGTATAAGTCGAAAAGTATTTAAAATTCCAAATGCTACAGAGCATCAGGAGGTAATTGTTGACAGTGATTATTTTGAAGATTCTGGGCAAAGAATGTTTATTCAATACATTCACAGTTATAAATATCTATTTAATTATCTTGATGCTCAAAAGCAAAAACCTGTTTATTGAAAACTGAAAATCCCACATTTGGATTGACAACAAGTATCAGGGCACTATTTAAATTACCACTTATTTCACTATGGCTCTTTCTTCTTAAATCTACAATGTACATAGTGACTATCCCAAAACAAATTGGTGCCAAAATGTAAAAGTAATTGTTTGGAAGTATATATTGAGACAATAAACACAAAATGTGTATTTTAAGAATAATGACAGGTCATACACAATATACCTCAGCATTAAGAAAAATATTACTTGTAAAATATATTTTTCAGATGGAAATATAAATTTGCAGTTTGTACTTTGATTGTAGTGCTTCTCTAACATGAATGTGTGCATCACTTGCATACTTGTTCAAATAGTAAGAAATCTATAGTTTGTCACATTTCAAAGGACAGGAAATTTTGCTTTACTTTCAGTATCTTCTAATGGATTGTAAAATCTAATAACAAAGGAAAAAATCTTGTTCTCGTAAAAGTTCAAAATGGGAGAAACAAAATTTAAAATGGATTTTTGTGACCTATACTAGAAGGAGCACTTGAACAGGATACTGGTGCATGTATTCAGAATATTTGTTAACAAAAATCTATAAAATAATAGTTTTATCTCAATAGGTTTATACTTTTGCAATTTCTTTAAAACTTTTCAGGGTCTACAAAGGCCCAATCAATTTAATTTTCTCCTCTGAATCTGTAGAAATCAAAAATGGTAGGGGTTGCATTCCCATACCCAGTCTTACAATAAAGAAGGGAGTGGCCATTTAGTTACTGAGCTTGACACCACAGGGTACAAAATGTGTCACCACAGAGTACAAAACGTGTCACCAAATCTCCTTCCTTCGCAGCTAGAATTAGAGCCTCCCATTAATATTTATAGCATATATTTATGTCTCTTACCCAGCATCCTGGTTCCTGTACCACCACTTTTGATGCTGTCAATATTCATGCATTCATAAGATATATACTGAGTGTCTATTAAGTACTGAATACTGATTTTAGGCACTGAAGGTATGACAGGTACATGAGTGATATATAGCTTCTGCCCCCCAAGGGCTAATCTAGAGGGAGAGAACACAATGAAGTGGTTTGTCAGTACCATCATTTTGGGTCTCCAAAGATGCCTCAGAATATTTCAGACTACTTCTGTGCCTTTGTAGAGCCACATAATACCCTTGGAACACACTTGAGTTGTTAAAAACCAATAGTAGGTGCTTTCAGATGGTGATGATAATTTTTTTCTAAAGCTTAGGTTGGCTTTTTGATGTACTTTTTAAAAGAGAAGGGAAAAATAAGATTTTGCAGCTAATGTAACAGAAGTGTAATTCCTAGGTAATGAACTAGAATATATTAATACATCTATAGGAAGATATCATGGTACATTGTTATCATTTAATATTTGTTTAAAATTTAAGCATAGTATGACTATTTCAGAAGACAGAATTCTTTAATGAACAAGTAAAAAAGCATGAAAAAATGTCATTTTAACATTAAAGAAAATTCCAGACAAACTACATTTTAAAGAAATTAGTATTTTTCTCTTTTCCAAATAAATGCATCAGAGGACTATACAGTATCTTGTTTTCCTGAAATAGGTATTACTATGTACAGGTTCCTCATTTACACTTAGAAAGTAGTTCAGGCTCTATAAAAATCAAGTTTTATATGACAAGCCACTAAGTTCTTTGGATTAAAAAAAACACTATATATCTAAGATATTCTTACCAATTTTCTCTTCCTCAATTCCTGTACCCTTCAAGGTTTTGGCAAGATTTTTTCTAAAAATCCATATGCTAGTTTTCAAATATGTTTTTAAACAAGGTGATATTATAACAGCCTTTGACTCACTGTTGGTTCAACACTCCTTTTGTCCTTGCATGTAGCAAAGACAACGTGAAAACCTAGCAAGTGATATATCTAAAAATAGAAAGACAAGGAGTGAGATCAAAATATTTATGGTATCACACTAGACAGTAAATCCTAATTTAAAATATGTTTAATGAATCAATTGGCACAAACAGATGTGTCTGCTTATGCTTGATGTTTTAGCCTTTTCTACCAGCTGTTAATACACAGCTTCCAGGTATTCACACATTTACTGCTAACCTGAGATGAGCAAGATATAGTGATAAGCAGTACAGATAAAAAGAATCACAGAAGAAATCAGAATGTAATGACTTTGACAAAAATACAAGGCAGAACATTATTAAAGCTATAAGTTTGTAAGCAGTGTGGACATCCTGCAAGAAATGCCATATCCGCTGGAGAAAATTTACATCCATTTTTGATTGAATAAACATTTATTGAGAGTGTGTGAAGCCCAGGTAGATGCATTAAAGCAGATTATGAAATCAATTGATAAGTTTTCTGTATTATCTCTACTGGGAAAATAATATACTTCAGGGACAATAGAACTGTTGTTCTTATATTTGGACTCTATCAATAACACACACATCCTTAATATCATCAGTTGAAACTCTTCAAAGGTTAAAACAACAGTGCTATACTGATGTAGGGTAAGGTAAATTTTCACATCAACTTCCATTGTCTAGACTAAATCCTTCATTCTAGTTATTTTATTTTAAGGAAACTTTATAATATTTAATAGGATAACACATTATGAGAGATACACTACAGGACCGACGATAGAAAATGATTTTCAAAGTTAGTGCACTTAGTGTCCTAAAACAATGTTAAAAATGATACTTCTCCCATTATTAGTACTACTTCTATTACTACAGGTATCCACCAATATTTATTAAATAGTTAGCATGTGCCTGTCATTGTGCCAAATGCTTTACCTACATTATTTCATTTAATCTCAAAATCTTCTATGAGTTGTGTAATGATCTGCATTTTGGAGTGAGAAAATTAAGTTTCAGAAAATTTTAGTAACTTGTTTGGGGTCCCACTACTAAGTATTAGAGCCAGACAGATAACTCCAGTCTTTCATGCCTGGTATTTTTAACCACAATTATACCATCCCATTTTACTCAATTCATGGATAGAAGTTATTTTGTTCATTTTATTTTGTTGGATCACTTGCTACTTTGCATAGAGCAAAAATATGAATTTGACCAAACTTTCTGATGTTAAAAGCAAAGATCTCAACACTCAAGATAAGATGGAATATGATGAACTCTACCACATTATACATATTTATGAAGATTCTAGTTTTAATTCTAAGGCTCTCACATATTATCTTTTTTCAGTTATACAATAATAACTCATCAACTAAACAATTATGTCTTAATCTATAGGGATACTAGAGAAGAAAATGTTGTCAAGAATGAGATCTATGATGTTTCCTTGCTAAACATAAATACAAACATATGTCTTATCATAGCTTACAGTAATTATTTCAACAAACATACATTAAGTATCACCTATGTCTTAGTCACTGCTCTTATGTTTTTTTTTTCTTTTAAAACTTTTTACTATATTTCATTCCACTGGAAAACAAAATAAGTATTGTGGCTCGCTCAAAGTGCTTCCTTGGGAATATTTCTTTTTGTGTGATTCTTTTTTATTGAGTGCCAGGCTGACCTGTCACCCCCTGTTTTCTCCCAGCAGTCCTTACTCTGCTGTATTGTTAGAAGGTATGCTTCAAGGTACTTGCAATTTCAAAAAGGCAATAAAATTTTCTTTCTGGGCTCCAGTTATCTTAATAACCTCATAACTGGCTTCTTTAACTTAAAAAAAATGTGATGGCCCTTGGTAAATATTGCAGCAAATTGTAAGCTATAATTCAACAATTCCTCTTCTCAGTAGAGGTCACCTCTGCAATCTGTAATGAGGTCTCCTAGGGAGTCTTTCTAATACTGTTATGGAAAATAGGCCATGCAAGAATTAAACCGCTAAGGAAATAGCCTGGTGGTAAATAACCTTGCACTAAACTTCAAAAGAACAAAGACACTTTAATTAAAACAGCCTTGAAACTATCCTGCTCCTTTGCATCAGACACAGTCAATAAGAAGTGTTTAGTGAACTCTCCTACAGAAGCAAGTACAATAAACCCAAACACTGAAGTGCTCCTAAAGACAAATCTGGTTCCCAATTCACAGAATGGCTACTAATCCGATGGTTTACAATAATAGATAAAACATTCTATGGATCTTGGTTTCTTTTCCCCTCCTTAGAATGAATCTGTTATGCTTACCTTAGTGTAATAGCTAACTTTTGCTACATAACAAACCACCCCCAGATTAAATAGAAACTGCTAAACCATCTGTTTATCGTCATGCGCAGTTCTACAGATCAACAATTTGGGATGGGTTCAGCTCTGCAATTTTTCCGATCTAAGTCACTCATGTGTTTGAGGTCAGCTGTTAGTTTCTGGTTAGGCTGGAGGCTGGCTAATTGTTGGCTAGGGCACTTGGAATCTCCTCCACAAGATCTCTTGATCTCCAGGAAGCTAGCCTGAGCATGCTCATATGGTGGCAGGATTTAAGAGCAGCAAGACTCTGTTTTTCAAGTCTGTCTTTGTGTCATACTTTCTACTGTCCCATTGGTCAAAACAAGTCACATGAGTCATTATGAGAGGGTACTGCCAAAGGACAAGGTTACAAGGGGGCGTTAAAAATTGGAGATTTTATTGCAATCAGTTCACCACGCTTAGTTTTTTTCCCCTTCAATCTCCTATAATAACATCTCCTGGATAATGAACTGCCCCTAAATGACACTTTTCTTGTGTCATAACACAAAAGTGAATAATTCGACCAAACTGTCTTTTGCTTTATGACATATTGACCTATCACTCTTGAACTTGTAAAGAAGTAAATCACAGCTAAAAGCTCTCACAAGATCCCAGAGGTCTAAGCAAATCTAATAGAACCACTACAAATACTAAGAACACCAAAAATAAAACATTTAGTCTAATAAATATTTTGACAGCTGCATTTGCTGGAAAAACAAAAAGACACAAGTTGATGGTACCTCTACCTTCCCTTTTCTTCTTCCTCCTCAGCTAACCTTATCAATCAACTGAAGTTACCTGCTATTTTGATCAAATCAAACCCAGAGGAAATTGGCACCAAGTGAAAATGGAAAATCAACTGCCACCCACACTCTCTAACTTGGGAGCTGCCAAGGAAAAAAATGGGATTTTCAAATGTATTGTTTCAGAATTTGGAGCTGCTTTCAATGGTAGTAATACAACAGCAACCCCCACCACCTTGTCCTGTCCAAAATCCCAAAAGAGATAGCAGAAAAAAGCTATTCTATTGGTTACATCACATAACTCCAAATTGCTATTCATACATATAAAAATGGTCATTTTAGAATATTTCTTCAAAGTCTTGAGCTCAATCTAATGGATTTACTTTGTATAATTTTACTTATAATTATGATTACCTTTATAATCTTCTGACAGCTAGTTAGTACCTTCCTACACTCAAAATGAATTACTTCTCCATAGGAAATGTTCACAAAATAAGACGCTGGAGGACTGTAAGCCTGAGAGAGAATATCTGATTAATGTTGTTAAAGGACCTTTCTGGCTTCTGTGTTGAGAATTATAGGAGATACAAGAGTGGAAACTGCTTTTAGTACAAGGGATACATGATAATAACAGAATTTACTAGTGGGAGATATAGAATATTAAAAAAATAAGAAAGAGACATGTAATATAATGTCAAGAAGTAATAAGTTTAGTAAAGAAAAATTAAATAAGAGAAAAGGTTAGAGAGTGATGGCAGGGCAGAGAAGGCTGTTTATATTAAATGGAATCATCAAAGAGGAACTCTCAGAGGAGGTGATAATAATGTAAGCTGAGACCTGTATTATGAGATGTGGGTACTCAATTCCAAAATCTAGGGGAAGAGCATTCAAGAAGAGATAACATCTGATGCAAAGACAACACACAGGAATTATCATGGTGGGTTTAAGATCAGAGTGGCTGAAACACAGTAAGCTTGTGGTAGGATAGGAGTTGTGGTTGGACTGATGCCAATAAAAGCTAGGTCTTGCAGAGACTTGGATTTTATTCTAGTCATGATGGGAATTCAATAAAGGTTTTTGAGCTAAAGAGTGATATGATCTGATTCATGTTTTAAAGGAATCACTCTGGCTGCTACATTGAGATTGAAGGGGTATAAAATAGGGAAATCAGGAGGCTACTGTAGTAATCCAGGTGAGGTGATGGTAGTTGGGTACTGATGCAAGTGGTGAGGAGTAGTTAGATTTGGGATCTATTTTGAACTTGTATTAAAAGATTTTACAATGGACAATATTATGGAATATAAATGGAAAAGGGAGTTCAGTTTTATATGCTGGCAACTGGGTAAATGGTGATGAGAAATGGGGAGAAACAGGTTGCATATAGGGGTTTAGGGGAAAAATCAGTAATGAAGATTTTCATTTTGGCTATGTTTTGAGATGCCAATTAGACAACTAAATAGAGATGTGATTCAGGGTTCAACGTATGAGTGTGGAGGTCAAGGAAGAAGCATGGGATATGGATATTAATTTGGGATCCATCAGCATACAGGTAGCATATAATGCTATGGGAATAAATATAATCACCTAGGGATAAGTATGAATAGAGAAGGGAAGAAAAGGAGTGTATAAAGAATAATAAAGGCATAATAGAGATAATCATGAATAGTTCTGTATTAGTTATTTATTACTGCATAACAAATTACCCTAAAATTAAGCAGTTAAAACAATAAATACTTATTTTAACACACAGTTTCTGAGGATAAAGAATCTGGGAGTGACTTAGCTGAGTGATTTTGGTTCAGGGTCTGCCACAAATTTTTAGTCCAACTCTTGGCCAGATCTTCTGTCAACTTGAAACTTGACTCTTGCAGCTGTTTACAAAAGGCTTTAGTTCCTCACAACATGGGTCTCTCAGTAGGACTACTTGTAACATGGCAGTTTGTTTACTTAGAAGAGTGGTCCAAGAGAGAGGGAGAGAGTAAATATTGCCCAAGATAGAGGTTGTTGTCTTTTTAGCACTTTTTTTGAAAGTGTCATGCCATCACTTCTGCCGTATTTTATTGGTTAGAAGTTTAGCACATCCTGAAGAGGAGAAGAATTAATCCCACCTTTTAAAGGGAGGCGTATCAAATAATTTGTGGACATATTTTTGAAACTATCACAGTTTCCTAATACATAAAAAGTTATAAAGATCAATGTTATAACAAATACTACAATTTTATAAGTAATATGTAATCCTTCATTGAGTAGGATGCATACATTAAGCACTCTGAAAGTGTATCTTTACCTTAAAATGATTCAAAAAATTAAGCTCTTTATCCAAAGCCACACAGTTATTAAATAGAAAAATCATGTTTTCTGACTCAAATTCCAGTTTTCCCCATCAACTTTTCTGTAGAAATACTTTTTTTTTTAAATGGCATCTGTTTTATAAGTATAGGTAAATACAATCTTTTGACAAAACCCGGGCAAATTTGCTCAAGTAAATACACTTTATAATATTGACTACAGAGTTATTACCAAGAGTTGCTCAAAATAAGTTAGATAAATTTTATTTTTTTAATAAATTTATTTATTTTATTTATTTATTTTTGGCTGCATTGGGTCTTCATTGCTGCACGTGGGCTTTCTCTAGTTGCGGCAAGTGGGGGCTCCTCTTTGTTGCCGTGCACAGGTTTCTCATTGTGGTGGCTTCTCTTGTTGCAGAGCACGGGCTCTAGGTGCTTGGGCTTCAGTAGTTGTGGCTCCTGGGCTCTAGAGTGCAGGCTCAGTAGTTGTGGTGCATGGGCTTAGTTGTTCCTTGGCATGTGGGATCTTCCCGGACCAAGGCTTGAACCCGTGTCTCTTGCATTGGTAGAAGGATTCTTAACCACTGTGCCACCAGGGAAGCCCAAGTTATATAAATTTTAAAAGTTCCCTATCCCTAAGCCTGGAGACTCATATGAGGAACCCGAAAGGAGGCCTTCATGTGAAGACTTGCTTGGAGCTCTATAATTCATTAAAATGTTTATGAATAGGGATGCTATGACATTTTAGATATTCAGTCCAGGTGCAAATACTTGCCCTAATTGCTGCTATCATGACAGACAAAGCCTATTTTTTGGTAGGTTAGCTCTAGCTTACTTAATAACATCACCACCATCATCATCATCATCATCATCATCATTCAGTATAGATTAGTAATTAACACATGATCTGCAGTCAGAATGTCTAATTCTCATCATCAGAAGGGTCCAAACTTTCAGTTATAAGCTGAATAAGTTCTGGGAATCTAATGTATGGCATGGTGACTATAGTCAACAATATTGTACTGTATAATTAAAAGTTGTCATGAGAGTAGAGCTTTAATGTTCTCACCATAACAACAACGACAGCAAGGTAATCATGTGAGTTAGAGGATGTGTTAACTAACCCTCCTGTGGTAAGTATTCTGTAATATATACGTGTATTAAATCATCACATTGTCCACCTTAAGCTTACATAGTAAAAAAAAAAAATCTGATCTTTAATGGATCTCCTATGGGTTTAGCTGAAGGAAAACCTAAAAGGAGGATTGAAAATTAAAAGCACTTATTTTTCTTATTCAAGAAAAGACTATTTTTGGCCACAGTCCCAAGGGATGAATAAGTAACCACCACTAATTAAAGGTAACTTGGAATCAGGAAACATGCTCAGAAGATCAGCCAATCAGTGACAGTGTCTCTCCAGCAGCCATGTTTCTAAAAAGGAGACAGTCAACAACAGCCTTACCACAATAATTGTACCCCTGAAGGTTAGCAAACAATGATAATCCCTAAAGTCACCTAATCAATGACAGTCTGGCTCTTTTATACAATAGCCAATTAACAAATGCCTCACTCCAGTGACCATGCTTCTGAAAGTTAACTGGTCCACAACAACCTTATTCCAGTGACCATAGAAACAGTGCTGAAAGTTCTACAATCCCTAAACACTTCTACTTCTGGAAGTCTACCAAGCCCTGAACCCCCAGGCTAAATAAAACGTTATACAGACATACCTCATTTTATTGTGCTGTGCTTTATCACACTTCACAGGTAATGCAGTTTTTACAAATTGCAGGTTTGTGCCAACCCAGTAATGAGCAAGGCTGTAAGTGCCATTTTTCCAACAGCATTTACTTACTTCATGCCTCTGTGTTACATTTTGGTAATTCTCACAGTATTTCAAACTTTGTCATTATTATTATATTTGTTATGGTGATCTGTAATCAGTGACTTTGATGTTACTACTATGAATCACTGAAAGATCAGATGATGGTTAGCATTTTTTGACAATAAAGTATTGTTTAATCAAGGTATATACATTTTTTAAACATTGCTATTGCACACTTAATAGACTACAGTATGGTGTAAACATAACTTTCATATACACGGGGAAACCAAAATATTCTTGTGAGTTGCCATATTGCAATGTATGCTTTATTGCAGTGTTCTGGAACCAAATCTGCAATATCTCAGAGGTATGGCTATATAAAATAAACTTTGGCTTTGTTCGAGAAACCTAGACTATACAAGCACAGCTCTCCCTCAGGCCAACAGAAAGTTCACCATTTTTACATCAGATATCTAGTTTATTTTTTCATTAGTTCATGACACTGTCAGTGTTCAAACTTATCTTATGATTAATTATGGGTTTGGGTATGTAAGTGACAGATACACTGATGTGGACATGAGATGAGATTATGAAGTTCAGTCTTTCAACTCTTGCAATGGTTGCTATCATCCACTTTTTATTTGTGTATATTTAATCCCCAAATGTGAAAACACAAATATAAATTTTGTGATGAGTTTTCTGAACAGTAAAGATTTATTAAACAATAAAAAAGTCCTTTTGAAGCTCTTTGTGTAGTATGCAATTGTTCATTCAATATAAAAATGGTGGAAAGTCAGATATAAACCAGCATATACTAATTGCTAAGTATAAGATATATATGGTTTCTTCAACTAGTGTCAAAGAAAGTGACAAAATAACATTTTTTTTGATTAAAGTGAAATTCAGGTGATGAAGATAAAATAATCACAGCAGAAGTTGTAATGGCTTTCTGCACCATACATCATCAATCTATCAACAAAAATAATTGAACATGCTACTGCCAGAAGTATTTTCTGATTTCAAAATTACAAGCAAATTTTCAACTTCCAGGACAAAATGTACTGGAATAACAACAAAAAAAGTAAATTAAAGAGATTACTAAAGCTCTAAATAACTCACTTTTAAAAAAAAACAAAATAGCTACAGATGCAAGTAATTACAGTGCAAAAAGGAATTTCCTTTTGCTTGTGCCATACTTTCTCACAAAAAAAAAAAGGGTTACTTGAAAGTCTATTGGAAAGTAGAACATCAGAAACTGCAAATTTTTGCTTTTGGTGGAGATAATACAAATACAGATTTTAGTGGATGTCTGTGTAAAAATACAATGCATATTCAAAGTTGAAAAAAATGTATGAATGTTTCTATGGAAGGTGTTGGCTAACCTACCCATATCCTGCATAATGCTTCTCAAATAGTATCTGATGTTCTTTCTACTGACTTTGAAGCAATCATTATAAAATTGTTCTCTTACTTCAGCACTTATAGTCTTCAAACTGAGTGACTAAAAGATTTTCTTTTTTCACTTTTGGCATTGGCATTCAGTATTCTTCAATTCTCTCACATTTAAAAATCCATGGTGGCCCAGTGACTAAGACTCCACGTTCTGAATGCAGGGGGCCCTAGTGTGCCGCAACTAAGACCCAGCAAATCCATTGGCTTTATTTAGCAAATGCAGTTGAGAGAATCCTGTTTTTGTGAAGTACTGAAATCATACTTTAATTCTTAAGAAAGGTATCAAAAATTCTTGTTGACTTTTTAAGTAATCCACTGAGTGAAGCCTACTTAGTCATCGTTCATAGTTTTTAGTATTTTTTAGAAACAGAATTATGCAGACTGAAGGAAGGTTAAACAGTGCTATTGATGTTTCAGGAAATTATTGAATTTCTTAAAGGATGAATTGACAAAAAATGTGTCATTTTAGGTATCAAGGCTATTCTTAAAAGGAACATTACTTACTTACAGAAAAAGAAATTTCAACTTGAACTAAATAGTATTATGGAACTTATTATGCCAATCTTTTGAAATAGATATCCTTTAAATAATTTGATTCTTTATGTGGATGTTGTTTAATACTATTCCCAAATGGGAACAAGCAGAATCATAATGTATAGTGTTGAAGAAGAGTGGGAAGAAATTGATAGCAATGCTGTTTTTGTCAGTGGACAACATTTTCAAAAGCTGATCAAAAGATGCAAAGTAATCCTGAAGAATGGAAAAGAAAGTTTTACTACAGAAGATGGTATTATGCACATCTTAATATATTCAAAATAAAATGTGAAGAACAATTCTCAGCATTATTAACTTTATGCCAGAACATCAGTATACTGGTTCATAATAGTAGTGTTGACTGTATTTACTCACTAATGAATATTCAATAGACCAAAGTAGAAAGTTGGATGTGACCATTGTTAAAGCTATATTAAAATGTAAATATAAAAAATACTATAATTTTGAGAAATTTTATAGCCAAATTCTGAAAACTACAGAACTCTTAAGGAGAGCCAAATTATGAGGGACATATAATTTTAAAAATAAGTATTAAATTTAGATACCTATAGTTTACTTCAGGTAACTATCAAATAATATATAGTAAAAAAATGTCTCATGCAATATTTTTATTTTATCTCAATGTTCATATGCATAGGGAAATGTAAATCATTAAAATTAACCTGGGTATCCTGTATTTTTATATACTACATCTGGCAACTCTAAAAGTATTTATTTTGAAATAAGACAGAGAAAGACAAATACCATGTGATCTCACTTATATACAGAATTTAAAACAAACAAACAAACAAAACCTAGCTCAAAGATAAAGAGAAAAGATTGGTGGTCGCCAGAGGCAGTAGGTGACTAAAATGAGTGAAGGGAGTGAAAAGGTACAAACTTACAGTTATAAAATAAGTCACAGAGATGTAATATACAGCATGCTGATTGTAGCTAATAAAAAAGTATTGCATATTTAAAAGGTGCTAAAAGAGTAGATCTTACAAGTTATCATCACAAAGAAAAATAATTTTTTGGTGACTATGGTGACAGATGTTAACTAGACATTGTGGTGATCATTTCACAATATATACAAATATCAAATCATTTAGTTGTACATGTGAAACTAAATGTTATATGTCAATTATACCTCAGTTTCCAAAAAAAAGAAAGAAAAAGAATCAACTTTCTCAAAGTTTCACCAGAAATTAATAGAATTACACTTAATTTTTCCATTCTGAAATAAAAGTTTATATCTCATGATTTTAGTTTCCTAACACTGGTAAGGTTGAGCATATTTTCACATATTTTTGGCTATTATATTTTTTTTCTGTGAATTGAATATCCATAAATTTAGCACATATTTCTATTTTGTTGCTTTTTAAAAATTTGTAGGTAGCCCTTATTTATTCTGGATATTTTTTGTGTACACATATTTTATACTACTTGGAAATAAAAAGTTAGATAATTCATAACAATGCCAAGATCATTAACAGAAGAATTTAAGAGATAAATGTAGAAAAGTGAACTGTAAAATAACTAAGAGGTGAACATTTATCTGATCTAAAAGTAAGGAAGGCATTTTAGGTGTATATGTGAGAAGGCAAGAATCATAAAGAAGAGCAGCTGGTTATATTACATTAAAATAGAAAAGTCTTCATATTAAAAAACACAAATGTAATTAAAAAGCAAATTATACAGATATAAAATATATATACACACATACAAATATAATAATCAAATTTACTAATATCTAAAGAGGCAAACTGTACAGGCAAGTTATGTAAAATAAGGCCAAATATATTTTAAAATTCAAAAGGAATAATAATAAAAAAAAATCGGGAGTATGAGGGGAAGATGGCGGAAGAGTAAGACGTGGAGATCACCTTCCTCCCAACAGATACACCAGAAATACATCTACACGTGGAACAACTCATACAGAACACCTACTGAACTCTGGCAGCAGACCCCAGACCTCCCAAAAGGCAAGAAACTCCCCACGTACCTGGGTAGGGCAAAATAAAAAAGAATAAACAAAAACAATAGGATAGGGACGGGACCTGCATCAGTGGGAGGGAGCCATGGAGGGGGAAAGGTTTCCATGCACTAGGAAGCCCCTTCATGAGCGGAGATTGTGGGTCGCGGAGGGGGGAAGCTTTGGAGCCGCGGAGGAGAGCACAGCAACAGGGGTGTGGAGAACAAAGCAGAGAGAGATTCCCGCACAGAGGACCGGTTCGCGAAAGGCTTGTCTGCACACCCGCCGGGGCAGGCGGGGTTGGGAGCTGAGGCTCGGGCTTCGGTCAGAGCTAAGAGAGAGGACTGGAGTTGGCAGCGTGAACACAGCCTGCAGGGGGTTAGTGCACCACGGCTAGCCGGGAGAGAGTCCTGGGGAAAGTCTGGACCCACCGAAGAGGCAAGAGACGTTTTCTTCCCTCTTTGTTTCCTGGTGCGTGAGGAGAGGGGATTAAGAGCACTGCTTAAAGGAGCTCCAGAGACGGGCATGAGCCACGGATAAAAGCACGGACCCCAGAGACAGGCATGAGACGCTAAGGCTGCTGCTACCACCACCAAAAAGCCTGTGTGCGAGCACAGGTCACTATCCACACCCCCGTTTCAGGGAGCCTGTGCAGCTCGCCACTGTCAGGGTCCCGGGATCCAGGGACAACTTCCCCGGGAGAACGCACGGTGCGCCTCAGGCTGGTGCAATGCCACGCCGGCCTCTGCCATAGCAGACGCGCCCTGCACTCTGTACCCCTCCCTCCCCCAAGCCTGAGTGAGCCAGAGTCCCCGAAGCAGCTGCTCCTTTAAACCCGTCCTGTCTGAGCGAAGAACAGACACCCTCTGGCGACCTACATGCAGAGGCTAGGCCAAATCCAAAACTGAGCCCCGGGAGTTGTGAGAAGAAAGAGGAAGGGAAATCATTCCCAGCAGCCTCAGAAGCAGTGGATTAAAGCTCCACAATCACTTTGATGTACCCTGCAACTGTGGAATACATGAATAGACAATGAATCATCCCAAATCGAGGAGGTGGACTTCAAGAGCAAGATTTATTATTTTTTCCCCTTTTCCTCTTTTTGTGAGTGTGTATATGCATGCTTCTGCATGAGATTTTGTCTGTAAAGCTTTGCTTCCAACATTTGTCCTAGGGTTCTATCTGTCCGTGTTTTTCTCCTTCTTAATAATTATTTTTTTTATTTTAATAATTGTATTATTTTTTATCTTACTTTATTTTATTTTATCTTCTTTCTTTCTTTCTTTCCTTCCTTCCTTCCTCACTCCCTGCCTCCCTCCCACCCTCCCTCCCTCCTTTCTTTCTTTCCTTCTTTCTTTCTTTCTATCTTTCTTTCTAATTTTTCTCCCTTTTATTCTGAGCCATGTGGAGGAAAGGCTCTTGGTGCTGCAGCCAGGAGTCAGTGCTGTGCCACTGAGGTGGGAGAGCCAACTTCAGGACACTGGTCCAGAAGAGACCTCCCAGCTAAACATACTATCAAATGGTGAAAATTTCCCAGAGATCTCGATCTCAACACCAGCACCCAGCTTCACTCAACGACCAGCAAGCTACAGTGCTGGACTCCCTATGCAAAACAACTAGCAAGACAGGAACACAACCCCACCCATTAGCAGAGAGGCTGCCTAAAATCATAATAAGTCCACAGACACCCCAAAACACACCACCAGATGTGGACCTGCCCACCAAAAAGAAAACATCCAGCCTCATCCACCAGAACACAGGCACTAGTCCCCTCTACCAGGAAGCCTACACACCCCACTGAAACAACTTTAGCCACTAGGGACAGACACCAAAAGCAAGGGGAACTACAAACCTGCAGCCTGCAAAAAGGAGACCACAAACACAGTAAGATAAGCAAAATGAGAAGACATAAATACACACAGCAGATGAAGGTGCAAAATAAAAACCCACCAGACCTAGCAAATGGAGAGGAAATAGGCAGTCTACCTGAAAAAGAATTCAGAATAATGATAGTAAAGATGATCCAAAATCTTGGAAATAGAATAGAAAAAATACAAGAAATATTTAACAAAGACCTAGAAGAAATAAGATGAAACAAGCAACAATGAACAACACAATAAATGAAATGAAAAATACTCTAGATGGGATCAATAGCAGAATAACTGAGGCAGAAGAACGGATAAGTGATCTGGAAGATGAAATAGTGGAAATAACTACTGCAGAGCAGAATAAAGAAAAACAGAATGAAAAGAACTGAGGACAGTCTCGGAGACATCTGGGACAACATTAAACACAACAACATTTGAATTATAGGGGTTCCAGAAGAAGAAGAGACAAAGAAAGGGACTGAGAAAATATTTGAAGAGATTAGAGTGGAAAACTTCCCTAGTATGGGAAAGGAAATGTTAATCAAGTCCAGAAAGCACAGAGAGTCCCATACAGGATAAATCCAAGGAGAAATACACCAAGACACATATTAATCAAACTGTCAAAAATTAAATACAAAGAAAACATATTAAAAGCAGCAAGGGAAAAGCAACAACATAACACACAAGGGAATCCCCATAAGGTTAACAGCTGATCTTTCAGCAGAAACTCTGCAAGCCAGAAGGGACTCGCAGGACATATTTAAAGTGATGAAGGAGAAAAACATGTAACCAAATTACTCTACCCAGCAAGGATCTCATTCAGATTTGATTGAGAAACTAAAACCTTTACAAACAAGCAAAAGCTGAGAGAGTTCAGCACCACCAAACCAGCTTTACAACAAATGCTAAAGGAACTTCTCTAGGCAAGAAATACAAGAGAAGGAAAAGACCTACAATAATGAACCCAAAACAATTTAAAAAACGGGAATAGGAACGTACAAATTGATAATTACCTTAAAGGTAAATGCTCCCACCAAAAGACACAGATTGGCTGAATAGATACAAAAACAACACCCATATATATGCTGTCTACAAGAGACCCACTTCAGACCTAGAAACACATACAGACTGAAATTAAGGGGATGGGAAAAGATATTCCATGCAAATGGAAACCAAAAGAAAGCTGGAGTAGCAATTCTCATATCAGACAAAATAGACTTTAAAATAAAGACTATTAGAAGAGACAAAGAAGGACACTACATAATGATCAAGGGATGATCCAAGAAGAAGATATAACAATTGTAAATATATATGCACCAAACATAGGAGCACCTCAATACATAAGGCAAATACTAACAGCCATAAAAGGGGAAATCGACAGTAACACATTCATAGTAGGGGACATTAACACCCCACTTTCAACAATGGACAGATCATCCAAAATGAAAACAAATAAGGAAACACAAGCTTTAAATGATACATTAAACAAGATGGACTTAATTGATATTTATAGGACATTCCATCCGAAAACAATAGAATACACTTTCATCTCAAGTGCACATGGCACATTCTCCAGGATAGATCATATCTTGGGTCACAAATCAAGCCTTGGTAAATTTACAAAAGTTGAAATTGTATCATGTATCCTTTCCGACAACAACGCTGTGAGACTAGATATCAAATACAGGAAAAGATCTGTAAAAAATACAAACACATGGATGTTAAACAATACACTGCTTAATAACGAAGTGATCACTGAAGAAATCAAAAAGGAAATAAAAAAAATACCTAGACACAAATGACAATGGAGAAACAATGACCCAAACCTATGGGATGCAGCAAAAGCAGTTCTAAGACGGAAGTTTATAACAATACAATCCTACCTTAAGAAACAGGAAACATCTCAAATAAACAACCTAACCTTGCACCTAAAGCAATTAGAGAAAGAAGAAGAAAAAAGAAAAACATGTTAGCAGAGGGAAAGAAATCATAAAAATCAGATCAGAAATAAATGAAAAAGAAATGAAGGAAATGATAGCAAAGATCAATAAAACTAAGAGCTGGTTCTTTGAGAAGATAAACAAAATTGATAAACCATTAGCCAGACTCATCAAGAAAAAAAGGGAGAAGACTCAAATCAATAGAATTAGAAACGAAAAAGGAGAAGTAAAAACTGACATGGCAGAAATAACAACGATCATGAGAGAATACTACAAACAACTCTATGCCAATAAAATTGACAACCTGGAAGAAGTGGACAAATTCTTAGAAATGCACAACCTTCCAAGACTGAATCAGGAAGAAATAGAAAATATGAACAGACAAATCACAGGCACTGAAATTGAAACTATGATTAAAAATCTTCCAACAAACAAAAGCCCAGGACCAGGCAGTTTCACAGGCAAATTCTATCGAACATTTAGAGAAGAGCTAACACCTATCCTTCTTAAACTCTTCCAAAATATAGCAGAGGGTGGAACACTCCCAAACACATTCTACGAAGCCACCATCACCCTGATACCAAAACCAGACAAGAATGTCACAAAGAAAGAAAACTACAGGCCAATATCACTGATGAACATAGATGCAAAATTCCTCAACAAAATACTAGCAAAGAGAATCCAACAGCACATAAAAAAGATAATACACCATGTTCAACTGGGGTTTATTCCAGGAATGCAAGGATTCTTCAATATATGCAAATCAATCAACGTGATATACCATATTAACAAACTGAACGAGAAAAATCATATGGTCATCACAAGAGATGCAGAGAAAGCTTCCGACCAAATTCAACACCCATTTATGAAAAATACCCTGCAGAAAGTAGGCATAGACGGAGCTTTCCTCAACATATTAAAGGCTGTATATGACAAATTCACAGCGAACATCATCCTCAATGGTGAAAAACTGAGAGCATTTCCAGTAATATCAGGAACAAGACAAGTTTGTCCACTCTAATCACTCTTATTCAACATAGTTTGGGAAGTTTTAGCCACAGCAATCAGAGAAGAAAAGGAAATAAAAGGAATCCAAATTGGAAAAGGAGATGTAGAGCTGTCACTGTTTGCAGATGACATGATACTGTACACAGAGTTTCCTAAAGATGCTACCAGAAAACTACTAGAGCTAATCAGTGAATTTGGTAAAGTAGCAGGATACAAAATGAATGCACAGAAATCTCCGGCATTCCTATACACTAACGACAAGAAATCTGAAAGAGAAATTAAAGAAACACTCCTATTTACCATTGCAATAAAAAGAATAAAATATCTAGGAATAATCCTGCCCAAGGAGACAAAAGACCTGTATGCAGAAAATTATAAGACACTGATGAAAGAAATTAAAGATGATACAAATAGATGGAGAGATATACCATGTTCTTGGATTGGAAGAATCAACATTGTGAAAATGACTCTACTATGCAAAGCAATCTACAGATTCAATGCAATCCCTATCACACTACCACTGGCATTTTTCACAGAGCTAGAACAAAAAAAAGTTCACAATTTGTATGGAAACACAAAAGACCCCGAATAGCCAAAGCAATCTTGAGAACGAAAAACAGAGCTGGAGGAATCAGGCTCCCTGAATTCAGACTACACTACAAAGCTACAGTAATCAAGGCAGTATGGTACTGACACAAAAACAGAAAGATAGATCAATGGACCAGGATAGAAAACCCAGAGATAAACCCATGCACATATTGTCACCTTATCTTTGATAAAGGAGGAAGGAATGTACAGTGGAGAAAGGACAGCCTCTTCAATAAGTGGTGCTGGGAAAACTGGACCGATACATGTAAAAGTATGAGATTAGATCACTCCCTAACACCATACACAAAAATAATCTCAAAACGGATTAAAGACTTAAATGTAAGACCAGAAACTATCAAACTCTTAGAGGAAAACCTAGGCAGAACACTCTATGACATAAATCACAGCAAGATCCTTAGGACCCACCTCTTAGAGAAATGGAAATAAAAACAAAAGTAAACAAATGTGACCTAATGAAACTTCAAAGCTTTTGCACAGCAAAGGAAACCATAAACAAGACCAAAAGACAACCCTCAGAATGGGAGAAAATATTTGCAAATGAAGCAACTGACAAAGGATTAATCTCCAAAATATACAAGCAGCTCATGCAGCTCAATAACAAAAAAACAAACAACCCAATCCAAAAATGGGCAGAAGACCTAAATAGACATTTCTCCAAAGAAGATATACAGACTGCCAAGAAACACATGAAAGAATTCTCAACATCATTAATCATTAGAGAAATGCAAATTAAAACTACAATGAGATATCATCTCACACCAGTCAGAGTGGCCATCATCAATAAATCTAGAAACAATAAATGCTGGAGAGGGTGTGGAGAAAAGGGAACACTCTTGCACTGCTGGTGGGAATGTGAATTGGTACAGCCACTATGGAGAACAGTATGGAGGTTCCTTAGAAAACTACAATAGAACTACCATATGACCCAGCAATCCCACTACTGGGCATATACCCTGAGAAAACCATAATTCAAAATGAGTCATGTACCAAAATGTTCATTGCAGCTCTACTTACAATAGCCCAGAGATGGAAACAACCTAAGTGTCCATCTTTGGATGAATGGATGAAGAATATGTGGCACATATATACAATGGAATATTACTCAGCCATAAAAAGAAACAAAATTGAGCTATTTGTAACGAGGTGGATGGACCTAGAGTCTGTCATACAGCGTGAAGTAAGTCAGAAAGAGAAAGACAAATACCGTATGCTAACACATATGTATGGAATTTAAGAAAAAAATGTCATGAAAAAGCTACGGGTCAGACAGGAATAAAGACACATACCTACTAGAGAATGGAGTTGAGGATATGGGGAGGGAGAAGTGTAAGCTGTGACAAAGCGAGAGAGTGGCATGGACATATATACACTACCAAACGTGAAATAGATTGCTAGTGGGAAGCAGCTGCATAGCATAGGGAGATGAGTTTGGTGCTTTGTGACCACCTAGATGGGTGGGATATGGAGGGTGGGAGGGAGGGAGTCACAAGAGGGAAGTGATATGGGACCATATGTATATGTATAACTGATTCACTTTGTTAAAAAGCAGAAACTAACACAGCATTGTAAAGCAATTATACTCCAATAAAGATGCAAAAAAACACACAATGGCAATAAAAATATAAACAGCAAAAAAACAATATGTAAGAAAAATATATAAAATAAAAAAACAATGAAAATTTAAAAGAAAAAAAAGAAAATTGATATGAAATAACAACATAACACTTTTTGCTTATCATATTATATTACAAAACTTTAAAAAATTATTACATTCAGTGCTAACTTGGTAATCTTCTCTGAAGATAATTCTGCCAGCCCACCCTTTTTCCCCTGCCTTTTAACATCTGCCTTTTTAATTCTATCCACTCTTTTTGTTCAGTATCACGTATTATACCTAAATCTGTTTCCTGACAAATCTGCTCAACAAATTTAATGCACTTACTTTGTTTACTAAGGAACCAATCATTTTTATCATATTGGCAGTCAACCCCAAACATGGGCTCAAGGTTAGTTTTCACTCTCAAGTTGCTGACCATTTCCCTTGCCAGGTATTGTGTTCAAGTTGAAATATAGCTGTTCTATTATTTGCTCTGCATCAGTACTCAACGTTTTCTTGCATATGTATTTGATTAAGGGCTTTCATCCTGTCATTTGTGATAGGTGTTTATCTCTGCTGCAAGCTGAATCCCTCAGTTACAAATGACCTCAAATGCCCTTCCATTTCTACCATGACATAAATATTCGGTTTGAGGGATCTCTCCATCTACAAATATTACTTGCTTCTTAAATTGGCATGTTTCAGGGATCAGATGAATATCTTTGACTTTCTTCAGTTTTTTCTTTGTGTGTGATGTTCAACAAATGCTCAATTTTGCCACTTTGTCCACTCTCAGAAACTCTGAAAGGTCTGAGATTTCACCCTACTTAAAAGTTAACAAGTTAGCTGGCAACAATTTCATAGATAATGGCAAAAAACCCAAGACTCCTGCATCAGAGAAGAAGGACTTTATTATTCATGGCATAACAGGCAACATGAACTTCACGTTCACAAAAATATCCCTTGTTGCCCAAGTCACATGGGGGGAAAACAGTGTTGGGTCCAAGTGGATGCAGAGCACACAGTGAGTTTGTGCCACAGCTGCGAAACTCTGAGCTTAAGAAACACAAAAAGTTACAGAAGGACTGATAGGAAACTTGCCCATCCTTTGCCCTAAAGGGAGATGTTATCTTTCCCATATTGGACAGCAAACAAATCTGCCTTCTGCTACAGAGAAACATACTATATCTATCTTCCAAAGCTGTTTGCTATAAAAATATCATTGAAAAGCTGTCAGTGCCTCTGTTCACAAGACATGCAGAAATATATGAGAAGCCCTTGGAGAACTGTCTCCCAACACCCATGACACTCTAGCAAAAACAGAACACCTGAATTACTATAGTTCTTCCAGAAGATGGCTGGGAGGGTGCCTTCTTCCCTAGATGTGAGTGCTTTCCAATTTGAACTCAAAGAAGTATGTGTGTTACTATCTCTAGAAAATTGACAATATGTGCTCTAGAAGAAAAAGAAGGTTTAGGATCAGGGAACCTGGTTCTCAGTTTTGGGTACAGTGTCTTGGGGCAAAAGTAATTTTTTGTTTGGAGCTTAATTTACTCACCTGTAAAATAGGGGAAAAACTACTTATCTTAAGAGAATTGCTATATTCAATGACAAAATAAATATGGAAAAGATTTGTCAACTTTTAAATGTTTTATAAATGCTATCTGTGTGCATGAATGTACTCATTCATTTTTTCATTAATGTCTTTTAACAGATAAGTACCTAAGCTCATACTTCAAAAATTTAAATATGTGGCACCATTAGCTTCAAATGCTAACATAAATAAGCTTACAGTACAAGTTACAGTGACATGGCTGTCTTTCTATGATTGTCAGTTAACACTGAGAGTTTTGATGAAATTAAGCTGAGTCCCCTGGATTTTTATTTTGTATTTCACTTTTTTTCTAGTGTCTAACCATTTGGTCCTTTATTAATTTTCTTTTTTAAATTGAGATATATTTGACATACAAGATTGTATAAATTTAAGGTGTAAACATGTTAATGTGATACAATTATATATTGTAATAATTGCCATTGTAGTGATAACTTGTTAGCACCTCTATTATGTTACAAAACCATTGTTTCTTTTTAGTGATTGGAATGATTAATTTCTAGTCTTTTAGCAAGTGTGATCATAAAAATACACTATTGTTGTCTATATTTACTATACTGTGCATTAGATCTCTACGGCTTATTTACGATTTTGCAGGTTTGTACCCTTTAAACACCATCTGTCCTATTCCCCCACCCCCTATCCCCTGGTAACAACAATTTTACTGTTTTTTATAAGTTTGGCTCATTTTAGATTCCACATATAAGTGACATCATACAGTATTTGTTTTTCTCTGTCTGACTTATCTCCCTTAGCATAATGTTTTCAAAGTCCATTTATGTTGTCTCAAATCCCAGCATATCCTTCTTTCTCAGGTACATTGAGTACAAGGAAAATCAAAATCCCAGCAAGTTATTTTGTGGATATCATCACACTGACTCTAAAGTTTTTATGGAGAGGCCAAAAAGAACAGAATAGGCAACACAATATTGAAGGAGAAGAACAAAGTTAGAGGACTGAACCTATCCAACTTCGGCTTACTATAAAGCCATCACAATGTGGTGTTGGTAAAAGAATAAACAAATAGATCAATGGAACAGAACAGAGAGACCAGAAATAGACCCACATAAATACAGTCACAACTGATTTTTCCCAAAGGAGTGAAGGCAATGCAATGGAGAAAGGATAGTCTTTTCAAGAAATGGTGCAAGAACAACTGCACATTTCCATGCAAGTAAATGAATCTAGACACAGACTTTACACCTTTCACAAAAAGCAACTCAAAATAGATTATAGACCTAAATATAAAATGAAAAACTACAAACCTCCTAGAAGACAGCACAGGAGAAAACCTAGATAACCTTGGGTATGGTGATGCCTTCTTAGATACAACACCAAAGGCACAATTGGTGAAATAAATCATTAATAAGTAGATCTTCATAAAATTAAAAACTCATGCTCTGCAAAAGATACTGTCAAGAAAGTGATAAGACAAGCCACAAACTGGTAGAAAATATTTGGAAGAGATACATTTGATAAAGAACTGTTACCCAAAATATACAAAGAATTCTTAAAATGCAACATGAAAACAAACAGTGCAATTAAAAATGGAAAAAAAATAAGAACAGACACTTCACAAAAGAAGGCATATAGATAAATAATAAGACAAATAAGTAAATGAAAAGTTATTCAACACCATATGTCATTAAAGGATTGCACATTAAAACAATGAGATACCCCTACACACCTATTATAATGGCTAAAATCCAAAGCACTGACAATACCAAATGCTGGTGAGGATATGGAGCTATAGTAATGCTCATTCTTTGCTGGTGGGATTGTGAAATGGTACATCTGCTTTGGAAGTCAGTTTGGCAGTTTCTTACAAAACTAAACATATGCATACCATATGATCCAGCGATCATGCTCCTTGATATTTACCCAAATGATTTGAAAACTTATGTCTACAAAAAATTTGCACAGGAATGTTCATGGCCATTTTATATATAATTGCCAACACTTGGAAGCAACCAAGATGTCCTTCAACATGTGAATGTATAAACAAACTCTAGTGCATCCATAGAATGGAGTATTATCCTGCAATAAAAACAAATGAGCCGTAAAGCCATGAAAATACATGGAAGAATATTAAATGCATATTGTTAAGTGAAACATTTCTAAACTAAAAAGGCTACATATTGTATGATTCTAACTATATACATTTTGGAAAAGGCAAAATTAGTGTGATAGTAAGAATATCAGTGGTTTCCAGGGATTCAGCAGAAGGTAGTGTGGGATGAATAGGTGACGCACAAGGGGTTCTTTTGATACAGCGATACTATTTTGTATGATACTGTAATGGTGGATTCACATTATTATACATTTGCCAAAACCTACAGAATGCAGAACACAAAGAGTGGACCATAATGCAAACTATGCACTTTAGTTAATAATAATGTATCAATATTGGCACATCAAATGTACCACACTAGTGCAAGATGTTAAGGATAGAGGAAAATAAGGGAGAATTGGTTTAGGGGTTATATGGAAACACTGTACTTTCTACTCAATTTTTCTATAAACCTATAGCTATTCAAAAAATAAATTATATTAATTAGAAAAAGAAATTAATTACAGGTACATGCTATAATAATCTTGAAAATATTATTCTAAGTAAAAAAAAGCCATACACAAAAAGCCATGTACTGTATGAGTCCATCTATATTAAATTCCCAGAACAGGGAATTCCATTTAGATGGTAAACAGATTAGTGTTTGCCAGAGCATAAGGAGATGAGGGAATTGGGAGTACCTGCTAACAGGTATGGGGTTTCTTTTGGAGGTTATGAAAATATTCTGTAATTAAACAGTGGTTATGTTTTCATAACCTTGTGAATACGTTAAAAAACAATGAATTTTATGCTTTTTAATGGTGAATTTTATGGCAAATGAATTATATCTCAATAATAACTTTTTGGAAGATACCACCAGATTATCTCTACCACCATATATAAGGATAAATTAAAAATTATATTAAGGCCCCCATTTTTTCAATCTGGGGGTGAAATTGGGTCTCTAAAGTAAACTTAAGCAAAAGCAGAGTTTTTATACAAGGTACACCACTTTCTGTGTGTGTGAGACTTTGGACAAGATATTTAATGGATTAAGTTTCAATGTAATCACCTGTAATAGTAGTTTCTATATCATAGGGGTGTTTGTTTGAAGGTTAAATGGAATAATATACATAATGGGCAAAGTACAATCTCTGAACATATTGTGTTCAATAAATATTAATTTTATTGTAATTCCATGCCTTTTTGGAGAACTTTGAAGACTAGAAAGAGGAAATATAATTAGATGGAATATGTGACACATATATAGTTCATCTATTTTACAGATATATGTCGGTCAGTAGGTGGCAACACTAATAGCCCTCTCCATAATTTGAGGTGAGGTGTTTTTTTTCCTATCTCATAGGACACATCAGCAATGATAAAGGGCCAAATTGCCACCAGAAACTTAACAAAGCACACTGACCATGGCTAATGCCACTCTGCTGAGCTAAAAATAACCCATGAATCTAGGATTTGAGACCTTTTTTTTTTTTTTTTTTGCGGTATGCGGGCCTCTCACTGCTGTGGCCTCTCCTGTTGCGGAGTACAGGCTCCGGACACGCAGGCCCAGTGGCCATGGCTCACGGGCCCAGCTGCTCCGCGGCATGTGGGATCTTCCCGGACTGGGGCATGAACCTGTTTCCCCTGTATCGGCAGGTGGACTCTCAACCACTGCACCACCAGGGAAGCCCGAGGCCTTTTTAATGTCTGTATTATTTAGTATAGGCTAATTATGTGGTAACCTATAGAAAAATATCTTATCACAAAGTTTCAGCAAGAATATTTTTCTTTTACTTAACAGTCCTAGGCAGCTTCTCTCCAAGTGGTAATTTAAGAACTTAAGTGAAGAAGACTCTGTTGTATTCAACACAGAGCTTCCTAGTTTGCCTGGACAATAGCCACTGCAGTCAACTGAAAGTGGAAAAACAAAGAAGACCTGGCATAAAAGGATTTAATGGGCCATGCCTGGCTGTGGTACAAATGCATCCACTGGAGAAAGCTCAGTTACATAGCCACATCCAAATTCAAAGAAGGCAGACAAATGCAGTCCAGCTAAATGCCAATGAACAGAACAGATTTTGATATAAAATTACAAGTCTGCTACAATTGCCAAAATTGGGAGGAAATTTTCCATGTCTCAGGAACAGGTGGGTAATCCTGGTATCACTGTACCAAACAGTCATTCTCATTCTGGAGTCATGGAGAATCAGATTCAGTGACCTGCACATAGTTATCACTCAATAACACTTTGTTGAACAAATGAATGAATTCATGAGAATAAATGAAATAAATGAATGAATAAGTGAATGAGAGCCTAAAAAAATACTAAAATTATCAAGGGTAGGTTTGAGTCTTTCAGTTTAGCATAATGACTAAGAGGTATGTGCATGCAGACTAACCTGAATTCAAATCCTGGCTCTGCCACTTAATACAACAACAACTACAACAACAACAATAACTTTACTACTACTACTACAAACCTTCATGGAAACTTGTTGATTGTAGAACATATTTTCAAATAAGAAACTAATGCTAATAATGTCTTTTTTTGAAACAATTAAGGTTCAGTGTAGTTTAAAAATAGTCTCATTCCTACTCTAAAATTCTATGACAGATTCATTTTTTTTCCTGTCTGGTATATGTGCAACCTCCTTATATGATCTTTGAAATGTCTAGAAGTAGACCATTTGGTGTATAAGCAAAGAAAATTCCTCTAGCAGAGCAGAGAGCTATCACTAGTAACAGAATGACATTAATAAGAATAAATACCTCTTATTTTTGATGAAAAACAGTTGTCTCAGGTCCACATTGCTAATTAATATTGATTTAATGCAGGGCTATTTGTAATAAATAAAATGCAAACAATGAGCTTAAATGAATGTATTTGCTCTCCCCTGTTTCCTATTATTTTGCAAGAAATTCATAACATGAAGTATGTATGTTGTTTTACCAAGTATATTTGACCACATGATAATGTATTACATATTTGGTTACTCAAAAGGCTTCAAGGTCTCTGTAACCTCTGCAAATTGAATTGAGTATCTTATTTCATTTTAATTTTACATTAAATTCAGTATCCAAGTAGCAGAAAAAAATATAAAATTTGAGAATTAGCTGTCTTGTGTCTGTTAGATCTCATTTGCAGTCAATTCTTCGTGTATGGCTGTGTGTTTTTCAAGTATCTTGCCTTCATAAAATGTTTTAAAACATCTAAAAATTGTCATATTGTTCATCGCTCTGGAATTCTGTAAGATAGCACGTATGCTTCCCCTGACAACTTGTCAAAAATTCACAATGCTTAGAGACACAGGGTATATTTCTTATAGCCATTAGAATTTAGAAATTTAGTTAATAACTGTAAATGCTTAAAATGTTTAAAATCTCAAGGGTAGCACTGAAAGTGTAATACCTCTCTGGTATACAAGCTTCAAAATATACGATTCCTCTGTAATGCAGTATCTGATATTTCTAGCTAATCATCACGGGGGACTTGTGGATTACTATGTCTTAATGGAAGAGAGGTCACATTCTAAACACAGATGTTAGAGAGGGTAATTTGGCAAACATTCAGGAGTGCTATCCCAGTGTTTTCTCCACAAATATAGTTAATAAGCCATAATTCTTTGGGGTCTTCAACACCATCTCAGGAAAATATAAAGATGTCAGACCAGAAGAACACTAATGTGTTTTTAAATTTTTAATTTCTACAGTCATAAAGTAGATGAATCATATGACATCTACAACTGAGTTGGTATCATAACAATCATACATTTAAATAGCAATTATCAATGCATAGAATGAATTTTACATACAGTTTAAAACATGTTTACAAACATTGTTTCACTTGATTCATATAGCCCTAAAAAATCAAACTAAAAGTTAACACTAGTGTCTTTATTTATAGATAAGAAAACAATGGTCAAAGGACTCTTCCCAAATTCCATAGCTTGTGTCAGTATCTGAGCACAAAGACCATGTTTTCTGACACTTCATTCTACTTGGAAGTATAAAGTATTGTTCACACAAGAAAGAAGAAGAAAAATAACCATGATTTCTCAGCATAAATTTTGTGCATTTGACTTCATATTAATGAAGTAGGACAACTGGATCATAGAAAGTGATGAAATACTCAAATATTAAACCATTTTAAAAGTATTTATTACTCTGTTTATACCACAACTTAGTGAATCATTTAATGGTGGTTATTTAAGCACTGAACATCGGTTGTGATTAAGGTCAGTGGCAGTCCTTCCAGATTTCCTAGGAAAACACTGCTGTGGAAAACCTCCAGGAAACAAAGAGTGAAAAATAGTATGAACTATGAACAAAAAATAAAAATAAATCAACAATAACAAAAAGTACTCGTAAATTTCCCAAGAGGCAGAATTTGTGACAGTTTTATTTGAATCAAGCATTGCAATCAAATATGATTGATGAAATACAATGTGATGTACTGGTGAAATACATCTAAAGGAAGATAATAATCATAAGGAAATTCAGCACTCTACCAAAAAAACCCACAAAACTTTGAACAGCCTTTCTGCAGAATATTTTTAATACATTTTCCTCTGTATGAAAAATTCAACTGCGAAGGTCCATCCATGATGTAAATCATCTTTGTATATATAACCAAATATTTTATTCTCCTTATGTTATTATATGTCTAATGAACTGTTGTTAAATAAACAAATAGTACTGGTGCAAAGGTTATGTAAATCTGTCAGTTCTTCTAAATCCCTGTGTCAGAAATTTTTCCATTTGTGGACAAATGTGATGTGTAGCAACAAGTATGTTTACAGTTGACCCTTGAACAACTCAGGGATTAGGGGCACCAAACTTCCCTCCCCACCCCCTGTGCAGTTGAAAACACACATATAACTTTACAGTCGGCCCTCTTATCTGAGATTCTGGATCCAGGATTCAACCAGTTGCAGATTGTGTAGTACTGTAGTACGGATTTAATGAAAGAAACCTGCGTATAAGTGGACTCACACAGTTCAAAGCCCTGTTATTCAAAGGTCAACTGTATATCAAAACAAAATGAAAACATCTATACAAAGGACTTTGTGTATAACATTAGGATTTTTCATTCACAAGATAATAATTATTCTTGAATCAGTAGTCTCATCTCCAACCCCTTTTTAAAGCTATCACCTTCTAGCCAAAGTGAAACATGTTCCTTTGGAAGAAAGTCTACACCTACATTTGAATCTAAACTTTAAGAAAAAAAAAAAAGATTGCACTTGTGCAGATACTAACAAAGAAACCATAAACATGTGTAGTTACTTTCCTTGCTACCATAACAACATCTAAATATTGATGCTTAAAAAAATCAAGTTGTTAAAGAATGCTAAGAACACAGAAGACAAGCTGTGAAAAGAAATGGGAAGTAAATTTACAAATTCACAGCCTTCCCTTAGACTTATTTAATAAAACTTTCCTTAACCGCCTATTTTTTACTATACATATTGACCCAGAGGCTTTGAAAAGTTTCTTAGAAAGGAAACATTAAAGTAAATGGATAAAACTGTGTGTGTGTACATGTGTGTGTCCACATCCTCCTATATCTTCTGGGGCAGACACTGTTGGCTATCTACACAAGAGCCACTTACCCATTTTCCTCCCTCAAAAGTATTAGCTGGAAATCCCGTGATCTCAGAGAAAGTGGTCCCATTCATAGATTAGTGGTGGGTATATGATCCAGTTCTGCCCAATAAAAATATAAAGAGATGTTTGCTTGGGGAGGAGCACTTTTGACAATCATATCCTCCCTGGGTACGGAAGAAGAAATTTTGCTCCATGCCTCTCCCTCTTTCCTGCCTTTAAGCACAGTTTAGAGAATGTAATAGATACATCCATTGTATCCATATTAAGGCCATGAGAGAAAAGCCAAGAGAAATACAGAGAGAACTATCCAAAGCACTGATCTCATTAACATAATAAACTGGTGCCAGAATCTTACTCTCTGACTTATTTATTGGAAACATCCTCTTATTTAAGCCACTATGAATGGGCAATCATTTTCCTATATCTAATATATTACTAAATTACATCCTGCTCTGTTCTTTCATCTTATTTTTCCTCTAATTTTACATATAGAGAGTATTTTAGGTAACCAAGATAAGGAGGCTAATATATCTGTTAATGCAAGTTTGTGTGCCTGACGCACAGACAAACCGAAACGTTGGAATTTGGAGGAAAGAAAGGCTTATTGCAAGGCCGTGCAAGGAGACAAGGTGGCTCATCCCCTGCAAAGCCTCGAGCTCCTAAAAGGGTTTTGGCAAAGCATTTTTAAAGGCCAGGAGAGGGGGTAGTCACAGGGTATGTGATCAGCTTGTGCAAAATTCTCTGATCAGCTGATGGTGAGGCAGCAGGGTGCTGTCACAGGGGTCAACATTATCAGTCCTTAGGCTCCAGGAGGCCTGGGGTTATGTGCTCATGGGCCTTAAGTAGTTCTTCCATTTGGTGTGTGTGTGTGAGGGGGTTCACATCTGCAAAACAACTCAGGAAATTTGCATCAAATGCTATTATCTAGGTACTTCAGAGAGTAGCTAAAGCAGAGGATATGGGGAAAGGCCTGTCCCGGGAAGGTCCCATAGGGTCCTGCTCAGTTACAATTACCCCCTTTTCTTTGATACCCTCAATCTTGAAGAGAACAAGTTTTGATCAAGAAAAGGAATAAATGTCAGATAGAGAGGTTAATCATAAACTTGACAGAGGTACCCACAGGGTCCTGCTTGGTTACAATTATTCCAGCAGACACTGTTTTGAGAATGGCTGGTGGCTTCTGAGTCTGACACAGCTACTCCATTTTTACTTCCAGATGCATTTCTCTCCTCAATGGCCAAAGAAGATGTCACATTAGTGATATTCATGCTTTTCTAGATATGAGAAGATTGAAGAATTTGGACTGATAAAATCTACTGAAAATATCTAACTATCTGAAGGCCTGTTCTGCCACATATTCCCAGAGCACAGAGTGCCCCATACTTGATCTCCACCCTGAACTCCCTTCAGGGGGTTTTGAAGGTCAGCAGCTGCAGTGGAGAGGTAGATGGCAAGTGTCAATTTTCAGCTGGTAGGGCCCCTTCAAGGTCATAAATTTGTCCATGATTTTGGGGGCAATTTCATCCCATGGTGCTATGAATGCTCATTCCCAGGTCTGACGAAGACTTCATCGGTAGGCCACTCAATGTGCTATCACTGGACTTGGCCTTACAGCCCAAAGTCTCTGGACCTCCTGTCTTACTAGCTTCATAGGGTCCAGGAAAATATTCCCTCTCGTGGCTTCTTCTCATATCTAGTGTTTCACTATTACAATCATTGATCTCATATGGAAATATATATTATCAGAGGCTCACACATACTGGATAATGAAAGAAACAAAAAAAGCTAATATAGGTAATACATTGTTGCATATATCTCCTGGTTTCAACCAGACTCATGAGGGGATATGTTAATTTCTTCTTTCCTGCAGCCATTCACAGGTGGGCTGGGTCAATATGTTCCCAGTGAGCTGAACAAAGGAATTCTAGTTTAACATTCAAGCCTGGGGGCAGGGTTCCCTGAGATGGGCCATTAGGTATACTTTAAGCTATAGGCAGCATCACTTTAGTGATGAACTTGTAGCAAAAGCAATAGAATACAAAGGTTAAAGTAAAAGAAACGGGAATTTGTGTTGCAATGGTAAATGGGAGTGCTTCCTTACTATCTCTTTCAGATTTTTCATTGTTAGTGTATAGGAATGCAAGAGATTTCTGTGCATTAATTTTGTATCCTGCTACTATACCAAACTCATTGATTAGCTCTAGTAGTTTTCTGGTAGCATCTTTAGGATTCTCTATGTATAGTAGCATGCCATCTGCAAACAGTGATGGTTTTAATTCTTCTTTTCCGATTGGGACTCTTTTTATTTCTTATTCTTCCCTGATTGCCGGTGCCTAAAACTTCCAAAACTATGTTGAATAACAGTGGTGAGAGTGGGCAACCTTGTCTTGCTCCTGATCTTAGAGGAAACGGTTTGAGTTTTTCACCATTGAGAACGATGTTGGATGTGGGTTTGTCATATATGGTCTTTATAATGTTGAGGGAGGTTTCCTCTTTGCCTGCTTTCTGGAGAGTTTTATCATAAATCAGTGTTGAATTTGTTGAAAGCTTTTGCTGCATCTATTGAGATTATCATATGGTTTTTATCCTTCAATTTATTAATATGGTGTATCACATTGATTGATTTGCATATATTGAAGAATCCTTGCATTCCTGGGATAAACCCCACTTGATCATGGTGTATGATCCTTTTAATGTGCTGTTGGATTCTGTTTGCTAGTATTCTTTTCAGGATTTTTGCATCTATGTTCATCAGGGATATTGGCGTGTAGTTTTCTTTTTGTGTGACACCTCTGTCTGGTTTTGGTATCAGGGTGATGGCGGTCTCATAGAATGAGTTTGGGAGTTCGTACCTCTGCTGTATTTTGGAAGAGTTTGAGAAGGATAGGTGTTAGCTCTTCTCTAAATGCTTGACAGAATTTGCCTGTGAAGCCCTCTGGTCCTGGGCTTTTGTTTGTTGGAAGATTTTTAATCACAGTTTCAATTTCAGTGCTTGTGATTGGTCTGTTCATATTTTCTATTTCTTCTTGGTTCAGTCTTGGAAGGTTGTACCTTTCTAAGAATTTGTCCACTTCCTCCAGGTTGTCCATTTTATTGGCATATAGTTGCTTGTAGTAATCTCTCATGATCATTTGTATGTCTGCAGTGTCAGTAGTTACTTCTCCTTTTTCATTTCTTACTCTGTTGATTTGAGTCTTCTCCCTTTTTTTCTTGATGAGTTTGCCTAATAGTTTATCAATTTGGTTTATCTTCTCAAAGAACCAGCTTATAGTTTTATTGATCTTTGCTATTGGTTTCTTCAAGATGATAAAAACAGATGGAGAGATATACCATGTTCTTGGATTGGAAGAATCAACATTGTGAAAATGACTCTACTACCAAAGGCAATTTACAGATTCGATGCAATCCCTATCAAACTACCACTGGCATCTTTCACAGAAGTAGAACAAAAAATTTTACAACTTGTATAGATACAAAAACGACCCCAAATAGCCAAAGCAACCTTGAGAAAGAAAACCAGAGCTGGAAGAATCAGGCACCCGGACTTCAGACTATACTGCAAAGCTACAGTGATCAAGACAGTATGGTACTGGCACAAAAATAGATACATAGATTAATGGAACAGGATAGGAACCCCAGAGATAAACCCATGCACATATGGTCACCTTATCTTTGATAAAGGAGGCAAGAATAGACAATGGAGAGAAGACAGCCTCTTCAATAAGCGGTGCTGGGAAAACTGGACAGCTACATGTAAGAGAATAAAATTAGAACACTTCCTAACACCATACACAAAAATAAACTCAAAGTGGATTAAAGACCTTAATGTAAGGCCAGAAACTATAAAGCTCTTAGAGGAAAACATAGGCAGAACACTCTATGACATAAATCACAGCAAGATCCTTTTTGACCCACATCCTAGAGTAATGAAAATAAAAACAAAAATAAACTAATGGGACTTAAGGCAACTTAAAAGCTTTTGCACAGCAAAGGAAACCATAAGAAGATGAAAAGACAACCCTCAGAACGGGAGAAAATATTTGCAAATGAAGAAACTGACAAAGGATTAATCTCCAAAATATAAAAGCAGCTCATGCAGCTCAATATCAAAAAAACAAACAAACAAACAACTCAATTTAAAAATGGGTGGAAGACCTAAATAGACATTTCTCCAAGGAAGACATACAGATTGCCAGCAAACACATGAAAGAATGCTCAACTTCACTAATCATTGAGAAATGCAAGTCAAAACCACAGTGAGGGGCTTCCCTGGTGGCACAGTGGTTGAGAGTCCGCCTGCCGATGCAGGGGACACGGGTTCATGCCCCGGTCCGGGAAGATCCCACATGCCACAGAGCGGCTGGGCCCGTGAGCCATGGCTGCTGAGCCTGCGTGTCCGGAGCCTGTGCTCCGCAATGGGAGAGGCCACAACAGTGAGAGGCCCACGTACCGCAAAAAAAAAAATACCAAAATAAAACACGGTGAGGTATCACCTCACACTGGTCAGAATGGCCACCATAAAGAAATTTAGAAACAATAAATGCTGGAGAGGGTGTGGAGAAAAGGGAACACTCTTGCACTGTTGATGGGAATGCAAGTTGATACAGTCACTGTGGAGAACGGTATGGAAGTTCCTTAAATAACTGAAAATAGAACTACCATATGATCCAGCAATCTCACTACTGGGCATATACCCTGAGAAATCCATAATTCAAAAAGGCACATGTACCACAATGTTCATCGCAGCTCTATTTACAATAGCCAGGGCATGGAATCAACCTAAGTGTCCATCGACAGATGAATGGATAAAGAAGATGTCACACATATATACAATGGAATATTACTCAGCCATAAAAAGAAATGATACTGAGTTATTTGTAGTGAGGTGAATGGACCTAGAATCTGTCATACAGAGTGAAATAAGTCAGAAAGAGAAAAACAAATACCATATAGTAACACATATATATGAAATCTAAAAGAAACAAACAAGAAAAGGTTATCATGAACCTAGGGGCAGGACAGGAATAAAGTTGCAGACATAGAGAATGAACTTGAGGACACAGGGAGGGGGATGTGTAAGCTGGGGAAAATTGAGAGAATAGCATTGACATATATACACTACCACATATAAAATAGCTAGTGGGAAGCAGCTTCATAGCACAGTGAGATCAGCTTGGTGCTTTGTGACCACCTAGAATGGTGGGATAGGGAGGGTGGGAGAGAGACGCAAGAGGGAGGGGATATGGTGATACATGTATACATATAGCTGATTCACTCTGTTATACAGCAGAAACTAACACAACATTTTCAAGCAATTATACTCCAATAAATATGTTACAAAAAAAAACAGGTCTAATACGGCATCAGATTTGTTCTTCCCTATTACAATTACCAACTGTCAATATCCATTTCACAGTCTTGTGGGGAAAGGGCTGACAACAGCTCTTTGGTACTTCCTGCTGTACGGGGGTGATGAAGGGTGATTGTGAACTGGAACTGATCAGCTTTGGGCAGGTAATATTAAACCCCTTAGTGAAAACACAGATTAAAAGCCAGTAATTCAGGCAAAACCAAAAAATTGAAATCATATTCATCAGTTTACTCAGTCCTATATAATTAATCTTTTTTACTAACAGTTTTATGAAATCAAAGTTTCTGTTAAACTTTAAAATATCTTACCAAATTCAGCATTATGATTTAAAAGTTATCAGAAACCTGTTTTTGTCAAAGCATCCTTTCTCTGACTCTTCTTGTAGATTTGGCAGTTGTGCAAAGCATCAGCTTAGCTGCCTATGAATGATAAAAGTAACATTTATTCATACTGTATAATCTGAGGATGCTTATCACTCATTTGACAATGTTTTCCATGTGATTTAGCATGCCAATCAATTCTAGTCAGTTTAATATATATATAAAGATTTTTTTCTGAGGTACCTCAGGGGCCCTCTGAAGTATCCCAAAGCTAACTGAAGTCAATGCAACTTGAATTAGAATCTGATAGGAAGTTCATCAAAAATATCAAAAAGTTCTTTTTTATATAAAACATTTGGTCAGACAGAATATTTAAGAATAAATACATATCAGTTAAAGCCAAGAATGTTCACTCAATTTGTTATCAAAAGCAGCATTCTAAGTAAACTTGTTCTCTTAGCAAAGAGGAACCAAGTCAGGTCCTGTGCCAGTGTGAACTTAAAAAAAATGCACAACATCAAAGTTGTGAGTCAAGTTTTATTTGGGGCAAAATGAAGACTATAGCCCAGGAGACAGCATTTCAGATAGTTCTAAGAAACTGCTCCAAAGATGCAGGGGGGAAGGTCGGTATATATGTGATTTTGGTGAAGGGGAGCACATACAATCAAGCACATATTTTTCTGCAGAAGTTTTCTGTTAATCACGAGGAGCAGTTGTCACCATGAAGGATTTTAGTGCTTTGCTAGATATGAGGAGATACAAGAACTGGGCTCATAAAATCGGCTCCTGAAAATATCTAACTATCTGAAGATATGTTCTGCCAGTTTTTCCCAGAGCACAGAGTGCCCTCATTTCTGCTCTCCACCCTGAACTGCTTTCAGGGAGTGTTGAAAATCAGCAGCTGCAGCAGCACATGATTTAATCCTTGTAGAGGTAGTTGGCCAGTGCCAATTTGTTGTTGACAAGGCCCCCTCATGGTCATAAATTCGACCTTGCTTTGGGAGGCATTTCATGACCATTTCATCCCATGAAATGGGATGAAAGGAAGGATGAATGGTGCTAGGAATACTCATTCCTAGGTCTGCTGAAGATTTCACTGTCAGGCTTCTTAATGTGCTATTACTGGACTAGGTCTTTTAACAATAACTAAAGACTCTGGCCCACCTGTCTTACCAATCTGTTATGGTCCAGGAAAATTCCCCTTTGTTGTATTTTCCCAAGTGTAGAGTTACAATTTTACAATCATTGGTCTCATATAAAACTATATATTTTTGTCAGAGGCTCAGTCACACATTTGGTAATGCAAGAAATAACAATCTTGTAAAACAGACAAAATTCAAATAAAGTAGCTAGCAGTATTATTAAAGTCATAAATAAGAATTAAGCCAAGAACTTCCATTAGGTGCAACCCAGTATATCCTCAGGTCATCTGACTTAGTCTGTTCTGTACCAATCCTTATCTTTCAGGGAAATTGAGAAAGAAACTTGGTTACTGCTGTGACATACAACACTTTAAGATAACAACTAGAATTATGACTGATAACATTTTACCAGGACATATCAGAATTTTAGAAATTCCATATAATTTCTAGGATCTCTATATTAGTAACATTTACCATACAATATAACCTAAGAAGATTTATTACTCATTTGACAATACTTTCCATTCAATTTAACATACCATATGAACCTAATTAGTTTAATATCTCTCTTTGGGATGTTTCGAGGCCCTCTGAAGCATCCAAAAGTTAGCTAGAGGTCAAAAGGACTTCATTAGAATTTGATTTAGGAAGTCTTGTCAAAAAACATATCAAAAGGGTTTAGAACACTCAGTCAGATAGGATCACAGGTCACTGTGAAAAAATAGGTATTCACTTAGCCAAAGTAATAAAAGATTTCAAAGGCAAATACAGAACAGATCACTTAAAAGGTAAAGAAACTTGAAATGTATTATCAAAGGTGATTAAATATCTTAAGAAATCTTGTCCTCTTAAGAGAGAGAAAAACTAAATTCAAGTTTGTACCTGCTTACTTTTAAAATTCATTTACTCAAGTAAATTTATTTTAACCTTAGTCAATCCTGACCATGCACAAAAGTCTTTTCTCAGGGTCCACTTTCCACAAACCTTTCCTCACTTTCTGTATACATCACTTTATCTTCCCATTCAGAAACAGCCACCTGTAAGTCAGGCCTACTTCCTTTTCCCTTAATAAAATGTAATTCCCTTCCTCATATCTTCTTTTTTTTTTTTTTTTTTTTTTTTTTTTTGCGGTACGCGGGCCTCTCACTGTTCCGGCCTCTCCCGTTGCAGAGAACAGGCTCCGGATACGCAGGCTCAGCGGCCATGGCTCACGGGCCCAGCCGCTCCGCGGCATGTGGGATCTTCCCAGACTGGGGCATGAACCCATGTCCCCTGCATCGGCAGGCGGACTCTCAACCACTGCGCCACCAGGGAAGCCCCCTCATACCTTCTTTATTGAAAACACACATCCTAGTTTCCTACTGTATACTGAAATGTTTCCTTTATTATTTCTATTAGCTTTAATTACATGTTTAAATTAGAATCCTCAGATCTTAAAACCTTAATTTCTTGTGAAAACTAAGAAGTAAGCAATTATGAACTGTCTTTACATTAGCATTTTGTAGATTGGTGATCATAAACACCAGTGATATTTTCTTAAAACATTTGCTTTCTTTAGAGAATGTGGCACCAAATATATTCATTAATAGTCCTAAATACCATTTGTTTCTCTGTAAAAGGAAGCCAATGTTCACGAATTAATGTTCAGTATCTTATTTTATTCAGGAATGACCTAGCTATTCTATAAGCTTCCATCACATAATTTAGCACAACTTTAGAATTTCAAGTTACCAGAATCTGGACAGACTTTTTTAGATAGACATTCCTAAAGCATAATTATTCTCAATAGAGTTTATCTAAAAGCTCTTATCTCATTTACAATTTCTTTCCTTAAAATTTCCTTTGCGGGCTTCCCTGTTGGTGCAGTGGTTGAGAATCTGCCTGCCAATGCAGGGGACACATGTTCAAGCCCTGGTCTGGGAAGATCCCACATGCTTCGGAGGAACTAAGCCCATGCACCACAACTACTGAGCCTGTGCTCTAGAGCCCGCAAGCCACAACTACTGAGCCTGCATGCCACAACTACTGAAGCCTGTGCAGCTAGAGCCTGTGCTCTGAAGCAAGAGAAGCTACCACAATGAGAAGCCCACACACCACAATGGAGAGTAGCCCCTGTTCATCGCAACTAGAGAAAGCCCACGTGCAGCAAAGACCCAACACAGCCAAAAATAAATATAAATAAAATAAATAAATTTATTAAAAAAAAGTTTCTTCACATCAAATTACTTTCCTTGCTGACAAATTTTTAACAGATATAACAAGATATTATTTAGCTTATATTACACCTACGCACAATAAAAGTTTTATGCTTAATGTTGATAACTCTAAAGACATGTCTATATTAATTAGATCAACAAACAAACATTAATACCAGATATTAATTTAATACTGACTATTTCACAGTTCACGTGAACCTGTAACTCATTCTGGCTAGTTACCTTCTGTATTTTTTTTGAGAATTTATATAAGCGAAATAAAGGAAACAAATATTAATTTCCTATAATCCAATTAAGTAGAGCTCACTTACAAATTAATCTTTGATAATACCACCCAAAGGTAAAAACAAAGACAATGCACACATAAACATACAGACAGACATGAGAGATCTCATAGCTTCATTTTCTAAACTTAGTCATGAATCAGATATCATAATATAAAACTCACTAGTTGTAAATAACAGTTGGAGTAAGTTAAATTTTAAAAAGAATTCCCCACCCTCCTTTTTTTTTTGTCAGTCTCAGGAATTTAGAGATGATCCAAATACGATAAGTGATCCTGAGAGCTCTGGTCTCAAGTCACAGGGAGAGAAAATCAGGCTCTGTAGTAGGTCTTATTCCCTCAGGGTCAGAACAGTGAAGTGATTTTCTTTTTTCCTTCAAGTTAGCTTTCTCTACTTGTTGGAAATTAAACAGTGGTCAGTTAACCTCCGACAGGCATTGTATACTTAATTGGCCCAATTGAAGGTTCATAATTTTCGTAGATAACCCCTTTTCTTTCTTCTTTCCTTTTTTTTTTTTTAATGGTCTTGAAAGTTTGGTGAACCAGTGTAACAAGGGTGTGTGTATTTAACGTAGACCAACCTAGATTGTGTCTTTTTTTTTTTTTTTTTTTTTTTTTTTTTGCGGTAACAGGCCTCTCACTGTTGTGGCCTCTCCTGCTGCGGGGCACAGGTTCCGGACACGCAGGCTCAGCGGCCATGGCTCACAGGCTTAGCCACTCCGCGGCATGTGGGATCTTCCCAGACCAGGGCACAAACCTGCGTCCTCTGCATCGGCAGGCAGACTCTCAACCACTGCGCCACCAGGGAAGCCCTAGATTGTGTCTTTTGACTAGAGTACATAAATCTTCATCTAAGCCTTCTAAAAAAGTGGAGTTAAGCAAAGGATCATTTTGGTGGTTAGAGAATGATTCATTCAAACCTTTCATAATAGTCCAGAATTTATTCATCTGATCTTTACTTACACTGTTGAATCTCTGTCCACTCTACATATTTTTGGAAAATGCTCTAGGATAAGTTCGAGTAATTTCTGAGCTAATTCCTTGCATTCAGTGTGAGACTCTGGACTATGTGATTCAAAATCCATTAAGGGGCGTTTCCATCCTGTCTTCTCTTTCCATTCCCTTGCTTTGCTTTCAGAAACTAATAGCTGTATTAATTGATACAGGGCTGAAAACCTGGGCTTGTAGGTCTGGATGGTTAATTCAAATTCCTGAGCAAATCCCAACGGATCCTGACTTGGATCATGAAATTCCATACCTAAGGCTCTAAGTTCTGTTTGGCTCCAGGGTGTGTACGTAAACACCGAAGAAGGTTCACCTCTCCCTGTAATAGGTTTCTCCTTAAAGGGAGCTATAATCACTTCTGACTTTTTATCCTCCTTTCCTGGAGAAAGGGGAGCAGCAGGAGCCCAGAGTTGGAAGAGAAAAAGAGCATCTGCGCCAGGCAATTAAAATAGAAGAGGATACATGGGAGAAGCAGAGGGAGAGACAGAATCAGAGACAGTGCTAGTAGCCTTTTGTAGTTCTGATATAGTTTCAAGAAGTTACTCTATCATTTACTCTTTTAGAAGCTTCCAGATATCAATCAAAGTAAGCATTCAATTCAGTCTCTTTGATCTTACTGCTGGCTTTTTCTAACTTTGCGTGCAAAAATATCAATTTTGAAATGTCAAAAGAACCCCAATTTGGCCATTTTAGGTTGAGATCACCTTTAATATAATTTCCCCAATTAAGTAGGTACTTGCAAGTATGAGTTTTGTACATACATAAAGCTGGCTGGAGTGTTAGTAAGAAGCTGGCTTTCTGATGCCCCTTGTTTCTGTGTTTGAGAGGCTCTATTTCCCATTTTAAAGTTGAATTTGTCAGAGATAAAATTTACTAGTGAAATTGTGCTGTGGGCCAGTGTGCTGTTTGTGAGCTTAACTCCTCTAGGCATCACCCTAGAGTCGTTTCATCCCTCTTATTTGTCTCAGTTTCTCCCTTTGGTGTTCTAAGACCACCACGGTTGCTGGGATCACTGAATGACCAATTCTTATCCATGACCCCTGGAGGAGCAAGTGTTTTAATTAATGAGTAGGTTTCCCTATGGGACCACTGCAAGGTATGAGGACTCTGCCTCCACCACTCCCGTAAAGTTCTCAGTCACCTGAGAAAGCCGTAACTGGCTGGGAGGAGTCTTGTCCCTTTTCTTCAGAGCAAAGCTCTCATGAAATATCTTCACTTTTATCCCGACAAATTCTATTAAGGCAGCCGAATTGAGGAAAAGCCTCAGATCAGCCTCTTATCTAACCACTCAGCACAGATCACTCAGTCTCCTACAACTGAGCAAACCCCAGTATCTTTCAACCAGGCCCCTCCCAGTATCTTCCAACTGGGTGGGTATTTCCCTGGTATCTTTCAACTGGGAGGGTGCAGATACCTGCTATACACCACCAAATAAAACTCAGGATCATCAACCAATACGGGAGATCCGAGAACCAAGAGAGACTTACCCAAATTCGTCTGGACTCTCCAAGGAGCTGGATGGGTGCAAGGTGTCTCTGCTGGTACCGAGGCTCTGGTCTCTCATACAGTTCAGGCAAAGGAGAGAACTCCACCCTGAGTCCCTTCTTCATGGTTGCCATAAAACTTTTGACTTAAAAAAATGCACATGAGAGTTATGAGTCAAGTTTTATTTGGGGCAAAATGAGGACTATAGCCCAGGAGACAGCATTTCAGATAGTTCTAAGAAACTGTTCCAAAGGGTAGGGGGGAAGGTCAGTATATATGTGCTTTTGGTGAAGGGGGAGCACATACAATCTAACACATGTATATATATATATATATATATTTTTTTTTTGCAGAAGGTTTCTGCTAATCATGAGGAGCAGTCGTCACCATGAAGGAATTTAGAGCTTTTCTAGATATGAGGAGATACAAGAACTGGGCTCATAAAGTCGTCTCCTGAAAATATTTAACTATCTGAAGACCTGTTCTGTCAGTTTCCCCAGAGCACAGAGTGACTCATTTCTGCTCTCCATGCTGAACTCCTTTCAGGGGGTGTTGAAAATCAGCAGCTGCAGCAGCACATGATTTAATCCTTGTAGAAGTAGTTTGCAAGCACCAAAGGCAAGTGCCAATTTGTTGTTGACACCAATCTATTTTAATAACAAAATCCATTTACCCAATTAAGTGTAATCTAATCTAAGCCTGACCATGCATAAAAGTCCTTTTTTACTCAAAATATATATCCCACTTTCCTACTATATAGTAAAATGTTTTATTATTTTTAGTAGCTTTAATTAGATATCCAAATTAGAATCCCCAACTCATAAAACCCTTAATTTCCAGTGAAAACCAAGAGGCAAGTAATAGTTATCAAAATCTGGAGGGACTATTTTAGATAATTTTCAAAACATATTTATTCCTATAGAGTTTACTTAAAAGCTCTTATCTCATTTACATTTACTGTAAAGTTTCATCATACCAAGTTATTCTTCTTGCTGACAAATTTGGGACAGGTATAACAAGATTTCATTTAACTTCTATTAAACCTAGGTGCAGTGAAAGTATTATACTTAATGTTGATGACTCTAAAGGCATGTCTATATTAATTAGATCCACAAACGTAAACATTAATACCAGGTATTATTTTAACACTAAATATGGCCCAGTTCAGGAGAACCTGAAACTCATTTAGCTTAATTTCTCTTGTACTTAGAATTGTTTGATTTGTAAGTGCTTACTTTTCTTTAAGCCAATTAAATAGAGCTTACTTACAGGGCTTCCCTGGTGGCGGAGTGGTTGAGAGTCCGCCTGCCGATGCACGGGACACGGGTTCGTGCCCTGGTCCGGGAAGATCCCACATGCCGCGGAGTGGCTAAGCCCGTGAGCAACGGCCCCTGAGCCTGCACGTACGGAGCCTGTGCTCCGAAACGGGAAAGGCCACAGCAGTGAGGGGCCCGCGTACTGCAAAAAAAAAAAAAAAAAAAAAATAGAGCTCACTTACAAATTAACCTCAGCAAAGTTATCCAAAGACAGACACATACAAACACATAAACAAACAGAGAGACCTCATAGTCCTCATTTCAAAAGTTCAGCCCTGAGTCAGGTACAGCAATGTAAAACCCATCAGTTTACAAAAGGTTGGATTAAAATTAGGTTTCTGGCGGATGGAACAAATCAAGCTCACTTGTCTATATGGTTAAATATTTGCAGAAAAAAACACTTAGGATTTCTATTTACCCTTGACAAGGCAATTTCTAAATTACCCTCTTTTCAAAATTTGCATTTTAAAAGGATGGCAGAGTTGAGGGTTCCAGAGAAGACCAGATAGGACATTTGCATCTCAAAGATACAGGCAAGCTTCTCCTTGGATGACTTTTTTCCCCTTTGGTGGTCTCTGAGGGGTCAAAGCCATTGCCATCGTCTGGGTATTTTGCATACCTCTCTGGGTGCGTTCAGCCTTTTCAACCATATCTCTACTATTAAAAACCAAATAAGCCAATTGGAACAAATCGTTCATTGGAGCCTGAGGACCAGCAGTTGCTTTCTGAATTGTGCGCCTGATGTCTGGAGCAGACTGGGCTATGCAATGCATAGCCAAAAGGGCCTGTCCCTTGGGGGAGGAGGGATCCACGTTCGCATACTTCCTAAAAGCCTCCACTAGTCTACCTTGGAAGACTGAAAGATATTTTGTCCCGTCCCTGTTGGACCTCTTTCATCTTTTTATAATTAATGGGTTTTACTGTAAGTTTCTGCAGACCCTAATGAAGCTTATGAATTAAAGTTTGGCTGAGGGAGCATTCCCAGCGGTTTCAAATGCTATTCTTGCACCCCCTTTTTTCTTCAGTTCCAAGCAACACAGATTGATTAGATCAGCTCCAGAGAGCCCAGGTAGATCTGGCACAGGAAGAGAAATGCAAATTCCTCTTCTAACTACTTATACAAAACCCAGCCATCTCAGGCTATTTTCAGGGAACTTTACTTTTTCTCAGTTCCCAAATATCCACCTCAGTTTAAACAAACAAATACATACATATCATCCACTCACATCCACATGCCCCTTTTCCAGCAAAACCAGGAAGAGAAAAAGGGATTTGGACTCAGGTACGGAGACACCCATTCACATACACACACATACCCCCAAGATAAAAGCAATTGCAAAAGACCCACTTTGACATAGTAGCCAAGCCATTAGGGGCCTTTGCCGTCCAGATCTCAGGGTGTATTGAAGCATTTTCTTTCATTTAGGGAACATAGCTAAAGATGTCTTAGTTTTGCAAAAGCACCCCAGGGGACTATAAGATGGAACAGAGCTCTGATCATCCATACTTAATTATTCATGGCCGGTGTTATCAAATATCAAGCAAACAGCAGTTCAAATCGGTCTCTCAGTGTCACAGTTCCCTAGCCCCTAAAAGGAAGAAAATTCTAACCAACGCTCTGCCGCAGGGGAAACCAACGAAATAGGGAAGAATATCCTGGTGTCATCACACACAAGCCCGTTATTCACCAAAGACAACTAGCCAATGCAAGTACTAACACACATACAAACAACAAACACATGGTCCCACAGACAAAGAATCAGACGAGGCATAGCCCAGAAATTCCACCTCCATTCCCAGACAGAGGCTCCAGAGTGGCCTGGCTCACGAGAAAGAATAGACCACGAGTGGCTCACCCCAAAATAATACACATAAAAACACAAACAACAACTAAGCTATGGTCACTCAGACAGAAAATCAGAAGAGGTGTAGCCTAGAATTCCCCTTTCACTCCCCAACGAAGGTCTCCACCATGCCCAGTTCTCGCAAATGAACAGGTTCCCAAATCAGGTAGAGTCCAACAACAATTCCCATATCCAACAGGGTACCCCAACAAAACAAATTGGCTTGTCCCATAAAGGAAAAGCCAATCTGAGGGGGGAATATGTTCCTGGTGTGCACACTGGAGCAACTTATCCTCAAATGGCTCACTTCCCACAAGGGAAGCACCCCAAATGGAGTGGAGAGAATTCCCAACCTGCGCAAGTTGAAGTGACTCACCCAATGACACCAAATGTGGACCGCAGCTCCATACATTTCTCAGCTCAACAGCTTCATGCCATGGGTGGCCAGTGCCTGTCAGGGACAGCCCTTCCTGATCCCTGGAGCAAAATGGGCTCCAGCAGCTGCTGGGGGCTCAGGGAAGGGCCAGGCCAGGGTCGACCTGTCATGGGCATGGACTCCTAGGCTGGCTTCACCAAAATTGTTAACGCAACTAACAATTGTGTTCATGTGCCCAACACATGGTGAGGCCAAACAAACTGAAATGTTGGAGTTTGGAGCAGAGAAAGGTTTATTGCAAGGCCATACAAGGAGAGGAGGTGACTCATGCCCTGAAAAACCTTGAGCTCCCCTAAGGGTTTTGGCAAAGCATTTTAAAGGCCAGGAGGGAGATGGGTCACAGGGTATGTGATCAGCTTGTGCACAGTTCTCTGATTGGCTGATGGTGAGGTAGCAGGGTGGTGTCACAGGGATTAACCTTGTCAGTCCTTAGTCTCCAGGAGTCCTGGGGCTATGTGTTCATGGTCATCAAGTAGTTCTTCCATTTGGTTAGGAGGGGTTCACATCTGCAAAACAACTCAGGAAATTTGCATCAAATGCTATTATCTAGGTACTTCAGAGAGGAGCTAAAGCAGAGGATATAGGGAAGGCTTCATGGTGTCCTGTTCGGTTCCATATCTAAACGTGGCTCCGCTCCAGTTGGACTGAGGCACAATACTTGTGCCAGGATTAAGAAGAGGACGATGATGTTGAAGGAAAATAAGCAATTAAGAGTGTGAGTGGACAGACAGTGTGCCAAGGGTAGATAGAGACTAGGATGCCTACGGTTCAATGTGTTGCCACTGGGCTGTCTCTACAATGCTACTTAACAGAGTGTGGCAGGGATAATATTCTTTTATAATACCTTGGTACTAGTATATGTTTTTTATAGCAGGGGTCTCCAGCCTTCGGGCCACGGACTGGTACCGATCTGCAGCCTGTTAGGAACTGGGCTGCACAGCAGGATGTGAGTGGTGGGTGAGCAAGCAAAGCTTCATCTGCCACTCTCCATTGTTCCCCATCACTCGTATTACCACCTGAACCATCCTTTCCCTGGTGCGTGTAAAAACTGTTTTCTATGAAACCGGTCCCTGGTGCCAAAAAGTTTGGGGACCGCTTGTTTATATCATCTGTTCCAAGTAGTCTGTACTCAGATTGCACTGATAGTCAATTACTTTGAATATGAACCATGAGTTGTGGCAAATAATGACTGATTTGAGAAAAGTCCAACCAAAGACTTCACTACAGTTCAGTATTGAAAGAAAACCCCAAATCAAAAGAGCAGTTATACTTGCTATTACTTACTTTATTGCCAGTTCCTCAAGATTTGGAGAAAACAATGCTTCTGCTTTGTGAAGCAAGAGTAACCTACAATAGAGATAGATCAAGATGGTGAAGTAAGGGGAGGTGGAGATTACCTTCCCCAGCAAACACATCAAAAATTCATCTAAACACAGAACAATTCTCACTGAAAACCAGCTGGAAACTGGTAGAAAGACAACTAAGGCTGTAAGAAAGATAGACATGTAATCAGGTAGGAAGGGAAGAAAAGTGATCAGGTTGGGACCTGTGCCCCTGGGAGGATACTTGGAGGAAAAGGGAGATTACACAGACTCCTGCCCTGAGGAGCGAGCAGTGAGAGTCAAAGATTAGATGTCCCAGCCCTTGTCTTACACGGGGGAGACGAGTCCCCTTAGCTAGCTGGAGGACCACTGGAACTAACACAAGAGTAGTGGGAAGCCTGGACTCCACGCATGGTTGCTGACTTGCCCCCAAGGCAGGGGGAAGAAAGATCTGATCTAGAAGCTGCAGGGTTTCCCATGACCACCTCAGTGAGCACCCCAGCTCAGGCCAAGCAAATGCTCCAGCCCCACTCACTCTATGTCACAGTGCTGCACTGGATCTGAGGCAGCCATTACTACAGAGAAGACTCAACCCTGAGATGCAGAGGACATGAGGTCCTTCGGTGTAACTTGGGTAGAGCTGGAGGTAGCCACTGTTGGCGCTTACTAAAGGAGCTCCACCACAGATCACCACCCTATACATCCCAAGAGTTGACATGGGTTATGCCAGCAGTTAACTGTGACTCCACGACAGGGTGCAGGCAACTGAAGCTGGGGGCAGTTATCTGCTGTGGGGGACAAATGGGACATGCACCCAATGCTGCATCTGAGTGGAGGGAGGGAAACAAGTATGTGCACCTGCACAGGCAGGGTACTGGAGATAGGTCAGACCTGTCTGTGGCCGATAGGGGCCAAGAGCCAGCAAGGACTCCACTTTCTTCGGTATTCCCCCCTCTGGGGCAAGGGTCCTGGTGCAGGGAGAAGGGAAAACACACACTTAAAGGGAACAGAGACAGATTGGGCCAACCCTCAGGGCTTTTGCTCCAGCAACTTGGGATTAGACCCACCCCCAATAGAGTGGTGATGGCCACTGAGCAGAGGGAAAAATCCCACCTCATAAGTAGCTCCAGCTGTAGCCCCTCCATTTACAGCCCCACCACCTATCAAGGAGATAGCTTCCAGCATACCATGAGGAAAGACATGACTTGTGTACATGTCAAATCCAGCTCTCCTACCAAAGGCATTGGGCACATGCAAGCTTTATAGGGATGCTCCCACAGAAGAGCACCCCTTCAAGAATGCAATAGGTAACTGTTTCACCTAAATTCATAGAGGCAGACAAAAGCAAAATGAAAAGGCAGAGAAACTGCTCTCAATTGAAAGAGCAAGAGAAAATCCCTGAAAAAATAATGAAACAGAAATAAACAATTTATCATATAAAGATTTCAAAGCATTGGTTATAAAAATATTAATAGAATTAGGGAAAAGAATAGATTGACACAATGATAATTTTAAAAAAGAGCTAGAAACCATAAAAAGACCCAACCAGAAATAAACAGCTCAACAACTAAAATAAAAAAACACACTAGAAGGAATGAAGTGATACAAAGGAACACACAAGTAATCTGAAGGATAGAATAATGGAACAGCAAAAAGGAAAGCAAATTTTTAAAAAATAAAAACATTTTAAGAGATCTCTGGGATAACATTATGTGTACCAACATTTGCATTATAGGGATCCTAGAAGAACAAGAGAGAGACATGGGGATGGAAAATGTATTTGAGGAAATTATGGTTGAAGAATTCCTAAACATGAAGAAGGAAACAGATATCCAGGTATAGGAAGCACAGAGGGTCCCAAACAAGATGCACCCAAACAGACACACACCAAGACTTATAACCAAAATGGCAAAAGTTAAATGTAAAGAGAGAATTCTAAAGGCAGAAAGAGAAAAAGAGTAACATACAAGATAATCCCCTTAAGGCTATAAACTTATAGGCTTATGGGGCTATAAACTGAATTCTCTGCAGAAACCGTGCAGGTCAGAAGAGAGTGTCATGATATATAGAGAGTGCTGAAAGGGAAAACCTTACAACCTAGGATACTCTACCCAGCAAGATTATCATTCAAGATTGGAGGAGAGATGAAGAATTTCTCAGACAAGCAAAACTAAAAGAATTCAGCAATACTAAACTGACCCTAAAAGAAATGTTGAAGGGTCTTTTCTAAATGGAAAAAAAAATAAGAATCTATAGGAAAGGGAAAGTACCACTATGAAAAGCAAATATATAGTAAGGATAGAGGATCAACTGCTTAAATGAGCTAGTACATAGATTAAAAGAAAAAAAAACTGTAAAAGCAACTATAAATACAATAAACAGTTAAGGGATAAACATGAAGATGCAAACATGACATCAAAAACTCAAAATGTAGGAGAGGGGAGTAAAAAATGTAGATCTCTTAGAATGTGTTTGAACTTAAATGACTACTAGTTTAAAACAAGTAGAGATAATTATAGGCCAACATATATGAACCCCATGTTACCAAAAACCTACAACAGACACACAGAAACCAAAAGGAAAGGAACACAAGCATATTACTAAAGAAAAATATCAAACCACAAGGGAAAAAAAGAAAAAGGAAAAATGAACAGAGAATTACAAAAACAACTGGAAAACAAGTAATAAAATGGCAATAAGTACATACCTATTAAAAATTACTTTAAATGTCAATGGACTAAATGCTCCAATTAAAATATATAGTGTGGCTGAATGGATTAAAAAAATAAAAAAGAAAACGAGACCCTTCAATACACTTTCTACAAGAGTCTCACTTCACAGCTAAAAACATACACAGAGTGAATGTGAGGGGATGGAAAAAGATATTTTATGCACATGGAAACAACAGGAAAGCAGGAGTGGCAATACTCATATCAAACAAAACAGACTGCCAAACAAAGGCTATACCAAAAGACAAAGAAGGGCATTATAGAATGATAAAGGGATCAATACAAGAAAAAGATATTATACACATTAATATATATGTGCCCAATACAAGAACATGTAAATATATAAAGCAAATACTAACAGGCATAAAGGAGATATTGACAAGAATACAATAATAGTAGGGGAACTTAACATCCTACTTCCATCAATGGACAGATCACTCAGAAAGAATAAGGCAACAATGGTCTTAAATGACACAACAGACCACTTAGACCAAGAGATATCTACAGGGCATTCCTTTCAAAAACAGCAGAACACATTCTTTTCAAGTGCATAGGGAATGTTCTTCATGATACATTACATACTAGGTCACAAAAGAAGTCTCAACAAATTTAAGAGAATAGAAATTATATCACACATTTTTTGACCACAATGGTATGAAACTAGAAATCAACTACAGAAAGAAAAATGGGAAAAGAACAAATATGTAGAGACTAAACAACAAGCAAGTAAAAAACCAATGGGTCAATAGTGAAATCAAAACGGAAATCAGGAAATACCTCAAGACTAATAAAAATGGAAACACAACACTCCAAAATCTGTGGGATGCAGTGAAAGAGGTTCAAAAAGGGAAGTTTATAGTGATAATGGCCTTCCTCAAGAAACAAAAAAAATATCAAATAAATAATCTAACCTACAAGCTAAATGAATCAGCAAGAGAAGAAACAAAGGCCAAAGTCAGCAGAAGGAAGGAAATAGTATATATCAGAGAGGAAATAAATAAAATAGAGATAAAAAATAGAAAAGATCAATAACACCAAGAACTGTTTTTTTTTTGAAAAGGTAAACAAAATGTATAAACCTTTAGCCAGGTTCACCAAGAAGAAAAGAAAGATAAACCAAATAAACAAAACAAGAAATGAAAGAGGAGAAATGACAAATGACACAAGATAGATTAAAAAAAAAACATAAGAGAATAATACAAAGATTTATATACCAACAAATTGGACAATGTAGAAGAAATGGGCAAATTTCTAGAAACAAACAACCTGCGCCTGAATCAAGAAGAAACACAATTTGAACAGACTGATCACTAGCAGTGAAATTGAGTTTGTAATTAAAAAAATAAAATCCCAGCAAACAAAAGTCCAGGACTGGACCACTTCACAGGGGAATTCTACCAAACATATAAAGAAGAGCTAATACCTATTCTTCCCAAGCTATTCCAAAAAATTGAATAGTATGGAACACTCCTAAATTCATTCTAAGATGCCACCATTACTCTAATATGAAAACCAGAGAAAGACACTACAAAAAGAGAAAATTACAGGTCAATATCTCTGATGAATATAGATCCAAGAATATTCCTTAATAAAATATTAGCAAACCAAATCCAACAATATATAAAAAGAATCATACACCATGACCAAGTTGGATTTATTCCAAGGTCACAAGGATGGTTCAACATTCGCAAATCAATCAACATCATACAACAAATTAACAAAAGGGAGAGTAATTACATGATCATCTCAATAGATGCAAAAAAGCACAATTGACAAAGTTCAGCATCCATTCATAATAAAAACTCACATCAAAGTGGATATAGAGGGAACATATCTCAACATAATAAAGACCATTCATGACAAACCAACAGCCAACATCATACTTAATGGTGAAAAGTTAAAAGACTTTTTGCTAAATGCAGAAACAAGACAGATGCCCACTCTCACCACTTCTATTTAACATAGCATTAGAAGTCCTAGCCACAGCAATCAAACAAGAAAAATAAATAAAAGTTATCCAAATTGGAAAGAAAGAATTAAAACTGTCACTATTTGCAGATGACATGATACTTATACAGAAAACCCTAAAGTTTCCATCCCCAAGCTATTAGAACAAATAAGTGAATTCAGCAAAGTTGTAGGATACAAGATTAATATACAGAAATCTGTTGCTTTACTATACACTAATAATGAACTATCAGAAAGAGAGTAAAAAAAATCCTGTTTACAATCACATCAAAAAGAATAAAATACCTAGGAATACATTTAATCAAGGAGGTGGAAGAACTATACTCTGAAAACTATAAAACACTGATAAAGGAAATTGAAGATGATACAAAGAAATGGAAAGATAACACATACTTTTGGATTGGAAGTATTAACATTGCTAAAATGGCCATACTACCCAAAGCAATCTACAGATTTAATGCAATCCCAATCAAAACACCCATGACATTTTTCAGAGAACTAGAACAAATAAGCCTAAAATTCACGTGATACCATGAAAGACCCCAAAATCACAAAGCAATCTTGAGAAATAGAGCAATGCTGGAGGTATCACCCTCCCACACTTCAGACTATGCTACAAAGCTACAGTAATCAAAACACATGGTACTGGAACAACAAAAAATAAAAACAGACCCATAAATCAGTTGCAGAGAATAGAGAGCCCAGAAATAAACCTATACACCTATGGTTAATTAATCTATGACAAAGGAGGCAGAATATACAATAGAGAAAAGACAGTCTCTTCAATAAACGGTGCTGGGAAAACTGGAGAGTTACATGTAAAACAATGGGATTAGAACATTTTCACACCATATACAAAAATAAACTCAAAATGGATTAAAGACCTTAATGTAAGGCCTGAAACAATAAAAGTCATAGAAAGGAATATAGGCAGAACACTCTTTGACATATATAATAGAAATATTTTTTGGATCTATCTCCTAAGGCAAAAGAAATAAAAGCAAAAATAAACAAATGAGACCTAATTAAACTTAAAAGCTTTTGCACAGCAAAGGACACCATCAATAAAATGAAAAGACAACCTACAGAATGGGAGAAAATATTTGCATATGATGTGACTACAAGGGGTTAATATCCAAAATATATAAATAGCTCATACAACTCAATATCAAAAAAACAAACAACCCTATCAAAAAAATGGGCAGAAGACCTAAACAATCATTTTTGCAAAGAAGACATACAGATGACTAACAGGCACATGAAAATGTGCTCAACATCACTAATTATTAGAGAAATGCAAGTCAAAACAACAATAAGATATCACCTCACACCTTTAAGAGTGGCTATCATCAAAAAGTCTAGAAATAACAAATGTTGGTGAGGATATGCATGGAAAAAGAACTCTTATACATTGTGGGCAGAAACGTAAATTGGTGCAGCCACTATGGAAAACATTATGGAGGTTTGTCAAAAAAACTGAAGATATAACTATCATATGATCCAGCAATTCTACTCCTTTGTATAATACCAAAGAAAATGAAAACACTAATTCAAAAAGATACATACACTCCAATGTTCATAGCAGCACTATTTACAGTAGCCAAGATATGAAGCAACACATGTCCATCAACAGATGAATGAATAAAGAAGATGTGGTATGTGTACACACACACACACACACACACACACACACACGTGTGCTCACAATGGAATATTAGCCATAAAAAAGAAATTCTGCAAGTTGCAGCAATGTGGCTGGACCTAGAGATTATTATGTTTAGTGAAATAAGAGAAAGACAAATACTGTATGATATCACTTATGTGGAATCTAAAAAATAAAACAAGTGAATGTATATAGCAAAACAGAAACAGACACACAGATATAGAAAACAAACAAGTGGTTACCAGTGGGAAGAGGGAAGAAAGGAATGGAAAGATAGGTGTATTAGATTAAGAGATAACAATCTACTATGTATAAAATAGATATACAAGAAGGATATATCTATAGCATAGGGAGTTATAACCAGTATCTTGTAAAAATTTTAATAAAGTGTAAGCTATAAAAATACTGAATAACTATGCTGTACACCTGAAACTAATATAATATTGTAAATCAAGTATACTTCAATTTTTTAAAAAAGCAATCTACAATAAATTACTCTCAAAAATAAAGTTTAAAAGGATAAAATAAATGAAGAAATCTCAAACAAGATTATAACAAGCTGTTCATTTCCCCCTCTTTCAAGTTTGCATTAGTAAATGTAGCAATGGCAAACTAAATTTACAAACTATTCCTAGCCCATCTCAGCAACTGCTGCCTTCAACAAACCATTAAGTATATGGTGTTCTTCAGGACCACACTGATGTGTATTCCTTTTTTGTATTCAACAAATATATATACTTTTGTAGCAGTTACTTTGAATTAAAACACAGTAGCTCATAATTAGCATTAATAGGGTCAACTAAAACAGCAACTGAAACTGATATCTTTAAATATAGAAGAGTGATAATCATCTCAATATCTTATTCCAATTACTCTGTCAAAATTCTCACACATCTACTGTATAAAACCATGACTTCATGGGATTGTAAAATACTCAATACAATTTGACATTTTAAGTGGAAAATTATGATAAATACAAATGTTAATGCAATTGGTAATATATTTATGATTTTTTTCAGAAATTGGATTTCAAATAAACTTAATGTACTTTAGCACTTAATGGAGCTCTATTCTGTCAAAAAGTATACCAAAGGAGTAAAGTCAGTATATAATAATACTCATAATTCAATCATTTTAATATTGTTTTTTGAACACTCCTTTGTCTTTTAGAGTACATATATACACACAGAGTTATTAATTGCCACATACATAGTAAAGAAAATGCAACAATGCTTGTTAGGTGAACTCACTTGAGTTACTTCCTTAAAAACACTCCTAAATTGGATTATATAATAGAAAGAATGTTTTTATTAACTCTAGGGAAGCTGTTAAAACCCTGGGTTACTTGTAAATTATAAAATGAGCAATAACTCAAGTATGTGGATAATTTCCAATGATACCACAGTACACCAGAACACATATTTAAATTACTTCACACATATTTAAATTTACTTCATAGATTCCTAGTTAATACCTCCATACCATACATATGTAGATATGACTTCAAGATATTATTTTTTCTTTGGTGACATTTCCCTATGTATAGCTAAAGTATGAGTCGACTGAAAGAAATAATTTCATTTTTTCTCTAAAAAGAGATGTCTTTACTTATAACTAATCTATTGTCATTTCACTTTGCACAGGAAAGATTAAATCAAACAGAAATGTGTACTTGGGTCTTGACCATAAATCAGAATGTTAAGAAATCATACAATCCACTCTATATCAGTGCCTCATTCCAACTGGGCATACTCAAAAACACTCAAATGTTGGCCATCTGATCTTGTGCCCTCACAAACAAGCTGGACATATCCTAAATTGTATTAAGTTGTAAATGGAACTTCATTATTTCCTCTAGCTCTCCTAGGTGATAAGAAATACTTTCTACTCTATCCTCAACATTCGGCTTGCTTCAGAGGTTCCTGGACATCAGCTGAATAATAAATACACATCTGGCCTTATTTTCTACATCATTCAATTAACTGCATTAATCCCCAAGGACCTCTGGGCCAGAAAAGCTTGTTCAGTTTGTTTTGGAGTGTATCTTCTGCTCGTTAAAGAGAACATTAAAATTTAGTAGTCTCATTACCAAGATATAATTGGATTTATTCAAATTAAATTCTACAGAATATAACACTAATGGAACCTCTCATGTCATTGAAATTCTATTCAGGGTTATGCTGTCACAAGAGGAGTGACATAATCTAGTACTAGATAGATACAGGACAGTGCCAGGGGAGGCACAGACTGTTGCTATAAATGGATGTAGGGAGACAATTTTCAAAATTCATTAACCAGTTGCTGAACACTGAAGTACTTTTACAATAATAGAGTGAGCATGTAGTCATGCCTCTGCTGGTGAGCTGACAATGCTCTGCTAGTTACCACCTTCTAAGTTGCTGAAGCACATCTCAGAACATAGCTAGAATAAAGTGAGATCCTTTTCAGATATGTTTTGATAGCTGGTAATGCTTTGATGTACATGATAGAAATAAAAAGGATTAGAGTAGTAGAGCATACAAAAATCTAGAGCAGCAAAATAATCACTTAGGATGCAAGTAATTAAGATATTCAGTATTTAGATCATTTTTTCTCTAATTTGAGAAAAATGTGGGAAATTTTTAAAAAGAGAAAATAAAAATCTCACATCAGTGTTCTTGAATAACAGGCATAAATAACAGGCATAAAAGTCATGAAAATAATACTTTGGGAAGAACCATTTGGCAGGAGAAAGTGCAAGATAGATGGTGAGTGACATGTGGCAGGAAGACAATTGTAAGGACATTACAGTAATCCAAGTATGAGTTTATAAACAGCTGTACCAGGGTAGATAGCAGAAATAATGGAGAAAAAAATGAGAGATATTTAAAAGAAAAAATAGAGAACTCAGTGAGAAATTGTACATAGACTAAAAGGAGATGAATGAGTTAAAATGCCTTCAAATTGTCTAGTCTGAAAGATCAAAAGAGTGACAGAAAGTCTAGATGAAGTGGGTAGATGTTTAGGGGAAGTTATTTGAGTTTCAGATATTTTCAGTATGAGATGTCAGTGTGATATTCAGTTGGATATGTCCTATAGAGTACTGCAATGCATGTAAGAGTTCATGCATACGTTGATTTGGGAGTCATTTGCAAAGTGCAATAGCAAAGACATAAAAAAGCATGAACAATAGTGAGTTAGGTATGGAGTTTAGGGCATACCCAATTAACTGGTACAGTGAGAAGAAGATATAAACAAAGGATATAAAAATGGAATGATAAGAGAAAGAGGAGTATCAGAAAAGTAAAATGCCATCAAAATCAAGAAATGTGCATGTTCTTTGGAAAAGTGGGAGTGGTTAAAAGTATTGAGAAACACAGAAACTTTTACTGGATTTAGTGAAACCACTAGTAATTTTTGAATGAATTGGGGGTAGAAATCAGCAGGGAAAAGAGGAGACAGAAAGTATTTGGCAATGAAATGAATTACAGTTTGGATAAAAGGTAGAAGAGGCAAGAATTATTTAGTCATTATGACTATCACCAAGTCCTTAGAAAAATAAGCAAGTATATTCCTTTGTTAGACCACCACATTTCATTAGAAGACAAAAAGTCAGTGATTGGGCTTCTGAAAGGTTCTGTTGGAGAAATTAAAATTACTTATCTCAGGTGCAATGCTAAAAATAAAACTCCATGTTTTCTTGGAAGTAATATCTGTAAGGAAGATTATTTCATATGTTAAGAGGACAAGGTAGAAGTAATCGAATGAGTGAACAAAGAGAAGAAAAATGCATTGCATAGAAGATATATAGAGAAATAAGAAAAGGGATGTTAACACACACACACACACACACACACACACACAAATGAATAGAACCTGGTAAGTTGATTCCTCATAGATCAGAACTCTGAATATCAACCAGTATGTGTTTTTCTTTTTCTTTGGTTGAACTAATTTTATACTAATAAACATGTTTTTCAAAAAATCTAATTTTATTAAAAGCTTGACACTCAATTTTACAGCTAAAGATGCTTCATCTATCATTTTTAAGTGTCTGAGAGTTTGACTTTGACATCTCATTTATTAGTGAGAAAACTGAGGGCCTGAGAAATTTAGTAGCTTCCTCAGAGTGCCACAGTGAGTCAGGGAGCAAATCATAACTCAAAGCCAAGTTATATTGTTACAAGCTCATGCAGTCCCTTCAACAATTCTCAGTACAATCTTATTTCAATTTGACTAATAGCACTAATCAGCAAACACTGTGCAGAATTTGGTATCAGGGTCATAAATGTGGATCGCTGCTCCTTTTAACATTCAGAAATGTGATTAATCTGCCTGATTTAAGGTAATGTTTCCTTCAAATAAAATTAATTAAAATATTCTAAAATAGAGGACTTCTCTCCTTCTCTATCTAATATAACATCCAACAGATGGTGAACTTAAGTCTATTTCATACTGCCTTGGATAAACCCTAAGGTGTTGTCCTAAACAAAATTTTCAAAGAATCATTTGTTTCTATATGGAAATATACATTATTTTAAATAAAATTACCTAGCGTAGTTACATAAGTTCAAGTTAAAATTAATAAACAAGTAGTTTTCATTCCACTGTAATTTTTTTCTCTGTTGCTTGTGTTGTTAGGAGGGGGTGTAGTACAAAGTTGATCAGCATGGAAATAAAGGCCCTGCCAGCCAGGCACATATTCATATCTGAAGTGGTTGGTAATTAGTTCTACCTCTGCTAATGTAAAAGAAGCAATGTGCTCACAGGACCATCATACCTTTCCCAAGTATCACCCACAAGATGACCTTTACCCTGATTTTTTGTACCTTCATTCCCATTCCAATAACTAATATCCTGCCTCCTATGTTCTGTTTATAAAAGTGTGCCCATCATATGGTTTTCCACATCCTTTCTATTCCCCATTAATGACAACTGAATTTCTGCTTCTATGCCCTTATTTAGTCTGTCTATTCATCTGGAATGCTATTGTTACCTTCCCAATTATAATTATTCTCCAAGGTTCATGTAAAAGTTCCACCTGTCTTAAGAAATCTTGAAACACACCTGAATTCAGAGATGTCTTCCTCCTCTAAATTTGTATTATTTCATTCCACTCTTCATTTAACAATGTACAGCTGACCCTTGAACAACACGGGTATGAACTGCATTGGTCTACTGATATGTGGATTTTTTTCAAAAAATATATTGGAAAAAATTTTGGAGATTTGCGACAATATGAAAAAACTTGAAGATGAACGACATAGCCTAGAAATACTGAAAAAATTAAGAAAAAGTTAGTATGTCATGAACACATAAAACATACGTAGACACTAGTCTATTTTATCATTTACTACCCAAAAAGCACACAAATCTATTTAAAAAGTTAAAATTTACCGAAACTTTAGCATACACTTACAGACCTTATATGGCACCATTGATTACACTAGGCTACCATAAAGCAATCATATTGCAGCTTCTTTGTTATCAATGCATGAATCGTTATACCTGTAAATATGTATGAATTTCTCTTTACATTATCTTTTCATTTTAGATGTCTAGTGATAGTAATACGGATAACATGTACAGTATATTTTATCATATAAGACAATAGTGATGAAGGTACTGACAGAAAACATGATTCATCTTGCAAACAGATGATGTAAACTTATGGTACCAATAAATACAATAGTATTGCAAATATATTTTCTCTTCCTTATGACTTTCTTCATAACATTTTCTTGTCTCTAGTTTACTTTATTGTAAGAATATAGTATATAATACATATAATATACAAAATATGTGTTAATCAACTATGTTATCAGTAAGGCTTCTGGTCAACAGTAAGTTTTTGAGGAATCAAGTTATATGTGGATTTTTGACTGCACGGGGGTGGTCACTGCCCCTAAGCCCCACATTGCTCAGAGGTGAACTGTATTTTGACAATCATAAAAACTCCAAACAAAAATAGCTCTCAGAGCTCTCAGGGGTTAAGAGTCAGTAACACAGTGAAGCAAAAGTCTTGAGAATAACTGCACAAAAAGGGTAGAAAGAACAGTTTCATTTTGTCTGCATCATCCCATGTCCCAGGCCAGCACTGCTCAGTCCCAAGGGAACATCCCAGCCCAACAGAGTTCCCCACACTAGGAATAGGAGAGTGGGGTGAGTGATCAGTCCCCCTAGCCTTTTGTGGCACTGAACAAAGGACCCACTTTTGTTTTACCCAACCAGAGACCAGCAAAGCTGAGACATCTAGAGATATCTAGGAACAAGGAAGAAGGGCAGGGTCTACCAGTGTCAGCTATGTAGTGTGAGCAACCACAGTTCCTAGTGGCCCACTATGCAGAGAACCCTAGCAGCCTTTGCCACAGAGGACCACCACCAACCCCTGCGGATACTACAGACCCCTCCAGCTTTCATTACTGAGGACCTCATTGCAGACCCCAAAAGACTGCTCTGCAGAGGATGCCAGAAGTTTTGCTACTAAGGAAACCAACAATCAGCACAGCCACCATAGACACCTTACAAATTTTGCCACTGAAGTTGTCACACACACACACCCACACTCCTGACAGACTTTTGCACTTGCAGACATCAGCTTCCTGAGTCCCTCACAACTCCTGCCTCCCTGCCCCTATCAGAGCTCAGGACATGCACCTGAAGCCAGCTCTGGCTTCTTCACTGAGCATGTGAAAGATGCTAGCCTAGAGCTCCACCTCCGACCCCCACTACTTTGTGCATGCCTGTGGTTAGCCCCTATAGCTGTATGAATGCATGCTGACAACAAGGCCACCACAGCTGCTAGTGGGTCTCTCTCCTGTCACTGGACTGCACTGATATAATTGGCTATAGTTATCCCCTGCAGATGTGTACCTGCATGCTGCCAGTCCAGCTCCTGCCACTGGAATCAACTGAGATTTTTCCCTGGAATGGAAGGATGGTTCAACATACACAAATCAATCAATGCAATACACCACATTAATCGAATGAAAGGTAAAAATCATATGACTATCTCAATAATAGCAGAAAATGCATTTGACAAAATTCAACACATTTTCATGATAAAAACTCTCAATAGAATGGGTGTAGAAGGAACATACTTTAACATAATAAAAGTCATATATGACAAGCCTACAATTAACATGATATTCAAAGGTGGAAAGGTTGAAAGATTTTCCTCTAAGATCAGGAAAAGGACAAGGGTGCCCTCCTCACCATTTCTATTCAGCATATTACTAGAAGTCCTAGACAGAGAATGCAGGTAAGAAAAAGAAATAAAAGACACCCCATCAGAAAGGAAGAAATAAAGTCATTTCTGTTTGCTTAATCCCGAATACAGAAAATTCTAAAGACTGCACAAAAAACTGTTAGAACTAATAAATGAACTCAGTAATGTTTCAGGATATAAATTCAACATAAAAAAATCAGTTGTGTTTGTATACACTAATGATGACATATCTGAAAAAGAAATAAAGAAAATGATACCATGCACAATAGTGTCAAAAATGATGAAATACTTAGGAATATTTTTAACTGAAGAGGTGAAAATTCTGTACACTGAAACTGTAAGACATGGATGAAAGAAGTTGAAGAAAGCACACATAAATGGAAAGAAACCCATGTTCATGGACCAGAAAGTTAATGTTGTTAAAAAGTCCATACTACAAAACCTATCTAAAGATTCAGTGCAATCCCTATCAAAATTCCAAGGCATTTTTCACAGAAATAGAAAAAAATCCTAAAATTCATATAGAAGCACAAGCAACACCAAATAGCCAAAGCAATCCTGAGAAAGAAGAACAAAGCTGGAGGCATCATACTTCCTGATTTCATACTACATTATAAATGGCATGTATTTATATAGTATATAGCTATCAAAACAACTTAGTACTGGCACAAAAACGGACATATAGGTCAATGGAAGAGAATACGAAGCCCAGAAATAAGCACATGTATATGGTCAACTAATATTTGATAATGGAGCCAAGAATAGTCAATGGGGAAAGGATAGTCTCATCAATAAATAATAGTGAGGAAACTGGATATTCACATACAAGGGAATGAGACTGGACCCCTATCTTATAACATTCACAAAAATTAACTCAAAATGGATAATAACTTAAAAGTAACACATGAAACCACAAAACTCCTACAGAAACATAGGGGGAAAGCTTCTTGACATTGGTCTTGGCAATGATTTTGGAGGTATGACAGTAAGAGCACAAGCAACAAAAGCAAAAATAAACAAGTGGGACTACATCAAACTAAAACTACATCTGCACAGCAAAAGAAACAGTTAACAAAATGAAAAGGTAACTTATGGAATGGGGAAATGTATTTCCAAACTATCTATCTGATAAGGGGTTAATATCAAAAATACATAAGGAACTCATACAACTCAGCAACAAAATAATAATAAAAATCAGATTAAAAATGAGGAAAAGTCCTGAATAGACATTTTCCCAAAGATACACACAAATGGCCAACACATACATGAAAAGATGGTCAACATCACTAATCATCAGGGGAATGTAAATCAAAACCACAATGAGATATGACCTCATACCTATCAGAATGGCTATTATCAAGAGACAAAATATAAGAAGTGTTTGTTGAGGGTGTGGAGAAAAGGGAAACCTTGTGCACTATGGGTGGAATTGTAAATTGGTACACCCACTATGGAAAAACTGTCACTATGAAGTTTCCTCAAAAACTTAAAAATAGAACTGCTATCCCAAGGTAATCTATAAATTCAATGCAATCCTTATCAAATTTCCAATGGCATTTTTCACAGAACTAGAATATAAAATTTTAAAATTTGTAGGGAAACACAAAAGACCATGAATAGCCAAAACAACATTGAGAAAGAAAAACGGGGCTGGAGGAATCAGGCTTCCTGACTTCAGACTATACTACAAAGCTACAGTCATCAAAGGAGTATGGTACTGGCACAAAAACAGACCAATGGAACAGGATAGAAACCCCAGAAATAAACCTATGCATCTACGGTCAATTAATTTATGACAAAGGAGGCAAGAAAATGCAATGGAGGAAAGACAGTCTTCCATAAGTGGTGCTGGGAAAACTGGACAGCTACATGTAAAAAAACATGAAATTAGAAGATTCTCTAATACCACACATAAAAATAAACTCAAAATGGATTAAAGACCTAAATGTAAGACCATATACTATAAAACTCCTAGAGGAAAACATAGGAAGAACACTCTTTGACATAAATCACAGGTGGATCCATCACCTAGAGTAATGGAAATAAAAACAAAAATAAACAATTGGGACCTAATGAAACTCAAAAGCTTTTGCACAGCAAAGGAAACCATAACTGAAACAAAAAGACAACTTATGGAATGGGAGAAAATATTTGTAAATGATGTGACCAACAAGGTATTAATCTCCAAAATATACAAATATACAAACAGCTCATGCAGCTCAATATCAACAAAAAACAAACGACCCAATCAAAAAATGGGCAGAAGATCTAAATATACATTTCTCCAAAGAAGACATACAGGTGGCCAACAAACACATAAAAAGATGCTCAACATTGCTAATTATTAGAGAAATGTAAATCAAAGCTACAATGAGGTGTCACATCGCATGGGTCAGAACAGCCATCATCAAAAAGTTTACAAATAATAAATGCCAAAGAGGGTGTGGAGGATAAAGAACCCTCCTATACTGTTTGTGGGAACACCAAGTAAATTAAGTAAATTGGTGTAGCCACCATGGAGAATAGTATGGATGTTCCTTAGAAAACTAAAAATAGAGTTACTATATGATCTGGTGATCCCACTCTTGCACATATATATGGAGAAAACTAATTCGGAAGGATACATGCACTCCAGTGTTCATAGCAGCACTATTTACAATAACCAAGACATGGGAAAAACCGAAATGTCCATCAACAGGATAAATGGATAAAGAAGATATGGTACATATACACAATGGTGTATTAGTCATAAAAAAAGAATGAAATAATATCATTTTCAGCAACATGGATGGATCTAGAGATTATCATACTAAGTGAAGTAAGCCATACAAAGACAAATATAATATGATATTTGATATTTGTGGAATCTATAAAAATGATACAAATGAACTTGTGTGCAGGACAGAGATAGATCTACAGACATAAAGAACAACCTTGTGGTTCCTGGTGGTGGGGAGAGGAATGGATTAGGAGTTTGTGATTAAGAAATACAAATAGGGGCTTCCCTGGTGGCTCAGTGGTTGAGAGTCCGCCTGCCAATGCAGGGGAGGCGGGTTCGTGCCCTAGTCTGGGAAGATCCCACATGCCGCTGAGTGGCTAGGCCCGTGAGCCATGGCCTCTGAGCCTGTGCGTCTGGAGACTGTGCTCCACAACGGGAGAGGCCGCAGCAGTGAGAGGCCCGTGTACCGCAAAAAAAAAAAAAAAAAAAAAAAAAGAAATACAAATAAATAAGTAAAAATAAAAATAGAACTACCATCTGTTCTAGCAATCCACTGCTTGGGTATGTACACAAAAGAAATAAAATTACTATCTCAAAGCAATATCTGCACCCCCATGTTCACTGCAGCATTATTCACAATAGCCAAGACATATGGATGGATTAAAAAATGTGGAATATATATACACACACACACACACAGATATATATATATATATATATATATACATGCATACATATACACACACACCCAACACACGCACACACAATGAAATATTATTCAGCCATAAAAAAGAAAGAAATCCTGCCATTTGTAATAACATGGATGGAACTTGTAGGCATTATGCTAAATGAAATAAGCCAGATAGAAAAAGTAAAATACTGTAAAATCTCACTTATATGTGGAATCTAAAAAATCCAAAGTCATAGAAACAGAGAGTGGGATGGTCATCATCAGGGGCTGGGGAGTGGGGGAAATGGGGATATTTGTCCAAGGGTACAAATTTCCATATGTAAAATAAATAAGTTCTGGAAAGCTACTGTACAGCATATTGACTATAGATAACCATACTGTATTATATAATTGAAAGTTGCCAGGAGAGTAAATCTTAAATGTTCTCACCATAAAAAGTCATTATATGAGGTGATTGTTGTGTTAATTAATCTTGTGGTAATCATTTCATAATATATACATGTATGAAATCATCACATTGTATACCTTAAACATGCACAATGTTATATATCAATTATATCTCACTAAAGTTCAAAAATTACAGAGTAGATAATCACCATCAAGTAGCACCAAATTTTAAGCATAATCAGGACAGATTTGGATAGTGCAACGAGACCCTGGGATACTTTCTAGGGTAGCTATTGGTGGTCATTTATTAAGGTCATAATAACAATACCTCCATTGTTAGTGACTGAATTTTGTATATGTCCTATCATAGTATGGTAAGGTTTTACTGTAATTGCAAAAGAGTAACATCATCAAAAACAAACAATTTTTGTTAAATGTGGTTCAATCTACGGGCTCACAAGAAAATCACCCTTGGGTGGCACTGCGTTTTGAGGTTCTTCTGTATGTCCCAGGATTTACCTTTCTACTTTGAAGCTCTCTTCCTTAGATTCTCAAACAGTGATTTTTCTGAAAGAAAAAAAATGTGATATAAAGAGAATTGGTGGTGGGGAGGGGGGGTGTGCTTGTTTACCCATTTGGGTACAAGAACCAGAATCTAAAGGGAGAAAGTATAAAGCAAGGCAAAGCTACTATTACATCTCCTGTTTCTAGTTTAGGATATAAAAACAAAGTAAAATTCACTAGTGAATCCTTGTCATGCCATATAATAATAGTTAATATTTATAAAGTCTTAATATGAACCAGGCACTGTACTAACACTTTTCATAGGTTAATTCATTTAATGCTCTCAGTAACCCTATGAGATAGATACTGTTATTATTCCCCATATTTCAGATTAAGAAATTGAGCCACAGAACTTAAAATGATTTGCCCAAGTTCACAAGGTAATAAGTACTGGAACCAGATTTAATCCCAGACAGTCTGTCTCTAAACTACATGTGCTTACGCACTTTATCTATGATACACAGCTTTGGAGTGTAGTTTCCTACTTAAATTTTGAAGTGAGTGTGACTTCTGTTCTAGGAGTTTCTCAAACAATGCAATGCGGCTCCATCTTGAGAACATGACTCAGAAGAATGTGAACCTAAACGTTTCCCCAGTCAGAGACTGACTCTACTACCTCTGCACAGTTCCCCATAATGGAAATATATAATGCACTGGTTAAGTGTGAGTTAATAGTGGGTTTTTAAGCAGTTTCCATCTTGGAGTATCACACTGTTTTAATATTCAGCTTAATAATAAAGAGCTATGGTATTTTTTAAAGTAACATATTAAGTCATAAGAAATGAAAATAGGCTTTACTTTGGTCATTTTTCCTTGAAGAGTTGAACATGTATTCATCAAATGTAGAAAAAATTGACTTTTCAATATAAAAGCTATGATCACTATTTATTATGAGTGTGCCAAATATCATTCAAAAGTAAAAAGGATGATGGTCACCAATTGTCTATAAAATTGGTACTATAGCCCTAGTAGTTAAATGCATAGATTCTGAATTCAAACTGACTGCATTGGAATCCCAGCTTTGCTAGTTACGAGCTGTTTAATCTCAGTCAAATAGCCTCTTTGTGTATCAGTTTCCATTTCCATTAAATGGGGATAATAGTAGTGCCAGATTTTGAATTTGTTTTGAGGACTACATGAATTAATATGTGCAAATGATTAAAATAGTTCTGGGCAAATATTAATAATTCAAATGATTTTAGCTATTATTATTATTACACTGAATGATGAAAAAGACCTGAAAATGCCACCTAATCAAAAAGAATACAGAGATTTGATGTAATCTGGAAATGTGTGCTCTGAAGGGGACCTCATCCAGATCCCCACTGCCCCTATGCTTTAGAGAGTTAAAGGGTGTGAAATTCTGGCACTGAAGAAACTTTTTTGTACCCTAGGACAATTGCCTCCGTTAGTATATATTTTCGCTATAAAATCTCACACAAGTTATGTAATCTAGACATGTCGCTGAAACGTTACTGAAAAAGGAGCAGTTGGACAGACAAAAAATTATATGACTTATATGACATAAGAAAGGTAAATGTTTATATCATGCATGAGCTAATAATGCTTGTTAGAATTTACTCCTAGATGCATAATCTGGGTTTCCCTCCTAATTTTGCTGAGATAAGGTAATAAAATTTCTTTACATCTTTAAAAACATAAAACATCCAACTTCTTTATATCTAAATCTATGATGAAATAAGGAAGTAGAAATTAGCACAGAATGCCTTTCAATTATTTCAGCAGTAAATGAAAAACCAGTAAGGATAATGATCAGTAGTCATTATTGTTTTATAGGAAAGAGTAAGCTCTAGCATTTCCCAAGCCATGCCACAAAACATGAGTATTTCTCAAGTTATAATTAATATTCCACACCCAAACTTTTGTGGTTAAATAATTTGGAGGATATTTTCAAACCATAGTAATGGTCTTGGAAAGTCACAATACATTAGCATACTAAAGGTTAGGAAAAGTCACTCAATAAACATACTTATGCATATGGCTACATACACTCTCTGCAGAGAAAACATTTATCAACATACCTGAAACAACATTTTGGAAACTGGCATATACTATGCATACATTTCTACTTTTCTTACATTGAACCTAAGTCTTTAGCCTGCTTGAGATTGAACTTAACTAATATTTCAAGTTGTCTTTTTGCATTCTGCACAACATAAAAGATATAAATATGCTCCCTGCTCTGCAGTGATTTCTAATCTTGATGGGAGATGTATACATAAAAGCAACAAACAAACTAAATTACTATAATTAAATGCTGTGACCAGGCTATAAAAGGTCAAGTATTAGTAAAGAAAGACTAGATTAAAAAGGCAAAATGTGAGCTACACATTAAAGAATGGGGATAAACAGCTGGTAACTGGCAAATGAGGTCAGACTTTGATAGTAAGCAAAAACATGACATGCAACCAAGAGAGATTACTCTCCTTCACAGTCCCACAGGTTTATAGTGTTTCCTTCTGAAAGCTAAAGCAGGAATACTAACCTGCTCAGGTGTAATGTAAGAAGGGCATTTCATATAATTCTTCAAATCTAGCATGATTATTACCCTGGAAAGTATTTAATTCAACCCAGCGGCATGAACTAAATTACTTTCTTCAAAAAGAAAATGGAAGCCTCAGTTTTGCTGAAGAGGGTGTAAATTGGTAATTCTTTTCTAGAAACTAATCTAGTAAAATATCAAGAGCCTTAAAAAAAAAAAAAAGGTTTACCTAGCAATCTCCTTTTAAGAATCCATTTCTAAGTAAACATGCAGATGTGTACAAAGAATTATGTCCATTGCTGTTCAGTGCAATGTTATTTTTAATAGCACAAGAAAGAAAACTATATAAATAAGTGACTGGTAAAACAAATTTGAATGCATTCATACAACAGAATATTTTGCAGCAATTAAAACGAACTTGTTAAAATTATGAGATGGAAAATGTTTATGACATGAAATGAAACCATAGGACTTGAAACTATATACACAGTATAATCTCAACTTTGTAAATATATGTTTATCAAAAATGACTAGAGGAAAACATTAAAAAAAATTAACAATGGTTACCTCTCTTTGAAGTTCGATGACATGTAATAACATATTTTAACTTTATAAAAAGCAATGGTAATAGTGAACTGATTCAGCATGCAGGTAACTGAAGGGAGAGAGGAGGGATAAAGTAAAGAGAGGTGAGCATGCCTGTGGCTTCAGGAGTAGGGTGAGTGAAAAGAAGAAAGGCGGGGCAACAATAAAGTGAAATTAAATGGACTGAAACAGACGCACTTAGAGTAATAAATTATGAATAAAGTAACATCTCATTTCATGCATGACAAATTTTACTCTCTTTACACTGAATTCTGGTAAGGATACAATTTTCCAATTATTGTCCCAGTGCTTTTTATATCAACTATCAAATTCATTTTCATAACTTTTCAATTTTTTTCCTCCAGTGAGCTATAAAAGTGCATTCTTCAACAAATATATCATCCTAGAGCCTGCAATTTTGAGTCCCTCTGTCTGATATTTTAGATAGGAATTAGGTTCCATAATACAGATTTTTATAAAAGAAAATATTTCTCCTCTCATTTTTCTAGTTGGATTAAACAAATTTTGGCTCAATTGACACCCTAAAGAGAATGTCCACAGCTTTCACTGAAGCTTGAAAATATGCAAAAATTCATCAGACATTAAAATTCACTCCTATATATACACACACATATATATATATATATATATATATATATATATATATATATATATGTATTTTTTTTCTTGCGGTACGTGGGCCTCTCACTGTTGTGGCCTCTCCCGTTGTGGAGCACAGGCTCTGGACACGCAGGCTCAGTGGCCATGGCTCACGGGCCTAGCCACTCCACGGCACGTGGGATCTTCCTGGACCGGGGCACGAACCCGTGTCTGCTGCATTGGCAGGCAGACTCTCAACAACTGAGCCACCAGGGAAGCCCCACCCCTATATTTATAAGCCTATGGTGTTATTGACCATAGTAACCTACTAAACACCCTGTAGATGAACAGTAAAAAAGCAGATCGAGTAAAATGTCAGAGAATCATTTTAAAATCAAAGAAAGAGCATTTTATGTTTAAACAAATCACTATTTTTCTTTTATAAATATTAAACAACCCCTATTACTTCTTCAGATACTTTAATATGACATAAATAGGGATATTAAGATATTCATCAGGGCTTCCCTGGTGGCGGAGTGGTTGAGAGTCTGCCTGCCGATGCACGGGACTCGGATTCGTGCCCCGGTCAGGGAAGATCCCACATGCCGCGGAGCAGCTAGGCCAGTGAGCCATGGCCACTGAGCCTGTGCGTCAGGAACCTGTGCTCCGCAACGGGAGAGGCCGCAAGAGTGAGAGGCTGCGTACCGCAAAAAAGAAAAAAAAGATATTCATCAATATAGTTAGCATTTTTCTACTAGCAGGTATCAAGATAGATTTAAAAAGAAGGACTAAATGATTCAATTTATATCTATGCAAAACCCTGAAACATTTAGACATGAAATTCTAGTTACCTGGGAAAAGATGATTCAAATAAATATTTGTTATCAACCTATTTTAAGAAATTTTTAAAAAAACATTTCCCAATTTTGAACTTTTCCTCTGAATTCATAGTGTACTTCTGAGTATAGATGCTTTATGTGCACATACTTTTTTTCTTCAAAGACTATACCCTTTGAGAGACATACACTTATTTATTTATTTTATTTTTTACTGGAGTATAGTTGACTTACAATGTTGTGTTAGTTTCAGGTGTACAGCAAAGTGACTCAATTATACATATAAATATATCCACCATTTTTTTGGATTCTTTTATAGGCCATTACAGAGTATTGGAGAGATGTTTATTTATAATAAATAATTATACCAATAAAGACTGTCATCTCATAGACCTCAAGAACATAGTTAGGGCTGTGAAAAGAATTTCACAGTGTATATGACTTTGACCAAGGTACAAAACATTACATGCCCAGATCTCTAACAACTGAAATATATGGAAATTGACTTAAAATAGTGAAAATAATAACCAAATGACAAGACTCTCATGCTAAGGGTCTGAAGTTACTAAACTTGTAATAAAATAGAGGACCACAGTTCAAAACAGATTTTTCAAAGATGAAATTTGTTCAGATTTATTTTAACCTAAAATCACTATTTGATTTTACCAACATTATTTCATGTTACTCTTTTACAGAGGATCTAGTAGTTCCAATGATCCTTCATTCTACTTTTCTAAAGGATATGAGAAATTTATTTCCAATTCAGCTTTTCATGGGAAATGAGATAATTCCTCACATCTTTTGCTAGAACAGAATTAATGATTTCACGAAAGCAAGTAGAACCACACTTCTTACTCATCAAGTGAGCATACCAGATAATGACTGTATGTCCTGGTTGGAAACACTGCACTGTGAAAACACAATTTCCTATCTGCTTAGCATAACAAACATCTGTTTGTATGGTTTGTATTTATTTTCATTTATGGATCTCTACTTCATAAAAAAAAGTTTCCATTTTTGCTCTCTTAAAGGTAAAGAAAATGTTTTCATTTTCATTTTAATTCCCTGTATTTGAAATCAGTGGAACAAGTAAAATTGTAACAATTCTAATGTTTTTTAGACCAAAAATAAATTTATCTTCTCTTTAGTATACCATATTGGAAATTAAATTTGATTATAATTCTTCCTAAATTCTATTAAAGTGCCACTCTTGTCTTTATTTTTACTTAGGAGACAGCAGGCACAGCACTTCAACAATAACATATGATTAGATTAGTGACAAGGCAATTAGTTTAAGTAATACAAGTCAAAATCTTATTGGATAATGCTCAGGTATCATTCTACTTCTTTATGCCATCTACAGATAGGAGTACAATTAGAAAATATGACATGACTATTATTTAAATAGACTTTCCATTAGATACCTATTTGCCATCCCATTATCAATTAAAGTCAGTACAATGTTAATTTTATAATTCATAAAAATTGTTTATATGATCAATGCAATGATGGGGCAAACAAAGAATAGATGAAAAGAGAAACAAGCCACAGCACATGCCTTGTATTAAGTATTTGAAATACTATGTTGTAGTGGTTGTCCTGGCCTGGCTCAGGGCAAGTAAACTCCAGGCCTGAAAATGAATAATGTAGTATCTGATTAGTTTAGGTCAATCTGGATGATTTTGATTCTAAATAACCCATACCTTCAGGTCCACTTTGATGGCTACATAAATCCCCAAATAATTCCAGAACTTCACAATAGGAAATTTTCTACTAGCTAGAATAGATGGCCTAAGTTCAAGGCTCCACAGATAAGCCAAGATGATCTTCTAATGATCATCAAGGAATAGAGGGAGTTAATAAAGTAACTTATTCATTAGACTACTCTAGTCAGTGTTGGACTTCCTCAAAATGGTATACTAACATAGAATAACATCAAGAAGATGCTAGTGACAGTTTCTTAATTGAATATTTCTTTTTTTCTTTGTATGCATGAATCAGAGGATATCATATGTTTTCTGACAAACAAAAAACTTTAGAATTTAAAGGCAAATGTTGAATCAAAAACATCAAAGCATTATATACCTAGGTAGTTTGTTCTCTACTAACTATACAGGCAGGGAGAATTATGGTAAAGATATTTTTTCCAACATAGTGAAATAAATTAATGTTAAAGAGAATAAAAGCACACTCTCATTAGCTCAATATATGTTATTTGAAAATATCATATGTCAAAGTCCTTCAACTTTCCTTTTATTGCTTGATAAGCAATGCTGAACTTGCATTAAAAAGAACAGCACTGATAAGTACATACACTCATTTTAACCTAAGTTTCAACATCGGCTAATCAGAACTTTGAGAGGTGAGATGTCATTTGTAAAATATACTATACAGGAGACTTGCTGATGCTAGCAATTACATGGATGATATCTAATCAAGAGTCTATAGCAAATTTAGGAGGAAAAGTAATAAAGCAGCAGAGTAGAAGCTTCTTTGACCCATACACTAGGTGTTACTCTTCTATTTCCTTAGAATTACATTTTCATCCTACCTTGAAAAGTTTCTCTTTAAAAGAAATCACAAAGGAACAATTAGCATTTCTACCCTTTTCAAATATATCTTCTGTAATTACTTATACCTGGTCTTGAGAAACTTCCCAAGGCAATGTCCCAGTTTAACTCTTTCAAAGTAAGAAAGATTTTCTATGCAATAAAGCAGGTATATGTTAATAGGGACAGGCAGCTAATTTACACTCAATTTATACATTTTCATCCAATTTTATTCCACTGATTCAAGTTTCTTCACAGCCTTGGTGAATACTTCTTCACTAAAATGAATATTCTTAATAATATTGTCCTAAGCATTAACACTTCCAGAGTGGGAGGAGGAAATAAGGAAAATGGAAATTTTGTTTTTTTAAAGAAGAGGTAAAAAATAAACATAAAAACATGAATCCCATTTGTAATCTAAGATGGTTTAGGCTAGTGCTTATCAAAGTTTAATATGCATATGAAACATTTAGCATAAAATGCAGCCTCTGATTCAGTAGTTCTGAGGTGGGACCAGAGATACTGCCTTACAAACAAGTCCCCAGGTGGATGCTGCTGCTCTGTGGATCATACTTTGAGTAGCAAGTGTTTATATAGAGATAAATGGTAATGAAAACATCTGTTGAGCTATGATAACAATAATATTTGCCATTTATCTAGTGCCTACTGTATGCCAAGCACCATACTATTTTGCATACATTAGCTCAATGTGCTCCTCAAAATCCTTTTTAGTTATTATGATTCTCATTTTGCAAGTAAGAGAATTGAGGTTAAGAGGAGAAGTAATTGCCCAAGCTCTGACAAATAGTAGTAGTCATTAGAGCTGGGATTTGAGTAAGACTTGTGTCACTTCAAAGGCCAGATTTTTTCCCTAGAATTACAGCTTCAACCTCCCCTGCAATGTAAGGAGACACAAATAAATGGAAAGACATCCTGTGTTCATGGATTGAAAGACTTCATATTGTTAAAATGCCCATAATCCCCGAAGTGATTCAATACTATCTCCATCAAAATACCACTGACATTTTTTACAGAAATTTAAAAAACAATGCTAAAATTCATATGAGACCACAGAAGACCCAGAATAGACAATACGATCTTCAGAAGGAAAAATAAAGCAGGAAGTATCACATTTCTTGATTTCAAAATATATTACAAAAATAAAGTAAGTTAAAAGTATGGTACTTTTTAATATGATTATAAATGGCATTGCTTTCTTAATTTCTCTTTCTGATAGCTCATTGTTAGAGGACAGAAATGCAGGCCAGACAGTGAAAGACAAATACTGTATGAGTGCACTTATATGGGGAATCTAAGAAAGAAACAAATGAACAAACATGACAAAATAGAAACAGAGTTATAGATACATAGAAAAAACAGGGGTTGCCAAAGGGAGAGGGGAAGAAATAGTTGAGGGAGATTGACAGGTACAAACTTCCAGTGGCAAAATAAATAAGTCATGGGTATGAAATATACAGTATGGGAGATATAGTCAATAACTATGTAATATCTTTGTATGGTGACATATTGTAACTAGACCTATCAGGGTGATCATTTTGAAATGTATAGAAGTAGCAAATCACTATGTTGTGTAATAGGAACTAACATATAACTATTATTTATATTATAATATACATTAAACAATGTTATACTTAGTATAACATTATCCTATAATGTATACATAGTTATATATTATACAATGAAGTATAATGAATGTCAATTATACCTCAAAAACAAAACAAACAAACTCATAGAAAAAGAGATCAGATTTGTGGGTGCCAGAGGTGGGGGGGTGGGGGTAGGGGGAATAGGTTGAAGAAAGGTCAAAAGGTACAAACTTCCAGTTATAAGTACTAGGGATGTAAAGTACAACATGATAAAATAATTAACACTGCTCCATGTCCCATATAAAAGTTGTTAAGAGAGTAAATCTTAACAGTTTTCATCACAAGGAAAAATAAATTTCTATTTCTTTAACTTTGTATCTATATGAGATGATGGATATTCATTAAAAATATTGTGATAATAATTTAATGATGTAAGTCAAATCATATACACCTATACACCTTAAATTTACACAGTGCTGTATGTTAATTATGTCTCAATAAAACTGGAAGGAAAAATATACATTTGGAGGGAATACATGTGGTGGGAAAAATAACATGCATCCTCATAATATATTCAAATAAATAAATAAATAAATAAAATTAAAAGTATGGTACTGTCATAAAGACAGACATACAGACCAATGGAACAGAATTAGGGAGCCCAGAAGTAAACCCTTCCATATATGGTCAACTGAATTTGGTAAGAATGCCAAGAACACACAATGGGGAAAAGATAGTCTCTTCAGGGCTTCCCTCGTGGTGCAGTGGTTAAGAATCTGCCTGCCAATGAAGGGGGAATGGGCTCAAGCCCTGGTCCAGGAAGATCCCACATGCCATGGAGCAACTAAGCCCATGAGTCACAACTACTGAGCCTGAGCTCTAGAGACCATGAGCCACAACTATTGAAGCCTGTGTGCCTAGAGCCTGTGCTCTGCAACAAGAGAAGCCACTGCAAAGAGAAGCCCATGCACCACAACGAAGAGTAGTTCCCACTTGCTGCAACTAGAGAGAGCCTGTGTGCAGCAACGAAGACCCAACGCAGCCAAAACTAAAATAAGTAAATAAATTTATTAAAAAAAAAGTCTCTTCAACAAATGGTGCTAGAAAACTGGATATCTACATGCAAAGAAAACGATATAGGACCCTTACCTTACACCATATATAAAAATCAACTCAAAATGGATTAAAGACTGAAAAACAGAACTGAAACTAAAACTGCTAGAAGAAAATGTAGGGGAAAAGAAAGCACAATCAATCAATTAGCACTCCTACCCTTATCAAAAAAATTATCTGTAGCTATTTATACGTGGTCTTGAGACGCTTCCCAAGAGTATTTCAGTTTTTACCACTGTGATAATATGTGGGGAAATATCTAATTCTACACCAAAAAGTGAAGTCAAGTTGAAATAAAAATAAACAAAATAGAAAATAAAAAATCACAAGGGGATACTTTAGTTTAGCACAGTACCTGGCATATAGTAGGAACTCAATGCTATAAATGAAGACAACTGCATTTGCTCTTTTCAAATATAATTGTTCAGTATCACACAGTTAAAGGAAGGATATTTTTCTTAAAATGAAAGATACAAACTATAGCATGTTTGTACGCTGAAGGTAATGGTCCAATTAATTAATTAATTAAAGATGCAGGAGAAAAAGAGAACATCAGGAGTGAAGACCTTGAAAAAAAGAGAGGGAATGGAATCTAGAACACAAATGTAGGAGTCTTTGATGGGAGCAAGGAAACCTTTCCTAGTATACAAGAGAAGGCAGAGAGTAAGAACACAGTTGAGTTGACATTTTGAGTGATGGGAAATTAAGGAAGCTTTGTATGATTTTTTTTTCTATTTTCTCAGTAAAATATGATACATCATCTTCTTACATTACAAATGTATTAGAAGTTTGTTATTGAAAATATTGCTCAATTTATGTCCTGCCAACTTATAAAAATTTTCCTTGTTACTGTAAGTATTGACAAATATTTACTTAATGTTATCTGTAACAAAAGTTCTGAGCTCCTTAGGTCTAGTTAAGAACTGTATCTTATGTGGAATCTAAAATATGACACAAATGTACCTATCTATGAAACACAAACAGAATCATGGACATAGAGAAGAGACTGGTGGTTGCCAAGGGGGAGGAGTTTGGGGGAGGGATGGAGCAGGAGGTTGGGGTTAGCAGATGTAAGCTTTTGTATATAGAATGGATAAACAACACGGTCCTACTGTATAGCACAGAGAACTATATTCAATATCCTATGATAAAGAGGGGGAGTCATGATGGCAGAGGAATAGGACATGGAGCTCACCTCCTCCCACAAAAACATTAAAAATACATCTGCATATACCCTGAGAAAACCATAATTCAAAAAGAGTCGTGTACCAAAATGTTCATTGCAGCTCTATTTACAATAGCCTGGAGATGGAAACAACCTAAGTGTCCATCATCAGATGAACGGATAAAGAAGATGTGGCACATATATACAATGGAATATTACTCAGCCATAAAAAGAAACGAAATTGAGCTATTTGTAATGAGGTGGATAGACCTAGAGTCTGTCATACAGAGTGAAGTAAGTCAGAAAGAGAAAGACAAATACCATATGCTAACACATATATATGGAATTTAAGGAAAAAAAATGTCATGAAGAACCTAGCGGTAAGACAGGAATAAAGACACAGACCTACTAGAGAATGGACTTGAGGATATGGGGATGGGGAAGGGTAAGCTGTGACAAAGTGAGAGAGAGGCATGGACATATATACACTACCAAACGTAAGGTAGATAGCTAGTGGGGAGCAGCCGCATAGCACAGGGAGATCAACTCGGTGCTTTGTGACCGCCTGGAGGGGTGGGATAGGGAGGGTGGGAGGGAGGGAGATGCAAGAGGGAAGAGATATGGGAACATATGTATATGTATAAGTGATTCACTTTGTTATAAAGCAGAAACTAACACACCATTGTAAAGCAACTATACTCCAATAAAGATGTAAAAAAAAAAAATACATCTTCAAGTGGAACGACTCACACAGAACAGCTACTGAATGCTGACAGAAGACCTCAAACTTCCACAAAGACAAGAAAACCTCCACGTAAATGGGTACAATAGGAAAAAGAAAAAGAAGGAATCAGGACAGGGCCTGTGCCCTGAGGAGGGAGCTGTGAAGGAAGAAATGTTCCCATACCTGGGGAAGTCTCCTCATGGGTGGGGGGGATCAGAGTGGACAGAGGAGGAGCTTTGGAGCCTAGGAGGAGAGCAGAGCAACAGGTTTGTGGAAGGCAAATGGAGAGTAACCTGCACAGAAGGTCGGCACTGCTGCGCTGTGCTCCGCAGCCTGATACTCATCTGTCGGCATGGGTCAGGGCTGAGTGCTGAAGCTAGGCTTCAGAGGTCAGACCCAGGGAGAGGACCAGGGTTGGCTGCGTGGACAGAGCCTGAAGAGGCTGGGCTGTGGCAGCTGAGGGTGTACACAGAAGAAGTCTGGGTCCGCCAAAGAGGCAAGGCACCATTATTTGAGAGTGAATGAGGAGAGGGGCAGGACCACTGTAATAGCTTCTTTCCCTTTTAGTGCCCCTAAGCAACAGGACACCACCTACAGGAGCTTCGGGGGTGGGCATGAGTCACCACCACCATCGTGGACTCCAGAGGTGGGCACTGGCCACCACTACGAGATCCACAAGCAGGTAGTGGGCCCTGTCCCTGCTGTCCTGGCAGGGCACAGAGAGGAGATGCCCATAGAAGACCCTAAAGCAGGTGGCAGGCACTGCCCCCACTGTCCTGGGAGCACACAAGGGCTGCTGTACCTGTACACCCCATATCAAGGGGATAAAGGCCAGCATACACTGAGGAACGAGGCAGCAAGCATCCAAACTAAAAGCAGCCCCTCGATTCCAGAAATAGGGCAGAGTAGGACTTGAGCTCAACTCCTCTCATGAAAACACCAAAATTACAACTAACTGCTGAACAACCATTGATAAAGAAAGACTAGAACCTACCAAGAAATATATTTTACATTCAAAGACAAAGAAGAAGACATAATGAGACAGCAGGAGGGGTGCTTTCATGACATAATCAAATCCCATACCCACTGGGTGAGCGACCTGAAAACTGGAAAATAATTATATCACAGAGGTTTTCCCACAAAAGTGAAAGTTCTGAGCCTCCCCAGCCTGAGGGTCTGGCATCAGGAAGAGAAATCCCCAAAACATTTGGCTTTGAAGGCCAGCAGGACTTGAGAGCAGGAGCTCCACAAGACTGGGGAAAACAGAGACTCTATTCCTGGAGGGTGCGCACAAGGTTTCATGTACACTGGGGCCCAGCACAAAGCAGTAACTCCATAGAAGCTGGGGCTGGACCTACCTACAACTCTTGGAGGGTCTCCTAGGGAGATGAGTGTCAGCTTTGGCTTACTGCAGGAGGCAAGCACACTGGTGTCAGAGTCCCTAGAGAAGATTGATCTGTGTGAGCTCTCCCAGAGATTGCCATTTTGGCATCAAGACTTGGCCTTACCCAACAGCCTACAAGGCTCCAGTGCTGGAACGCCTCGGGCCAAACAACCAGCAGGATAGGAACACAGACCCACCTATCAACAGATGGGGTGCCTAAAGCCATACTAAGCTCACAGCCACCTATAAACACACTCCTAAACTTGGCCCTCCCCACCAGAAGGACATGACCCAGCTCCATCCACCAGTGGGCAGGCACCTGTCCCTCATATCAGGAAGCCCCCACAAGCCTCAGGACAAACCTCACCCACCAGAGCGCAGACACCAGAAGCAAGAGGAGCTACAATCCTCCAGCCAGCAGAAAGGAGTCTACAAACACAGAAAGTTAGACAAAATGAGATGGCAGAGAAATATGTTTCAGATGAAGGAACAAGATAAAATCCCACAAGAACAACTAAATGAAGAGGAGATAAGCAACCTATCTGAAAAATAATTTAGAGTAATAATAGTAAAGATGATCCAAGATCTTGGGAAAAGAATGGAGGCACAGATGGAGAAGTTACAAGAGATTTTTAACAAAGAGCTAGAATATTTAAAGAACAAACAGACAGAGATGAACAATACAATAACTGGAATGAAAAATACACTAGAAGGAATCAATAGCCAAATAACTGAGGCAAAAGAACGAATAAGTGAGCTGGAAGACAGAATGGTGGAAATCACAGCCACAGAACAGGATAAAGAAAAAAGAATAAAAAGAAATGAGGACAGTCTCAGAGACCTTTGGGACAACATTAAATGCACCAACATTCACATATAGGGGTACCAGAAGGAGAAGAGAGAAAGGGCCTGAGAAAATATTTGAAGAGATTATAGCTGAAAACCTCCCTAACATGAGAAAGGAAACCCTCATTCAAGTCCAGGAAGTGCAGAGAGGCCCCTACAACATAAACCCAAGGAGGAACATACCAAGACACATATTAATCAAACTGACAAAAATTAAAGACAAAGAGAAAATATTAAAAGCAACAAGGGAAAAGCAACAAATAACATATAAGGAAACCCCCATAATGTTATCAGCTGAGTTTTCAGCAGAGACTCTGCAGGCCAGAAGGGAGTGGCATGATATATTTAAAGTGATGAAAGTGAAAAACCTACAACCAATAATACTCTACCCAGCAAGGCTCTCATTCAGATTTGATGGAGAAATCGAAAGTTTTACAGACTAGCAAAAGCTAAGAGAATTCAGCACCACCAAACCAGTGTTATAACAGATACTAAAGGAACTTCTCTAGGTGGAAAAGGAGAGGCCACAACTAGAATCAAGAAAATTACGAATGGGGAAGCTCACTGGTAAAGGCAAATATTCATTAAATGTAGGAAATTATCCACACACAATATGGTATCAAAACCAGCAATTATGAGAAGAGGAGAGTACAAATGCAGGATATTGGAAATACATTTGAAATTAAGAGATCAGCAACTTAAAACAATCTTGTACATATATAGACTGCTATATCAAAACTTCATGGGAACCACAAACCAAAATCTACAATATATATATAACTGAATCACTTTGCTGTACAGCAGTAATTAACACCACACTGTAAATCAACTATACTTCAATTTAAAAACAAAGAACTGTATTTTATTAATTTTTGAATATCCCATTGTGCTTACTATAGTGCTTACCAATTGACAGTAATTGATTAATGTGATATAGAACAAAAAGATGAGCTTTGGAATCAGAGAGATTTTGTTTCTAATCATGGGTTTGCCATTTATTAGCTATGTGTGACACTGGGTAAGTTACTTAATATCTCCAAGCTTCAGTTTCCACATTTGTAAAATGGATATAATAATATTCTCTTCATAGAGTTATTATGAAGATGAAATAACATAATGGAACTGTCTAGCATAGTGTTTGATGGTATGCTGGTAAATGTTTAACAACCTGTTTTCAGGGGAACAAAAAGCCCTGATTTCTAGAGCTTCCCAATTTCCATGATGTAAATATTTCTACCACGGCCAATTTCAAGTTGCCAAAGTTATGTCACTGAATGCAGAGTTGGGAAGAGATGTGCATAATCAGCTCTCAGAAGCTGGCACCAGCTCATTCCAGCATGGCACTGGAGGGGCACAATAAATAGCATCTAACATTATAACGGTTAAAGATGCCCAATCATTGTTGAAAATGTGATTAAGAACAATACACTGTCATTTGTCTGCATTTAGTACTGTGTGTGAATTTTATCAGAAGCTTTATAATAGTTATGGCAATGGTGTAATCTGGAATTTGAAGAGAAGTATGCATATCTAACTCAAAGTTCCTTCTTCTGTTACAAGAAACAACTGACTAATGATCCAGCAAGGCTTTGGTGGAGCAACAAAGTAGAACTAACTATAAAATACAGTCTTCATAAGAGACTTTGGAAAATACAGGCTATATATTTGAGAAGGTCTTTTTTGGAAATGAGCAACAGAAACTAATAGGAGAGCCAACTTTGCTTTGACTTGTGAAAGATGTGACACACAGTACAATAGCCAGGAACCAAATTTGTATACTTTATATAAAGTTTATGAAAATGCAAATGGGAAATAATAAGTTGAAAAATATGTTAAGATAAATATTACTTTTCCTGTTTCCTCCATATAATTTACAAACTTAATATAAAATTTTACAATATATGTAGAGAAACTTTCAGAAATCTTCCCCAAAATGTAAATAGTTAATATCTGATTATTTACATCTCATAATCATTGGACTGGTATTTAACTGAAATCTTCATTTTTTTCTTATAGTATACATGATCCTCTCTCATTTTCAATAAAATTTATAAGAAAAGACTTGCAACATGCAGAATTTCCTTTATATGATGTACAAGTTATATCTAACCATGACCACAGTCATCAATTGCTTTTATGACAGAGCTCAATATTTGCTATCAGAATATTTCTCTTGCTGTGTCACCTTTTCAAATAAACTATTTTCAGAAATAGTATGACCTTTCCTTCCTCCCAGACTTTTCATCATTGGTTTTCAAATGTTACAAATGTTTTACTGGTGCTTAGAGATGAATTTCTGACTGATGAAATATTCTTTCAACTCAAAACCTTGATGGACTTTAAAATGCCAAGTCTATGAATAAAAGTGATGTTTCCTTTATTGCTAGAATTGCTCTAACTTGTTTTTCAGAGCATGTCATCTTATAGAGGATTTTCAGGTATATCCTAGAGCAGAAGTGCTGGGTTTGGAATCAAGAAATCTATATGCATAAGAGTGTATGCAATTGTTTCTCTCAAGGTTATAAGGTAGGAATCTATGTTTGAGTATGTGCACTACCCTTATGTAACCATGCTTTATTTCCCTGCAGGGAGGTAGAAGCTATGAGCAAACAGACCCTGGATATACACTATGAGTTTGGTTATTATGCTAAAATTATTTCCTTCTCGTTGTTTTCATTTTTGACTAATATGTTAGTGTAAGTGTAATATGTTAGTGTCAGTGTAAGTCATGTTGCACAAAAATACGTATGCACATTATTAACATACACTCAATATTAAAAAAATCATATACCACACAACCTTTTCTTTACTCATAAAAGCCACAAAATAACTCGATTTGTTTACTCTTAATCATGACTTTAAATATGCTTAAGTGATTCTTAACAGCATATATACAAAATATCCGGGGGTGCTTCTTAAAAAATAAATATGATTTACCCTTAGAAATTCTGATTCAAGGTCTGAATTTTTGCCCGAGCATCTGTATTTTTAAAAAGCTCCACAAGTAATTCTAATGTGTAGCTGGGACTGTGAACCACTGTCTCAAGCAGTAATGCATAACCATAAGGCAGAAAGTACAGTGTTTGCTTTCCAAGAGGCCTGCTACTCAAAGTGAGGTCCTCAAACCAGCATCATCAGCATGGCCTGGGAGCTTGTTAGAAATGCATGCAGAACCCTGGCCCCACACTACACATGCTGATTCAGAATCTGTATTTAACAAGACCCAAGGTCTCCTCATAAGCACCTTAAAATTTAAGAAGCACTGAGCAGGCAAACAGATTTAGCTATTTAAAAGTGAGAAAGAATGTCCATCTTTCTTTACAGGAAACAATAATAAAGCTAATAATACTTCATTGTAGAAGCATAATTCAACTTTCCTGAATACAAACTCTAGATTTCCAAGTGGTTGCTGAATACAGTCTCTTTATTCATCACATGAATGAACTTGAATGTCTTCCTATTTTTCAGCTAAAAAGGTTCTAGATTTCATTTTGGAAAGAGACTTTCAGAGATCTTTTATCACAGCAGCTTTTGGATCATAGCTGAACAACTCTGGGCTTTATAAAGGTAGAAGTGAATTCATGTGTGATTTTGTTGTAGTTAGTAGAGAGATCGTTCTCTCTGCTCTATGACTTCACAGGACATGTCAATGGGTTTTGGAGAACAGAGCCAAAATCAAGCAATTCTGCCTTTCTCAGATGATGTGATGTGACAGAATTCTCCCCTTCACTCTTTGCTAAATTTGTCTCTGTTTGTAAGGCTGAAATAAGTGGTTCTGCTCCCCAAATCATATATGTTGAAAGTGAAATAATTGGTCTTATATTTAGAAAATCAATAAATGATCTGTTCACAGTAAGGAGATTTGTTGCCAGTATCAAATAACATTCTTTATAATATATGATTCCTGGGCTTTACCTCACTGCCTCTATTTCAAAAATTGGCCTTTTGTATGCTCTTCCTCCCTTTATTGTAGGATCATATATAAAAATGCATGATTACATATAAGCAAAAAACGATAACAGATTCATCAAATAAGCTATTTGCTATAAATTATAATATTTTAATTGCAACCTAACAGAATTTTGTATGAATGCAGATGTACAGTTTTTTAAGTTGGATTGACATTATTTGAAAAGAGTAAATTAAGCATTTAAGTTTTAGGAGTGTAAGCAAATTAAGATGTAATTCAAGTTTAAAGAAGAGTTATGCTTCTCAAAGGAAACTGAAGAGCACTAATTTGCATTTTAGTAATCAGTAATAGGGGTTATGAGGTGTTGATTATGTTCCACGTATGACCTTTTTAAGTTTCTAGGTAATGTACCTCAATTAATTGTCTGTGGCACCATAAAGAACCCTTTTCACTGCAGTATGATTATGAAATGCAATAAAATTCTTTCAGTGCAGCTGAAGTGTGAAATGCACAACTGACCTTAGCACTTAGCAGTAGCTCACTGTATTAATGCAGATTTTCTGTTCACATAAATTACAACGTGGTCAAAAATCTGACTAGCTCAACTAATGCTTTTCAATAAGACATGCTGAGTTTTGTAAAGTCATGGAAATGACCAAACTTTAAAATTTATATTTCATTACCAGCTGTCTAAATATACACTGAAAACTAATTAAGAATTTTAGTACTACAGTAATGAGGCAAGTTAGAAGTTACTATTGATGAAACAACTTCAACTCCTATTGAAGGCTTTTCTATTTGTCTCTGGGCTTGCCACAAACCATGAAGAAAACCTAGGAATCCTTTGTTCACCATTCATTTATTGACTATCTACTAAATGCAAATCAGTGAGTATGCATGCTTATTGACAAAACGTAATAATAACCAGGGGTAGATAAGACATAGTTCTTGTCCTTAAGGAGCTTATACAATAAAAGGAGGAATTTACAGTTACCACAGGAATCTAACCATCTCTCCTCCAGAAATAAATGGTAATTCTGAAAACAGAGATATTATGAGTAGATTGCAGACTTATAATATGTTAGCGTGGGGGTGGAAAGGTGTGGTGGGGAAGTAGAACGTCTTAAGATTTATTTCTTGAGCAGAATGTCTTAAGATTTATTTCTTGAAGGGAGAACGACAATACAGAACTCAAATGAAAACACTGGCAATCTGGGAGGCTCCTGACCTGTCATATCTTGCTTCAGGAATTCTGCTGCATTCCAAACTCAAATGCATTAACACCATTTCTGTGGCAGCAATTTACAAAATCCATTCTTCCATTTATCATTCATTTCAATTAAAATTACATAAGAATTTATCATGTAGCAACAGACAGAGCATTATTTCCATTCCTTGGCACTGTATTTATATTTCATGTAATACAATTGGGCAAAAGGATTATGTTTGACTTGACCTATTCACTGTGGTGAAACTGACTTACTGCCTATTAAAACTCTGAAATAAATGGTCACCCCATTAAGACAGCCTCTGTGCCCTAGGACCACACTTTCTATCCTGTTCATAATTCAGGATTCTATTTTGAGATTCCCATGAATATACATGTACATGTGTGTATGTGGAGTAAAATCTTTCTCTAAATTCTCATACATTTATACTTAAGATTACTTGTATTTATTTCTTTATTGCAATACAATTGACACAGAAGAAAATTACTTTTAAAGAAGTCTCCAGTTTCTTAAGTTAACAGAAACAATATGATAAGTGTGTTATTAAGAAGTATCTTTAATATTTTATTATAAAATAACAAAAGGCATAAGTAAGAAAATAAAATCACCTTAGGTATACTAAATGTAATGACTGCTATTATTTTATTTACTTATGAATTTTTTCTTTGAGAATATATATTATGGTTACACTTTAAAATTTTATATCCTACTTTCCATGTCACTTTATATTCTTAAAGCCATTTTAAATGAAATTTACTAACATTTTTGAGGTTCACATATTAAACTTGTATGTCATTACCTAAGCTATTACATTATGAGACCTAAAAATATTCCCTTAAAATATGATCCTAGATAAGTTGTTAATTTTAAATTATGGCATTACCAAATATATGGTGTGTGCAAATAGTGAACTATTTCACCCTTACCCATTAGCCTATCGACAGAAATAAAAAGTATTTGAGATACTCTACATAAACTTTGAAAACAGAGAAGGGGAATATAATTTTGAAATCATGCATTCACTCATTAAAAAGTAACTAAATTTACTTATTCATTTTTTTCCTATTCAAGGGGCTTTTCAAAGTCTACAACATAAATTTTAGTTGTTCATTCACCTAAGAAAAGTCATTGTTTATGTGATGCTCAAAGGTACAAGAAAGTTCATATGTAGGATTTTAAAATAAAAGAGGATTCATGAAAATAACTTCTAAAACATTGCATATTTAAAGATTAAGAGTAACATCACTGAAAAACAGAGGGTCATTTACTAAAAATCTCTGGCATTTGAGGTCAGGACATTGTAAAGATACTAGAAATTTCAGTTTGTGGTCTCCTGGTAGATAGTGGAAAATAGGGAGGGAGTCAAGTTGTAATACTGGCCCACCTCTGGAACAGGAGGTGGGGCGTAGAGAAAAGAAACTGATAGTAAATGGGTGAACCAAGAAGCAGAAATAACTTGGGAGAATGGATGAGTTTGCAACAACAAAAAGAGGAAAGAAGTATGGTGCTGACCAGATAAATGTCTAGACTAGCTGGAACTTGGATTAAACGGTAGATTGAAAGGCCTTGAACACATATGTATTCTCAAACATATACACACACAAACACTCACACAAAGGCAGTACTAAAGGCTATAATTTATGACTCCTTTACAAATGGCTTCAAAGGAAAATGAATATACTACAAACTACAGTAATCAAGACAGTATTGTACTGACACAAAAACAGAAATATAGATCAATGGAACGGGATAGAAAGCCCAGAGATAAACCCACGCACATATGGTCACCTTATCTTTGATAAAGGAGGAAAGAATATACACTGGAGAAAAGACAGCCTCTTCAATAAGTGGTGCTGGGAAAACTGGAGAGCTACATGTAAAAGAATGAAATTAGAACACTCCCTAACACCATACACAAAAATAAACACAAAATGGATTAAAGACCTAAATGTAAGGCCAGGCACTATCAAACTCTTAGAGGAAAACAGGCAGAACACTCTATGACATAAATCACAGCAAGATCCTTTTTGACCCACCTCCTAGAGAAATGGAAATAAAAATAAACAAATAGGACCTAATGAAACTTCAAAGCTTTTGCCCAGCAAAGGAAACCATAAACAAGATGAAAAGACAATCCTCAGAATGGGAGAAAATATTTGCAAATGAAGCAACTGACAAAGGATTAGTCTCCAAAATTTACAAGCTGCTCATGCAGCTCAATATCAAAAAAAGAAAAAAAAAACAATTGAAAAATGGGCAGAAGACCCAAATAGACATTTCTCCAAAGAATATATACAGATTGCCAACAAACACGTGAAAGAATGCTCAACATCATTAATCATTAGAGAAATGCAAATCAAAACTACAGTGAGATATCATCTCATACCAGTCAGAATGGCCATCATCAAAAAATCTACAAACAATAAATGTTGGAGAGGGTGTAGAGAAGAGGGAACCCTCTTGCACTGTTGGTGGGAATGTAAATTGATACAGCCACTATGGAGAACAGTAAGGAGGCTCCTTAAAAAACTAAAAATAGAATTACCATACGACCCAGCAATCCCACTACTGGGCATATACCCTGAGAAAACTATAACTCAAAAAGAGTCATGTACCACAATGTTCATTGCAGCTCTATTTACAATAGCCAGAACATGGAAGCAACCTAAGTGTCCATCAACTGATGAATGGGTAAAGAAATGTGGCACATATATACAATGGAATATTACACAGCCATAAAAAGAAACGAAATTGAGTTATTTGTAGTGAGGTGGATGTACCTAGAGTCTGTCATACAGAGTGAAGTAAGTCAGAAAGAGAAAAACAAATACTGTAGGCTAACACATATATATAGAATCTAAAAAACAACAACAACAAAATGGTCATGAAGAACCTAGGCACAAGATGGGAATAAAGACACAGACCTACTAGAGAATGGACTTGAGGATACGGGGAGGGGGAAGCACAAGCTGGCACAAAGTGAGAGAGTGGCATGGACGTATATACACTACCAAACGTAAAATAGATAGCTAGTGGGAAGCAGCCACATAGCACAGGGAGATCAGCTTGGTGCTTTGTGACCACCTAGAGGGGTGGGATAAGGAGGGTGGGAGGGAGGGAGACGCAAGAGGGAAGAGATATGGGAACATATGTATATGTATAAGTGATTCACTTTGTTATAAAGCAGAAACTAACACACCATTGTAAAGCAATTATACTCCAATAAAGATGTTCAAAAGTAAAAAAAAAATAAAAATCAAGTGAACCAAAATTTTAAAAAAAAGGAAAATAAAACCTTAGGGTGGTTATTAATTCAGTACTTTTACATCAATTCCATTTACCAGAGAGATAATAAATATGCTTAGAATGAAAGGCAAATATCATAGCATACTTTGTTAGACATTTAATTCTGTTGATATTCCCCTGAATGTAATACCAAAAAGAGAAAAGAGGTATACCTTTTTTAGAAAGGAAATGCCGGCTTGCAAATTAATATATCATGTCTGCTTGTCAAAATCTTATTCAGCCTTCAATATACCTCTCACTATACCTATGAGGCCTATTCTGATGAGACTTATTTCCTCTGAATTCACCTATATCTTAACAATATATACTTGCATAATGTTAAATTTTTGGTATGCTTGTTTTGCCCCCCTCTCCCACATGAGCTTCACAAGGACAAGAATCTTTAACTTTGTGTCCTGTTTTTCTTTTTTGTATCCATTGGATCTCTAATGTTCTGTTATTGAAACCCTTACTCTCCTCCCTCAGTGTTCTTCTCATTGTTTAAATATTGAATCTCTGTCATCAATAGTGATGGAACTCAAAACTACAAATTATCTTAAACTGTGGTTCTCAATCATTTGGGTCCATCAGAATCATCTAGAGAACTTGTTAAAACACAGATTGGTGGTCCCCACCCTCAGAGATTCTGACTGGAGTGGGGCTGAGATTCAGCATTTCAAATATGTTCTCACTTGCTGCTGTTGGTGAGGAGCTCTATTTTGAGCAACACTATTCTCCAGGGGTTGGCAATAGCCTTTGGCCAGATCCAATCCTCAGCTTTCTTTTTCTTCACTTAGGGTTATTTATTTTTACAACTATTTTATTGATATATAATTCTCATACCATACAATTCACACATTTAAAGTGTAAGTTCAGTGGGCTTTGTTAAATTCACAGATTGGTGCAACCATAACCACAAGTTTAGAACATTTTCATAATTCCCAGAATAAACCCATATCCATTAGCAGTCATCCCCCCACTTCCCCCTACTTCACAACCCTCCTCAGTCTGTTTTTGTAGGTCTGAGAGCTGAGCATGTTATTTTACATTTTTAAAAGCGTATAAATAAAACACAAAGATGAACATGTGACAGGGATCTTATATGGCCTACAAAGCACAATATATTTACTATATAACCATTTACAGAAAAAGTTTGCTGACCCTTTTAAGACATAGACTCTACCGCCATTGAATATAAAAATCCAGCATCTCAGAGTCAGACACTAATAAAGAATCAAAAGCAAATTATTTTTACAGTATCTTAGAACTGCCTCCTGCCTCAGTTCCATGGTTGATCTATCAGAGGCAATAATAAATGAATTATGACAAAACCTAATAAGCTACCAAGATGACAGTAATCCCAATTAAAGGACCTTAGTGTTGAAGAAGCTTGGAGAGACAATGTGATGAGTACTGGAGTCTGGATCTAATTTCTCTGCTAAACTGTCTGATTTTGGGTCCTTAGTTCCTAATCTCTCTGAGCCTTTTTTTTCCCCCAAAGGGACATGGGTGAGTATTATTTACATATCTTCACTGTTAACCTCAAAAGTTTGTTGTGGGAATCTAATGAAATGGTGGATGTGAAAATTCCTTATAAAGTATAAAATATGGAAGTATAAAGTTGGGCTACCTTCCTAACTAGGTGAAGAAAAACTAGGGCTGCCAAATAAAGTATTTGCAGTACATACTTACATTAAAACATTATTAGTTGTTTATTTGAAGTTTATATTTAACTGTGCATTCTTTATTTTTATTTGCTACTCAATAGCAACCCTAATAGTAACATAATCTTATTTGTACATTATATTATATATTTTGGAAAGTAATTTAACATGCATCATTTAAATAAATGAATATTTGCAATAATGGTTATATCATTCTCTCTATTGTGCATATAAAGAAAATGAGGCCTAGTGAGGTTAAATTACTTGTCAAAAGTAGTGCAAAAAGTAGGTGTGTGTCAGGTATTGGGATCAGGTTTGAATCCAATTACTGGGAACTCTTTAAATCTATCTTTCTTAACCCTTTTGGACTCAAGAATCTCTTTCAAAGTAATGTATAATTTTGAGAAGCTCTTAGGAATTAAGTAATTACTTAATTAGTTTTTAAAAGTAAGAAAAGTAAAAAGTAAAGGCCACTGCTTAAACAGTTTGCTTGGCATATGATAAAGAAATGATGTTAAAGCTTAATTTAGACCAAACATTTTAATATGTTTACTTTAAATACACTTTTAAAATATGATACATTTAAAAACAGTTTTACCTATTCCCATTTAACAAGTGACTCATTGTGACAGCAGTTGGAAATCGTCTCCTAATAGCTATTCTTTTCTTCTGAAAGAGAAACTCAATTTTAGCTGGGCATATGGCTTCTCAGATTAAATACTACATTTCTCAGCTTCCCTTGCGGCTAAGTGTGGTCTTGTAACTAAAACAGTGTTTTTTAAAGGAAAGGACCATGCCTTTTCTTTGCCTTTGATTCATTCCTGCTGGCTGAATGCAGATGGGATGGGTAAACCTTTTGGATCATGAGGTTGAAACTATCTGATAAGAATGGGAGAGCAGCAAGGTAGAAGAAGCCTATGTCCTTGATGATTCTGTGAAGCAACCTCACCCTTGAACTGCCTACCCACAGACTTCTTTCACATGAGAGAGACACAAACTTCTCTCTCATTTAGGCTGCCATTGCTGCTGATTAAGAAAGTTGATGACCAAGGGCCCATGTTGCCTATTCTATAACTTTCAGCCAAATGGATGCCTTAAAACTTGCATTTGGGAACACTTGTGCACTGTTGCTGGGACTGTAATTGGTACAGCTACTATGGAAAACAGTATGGAGGTTCCTCAAAAAATTAAAAATAGAACTACCATACAATCCAGCAATTCCACTTCTGGGTATTTATCTGAAGAAAACAAAAACACTAACTCGAAAAGATATATGCACCCTTATGCTCACTGCAGCACTAATTACAATAACCAATATATGGAAACAACTTAAGTGTCCATCAATGGATGAATGGATGAAGAAGATGGGATACACACACACACACACACACACAAACACATACGGAATATTTTTCAGCCATAACAAAGAATGAAATCTTGTCATTTGCAAAAACATGGATAGACCTAGAGGGTATTATGCTAAGTATAATAAATAAGACAGAGAAAGACGATTATCATATTATTTCCCTTATATGTGGGATCTAAAAAAAAAATGAACAAAACAAAAGAGAAACAGACTCACATATACAAAAACCAAATGTGTGGTTACCAGAGGGGAAAGAGATTGGGAGGTAGGAGAAATATGTGAAGTGGATTAAGATGTACAAACTTCCAGTTATAAAAAAAATAAATCATGGGGATGTAATGTACAACATAGAGAATATAGTCAATAATATTGTAATAACTTTGTATGCTGCACTACACTTATTGTGGTGAACATTTCAAAATGTATATAAATTTCAAACCACTATGATGCACAGCTAAAACTAATGTGATATTGTATGTCAATTATACTTACAAAAAAACTTGCATCTTTTTCTCTACTAAATTCACTTTCAAATTAAACCTCATGCATGAAAGTGCATCTGATTAGAGGAATAAAATCACACCTGTGCTATAAGAACTATGGAAAATGTCATTTTTAGCTTTACAGTCTCTGCAATACAGCAAGGCACATTAAAAGGAGGTTGAGATGGATGATGAGCAAGACAATTCAAAATATCCACCTTATGCACTGCTTTAATTTTCATTAATTATGTTAGTATAAATATGATTTCTTGAAAAATAAACTCATGTTTGATTTTGGGACTGAACAAAGAGACAGAAAATTAACTCTATGTTATGCAACAAAAATAAATAAACTTGTTTTATGATTTGATGTTTAATACCTATGTATTGGCATTTTAAATAAATCAATGTATTTTTATATAATCATGTTTTATTTCCAAATTATAAGATTATACTACAAGAGTAAGTTTCAAGCTTTGCAACTATCATGTTATGGGTGGGAGTCATTTTTATTTCAAATTAATAAAAAAATGACATGGGATATAACTTTGTTTTTCAATATATTTTCACTTTTTTGTGTTGATTTTGAATTGCCAGAGATACCTTCACACTTCATGGATGATTTTGTCATACTAATGAATTTTTGGATCTGATGCAGATCGTGCTACATGGAGTATCATTTTTTATTCTGATTACCTTGTATTTCAAAATCAATGTTCTTTATGCATATAAGTTAAATATTATATGAATAATAGGCAAAATACTTTAAAATTATATAATGGTCAAAATCATCATGAAAGCTAGCAAAGACCAGCTGAGTGATTAAAAAAAATAAAGTAAGTAAAGATTCATGAAAATTTTTACTGAGGTTCACTAGCTACTGTACATATTTACTCAGCAATAGATTCAGAGGTTCTCAAAGATTTAAAGAAGAAATGAGTTCAAATAAATTTATCAGTTTGCTCTTTAAAATTAAGATAGACACCTTTATCCTCTTTAGAAATTAAAATGGATACCTTTATCTCCTTTTATTATATGAATGTCTGGATTGCATTTTAGAAATGTGGCATTTAAAAAAGTAGATTATATTTCAAAGTCTATTGTTAAATCCTAAGCAACTGGGCTTCCCTTGTGGCACAGTGGTTGAGAGTCTGCCTGCTGATGCAGGGGTCGTGGGTTCGTGCCCTGGTCCGGGAAGATCCCACATGCCGTGGAGCGGCTAGGCCCGTGAGCCATGGCCGCTGAGCCTGCGCATCCGGAGCCAGTGCTCCGCAACGGGAGAGGCCACAACAGTGAGAGGCCCGCGTACCGCACAAAACAAAACAAAACAAGCAAAGAAAATCCAAAGGAACTTTTGGTTACAGTAATAGTTTTTTACTCAGAACAACAAATATGTATTCCAAACTATCTTGCCCACAAATAGCTACTTTTATTCACTGTGCCTTAGTTTACTTAGTTATAATGAATGTAAAACCAGAAAATTAGGTAATTCACTCATAAATCCCTTTTATGTCTAAAAATTTTTTTTAAATACTTTATTGCTAAAAAATTCTAACCATCATCTGCGCCTTCAGTGAGTCATAATCTTTTTGCAATAGTAACATCAAAGATCATTGATTGGGCTTCCCTGGTGGCGCAGTGGTTGAGAGTCCGCCTGCCGATGCAGGGGACACGGGTTTTTGCCCCGGTCTGGGAGGATCCTACATGCTGCAGAGCGGCTGGGCCCGTGAGCCGTGGCCGCTGAGCCTGCGCATCCAGAGTCTGTGCTCCGCAACGGGAGAGGCCACAGCAGTGAGAGGCCCGCGTACCGCAAAAAAAAAAAAAAAAAAAAAAGATCATTGATCACAGATCAGCATAACAAATATAATAATAATGAAAAAGTTTGAAAATTTGCAAGAATTACCAAAATGTGACAGTGAGCAAATGCTGTTGGAAAAATGGAGCCAATTGACTTGCTTGATGCAAAGTTGCCACAAACCTTCAATTTTTTTAAAAAACAAAAACAATATCTGCAAAATTCAATGAAGGAAAGTGCAGTAAAATGAAGTATGCCTGTACATAATGTTTCATAGAATTGGTAACTAATTTATTGCAACAACAGGTTCAGCAAAATTGCTAGGTACGATAATTTTAAAGACAACATAAAAGCTTTCTGTGAGTACTGCTTTTGATGTTTCTAATTAATTTCTTGAATGCAGCCAACTTGATTTCTCTATAAATTCTTATGACATCCAGCAAAATAAAGTAATATTGTTCTCTATCATTTTGTGGAAAAATGTCTACATGTTATGCTAACCACATTATATAACAACTAAACTTTGGATAGAATCAAATACATAAATCACTATGCCTCTTCTCAGGTAAACAAAAGGATGTAAGAAATTGCAGCATTAAAACATTTTTTATGGGTCAAATATTTATAAAGTGTCACTGAGAAACACATATGTAAAGATATGTTGTTTCAGAAAATTTTCCCAGTGTTTAGAGTGTTGATATTTTGTGAATATTTTTATAGCTAAAATATGCTCCATATATACTGGTAAATTATGATAAAATATAATATTTTTTCTAAAGAGTATTATTTGCCGATTAAGCACTTCTTTTGAAATTAAGCATTTTGAGAAAAAAATCATATTGCTTTATTCTATGAAATACTGTAACTCACAGCCCATATTTAATTTTTTCTTCTCATTTTAATATCCTAATATTTATTTTAATACACTTTGACATTTAATTTGTTATCTAAATTGTTATTTGGAAGCATTTGTCCCAGGGGTGGGGAGAGAGAAATTAGGAGGTTGGGATTAACATATACACACTACTATATATAAAGTAAATAACCAACAAGGACCTACTGTATAGCACAGGGAACTATACTCAATATTTTGTAATAATCTAAAAGGGAAAAGAATCTGAAAAATTATATATATATATATATATATATATAACTGAATCACTGTGCTGTACACCTGAAACTACCACAACATTGTAAATCAACTATACTTCAATAACATTTTTTTTAATTTAAAAAAACTTTTATTTTTACCAACATTAAGGTAAATTGTATAGAAACATACATTTTTTATATAAATTTATTTTATTTATTTATTTTTGGCTGCGTTGGGTCTTCATTGCTGCACGTGGGCTTCCTCTAGCTGCGGCGAGTGGGGGCTACTCTTTGTTGTGGTGTGCGGGCTTCTCATTGCAGTGGCTTCTCTTGTTGTGGAGCATGGGCTCTAGGTGCACGGGCTTCAGTAGTTGTGGCACGTGGGCTCAGTAGTTGTGGCACACAGGCTTGCTCTGCAGCATGTGGGACCTTCCCGGACCAGGGCTCGAACCCGTGTCCCCTGCATTGGCAGGCAGATTCTTAACCACTGTGCCACCAGGGAAGCCCCAGAAAAATACATTTTAATGAGTGTTTATAACAATATATAGAAAAGGCTATTTAAATTCACAACCAGCATAAAGAAGATTAAGCTATTAAGAACATAAAACAATTATCAGTATGCTTACTCTCGACTCAAGTCTAGAATTCTGTGAGTGTGTGTTTCTTAATATCTCCATTTATAAAGTGCCTCTACCATCCACCTCTGAGACTTTAACTTTCCTGAGTTAGGGCTGCACATTTTTCTGTTTTTCTGTTTAAAAACATACTTTTAAATTTCTTTAACAACCTGAAAATGAAAGATCCAAGTGTTAAAAACATAATAATTAGAACAGATTAACAGCACCAATTTATACCCTAAAGTTCATCCATGGCTTAGTTTGAAAAACTCAGTTGACTTATAAAAAAATAACTGCGATTCCTAACTACTCTCTAGTGACATTGGAAAATGTCCATTTAATGGAGGAATACAGCAAATACAGCAAATGGTGTGTAAAACTGAGTAGAGAGTTCTTTACTTTTTTCCCTATAATTATTGTCACCACCTTTTCCTAGAATGGCATGAGGGTGGTGAAGCATTCAACAGTCACTTCCATCCACCTGTGGCTCGTTGTCATTAAACAGTATAATTTTATGTCAGACAGTTTATGCTCAAGTCTGATATGAATTATGACCTATGCCTGGGATTTAATAAAATGTTTTTGATCATTGAAATTTGAGAGTTTTTCATTCATTCTTCCTATTTAACTTAGCCTGGGACTGCCCTTCAACTGTTTTATAATGACTGCACTATTCTTCCATCAAATACAAGTTGTATAATTCTTCTTATCAAAAGCATGGTTGATTTTCCCACATAAAAGTTTGAATCTTATTAGTAGATAAATATAGCTTAAAATTTAATTAGGGCAATCTTTATTAATATAAAATGTTTAATAACAACAACCTTATTATATGACTTAATGTTTACATAGTTGTTTTAAGTGAGACTGGAAAGGCCAAAGGAACTGTTTCTCCCTATGACTTGGAATATAGAAAGGCATATACATGTTTTAACATCATAGCATTCACTATACTGTAGTGCTAACAATATTTAGAAATTAGTAAGCAAATTAATAAAATTCAATTTTCATATAGACTGTTATACAATGTATAAATAACAATCTGAATTTTTCCTTGTATCACACATCCTTTACACGAGCATTTGCAAGACATTTTTGTTTATATAGTATCTACAGGAAATGCATCTATAAGTGATCGTTCCTACTGAACTTATCAGTAGCTTCATTACTGGACACAATGATAAAATCTACTAATTGAATGATTGCATTATTATGTTATTCTACTTAATAAATGTTATAGTTATTTAATTTTAATAGTATTTAATACTATTCATTATTAATACCATATGCATGATTAATATGATATAACTATATTTCACTTCAGATTTCCAATTATGCTGTTTTCTACCAATTCATAAATGTCATTCTTGTTTTATTGAAAGTTATTCCATCCTACCAATTCATTTAGTTCCTATTTTCTTCAGGAAACACTTAAACTATTATTAACTGGTCAGAATACCTCAGCTACTTATACTTAGTTACTCTACTTTTATAAACCATGTATAATTTTATAAGCTTGTTAGAGTGATTGGCTGCAAATATTTACAGTGACAATAGAAATGACAAAATTAACTACAGTCGATCCTCGGTATCTTCAGGAGATTGGTTCTAGGACACCCTATGGATACCAAAATCCATGGATGCTCAAGTCCTTTATATAAAATGCCATAGTACAGTCAGCCCTCCGTGTCCACAGTACCTCTTTTCTCAAACTAGCACTAGTTCTCAGAGATTCCCCTTTCTTTGAGGTCTAAAAGACTTGGGCCTGCAGTTTCGTCTGGGCCAGAAATGGTCATACAGACATTAGTCCAGGGTTTATGTGTAAATATGGCTTTCTTAACAATTTAAATATTACTTGATTCTATGTATACCATACATTTTTTTGTGAATTCATCTTTCAGTGAATACACTTTAGCCACCATCATTAGCCAGCAGTCTTGGCCAAGCCATATACATGTATGCATGTCCTTTATTTTCTGTTCTGTTAATGTCTGTTTTGGTGTTTTACATAGATGTCAGAAAACTGGAGAACAAGACTAGTTATTTCAAAGTAATTTTCAAAAGTTTTCCAGGGTTAGAATTATATTAACCCATATATTAATGTTCTAGTTTGTTCAATTTCATTAAGACTCTCTGTCCATCTTTACTTTTCATGTCTCAACAGAGCTCAGAGACTGTGATTGAAAAATAAAATATCAACACCTATAAGAATGTTCCAAGACTAATTCAAAGGGCCAGAATTCAGATAAGTTGCAGCCTCCATTAGATATAAATAAAAGCAAAAGGTGAAATCAGAATATCTCATTATGTAACTGCCCATCTCAATTTATAACATTTAAATAGAATGAGTTCTACTTCCCTCTTGACTTGCCAATGTGTACCTCAATGTTTTGAACATTTTGTTCATGACTGAACACAGGTCATTACAGGGAAGAAAGTTCCACACTGATATCTCATATCATAGTAACATTTTCATTTGCAGAGTGGTAATACACTCTACTGTGATTAATATTGATAATAATCACCAAAAGCAATACTAGGAGAAGCTGAATACTTTAATATTTTTAATGGCTACTGCAAATGCAATCTAATCAACACCTAGTACATAGGTTGTGACTAAAAGTTGCAAAATGGAAAAATTGATTGATTTTAATTTCTGTTAATATTAGTTACTAGCCTTGGGCCCTAAAGGTCAATATAAGAATTTATTAGATTCAAAAAGATACATGCACCCCAATGTTCACAGCATCACTATTCACAATAGCCAAGACTTGGTAGCAACCTAAGTGTACATCGACAGATGAATGGATAAAGAAAATATGTTATACATATATGATGGAATATTACTCAGCCATAAAAAGAATAAAATAATGCCATTTGCAGCGACATAGACCTAGAGGTTATCATACTAAGTGAAGTAAGTCAGAGAAGGACAAATATCATATGATATAACTTATATGTGGAATCTAAAACAATTATACAAATGAATTTATTTATAGAACAGACTCACAGAGAAAGAAAGCAAACTTATGATTACCAAAGGGGAAAAGGGGGGAGGGATATATTAGGAGTTTGGGATGAACATATACACATTCTCTAAATAAAATAGATAAGCAACAAGGACCTAGCACAGGGAACTATATTCAGTGTCTTGTAATAACTTATAATGGAAAAGAATCTGAATATATATATATATATATATTATTGAAACACTTTGCTGTACACTGGAAACTAACACAGCATTGTAAATCAACTATACTTCAGTTAAAAAAAGATTTTTTTAGAAAAGTTTAGTTATACTAAAACTTCATTGAATAATTATGAACAATGTAAATGCATGTGGCCAGTAAACCCAGAGGTCTGACTTGTTCTTCCTAACAAATAACATGGTTTGTGGACAAAGTTTACTGAATTTTTTATTCTCAAATTTGATCAGCATAAACTTTGTGTACAATTATATGACCTAAAAATGTCATGAAAATGCACAAGTCTACACTGTTTATCACAACTTTGCTCATCAAAACTTCAATTTAAAATGACTAAAATTGACTTTTGTTTCCAGTCCAGCATGTTAAGGACTTAGAAGTTGCCATTACGCCCCAGTAACAAGTAAAAAGCTGAACATAGTGAAAAATCAACAACTTTTCTTGGATCCATAAGTAAGGTGTGGACACAGGGCATATCACTGCCCCCATGATTGGATAGACAGACAGAAAAATACAGGGAGTCATGGCTTACCAGTACAGAGACTCATGAGTAGAAACAACAATGGAACAAGTGCCAGGGAAATCTGAACTATAATTAAGGAGTCATTGGAAGCTCAGTGTGGACAAGTCTCAGAGTTAAAAAGAAATCCAGAAGGAACAAATTATAGGGGTACTCCCACACTTTTGTGAGTTTTCTCTCCAAGAGTTCTACCAGATCTTCACAGTGAATACAGGGAAAAAATTCTCTCCTGCTTCTGGCAGGGGAAGGGGAAAAGGAACCACTTTTTAATATACCAGAGCATTCTCTTCTTCTTTACAAGGCCCTCCCTTAAGGGGAAACTAGATAACCAGAGACTAATCTGCTAGGGTTTTGTCAGAGCCTAATGTACCTGGGGGAAAGGAAATATTCAACCCCAGCTGGCTCTAGCTTTCCACACGTGGGAAGGGAAATACCCACCTCTAACTCCATCTAGCCATCCTTCTTGACCAATTTTGAATAAAGCAATATTTGTATCATAATCTATTGATACCCAAATTACCCAAAATGTAGCAGTTTGAAACAGCAAACATTTATTATCCCACACAGCTGTTGAGGGTCAAGAATCTGAGAGCAGCTTAGCTAGTCAGGGTTTAGAGTCCCTCGTGAAGTTACAATCAAGCTTTCAATCAGGGCTGCAGTCACCTTAAGGCTTGACTGGGGCTGGAGGGTCTACTTCTAAGATGGCTCACATAGCTATTATCAGGATGCCTCAGTTCCTTGGGGATCACTGGCAGGAGGTCTCAGTTCCTCTCTGCTATGGACTAAATGTTTGTATCCCCCAAATTCATATGTTGAAGCCCAAATCCTAATGTGATGGTATTTGAAGATGGGGATTTGGGATGGTAATTAGGTCATGAGGGTGCAGTCCCCATGATTGGATTAGTGCTCTTATAAGAAGAGACAGGAAAGAGTGTGAGCACTCATCACCCCCCCCATCAGACTCTTTCTCTGCCATATGAAGACATAACCATGAAAAGGGCTCTCACCAGGAACCAAATCAGACAGCACCTTGCTCTTGGAATTCCCAGCCTCCAAAACTATGAGAAATAAATTTATGTTGCTTTAGCTGCCCAGTATATAGCATTTTTTGTTATTTTTTGTTGTAGCATACCAAATTGACTAAGATACTCTCCATTTGAACATCTTCTCAAAACATGGCAGCTAATTTCCTAGTAATCTAAGAGAGAGGGAGCAAGAAGGAAATTGCAGTTTCTTTTATTACTTAGTCTCTGAAGCCATCTACCATCAGTTCTTTTTTATTCTATTCATTAGAAGTGACCCACTAAGTCCAGAACACACTCAAGGGGAGGGGAATTAGGTTGCATCAAAGAATTCATTGACATATTTTAAACTATAAGAGGCAAATTTCTTCTGGCAAAAATTTATATGTCCATCTTGGATATAAAATGTACTCATATCTTCCTAAGGTACCTAAAATTCTCATCCTATTACAGAATCCTATTACAGTTCAAAGTCCACAATGTCATCTTCCAAATTATGTGTTGTTATAGATCAACCTCCTCAGGTATATTTTCATAAGTAGAGAACCTCAAGTACATTTCTTCTTCATCAGAAGACTTGGGAATGAAGGGAACAAGTTATCTGTCCCAAACACACGTACCATGCAATAGTGGGACAGACATAGTATAAGTGCAATAGACAATCTTGTTCACAAAGGGGGAAATTGGAAGCACAATAACCATAGCAATTCTAAAATCCAGCCAGTCAGATGTTTGCAGTTCCCTTATTAGGACTCAGTCCTACGGCTCAGTAATAATTTCCTGTGATTCTCTGGTCTCCTGGTTCTGCTCTCTGAATCACCCCTCCTTCTCCATGAAACGTAGTATGTGTTTGTAGTTGAGTGATTTTCTCATTCTGCTTCCTGCCAGTAAAATTTTGGAGTCAAAAGGCCTTTTTACATTTTCTACTGCTTCTGACCATTTCAATTTAAATTGGCAGCATTTCTGTGAACATACTTATCTTTAATACTTTGTGAGTCTCCCATAACCCTTATTGGAGTTCACTTTATTAGACTAAAGACATGCCCACAAATCTCTTCAAGATAAGCACTCTCTACTTTGTACTTTTATTGAAATGGCTAAGGGACACCCTGAAACTTATTGGAAGCCCTATTGTTTGAGAATATCTAAGAGGCATACCCTTAAATTCTTTAGAGGGCTTTCTATCAGACTGAACTATATACTGAGGCCCTACCTTAGCTCTTTTTGAGGTCTTGAAACCAAGCAGGATCCTGTGGGGCTCCTGGGCACGGAAGAATTTCTGTGCCCCATTTCTTGACTCCAGCCTCCATGACCTTCCCTGAGTTCCAAAGGGCAGATTCCAGCAGTTTTTAATCCAGGAAGGAAAGGGATGCAAAGACAAGGGAGGGGCATCCAACAAACAATAGCACAGCCTTGGAGCAGGGTCCTGGTTCTACCTCAAGGAATACACATAACAATGTCCTTAAGCTCTTTAAGATGTCAGTATTCTTCACATCACAGAAAGACCACCTGAGGCTACATTAAAGGAACAAGAGAAGTTTATGGAGAAGATCACCTGAGACCAGATTAGAGGAGTGCAGGCCCTGCACACACCTTAATCTTATCAGTAACCCCACCCTTGAACCGTTGCTATAAAACTTCTCATCAAAGCCTCCCAGGTTGGGACACATAGTTTTTCAGGGCAGGAGCCCGCTGTGTACCCCTTTGCCTGGCAAAGCAATAAAGCTATTTTTTTCTACTTCACCCAAAACTCTGTCTCTGAGATTCGATTCAGCACCGGTGCACAGAGGCCGAGCTTTCGCCATTAGTCTTAACAATATTTTACAGCCATAATTTTGGCTTCATCTTTAGATCACAATTCCCTTGTATGAGGTCTGGAAAGTATCCTTTAGATTTGGTGACACAAGGATCATCGATGACCCTAGAAAAATATATTTTGATGGAGTAGTCAGAGGAAAAGGCAAATTAAATTGAATTAAAGAGTGAATATGGGAGGTGAGGGAAGTAGAGAGAAAAGTATGCATATTTTTAAAATCTTAGCTATAATGGTGAACAGAAATAGGGCAGTAATTGAAGGAGAATGTGTGATTAAGAAAGTTAAGCAAAACTACAAAGACATGAAAAAGTAAAGTATTTTCAAGGGACTTCATGGAGAATTTTCTGGTTAGAACACCCAAATAAACTGGGAGATTCTATAGTCAGAAAGCTTTCTGCCAAGTAGCACAATAACAGTGCCACAATTAAGAAGCTGCCGTTATCAGGAAACCACTAGAACAGGGAAGCCAGCACAGTCATATAGCTACTGTAAATGCTCTGAGCTCTGAAACCACTACATGCTTACTATAATACACACCAAGACAATGAAAGCCCCAAACCCCACCTGTCTCTGGATAACCAGGAAGCTGTTAACCTGATACTGGGAACTCTGCTAACTCTACTGTAGAGAAACAAAATGCTTTTGCTTTCTAATCTCATGCAAATGAATTTGATGAGTCAAACATAATCACTTTTTAAGCTCCAGTTGCAAGGTAGTTTGAAAAATGTAGTCTTCGATTTCTCAAACTTTGTTGTTATAAAAAGATGCAGAATTCAATATTAAGTGCCAATTTACCATAGTCACACCTCCAAAATATAGCATCTTGATTCTGAGACTGAGAACAACATACAAAACTAATGAAACAATAAAATGACAGAAGGATAGCCAAGTGGAAGCAGTGTTGTGCTAGAGTTCGTTTGTAGTGACTCACAAGGGCCAATTGTTAAGTGTTCTCGAATTTTGTGAGCCAGTTGATATAATGGTGGTATCTTGAAATCATCAAGGTGGTATTTCAGCACAAAAATCCTGAAATGCTACAAATCAAGGATTTTTGCCCCCAAAAAATGACTGTTAAAGGTTTATCAGCACTCAGCTGCAATGACTTTCAATTTTAAAGCAGTGGTGTTTTTAAAACTGCTCTAATGTTTTAGGCTTTATTAAATGGAAAGTTAAATTTCTTTCCACCTAACAGTGGGGAAAGAGTACATTTACTGGGTACTTACCTTAAGTTGCATACACTCTGAGCTATGGTAAATACAGATAAGCAGTATTCAGCTGGAGTGCTGAACCTATTTTTTAATAAACTTAATAAGCCAAGGACAAATACTGGTATGTTTGCAAGGGTGCTCTGGTTCAATTCTTTCAGGGCCTTTTGATGTTCCATAGTTTCACATACAGTGAATTTAAGGTATAGTTAGCTGAGATAAATTTTGTAACTAGTGGATCCAGGATTCAAACCCATAAATGCCTGCCTATAATTTGCTTATGATTTCTCTACTATAATGCTATACCTTTACTAGAAATATGTTACCCAATGAGAAGTCCAAAGTAAAAATAAGGTGATACTAGTAACAACATCTTTCTTTTTTTTAACATCTTTATTGGAGTATAATTGCTTTACAATGGTGTGTTAGTTTCTGCTCTATAACAAAGTGAATCAGCTATACATATACATATGTCCCCATATCTCTTCCCTCTTGTGACTCCCTCCCTCCCACCCTCCCTATCCCACCCCTCTAGGTGGTCACAAAGCAACGAGCTGATCTCCCTGTGCTATGTGACTGCTTCCCACTCCACTAGCTATCTATTTTACATTTGGTAGTGTATATATGTCCATACCACTCTCTCACTTCATCCCAGCTTACCCTTACCCGCCCCGTGTCCTCAAATACATTCTCTACATCTGCGTCTTTATTCCTGTCCTGCCCCTAGGACTTTCATAACCTTTTTTTTTTTTTAGATTCCATGTATATGTGTTAGCATATGGTATTTATTTTTCTCTTTCTGACTTACTTCACTCCGTATGACAGAGTCCATCCTGTAGTAAGTCCATCCACCTCACTACAAATAACTCAATTTTGTTCCTTTTTAAGGCTGAGTAATATCCCATTGTGTATATATATATATATATATATATATATATATATGCCACAACTTCTTTATCCATTCATTTGTCGATGGACACTTAGGTTGCTTCCATGTCCTGGCTATTGTAAATAGAGCTGCAATGAACATTGTGGTACATGACTCTTTTTGAATTCTGGTTTTCTCAGGGTATATGCCCACTAATGGGATTGCTGGGTCATATGGTAGTTCTATTTTTAGTATTTTCAGGAACCTCCATACTGTTCTCCACAGTGGCTGTATCAATTTACATACCTACCAACAGTGTAAGAGGGTTGCCTTTTCTCCACACCCTCTCCAGCATTTACTGTTTGTAGATTTTTTGATGATGACCATTCTGACTGATGTGAGGTGATACCTCATTGTAGTTTTGATTTTCTTTTCTCTAATGATTAGTGATGTTGAGCGTCCTTTCATGTGTTTGAACAACCATGGTTTTTGGCTGCACGCTACAATGAGTTACGATTACTGTTGAACCATGTGTTATAAATGTAATTCACTAAAGCAAATATAGCCAATTGCTTTGCCCATAAAAAATTGAGTAAGTGCAACAATTATATAAAAAGCAGTTAACTACAAATATTAACAAGTGCAGTATGCTTTTTATAGCCTACAATAAGAATTATCTAAGTCTATAATTAACTCAAACATACCTCTAAAATGTATTCTTATATTTCACATATGGCCAGATTCAATTATTATTAATAGAGGAAAATACAAAAGTATTTACATATTTATTACAGCAACAAACTCAACCTCCCTTTATGAAGTAAAAGCCATAGTTGTATTTAACAAAAGTAAAAGAAGTTGACTGAAATTGAATTCAAGAGAAATAAAACAGCTAGACTACAAAATAATATCACCTTATAATAGTTGTTTCCCCAAAATGAAGCCATTTATGTTGTTCACCTTTTAGACTCAGAATTCTTCCTTTACCTTTATTCTTCAAGATAAAATACATACAAGAATCTTTTTAAGATATCTTTCAGTATAAAATCTTGTTTAGGGGACAGGAGAAGATGGCAGAAGAGTACGACGCCGAGATCACCTTCCTCCCCACAGATACATCAGAAATACATCTACACGTAGAAGTGCTCCTATAGAACACCCACTGAACACTGGCAGAAGACCTCAGACCTCCCAAAAGGCAAGAAACTCCCCACGTACCAGGGTAGGACAAAAGAAAAAAGAATAAACAGAGACAAAAGAATAGGGATGGGACCTGCACCAGTGGGAGGGAGCTGTGAAAGAGGAGAGGTTTCCACACACTAGGAAGTCCCTTCACGGGCGGAGACCGCAGGTGGCGGAGGGGGGAAGCTTCGGAGCTGCGGAGGAGAGCACAGCAACAGGGGTGCAGAGGGCAGAGCAGAGAGATTCCCTCACAGAGGAACGGTGCCAACCAGCACTCACCAGCCCAAGAGGCTTTTCTGCTCACCCGCCGGGGCAGGCGGGAGCTGGGAGCTGAGTATCAGGCTTTGAAGCTTAGATCCCAGGGAGAGGACTGGGATTGGCGGCATGAACACAGCCTGAAGGGGTCAGTGTGCCACGGCTAGCCGGGAGGGAGTCCGGGAAAAGTCTAGAGTTGCCGAAGAGACAAGAGACATTTTCTTGCCTCTTTGTTTCCTGGTGCCCGAGGAGAGGGGATTAAGAGCACTGCTTAAAGGAGCTCCAGAGACGGGCCCGAGCCACGGCTATCATCGCGGACCCCAGAGACGGGCATGAGACGCTAAGGCTGCTGCTGCAGCCACCAAGAAGCCTGTATGCGAGCACAGGTCACTATCCACACCTGCCCTCCTGAGAGCCTGTGTAGCTCGCCACTGCCAGGGTCCCGTGATCCAGGGATAACTTCCCCGGGAGAACGTGCTGCGCACCTCAGGCTGGTGCAAAGTCATGCTGCCCTCTGCCGCCACAGGCTTGCCCCCCATCCATAACCCTCCATCCCCCCAGCCTGAGTGAGCCAGAGCCCCGAATCAGCGGCTCCTTTAACCCCGTCCTGTCTGAGCAAAGAATAGATGCCCTCAGGCGATCTACACGCAGAGGCAGGACCAAATCCAAAGCTGAATCCCGGGAGCTGTGCGAACAAAGAAGAAAAAGGAAAATTTCTCCCAGCAGCCTCAGAAGCAGCAGATTCAAGCTCCACAATCAACTAGATGTACCCTGCATCTGTGGAATACATGAATAGACAATGAATCATCCCAAATTGAGGAGGTGTACTTTGGGAGCAAGATAGATTATTTCTTCCAATTTTCCTCTTTTTGTGAGTGTGTATGTGTATGATTCTGTGTGAGATTTTGTCTATATACCTTTGCTTTCACCATTTGTCCTAGGATTCTGTCTGTCTGTTTTTTTTTTAACTTTTTAAAATTGTTTTCCTAATAATTATTATTTTATTTTTAATTTTAATAACATTATTTTATCCTCTTTCTTTCTTTGCTTCTTTCTTTCCTTCTTTCTTTCTTTCTTTTTTTCTTTTTTTCTTTCTTTCTTTCTATTTTTTCTCCCTTTTATTTGGAGCCGTGTGGAGGACAGTTTCTCGGTGATTCAGCCAGGTGTCAGTGATTTGCCACTGAGGTGGGAGAGCCAACTTCAGGACACTAGTTCACCAGAGACTTCCCAGCTCAACCTAATATCAAACAGCAAAAATCTCCCAGAGATCTCCATCTCAACACCAACACCCAGCTTCACTCAACGACCAGCAAGCTACAGTGCTGGACACCCTATGTCAAACAACTACCAAGAAAGGAACACACCTCCATCCATTAGCAGAGAGGGTGCCTAAAGTCATAACAAGGCCAGAGAAACCCCAAAATACACCACCAGACGTGGACCTGCCCACCAGAAAGACAAGATCCAGGCTCATCCACCAGAAAACAGGTACTAGTCCCCTCCACCAGGAAACCTACACAACCCACTGAACCAACCTTAGTCGCTGGGGACAGACACGAAAAACAATGGGAACTACAAACCTGCAGCCTGCAAAAAGGAGACACTAACAGAGTAAGATAAGCAAAATTAAAAGACAGAAAAACACACAGCAGACGAAGGAGCAAGGTAAAAACCCACCAGACCTAACAAATGAAGAGGAAATAGGCAGTCTACCTGAAAAAGAATTCAGAATAATGACAGTAAAGATGATCTAAAATCTTGGAAATAGAATAGAGAAAATGCAAGAAACATTTAACAAGGACATAGAACTAAAGAGGAGATAAGCAATGATGAACAACACAATAAATGAAATTAAAAATACTCTAGAAGGGGTCAATAGCAGAATAACTGAGACAGAAGAACGGATAAGTGACCAGGAGGAAAGAATAGTGGAAAAAAAAAAAACTGCAGAGCAGGATAAAGAGAAAAAAGAAAAGAAAAGAACTGAGGACAGTCTCAGAGACTCCTGGGACAACAGTAAACACACCAACATTCGAATTATATGGTTCCCAGAAAAAGAAGAGTAAAAGAAAGGGACTGAGAAAATATTTGAGGAGATTATAGTTGAAAATTTCCCTAATATAGAAAAGGAAATAGCTAACTAAGTCCAGGAAGCACAGAGAGTCCCATACAGCATAAATCCAAGGAGAAAAATGCCAAGACACATATTAACCAAATGATCAATAATTAAATACAAAGAAAACATATTAAAAGCAGCAAGGGAAAAACAACAAATAACACATAAGGGAATCCCCATAAGGTTAACAGCTGATCTTTCAGCAGAAACTCTGCAAGCCAGAAGGGACTGGCAGGACATATTTAAAGTGATGAAGGAGAAAAACCTAACACCAAGGTTACTCTAACCAGCAAGAATCACATTCAGTTTGATAGAGAAATTAAAAATTTTAGAGACAAGCAAAAGCTGAGAGAGTTCAGCACCACCAAACCAGCTTTACAACAAATGCTAAAGGAACTTCTCTAGGCATGAAACACAAGAGAAGGAAACGACCTACAATAACAAACACAAAACAATTAAGAAAATGGGAAAGGGAACATACATGTCGATGATTACCATAAATGTAAATGGATTAAATGCTCCCACCAAAAGACACAGACTGGCTGAATGGATACCAAAAAAAGACCCGTATATATGCTGTCTACAAGAGACCCACTTCAGACCTCGGGACACCTATAGGCTGAAAGTGAGGGAATGGAAAAATATATTCCATGCAAGTGGAAATCAGAAGGAAGCTGGAGTAGCAATTCTCATGTCAGACGAAATAGACTTTAAAATAAAGACTATTACAAGAGACAAGGAAGGACACTACATAATGATCAAGGGATCCATCCAAGAAGAAGACATAACAATTGTCAATATTTAGGCACCCAACATATGAGCACCTCAATACATGAGGCAAATACTAACAGCCATAAAAGGGGAAATCAACAGTAACACATTCATAGTAGGGGACTTTAACACCCCACTTTCACCCATGGACAGATCATCCAAAATGAAAATAAATAAGGAAACACAAGCTTTAAATGGTACATTAAACAAGGTGGACTTAATTGATATTTATAGGACACTCCATTCAAAAACAACAAAATACACATTTTTCTCAAGTGCTCATAGAATATTCTCCAGGATAGATCATATCTTTGTTCACAAATCTAGCCTTGGTAAATGTAAGAAAACTGAAATTGTATCAAGAATCTTTTCCAACCACAACACTATGAGACTAGATATGAATTACAGTAGAAGATCTGTAAAAAGTACAAACACATGGAGGCTGAACAATACACTATTAATAAAGAAGTGATCACTGAAGAAATCAAAGAAGATATTAAAAAAGACCTAGAAACAAATAACAATGGAGACACGATGACCCGAAACCTATGGGATGCAGCAAAAGCAGTTCTAAGAGGGAACTTTATAGCAATACAATCCTACCTTAAGAAACAGGAAACATCTCAAATAAACAACCTAACCTTGCACCTCAAGCAATTAGAGAAAGAATTAAAAAAAAAAACAATGTTAGCAGAAGGAAAGAAATCATAAAGATCAGATCAGAAATAAATGAAAAAGAAATGAAGGAAACGATAGCAAAGATCAACAAAACTAAAAGCTGGTTCTGTGAGAAAATAAACAGAATTGATAAAACATTAGCCACACTCATCAAGAAAAAAAGGGAGAAGACTCAAATCAATAGAATTAGAAATGAAAAAGGAGAAGTGACACTGCAGAAATACAAAAGATCATGAGAGATTACTACAAGCAACTCTATGCCAATAAAATGGACAACCTGGAAGAAATGGGCAAATTCTTAGAAATGCACAACCTGCCGAGAATGAACCAGGAAGAATTAGAAAATATGAACACACCAATCACAAGCACTGAAATTGAAACTGTGATTAAAAATCTTCCAACAGGGGCGGAGGGGAAGATGGTGGAAGAGTAAGATGTGGAGATCACCTTCCTCCCCACAGATACACCAGAAATACATCTACACGTGGAGCAACTCCTACAGAACACCTACTGAATGCTGGCAGAAGACCTCAGACTTCCCAAAAGGCAAGAAACTCCCCATGTACCTGGGTAGGGCAAAAGAAAAAAAAAGAAAAAACAGAGACAAAAGAATAGGGACGGCACCTGCACCAGAGGGATGGAGCTGTGAAGGAGGAAAGCTTTCCACACATTAGGAAGCCCCTTCGTGGGCGAAGACTGCAGGAGGCGGAGGGGGGAGCTTCGGGGCCACGGAGGAGAGCACAGCAACAGAGGTGTGGAGGGAAAAGTAGGGAGATTCCCGCACAGAGGATCGGTGCCGACCGGCACTCACCAGCCCGAGAGGCTTGTCTGCTCACCCGCCGGGGCGGGCGGGGCTGGCAGCTGAGGCTCGGGTTTTGGTTTCGGTCAGAGCGCAGGGAGAGGACTGGGGTTGGCTGCGTGAACACAGCCTGAAGGGGTTAGTGCACCACTGCTAGCCAGGAGGAAGTCTGGGAAAAGGTCTGGAGCTGCCGAAGAGGCAAGAGACTTTTTCTTCCCTCTTTGTTTCCTGGTGCACGAGGAGAGGGGTTTAAGAGCGCTGCTTAAAGGAACTCCAGAGACGGGCGCGAGCCGCGGCTAAAAGTGCGGATCCCAGAGATGGGCGCGAGCCGCGGCTAAAAGTACGGACCCCAGAGATGGGTGGGAGATGCTAAGACTACTGCTGCCTCCACCAAGGGGCCTGTGTGTGAGCACAGGTCACTATCCACACCCCTCTTCCGGGGAGCCTATACAGCCTGCCACTGCCAGGTTCCCGGGATCCAGTGACAACTTACCCAGGAGAACTCACGGCGGGCCTCAGGCTGGTGAAACGTCACTCCAGCCTCTGCCGCCGCAGGCCTGCCCCGCACACCGTGCCCCTCCCTCCCCTCAGCCTGAGTGCGCCAGAGCCCCCGAATAAGCGGCTTCTTTAACCCCGTCCTGTCTGAGCAAAAAACAGACGCCCTCCGCGACCTACATGCAGAGGCAGGACCAAATCCAAAGATGAGCCCCTTGGAGCTGTGAGAACAAAGAAGAGAAAGGGAAATCTCTCCCAGCAGCCTCAGAAGCAGCGGATTAAAGCTCCACAATCAACTTGATGTACCCTGCATCTGTAGAATATATGAATAGACAACGAATCATCCCAAATTGAGGAGGTGGACTTCGATAGCAAAATCTGTCATTTTTTCCCCTTTTCCTCTTTTTGTGAGTTTGTATGTGTATGCTTCTGTGTGAGATTTTGTCTCTATAGCTTTGCTTCCGCCATTTGTCCTAGGGTTCTATCCGTCCGTTGTTTTAGTTTGTTTGTTTGTTTTTATTTTTTTCTTAATAATTAATTTTAATAACTTTATTATACTTTACCTTCTTTCTTTCTTTCTTTCTTTCTTTCTTTCTTTCTTTCTTTCTTTCTTTCTTTCTTTCTTTCTTTCTTTCTTTCCTTCCTTCCCTCCTTTAGACAACGAATCATCCCAAATTGAGGAGGTGGACTTTGAGAGCAAGATTTATGATTTTTTTCCCCTTTACCTCTTTTTGTGAGGGTGTATGTGTATGCTTCTGTGTAAGATTTTGTCTGTATAGCTTTGCTTCCACCATTTGTCCTAGGGTTCTATCCATCCGTTGTTTTAGTTTGTTTGTTTGTTTTAATTTTTTTCTTAATAATTAATTTTAATTTTAATAACTTTATTATACTTTACCTTCTTTCTTTCTTTCTTTCTTTCTTTCTTTCTTTCTTTCTTTCTTTCTTTCTTTCTTTCTTTCTTTCTTTCTTTCTTTCCTTCCCTCCTTTAGACAACAAATCATCCCAAATTGAGGAGGTGGACTTTGAGAGAAAGATTTATGATTTTTTCCCCTTTACCTCTTTTTGTGAGGGTGTATGTGTATGCTTCTGTGTAAGATTTTGTCTGTATAGCTTTGCTTCCACCATTTGTCCTAAGGTTCTATCCGTCCCTTTTTTTTTTCCTAAATAATTATTTTTTTAATTTAATAACATTATTATACTTTATTTTATTTTACTGTATCTTCTTTCTTTCTTTCTTTTTTCCTTCCTTCCCTCCTTCCTTCCTTCCTTCTCCCTCCCTCCTTTCTTTCCTTCTTGGCTTCTTTCCTCTTCTTCTTTCTTTCTTTCTTTCTTCCTACTTCTACTAATTCTTTCTCTCTACTTTTTCTCCTTTTTATTCTGAGCCGTGTGGATGAAAGCCTCTTGGTGCTGCAACCAGGAGTCAGTGCTGTGCCTCTGAGGTGGGAGAGCCAACTTCAGGACACTGGTCAACAAGAGGCCTCCCATCTCCACATAATATCAAACGGCAAAAATCACCCAGAGATCTCCAACTCAACATCAGCACCCAGCTTCACTCAATGACCAGCAAGCTACAGTGCTGGACAACCTTTGCCAAACAACTAGCAAAACAGGAAAACAAACCCACCCATTAGCAGAGAGGCTGCCTAAAATCATAATAAGGCCACAGACACCCCAAAACACACCACCAGATGTGGACCTGCCCACTAGAGAGACAAGATCCAGCCTCATCCACCAGAACACAGGCACTAGTCCCCTCCACCAGGAAGCCTACACAACCCACTGAACCAACCTTAGCCACTGGAGACAGACATCAAAAACAACGGGAACTACGAACCTGCAGCCTGCAGAAAGGAGGCCCCAAACACAGTAAGATAAGCAAAATGAGAAGACAGAAAAACACACATTAGATGAAGGAGCAAGATAAAAATGCACCAGACCTAACAAATGAAGAGGAAATAGGCAGTCTACCTGAAAAAGAATTCAGAATAATGATAGTAAAGATGATCCAAAATCTTGGAAATAGAATGGACAAAATGCAAGAAACATTGAACAAGGATCTAGAAGAACTAAAGATGAAACAAACAATGATGAACAACACAATAAATGAAATGAAAAAGACTCTAGATGGGATTAATAGCAGAATAACTGAGGCAGAAGAATGGATAGGTGACCTGGAAGATAAAATAGTGCAAATAACTACTGCAAAGCAGAATAAAGAAAAAAGAATGAAAAGAACTGAGGACAGTCTCAGAGACCTCTGGGACAACATTAAACATACCAACATTCGAATTATAGGGGTTCCAGAAGAAGAAGAGAAAAAGAAAGGGACTGAGAAAATATTTGAAGAGATTATAGTTGAAAACTTCCCTAATATGGGAAAGGAAATAGTTAATCAAGTCCAGGAAGCACAGAGTGTCCCATACAGGAAAAATCCAAGGAGAAATATGCCAAGACACATATTAATCAAACTGTCAAAAATTAAATACAAAGAAAGCATATTAAAAGCAGCAAGGGAAAAACAACAGATAACACACAAGGGAATCCCCATAAAGTTAGCAGCTGATCTCTCAGCAGAAACTATGCAAGCCAGAAGGGAGTGGCAGGGCATACTGAAAGTGATGGAGAAACACCTGCAACCAAGATTACTCTACCCAGCAAGGATCTCATTCAGATATGATGGAGAAATTAAAACCTTTACAGACAAGCAAAAGCTGAGAGAGTCCAGCACCACCAAACCAGCTTTACAACAAATACTAAGGGAACTTCTCTAGGCAAGAAACACAAGAGAAGGAAAAGACCTATAATAACGAACCCAAAACAATTTAGAAAATGGGAATAGGAACATATATGTTGATAATTACCTTAAATGTAAGTGGACTAAATGCTCCCACCAAAAGACACAGATTGGCTGAATGGATACAAAAACAAGACCCATAGATATGCTGTCTGCAAGAGACCCACTTCAGACCTAGAGACACATACAGACTGAAAGTAAGGGGATGTAAAAAGATATTCCATGCAAATGGAAACGAAAAGAAAACTGGAGTAGCAATTCTCATATCAGACAAAATAGACTTTAAAATAAAGACTATTAGAAGAGACAAAGAAGGACACTACATAATGATCAAGGGATCGATCCAAGAAGAAGATATAACAATTGTAAATATTTATGCACCCAACATAGGAGCACTTCAATACGTAAGGCAAATACTAACAGCCATAAAAGGGGAAATTGACAGTAACACATTCATAGTAGGGGACTTTAACACCCCCCTTTCACCCATGGACAGATCATCCAAAATGAAAATAAATAAGGAAACACAAGCTTTAAATGGTACATTAAACAAGGCGGACTTAATTGATATTTATAGGACACTCCATCCAAAAACAACAGAATACACATGTTGTAGTTTATATTATGACAGGGCGGAAAGTAAGCTCATCACTCATGATGAATTGTGCTGAAGCACAGCAGTAGAGGACTGCCGCTTGCTCAGGGAAAACAGCGCCGTCTGTCCTGCTGTGGTAGCTTTAATTAAAGCATTGTCTATGTTTACATTTTAAGACTTATTTTCTTAACATTCCAGAAATGCCAAAGCAGCAACATATGCTTCTATTGATTATACAAGCAATAATGGGCCTTCCTGAAAACATGCTGTGCTTCGTCCTTGAACGCAAAAGCAGCACAAAGTTCCCAACATTATTTTGATTATACTGAAGTAGCACAAGGACATTTCCTTGCGTTCCCACTATTCTGATTATACTGAAGACATCTCATGGATCAGTGCCCAAAGCACTCAATGCTTTTTCGCAGTCCCCCGGTTTGTGGGGGGGGGGGCTCAAAGCATTCAGGGCTGTTCACAGTTCTGGCTTATTTGCATGCCCCGAGTTTGTTGAGGGGGCTCAAAGCAATCAGGACTGTTTGCAGTTTCGGCTTATTCACCAGCCCCCAGTTTGCTGGGGGGGGGGCTCATGGGTCAGGTCTCCTTTCCATGTCCTCAGTTATTCCACTACATACATATTTTTCTCAAGTGCTCATGGAACACTCTCCAGGAGAGATCATATCTTGGTTCACAAATCAAGCCTTGGTAAATTTAAGAAAACTGAAATTGTATCAAGTATCTTTTCTGACCACAACGCCATGAGACTAGATATCAATTACAGAAAAAGATCTGTAAAAAATACAAACACATGGAGGCTAAACAATACACTACTTAATAACGAAGCGATCACTGAAGAAATCAAAGAGTAAATAAAAAATACCTAGAAATAAATGACAATAGAGACACAATGACCCAAAACCTATGGGATGCAGCAAAAGCAATTCTAAGAGGGAAGTTTATAGCAATACAAGCCCACCTTAAGAAGCAGGAAACATCTCTAATAAACAACCTAACATTGCAACTCAAGCAATTAGAGAAAGAAGAAAAAAAAAGAAACCCAAAGTTAGCAGAAGGAAAGAAATCATAAAAATCAGATCAGAAATAAATGAAAAACAAATGAAGGAAACAATAGCAAAGATCAATAAAACTAAAAGCTGGTTCTTTGAGAAGCTAAACAAAATAGATAAACCATTAGCCAGACTCTCAAGAAAAAAAGGGAGAACACTCAAATCTCTCAGATGGCTTCACAGGTGAATTCTATCAAACATTTAGAGAAGAGCTAACACCTATCTTTCTCAAAATCTTCCAAAATATAACAGAGGGAGGAACACTCCCAAATTCCTTCTACGAGGCCACCAACACCTTGATACCAAAACCAGACAAGGATGTCACAAAGAAAGAAAACTACAGGCCAATATCACTGAGGAACATAGATGTAAAAATCCTCAACAAAATACTAGCAAACAGAATCCAACAGCACATTAACAGGATCATAAACCATGATCAAGTGGTGTTTATTCCAGGAATGCAAGGATTCTTCAATATACGCAAATCTATCAATGTGATAAACCATATTAACAAACTGAAGGAGAAAAACCATATGATCATGTCAATAGATGCACAGAAAGCTTCTGAAAAAATTCAACACCCATTTATGATAAAAGCCCTGCAGAAAGTAGGCATAGAGGGAACTTTCCTCAATATAATAAAGGCCATATATGACAAGCCGACAGCGAACATCATCCTCAATGGTGAAAAACTGAAATCATTTCCACTAAGATCAGGAAAAAGACAAGGTTGCCCACTCTCACCACTCTTATTCAACATAGTTTTGGAAGTTGTAGCCACAGCAATCAGAGAAGGAAAGGAAATAAAAGGAATCCAAATCAGAAAAGAAGAAGTAAAGCTGTCACTGTTTGCAGATGAAGTGATACTATACATAGAGAATCCTAAAGATGCTACCAGAAAACTACTAGAGCTAATCAATGAATTTGGTAAAGTAGCAGGATACAAAATTAATCCACAGAAATCTCTGGCATTCCTATACACTAATGATGAAAAATCTGAAAGTGAAATAATGAAAACACTCCCATTTACCATTGCAACCAAAGAATAAAATATCTAGGAATAAACCTACCTAAGAAGACAAAAGACCTGTATGCAGAAAATTATAAGACACTGATTAAACAAATTAAAGACAATACAAATAGACGGAGAGATATACCATGTTCTTGGATTGGAAGAATCAACATTGTGAAAGTGACTCTACTACCCAAAACAATCTATAGATTCAATGCAATCCCTATCAAACTACCACTGGCATTTTTCACAGAACTAGAACATAAAATTTCACAATTTGTATGGAAACACAAAAGACCCCGAATAGCCAAAGCAATCTTGAGAACGAAAAACGGAGCTGGAGGAATCAGGCTCTCTGACTTCAGACTATACTACAAAGCTACAGTAATCAAGACAGTATGGTACTGGCACAAAAACAGAAAGATAGATCAATGGAACAGGATAGAAAGACGAGAGGTAAACCCATGCACATATGGTCACCTTATCTTTGATAAAGGTGGCAGGAATGTACAATGGAGAAAGGACAGCCTCTTCAAAAGTGGTGCTGGGAAAGCTGGACAGGTACATGTAAAAGTATGAGATTAGATCAGTCCCTAACAGCATACACAAAAATAAGCTCAAAATGGATTAAAGACCTAAATGTAAGGCCAAAAACTATCAAACTCTTAGAGGAAAACATCGGCAGAACACTCTATGACATAAATCACAGCAAGATCCTTTCTGACCCACCTCCTAGAGAAATGGAAATAAAAACAAAAGTAAACAAATGTGATCTAATGAAATGTCAAAGCTTTTGCACAGCAAAGGAAACCATAAACAAGACCAAAAGACAACCCTCGGAATGGGAGAAAATATTTGCAAATGAAGCAACTGACAAAGGATTAATCTCCAAAATTTACAGGCAGCACATGCAGCTCAATAACAATAAAACAAACAACCCAATCCAAAAATGGGCAGAAGGCCTAAATAGACATTTCTCCAAAGAAGATATACAGACTGCCAACAAACACATGAAAGAATGCTCAACATCATTAATCATTAGAGAAATGCAAATCAAAACTACAATGAGATATCATCTCACACCAGTCAGAATGGTCATCATCAAAAACTCTAGAAAAAATAAATGCTGGAGAGGGTGTGGAGAAAATGGAACACTCTTGCACTGCTGGTGGGAATGTGAATTGGTTCAGCCACTATGGAGAACAGTATGTAGGTTCCTTAAAAAACTACAAATAGAACTACCATATGACCCAGCAATCCCACTACTGGGCATATACCCTGAGAAAACCAGAATTCAAAAAGCGTCATGTACCAAAATGTTCATTGCAGCTCTATTTACAATAGCCTGGAGATGAAAACAACCTAAGTGCCCATCATCAGATGAATGGATAAAGAAGATGTGGCACATATATACAATGGAATATTACTCAGCCATAAAAAGAAACGAAATTGAGCTATTTGTAATGAGGTGGATAGACCTAGAGTCTGTCATACAGAGTGAAGTAAGTCAGAAAGAGAAAAACAAATACTGTATGCTAACACATATATATATATATGGAATTTAAGAAAAAAAATGTCATGAAGAATCTAGGGGTAAGACAGGAAAAAAGACACAGACCTATGAGAGAATGGAGTTGAGGATATGGGGAGGGGGAAGGGTAAGCTGTGACAAAGCGAGAGAGAGGCATGGACATATATACACTACCAAACGTAAGGTAGATAGCTAGCAGGAAGCAGCCGCATGGCACAGGGATATCGGCTCAATGCTTTGTGACCACCTGGAGGGGTGGGATAGGGAGGGTGGGAGGGAGGGAGATGCAAGAGGGAAGAGATATGGGAACATATGTATAAGTGATTCACTTTGTTATAAAGCAGAAACTAACACACCATTGTAAAGCAATTATACCGCAATAAAGATGTTAAAAAAAAAAATCTTCCAACAAACAAAAGCCCAGGACCAGATGGCTTCACAGGCTAATTCTATAAAACACTTAGAGAAGAGTTAACACCTATCCTTCTCAAACTCTTCCAAAATATAGCAGAGGGAGTAACACTCCCAAACTCATTTTACGAGGCCACCATTACACTGATACCAAAATGAGACAAAGGTGTCACAAAGAAAGAAAACTACAGGCCAATATCACTGATGAACATAGATGCAAAAATCCTCAACAAAATAATAGCAAACAGAATCCAACAGCACATTAAAAGTATCATACAACATGATCAGGTGGGGTTTATTCCAGGAATGCAAGCATTCTTCAATATACGCAAATCAATCAATGTGATACACCATATTAACAAACTAAAGGAGAAAAACCAAATAGTCATCTCAATAGATGCAGAGAAAGCATTCTACAAAATTCAACACCCATTTATGATAAAATCCCTGCACAAAGTAGGCATAGAGGGAACTTTCCTCAACATAATAAAGGCCATATATTACAAACCCACAGCCAACATCATCCTCAATGGTGAAAAACTGAGAACATTCCCACTAAGATCAGGAACAAGACAAAGTTGCACACACTCACCACTGTTATTTAACTAAGTTTTGGAAGTTTTAGCCACAGGAATCAGAGAAGAAAAAGAAATAAAAGGAATCAAAATCGGAAAAGAAGAAGTAAAGCTGTCACTCATTGCAGATCACATGTTACTCTACATAGAGTATCCTAAAGATGCTACCAGAAAACTACTAGAGCTAATCAATCAATTTGGTAAAGGAGCAGGATACAAAATTAATGCACAGAAATCTCTGGCATTCTTATACAGTAGTGATGAAAAATATGAAAGTGAAATTAAAAAAACAATCCAATTTACCATTGCAACAGAAAGAATAAAATATCTAGGAATACACCTACCTAAGGAGACAAAAGACCTGTATGTAGAAAATTATAAGACACTGATGAAAGAAATTAAAGATGATACAAATAGATGGAGAGGTATACCATGTTCTTGGATTGGAATAATCAATGTTGAGAAAATTACTACCCAAAGCAATCTACAGATTCAATGCAATCCCTATCTAACTGTCACTGTCATTTTTCACAGAACTAGAACAAAAACTTTCACAATTTGTGTGGAAACACAAAAGACCTCTAATAGCCAAAGCAATGCTGAGAACGAAAAATGGAGCTGGAGGAATCAGGCTCCCTGACTTCAGACTATACTACAAAGCTAGAGTAATCAAGACAGTATGGTAGTGGCACAAAAACAGAAATTTAGATCAGTTGAACAGGGTAGAAAGCCCAGAGATAAACCCAGGCACATATGGTCACCTTATCTTTGATAAAGGAGGCAAGAATATAGACTGGAGAAAAGACAGCCTCTTCAATAAGTAGTGCTGGGAAAACTGGACAGGTACATGTAAAAGTATGAAATTAGAACTCTCCCTAACACCATGCACAAAAATAAACTCAAAATAGATTAAATACCTAAATGTAAGACCAGGCATTATCAAACTCTTAGAGGAAAACATAGGCAGAACCCTCTATGACATAAATCAAAGCCAGATCCTTTTTGACTCACCTCCTAGAGAAATGGAAATAAAAACAAAAATAAACAAATCGGACCTAATGAAACTTCAAAGCTTTTGCACAGCAAAGGAAACCATAAACAAGACCAAAAGACAACCCTCGGAATGGGAGAAAATAAAAATGAAGCAACTGACAAAGAATTAATCTCCAAGATTTACAAGCAGCCCATGCCACTCAATAACATAAAAACAAGCAACCCATTCCAAAAATGAGCAGAAGACCTAAATAGACATTTCTCCAAAGAAGATATATAGATTGCCAACAAACACATGAAAGAATGCTCAACATCATTAATCATTACAGAAATGCAAATCAAAACTACAATGAGATACCATCTCACACCGGTCAGAATGGCCATCATCAAAAAATCTAGAAACAATAAATGCTGGAGAGGGTGTGGAGAAAAGTGAACACTCTTGCACTCTTTGTGGGAATGTAATTTGATACAGCCACTATGGAGAACATTTTGGAGGTTCCTTAAAAAAACTACAAATAGAGCTACCATACGACCCAGCAATCCCACTACTGGGCATATACCCTGAGAAAACCATAATTCAAAGTGAGTCATGCACCAAAATGTTCATTGCAGCTCTATTTACAATAGCCAAGACACAGAAGCAACCTGAGTGTCCATGAAAGGATGAATGGATAAAGAAGATATGGCACATATATAGAATGGAATATTACTCAGCCATAAAAAAATGAAACTGAGTTATTTGTAGTGAGATGGATGGAGCTAGAGTCTGTCATACAGAGTGAAGTAAGTCAGAAAGAGAAAAACAAATACCGTATGCTACCACATATACATGGAATCTAAGAAAAAAAAAAAGGTCATGAAGCACCTAGGGGTAAAACGGGAATAAAGACACAGACCTACTAGAGCATGGACTTGAGGATATGGGGAGGGGGAATGGTAAGCTGTGACAAACTGAGGGAGTGCCATGGACATATATACACTACCAAGCTTAAAAGAGATGGCTTGTGAGAAGTAGCGGCATAGCACAGGGAGATCAGGTAGGTGGCTTGTGACCACCTAGACGGGTGTGATTGGCAGGGTGGGAGGGAGGGAGATGCAGGAGGGAAGTGATATGGGAACATATGTATATGTATAACTGATTCACTTTGTTATAAAGCAGAAACTAACACACCATTGTAAAGCAATTATACTCCAATAAAGATGTTAAAAAAATCTTGTTTAATAGGCACTGCAATGCTAAGATGAAACTATAGTCTCAAGTTTTCAGATGTTTACTAGATGGCAGCTTTAGATAAACAATACATAACCGTAAAGTTTCCAATCAAACTGGGTGAGGTATAATAGCAATACTAATTCACATTCTTACCAGGCACATTTCAAAATTATTTTCTATAGCACATATATTAGATTGTTTGATTTTTTTATTCATCCAATTGCTCTCAATTCTTTTGCCAAAATATTGCATTAACACTTTGTCTTATTAAGTTTAAGCATTACCTTAATACTTATTAAGTGTTAACAGAAAAAAAAAGTGTTAATGGAAGAACTATTTCAACATTTCATTTAGGAATTTTTCTTGAAATTTATTTAGCAAAGTGCTTATAAATTAAAAAGAAGCATACTTGCACTGCTGGTGGGAATGTGCATTGGCACAGCCACTATGGAGAACAGTATGGAGGTTCCTTATAAAACTACAAATAGAACTACCATATGACCCAGCAATCACATTACTGGGCATATACCCTGAGAAAACCATAATTCAAAAAGTGTCATGTCCCAAAATGTTCATTGCAGCTCTATTTACAATAGCCAGGAGATGGATACAAACTACGTGTCCATCATCGGATGAATGGATAAAGATGTGGCATATATATACAATGGAATATTACTCAGCCATAAAATGAAACGAAATTGAGTTATTTGTAGTGAGGTGCATGGACCTAGAGTCTGTCATACAGAGTGAAGTAAGTCAGAAAGAGAAAGACAAATACCGTATTCTAACACATATATATGAAATCTAAGAAAAAAAAATGTCATGAAGAACATAGTGGTAAGACAGGAATAAAGACACAGACCTACTAGAGAATGGACTTGAGGATATGGGGAAGGGGAAGGGTAAGGTGTGACAAAGCGAGAGAGTGGCATGGACATATATACACTACCAAACGTAAAACAGATAGTTAGTGGGAAGCAGCCGCATACCACAGGGAGATCAGCTCGGTGCTTTGTGACCACCTAGAGGAGTGGGATAGGGAGGGTAGGAGGCAGGGAGATGCAAGAGGGAAGATATATGGGAATATATGTATATGTATAACTGATTCAATTTGTTGTAAAACAGAAACTCACACACCATTGTAAAGCAATTATACTCCAATAAAGATGTTAAATTTTTTTTTTAAATAAGCATACTACCTGAGTATACCAGGAGTGACTCCTATCCTAGTAATGTGGCTTAATTTTATTTGTTGCATAAAATTTATTTTTAAAAAGAATGATCACATGTAGTATATACTGTGGAAGCAGTATGATTTAGTAGTTATAATTTTTATGTGCTAATTATGGTAAGCAGATTTGCATAAACTATGTATTAGAGCAAAATATGATTCAGTATAACATAATCTAAATTGTGATTAGATTAGGTAATTAGTACAGGTCAGATTTAGCCTTAGAATGTAACACTTATGTCATGTCTATGAGAGCTGCTTTAGACCATCTTCCCTATTTTTGTTTGTATGCTGAAGGTCTAATGACAATCTAAACAAGATTACCATTATGACCCTTAGAGAGCAAACGTATTGCTGTTTTTTAAAGAGTTTGAACATTGCTGTAATCAGTCAAATCCATTTTGTGAATAGTCACAGAGTTTTCTGGTGAGTTAGAAGTGATCTTGACTACCATACAGGATACATAAAAACATTAACACATATTTTTACCATCCATAGTTTAGGTTAAAATGGAACAAAACGAATTATCTAGGTTCTCATTTGGTCTTTCCAAATATCATTTTTTGGAGTAATATGGCTTTAAAATATTATATTAGTTTGTGTTGTACAATGAAGTGAATCAACTATATGTATACCTTTATCCCATCCCACTTGGACCTCCCTCCCAGTTTCGCCTCCCCCATCTAGGTCATCACAGAGCATGGAGCTGAGCTCCCTGTGCTATACAGCAGGTTCCCACTAGCTATCTATTTTACACATGGTAGTGTATTTATGTCAAGCCTTATCTCACAATTCGGCCCACCATCCCCTTCTCCGCCTGTGTCCACATGTCTGTTCTATATGTCTACATCTCTATTCCTACCCTAAAAATATGTTCATCTGTACCATTTTTCTAGATTCCACATATAGGCATTAATATACCACATTTGTTTTTCTCTTTCTAGCTTACTTCACTGTGTATGACAGACTCTAGGTCCATCCATATCTGTACAAATGAGTCAATTTTGTTCCTTTTTATGCCTGAGTAATATTCCATTGTATGTATGTACTTCATCCTCTTTATCCATTCCTCTCTCATTGGACATTTAAGTTGTTTCCACGTCCAGGCGATTGTAAATAGTGCTGCAATGAACATTGGGGTGCATGTGTCTTTTTGAATTATGGTTTTCTCAGTGTATATGCCCAGTAGTGAGAATGCTGGTTCATATGGTAGTTCTATTTTTAGTTTTTGAAGGAACGATACCGCTCTCCATAGTGGCTGTATCAATTTACATTCCTATCAGCAGTGCAAAAGGCTTCCCTTTTGCTCACACCCTCTCCAGCATTTATTGTTTGTAGATTTTTTTGATGATGTCCACTCTAACCAGTGTGAGTTGATACCTCATCTAGTTTTGATTTGCATTTCTCTGATAATTAGTGATATTGAGCATCTTTTCACGTGTCCCTTGTCCATCTGTATGTCTTCTTTGGTGAAATGTCTATTTAAGTCTTCTACCCACTTTTTAATTGGATTTTTTTTTGATATTGAGCACATGAGCAGTGTATATTTTGGAGATTAATCCTTTGTCTGTTGCTTCATTTGCACATATTTTCTCCCATTCTGAGGGTTGTCTTTTCATCTTGTTTATGGTTTCCTTTGCTGCACAAAATATTTTAAGTTACATTAGGTCCCATTTGTTAATTTTGCTTTTTTTCCATTTCTCTAGGAGGTGGGTCAAAAAAGATCTGGCTGTGGTTTATGTCAAAGAATGTTTTTCCTAAGTGTTCTTCTAATAGGTTTATAGTGTCTGGTCTTACATTTAGGTCTTTAATCCATTTTGAGTTTATATTTGTGTATGGTGTTAGGTAGTATTCTAATTTCATTCTTTTACATGTAGTTGTCCAGTTTTCCCAGCACCACTTATTGAAGAGCCTGACTTTTCTCCATTGTATGCTCTTGCCTCCTTTGTTGTAAATTAGGTGACCATATGTGCATGAGTTTATCTCTGGGTTTTCTATCCTGTACCATTGATCTATATTTTTGTTTTTGTGCCAATACCATACTGTCTTGATTACTTTAGCTTTGTAGTATAGTTGGAAGCCAGGTAACCTGATTCCTCCAGCCCCATTTTTCTTTCTCAAGATTACTTTGGTTATTCAGGGTCTTTTGTGTTTCCATACAACTTGTAAAATATTTTGTTCTAATTCTGTGAAGAATGCCATTGGTAGTTTGATAAGGATTACATTGAATCTTTAGATTGCTTTGGGTAGTATAGTCATTTTCACAATGTTGATTCTTCCAGTCCAAGAACATGATATATTTCTCCATCTGTTTATATCATCTTTGATTTCTTTCATCAGTGTTTCATGGTTTTCTAAGTACAAGTTTTTTTGCCTCCTTTGGTCCATTTATTCCTAGGTATTTTATTCTTTTTGTTGTGATGGTAAATGGGATTGTTTCCTTAATTTATCTTCCTGATTTTTTGTTGTTAGTGTATAGGAATGCCAGAGATTTCTGTGCATTAATTTTGTATCCTGAAACTTTACCAAATTCATTGATTCACTCTAGTAGTTTTCTGGCGGCATCTTTAGCATTTTCTATGTACAGAATCATGTCATCTGCAAACAGTGACAGTTTTACTTCTTCTTTTCCAACTTGGTTTCCTTTTATTTCTTTTTCTTCCCTCATTGCTGGGGCTAGGACTTCCAAAACTATGTTGAATAAGAGTAGTGAGAGTGGACATCCTTGATTTGTTTGTGATCTTAGTGGAAATGCTTTCAGTTTTTCACCATTGAGGATGTTTGCTGTGGCTTTATCATATATGGCCTTTATTATGTTGAGGTAGGTTTCCTCTGTGCCCATTTTCTGGAGGGTTTTTATCATAAATAGGTGCTGAATTTTGTTGAAAGCTTTTTCTGCATCTATTGAGATCATATGGTTTTTATTCCTTAATTTGTTAATATGGTGTATCACATTGATTGATTTGCATATATTGAAGAATCCTTGCATTCCTGGGATAAGTCACACTTCATCATGTCATATTATCCTTTTAATGTGTTGCTGGATTTGGTTTGCTAGTATTTTGTTTAGGATTTTTACATCTATGTTCATCAGTGATATTGCTCTGTAACTTTTTTTGTGATATCTTCCCTGGTTTTGGTATCAGGGTGATGGTGGCTTTGTAGAACAACTTGAGGAGTGTTCCACCCTCTGCAATCTTTTGGAAGAATTGAGAAGGATTGGTATTAGCTCTTCTCTAAGTGTTTGATAGAATTCGCCTGTGAAGCTATCTGGTCCTGGACTTTTGTTTGTTGGAAGATTTTTGATTACAGTTTCAATTACATTACTTGTGATAAGTCTGTTTATATGTTCTAATTCTTCCTGTTTCAGTCTTGGAAAAGTGTACCTTTCCAAGATTTTGTCCATTTCTTCATGATTGTCCATTTTATTGGCATATAGTTGTTTGTAGTAGTTTCTTATAATCCTTTGTATTTCTGCAGTGTCTCTTGTTATTTCTCCTTTTTCTTTTCTAATTTTACTGATTTGCATCCTCTTTTTTTCTTGATGAGTCTGGCTAAAGGTATATCAATCTTGTTTATGTTCTCAAAAAACAAGCTTTTCACTTTATTGATCTTTGCTAATGTTTTCTTCATTTCTATTTCATTTATTTCTGCTCTGATCTTTATGATTGCTCTCCTTCTACTGACTTTGGGTTTTCTTTGTTATTCTTTCTCTCATTGCTTAAATGTAAGGTTAGATTTTTTACTTGAGATTTTTCTTTTTTCTTGAGGTGAGATTGAATTACCATAAACTTCCCTCTTAGAACTCTTTTTGCTGTGTTCCATAGGTTTTTGGTCGTCGTGTTTTCATTGTCATTTGTTTCTATGTATTTTTAAATTTCTCCTCTAATTTTTTCAGTGATCTCTTGGTTATTTAGTAGTGCACTGTTTAGCCTCTCTGTATTTGTGTTTTTTACAGGTTTTTTCCTGTAATTGATTCCCAGTCTCATAGTGTTGTGGTCAGAAAAGATGCTTGATATGATTTCAATTATCTTAAATTTTCTGAGGCTTGATTTGTGACCCAAGATGTGATCTACCCTGTAGAATGTTCCATGAGCACTTGAGAAGAAAGTGTATTCTGCCACTCGTGGGTGGAATGTCTTATAATTATCAATAAAATCTATCTCATTTATTGTGTCATTTAAAGCTTGTGTTTCCTCATTAATTTTCTGTCTGGATGATCTGTCCATTTGTGTAAGTGGGGTATTAAAGTCCCCTACTATTATTGTGTTACTGTCGATTTCCCCTTTTATGGCTGTTAGCATTTGCTTTATGTATTGAGTTATTCCTATGTTGGGTGCATAAATATTTATAATTGCTATGTCTTCTTCTTGTATTGATCCCTTGATGATTAGGTAGTGTCCTTCCTTATGTCTTGTAACAGCCTTTATCTTAAAGTCTATACTATCTGATACGAGTATTGCTACTCCAGCTTTCTTTTGCTTTCCATTCGCATGGAATAACTTTTCTATCCATTCACTTTCAGTATGTATGTGTCTGTATGTGTCCCTAGGTCTGAGGTGGGTCTCTTGTAGACCGCATATATATGGGTCTTGTTTTTGTATCCATTCAGCCAGTCTGTGTTTTTTGGTTGGAGCATTTAATCCGTTTACGTTCAAGGTTATTATCGATATGTATGTTCGTATTACCATTTTCATTATTGTTTTGGGTTTTTTTTCTGGGCCTTTTATTTCTCTTGTGTTTCCTGCCTAGAGAAGTTCCTTTAGAATTTGTTGTTAAGCTGGTTTGGTGGTGCTGAATTCTCTTTGCTTTTGCTTATCTGGAAAGCTTTTGATTTCTCTGTCAAATCTGAATGAGATCCTTGCTGGGTAGGGTAATCTTGGTTGTAGGTTTTTCTCTTTCATTACTTTAACCATATCCTGCCACTCTCTTCTGGCCTGCAAAGTTTCTGCTGAAATATCATCTGAAAACCTTATGGGGATTCCTTTGTATGTTATTTTTTGCTTTTCCCTTGCTGCTATTCATATATTTTCATTGAATTTAATTTTTGTTAGTTTGATCAAAATGTGTCTTGAGGGCTTCCCTGGTGGTGCAGTGGTTGAGAGTCCCCTTGCTGGTGCAGGGGACATGGGTTTATGCCCCGGTCCGGGAATATCCCACATGCCGCGGAGCGGCTAGGACCGTGAGCCGTGGCTGCTGAGCCTGCGCATCCGGAGCCTGTGCTCCACAATGGTAGACGTCACAACAGTGAGAGGCCTGCATACCACAAAAAAGAAAAAGAAAAATGTGTCTTTGTTTGTTTCTCCTAGGGTTTATCCTGTATGGGACTCTCTGAGCTTGCTGGACTTGGGTGACTATTTCTTTTCCCATGTTAAGGAAGTTTTCCACTATAATCTTTAGATATTTTCTCAGACACTTTCTTTTTCTCTTCTTCTTCTGGGACCCTTATAATTCGAATGTTGGTGTGTTTAGTGTTGTCTCAGAAGTCTCTGAGATAGTCTTCAATTCTTTTCATTATTTTTTCTTTATTCTGTTCCTCGGCAGTTATTTCCACCATTCTGTCTTCCATCTCACTTATTAATTCTTCTGCCTCAGTTATTCTGTTATTGTTTCCTTCCAGTGTATTTTTCATTTCAATTATTGAGCTGTTCATCTGTTTGTTCTTTAATTCTTCTAGATCTTTGTTAAACATTTCTTTTCTTCTTTTTTTTTTTTTTTTTTGTGGTACATGAGCCTGTCACCGCTGTGGCCTCTCCCATTGTGGAGCATAGGCTCCAGACGTGCAGGCTTAGTGGCCATGGCTCATGGGCCCAGCCGCTCCATGGCATGTGGGATCCTCCTGGACTGGGGCACAAACCCGTGTCCCCTGCATTGGCAGGCAGACTCTCAACCACTGCGCCACCAGGGAAGCCCTCTTTTATTTTCTTGATCCATGTCTCCATTCTCTTTCCAAGATTCTGGATCATCTTTACTATCATTACTCTTAATTCTTTTTCAGATAGGTTGCCTATTTCCTCTTCATTTATTTGGTCTTGTAGGTTTTTACCTTGCTCCATCATCTGTGATATACGTTTTGGTTGTCTCATTTTTTTTTTTTTTTATTGGTGGGACTGTGTTCCTGTTTTACTGGTTGTTTGGACTGAGGCTTCCAGCACTGGTGTTTGTAGGCTGTTGGGTAGAGCTGGGTCTTTGTGCCAAGGTGAGGACCTCTGGGAGACCTCACTCCACTGAATATACCCTGGGGCCTGAGGTTCCCTGTTAGTCCAGTGGTTCAGACTTGGAGCACCCACTGCAGGAGCTCTGGACCACTGACCCCCAGCTCATGAACCAAGATCCCGCAAGCTGCATGGGGCACCCAAAAAAAAAAAAACAAAAGAAAAGAAAAAAGCAAGCAGAACAATAATAAAGAATAAAAATTAGATTAGAAAACTAACAGATATGTTGAAAGAATTAAAAAAAATAAAAATATAGGTGAAACAACCAGAAGGTAAAACAGAACTACAATAGTAAATAAGAGGAGAGCGACTTCCCTGGTGGTGTGGTGATTAAGAATTTGCCTGCCAATACAAGGGACGTGGGTCCAAGCCCTTGACAAGGAAGATCCCATATGCTGCAGAAAACTAAGCCTGTGTGCCACAACTACTGAGCCTGCACTTCAGAGTCCATGAGACACAACTACTGAAGCCTGTGCACCTAGAGCCCATGCTACACAACAAAAGAATCCACTGCAATGAGAAGTCTATGCACAGCAACAAAGAGTAACCCCTGCTTGCCACAACTAGAGAAAGCCCACATGCAGCAATGAAGACCCAATGCAGCCAAAAATTAAAAAGATAACTTAAAAAAGAAAATAAGTGGAGAAAAAGAAAAAAAAAAAAAGCTGGAAAAGGCCTTGGCTGTGGGGGGCGGGGCTTAGGCAAGGGCAGAGTTTACTTTGTGGCCAAGGCTTATACTTAGCACCCACAGGGCAGAAAAGGCTCTGGGGGGTGGGGAGTGGGGGGTGAGGAGGAACCCAGGTCTTGGAGGGTGGAGGACCAGGTCCAGGACGCCAGCAGGCTCACTGGGCCCACATGAGCAGGGGAAATGCTAGGCATGTTCTCCCCGATCCTCCAATCCCAGAGCGCCCCTCCCTGTTGACCCCTTTTTTTCTTCTCCCCCCTCCCTCCCTACTATGCCCCTGGGACTCACATGGCCTGAGGGGACCCCAGAAGGCAGGCAACCAGACGTGGAAGCCTAACAAGCCTCCCTCAGCCGAGTTGGTAGGGGAAATGTCTTTGGCACTTCCCTTAATCCCCCGGCCCAAGATTCCCCCACACATCCACCCCCCCTCCCCTTCCCCCATCCTCCCTCCCACCTATGCCCCCAGGACTCCCACAGCTGGAGGCTGCCCAGGAGGAAAGAAGACCAGGACCAAGAGCCCAGCAGGCCTCCTGGGGCCCAAGTGGGTGGGGGAAATGCCCGTGACACCTCCCCTGATCCTCTGGTCCCAGAGGGTCCCTCCCATGTGCCTCTCCTTTTCTCCCCCTGCCTCCCTCCCTCCCAGTCCTTAGGACCCACAAGGCTGGAGGGTTCCCTGGAGAACAGATGACCAGGCCCAGGAGCTCAGAAGGCCTCCCAGGGCCCGAGTGGTCAGGGGAAACATCCACCATGCCTCCCCTGACCTTCCAGTCTCAGAGGGCCCCTCTCACCCACCTCTCCTCTTCTCCCCTCCCCTCCCTCCTATGCCCCTAGGACCAATGCAGCACAGAAGGGACCTTGGAGGGCAGAGTTTCCAACTATCATTTGATTCAATGGATTCTTTCTACATGTCTTTGAAACAGAACAGAAATGCCTCATAATTACTAATTCGTTTCTGAACTTTAAAGTCACTGAACTTGATTTTTCTAAGTTGCATATTAATTATGTGTTTGTAAATGTAAAACTGCAAAATCTAGGAAATATTCAGAATTCAGAGTTAAAATTACAAAATAGGCAAAACAGAATTCAACTCGAAATTCTCTCTCTTTGAATTCCACTCTATTTTCAGTGGATTATCACATCTTGGGCTAATTATAAAGTATACTCACTTCACTCCTTGTTAGTACCTGCCATGTAGGGTGGTAATAAAAAAAAGAAAAGAGAAACAGATTGGATATTTTCTACAATTAGAAGATTAAAATTGGGAGTTTAGGTGAGTGGCTAAAATTAATAAAGTTTTAGGTTAGTTGAGATTTTATTTCATGTTTAATTTTTCTCTATTTGTATAACTTATGAAACTGTCACCCTTACCAGTTGTAAAGAAATTAGCAATCAATCAATTAGTGGTCAACTACTACATGATTGATTGAATTCATTTAATTCAGTGAGGGATTTGATAATATGATAGAGAAGTAGGGAAAATAACTGTTCAACAAAATTTATGGCTGTCATAAAAAAGGCTGTGCTTGAAACAATATAAAAAGGGAAAATATTATAAAATTAAAACCATTTTTAATTTTAAAGCTCAGATAACATATTAAAACCATGAGTTCTGGTAGGAACCAAGATGGCGGAGGAGAAGGACATGCTCTCACTCCCACTTGTGAGAACACCAGAATCACAACTAGCTGCTGGACAATAATTGGCAGGAAGACACTGGAACACACCAAAAAGATACCTCACATCCAAAGACAAAGGAGAAGCCACAATGAGATGGTAGGAAAGGCACAATCACAATAAAATCAAATCCCATAACTGCTGAGTGGGTGACTCACAAACCGGAGAACACTTATACCACAGAAGTCCATGCACTGGAGTGAAGGTTCTGAGCCCCAGGTCAGGCTTCCAAACCTGGGGGTCCAGCAACAGGAGGAGGAATTCCTAGAGAATCAGACTTTGAGGGCTAGCAGGATTTGATTGCAGGACTCTGACTGAACTGGGGGAAATAGAGACTCCACTCTTGGAGGGCGCACACGAAGGAGTGTGTGCATCAGGACCAAAGGGAAGGAGCAGTGACCTCAGAGGAGACTGAACTAGACCTACTTGCTAATTTTGGAGGGTCTCCTGCAGAGATGGGCGGCGGCTGTGTCTCACTGTGAGGACAATGACGCTGACAGCAGAGGTTCTGGGAAGTGCTCCTTGGCATGACCCCTCCAAGAGTCCACCATTAGCCCCAACAAAGAGGAGGATAGGCTCCAGTGTTGGGTCACCTCAGGCCAAACAACCAACAGGAGGGGAAGCCAGCCCCAAACATCAGCAGACAAGCAGATTAAATTTCACTGAGCTCTGCCCACAAGAGCAACACCAAGCTCTACCCACCACCAGTCCCTCTTACCAGGAAACTTGCACAAACCTCTTAGATAGCCTCATTCACCAGAGGGCAGAAAGCAGAAGCAAGAAGAACAACAATCCTGCAGCCTGAGGAACAAAAACTACATTCACAGAAAGACAGACAAGATGTAAAGGCAGAGGGCTATGTACCAGATGAAGGAACAACATGAAACCCCAGAAAAACAACTAAATGAAGTGGAGATAGGCAACCTCCCAGAAAAAGAATTCAGAATAATGATAGTGAAGATGATCCAGGACCTCGGAAAAAGAATGGAGGCAAAGATCGAGAAGATGCAAGAAATGTTTAACAAAGAACTAGAAGAAGTAAAGAACAAAGAAACAGAGATGAACAATACAATAAATGAAATGAAAACTACACTAGAAGGAATCAATAGCAGAATAACTGAGGCAGAAGAACGGATAAGTGACCTGGAAGACAGAATGGTGGAATTCACTGCTGTGGAACAGAATAAAGTAAAAAGAATGAAAAGAAAAGAAGAGAGCCTAAGAGACCGCTGGGGCAACATTAAATGCAACAACAATTGCATTATAGGGTTCTCAGAAGAAGAGAGAGAGAAGGGACCAGACAAAATATTTGAAAAGATTATAGTCGAAAACTTCCATAATATGGGAAAGGAAATAGCCACCAAAGTCCAGGTAGCACAGTGAGTCCCATATAGGATAAACCCAAGGAGAAACTCACTGAGACACATAGTAAACAAATTGGCAAAAATTAAAGACAAAGAAAAATTATTGAAAGGAGCAAGGGAAAAATGACAAATAACATACAAGGGAACTCCCATAACATTAACAGCTGATTTCTCAGCAGAAACTCTACAAGCCATAAGGCAGTGGCATGATATACTTAAAGTGATGAAAGGGAAGAACATACAACCAAGATTACTCTACCCGGCAAGGATCTCATTCAGATTTGATGGAGAAATCAAAAGCTTTACAGACAAACAAAAGCTAAGAGAATTTAGCACCACAAAACTAGCTCTACAATGAATGCTAAAAGAGCTTCTCTAAGTGGGAAACACAGAGAAGAAAATGACCTACAAAAACAAACCCAAAACAATTAAGAAAATGGTCATAGGAACATAGATATTGATAATTACCTTAAACGTCAATGGACTAAATGCTCCAACCAAAAGACATAGGCTTGCTGAATGGAAACAAAAACAAAACCTATCTATATGCTGTCTACAAGAGACCCACTTCAGACTTAGGGACACATACAGGCTGAAAGTGAGGGGATGGAAAAAGATATTCCATGCAAATGGAAATCAAAAGAAAGCTGGAGTAGCAATACTCATGTCAGATAAAGTAGACTTTGAAATAAAGAATGTTACAAGAGACAAGGAAGGACACCACACAGTGATCAAGGGATCAATCCAAAAGAAGATACAACAATTATAAATATATATGCACCCAACACAGGAGCACCTCAATACATAAGGCAACTTCTAACAGCTGTAAAAGAGGAAATTGACAGTAACACAATAATAGTGGGGGACTTTAACACCTCACTAACGCCAATGGACAGATCATCCAAAATTAAAATAAATAAGGAAACAGAAGCTTTAAATGACACAATACACCAGATAGATTGAGTTGATATTTATAGGACATTCCATCCAAAACCAGCAGATTACACTTTCTTCTCAAGTGTGCACAGCACATTCTCCAGGATATATCACATCTTGGGTAACAAATCAAGCCTCAGTAAGTTTAAGAAAATTGAAATCATATCAAGCATCTTTTCTGACCACAACACTATGATATTAGAAATGAATTACAGGGAAAAAAAACGGAAAAAACACAAACACATGGAGGCTAAACAATACGTTACTAAATAACCACGAGATGACTGAAGAAATCAAAGAGGAAATCAAAAAATACCTAGAGACAAATGACAATGGAAACACAACGATCCAAAACCTATGGGATGCGACAAAAGCAGTTCTAAAGGGAAGTTTATAGCTATACAAACCTACCTCAAGAAACAATAAAAACCTCAAATAAACAATTTATCCTTACACCTAAAGGAACTAGAGAAAGAAGAACAAACAAAACCCAAAGTTAGCAGAAGGAAAGAAATAATAAAGATCAGAGCAGAAATAAATTAAATACAAACAAAGAAAACAATAGCAAAGATCAATAAAACTAAAAGCTGGTTCTTTGAGAAGATAAACAAAATTGATAAACCATTAGCCAGACTCATCAAGATAAAGAGGGAGAGGACTCAAATCACTAAAATTAGAAAGGAAAAAGGAGAATTTACAACAGACACCACAGAAATACAAAGCATCCTAAGAGACTACTGCAAGCAACTCTATACCAATAAAATGGATAACCTGGAAGAAATGGACAAATTCTTAGAAAGGCATAACCTTCCAAGACTGAACCAGGAAGAAACAGAAAGTATGAACAGACCAATCACAAGTAATGAACCTGAAACTGTGATTAAAGATCCTCCAGCAAACAAAAGTCCAGGACCAGATGGCTTCACAGGTGAATTCTATCAAACATTTAGAGAAGGGCTAACACCCATCCTTCTCAAACTCTTCCAAAAAATTGCAGAGGAAGGAACACTCCCAAACTCATTCCATGAGGCCAACATCACCCTGATATCAAAACCAGGCAAAGATACTACAAGAAAAGAAAATTACAGACCAATATCACTGATGAATATAGATGCAAAAATCCTCAACAAAATACTTGCAAACAGAATCCAACAACACATTAAAAGGATCATACACCATGATCAAGTGGGATTTATCCCAGGGATGCAAGGATTGTTCAATATACACAAATCAATCAATGTGATAGACCGTATAAACAAACTGATGAATGAAAAACATATGATCATCTCAGTAGATGCATAAAAAGGTTTTGACAAAATTCAACACCCATTCATTATAAAAACTCTCCAGAAAGTGGGCATAGAGGGAACCTACCTCAACATAATAAAGGCCATATATGACAAACCCACAACACACGTCATCCTCAATGGTGAAAAACTGAAAGCATTTCCTCTAAGATCAGGAATGAGACAAGGATGTCCACTCTCAACACTGCTATTCAATATAGTTTTGGAAGTCCTAGCCATGGCAATCAGAGAAGAAAAAGAAATAAAAGGAATCCAAGTTGGAAAAGAAGAAGTAAAACTGTCACTGTTTGCAGATGACATGATACTATACATAGAGAATCCTAAAAATGCCACCAGAAAACTACTAGAGTGAATCAATGAATTTGGTAAAGTTGCAGGATACAAAATTAATGCATAGAAATCTCTTGCATTCCTATACACTAATGATGAAAAGTCTGAAAGAGAATTTAAGGAAGCACTCCCATTTACCACTGCAACAAAAGGAATAAAATACCTAAGAATAAACCTACCAAGGGAGACAAAAGACCTGTATGAAGACAACTATAAGACACTGATGAAAGAAATTAAAGATGATACCAACAGATGGTTGGTGAACATGATATACCATGTTCTTGGATTGGAAGAATCAATATTGTGAAAATGACTATACTACCCAAAGCAATCTACAAATTCAATGCAACCCCTATCAAATTACCAATGTCATTTTGTACATAACTAGAACAGAAAATCTTAAAATTTGCATGGAGACAAAAAAGACCCAAAATAGCCAAAGCAATCTTGAGGGAAAAAAGCAGAGCTGGAGGAATCAGACTCCCTGACTTCAGACTATACTACAAAGCTACAGTAATCAAAACAATATGGTACTGGCACAGAAACAGAAATATAGATCAATGGAACAGGATAGAAATCCCAGAGATAAACCCATGCACCTATGGTCAACTAATCTATGGCAAAGGAGGCAAGGATATACAGTGGAGAAAAGACAGTCTCTTCAATAAGTGGTTCTGGGAGAACTGGACAGGTATATGTAAAAGAATGAAATTAGAACACTCCCTAACACCATACACAAAAATAAACTCAAAATGGATTAGAGACCTAAATGTAAGACCGGACACTATCAAACTATTAGAGGAAAACATAGGAAGAACACTCTTTGACATAAATCACAGCAAGATCTTTTTTGATCCACCTGTTAGAGTAATGGAAACAATAATAAACAAATGGGACTTAATGAAACTTAAAAGCTTTTGCACAGCAAAGGAAACCATAAACAAGACGAAAAGACAAACCTCAGAATGGGAGAAAATATTTGCAAATGAATCAATGGACAAAGGATTAATCTCCAAAATATATAAACAGCTCATGCAGCTCAGTATTAAAGAAACAAACAACCCAACCCAAACATGGGCAGAAGACCTAAATAGATATTTCTCCAAAGAAGACATACAGATGGCCATGAAGCACATGAAAAGCTGCTCAACATCACTAATTATTAGAGAAATGCAAATCAAAACTACAATGAGGTACCACCTCATACAAGTTAGAATGGGCATCATCAGAAAATCTACAAGTAACAAATGCTGGAGAGGGTGTGGAGAAAAGGGAGCCCTCTTGCACTGTTGGTGGGAATGTAAATTGATACAGCCACTATGGAGAACAGTATGGAGGTTCCTCAAAAAACTAAAAATAGAATTACCATATGATCCAGCAATCCCACTACTGGGCATATACCCTGAGAAAACCATAATTCCAAAAGAGTTATGTACCACAATGTTCATTGCAGCACTATTTACAATAGCCAGGTCTTGGAAGGAACCTAAATGCCCATCGACAGATGAATGGATAAAGAAGTTGTGGTACATATATTCAATGGAATATTACTCAGCCATTAAAAGGAACAAAATTGAGTCATTTGTTGAGATGCGGATGGATCTAGAGACTGTCATACAGAGTGAAGTAAGTCAGAAATAGAAAAACAAATATCGTGTATTAATGCATGTATGTGTAACCTAGAAAAATGGTACAGATGAACCGGTTTGCAGGGCAAAAGTTGAGGCACAGATGTAGAGAACAAACAAATGGACACCAAGGGGGGAAGCCATGGGGGGATGTGGGTGGTTGTGGGATGAATTGGGTGATTGTGATTGACATGTATACACTGATGTGTATAAAATTGATGACTAATAGGAAACTGCTGTATAAAAAAATAAATAATATAAAATTCAAAAAATAAAGAACCATGAGTTCTAAAAAGAAAGTCAATGCTTACTTTCTACCATGATATGCATTATATTTTTTAAGCTATCAAACTGAAACATAACAGCCATCAGCTTTGTATTCAAGTGTGCCACTTAAATAATACTATTTTCATAAACTTATCAAACAGATTAAATAGTCCTAACAATTCTGTTTTCTATTTAAAAAATACTTCTCTAACAAAAACACTAACAGCATTAGACATAAATACTAAAATTTACCACTTCACCTCGTGTAGATAATTGAGCAAATCTTTGCCGTTAACGTTTGCTACTTCTTGAGCTTAAATTCCAATCATTATAATCACTACCTTGAATATATTCTCCACTACCTTGCTCCTACTCACTTAGCAGAGCTACAACACTGGTTTAATACAACACTTAGTGTACACAATGCCTTCATGTAGGAAACTGAATGTGGCTGGAGAAAAACAATAATGCTTAGTGCCCTCACATTAAATTCCTGACCATGAACCTCAAGTGGGCATTAAATGATGGCCAGCAATCATAACTGAATTTCTATGGTACTTTCATTCTCCCACTCTCGTAAATAATTATTTCGTACTTTCTCTTCTCTCTACAAACCTCCAACACCTCCTTCTATGTATCCTAATTCCCATCTATTAACCTTGCTTCCTACTTCACAGAGAAAACTGAAGCAGTCATGAGAGAACTTCCACAGGCTCTCACTACCCCTTCTACCTAACTACCTGCATCTGTGCCCATATATTCTGCCTTCTTTTGTGTTACTGAATACAAGGTCCATGTTCCTAGCTAAGGCCAGCCCCTCCACTAGTGTATGAGATCCCAAACCCTGTCAGCTACTAAAGGATATTTTTTCCAGAAATCCTTCTCCTTCCAGCCACCCCTCAATCAGCATGGAAAACATGTTGCTATTTCTCTTATTTTACCAAAACAAAAGAAAATTTCTTAACTCCACTTCCCCCTTCAGCTACTGTTGCATTCCTGTCCTTCCCTTTGCAGGAAAATTCTCTGAAAAAGTTACGTACAATCCTTTTCCTAATTCCTCTACTCAAATTTGTTTTTCTTGTTTACTTTTTTAAGTTTTATATTGAAATGAAATGTATACAAAAGTTGAAGGAATTACACAAAGAACACCTTTCAGCCAAATTCACCTTTTCCAATTCTCTCTTGGATCCACACCAATTAGAATTTTGCTATCACCTCACCATTGAACTACTCTTTTTAAGGTTATTAGTGGAACTGCACCCTGCTATACCTAATGATCCTTTTTAGGGCCTCATCATACCTGATGCATCAGCAGCATTTAACATAGTCGATCATTTCTTTCTCCATTAAACACTTTCTTCATTTGGCTTCCAAGACACTCAATTCACCTACTTCCTGATTAGTGTCTTTCTTTCAGACTGCTTTGCTTTTACGCCCTCATCTTCTTGACCTCTTAGTACTGGAGTACCCCAGCAATCAGTCCTTGGACCTCTTCTCATTTCAATCCACACACTTTTCCTAGGTAATCTCATCTAGTGTCATGACCTTAAGTACCATCTGCTATATAATAATTTGTCTGGTATTTGTGCCTCACTCCTGGGAGGGAACCTCTAAACCCTTGGATTTTCCCACATGAAAGAACTGTCCTTGTTATTCATGATGGGCCAAGATAATTTATGTTAACGAAGTCACTCAAAGTGAGCTCCTAGATAAGTTATACTAATGAGATGATTCAGAATGGGGACAGGCACACCAGAAAAAACAACTTTAGAATTAGTGGGTTGGCAGTTTAAACCGCATGATATCAGCCTTACCTACCAGGAGGAAGGTCAGAGGTTGAGTTCAATCACATAGTCATTGAATCAATCAATCATGCCTAATTGTATCTTTATGGACATCCCAATAAAACCCTGGACAGTGAACCTCTGGAGGTTCCTTGCTGGTGAACACATTGATGTGCTGGGAGATGACACACCCTGATTTCATGGGGAGAGGGCATGGAAGCACTATGTTCAGGACTCTCCCAGACCTTGCCATATGGGTCTCTTCATCTGGCTGGTCCTGATTTTTATCTTTTACAATAAACTGAAATTGTAAGTATAGTACTCTCTTGTGTTCTGTGAGTTGTTCTAGCAAATTATCAAACCTGAGGGCAGCATGGGAACCCCCAAATTTGTAGCCAGTTGGTCAGAGTATGAGTGGCCTGGGGACCTGAAATTATGGCTGGCATCTGACAGGAGAGCCATTTTGTTGGGAACTGTGCCCTGAACTTGTGTGGTACGTGATAATGCCAGGTGGTTAGTGACAGAATTGAATTGCAATATTGCCACATCAATATGCTGACAAGTCTCAGATTTATAGCTCCAGCCTGGACCTCTCCCTTAACACCATACTCATATATCCAATAACTTATTAGAAGTCTCACTTGGATGTCTAAACAACTAAAGTTTAACGTGTTCAAATCTAAATCTCTTATCTTCCCTCTCTCTGAAATTTGATTCACTGAAATTCTTCCCTATTTCCATTAATAGCCATTCCATTTTTCTAGCTGTTCAGAGCAAAACTTTTCATTAACTATTAGAGAATATTAATAATTTAATGCAATTATTTTGCACAAAACCATGTAAAGCCTCACTTATTTCAGAGTAAAAGCCCTAATTCTTGGAATAGCCTACTAGACTTTGCATTATTTGGCTCACCAACTTCTTCTGACCTCAAGTCCTGCTAATCTTGCACTTTTGCTCACACCATTCCAGCCACGTGGGCCTCCTTTCTATATTTTGAAAACTACAGTCTTGGTACTACTTCAGGGATGTCTGTTCTCTCTGCCTGGAATGTTATCCTAAATCCACATGGTTAGTTTCCTTATCTCCTTCAAGACTTTACTTAAATGCATCCTTATAGGCAGATCGTCTCTAAACAGGCAGTTAAAAATTGCACAATCAACTCTCTGTCTCTCTGCTCTATTTTTATTTCTTTATAACATATTTAACCATCTAATATTCTAAAAATTTATTTTATTTCTTGTATTCCCCCGTTAGAATGTAAACTTCATTATGGCAGAGATTTTTATCTAAAACAGTACTTAGCACATTATAGGTACTCAGTAAATATCTGTTGAATGAGTGATTCAATCTCTAAAGTGTTTCTTTTCCAAACAAATGTATGAGATGTAATTTGTCAAGTATGATGGAAAGAAATAGCTTAAGTTGAATCTTAACATTTTAAGTGATATCTGAAAGGTTGAAAATGTTGAAAAGTAGATCAGTGGTGTACTATTTTTAATTATATTTACCTTATAAGATGTGTGGCATTGACTTATTTCTACTTTAAGAAATAATGTTCCACTGACACAGAACATGATAATCAAGGGAATCAAGTCCATAGCTATATCTCGCTAGATTCAGGTAGTGTTTTTTTCAGTGTAATAGCAAACTGCCAAACAATCATCCACACTGCTAAACTGATAATGCTGTTTGGTTTTAAGAAGTCCTATATAACCTGATGTTTAATAACTAAGTGTCCTAATCCAGTTTGTCTGTTAACAGTAAATGGATGTTTTGGTGAAGACATAGCCAAAGTGTCAGTAATATTCTCAATAAAATATTTCTATCATTTTGTTACATTGTCAATTGATGTTCTCTCATGTGATAATGTGATAATTTTTGAAGCAAATAATTTCTTTCTACATACAATGTATATTAAAATTTATATATGTATATATAATAAAGTTGTTATAATAGTCTAAATAATAATATAGTTTTAAAATATAGTCTAAAAGTTTGAGATGTAGTTTTCAAGCTTAATAATCACTTTGCTCACTCTAAAATCCAATATCCCTTCCTAAATTTAGAAAGAATACAAACGTTGATATTTTTAAAATTTGTTTCCTTCTCTTTCAAGCATACTCAACTACAGTGTAGCATTTTCATATTAAGTCAGTAGAATTGTGACTGGCATTAGTTGGCAAGAGTTGGGAAAAAAATATAAAGCAGACCAGGTAGACAAGTTGTACTCCACAATGTTCCTATGCTAAATACTGAGAAAATGAACCTTTACTTTAGCCAGCTAAAACTGGCCTATGCATTTAATTTATATTTTGTGGCTAAGTTACAGCAATTCAAAAGCCAAAATCTCTTGAAATATTCAATAAATATGAACTAAGTCACTTCCTACAAGAACTGAGAAGTGGGCCTAAAATAACTACCTCTTTTAGAGTTCCAGTCTATCACCCATGAGCTGAAAATGAATCTTCTGTTCCTTCTTCATGTAAATTGAAAGTATCTATTTGAATATGATTTACACACTAGAATGGACCTTTTTAGCTTATCCTATGATAGCTATAGTCCTTTGTTTCCAGATTCTCTTTTTCATCATTTTATTGACAGGCTTAGTTTCTTCTTGATACACACATATAATATTCATTACTCTTCCAAGGAATCATGGGCATGCCTCTATCATCTAATATGTGAGAAGGACGAAAAAAGGTGGCTATCTGAATTATAGCCTTGCAGTACATTTCACCTTGTGTGAATGTCCTTTTTCTTTTTCAGTTGTCTCCAGGTCAGGTGATCAATTTTGTTCTTCTAATTGGTGAATTGAAAATTTCAAAATTTTCAGGTACTATAAAAAATTGAACTTATGTATTAATTAAGTAAAACATCTTTGTTTAACAATTTTTCATCTATACCAAGGCTAAATAAATGCTGATTACATTGCATCTAATCTAAATAATGGTTTCAAATATCACTGAGGGTCTTTAACATGAATACATTGGACAAAGATCTATAAGAAATCATTTCTATTTATTTGGAATTGCATAAGAGATAAGTATAACATCTTAGAACAAAATTCAATACAGACATATGATTATGGAATAAAGGAAGAGAGAGAGATGCTTTATAGTAAACAGAGTCTTATGCTTGAGTACTTGAGCTTGAGCTGCATATTTTTGACATTTACTAGCTGAATCACTTTTCACAAATAACTTATCATCTTCTCAAATCTTTGTATCTTTGCCAGTAAAACTGGAATTATAACACCTCACCAGAATTATATACCTCACAGGATTATACTGAGGATTAATGTAGTTTATGTACATCAAAGTGATGTGAAAATTTGTAAATACTATACAAATGAGGATTTTACAACTATTAATGCTATTTGGTTTTAAGAAGTCCTATATAACCTGATGCTTAATAACTAAGTGTCCTAATCCAGTTTGTCTGTAAACTCGAGTTGCCCAGTAAACTCAAATGGATTTCACAAATAACTTTTATAGTGAAGTAAAAAATAGTTGATTTTCCTAAAAGAATATTGTCATATCTGTTATTTGTTGGGAAGATTGATATTCCTAGTTTACTCATTCACCAATGTTTATATAACAAGTCTTGAAGATGAGCAGCTTCTGTGGAAATTTTCATCATTCCTTAATACAGACAGCACAAGTAGAATGGCCATGTTATCTGTTAGACAAACATTTGTTGAGTATCTATCATGTGCACAGCACTTCTCAGGTTTTACAGAATACATAAAAAAGTTTGAGATCTGATTGAATAACCATAACTATATTGATACAATTTTTACACAGGTTATCTATTATTATCTAATTGTCAAATCCAGTTCACACATTTCAGTTCCTGTTTCCTTTGATCTCCCCATCGTATTTGTCACTATTGGGTTTCCTCTCCTTCATGAAACTACCCCTTCCCTTGGTTTCTAGAAAATAACTCTCTTGGTTATTCGTCTCAGTGACATTTGCTTGCCTCTTTGAATGTTTCCCAGGTTATGGCACTGACTTACTCCAATTTTACATACCACCATGATGATCTCATTTATTTCCATACCTCTGCTAACTATACATTGATAACTCCCCCATTATATATCTCTAGCTAGAATCTTCTAAATTCAGTTCTTAATTTCCAATTACTTAATAGACCTATCTTCCTCATTTTTTTCCATGAGAACCTCAAAATACCATTTAAAATTCCCCCTCTCTTAAACAATCTACTTTTAATACTCCATTCCTTATGTCACTCGATGGCACCACCCTCAGCCCAATAATCCTTGTTACAAATTTCTAGCTCCATGCAGGCAGGGACTATTTCTTGGTTTCTCAACACCATATCCTGAGCACCAAGCACTGTGCCTAACATAGCAGGTGCTCAATAAAAATTAAAGAATGAATGAATATTTGAATGAATGAAATAATGAATCATCAACTCTTTGTTTTCCTCAGTCTCCATATGTAACCAGGTATTAAGTCCTACTGATCCTATCTATGAAACATCTCTTATATCCATCCTTTCTTCTCTATTTTCCCTTACTTTAGTTTATACCTCAGACAGTCATAGTTCAAATTCAAACTTGAATACTTATTGCTTATATACTGGGCTAATTACTCAGTGTCTCTTAACCTAAGTTAATCCATCTAAAAATATAGCAATCTCATACAATAGTTGTGATGATGAAATAAAAAGTAACCATCATAATGATGTCAGCAGGATGGCAGATTAGGAAACCCTGGACCCTCCTTTCCCAACAAATACACCAATTTAGCAACAATTCACTGACAAATTCCCTTTGTAAGAAATCCAGAAATTAACTGAAAGGCTCATGCACTTCAGGTGAACATGAAACCAGGTTCACTGAAGTTGGCAGGGAGGCTGAGGGTATCCTCTCACCAGAGGCCCTGTACCTTGTGCAGTACCACAGGATCAGAAAGATACCCCTGAGCTCCAAGTTTCTTCCAGGGTATGGAGGTGATTTGTACTAACATACAGTAACCCAACTTCTCCAAGAGGGCTACCCAGAAGACTGGTTTCTGTATTGCCAGTCTTGGAGCTCTGACTGATATGGTATAGTCTAGACATCTGAGAGATAATAGAGATAGCAGCTCAGACTAGTAATACCATAGAGCCTTCACCCTGCTCAGCATTGAGTGAATGGATGAAAAATCCCAGCTCTCAGCAATTCTCTGGGGAAAAAAAAAAGAGCTGATCCATGTGTCTAGCATCCTAACTTCTCCAAGGCTGTCCAAAGAATTAGCATCCATTTTGCCAGTCTTAGAGTTCTGATGGGTCAGGCAGTCTAAATACCTGGTAAAGAACAGACAAGGCAGAATGGACTTGTAGTTGCTGTATGTCTTCCCCCTGTTCAGGACAGAGAGAGCCAATAAAAAATACAAGCCCTCAGCTTCCCCACTGAGGAGGGCAAAAGTTGCTCCATGTGTCCAATACCCCAACTTCTCCAGGCCTATGCAAAGAAGAGGGATCTGACTTGCCAGTCTTGGAAGTTTGACAGGTCTGGCATAGTCTAGGTGCCTGGTGGAGAATAGAGATAGAGCTATATACTCCTAGACACCATAGAGCCTCCCACCTGCTCAATAAAGAGCAAGCAAAAACTAAAATAAAATTAAAAACCCATAGCTGCCTGCTTCTCCCTGAGGAGAAAAGGAGTTGACAAAGGTCCCCAAAATCACTGGTTAGGCTGATTGGGTGGGGTCTTCTCCACTACAAGGTCAGTACATAAAGAATGAGAGAAGAGCCTACATTGTCTAATGTACAGACACCAATACAGATACAAGGAAAATGAAGTATCAGGCAAAGATGTTTCAAACAAAGAAACAAGGTAAATCTCCAGAAATAAAATCCTAATGAAATGGAGTTATATGATTTATGTGATAGAGAATTCAAAATGACTATCATAAAGAGGCACACAAAGTTCAATAAAACAATGCATGAACAAAATAAGAATTTCAACAAAAAGATATAAAATATTTTAAAAACAAAACAAAAATCATGGAGTTGAAGAATACAATTACTATACTGAAAAACTGACTAGAAAGGTTTGACATCAGACTAAATAAAGCAGAAGTAAAGATCACTGAACTCAAAGAGAAGTCATCAGACTCAAGCACCAAAAAGAAAAAAAGAATGAAACAAAATGAATAAAGCTTAAAGGGCTTATGGTACATCAACAAGATGACCAATTACACATTACAGGAGTCACAGAAGGAGGAGAGAGAGAGGAACAAAAAGTGTTTCAAAGGAATAATGACAGAAAACTTCTGAAATCATGGGAAGAAAATTGACATCCAGATCCAAGATGTCCAAATTACACTAAAAAAGACGAATCTAAAGAAATCCGCATCAAGACACATTATAATCAAATTTCAAAAAGTCAAAGACAAAGACAGAATTTTGAGAGAAGCAAGAGAAATACAAGTCTTTATGGGAGCCCCATAAATATATCAGTGGATTTTTAAGCAGATACCTTGCATGCCAGAAGTACTGGGGAAAAAATGTCAACAAAGAATACTATACTCAGCAAAGCTGTACCTCAAAAATGAAGGAATGATAAAGAATTTCCCAGACCAAAAAAAAAAAAAAAAGCTGAGAGTTCATCACCACTCAATCTACCTTACAAGAAATGCTAAAAGGCATTCTTCAAACTGAAACAAAAGGATGCTAAAAAGGAGCAAAATAACATAAGAAAGTATGAAACCCATTGGTGAAGGAGAATATATACACAAACAGAATTCTGAATTACTATAATGGTGGTCAGTTAATCAATTTTAATTCTACAATAAAAGTGAAAAGGCAAAATAATTTAAAACACATATAAATAAAATATGTTAAAATATATGTAATATAAAAAATGTAAATTGTGACAACAATAACAAAGAGTGTGTGGACAGGAGAATTTAAATTGTAGAGCTTTTGTATGTGCTTGGAGTTAAGTTTTTAGTTTAAAATGGACTGCTATAAAGATATATTTCATAAGCACATTGAAACAACAGCAACAAAAATACCTATACAAGTTACACAAAGAAAAGGAGAAAGGACTCAAAGCACATAAATACCAAAAAGAAAAAAAAAAATTCAAAACAAAAATACAAACTCACCCACAAAGGAAGATGGCAAGAGTGGAAGAGAGAAACAAAAGAAATACAAAACCAACAGAAAAATATTAACAAAATGGCCATACTAAATGCTTTCATATCAATAATTACTTTAATGGAAATTGGTTCACCTCTCCAATAGAAATACATAGTATGGAAGAATAAATTTAAGAGAAAAAAAAGACCCAATTATATGCTGTGTAAAAGAATTACACTGTATATTTAAGGACACACATAGGTTGAATGTGAAAGAAGGGAAAATGTATTCCATGAAATTGGCTATGAAAAGAGCAGTGGTGGCTAGACATATATAAAACAAAATAGACTTTAAGTCAAAGAAATACCACAAGAGATAAAGAAGGATAATATATAATGATAAAAGGGTCAGTTCACTAGGAAGATATAATAATTATAAATATATTTGTAAATCCAACATAAGAACACCTAAATACATAAAGCAAACATTGACCAAAATGAAGAGAAGGATATAAAGCATTACAAAAAATACTAGGAGACATCAATACCCAACTTTTAATAATGGATAGGACACCCAGACAGAAAATCAACAAGAAAACAGATGACTTGAACAACACAATAGATCAAATGTACCTAAGAGATATGTGCCAAACATTCCATCCCACAGCAACAAAATACACATATTTCTCCAGGCTATTCACATAATAGGTCACAAAACAAGCCTTAAAAAATTAACAATATTAAAGTCATATCAACTATCTCTTCTAACCACAATGGAATGAAACTAGAAATCCATAAGAGATGGAAAATGGAAATTCACAAATATGTGTTAATTAAAGAACACACACTAGAACAACCATTGGGTCAAAGAAGAAATCAAAAACAAATTTAGAAAATACATTGAGACAAATGAAGATAAAATTCTACATTGCAAAACAGATGTAGTAACATAAGTACTACATTAAAAAAAAGAAAAATCTCAAACCACCTGACTTTATACCTACAGGAATAAGATAAAGAAGAAAAAACGAAGCTAAAAGTTAACAGAAGGAAATAATTAACAAAGAATAGAGCAGAAATAAGTGAAATAAAAATCAGAAAAACAATAGAAAAATCAACAAAACTAAGAGTCACTTTTTGACAAGATAAACAAAATTGAAAAATGCTTATATGTGAAGAAAAAAAAGGAAAGACAAATGAGTAAAATCAGAAATAAAAAACAGATATAACAATTTATGACACAGAAATAAAAAAGATCCTAAGAGATTACTGTGAACAACTATATATCAACACACTGAATAATGTAGAAGATATGGATAGTTTCTTAGAAATATGCAACCTATCAAAATTAAACCATGAATAAATAGTAAGTCCGAACGTACCTAATACCTTGTAGGGAGATTAAAACAGTAATCAAAACCATCCCAACAATAAAAATTTCAGAACCAGAATACTTCATTAGTGAATTCTACAAATTTTTAAAAGAGAACTAACACTGATATTTGTCAAACTCTTCCAGAAAACTGAAGAGGAGAAAACACTTCCAATGTCACTTTACAAGGCCAGTATTACTCTGATACCAAAGACAGACAAACAAAACAAAGGACAATAAAACTATCAGCCAATATCCTTGATGAACACAGTTACAAAAATCTTCAACAAAATAATAGCCCACACATTCCAACAGCACACTGAAGGGATCATACACCATGACCAAGTGGGACTTATCCATGAGATGACAGAATGGTTCATATATGAAAATCAAGTAATATGATATAAGAGGTTAGCATAATAAAGAATTAGTGAGCTCACCCCATCTTACATAAACACCAAAATCACAACCAACTGCTGAACAGCCATTGACAAAAAAATTCTGGAACCTACCAAAAAAAGATACCCTACATCCAAAGGCAAAGAAGAAGCCACAACAAGACAGTAGAAGGGGTGCAATCTCAATAAAATCAAATTCCATACCCACCAAGTGGGTGACACACAAACTGGAAGACAATTATACCACAGAAGTTCTGCCACAGGAGTGAAAGTCCTGAGCCCCACGTTAGGCTTCCCAGCCTGAGTATCTGGCAATGGGAGGAGGAAAACCCAGAGAATCTGGTTTTGAAGGCCAGTGGAGTTTGATCTCAGGAATTCCACAGGGCTGGAGGAAGGAGAAACTCCACTCTTGGAGGGTGCACACAAGGTTGTGTGTGCACCAGGACCCAAGGAAAAAAGCAGTGACCTCATAAGAGACTGGGCCATACCAACCTCTAGTATTGGAAGGTCTCCTGCAGAGGTGGGGGGCAGCTGTAGCTCAAAGGGGGGACAAAGACACTGGAAGTGGCAGATCTGGAAGTACTCATTGGCATGAGCCCTCCCAGAGGCTGCCATTAACCCCACCCTACAACCTATAGGTTCCAGTGTTGGGATGCCTCAGACCAAAAAGCCACCAGGGCAGGAACACAGCCCTACCCATCAGCAGACAATCTGCTAAAAGTCTTCCTGAGCACAGCCCTGCCCACAAGAGAGAAAAAAACCCACTTCCGCACACCAGCACACAGGAACCAACCCCTCCCATCAGGAAGTCCCCCAAAGACTCTTTGACAGCCTCATCCACCTGAGGGAAGACAGCAGAAGCAAGAAGAACTACAACCTGCAGACCACAGAATGGAAACTGTAACCACAGGAAGTTAGAAAAAGTGAGATGGCAGAGGAATATGTCTGAGATGAAGGAAGAAGATAAAACCTCACAAGAACAATTAAGTGAAGAGGTTGATAGGCAACTAACCAGAAAAAGAATCCAGGATAATGATAGTGAAGATGATCCAAGATCTCAAAAAAGAATGGAGGCAAGGATCGAGAAGATGCAAGGAATATTTAATACAACCACGAAGAACTAAAGAACAAACTAACAGAGATGAAAAATACAATAACTGAAATGAAAAATAAACTAGAAGGAGTCAAAAGCAGAATTACTGAGGCAGAAGAATGGATAAGTGACCTGGAAGACAGAATAGTGGAAATCAGTGCCACAGAATAGAATAAAGAAAAAAGACTGAAAAGGAATGAAGACAGTCTAAGAGACTTCTGGGACAACAATGAACACACCAACATACACATCATAGTGTTCCCAGAAGGAGAAGAGAGAGAACAAGGATCTGAAAAAAAATTTGAAGTGATAACACCAGAAATTTCCCTAACATGGGAAAGGAAATAGCCACCCAAGTCCAGGAAGCACAGAGAGTCTGAGGCAGGATAAACCCAAGGAGGAACACACTGAGCCACATAGTAATCAAATTGACAAAAATTAAAGACAAAGAAAAAATATTAAAAGCAGCAAGGGTAAAACAACAAATACCATACAAGGGAACTCCAATAAGGTTAACAGCTGATTTCTCAGCAGAAGCTCTGTAGGCCAGAAAAGAGTGGCACAATATATTTAAAGTGATGAAAGGAAAGAACCTACAACCAAGAATACTCTCTCAGCAAGGCTCTCATTCAGATTTGATGGAGAAGTCAAAAGCTTCACAGACAAGTACTAGCTAAGAGAATTCAGCACCATCAGACCAGCTTTGCAACAAATGCTAAAGGAACTTCTCTAAGCGGACAAGAAAAGGCCACAACTAGAAACAGGAAAATTACAAATGGAGAAGCTCACCAGTAAAGCAAACATAAAGTAAAGGTAGGAAATTATCCACACACAAATATTATATCAAAACCAGCAATTGTGAGAAGAGGCGAGCCCAAATGCAGGATATTGGAAATGCATTTGAAATTAAAAGACAAACAATTTAAAACAATCTTGTTTACATACAGAAGGCTACATCAAAATCTCATGGTAACTGCAAAGTGAAATTTTACAGTAGATACACACACAAAAAAATAAAAAGGAATCCAAACAGAGCACTAAACTTAGTAATCAATTCACAAGAGAACAAAAGAGGAAGGGAAGAAACGAGATCTACAGAAACAAATCTAAAACAATTAACAAAGTGGCAATAAGAACAAACATATTGATAATTACCTTAAATGTAAACAGATTAAATACACTAACCAAAAGACATAGACTGGCTGAATGGATACAAAAAAAGACATGTGTATATGCTGTCTACAAGAGACTGACTTCAGTTCTAGGGACACATACAGACTGAAAATGAGGGGATGGAAAAAGGTATTCTATGCAAAAGGAAATCAAAAGAAAGCTGGAGTAGCAATACTCATATCCGAAAATATAGACTTTAAAATAAAAACTGTTACAAGAGACAAAGAAAGACACTACATAATGATTAAGGGATAAAATAAAGAAGAAGATATACCAATTATAAATATATATGCACCCATCATAGAAGTACCTCAATATATAAGGCAAATACTAACAGCCATGAAGGGAGAAATCAACAGTAACACGATAATAGTGGGAGACCTTAACACTGCACTTTCATCAATGGACAGATCATCCAGACAGAAAATCAAAAAGGAAACACAGGCCTTAAATGACACATTAGACCAAATGAACTTAATTGATATTTATACAATTATTGATATTTATACAATATTTATATAATTATAATTTATGCAATTATTCCACACAAATGCAGCAGAATACACATTCTTCTCAAGAGCACATAGAACATTCTCCAGGAGTGATCACATGCTGCGGCACAAAGCAGCCTAGGTAAAATTAAGAAAACTGAAATCATATCAAGCATCTTTTCCAGCCACAACACTATAAGATTAGAAATAAACTACAAGGGAAAAAAAAAACGTAAAAAACACAAGCATGTGGAGGCTAAACAATATGCTAACAAACAACCAATGTATCACTGAGGAAATCAAAGAGGAAATCAAAAAATACCAAGAGACAAATGAAAATGAAAGCAAACCCTCCAAACCCTATGGGACCCAGAAAAAGCAGTTCTAAGAGGGAAGTTTATAGCAATAAAATCTTACCTCAGGAAAGAAGAAAAATCAAAAATAAACAACCTAACTTTACACCTAAAGCAAATAGAGAAAGAAGAAAAAACAAACCCAAAAGTTAGCAGTTGGAAAGAAATCATAAAAATCAGAGAAGAAATAAATGAAACAGAAAAAAAAGAAAACAAAAGATCAATTGAACTAAAAGCTGTTTCAAAGGAAAAGATAAACAAAATTGACAAATCTTTAGCCAGACTCATCAAGAAAAAGAGGGAGAGGGCTCAAATCAATAAAATTTGAAATGAAAAAGGAGGTTACAACTGACACCGCAGAAATACAAAGCATCCTAAGAGACTACTACAAGCAACTGTATTCCAATAAAATTGACAACCTGGAAGAAATGGACAAATTTGTAGAAAGGTACAATCTCCGAAGACTGAAACAGGAAGAAATAGAAAAATATGAACAGACCACTCACAAGTACTGAAATTGAAACAGTGATTAAAAAACTCCCAACAACAAAAAAGTCCAGGACCAGATGGCTTCACAGGTGATTTCTATCAAACATTTAAAGAAGGCTAACACCTATCCTTCTCAAACTCTTGCAAAAATTGCAGAGGACGGAATACTCCCAAAGTCATTCTATGCAGCCAACATCACCCTGATACCAAAACCAAAGATACCACACACACAAAAAGAAAATTATAGACCAATGTCACTGATGAACATAAATGCAAAAATCCTCAATATAATACTAGCAATTTGAATCCAACAATACATTAAGAGGATCAGACACCCTGATCAAGTGGGATTAATCCCAGGGATGCAAGGATTTCTCAAAATCCACAAATCAGTCAGTGTGATACACCACGTAAACAAATTGAAGAATTAAAAATATTATTTCATATTTTCATTTCAATAGATGCAGAAAAACCTTTTGACAAAGTTCAACACCCATTTATGATAAAAACTCTCCAGAAAGTGGGCATAGAGGGAACATACCACAACATAATAAAGGCCATATATGGCAAACCTACAGCTAACATCATACTCAACTGTGAAAAGCATTACAACTAAGATCAGGAAGAAGACAAGGATGCCCACTTTCATCACGTTTATTCAGCATAGTTTTGGAAGTCCTAGCCAAGGCAATCAGAGAAGAAAAAGGAATAAAAGGAATACAAATTGGAAAAGAAGAAGTAAAACTGTCGCTGTTTGCAGATGACATGATACTACACATTGAAAATCCTAAATATACTAACAGAAAACTACCAGAGCTCATCAGTGAATTTGGTAAAGTTGCAGGACACAAAATTAATACACAGAAATCTCTTGCATTTCTATACACTAACAATGAAAGATCAGAAAGATAAATTAAGGAAACAATCCCATTTACCATCACATCAAAAAAACAAAACACCTAGGAATATACCTACCTATGGAGACAAAAATCCTGTACTCAGAAAACTGTAAGACACTGATGGAAGAAATCAAAGATGACACAAACAGTTGGAAACATATACCATATTCTTGGATTGTAAGAATCAATATTGTCAAAATGACAATATTACCCAAGGCTATCTACAGATTTAATACAATCCTTATCAAATTACCAGTGGCATTTTTCACAGAACTAGAACAAAAAAAATATTAAAATTTGTATGGAGACATAAAAGACCCTGAATATCCAAAGCAATCTTGAGAAAGAAAAATGGAGCTGGAGGAATCAGGCTCCCTAGCTTCATACTATATTACAAAGCTACAGTAATCAACACAGTATGTTACTGGCACAAAAACAGAATTATAGATCAATGCAACAGGATAGAAAGCCCAGAAATAAGTCCACACAGCTATTGCCAATTAATCTAACACAAAGGAGGCAAGAATATAAAATAGAGGAAAGAAAGTCTCTTCAATAAATGGTGCTGGGAAAACTGGACAGCTACATGTTAAAAAATGAAATTAGAACACTCTTTAACAGCATACACAAAAATAAACTCAAGATGCTTTAAAGACCAAAATGTAAGACTGGATACTATAAAACTCTTAGAGGAAAACATAGGCAGAACACTCTTTGAAATAAATCACAGCAAGATCTTTTTTGATCTACTTCCTAGAGTAATGGAAATAAAAACATACAAATAGGACCTAATTAAACTTGAAAGCTTTTGCACAACAAAGGAAAACATAATCAAAACGAAAAGACAACCCACAGAATGGGAGAAAACATTTGCAAGCAGTGTGACCAACAAGGGATTAGTCTCCAAAGTTTACAAAGAGCTCATGCAGCTCAATATCAAAAACAAACAAACAACAAAATCAAAAAATGGGTGGAAGATCTAAATAGACATTTCTCCAAAGAAGACATATAGATGGCCAAGAGGCACATGAAAAGATGCTTAAAATCACTAATTATTAGAGAAATGCAAATCAATACTACAATGAGGTATCACCTCACACTGGTCAGATGACCATCATCAAAAAATCTACAAACAATAAATGCTGGAGAGGGTGTAGAGAAAAGGGCACCCTCCTACACTGTTGGGGGGAATGTAAATTGCTACAGCCATTATGCAGAACAGTATGGAGGTTCCTTAAAAAACTAAAAATAGAGCTAATCATGTAATTCAGCAATGCCACTCCTGGGCATATATCTGGAGAAATACATGGTTCAAAACAATACATGTACCCCAATGTTCATGGCAGCACTGTATACAATTGCCAAGACATGACAGCCACCTAAATGTCCATCAACAGATGAATGGATAAAGAAGATGTGGTACATATATACACTGGAATATCACTCAGCTATTAAAAAGAATGAAATAATGCCATTTGCAGAAACATGGATGGACCTGGAGATTATCATCCTAAGTGAAGTAAGTCAGACAGAGAAAGACAAATATCATATCACTTATATGCCAAATCATAAAGAAAGATACAAATGAACTTATTTACAAAACAGAAATAAACTCAAAGACTTAGAGAATGAACTTATGGTTACTAGGGTCGAAGGGTAGAGGGGAGGGATAGATTGGAAGTTTGGGATTGGCATGTACACACTACTATATTTAAAATAAAATGCCTTTCCGTGAAAAAAAAACATAATAAAGAATTAAAATCACATAATCATCTCAATAGATGCATAAATGTTGCTTAACCAAATTCAACACCATTTCATGCTAAATAATCTTAAAACCTAGAATAGAAGAAATGCATTTCAACATAACAAAGGCGATATATGAAAAGTCCATAGCTGTACTCATACACAATTATGAAAAACTGTCCTTCCCTTAAGATCAGGAACAAAACAAGATGATCAGTCTCACCACTTATATTGAAAACAATACTGGAAATCCTAATCAGAGCAATTAGGCAAGAAAAAGAAATAAAAGGCATCAAAACCATAAAGGAAGAAGCAAAATTGTACCTGTTTGCATATGACATGATCTTATATGCAAAAAACCTTTTAAATCTGTTTTTTTTTAAAAAAACTGTTAGAATTAATAAATAAATTCAGTAAAGTTGCAGGATAAAAAATCAACATACAAAAATAAGTTCCATTATAATACTCTAACTGTGAACTATCTAAAGGAAAATTAGGATAACAATTCCATTCACAATAGCACAAAAAATAATAAAACACTTAGTAATAAAGTTAATTAAGAAGGTAAAAAACTGTCTCTATGCACTAATAATGAGCTATCAGAAAGAGAAGTTAAAATCAATCCCATTTACAATTGCATAAAGAAGAATAAAATATGTAGGAATAAACATAACCAAGAAGGTGAAATATCTGTATGGTGAAAACTATAAGACAATAAAAAAAGAAAATGAAGAAGTCGCAAATAAATGGAGAAGTATCCCATGCTCATGGATTGGAAGAATTAATTTTGTTAAAATGTCCATGCTACCCAAAGCAATCTACAGATTCACTGTAGTCCTTATCAAAATTTCAATGGTGTTTTTCACAGAAAGAGAACAAACAATTCTAAAATTCGTATGGAGTCACAAAAGATGCTGAATAGCCAAAGAAATCTTGAGAAAGAACAATGCTGGTTATATCACATTCCCTGATTTCAAACTATATGATAAAGCTATAATAATCAAAAGAGTGTGGTATTGGCATAAAAGGACACATACATCAATTAATTTGTAAGAAAGGAGCCAAGAATATAAAATGGGGAAAGAACAGTATTTTCATTAAATGTTGGGAAAACTGGATAGCCTCCTGCAATGAATGAAACTGGACCACTATGTTACACTGTACACAAAAATTTACTCAAAATGGATTAAAAACTTGAATGTAACACATGAAACTATAAATTTCTAAAAAAAAAAAAAGAAAGGAAAGGTGGTAACCTCACTTCCATTTAACTTAGTCATATTTTTGTGGATCTGACTCCAAAGGCAAGGGAAACAAAAGCAAAAATGAACAAGTAGGATTATATCAAACTAAAAAGCTTTGGCACAGAAAAGGAAACCATCATCAAAATGAAAGGCACCATAGTGAATGGGAGTAGATATTTGCAAATTATGCATCTGATAAGGTGTTAATATCTAAAATATATAAAGAAGCTGTAGAACACAATATCAAAAAAACGACCCAATTAAAAAATAGGGAGAAAATCCAAATAGACATTTTTCCAGAGAAGACATACAAGGGCCAACAGGCACATGAAAAGATGTTCAACATCACTAATTATTAAAGAAATTAAACCTCCAGTGAGATATTGCTTCATACTTGTTAGAATGGTTATTATCATAAAGACAAAAAATAACAAATGTTGGAGAGGATGTGGAGAAAAGTAAACTGTCATACACTGTTGGTGGAAATATAAATTTGTGCAGCCACTATGGAAAACAGTATGAAGGTTTCTTAAAAAATTAAAAACAGAACTACCATATCATCCATCAGTTTTGCCTCTAAGTATTTATCTAAAGAAAACAAAAACACTAATTCTAAAAGATATATGCACCCCCGTGTTCATTGTAGCATTATTTACAACAGTTAAGACATAGAAACAACCCAAATGTCCATTGATGGATGAATGGATAAAGAAAATGTTTCATCTATATATCTATAGATAGATATAGATATAAATATATAGATATATAGATATGCAACAGAATATTATTCAGCCATAAAGAATGAAACTTGCCATAGGGCCTCAGGGCATTATGCAAAATGAAATATGTTAAACAGAAAAAAATAAATACCATATGATCACACTTATATATGGAATCTGTTTGTTTGAAAACAAACAAACAAAAAAAATGAGCTCATGGATATAGTGAACATATTGGTGGCTGCCTGGGGGTGGGGGCGAAATAGGTGAAGGGGGTCAAAAGGTACAAATTTACAGTTACAAAATGTATGTAATGAGGTTGTAGTGTACAGCATGGTGACTATAGCTAATAATATAATACTGTATTGAAGATTTGAAAGATGCTAAAAGTAAATCTTAAAAGTACCTAACACAAGAAAAAATAATTTGTAACTATGTATGGTGATAGATGTTAACTAGGTTTATTGTGGTGACCATTTTGCAATATATACAAATATCAAATCATTATGTTGTATACCTGAAATTAATGCTATATGTCAATTATACCTCAATAAAACAAAGAGGAAATCCTATAGCAAACATCATCACTAATGGTATAAAATTATAAGCAGTACCACTAAAATTAATGTCAAAATAATGTCACTGCCCACTTCCACTGTAACTATTACAAACTGTACTAGAATTTGTAGGTAATATAATAAGAAAAGAAAAATGGTTGCATATGGATTTGAAAGATGCATTTTATTGTATGTAAATTTTACAGCAAAAGAAACAAACTGTAAACAAATACTGAGTTCTAGTTAATGATATTCACACTGAAGTATTTTGGAGAAGTACTAATGCCTGCAATTTACTTTGAAACTGCACCAAAAACAGAAAAAAAGATATATTTATAGAAAGACAGAAGGGTTGATAGATGGATAGATATGAGCTAAAACAACTATAGGGAAATGTTAATATTGATGGGTGTAAGGTGGATATATAGTGATTCACTGTAAAACCCATTCAAATATGCTGTATGTTTGGAAATGGTTCATAATGAAATATTGTAAAAATTATTATAGAAACCTAAAGTTTTTAAGTGTATGTAAGACAATTTTGATAAAAACAAAAAGCACTGGGTGCAGAAAGGGAGTAACATGCTAAAAATGCTTCTTATAAAATTTTGTAATTGAAAAAGTGTGCTATTTGTACAGGACAGACACAGATTAATGAAACAGAATAGAGAACAGATATAAATATAAGTATATATGGGAGCTTGAAAGCAGCATTTCCAATCAGTGGAGAAAGATGTACAGTTCAATAAATAGTGTTGCGACGATTGACGTTTTTACCTGCTGGGGAAAAGTAGAAATATATTCCTATTTCAGATCATACATATGATATAAATTCCAGCTGCATTTTTAAAAAATTAAATTAAAAGCAATTAACAAGTATTATAAAGCAAAAACACACAACTATTGGGGGAAAAATATAGGAGACTGGTCATTAGGTTCTCAGGAAATAACAAGATTTCTTTGACAAGGCACAAACAAATTTAAGAAAAAAACTCTGACCACGCCAAAACATAACTTATATATGAAAAGAGACACTGAAAACTTTATTAAAGGACTTGAAACATACTTGCAAAGGATATTTACTACATATACAAAAGACAAATTAGAAGTAGTCAGAATTTTAAATGAACTTAAGCAAAAAATAATAATAATAATACAATAGAAAATCAAAGGGTGCAATAAATGAGAAATGCTCAGGAGAAAATTTTACTGAATGACCAGTAAAAGTAAAACAAAATATTAATCTCCAGAAATCGGAGAAATGAAAATTAAAACAGTAGTAAAATACCACTTCTCAGCTACCAAATAGGTAAAAAGAAAATTAATTATGAAAAAAAAGTGTTGAGGATGTAAAAAAACATGAACTCTCCATGCTATTGACCAGAATCTAAATTGGTATAACTGCTTTAGAGAGCAACTTTAAAATATCTATTAGAAATGAATACTGTCATCCCCTAAACCCATAAATTCTTCTTGCCGTTAAATACTCTACAGAAACTTTTGCATTTGTGCAACAAAAAATATGTACACAGGGCCACTGCCCTTAATAGTAACAAGTAGAATTAACCTATATGTTCTTCAACAGGGGAATGAGTAAGTAAACTGTATTTGTTCAAGGAATTACTACTTAGCAGTTGAAAAGGGGAAGGAAACAAGAACAAAGAGGCCTTCAATCTTATTTGTAATGAACTATTGGTTTATATAAATATCGAAGGCACAAAGAAGAAAATGTTAACATTTGTTAACTCTGGGACTCATCATGTACATGGATGCTTATTACACTATTCAGTTATTTCCTATAATTTTAAACATTTTTTAATTGGCCACAAGATAAAGAAAACAAAGAGGAAAAGAGAATGTCATAAATCCTTGTAAGAAATACTTTATCTCTTCTCCTGGGCCATTTTTCCATCTACTCTGTTACTTACCCTCCCTGCTCAATCCATTTCTCACTCAAACACTCTTAATCCATTTGTCAGATGACCTGAATGCAAAGTACTGCAGGGAGTTTTCTAAAGAAACTGAGCAAGACAAAGAATAGGCACTGTTTGATATCTTTGCCTTCTGAGAACATTTACCCTTAAAACAGAGAACACATAGAACACAATAAGATGTATACCAAACATTTAAATACAGCATTTTTAATAATCTAAAACTAGAGGCAAACAAGTCATATAAAAATAATACTGTTGTCTAGATTCAGTAAATATATATTTAGGAAAAAATTTTAAATGAAAATTGACCCCATTATGCAAATTATTATTTTAATAATGTAGTACTACAATATAATGTTACTATGCAAAACAATATAGTTTGGAAGATTAAAGAAATGACTGTAATAAAGTGCTTGAATGTATTTGGCAAGAGAAGTGTTTTTAATTTTGTCTAAAAAATATTTCCCTGGATATGCCTATATTTCATTGTACTACTCTGAAGATGTCAGCAAGTTAAAGATGATTAAGTACCGGAACATTCAAAATCATTTCTCAGATGCAATCATGTTTTCAAATATCCTCTGAGTATTATTTTCATTATTGAAGAAAAACCTTGAAATGTAAGGGAGGATAAGCAGTGCCATAGCCTATGTGTGGATATACCATTTTCAGTAATGTCTTATCTCCATGCCTCAAAAATGGCACGAAAACTAAACTTGACTGCAAAAGGCTGAACAGAGCAGAAAATATTCTTCCACAAAAATGTACCACAAAATTTCAGTAAAACAAAATTTTAGCCTAGCATATAAAAGATGTAGAATACCCTGCCTCTAACAAGCTAGCCAAAATTTCTGCATCTGACAAGCTAGTTAAATTTCTAAATAAAAGAGCAACCAGAAAGCTTCTTTCTCTTGATCTACAATACTTTTCCAAATGTAGTCTGAGTAGTTTGAATAAATGGAAGAATATTTACTCACTTCTTTAAATGAACTTGCATAATTTATGTGAGAGAAAAATGTTAGATAGCAACTGAAGGAGTGTGATATTCTTGTATTTCTTCCAAACTAAGCCATTTTCTAGGACATCTCAGGGATACAGGCCAGACACTACAAGGTCAAAAATGTGTTTTCTTCCAAAGGTGTGAGTGCTCAAAAGAATGATTCATGCCTTTGATGGGCCTTACAATCCCCTACCCCTAGTGTGTGTATATATATATTCTTCCTCTAAAATGAGAGAGGGTAATGTGTAGAAGTCAAGTGTATGAATACAAGAGAAGCTGAACCTTTCCTTCTCCTTCCTCATCCTGAAAAGTAATTATGGCAGGGACAGAGCCTTTAAGGAATATTGGCCTAGAGGTTCTCTCAACACAATTGATTCCTATGACCTCTATCTATGCTCATCTAGAGCATGCTTTCCCACTGCTCTTCCAGGTATTCTCTACCTCATGGCTTATTTCCATCAAAGCATATATGTGCTCACATCTTTGTTTTAGTAAAACAAAATAAAACAAAAATTAACTTCTCCTTTAATCCTGCATCTGCCTCTAGATTATTCGTGCTCTTACTCTCTCATTCTCCTTTCCTTGACAGCCAAGTTCTTTTCAATAGCATACATTAGCTATCTTAAATTCATGGATTCTGCCTCCATAGTTACACTAAAACAACTTTGTCAAAAGTTACCAATAACTTCCTTGTTGCTAAATTCATGGTTGTATTTCAGTTCATACCTTTTATGAGCTCTCTGATATGTAAGTCCCTTCTAGTCAACTTCTTTGGCTTCTATAACACTATTCTCTCCAGTTATTCCTCCTACCTCTCTGGTCACTCCTTGATGTCATTCACTAGTAACTCTTCTACCTCCCATTGTTCCTAACCAATTACAGCCTGCTGATTGAAACGATGGTTTCAGGTGGAATATGGTAGAATGAAAAATAGGACTGAGACAGGATAAAAGAGAGAGGAGGATGAAAGAAAAATGTGTAAGGTCTAACGTATATCTTACAAAGCTGCTAAAAATAAGGTGGGTTCTTTGATATGCTGAGTTCCTTTTAAGTCTGGGTCTAGTTTGTGAATAAATGTCTCAGAAACTAAGAACAAATTTTCCCAACTTCTTTTTTATGCATTCATTCATCTAACAAGCATTTACTGATTTTCCTATAATGTCCCAGATTTTGTACTAGGCACTTGGGGATAGAGAGATGAATAAGAAACAATTCCTGCCTTTCAAGGAGCATCATAAGAGAAACACTTTTAAAAGTTCAATAACGAATATATGTCAGTCACGTGATAGTCTTAAAATATAGCAGGGCCCCGGGAATTAAAAAGGTGGCAAGCACTACTTTGGATGGGAAGTGGAATAGCTAGGCTTCTCAAAAGAGGTAACTCTTGTACTGAGTCTAAGAGACAAGGAGGTATTTGCCATTGAGGGAGTGATGGGTCAGAAGGGCAAGGTCAGGCAGAGTGAATACATGATCAAAGACACACAGGCATAGTGCATTAAGGGAGTCATCTACATTAATACATGAAAAAGGAATGAGGAGAATGGAAAACCACCATTAGAACAATACAATAATTGCTGAAGGCAGAACCCATGGATGCATGTTAAATTAGTTGGCGAAACAATAAGGAGAATGAGGATATTTGTAGAGCTTCCAAGTACCTCCTCCAAAATATTTATTAATTACTGTGTTGGTTTTAGCATATGTGGACACATTTTTTGATATCTCCCCTTCCAAGAGGTGGATCTTAATTCTCCTCCCTTTGAGTGTGGGCTGAACCTTGCCTCTAATGACAGAGTACGGAAAGAAGAAACTTGGCTGGTATCATCTTAACCAAGTTACCAGAGTTAACATTATCAGTGATAAATGATGCTGACATCTAACCTATGTCATGAGCACAATAATAATATCAACTGATAGTACCGGGTGTTCATGAAGTTCCAAGCACCATGCTAGTTGTTTTATTCATGCTAACTCATTTAGTTCTTATAGCATCCAATGAAGTAGACACTATCATTTGTCCTATTTTACAGATGGCAGAATTGAGGCACAGAGGGTTTAAGTAACTTCTTCAGGTTACACAAATATTTTGTGGTAATTAAAGGTTTGAAGCTAGGTGATGCTAACCATTGTACTACCCTTCCTCCCCTGTAGAGAATATGGCAGGGGTGGGGTGCAAATAGCCTAGCAATTCTGGAAATGCTGTTAATGGAATATGCAGGCTGAAAGGTGGCCCAACTAGTTTTCTTTATCCATGATTTTGATCTTGTGTCACAAAAGAATCTTAGCTCTGCCCTCTCATCTTTATGGAGCTCAAGGTTTTGCTATAAGGTATAACCAATTGGAAAGGATTCCCTAATAGTTTTCTATTTCTAAGTGACTAACATGTATTTAACTACCACAAAACATTTTCTACAGAGAACCAATTAGGTTCAATATTCCATGTGCCATATTAAGGATTTCTTGTCTAATTCTTTTTTTTAAAGGGAGTCTTCTACTTATTTACATTTGCATCATGTGATATACATAATCTCAGAGAAGGTTCTTTTTATATTTATGATTTCACCTGTCACAGTGATTGAAATAAGAAATTCACATTGTTTGTCTAGAACTACTACTCTTTACAGTCTGAGGAAACAATAATGTCCTTTTTTATTAAAACAGAATTGAAAACATAAAGCATTCTTTAGCAGCCAACTTACATATAACAGCTAATGAGAATACCAGTAATAATACTGGGCCATAAGCTAACAGCAATACAGGTAAATGTGATGTTATCTTAGCCAGGGGCTAATTACTCAATTTTTAAACTAATTTAAGGGTATTTTAGTAAATGGTTGTTTTAATAGGCCTAATGTGCTTCATTTTAATGTATTAGTCTGATATAAAAAACTATTTACAGCAGAAGAACTAGTAATGAGAAATGTACTTAATGCTTTTGAAATAATCTATTAGAGCATATTTTCTTGAATAACTGATTACAATTTTTGTTATACAACAAGAATAAGAACTTTTATTCAGTTAGGAAACTCCTTTCCTTATTTATTTAAATTCCTTTACCACAAAACAATTTCAATTAACTCCAAAGTTACAATTTCTGAAAACTTCTTCCCCAAAAAATATTGTATTAGGAGAATTCTCACTATCATTTATAATCAGCCACTACATTGTTCAAACAAACCAAATATTTTGCCAATACATTTTTCTAAGAATATATCCGTAACCTTACTACTCAACCACTGCATATGCAAATACTGCTGCATACGTGGGGGTAGAAAGAATAGGGCAGAGAAAGAAGAGAACATTTCTTCTCCAAAATTTCAATTTTTTTTTAGTGTAATCATCAAAAAAAATCTACAAGTTCATCTCCTCTATCTTTAAGGTAAACTACTACAGAAAATGTAGTCATAGAAATTCTATAGAAAACTATCTTTTTGATGTTACTTTCATATATTTTAACAACAGATTTTGCTGAATACAGCTTAAGATGTGACAAAAATACTGAACTATATATCAAACCAATAAGGTGTTCGACTGTACTGACCCACTCTCTAGCACAATGATACCCTAATAGAAAAATCAAACATGTAGAAGTCCTTCACATATGAGTGACTGACATTCTGGCTCTCCCCTACTATGATAGTGGTAGCAGCTGAATTCCAGTTTTGACATGAAGCTTTTCCAGCTTTTGGCTTTCAACCAAGAGAATGAAGTTAGGGTTCTTCCTGTATAGCTGATATGAACCTATAGAGGGCTCTGGAACCCTAAAATGAGAAATGAGCTTCAAGTATCCTCCTAAAACTAGTTGCAGTTCAACACTTTTAAATCTATTGATCACTGTAGTAGGCGGAATAATGCCTCTTATCCCAAAGATGTCCACACCCTAATTCCTGGAACCTGTGCAACCTATTGCATTACATGTCCAAAGGGATTTTTCAGGGGCTTCCCTGGAGGTGCAGCAGTTAAGGATCCACCTGCCAATGCAGGGGACACGGGTTCGAGCCCTGGTCCAGGAAGATCCCACATGCCACGGAGCAACTAAGCCCGTGCATCACAGCTACTGAGCCTGCGCTCTAGAGCTCGCATGCCACAACTACTGAAGCCTGGGCGCTTAGAGCCCGTGCTCTGCAACAAGAGAAGCCACCACAATGAGAAGCCTGTGCACTGCAACGAAGAGTAGCCCCCACTCACTGCAACTAGAGAAAGCCCGCGCACAGCAACAAAGACCCAACGCAGTCAAAAATAAATAAATAAATAAACAAAATTAATCTATAAAAAAAATGGGGGGTTTGCAGGTATGATTGAGGTATGGACCTTAAAATAGGGAGATTATCCTAGATTATCTGGGCAGGCCCAATGCAATCACATGAGCCTTTAAATATGGAAAAGAAAGAGAGAAGAGTCAGAGAGAGATGCGGTGGAAGAAGAGACAGGAGACATTTGTAATGCTGGCTTTAAAGATGGAGGGTAGAGGAATTCCCTGGTGGTCCAGTGGTTAGGACTCTGCACTTCCACTGCAGGGGGCACGGGTTCGATCCCTGTTTGGGGAAATAAGATCCCACAAGCCATGCGGCACAGCCAAAAAAGAAAAAAAAAAACAACTAAAGATGAAGGGTAGAAGCCATTTAGCCAAGGAATGCTAATGGTCTCTAGAAGCTGGGAATGGCCCTTGGCTGACAGCCTCTAGGAAAGGAAGACCTCAGTTCTAAAACTACAAGGAATTAAATTGTATCAACAACCTGAATGAGCAAGGAAACCAATTCTACTGTAAAACCTCCAGAAAGGAAAACAGCCCTCCCAATACCTTGATTTTATCCTGTAAGATCCATGTCAGACTTCTGACCTACAGAACTGTAAGATAATAAATGAGTGCAACATGAGCCACCAAATTTGTGATAACTTGTAATGACAGCAATAGAAAACCAATATAATTCACTATCGCTCTAATGGCTAGTCATTAGTCCAAATCTCTTTGTTTATGGCACAGGAATACTCACTATATGATAGTGTTCAATAGAACTTTCCCAGGCTCCCTCTTTTTTCTCCAATAGTTATAAAAAAAAAATCTCCATTCTGTCAAATTAACCGAGGCTGTTATATTTTTTCTCAAATATTAGCAAAGATTCCAATGATAAGGAGAAAATCATACATAATAAATCGTTTAAAAGGGAAAAGATGGATTCTACACTACTGTAGTTACACAGAAGCTTCACGACCAGTTGTATATCACTATATATCAATCTTAAAAAGAAAGCCTGGGTTTCCCTGGTGGCGCAGTGGTTGAGGGTCTGCCTGCCGATGCAGGGTACACGGGTTCGTGCCCCTGTTTGGGAGGATCCCACATGCCGCGGAGCAGCTGGGCCCGCGGGCCATGGCCACTGAGCCTGCGCGTCCGGAGCCTGTGCTCCGCAGCGGGAAAGGCCACAACAGTGAGAGGCCCGCATACCGCAAAAAAAAAAAAAAAAGAAAGCCTTAAAATTCTATCACATGAAATTTCTCTGGGAGGAAAAATAATTTAAAGTCAAGGAATGAAAGGAAAAGAAGCTTTTAACAGGCACTAAAATAGAGCTCAGTTTGACAGTTCAATAGTCATGTCATAGCCACTTCACTTTAATAGGTACAGTTTTTGTTCAAATCACTAAAATATCTCCAAATATATACCACACAACATTAAAGTTCACAAGTAACTTGGCTTCACATTGCAGTCAATTTTAAATAAGTGAAAAACTTGTTTGAGAGTTTGGTTAAAATCATTAAAGTACATGAAGTTGACATCTGTCAAAAAAGGTAAGTGCATTTCTATTAAGGAATTGATATTCAGTCACAGTAAATGGTAACTGTCAAGCAAACAAATGTAAGAAATTGGTTAAGGCACAAATATAGATACTATTCAGTTGTATGCCAACAGTTTTAATCTTTCCAACTCACGGGGAAAGAGATTAAAGTCAATGACAAGAGCTGTGAAAACCATTTCAGGGTAAAAAACGTATTTTCATAGTCTTAATGCAAAGTTCAACTTTTCATCCTAGATTTTTTTCTAGCTTCAACCTTTTACTTATTTGGTAAATAGATATTTTCATGAAAATATGAAGTGATAACGTTTCTCACAGGCAATATTTCTATGCATTCTTCATTTTGAACAGGGGTTATTTTAATATAACCTCTGTTCCTAAAGCCACACCATGCCAGAGGTAAAAATAACAGAATTTATACAATACAACAACAGCAATGTCAACAAAATATAAATACTTCTCTGACCCCCTTATTTTCCTGTCCTTCCCCAGCCTCCATGGGCACTCTAGCCCATTAGCCATATAAAGCTGGGGCACTGTAGAGTGTCTTATGTGTGACTTGTCCTCTTGGTTTGCTTGTGGCCCTCAACATTTTTCTTCTTTCCCGGTCAGGCTCCCTCTGAAGATATCTCTGTCACTGATGGTAAACATAAAGGGGAAGTTCTGCCACTGATGCTCAATGAAGACGTGTTTGCTGCTGTTCTCTATTATGGGGTAGAGCTAAGTAAGACCAGAATGGGGGCATAGGAAAGGGATCACGGAGACCGTTAAGGAGCTGACTCTAATCTAAGCCTTACCCTAATGCTTCTTCAACTTTTCAATCAAAATGCCTCTAAAGACACATAAAGGAAACAAACCAAAACAAAACAAAACAAAACATACACTCTAAGGCAGTCTGCCACAGTACACATTCTTTGAAGTCTTAGAGTTTTTTTTTTAACAATTTATGATAATTTTACACTTTACCCCATTAAAAATCTTTGTTTCTTTTAATATAAGCTAACGTTTTCAACCACGCACAATCAAGTAAATGCGATGGCCTGGGAAAATAGGAGAAATATGAGAATATAAAGGAATAAAATCATTTTGTTTTTTAGGTTTCTAAATTGTCCAACTAAGTTCCAAGGTTGTGGGGGAAGAGGTTAACTAGAAGAGCTCTATTTGTCATATGTTTATCTTTTTAGGTACCATAATGATACTGGAAAGGTCTAATGGAGATAAAACTCCAGTCTCTGGTTACTATCTGCAATAAGTTTAGCCAAGTATGAAGTTAAAGGGGACAAAGTCCTCCACAAGACCACTCTCACTTTCTGCAAGTTTGGGGGTTCCCCAAACCACTTTCAGGTTCAATAATAAGATGGAAAAATACACAGAATTCAAGAAAAATTGTTATACTTGTAAATTATTACAGGGAAAGGCTACAGGTTAAAATTAGCCAAATGAATAGACACACAGGGCAGTGTCCAGGAGGGGTCCAAATGAGAAGTTCCCAGGTGTCCTTTCCCAATCAAGTTATGGATGGCATTACCACCTCCTAGTCAATGATATGTGACAATACACACAGCATATACACAAAGGGAAGCTCACCCAAGTCTTTGATGTTCAGTTTTCATCGGAGCTCAATTGCATACTGCCCAAGAAACTGATCTTTATTCTCCAGTCCCTCTGGAGGTTGGGCTAATATCTTTAGTCATCAGTTCCTCTGGATGTCCAAACTGAGACTGTGTGGCCCAAAGCCTCTATCATAAATCACAGTGATAAATTATCTGGTAGCCATAGGCCACAGACAAACAAAGACCCTCCTATCCTTCAGGACACTTCAGGAGCCTAGAGATCACCTCCAAGTGGCTGAGGGCGAAAGTCAGACCACTTTTGGGGTAAGGTTCATTCTTTACACACCCTAACACATTTTTACCACTTAGATAAACTACTGGTACAAAACACATTTCCCAAACATTATCATATTGGGCTAGCCAAAATGTTCGCTCATTTTTTCCTTAAGATGGCTCTAGTAGCACTTAGTTGTCTTTAACTTCATTCAAAACAATTTTGTTAGATTGTATGTGACAGCTCTCATATCAACGTGCATTTAAAAAAAGACTTATCAAAATTGGTAAATTTTTGTGCAGCCATTTCAATATTGAAGATGGAAGAAAAAAAGCAACATTTTCAACATATTATGCTTTATTATTTAAAGAAAGGTAAAAAAGCAACTGAAATGCACAAAAAGATTTGTGCACTGTATGGAGAAGGTGCTGTGACTGATCAAATGTGTCAAAAGTGGTTTTCAAAGTTTTGTGCTGGAGATTTCTCACTGGACAATGCTCCACGGTTGGGTAGACCAGTTGAAGTTGACAGTGATCAAATCGAGACATTGAGAACAATCAACGTTATACCACTTGGGAGATAGCTGACATACTCAAGATATCCAAATCAAGTGTTGAAAATCATTTGCACCAGCTTGGTTATTCTAATTGCTTTGATGTTTGGGTTCCACATAAGTTAAGCGAAAAAAACCTTCTTGACCGTATTTCCGCATGCAATCCCTACTGAAACGTAATGAAAACGTTCCATTTTTAAAACAAATTGTGGGGCTTCCCTGGAGGCTCAGTGGTTAAGAATCTGCCTACCAATGCAGGGTACATGGGTTTGAGCCCTGGTCCAGGAAGATCCCACATGCCACGGAGCAACTAAGCCCATGTGTCACAACTACTGAACCTGCGCTCTAGAGTCCATGAGCCACAACTACTGAGCCCACATGCCATGACTACTGAAGCCTGCGTGCCTAGAGCCCATGCTCCACAACAAGAGAAGCCACTGCAATGAGAAGCCCGTGCACCACAACGAAGAGTAACCCCCGCTCACCGCAACTAGAGAAAGCCTGCACAGAGCAATGAAGACCCAACACAGCCGTAAATAAATAAACAAACAAACAAATAAAGCAAATTGTGATGGGCATTGAAAAGAGGATACTGTAAAATAATGTGGAATGGAAGAGAATGAGGGGCAAGTGAAATGAACCGCCACCAACCACACCAAAGGCTGGTCTTCATCCAAAGAAGGTAATGTTGTGCATATGTTGGGATTGGAAGGGAGTCCTCTATTATGAGCTCCTTCCAGAAAACCAAATGATTAATTCAAACAGGTACTGCTCCCAATCAGACCAACTGAAAGTGGCACTTGACAAAAAGCGTCCGGAATTAGTCAACAGAAAACTCATAATCTTCCATCAGGATAATGCAAAACTACATGTTTCTTTGATGACCAGGCAAAAACTGTTACAGCTTGGCTGGGAAGTTCTTTTTTTTTTTTTTTAATTAATTTATTTATTTTTGGCTGCATTGGGTCTTCATTGCTATGCGCGGGCTTTCTGTAGTTGTGGCAAAAGGGGGGCTAATCTTTGTTGTGGTATGTGAGCTTCTCATTGTGGTGGCTTCTCTGGTGGTGGAGCACAGACTCTAGGTGTGCAGACTTCAGCAGTTGTGGCTCATGGGCTCTAAAGCATACGCTCAGTAGTTGTGGCGCTCGGGCTTAGTTGCTCCCTGGCATGTAGGATCTTCCCGGACCAGGGCTCAAACCCGTGTCCCCTGCATTGGCAGGCAGATTCTTAACCACTGTGACACCAGGGAAGCCCTTGGCTGGGAAGTTCTGATTCATCCACTGCATTCACCAGATATTGCACCTTCATATTTCCATTTATTTCAGTCTTTGCAAAATTCTCTTAATGGAAAAAAATTCAATTCCCTGGAAGACTGTAAAAGGCACCTGGAACAGTTCTTTGCTTAAAAAGATTAAAAGTTTTGGGAAGATGGAATTATTAAGTTGCCTGAAAAATGGCAGAATGTAGTAGAACAAAAGGGTGAATACGTTGTTCAATAAAGTTCATGGTGAAAATGTGTATTTTATTTTTACTTAAAAACCAAAGGCACTTTTTCCCAACCCAATACAATAAAAGCCCTGTAAGTAATAAATGTTCAGTCCTCCATTATCAATGATGAAAAGGGCTTCAATTTCCTTTTTATAGAAGAATCTCTATAGAGTGCTTAAAGAAAACCCTAGAACCCAAAGGAATGCATAAAATAAAACATTACACTAGAGACTTTCAAAACGCTATTCAATACAAGCCATAAAATCAGATTTTCATTATTTGCTGAAAATCCTTATATGCATGGTGGTATTGCAATTTTGATTAGTTTGTCAGGTAGTGTCCTCACCATGTTCCTTTCTAGTACTTGAAAAATATAAATTATTCATGAGAGGACAGATCCAAAGCAAATGAGGAAAGAAATAGGGAAACAATAATAAGCCACCGTGTTTATAGAAGCTTCAGACAACAGTGTAGCAGGAGATATTGTCTTTGGGGATCATCATTTGATTCTGTCTGCATCACTGTTCTGTAAAGGTCTGTGTGAGTGTGAAGCTGAGATAATGCCCCTGTGATTAGGTCTTTTCCTTTTTAAATGTATTTTTTTCCTCTATGAATAAGCCTTGAATTGTATATAAAAATGCCAGAATTTAAAACGATATTCATGCTTTCTTATACTCCTCCCTGCTCAACAGTCCTTAAATATTATTTACATGCTGAGAAAAAATAGGGAAGCGCTAAGTGATCTGATCTATAGATAACTGCTGGGCTATCCTTATTTATTATGCTAATTTTGTAGTCTCATTTTGGGTAGACTGGTGGCAGTTATCCAACCTAGGCCTGAAAAGAAGTAGTTAACAGAATCCAAAGAGCCATGTGTAAAGTGCCCCCTTACAGGAGCTGTGACCTTTTGCCTAGGGCCACAACCAACCCACAAGTACCTGCCAGAAGCAGCTAGAGGAATAAATATTTTTCGCATTCTCTGGATAGCCAACTGTGCCTCCTAATGACTGAACCCAGCTAGAAAGAAGACTGCAAGGGAGTTGGGTTTTGCTGTCCAAATAGAAAGCCTTGGGGGACATAGAACAATGTAGAGAAAAGTAGAGAGTGGAGACAAAGGGGCAAACACATAGGTCTGAGAACTAAGCCCTGGAACAGTCCAACGCTTAGAAGTCTAATAAAACTGGGATGGACAAGCAAAGGAGACTGAGAAGGAATAGCCAATGGGTAGCAAGAAAACCAAGAGAGTGCGATATCCTTGAGCCAAGTAAAGGTGTTTTAAATTGTAGGGGAGTGACATTTTCAACTGTATCACATACTGATAGGTCAAAAATATGAGGACTGAAAATTGGCTGCTGGATTTGGCAAGGTAGATGACACAAGCAACTTTGAAAAGAGGAGTGTGGAAATAAAGACCATGCAAATGAGAACAGAGGCTATTTATTCAGAGCTTTCAATAGCAAGGCAATCAGCCACCATCACCTGTACTTGGCAGATATTAAAAAGCTTGCAGAAGAGTTGGAAAGCTTTACAGTGAAAAAAGAGAGAGAGAGAGGCTTCGGTATTGCTTTGATTGGACATTGTGAGCATGGGGAAGCTAGAGATGGTTTAGCTAGAATGCAGACATCCTATGTGATTGGTTTGAGGATCGTATTTGGCTTTCTCTAGTTGGTCTGAGTTGGAAGCGGGGACAGAAGTTAAGAAAGCTGGTAATCTTTGACCAAGTCCTAACCCATTTGAGCCAATTGCCACAAAAGTTCTGGTTTGGCTTTCTGGACTGGCCACAGAGGTTGTAGGTCAGAGTTCCATTGTCATATATGACCTGACCATTGTCCATTTGTATAATGTCACTTGGGAGTTTCAGTGGAGTAGTGTGTGCAAAAGAGTATTTTCAGTGGTGTACCAGTAAGGTAAAGTTGGGAAACAGAAATTATTCTAATTATTTCAAACAGAGAATTTAATATAGGTGATCGGTGACAGATGAGCTGAGAAAACTAATGGGAGACTGTAAAGCAACCCAGAGATTAGCAACCAGAGGCAGGTATTCCCACCCTTAGAACTGAAGGAGTAATAGAAGGCAGTGATGTTACCAGAGTCCAGAAGCCAGTCAGGTTCAGCAGGGGTTAAAACCACTACAGGAGCCACCCAAGGGGCAAAGAAAGAAGTGTTGTGTGGTGGGACCTAGAGCCATGGGGGAGACACATAGCTAGAGGACACTGATACTGGAGAAGCTGCTTAAGAAAAGGAAAAGTGGAGGGAAATATATAGCTTCTCCTATCCTCTCACCCTCCCAGTAGTGTCTCTCACTGGCTAATCCCAATGAGAAGCAAGCTGACAGGGAGGCTGAGTAATGCAGCTTAGGTGTCAGTCCCGTTGCAGTTTACATCAGAGTGGGGAAAAAGTGAAAAATGAGAGTACAAAAAGGCATATTACTGACCAAAATGGGTTCAAGAGAAAATGGGGCACTTCTGAAAATGAAGAGTTGGTTTACTATGACTAATCTTCCTGCTGTGAGCAACTAAAACTGCTAGATGAATTTTTTTTTAATATTTAAATAATTAAAATACTATCAACAGGGAAGGAAACTGCCAGATGTGGAGGAGAGCTGGAGTTTAGCGATAAAAGCAGAGTACAAGCAAAACAAAGGTACTTTTGCTCAGGGAATTTATCAAAACAGGAAAATGTACAAGGCCTTGAGGGCAAGGTGGACAAGAGTCAAGGCTCAAAGTCACCCAGAGCCTGTTGAAGGACATCTGGTCTGATTCCAGTTTTTCATTATAAACAAATGGTTATACAACTTTATAAATATACTAAAAAATTAACGGGTGAACTTAATAGTAGGTAAATTATATCCTATAAACCTGTTAGAAAAATAATGAGAGTGAGAGAAAAGATATTTTCTGATGAAAAGCTGAGAAAATATGCCACTAGTAGATGCTCAGGAAAGGATATCCTAAAGCATGCATTCCAAAGCAGAAGGAGAGTGATCCAAGATGGAAAGTCTAGGCAAATAAAATGGTAAATATGTAGGTAAATCTTAACAGATATTGACTCTATAAAACAGTAGCATCAATAATCATGATGCCTTTTGAAGAAATAAATAATAAATGAATGAATGAATAATTCAGATAGAATTAAAATTCATGGCAAAAAAGGAAATGAACAAAGGATGGTGAAGAATCCAGAGATCAGCAACAGTTGGCATCTGTTACTATCAAATAGATCTGTAAATACAGAGAAGGAAATAGTGTTGCCAGGGCCCAAGGAGAGTTAAACTTGGAAGAAGCTTCCCAGTGAGCGTTGTGGTCACTGGGAGATACAACTTCTGCCAAAAACTTAGCACTAAAACAGGAAAGGTACAGGACAGAAGGAACAATAAATCTTTCTCTGTTTGAATTGCAAGCTCTTGCTTATGCCTTCCACTAGACAAACCCAAAGGAATAGGAACATCAAAAGACACAGAAAAAATAATGAAAAGGCAAGCCAGAGTAGAAAAAGAAATTTCCAACAGCTTTAACCAGCAAAAAACTAATATCCTGTATATATAAAAAATCTTTGAAATAACAGTAGGAAAAAGGTAGACAATCCAATAGAAAAAAATTGACACACAAGTTGACTAAACACTTCACAGAAAAGAAAATCCCAAATAGAAATTATTTACACATGAAAGTGTGCTCAATTTTATAAGTAATCTCTGAACCATGAAATATCAATAATATTAAATCCCTACAAGATTGGCAAAAATAAAAATCCTAGGAATATCAAAGGTAGCAAAAATATAGAGCCATAGGAATTTTCATGCACTGCTAGTGAAAATGTAAGTTTAGAAAATAACTGAAAAATTTTCGGCAATGTCTAGCAAACTTGACCATATACATACTCTAATCCAGCAATTTCACTACCAGGTATTTACCCTCAAACTTATGTACACATGCATCTAGATAAATGCACAAGAATGTGCACTGCAGCACTGTCCCTAATATCTCCCAAATGGAAATAATACAAATATCTATCAAGAGTAGCACAGGTAAATAAACCGTTCAATATCCAATTAATGGAATATTCTACAGCTTTATAACATTGCAAACGAATAAACTACAACTACACATAATAGCACAAATGAAACTTATAGATACTGACTTGACAGAAGCAAGTCACAAAGTAATATAGGATATAATTCCATTCAAATTTCTAAAAGTACTGGTCAAACTAAATAATGGTATAGTGTTTAGCAATACATAGATAAGTGGTAATGTGTTAAAAAGAAACATGGAAATGATTATCAGAGAGGGTTGTGGATAGTTCATCCAGAGTAACAGGAGGGAAGGTAGAGAGTACACTGGAATAGTTGCAGAGAAGTCCACAGTAGTGACTGTGGCAGTGAGGAAACATAAACTCTAGAGACAAAATGCATGGTATAAACCCCAGCTGTTTGACCTTTGGAAAATTTTGATTTCTCCATGCCTCTCAAACTCCTCAGCTGTAAAATAGAGCAAATAAAAGTAGAAATCTGACAGAAAGCACCCAGAAAATGTTGAGCACATAGGAAACACTCAATAAATGGTAGTTATTATAAGTATTACTGACTTTCAAGTTTTCCATTTATTCAATATTTATTAAACACCTAGTATATGCAAGAAATTCTGTAAGGTATAATATTTACCCTCAAGGGGATTACAATACAGAGGAGATGGCCATCTAGACAATAAATTTATTGAGAACTTATTATGTGACACCACATTCTAAATGCTTTACAAAAATGAAATGGACTGCAACTGAATGTAGAGTTTGGTATAATGACCAAGACATTAATTTCTCATCAAATGTTCAATTTAATCCAGTTAATGCAAGTGAACAAATGTACTTTCATTATTTTTATTTGTTTTAAGATCTGTCATGCACTGTGTCATCAATTATTAATAAATCTCTAGACATGGCCAGAATCCAAGATCTTACAATATTCAGTCTTTCCAATTAAGCATCAATTTCTCATGTATTCATTCAATATTCATTGACATACATTATGTGTAAATTCCTGGGGTTGACACAAAGATGTAAGTCATTCCTTCTCAAAAATGACCTCAGTCCAATGGGAAAACAAACCTTTAAAAAGTAGACAATACAATCTAATATGGTAAATATGTGAAGAGAGTTTAGAAGAGGTTACTATAGGAGCATTTAGGAGGAGTGATTATTCAGTACCCTGAGAGGTCAGGCAAGGGTTTTCTGGAAAATGCGATATGTGAACTAAATTTTAGGAGACATGTAGAATGTAAACAGATGAAAGTAATGAGGTGGGGCACAAGGATACTAAGGGAAATAGGGCAGTATAAGAATCATGTGGAAAGATTATGTGGAGCAGCATGGCATGTTCTAGAATTTAAAGTGATATGGAAAGACTAGACATTACGATGCAGTGAGTTGAGTGGTGAGTAGTGAAGTAGTTGGGGAGGTAAGATGAGGACAGATCATGAAAATCCTTGTATGCTAAACTATTTGGCTTTTATTTCAGAGGTGATGAGGAACCACTGAACTGAAAGATTTTGTGCACAAAAGGAAACTCTTCCTTAACAACCTCTAACCATTTGTATCTGAAATCCCCTTTATACCCAATCTAAGCCCCTGCTTTTACAAAAGAAGGACAGAGCCTGGATCTGGCTTATTTAAGAAGAAATTGGCCCCAATGGGTATGCTATACTGTGGCTCAAGTGTTTAGCTCTTCTACAAACTCACACCCATTGCTGCTAGAATGACAAGTTGTAAGCAGTCAGCAAGCAGGGTGGATCAGCAGCCATTTGGAGCCTTGTGGAGTGTCAATGTGCCTAAAAGTGTGTGGGGGTGGGGTTGAGGAGGGGGTTTAAACAGGGAGGATCCAGTCTGCTTTTACTGTGGTGTCCAGGGAAAAGAAATCTCACTTGTCCTCCAGGTATATCTCGCAAGTCTGGTTTGCCCCAATGTCTCTTCTTGCCTCTGTGACAAAATGTGGATAAGACCAAAGGACTTACAAAAAAGGAAGTGCCTGAATTGATTTCCCCAGACCTAGAACAAGTGAAATGGACCTGTACTTAGAAACATTCTTACTTACCTTCCAGATCCTTAAGGCCATGGGAGGTATCTGTGATAATAGGATATTTTTAACTCTTTTGAAACACTCTTCCCCACCTTGTGCCTACCAATAAAAAGTAAGCTTGGATGCTCAACTCTCAAACATATTTCAAAAACTGAATTGCATAGGAAAGAAGGGACTGCCTTTTAAAGTAGAAGACACACTGAACTGGAAGGAGCCAGGGTATCTTCCTATGACAATGAACCAAGAATTATAAAGAGTAACTAAAACAGATGAGAAGTTCACTAGCCTGAACCAAAGGAGTGTAGATGCCAAAGGGCTATGTCTGTAACTTGCACTGAAGGTATTATATTTGTCTTTCTATTTGATGTGAGCAAATATGTATGTGCTACGGGAGTCATGCTGAGGAGTAAGTGAAGGAGGCTGAGGAACACCTCTCTCTAGACTCCATCTTAATCAGAGAGAATAAAGATATTGTTAGATCAGCTCTATAAATACTGTGAAAGGAATCCAAAAATGTAGTTCTTCAACAATGAGGAAGGGAATCAGAACTTAATTCAAACAGCTAGGTACAGAAGAATGACATATTAAAGAGAAAAGGGAAACAAAACCTGTGCTCTTAGAGACACATAGTTAAGTATAAAGTTGCTCACAGACGGGTTATTTCCAAACGGTCTAGGGCAGAGCAGCATCCTTTGATATATAGACAATTGTGAGGAGATTAAAAGGGATTCAAAAATAAAAGTAAGGTAGACTGTCTATGAACTTGACACAAGAAGACGGAGAGAAACAAAAATGAAGAAGGAAACTGCTACTCTGGACATAATTCTGACAACAAAAATTGAGCAGTGATTTGAAAGTGAGATTTAATAAGTCTGAATTTGTTTAGATTATTTTTCATGATTTATTTCCCTCCTCATCCATTACCTCACCAACATTTAAGCAATTTTTTGTCAAACTAATGAACAGATATGCACCAGTAGCAGTGATAATCATTAAAAATTATGAACGAATTTGTTTAAGGTTTTTCTTATACAAAGTATTTTCAGACTCATAATTATCTGCAAGTTTTTCTCTGCCTCCTGCTTTGGTTACAGAACAAAACCATTGCTTTCTGTGCGCTACTGCAGAGCAAATAAATTTGAATAAGACCTCTGCACTCTGCCCATTGGAAAAAATATTTATTTCAATAAGGCAGCATCAAGGACGCTTTGTGTAGCAGAGGACATATATTCATTACGGTGTCTTCAAAACTAGCAATTGTCCCTCTAAGAATATTTCAATGAAGAGGTAAATTCCAGAGATTAGAATACTGTTTGCATCTTCTTCATCTCTCAACCGTTAGCTCTGATTCCTTTTAGTGAAGAATCAAACTTTGTGAATCATACTCCCTGAATACATATACAGTAAGTCCCCTGCATATGAATGAGTTCCGTTCCAAGAGCGCATTGGTAAGTCTAATTGGCTATATAGCACTTACTAGGTTTAAAATACTTTTCACACAAATAATACATAAAAAACAAACAAAAACAAAAAATAAAATATTTTTAATCTTATAGTACAGTACCTTGAAAAGTACAGTAGTACAGTACAAAAGCTAGTATACAGGGGCTGGCATCAAGTGAACAGGCAAGAAGACTTACTGAATGGAGGAGGGAGAGGAGCGGAGATGGTAGAGCTGAAGGATCATCAGCAATAGGAGACGGAGGGCAAGCTACAATTTCACTCACGCCTGACGTTGATGACACAGGTTCTTGCTCCTTGCTGGATTCAATTCTATCCACCCTCTTGAAAAAATGATCCAGTGATGTCTGGGTAGTAGCCTTTTTTTTTTTTTTTCTTGCCACAGATGACATGGTAGGATTGGATTGCATTCTGAACGGCTGCTGCAACCTTTGTGTACCGTTCTACTTTCGGGTCCTGTGCCTCAAAAACTAACAGTGCCCCCTCAAATAAAGAAAATCCCCTTGCCATTTCCTGCATCGTGATCTCTTCAGTTCTTCAATTACTTCTTGTTCCTCTTGTCTCTCTTCATCCTTTGTCTGGGCCTCCAATTCCATCAGGTCTTCATTAGTAAGCTCCTCGTGTTGCACAAAAGGAGTTCAGTGAAGTCATCCTCTTGCAGGTCTAGCTCCAGCTTCTCACTGAGGGTCACTAAGTTGCTGAAGACCTCTTTGGATTCCTCATTCACCTTCTCAAATCCATGAAAATTGTGAACAACCTGCGGGCAAAGGTTCTTCCAAACCCCATTCGTGGTGATGGCTGTAACCTCATGCCAAGCAAAGTCAATGTTTTTTATGGCCTTGTAGATATTATAGTCCTTCCAAAATTATCACAAAGTTGTTCCCGATTCATCACTTGCCTTTACTGCCTGACAAAAAATGTGACATAAATGATATTTCTTGAAAGTTGCTATAACTCCCTGGTCCATAGTTTGGATGAGTGATGTAGTAACCAGTGGCAGATGCACTACTTTGACATTGGGATGAAAGTTGTCCATGAATTGGGGGTGGCCTGGAGCACTGTTGAGCAGCAAAAGAATGTTGAATGGGACGTCCTTCTCCAAGCAATATTTCTCTACCTCTGGGATAAAGTGGTGGAAAAACCAGTCCTGGAAAATGGCCTGTGTAACCCAGGCTTTGGGGTTACTCTTCCACACAACAGGAAGAAAACCCTTGGCTACATTTTTAAGGGCTCTTGGGTTCTCTGAAGGATAAACTAAGAGAGGCTTCAGCTTCATATTGCCAGAAGCATTGCCACTAAACAACAGAGTAAGCCTATCCTTTGCTGCTTTATAGCCTGGCATCAACTTTTCCTCCTGACTGATGTAACTTTGGTCTAGTATCCTCTTCCAGTACAGTCCTGTCTCATCCACATTAAAAACGTGCTTGGGTAAATATGTGCCTTCATCAATAATTTATTGAAGGGTTTCAGGAAATTTCAGGGCAGCTACTGTATCTGCACTCTCTGCCTTGCCACTTTTACGTTGCAAATGTTGGCTCTACGCTTGCACCTATGAAACCAGCCATGGCTGGCATTAAAAGATGCACCCTCTAATTCTTTGCCATGTTTCTTCTTCAAATCTTCATAAAAGATTTTAGCTTTCTCTTGAATCAGCATTAAGCAGGACTCAACCCTGATGCTGGTCCTGCATCCACACACTAAGTTTCTCCATCTCCTCCAACACTTTTCCACACTTCTTTGATATTACTGTTGACATCATTGGCACAACAGACTTTACATGTTCCACGATCTTGTCCTTGTTCTTTAGAATTGTGCCGGACAAGTAACGTCTACCATCTTTTCGCCTCTCTCCACTCTCTTGATTATTTTCAGTTTTGTTTCCATCGTTAACGTTTGGCGCTTCTTAGCAGTACCATCTATGTCACCACTGATTTTATGCTTGCTTCCGGACATCCTGGATTTGAAATAAAGATATTGTACTACTGTACTCTATACAGTGCTGTACAGTAAAGTACAGAAAAGCACAACCAATTGTAGAGGATGCATGCACATGAAATGTACGCCAGACACATGAACTAACTCTAGTGATTGGACATGCAAACGCACGTTCACGTTTTTGAAAGTTTGCAACTTGAAGGTTCGTATGTTGGAGACTTACTATAACAGGCTAGTGAACTCTCATTGTCTCTATATCCCCCTTCCCCTGAGAGTTCCTTACAAACTTCTTTTGGTGGCCTCTAGGTTTACACTCATTAAAATTGTGATGATTTGCCTGAAGGTTCTGAAACTGAAGTTACAGGGTGAGGATCAAAGAGGATTGACAGAGTACACCAGTCACTATCATATATTTGCTAAAATAACATCAGTAATTGCAACACTAGCTGAGCAGCAGTGATGGAATCTATCTCCCCACTGTGGCGGTGGAGTTTTGAGGATGCCATCCCTATGGTAACAAATTTGGATATCTTACTAACAAAATGTAACCAAGACAAGAAGCAGTGGTCATGAGGGAGCCAGGGAATTTGGAGTAACTTTCTTACTGTTATTATTTACTACTCTTTTCTGTTAGGTGTAAATCAGGGTGTGTGTTGGAAGAGTGTGGGCAGCGAGAGGCTACCATTTTTGAGCTTTGTACCAGTTAAACTAAGATTCTTTCTATGCATTTTCTCATTCATTGAATCCCATGTATATTCTCTATCTTCAGTTGGAGGTAATTATAAGGGTCACCAATAGCTCTGGATCACCTCTGATTAACAATATTAAGATAAACACAATATTAAGATGCACATACCATCATTGTATTTTATTAACATTGGTACTTGTATATCATACCTCTACATACACAGAAATATATTTTAGTATCAATATTATCTCAACATCATGCTTATCTTACCTATATATTATAAATAAAGTCAGCTTGGCTTTTGGGTGCCTGAATACCTTGCTTTTAGTTCTTGTCAGCCCTCTGGCTCAGAGGCTAGATTGTTTAATGTATGAAGTATTGGCTGAAGAAGTGGTTTTAAATATTCCACAAGCTCTTTGATATCCTTCCCTTTAAGAGATGGAGCCTAATTCCCCTCCCATCAGTGTGTGAAGACTTAGAAACTTGCTGCAAATGAATAGAATAAGATAGAAAAGACAGTGTGTGACTTCAGAGACTAGGTCAAAAAAAATGTTGTGACCTCCTCCTCTCTCTTCTATCACTTGATCTGGGCTAAGCCATCTGCTATGTCATGAGAAGAGGTCCATGTGGGAAAGAACTGAGTCCTTTAACAACCACATGAGTGAGCCATTTAGAAGCTGATCCTCCTGCCCCAGTCAAGTCTTCAAATGATTGCAGCTCAGGTTGAATTGTGAATGAAACCTCATAAGAGACTCTTAGCAAGAACCACCCAGTTCAGCCACTCCTGGACTCCTAACCCATAGGAACTGTATGACATAATAAACCTTTGATGTTTTAAGCTCCTAGGTACTGAGGCCAATTGCTATACAGCAATATATAACAAACACAACTGGGATTCTGTTCTCTTTTTCTTTTTTGGGGGGGGGAGGGGGTTGGCTGCACTGCACCGCTTGCAGGATCTTATTTCCCCAACCAGGGATTGAACCCACGCCCCTGGCAGTGAAAGCACGGAGTCCTAATGACTCGACCACCAGGGAATTCCCTGGGATTCTGTCCTAAACAAGATGGACAACTCAGAACGAAAACACTAACACAGACCTGACTACAGGGATCCCTATTTCTGGTTATTCCACCTTATTTACCAGATTGGATTTCTTTCAATATCAATTCTGGTTTGATCAAGTTCAAATTCTCCAGATTTTTGGCACTGATTAAGAACATTGGTCAATTACAGGTGGGCAGACTAATTAATCTGTCTAATCCTAGCCTATTTATGCTTAGGCTTATTCCTCCTCCTCCCCCATGCCTTGAATTCAAGTCAACATGGGTCATGACACTACCTATTTTGCTTATATTTTCATTCTGCAACAAATGTTAATGGCAACTTGTTATATTTCAACCACTCTGCTAATCACTAAGAATATAAAAGTAAGAGCCAATACCTACATTCATAGAGTTCATAGTCTGTGACACAGATTGTTACATCCTTTTCTTCCGATTTCCTTTTCTTCCTTCAGTAATAGAACCCCATGTTTTTTTCTGGGCTCTTTCTAATGAGACGTGAGAGGAAGTAATTTTGCCGCTTTCGGATCATGTCCCTCCAGAGACAACATGTGCCCCTCACTCCTTTACCCTCTTATTGCTGGCTGGAATGCATTAATGACAGAAAGATTAGATTAGACATTTTAGAATGTAAGGTGGAAGCCTTGGGTGGAGAATAATGACAAAGATTCTTTCCCTGACCAAGGCTTCTCTGAGCTCTATTTCAACTAGTTCTCAACTTTTAGACTTCTGGGTTCATCTCTGCATTGTCTAATTTTAGCAAGAATACTAAGTTAAGTTTAGATAGAATCCCTTATCTTCAATATCTGATCACTCTTGATATCTAATTGGGATTCCCAACCTCACAATCCTCCTGATAATGTCTGATCTCGCTTGCCTGCCTTCAGCAAGAATTCTGTTAGGTCAGTTTAGCTAGACTCTCCCTTACCACTCCCTTACCCCTAATGTTTCCTCTTACTAATTTTCCATCCACTGACCCCCACCCTGCTCCTTGGCTATAAATTTTTACTTGCCCATGTTATATTCAGAATTGACCCCAATCTTTCTCCCTCACTGCAAGATCTCATTGCAGTAGTCCCTTTATCTATTCTGATAGCCACCGCTTGAATAAAGTTTTCTTTAATATCTTTAACAAGTTTCAAGAATATTTTTTTCTTTAAAAATGACAAAGCAACAAGTTAGAATGAAGACACTGTATCAGTTCTGGACTGCTTATGTTTGCACTGGTACAGGATAAATAAATAAACTTCTGTCTTGTTTAAGGTATCTAATAAATGCATAGTCTGATGAGACTGACATGCAGACAAGTAATTTTAATACAGTATTCTATACAGAGGTAAGTGTAAACTCTTATGAGAGTACAGCAGAGGGAGCAAATGACTCTGCTTGCTGGAGTAGGGATCAAACACCAAGGAGTCTCCTTGGATTTTAAGGCTGATATCTCAGTTTGTCCTGAGCTTCATGAACTTGATTACTCCAGCATTCGAGTAACCCAGACTACCACTTCCAAAGTTTTCATCCTCTCAATTCATGCTCACCTACTCTTTGACTTCTTTTTAAAATACAACTGATGATTTTTGAAGACTTATATCATTCTCTTCAAACCATTCTTACGTAGGAATTATGGGAAAATTTAAACAATAGACACAATCAAATTTCTGTCACTCATGCAATACCAATACACAGCAAATTCATGTGATTAGCTTCTTTAATATAGCATCAAAATCCTTATGGTATTTCTGGAGGGTTGGGGTGGACAAAATGGATGAAGGTATTTCTAATTGGTTAGGGTAAAAAGTTGGCTTACATTGTTAATATTATTACTCTGAGTTTATGAGGGAATTATTAGAGTCAACATGTTGACATTTTCTCCGGGTGGCATTACTATATAATGGAGTAAAATTCACATAAAATAACCATGTTTAGCTTTAAACACAGTAACATTTTTGTGTGTATGGAAAATATCTAATTGTCAAACCAAGCACAAAAATCTTACTGAAAAAGAAATATTTTAGAGGGTAAAGTCCTCATATTCTCTCCTATTAGTCTTTTTATTTTTCTTAGATATTAGATAAGATTAACAGATATATGCTAAGGTGTCAGTGGGGAATGAGCCTTCATATGTTATTTCTTCTGAAGGTTTTTAACAGATAAGTATGGCTCTATTTGACCAACTGGATAAATTGTACAAATCCATTATTATGCTGGTTGTAACTTTTTACAAAACTAAATTAACTAATGGGGAGAGGGGGAAGATGGCGGAAGAGTAAGATGTGGAGATCACCTTCCTCCCCACAGATACATCAGAAATCATCTACACGTGGAACAACTCCTACAAAACACCCACTGAATGCTGGCAGAAGCTAGACCTCCAAAAAGGCAAGAAACTCCCCACGTACCTGGGTAGGGCAAAAGAAAAATGAATAAACAGAGAAAAAAGAATAGGGACAGGACCTGCACCAGTGGGAGGGAGCCATGAAGGGGGAAAGGTTTCCAAGCACTAGGAAGCTCCGTCATGGGCGGAGACTGCGGGTGGCGGAGGGGGAGATTCAGAGCCACAGAGGAGAGCGCAGCCACGGGTGCGGAGGGCAAAGCGGAGACATTCCCACAGAGAGGATCGGTGCTGACCAGCACTCACCAGTCAGAGAGGCTTTTCTGCTCACCCGCCCGGGTGGGAGTGGGGTGGGAGCTGAGGCTCGGGCTTCTGTCGGGTCATAGGGAGAGCACTGGCTGCATGAACACAGCCTGAAGGGGGCTAGTGCACCACAGGTAGCAGGGAGGGAGTCCAGGGAAAAGTCTGGAGCTGCTGAAGAGGCAAGAGACTTTTTCTTCCCTCTTTGTTTCCTGGTGTGCGAGGACAGGGGTTTAAGAGCGCTGCTTAAAGGAGCTCCAGAGATGGCACGAGCCATGGCTATCAGCGCAGACCCGAGAGACGGGCATGAGATGATAAGGCTGCTGCTGCCACCATCAAGAAGCATGTGTGCAAGCACAGGTCACTATCCACACCTCCTTTCACGGGAGCCTGTGCAGCCCACCACTGCCAGGGTCCCGTGATCCAGGGACAACTTCCCCGGGAGAACACATGGAGTGCCTCAGGCTGGTGCAACGTCACGCTGGCCTCTGCCATCGCAGGCTCGCCCCACAGTCTGTGCCCTTCCCTCCCCCCCGGCCTGAGTGAGCCAGACCCCAGAACCAGCTGCTCCTTTAACCCCGTCCTGTCTGAGCGAAGAACAGATGCCCTCCAGCAACCTACATGCAGAGGCAGGGCCAAATCCTAATCTGAACCCCGGGAGATGTGCGAACAAAGAAAAGAAAGGGAAATTTCTCCCAGCAGCCTCAGGAGCAGCAGATTAAATCTCCACAATCAACTTGATGTACCCTGCATCGGTGGAATACCTGAATAGACAATGAACCATCCCAAATTGAGGAGGTGGACTTTGAGATAAAGATATATTACTTTTTCCCCATTTCCTCTTTTTGTGAGTGTATATATGTATGCTTCTGTGTGAAATTTTGTCTGTATAGCTTTGCTTTCACCATTTGTCCTAGGGTTCTGTCCGTCCATATTTTGTTTTGTTTTGTTTTGTTTTGTTACATAATTTTTTTCTTATTTTCTTATTTTTATTTTAATAACTTTATTTTATCTTACTTTAATTTATTTTATTTTATCATCTTTCTTTCTTTCTTTCTTTCTTTTCTTTTTCTACCTTTTATTCTGAGCCATGTGGATTAAAGGCTCTTGGTCCTCCAGCCAGGAGTCACTGCTGTGTCTCTGAGGTGGAAAGCCAACTTCAGGACACTGGTCCACAAGAGACCTCCCAGCTCAATGTAATATCAAATGGCAAAAATCTCCCAGAGATCTCCATATCAACACCAACACCCAGCTTCACTCAACGATGAGCAAGCTACAGTGCTGGAGACCCTATGCCAAACAACTAGCAAGACAGGAACACAAACCCACCCATTAGCACAGAGGCTGCCTAAAATCACAATAAGGCCACAGACACCCCAAAACACACCACCAGACGTGGACCAGCCACAAGAAAGACAAGATCCAGCCTCATCCACCAGAACACAGGCACTAGTCCCCTCCACCAGGAAGCCTACACAACCCACTGAAGCAACTTTAGCCACAGGGGACAGACACCAAAAACAATGGGAACTACAAACCTGCAGCCTGCAAAAAGGAGACCCCAAACATAGTAAGATAAGCAAAATGAGAAGACAGAAAAACACACAGCAGATGAAGGAGCAAGATAAAAATGCACCAGACCTATCAGATGAAGAGGACATAGGCAGTCTACCTGAAAAATAATTCAGAATAATGATAGTAAAGATGATCCAAAATCTTGGAAATAGAATAGACAAAATGCAAGAAACATTTAACAAGAACCTAGAAGAACTAAAGGTAAAACAAGCAACGATGAACAACACAATAAATGAAATAAAAAATAGTCTAGAAGGGATCAATAGCAGAATAACTGAGGCAGAAGAACGGATAAGTGACCTGGAAGATAAAATAGTGTAAATAACTACTGCAGAGCAGAAAAAAGAAAAAAGAATTAAAAGAACTGAGGACAGTCTCAGAAAATTCTGGGACAACTTAAAACTGACCAACATTCGAATTATATGGGTCCAAGAAGAAGAAAAGAAAAAGAAATGGACTGAGAAAATATTTGAAGAGATTATAGTTGAAAACTTCCCTAATATGGGAAAGGAAATAGTTAATCAAGTCCAGGGAGAACAGAGTCCCATACAGGATAAATCCAAGAAGAAACACGCCAAGTGACATATTAATCAAACTGTCAAAAATTAAATACAAACAAAACATATTAAAAGCAGCAGGGAAAAACAACAAATAACACATAAGGGAATCCCCAAAGGTTAACAGCAGATCTTTCAGCAGAAACTCTGCAAGCCAGAAGGGAATGGCAGGACATATTTATAGTGATGAAGGAGAAAAACCTACAACCAAGATTACTCTACCCAGCAAGGATCTTATTCAGATTCTATGGAGGAATTAAAGCCTTTAGAGACAAGCAAAAGCTGAGAGAGTGCAGCACCACCAAACCAGCTTTGCAACAAATTCTAAAGGAACTTCTCTAGGCAAGAAAAAGAGGAGAAGGAAAAGACCTACAATGACAAACCCAAAAAATTAAGAAAATGGGAATAGGAACATACATATCGATAATTAACTTAAAGGTTAATGGATTAAATGGTCCCACAACAAGACAAAGACTGGCTGAATGGATACAGAAACAAGACCCATATATATGCTGTCTACAAGAGACAAACTTCAGACCTAGGGACATGTACAGACAGAAAGTGAGGGGATGGAAAAAGATATTCCATGCAAATGGAAACTAAAAGAAAGCTGGTGTAGCAATTCTCATATCTGACAAAATAGACTTTAAAATAAAGACTATTAGAAGAGACAAAAAGGACACTATGTAATGATCAAGGGATCGATCAAAGAAGAAGGTATAACAATTGTAAATATTTATGCCCCCAACATAGGAGCACATCAATACATAAGGCAAATACTAACAGCCATAAAAGGGGAAATCGACAGTAACACATTCATATTAGGGGACATTAACACCCCACTTTCACCAATGAACAGATCATCCAAAATGAAAATAAATAAGGAAACACTAGCTTTAAATGATACATTAAAAAGATGGACTTAATTGATATTTATAGGACATTCCAACCAAAAACAACAGAATACACATTTTTCGCAAGGGCTCATGGAATATTCTACAGGATACATCATATCTTGGGTCACAAATCAAGCCTTGGTAAATTTAAGAAAATTGAAATCATATCAAGTATCTTTTCTGACCACAGTGCTATGAGACTAGATATCAATTACAGGAAAATATCTGTAAAAAATACAAACACATGGATGTTAAACAATACACTACTTAATAACGAAGTGATCACTGAAAAAATCAAAGAGGAAATCAAAAACTACCTAGCAACAAATGACAATTGAGACACAATGACACAAAACCTATGGGATGCAGGAAAGGCAGTTCTAAGAAGGAAGTTTATAGCAATACAATCCTATCTTAAGAAACAGGAAACATCTCAAAAAAACATCCTAAACTTGCACCTAAAGCAATTAGAGAAAGAAGAACAAACAACCCCAAAGTCAGCAGAAGGAAAGAAATCATAAAGAAAAGTTCAGAAATAAATGAAAAAGAAATGAAGGAAACAATAGCAAAGATCAATAAACTAAAAGCTGGTTCTTTGAGAAGAAAAACAATGTTGATGAACCATTAGCCAGAGTCATCAAGCAGAAAAGGGAGAAGACGCAAATCAATAGAATTAGAAATGAAAAAGGAGAAGTAACAACTGACACTGCAGAAATACAAAAGGTGATGAGAGATGACTACAAGCAACTCGATGCCAATAAAATGGACAACCTGGAAGAAAGGGACAAATTCTTAGAAATGCACAACCTGCCAAGACTGAACCAGGAAGAAATACAAAATATGAACAGAGTAATCACAAGCACTTAAATTGAGACTGTGATTAAAAATCTTCCAACAAACAAAAGCCCAGGACCAGATGGCTTCACAGGCAAATTCCATCAAACATTTAGATAACAGCTAACACTTATCATTCTCAAACTCTTCCAAAATATAGCAGAGGGAGGAACACTCCCAAACTCATTCTACAAGGCCACCATCACCCTGATATCAAAAACAGACAAAGATGTCACAAAGAAAGAAGACTACAGGCCAATAGCACAGATGAACGTAGATGCAAAAATCCTCAACAAAATGCTAACAAACAGAATCCAAAAGAACATTAAAAGGATCATACACCATGATCCAGTGGGGTTTATTCCAGGAATGCCAGGATTCTTCAATTTACGCAAATCAATCAACGTGATCCACCGTATTAACAAACTGAAGGAGAAAAAACATATGATCATCTCAACAGATGCAGAGAAAGGGTTCCACAAAATTCAACACCAATTTAGGATAAAAACCCTGCTGAAAGTAGGCACAGAGGGAACTTTCCTCAACATAATAAAGGCCATATATGATATGACAAACCCACAGCCAACATTGTCCTCAGTGGTGAAAAACTGAAACCATTTCCACTAAGATCAGGAACAAGACAAGTTTGCCCTCTCTCGCCACTCTTATTCAACATAGTTTTGGAAGTTTTAGCCACAGCAATCAGAGAATAAATGGAAATAAAAGGAATCCAAATTGGAAAAGAAGAAATAAAGCTGTCACTCTTTGCAGATGACATGATACTATACATAGAGAATCCCAAAGATGCTACCAGAAAACTACGAGAGCTAATCAATGAATTTGGTAAAGTAGCAGCATACAAAATTAATGCACAGAAATCTCTGGCATTCCTATACAATAATGATGAAAAATCTGAATATGAAATTAAGAAAACACTCCCATTTACCATTACAACAAAAAGGATAAAGTATCTAGGAATAAACCTTCCTAAGGAGACAAAAGAACTGTATGCAGAAAACTATAAGACACTGATGAAAGACATTAACGATGTTACAAATAGATGGAGAGATATACCATGTTCTTGGATTGGAAGAATCAACATTGTGAAAATGACTCTACTACCCAAAGCAATCTACAGTTTCAATGCAATCCCTATCAAACTACCACTGGCATTTTTCACAGAACTAGAACAAAAAAATTCACAATTTGTATGGAAACACAGAAGACCCCATATAGCCAAAGCAATCAGGAGAACGAAAAATGGAGCAGGAGGAATCAGGGTCCCTGACTTCAGACTATACTACAAAGCTACAGTAATCAAGACAGTATTGTACTGGCACAAAAACAGAAAGATAGATCAATGGAACAGGATAGAAAGCCCAGAGATAAACCCACCCACATATGGTCACCTTATCTTTGATAAAGGGGGCAAGAATATACAGTGGAGAAAAGACAGCCTCTTCAGTAAGTGGTGCTGGGAAGACTGGACAGGTACATATAAAAGTATTAGATTAGAACACTCCCTAACACCATACACAAACGTAAGCTCAAAATGGATTAAAGATCTAAATATAAGGCCAGAAGCTGTCAAAGGCTTAGAGGAAAGCATAGGCCGAACACTCTATGCTATAAATCACAGCAAGATACTTTTTGACCCTCCTTCTAGAAAAATGGAAATTAAAATAAATAAATAAATAAACAAATGGGACCTAATGAAACTTAAAAGCTTTTGCACAGGAAATGAAACCATAAACAAGACAAAAAGACAACCCTCAGAATGGGAGAAAATATTTGCAAATGAAGCAACTGACAAAGGATAAATCTCCAAAATTTACAAGCGGCTCATGCTGATAAATAACAGAAAAACAAACACCCCAATCCAAAAATGGGCAGAAGATCTAAATAGACATTTCTCCAAAGAACATATACAGATTGCCAACAAACACATGAAAGAATGCTCAACATCATTAATCATTAGATAAATGCAAATCAAAACTACTATGAGAAATCATCTCACACCAGTCAGAATGGCCATCATCAAAAAATCCAGAAACAATAAATGCTGGAGAAGGTGTGGAGAAAAGGTAACACTCTTGCACTGCTGGTGGGAATGTAAATTGATACAGCTACTATGGAAAACAGTATGGCGGTTCCTTAAAAAACTACAAATAGAATTACCATACAACCCAGCAATCCCACTACTGGGCATATACCCTGAGAAAACCCTAATTCAAAAAGAGTCATGTACCAAAATGTTCATTGCAGCTCTATTTACAATAGCCAGGAAATGGAAACAACCTAAGTGTCCATCATCAGATGAATGGATAAAGAAGATGTGGCACATGTATACAATGGAATATTACTCAGCCATAAAAGGAAACGAAATAGAGTTATTCGTAGTGAGGTGGATGGACCTCTAGGTCTGTCATACAGAGTGAAGTAAGTCAGAAAGAGAAAAACAAATACCATATGCTAACACATATATATGGAATCTAAGGGGAAAAAAAAAGGTCATGAAGGACCTAGGGGTAAGACAGGAATAAAGACACAGACCTACTAGAGAATGGACTTGAGGATATGGAGAGGGGGAAGGGTAAGCTGTGACAAAGTGAGAGAGTGGCATGGACGTATATACATTATCAAACATAAAATAGATAGCTAGTGGGAAGCAACCACATGGCACAGGGAGACCAGCTTGGTGCTTTGTGACCACCTAGATGGGTGGGATAGGGAGGGTGGGAGGGATGGAGATGCAAGAGGGAAGAGATATGGGAACATATGTATATGTATAACTGATTCACTTTGTTATAAACCACTAACTAACACACCATTGTAAATCAATTATACTCCAATAAAGATGTTAAAAAAAAAGAAAAACTAAATCAACTAGAATTTACTGAAAATCTATTATATATGTGATGTTGTGCAGGGACAAACGTTCAAAACTGTGTTGGGCAAAAATTGTTACATATAAGACACACAGAGGATAACATAAAACAAATGTAATCAAGTGCTAAATATTGTGGAACTGGTAACAAATACCTTAGGTATTTAGAAAAGGAAAGGTTACTATATTTGAAATGATTAAGGAAGGCTCCATGGAGGAGCATGAACATAAGGATGGGTAAATTAGAAGAGGCAGGGAAAGATTTCATTAGGCCTTCAAATTATGGCAATGGCATATTCCTGTGTAATCTGTTATATATATACATATGTGTGTGTGAGTTTGTTTATTATATATCTATGTTAAATTGGAGACCCTATTGCAATTTTTTTACAGTATACATGGATAAAACATCTACTGATACAACTGAAATGTTGTTTTTGCAGAGATAAATTATATATTATTAATCTGTTTTATATATAATATATAAAATATAGCAAATATTATATTTATGCAATAATATATATTTATAAGTATATATTTATATGCATATCATATATAAAACAGATGTATATTATATATATAATTTATCTCAATAAAAACAGAACATTTCAGTTGCATAGCTATTTTACCCACGTACACTAGAAAATTGCAATAGATTCTACAATTATTTCTTCCCCCTTTCCTATGATTGTACATCCTCATTCTATGTCATGTGATTTGCAGCACCCTCTGTGGAAGGAATATACCTCCTCACACTAATGCACAGAACTTGTTTTGGCCCAAAGAATGTAAGCAAATGTGAGGTGTACTATGTCTGAAAAGAAGCTTTAAGAGCTACCGAGAATTCCTTTTCTTCGCCTTGAGAACAATATGTCATAAATATGGACTACTTCTTCAGCCTTAGCCCTGAATGGAAAATCATGAGTAGAGTCACAGCAAACCCACAGGCGATGTATGAAGTAAGTCTGAAATAAACATTTGGTTTTGTGAGTCACTGATTATTGGTTCCAAAGATTGGAGATCAATCACTGGAGATTACTACAAGAAAATTAACACCTATACTAAAATTTGTTGTTTCCAAATGAATACAAATGAGATTTTAAAAATTAAAAAAAAACCAGAAGGCATGTAGAAAAGAGCAGAAGACTTATTCCCAAGAAGGTGCAATTAAAGAAGGTGCAATTAACAAACAGAGCAATTAAATAAGTACTGGGATGCTGACAGTGTTGTCGTTGTTATTCCAGGCTGTCAGGAGCAATACCTGTATATAACCAATACCTCATCTGCTAGTTGAAGTACTCTGGGCACTTAAAGAATTCTGTCCAAACCCCTGCACTGAAAAACTTGACCAAAATGTAAAGTGGCTTCTAGCAACCTCAGGCTATGTCCCTGGGATGGCCCAAACAACTTTTGAGTCCCTCTCTGGAAAAGCTAAATGCTGTCACAAGAATTTGTTCTAGTCAACACCTGATGATATGTGTCCAACCTCCCCTTTCTTAGAGCATTTACTACAAAGGGTTTACAATTGTGAGTCCTTCCTTTGTCCCTTGAGATGTATACATATCTCCTACAGCCCTAGAGTGCCTTTCTAAAGGATCTGAAAGCCATTCCTTTGAAATTTAATCATCAGAAAGAATAGGGCTTCTGTCTCCTAGTCTCAGTGGGAGGTTATAACCCTAATTTAGGTAACTGTCAGCTAGCAAGCACAGCTGGCCTAAATCCATTTACTTTGCCAATCCTTTATAATTTTTCACTATCCTGACTCTACTTGAGCCCTGTTCCTCTGGTCTTCATTCTCCCTTTAAAGCACTCAGACATCTCTGCACAAATAAGAATGAAATGCAGTTCTTTACTCTTAGTAGTTACTGAATAAAATCTGTTTCCACCACTTTAGCTAATGGCTGGCTTTGTTAGTCTTTCACAGAGTACACTGGCATGTAGTTTAAAGAGTAAGTTATGACTATTTTATATCAAAGCATGCATCACAACATGTGTGTTTTTATAGGATTCTACTAACCACATAATAATAACAACAGTAATTAGCATCTACTATATTTACATTTACTGTAAAATTTTGAAACTTTACATTTATTCACTTTTTTTCAGTATTTATTTCTGTGCTAATGGTGTAGGGGCCCTAAGTCAGCATCTGTGAGATTCTCTTGGCCTTCTCAAGGTTGCAAGATTGCCACTACCAACTACAAGCATGAAATCCTTACATGTCAGCCTTCACAGCAGGGAAGGGAGGAGGGAAGTACACAAAGGGAGGTCTCCTCACATATTTGTCTTTTTTAACTATGAATCAAGCAAAATATTGTCCATAAAATATAATCACATTAGTTAGAACTAGGTCACATCCCTAGGCCAAGGACTAGATACACTTTCCTTGAAATAGGGATCTCTGCCAATACCTGAGCAAAACAACAGTTAGTACTAAAAGAATGCAGGAGGGTGGGCATGATTCTGGATAAAAAACAAACAGTATCTTCCATAACTACTAAACTGTACATTTTTCTCAAATTGTTCTCCATCCCATCTTCTAGAACTCACATCTAATTCCTAGGGAAGGGTATATGCTACATAAATAAGTAAATAAAAACAAAATGAACTGATGTAGTAAGAAGCTGAAAATTGTGTGCAGTATTTTTGCCAGCAGTCTTAATAGTAAAATCAATGCACCAGTGCCCTCAATATTGGGCAGTGTCAGACACTGCATGAATGTCAGCTTGCATCGAGAGCAGTGATGGATGCCTTCAGTGGTCATCAGCAGTGTAGTTACAACTTTTGGTGTTGGCATCAACAGAAGATATACTCACGGCACTCCAAAACAAGAAAGAAGGAAAATGACCAATATCAGGTCTGGTTCAAGGAATACATGTAAGATACCCTCTGAAGATACCCAGACAATTGAACAGACATTTGAAGGAGCCTGGAATTCTACAGAGCCAGATGGGGGCAGCACCAACAATGTCTATATTGAGACTGTTCCTGTGAACTACATTTACCCTCAGGCTAGTATAACCTGGGCTACAGAAGTTGGGATTTTTTTTCCCAAGACAATAATGTATGTCAGTTTAAAAATGCATTCTGTGCTTCAATACATTCTCTCTAGGAGTCCAGCTAAGGCTAAGATTTATAATAATCCTTTAGATTGTTTTCCTCCCTGGGGCTCACTCTGGTGTGTACCCCTTCACATTTAGATGACTTTTTGTACATGAGTTGCACCGTAAGTAACTAATAAATACAGGTCACTAAAGGAATAAAAAAACAACATTGAAATAAGTGTGATTTAATTCAAGTTTTCTAAAGAAAGAGAAATAGCTGATTAAAAGTATAGGCGAGGGCTTCCCTGGTGGCGCAGTGGTTGAGAGTCCGCCTGTGGATGCAGGGGGCGCGGGTTTGAGCCCCGGTCTGGGAGGATCCCACATGCCGTGGAGCTGCTGGGCCCGTGAGCCATGGCCGCTGAGCCTGCGCGTCCGGAGCCTGTGCTCCGCAACGGGAGAGGCCACAACAGTGAGAGGCCCACGTACCGCAAAAAAAAAAAAAAAAAAAAAATGTATAGGCGAGAAAGAAGCAATCTCCAGTACAAAAAGCTGAGAGGCAGTCCTGAAATTTCCAATATAAGCAGCTGGAAACACATTTAAAATTGTCAAAAATCAAGAAAATGAGATTAAGTCTTATTTCAACATACGCTATCTCCATTTTTTTTAAATGATAGCTTTCAAAAGTTTAAAAACATGTTTGAGAGGATTAGTATGGGTAAAAAAATATATATATATGATTTTAGCCCTCTTTTCTTCAGATAACATAATTCTGAGCTCTGAACCTCAAAAAATATAGAGCTGTAACACAACCAAAATGAAAGATGCAAGGATTTATCTTTTGTGCTAATAGAGCCTGCATCTCCCTCTCGAACAAGATGTTCCTGACCACAAATCCAGACCCTAATTCAGCTTCTCTCTTCTATCAGGTTGAAAAAGACAAAAACCGAACAAGTAAGAAAACTGATTTCATGAAAATTCTTGCAATAGGGAGAGTACTCCAGATCCAAAGATCAGAGTATCTGAGCACAGTGGTTTTTACCTTAAACTTTTATAGGGACAAGCTGGCAAATTATAAGAGGGGTGATTTATGGTTGTAACTTCTTAGAAATCAAGCAAAGTTTTGTTCAGTTAGCCAAACAGAAAACCTTTCTTTCTCTGTCTAGCTAATTTTAGGGAACAGTTGTAACCTCAGCTAATCATGTATAAGACAAAGAATGGGGAGTTGGAGGGCAGAATTAGGCAAGAGCAGAAAGATGTATTTAGCCTTGTCACAGGTAAACAAAGGATCATCCAAGTGTCTTATGAGAGTCATGAGAAAGAGTGGACAGCAAGTCTTCTCTAAGTCTTAAGGGGAAAGGTGGCTATCTGTCTGCAGTAAAGAGTTTCCCATAAAACAAAAGTGGTGGGGGGGATTACTTGACCTGCACTGTTTTCCAGAAACATAGGGCTCAGTTAAACTTCAAAATTGTCAGTTCTCCCTTTTGATTAAGGTGAGTGAATATCATTTGTTGCTGAGCAACTCAGATGTGATCATAAATCTGAGTGGGGTGAAGCAGGGTCTAAAAAGTGTCTTGAGGACTCTTGTTGACGTTTTTCCTTCAAAATCAGTTAACAAATCTGTTGAGAGTTAGTAACAAAGATCAGTTGTTTTGGAGTCCTGGGAGATCAGGCATCTTAAAAGAGGGGTGTCTGAAACTGTAAAAGAGATATTGTACAGAAAAGAGTTAATATAGCAGGCCTGAGACTCTCATCCTCAGAAAACCATGCTTGCAAGGTTGACCCTTGGCTGGTATCTGTAACCTGAATGAATGGTAACAGTTCCCTACATTGAAATAAAACTTTCCCTAAATGAAAAGAGTGACTCACTATGCCTAGACTTTTATATATATATATATATATATATATATATATATATATATATATAAAATCAAAGTGGTTTATGCTATACCAGCTTTTTTTCTGGGAATCTGGAATTTTGGTACTTACTAGGCAATAGGTCCCTATATGGCCAGCCACCAATAAATTCCTTGAATACTGAGTCGCTAATAAAATTTCTTGGTAGACAATAATTTATGTGTGCTGTAACACTTTGATACTAGAAGAATTATGTACATCCTGCGTGACTCCACTGGGAGAGGACTTTTGGAAACTTGACCTAGTTTTCTCTGGAACTTTTCCCATGCACATTTTTCCTATGACTTCCTTTGTATCTTTTCACTGAAACCTTAACTGTAACTACCCCATGCTGAGTCCTGGGAGTCATCTAGCAAATCATCAAAACTAATGGTGGACTTGGGGACACCCAACAGAAATAGTAATAAAAATGATTGATTGTATTAAAATAAAAACCCACTAACCTAATCCTGAGGGTATCTGGTCCAGCAAATTCTAAGAGGTGAGTAGATGGACATCTTTCAACTATATATCACTGCTTGCTGAATTCCCTGAAGCTAAGATTTCTAATGCTCTTGGTGATATCCATCGTCATGGTTACCTCTTATATAAAAGGGCATGCATGGCCTGAACATTTCACCAGATTTCATAAGTGGTCCAGAGAGTGGCTCATTCAAGGAGAAATCTGGCCCATTCATGATACCTTATGGTGATGAGTCTTTAGAGGCCTATATCAAGTTATCAGACTGTATCTCACAGAGCTCATTCAGATCCTGAAAAGGCCAGCTACAAGAAAACCTAAGCAGAATCCTGACAGGGATCTGAGTAGTCAAGATTTAGCTCTTAGCTATGAGTCAGGCAAGAGTGAAAAAGACTGGAAATGTCAGTTTAGAGTGTTGTATCCAGATACTGAAAATAACCATGTCTCTCCCTAAATTCACAGGTTAAAAACCTAACCCTCAGTGTGACTATATTTGGAGCAAGGGCCTTTAGGGGGGTAATTAAGGTTAAATGAGACCATAATGGTGGTGCCCTAATTCAACAGGACTAGTATCCTTATAAGAAGTGGAAGAGATACCAGGAGCATATGCATACAGAGGAAAAGGCAATGTGAGGATACAGAGAGAACACAACCATCTGCAAGCCAAGGAGAGAGGCCTAACCAGAAACCAACCCTGACAGCACCTTGATCTTAAGAGCTCCAGCCTCCAGAAGTGTGAGAAGATTATTTTTTATTAAGTCACCTAGTCTGTAAGTATTCTGTTATAGCAGTGCTAGCTGACTGATACAGAAGAAAAATAAAATAATTAAAAGTTTGGGTAACAGTTATCAATTTGTGCAGAAACTAGTACAATTTATAGGTAGGTACCAAAACTGATCTTTCCACAATGGGAGAGGAAATCACTTTAATTTCAGCCAGAGTTCCACTTCCAGAATGGCAATATGAAAAGCTGTGTGGTCCCATTCCCCAATGAAAACATTAAGTGGTGAAAATTACTTAAAAAAATAACAATTTAAAGCCTCTGGAAATTGATCTAAGATCTTACAGCAAATTAAATAACATTTCTAAAAGAATATATGCTAAAACTCAGTGAAAACAGTGGAGTCTGTGGAATTTGAACCATGGTCCACTCTTGTCCTACCCTCTCCCATTTCTCTTTGCTAGAAATTCCACTCCAGGTGGGTACTGCCAAAAACACAGGATTCCCTCTATTACCAGCTCCCAGTTAGAAAATTACATTACCTTCAAAGAGGGGTGAAATGCCAAGGGTTCTCACTCCCCTACTGTTGCTAATGCTAAAGTCCAGATGAATGCAGCCAAAAGGTGGGGAGCTTCATTTTTTCATCTAATCCCCACTCTAGAATTGAGGCTCTATCTCAAGTATGTCATAATGATAATACTGGGGCCCCAGTGGCCCTCACTTCATGTAAGGGATGTCAATGCCAGAAAAGGCAATCCGAGAAGTCCAGAGTTACCTCCCACACTTGGATCCATGCTCCTAAAGCAGAGGTATCACTATGAGGGAAGTTGGTCACTGGTCACACCCCTAAATCCACAGCCATGGCTCAGAGGTTTTTCAAACATAGGGGGAAACATCTTAAGAATGGAGAGCTCAGAAGATCTCCTAAAAGAAAATGACTTTTAGGGAAGGGGGGATTCAAGACTAAGGTCACTCTCAGAATGGAAATTTTGGTGGTAAGCAATTAAGAGGAGGACAGTAATTTCATGATACCAACAAGCGAAACCACAGGCAAGCTATTTTATCAGAGAGAAGAACAGAGAAAAAAAGAAAGAATAAGAAAAATGAACAGATCCTCAGAGAAATGTGGAAAACCATTCGGCAAATCAACATATACACAATGTGAGTACCAGAAGGAGAGGAGGGTGAGAAAGGAGCAGAAAAAAAAAAAAAATTCAAAGACACAATGGCTAAAGCCTTCACAAATTTGATGAAAAACAATCCATATATCCAAAAAGCTTAACCAAGGCCAAGCAGGATAAATACAAAAAGACCCACACCCATGTACATCATAGTCAAAATGTTGAAAGACAAAGAAAATTAAATTCTGAAACAGGAAGACAAAAAGGACTCATTACTTACAAGGGAGCCCCACTACCATTAATAGATGACTTCTCATCAGGAGTAATTAGGCCAGAAGGCAGAAAAAGTAATATATTCAACATACTGAAAGAAATAAATTGTCAACCATTAGTTTTGCATGCATCAAAACTAACTTTTAAAAATGAAGGCAAATTAAGAAATTATTTGTTCAAGATAAATGAAAACTGAGAATTCATTCCCAGCAAAACTGCCTTAAAGCAAATACTAAACAAATTTCTTCAGGTTGAAAGCAACCTGGTAATTTGAAATTACAGCTGGTAATTTGAAATTACATGAAAAAAATAAAGGGCACTGATAAAGGTAATTATGAAATTATGAAAGTCAGAATAAATGCATAGATCTTCTTTCTTATGTTAACTGATTTCAAAAGCAGTTGTAGAGACTATCTTTTCTCCATTGTATATTCTTGCCTCCTTTGTTGCAGATTAGGTGACCATAGGTATGTGGGTTTATCTCTGAACCTCCTATCCTGTTCCACTGATCTATATTTATGTTTTTGTGCCAGTACCATACTGTTTTGATTACTGTAGCTTTGTAGTATAGTCTGAAATCAGGGAGCTGGGAAAACTGGACAGCTGCATGTAAAAAAATAAAATTATAATGCTCCCTAACACCATACAAAAAATAAATAAACTCAATATTGTCACGATGTCAGTTCTTCCAAACTGGATCTATAGATTCAATGCAATCCAAAGCAAAATCCCAGCAACTTATTTTGTGGATATTAACAAATTGAAGTTTACATGGAAATGCATAAAGCCCAGAATAGCCAACATAATACTGAAGGAGAACAAAGTTGGAGACTGACACTACCTAACTGTATAACTTAGTTTAAAGCTACTGTCTTCAAAACATTGTGGTATCAGTGAAAGAAGACACAAATAGTTCAAGGGAACAGAATAAATAGTGCAATAATAGACCCACATAAATATAGTCAACTACCCTTTGATAAAGGAGCAAAAGCAATAAAATGCAACAAAGACAGTATACTCAACAAGTGGTGCTGTAACAACTGGACACTCACATAAAAAAAAATAGAATCTAGACACAGACCTTACACCCTTCACAAACTTAAATCAAAACCGATCATAAACCTAAATGTAAAATGTGAATCTATGTAACTCTCAGAAGGTAATGTAAGAGATGACCTTAGGTATAGTGATGTCTTCTTATATACAACACCAAAGGCACAATTCATGAAAGAAATAACTGATAAGCAGGATTTCATGAAAATTACAAAGTTCTGCTCTGCAAAAGACAATGTCAACAGAATGAGAAGACAAGCCACAGACTGAGAGAAAATACTGGCAAAACACATAGTTGAAAAAGGACTAGTATCCAAATATATAAGGAACTCTTAAAACTCAACAATAAGAAAATAAACAACCAAATTAAAAATTTTAAATGGGCAAAGATCTGAATAGACACTTCACCAAAGAAGATATACAAATGGCAAATAAACATATGAAAAGATGCTCCACATCATATGCCAGGGAAATGCAAATTAAAACAAGATACCACTTCACACCTATTAGAATGGCAAAAATCCAGAACAATGACAACAGCAAATGCTGGTGAGGATGTGGAGCAAGAGGAACTCTCATTCATTGCTGGTAGAAATGCACATGGTACAATAACTTTGTAAGACAGTTTGGCAGTTTCTTATAAAACCAAACATACTCTTACCATGAGATCTAGAAATTGCACTGCTTGGTATTTACCCAAAAGAGCTGAAAACTTATGTCCACACAAAAACCTGCACACAGATATCTATAGCAGTTTTGTTCATAATTGCCAAAACTGGGAAACAACCAAGATGTCCTTCAGTAGGTGAATAAACTGTGATACATCCAGATGATGGAATATTATTAAGTGCTAAAAAGAAATGAGCTATCAAGCCATGAAAAGCTACGGAGGAAACTTAAATGAATGTTACTAAGTGAAAGAACCCAATATGGGAAGGCTATATACTATAAGATACTATATACTGTAAGATTTCAACTTCCTAGAAGATAAAACATTCTAGGAAAGGCAAAACTATGGAGACAGTAAAAATGTAACTTGTTGTCAGGGGTTGCAGAGTGGGTAGATGTGGTGGGATGAATAGGCAGAGCACAGAGGATTTTTAGGGCAGTGAAAACACTGTGTGATACCATAATTATGGATACATGTCATCACACACTTGTCCAAAGCCATAGATTGTACAACACCAAGAGTGAACCATAATGTAAACTATGAACTTTGGGTGATTATGATGAGTTGATGTAGGTTCATCTTTTGCAATAAATGTAGCACTCTGGTGGGGGCTGTAGATAATGGGGGAGACTGTGGACATGTGGAGTAGGAGACATTTGGGAAGTTACTGTACTTTCCTCTTAATTTTGCTGTGAACCCAAACTGCTCTAAATATATAAAGTCTTTTAAAAAAAGCATAAAAGTTTATTCATAATAGCCCAAAATAGAAACAACCCAAATGTCCATCAACTGGTGAACTGATAAATATATTGCGGTTTATTCATATAATGGAATATTATTGGCCATAAAACTAATAAAGTACTGATTGATCCATGCTACAATGTGGATGAACCTTGAGAACATTATGCTAAGTGCAGGGAGGCAGCCACAAAAGACTACATATTATGATTCCATTTATATGAAAGGTTCAGAATGGGCAAATCTATAGTATAGATATTAGATTAGTGGTTGCGAGGTGCTGAGGATAAGAGAGAAATGGAGAATGACTCCTAATGAGTATAGAGTTAGATTAATGAAATATCCTAAAATTAACTGTGGTACTGGTTGCACATTTCTGTGAATATACTAAAACACAATGAACTGTATATTTCAAATGGGTACATTTTCCAATAGGTGAATTGTTATCTCAATAAATCTGTTACCAAAAAAATTTCTATCAGCTAACACAGAGTTTGCATGCCTATCCATTACCTGCAATTAACAAAGTGTTGCAAAATAGCTTGTAGATAATAAACAGAGTCAGAATCTGATAACCCAGATGAATGTGCAACTGATTTTCATAAAAACACAATATTTTCATCTACAGTTAGCCTCTTTGATAAAAAAAATGTCAAAGAAGATTTTTCATGGTCACAGAATAAAGTTGGTTTCATTACATTTGACCTGATTATTTACATAGTTGCAGCAAGAATGTTAATTTACCATATAGGCATCCTTAAAATTGTTTTGCTAGAAGTTTTCATAAGGAATCTCAGACTGAACTCTTGAGGCTAGAAAGCCAAACCAAGATCAGATGTCACTGACAGTATCTACAAATTTGGGTGAATACCTCTTTTCTCAGGATCCCCCAATTATCCTAAAATTCCTGTAAGCTAGGTGCCAGGTCAGTTTCCTCATAAGAGCTTTGCAAATACTGGCTCCAAATAGTCAATATTATTTTCTTAAATGTATCTGGTCATATCTGATTAAATGAGCATCATTCTCAAATATGACATTTCAGAAAAGTCCTTGGTTGCAGAACCGAGGTTTCAAATTATGTCCTATTAACAAGAAGGATATAGTTTTAACTCAACTTATTCCAACAACAACATTGCTATGGGAAAAATAAAATTCAATAAGAGTTTCCAGATACTACAGGCACCATGCAAGGAGGAAAAGACTGTTTCATTTACAAAAGCATAGTCTATTGACTGTTATGAATTATAGATGGTTTAAGAGGAAAGAGAAATGGCTTCCTTTAGAAATGGGTTCTACTCCAGAGAGAAGAACAATAAAACATCAGGAATTCCAAAATCAAACGTACAGTTATTGCTCCATTTCATTTATTTCTATGTAATTGGTTTTTGTTCAGCTCAATTTTGGGTTAGCAGTCTCATGAACCCACTGGTTTCTCAACAAGAGTTCTGTTAATCCTGACTCAGTCAACTGGGTAAGGTCTCAAAGCTGTTTTAGCAATACCATCAGAAGTCTGTGCACAAATATTATTCTTTTCCCTGAGTATCTGAGACAGTCCTTCTTTGAGACAAAGCCCTCTGGCTTATGGCTGATTTCTACTGCTTTCAAGCATCAGAGTTGCTATGGACTGAATGTTTATATGCCCTCCAAATTCATATATTGAAGTTCTAACTCCCCGCCCAGTGCTGTATTTGGAGATGGGGCCTCTAAGGAAGTAATTAGGGTTAAATGAGGTTTAAGGGTGGGATCCTGATCCTATATGCTCAGTATTCTTATAAAAAGAAACACCAGGGAGCCTTCTCCCACTCCCCCCTCCCCAGCTGAAAACAACAACCTAGAATATACTAGATTCAAATTAAAGAAGTCAAGTTGTGACCAAGATAACATTTTTTAAAACAACTGCAATTATGACCAAGAGCACTATACTGTTTTGGTCTAATATCAGAGAATACAGTATCAGGTTTCTCTTAAATAGAAACATCTCATGGGTCATGAGGGAACTGATAAATATCTAGGAACTTCATACAATTTATGAAATATTTATGTTAATAAAATTTTACCCATACATATTTAACCTAGTATATCTTCTGCTTTGGCAATGCTTTTCATGCAACCATAATGTATCAAAAAAAATCTACTGATTTCTAGTTCCTCTTGTTTTACAACGTGAAAGAGTAAGTCCTTTGTGATTTTCAATGGACTCTCTGAGCTATTTCAAAGAAAGTCTTAGATATAAAATATATCATTTTGGATTTGAATTTGGGAAGGCAAAATATCAAAAGCTGTCAGGAAATTTTGAACATTTGATTCAATAGTATCATGGGTTATTGAAAAAGAGCATCATGGTATCAATTTGATCAAAATGACAAAAGATTTTAAAAGTAAACATGAGAAGTAACATAACTGTAAGGAATCTTAGCTCTTTTAAAAGTGAGAAGAATTTATTCACTTAATTAAGGACATTATAAGTCAACATAAATCACAGAAAACTATTCTGAAAAAACACAGAATCTTATCCTTCTAGGCAGATTATTCAGAGGTAAAGAAAAACATTTTATAACTTCTTATTAAAAGGAGACCAACAATCAATTCTACAAGAAGATAAAACAATGTTTAATGTACCTCCACTTAACAGCAGAATATCAAAATATTTGAGGCAAAGTGCAGCTCCCACCATGGCTGAAGAGTAAGTTGCTGTCCCGATGGAGAAAGTTATCTGGATTCAGAGGGTGTTTATAAACCTGCTGGACTCATACAGCAGCAGAAACATTGGTAAGTTTCTTTCTAACTGTGTTGTCAGTGGCCTCACTTGAAGAAATTACCAAAGAGGAAGAGGAAGATGAAAATATCTGTGATGCCAGAAGCCTCCTCAGCCAAACTGAAGAAGGCATATTCCAGATCATGGGCATGCTTTCCAAGCTTGAAATCCCCTGGCCCAATTGTTCCATGGAGACATTGTGCCATCTCTTGAGAAGACCTTCTCGTGTGTCTGCTGGAGTATGATGTTATCATATATAACATCACTGAGAAGCCCCAGCAAATGGAGGAAGCCATCTGGGCAGTCTCTGGCCAGTGAGATGCACCCTTGATCTCCAGGGACAGGACTTTTATGCAATTTACTTTACCTAAGAGTCATCTAAGGAGAGCTAGGCAAATTAGGACCATGGAAGAACTGATCTTAGACTCACTTAAAACACAAAATGAAATCAGACTAGTGGATATGCCTAGCAGTTACAAGATAAACTGAGGCATATGAAAATCTTTAAGAGTTTATGTGAGCAAAAATTGATTCGTATTGGGCAGCACCAAGCTGGAAGTGGTTAGGAGCTTCACCAACAGGAGGTAGGGACAAGACTTTCATAGAGAAGAGCCAAATGCAAAGCAATTATTTGATTGGCTATAGCTGAAGCATTTCCCTTATTTGGGAGAGCCTAGTTGGCTGTTTGTGATTAGTTGTTCTTAGGTTTGTGTTTGCTTATTTAGGCTGCTAAGCTATTAGGACCACCTCAGTCTAAAAGCTTCCTTTTTTAATTAATTTAGCAATAGGTCCTTCCAAAGAAAAGAATTTTTTAATTGAAGTATAGTTGATATACAGTATTATATAACTTACAGGTGTATGATATAGTGATTCACAATTTTTAAAGATTATACTCCAGTTATTATAAAATACTCCCTGTATTCCAAGTGTTGTACAATATATACTTATAGCTTATTTTATACCTAATAGTTTCTACTTCTTATTCCCCTACTTCTATATTAACCCCCCCTTCCCTCTCCCCACTGGTAACCACTAGTTTGTTCTCTATATCTGTGAGTCTGCTTCTTTTTTGTTATATTCACTTGTTTGTTGCACTTTTTTAGATTTAATATATGAGAAACATCATACAGTATTTGTCTTTCTCTGACTTATTTCACTTAGTGTAATGCCCTTCAAGACCATCCATGTTGTTGCAAATGGCAAAATTTCATTTTTTATATAGCTGAGTAACATTCCATTAGAATATATATATACTACTTATTTTTTATCCATTCATCTGTTGATGGACACTTAGGATGCTTCCATATCTTGGCAATTGTAAATAATGCTGCTGTGAATATTGGGGTGCATGTATCTTTTCAAATTAGCATTTTTGGTTATTTTCAGATATATACCCAGGAGTGGAAATGTTGGGTCATGTGGTAGTTCTATGTTTAGTTATTTGAGAAACTGCCATACTGTTTTCCACAGTGGCTGTCCCAATGTACATTCCCACCAACAGTGTAAGAGGGTTCCCTTTTCTCTACATCCTTGCCAACATTTGTTATTTGTGTTCTTTTTGATGATAGACATTCTGACAGATATGAGGTGATACCTCATTGTGGTTTTGATTTGCATATCCCTGGTGATTATCAATGTTGAACATCTTTTCATGTGCCTGTTGGCCAGCTGCATTTCCTCTTTGGAAAAATGTCTATTCAGTTCTTCTGCCTGGTTTGTAATCAGGTTGTTTGTTTTCTGATGTTGAGTTGTATGAACTATTTATATATGTTGGATATTAACCCCTTAACATTCATATTATTTGCAAATATTTTCTCCCATTAGTAGGTTGTCTTTTAACTTTGTTGATGGTTTCCTTTGCTGTGCAAAACCTTTTAAGTTTAATTTGGTCCCACTTGCTTATTTTTTGCTTTTATTTCCTTTACTTTAAGAGAGAGATACAACAAAATATTGCTACGATTTATGTCAAATAGTGTTCTGCCTAGGTTTCCCCCTAGGAGTTTTTTGGTTTCCAGTCTTACCATTTACGTCTTTAATCCATTTTGAGTATATTTTTGTATATCATGTTAGCAAATCTTCTAATTTCATTCTTTTACATGTAGCTGTCCAGTATAGCTGTCCAATTTCCCCAGCACCAGCTATTGAAGAGACTGTCTTTTCCCCATTGTATATTCTTGCCTCCTTTGTCATGGATTAACTGACCATAAGTTCACGGGTTTATTTCTGGGCTCTCTATTCTGTTCCATTGATGTATGTGTCTGAAGAATAGAATATTTTTAATCATTGAAAGAAATGAAATATTAAAGAAAATACTTGAGGCAAAAACTGATACAATTGCAAGGAGAAATAGAAAATGCCAATATTTATAGTTGGAAGGTTCAGCATCACAACTGATCTCATAGACATTAAAAGGATTTTTAAAAAAGAAGACTATGAACAACTCTATGCCCACAAAATTTATAATTTATGAAATAAGCTGTGACCTAGGACCCTCTACCAGAGTTCATGCACCTGGACAAATGTCTCCTGAGCAACAGGTTACAAAGAAACTATGAGTGACTAAAAATAACTGTACACATGTGCAGTTGGGGCAATTATGAACAATAGGATACAAAAAGGCCACAAACCAACTACCATTTCTGAGGTACTGGGAGCAAAAGCAGGGTACTGTACATGATCTCTGCACACAGTACCATCAAGGGGGATGGACAGACCACCTAAGCTATGCCTCCTGCCCAACCCACCAATCCAACCCTACCCTCATCCCATTTAAGGAATCAGCTCTACACCCCACCACACCCCCACCTGCAGAGTAAGCAAGGGCACCTGTTTCTTGTTTTTGCTCCCTGATGCTATGGCACAAGCCCCCAAAAAGCCTTGCTTGAAATTCTCGTCTGGCCTCTTATCAATTTCCATTGATTGAAGAGTCCAAGGGCTGGGGTCAGTAACACTTAGATGAAACAGACTGATTCTCTGAAAGACACAAATTACCAAAATGCACACAAGGAGAAATAGATCATCTGAATAGTCCTATATTTATTAGAAAAAATTAAAAAATAATACTCTTCAAAAAGGAAAGCACCAGGTCCAGCTGCTTTCACAGGTAAATTCTACCAAACGTTTAAGGAATAAATGGTATCAGTTCTCTATAAGTATAACCAGAAAATAGAAGCAGAGAGAACACCATCTAATTCATTCTATTAGGCCAGCATTACCTTAAAATCAAACCAGAAAAATACATTATAAGGAAGGAAAACTGCATAACAATGCCTCTCATGAATATTGATACAAAAATTCTCATGAAATATTAACAAATCAAGTCCAACAGTGTTTTAAAACAATTATGCACCACAACCAAGTGTGATTCATTACAGGTATTCAAGGCTGGTACAACATTTGAAAATCAATTTATGTAATCCAGCACATCAACAAGATAAGAAGAAAAATCATATTATTATATTGATAGATGTAAGAAGCATCTCACAAAATCCAACACTCATTCAAGATAAAAACTCTCAGCAAACTAAGAATAGAGGAAATGTTCTCAATTTGATAAAGTTCACCTACTAAAAACCTGTAACTAATGTCATATCTAATGCTGAAAAACTGCACTTTCTAAGATTGGGAACAAGTAATGGATGCCATTTCTTACCATGCTTATTCAGCATCATTCTGGAATTTCTATGTAGTGTAATAAACAAGAGGAATGTATATATATTGGAAAGGGAAAAGTAAAAGTGCTTTATTCACAGATAACATGACTGTCTGTGTAGAAAATCCCAATGAATTGGTCAAAAAGACAAAAACCTTCTGAATCCAATAAGCAAGTATAGCAAGGTCTCAGTATACAAGGCTTATAGACAAAAGTCAACTGCTTACTTACATATCAGCAACAAACAGTTAAATTTGAAATTTTGCAATACTACCATATATAATAACACCAAAAATATTTAAACAGTCAAATATCTGACCAAATATGTACAAGATCTACATGTGAAAAAAACACAAAAATCTGATGAAAAAAAATCAAAGAAAATCTAAATCAGTGTATAGATATTCCATGTTCATGGATTGGAAGACTCAATACTGTTAAGATGTTAATTCTTCCCAACATGATGTACAGATTAAACACAATCCCAGTCAAACTCCCAGCAAGTTATTTTGTAGCTAGAAAAAATAATCCTATGTAGAAAAGCAAAACACCTAGAATAGCTAGCACAATACTGAATAAAAACAAAGCTGAAAGACTCAAGACTTACTATAAAGCTACAATAATCAAGGAGTGTATGGGATTAGTAAATAAATATACATATAGATCAATGAAACAGAATGGAGGGCCCTGAAATTGTTGGACACAAATATAGTCATCTGATCTTTGACAAAGGAGCAATGGAAATTCAATGGAGAAGAAACAGTATTTTCAACAAATGGTGCTAGAACAACTGGTTGTCCATATGCAAAAGAAAATAATGAACCCAGACATAGAGTATACACCTTTTGCAAAATTAAACTCAAAGTGGATGATAGGCATAAGTGTAAATACTTAAAACTATATAACTCCTTGAAAAAACATAGAAAATCAATGTGACTTTGACTGATGAATTTTTAGATACAATACAAAAAAGATGATGAATGAAAGAAAACATTAATAAATTAGACTTCATTAAATTTAAAAACTTGCAATCTGTAAAAGTCACTGTTAAGTGAATGAAAAGATAAGCCACAGACCAGGAGGAAATATTTGCAAAACACATAAATGACAAAATAATGTATAAAAAATATACAAAGCCCTCCCATAATGATTTCATTTTAATTATTTAATAATTAATTAACTAATAATAAATAATTATTTAATTATTTCTCTAGAGACCATACTTCCAAATAAAGTCACATTCTGAGCTACTGGGGTCTAGGACTCTAACAACAACTACTACCTTTTTTTGAGGGTGTGTGGGAAGAGGAGGAGGGGCACAATTCAATCCATAAGCTTATATAGTATATTAATCATAGTCCTAGATATTTACCAAACTGATCTGAAAACTTATATCCATGCAAAGACCTGCAAGCAAATATCTATACCACCTTCTCCCTTGGGAGGAAAGAAAAGAATGAAACTTATGTCCAATTTTCTGTTTCCTTGAGTCTGCCTGAAAGGCTGGTTTCAGAGTATTAACAGGGAGCCATATACTTTGCATGCATGGTGGCCACTGAGAGCAAGGAGAGCTGCTGGGTTTGTTGCAGCACCAGAGAACCTGCAGTACAACAGAGAGACACCAGAGGTAACAAGAGATTACAAACTGCTCAAAATGAAACCCCAAAATTTCTCTAATTGGGAGATTACATGCACAAACCCAGGGAAGACAAATTCCCAGAAAATGTTTACAAGGCCCACAGAATCTCTAGCTGGGAGCACTGGTGAAGGTCTTCCCATGTATACAGCTGGTCAGTAAAGACTGGGACAGGTGAACGTTTTTTCAAATGCCCAAATTCAACAAAAGATCACGAGGCATACAAAAACAAAAACACACACACAAAAAGCTGGGAAACATGGCCCAATCAAAGGAAAACAATATCCAAAAACCAACCCTAAAGAAACAGAGATCCATAAATTACCTGACAAAGAATTCAAAATAATTGTCTTAATAAGCTAAAACAGAACACAGACAACTAAACAACATCAAGAAAATGACACATGAATAAAATGACATTATCAACAGCAAGTAAGGAAAACAGGGACAAAAGAACTACAACACAGACAGAAAACAATTAAGAAAATGACAATAGTAAGTTCTTCCCCATCAAGAAATACTTCAAATATAAATAAAGTCACCAATCAAAAGACAGAGAATGGCTAAATGGATTAAATAAAACAAGATCCCACTACATGCTGTATACAGGAGACTCACTATAGATGTTAGGATGCACATGTCGATGTAAGGCTGAAAGTAAAAGGATGAAAAAAAGATATTCCATGCAAATAGTAACCAAAAGAGAGCAGGTGTGTCCATCCTTATGTCAGATGAAAGAGATTTTAAGTGCATAACTGTCAAAAGAGACAAAAAGAACATAAAATGATGAAAGGGTCAATTCACCAGGAAGACAGAATAATTATTAATTTATGCAATTAAAATAACAGCACACAAATATATAAAGCAAATAGTTAAAGAGCTGAAGGGAGAAATATATAGTAACAATAATAATAGATGATTACAGGGCTTCCCTGGTGGTGCAGTGGTTGAGAGTCCACCTGCTGATGCAGGGGACGTGGGTTCGTGCCTCGGACCAGGAAGATCCCACATGCTGTGGAGTGGCTGGGCCCATGAGCCATGGCTGCTGAGCCTGCGCGTCCAGAGCCTGTGCTCCATTACAATACCCCTACTTTCAATAACGGATAAAACAACCAGACAGAAAAGCAGTAAGGAAACAGAGAATTTGTACTATAATATAAACCAATACTACAGACCAACAGACATATACAGAAAACTCCAACAGCAGCATACACATTCTACTCAAGGTCACATGGAACATTCTCCAGGATAGATCTCATGTTAGATCACAAAATCAGTCTTAACAAACTTAAAAAGACTGAAGTTATACCAAGTGTCTTTTCCAACTACAGTGGAATGAAACTAAATATCAAAAGCAATCTAAAGTAGTCAAACTCATAGAATAATGGCTGCCATGGGCTAGGGGGAGGGTAAAATAGGGAGTTGCTATTCCATGCACCTACAGTTTGAGTAATACAACATGAATAAGTCTTAGAGATCTGTTGCACAACATTGTGTCTACATTTAACATATTTTATTATGCACTTAAAAATCCACCAAGAGGGTGTACCTAATGTTAAGTATTCTTAACACAATATAATAAAAATTAAAATTTTGAAAAAGGGAAATGGGAAAATTTACAAATATACAGAAATTAAACAACACACTCTTGACAACCAAGGAGGCAAAGAAGAAATTAAAAGGGAAATTAGAAAATATCTTGGGATAAATGAAAACAATAACATAACAAAATTCATGGGATGCAGCAAAAGCTAAGAGGGAATTTTATAGTGGTAAATACTTACATTAAAAAAGAGTAAAAATCAAATAAATAACCTAACTTTACAAATCAGAGAAATAGAACAAGAAAACTAAATATAAATTTAGTGGAAGGAAGAAAATAATAAATATTAGAGCAAAAATAAATGTAATAGAGGGGAATGGCCAAGATGGGAAGACTCTGAGCTCACCTCCTCTAATGGGCACAGCAAAACTATAAATATTTACATAACAGCTATTGATAAGACTGAAAGACTAGAAGAAGAGATCTTCTACAACTAAAGACATAAAGAAGGAACCACAATATGACGGGTAGAAGTAGGGGACACATGGTATAGTCAAGACCCATACTCCTGGGTAGATGAGCCACAAACAGGAGGTTAATTACAATTGCAGAGATTCACCTCAAGGAGTGAGGGGTCCAAGCCCCACATTGGGCTCCCCAGCCCAGGGGTCCTGTACCAGGAAGATGAGCCTCCAGAATGTTTGGCTTTGAAAGCCAGTGGAAACCCAGAGGGATGAAAGAAATAGAGACTCCACTCTTAAAGGGTACACAAAATCTCACACATTCCAGAACCCAGGGTCGAAGCCATTATATGAAAGGAGCCACCTGCTGATCTTAGAGAGACTCCTGGAAAGGCAGGAGGCAACCAGAGCTCACCCTAGGGACACAGACACTGGCAGCATCCATTTGAGGGAGCTCATTCTTCCATGCGGACACTGGTGCTGGCAAGAGCCATTTTGGAATCGTCTCTCTAGCTTATTAGTGCCAGGACCCAGCCCCACCCATCATCCTGTTGGCCCCAACACTGGGACACATTAGGTCAAGCAACTAGCCAGGTGAGGACACAGCCCCACCTACTAGTAGGCCTGCTAATTTAAGACCCCCTGAGCCCACAGCTACCCTGGGATACAGCCCTGTTTAACACAAGGCCCAGGACCCAGCCCCATACACCAATGTGCTGGCACTAGCTGCAGGAACACATGGACCACAGCCTCGCCCACTAGCATGCCAAAACACTAACTCTGGGACCCTGAGGGCCCTGCAGAGACCCTGGTACCTGGCTCGACTCACCAGCACGCCAGCACTAACTAGCTCAGGGAGCCCCCTGGGCCTCAACCCCACCAACAAGCAGGAGGACACCAGCTCCAGGGATCATTGGGCCCTGCAGCCAGAGACCCCAGGACCCATCTCTGCCCATCAATTGGCCGGCACTAGCCCCAGGACCCACCAGTGGGTGGGCACCAGGCCCTGGATCACCTGGGCCACAACCCCACCCACCAGTGGATGGATACTAACTCTGGAACATCTTGGACCCCTCAGCCAACCACCCCAGGATCTGGCTCCACTCACCAGGCAGCCAACACCAGCTTTGGGACATCTAAGTCCCAGCAGTCAGCCTTGTCAGGAATTGGCCCAGCCACCAGCAGGCCCACCAGCTCCAGGACCCTCAGGGCCCTACAACCAGAGAACTCAGGACCTGGCTTCACCTACTGGTAGGCTGACACCAGCTCTGAGACACCTTGAACTCCTCAGCCAGCCATCCAAGGATCCAGCCCCACACACTAGCACTCCAACAATAACTTTGGGACACCCTGGACCTGACAGCAGAACCGTGTCAGGAACCAGCCTGCCCACCAACAGATTGATGCTAGATCTGGGACCCACAGGCAAGCAACCACTTACGCAGAACCCAGCTCTGCTGACCATTGGGCAACCTGTACCCCAGAATGTCCCAGGGCTGCACAGACAAGTGCCTCATAACTTGGCCCCACAAACCAGTAGCCAGCATCCTCTGCACAAGGCTACCTAAAACAAAAAGATGTAAAATATGATGTTAAAAACAATAAACATGAAGGAAGACAGAAAATTGCAGGGCTGTTAAAATGCTTCTGAACTTAAGTGATCAGCAACTTAATCATGTGTATACACAGATTGTTATATATAAACCTCATAGTAACCACAAACCAAAAATCTGTAATTGATACACACACACAAAAGAGAAAGGAATCCAAACATGACACTAAAGATAGTCATCTAATCACAAGGGAAGAAAGCAAAAGAAGAAGAAAGGAACAAAAAAGAACTATAAAAACGACCCAAAAACATTTAACAAAATGGCAATAAGTACATACTTATAAATAACTACTTTAGGAAGAAAGAAGAACTACAATCCTGCAGCCTGTGGGAAAAAAAAAAACACATTCACAGAAAGATAGACAGGATGAAAAGGCAGTGGGTTATGTACCAGATGAAGGAACAAGTTAAAACCCTAGATAAACAACTAAATAAAGTGGAGATAGGCAACCTTCCAGGAAAAGAATTCAGAATAATGATAGTGAAGATGATCCAGGACCTCAGAAAAAGAATGGAAGCAAAGATCGAGAAGATGCAAGAAATGTTTAACAAAGACCTAGAAGATTTAAAGAACAAACAAACAGAGATGAACAATACAATAAATGAAATGAAAACTACACTAGAATGAATCAATAACAGAATAACTGAGGCAGAAGAACGGATAAGTGACCTGGAAGACAGGGTGGTGGAATTCACTGCTGTGGAACAGAATAAAGAAAAAAGAATGAAAAGAAATGAAGACAGCCTAAGAGACTTCAGGGATAACATTAAACACAACAACATTTGCATTATAGGGGTCCCAGAAGGAGAAGAGAGAGAGAAAGGACACAAGAAAATATTTGAAGAGATTATAGTTGAAAACTTCCTTAACATGGGAAAGGAAATAGCCACCCAAGTCCAGGAAGCACAGCGAGTCCCATACAGGATAAACCCAAGGAGAAACACGCTGAGACACATAGTAATCAAACTGGCAAAAATTAAAGACAAAGAAAAATTATTGAAAGCAGCAAGGGAACAATGACAAATAACATACAAGGGAACTCCCATAAGGTTAATGTGTTGCAGATTTCTCAGCAGAAACTCTACAAACCAGAAGGGAGTGGCATGATATACTTAAAGTGATGAAAGGGAAGAACTTACAATCAAGATTACTCTACCCAGCAAGGATCTCATTCAGATTCTATGGAGAAATCAAAAGCTTTACAGACAAGCAAAAGCTAAGAGAATTCAGCACAACCAAACCAGCTCTACAACAAATGGTAAAGGAACTTCTCTAAGTGGGAAACACAAGAGAAGAAAAGAATCTACAAAAACAAACCCAAAACAATTAAGAAAATGGTCAAAGGAACATATATATCGATAATTACCTTAAACGTGAATGGATTAAATACTCCAAACAAAAGACACAGGCTTGCTGAATAGATACAAAAACAAGACCCATATATATGCTGTCTACAAGAGACCCACTTCAGACGTAGGGACACATACAGACTGAAAGTGAGGGGATGGAAAAAGATATCCCATGCAAATGGAAATCAAAAGAAAGCTGGAGTAGCTATACTCATATAAGAAAAAATAGACTTTAAAATAAAGAATGTTACAAGAGAAAAGGAAGGTCACTACATAATGATGAAGGGATCAATTCAAGAAGAAGATACAACAATTATAAATATATATGAATCCAACATAGGAGCACCTCAATACATAAGGCAACTGCTAACAGTTATAAAAGAGGAAATCGACAGTAACATAATAATAGTGGGGGACTTTAACACCTCACTTACACCAACGGACAGGTCATCCAAAGTAAAAATAAATAAGGAAACAGAAGCTTTAAATGACACAATAGACCAGATAGATTGAATTGATATTTATACGACATTCCATCCAAAAACAGCAGATTACACTTTCTTCTCAAGTGCACATGGAAAATTCTCTAGGATAAATCATATACTGGGTCACAAATCAAGCCTCAGTAAATTAAAAAAAAATGGAAATCATATCAAGAACCTTTTCTGACAGCAACACTATGAGATTAGAAATGAATTACAGGGAAAAAAACATAAAAAACACAAACACATGGAGACTAAACAATACGTTACTAAACAACCAAGAGATCACTGAAGAAATCAAAGAGGAAATCAAAAAATACCTAGAGACAAATGACAATGAAAACACGATGATCCAAAACCTATGGCATGCAGCAAAAGCAGTTCTAAGAGGGAAGTTTATAGCTATACAAGCCTACGTCAAGAAACAAGAAAAATCTCAAGTAAACAATCTAACCTTACACCTAAAGGAACTAGAGAAAGAACAAACAAAACCCAAAGCTAGCAGAAGGAAAGAAATCATAAAGCTCAGAGCAGAAATAAATGAAATAGAAACAAAGAAAACATAGCAAAGATCAATAAAACTAAAAGCTGTTTCTTTGAGAAGATAAACAAAATTGATAAACCATTAGCCAGACTCATCAAGCAAAAGAGGGAGAGGACTCAAATCAGTAAAATTATAAATGAAAAAGCAGAAGTTACAACAGACACCGCAGAAATACAAAGCATCCTAAGAGACTACTACAAGCAACTCTATGCCAATAAAATGGACAACCTGGAAGAAATCGACAAATTCTTAAAAAGGTATAACCTTCCAAGACTGTACCAGGAAGAAACAGAAAGTATGAACAGACCAATCACAAGTAATGAACTTGAAACTGTGATTAAAGATCTTCCAGCAAACAAAAGTCCAGGACCAGATGCCTTCACAGGTGAATTCTATCAAACATTTAGAGAAGAGCTAACACTCATCCTTCTCAAACTCTTCCAAAAAATTGCAGAGGAAGGGAACACTCCCAAGCTCATTTTATGAGGCTACCATCACCCTGATACCAAAACCAGACAAAGATACCACAAAAAAAGAAAATTACAGACCAATGTCACTGATGAATATAGATGCAAAAATCCTCAACAAAATACTAGCAAGCAGAATCCAACAACACATTAAAAGGATCATACACCATGATCAAGTGGAATTTATCCCAGGGATGCAAGGATTCTTCAATATACACAAATCAATCAATGTGATGCACCATATTAACTAATTGAAGGAGAAAAACCATAGTATCATCTCAATAGATGCAGAAAAAGCTTTCGACAAAATTCAACACCATTTATGATAAAAAAAACTCTCCAGAAAGTGGGCATAGAGGGAACCTACCTCAACATAATAAAGGCCATATATGACAAACCCACAGCAAATGTCATCCTCAATGATGAAAAACTGAAAGCATTTCCTCTAAGATCAGGAATGAGACAAGGATGTCCACTCTCACCACTCTTATTCAACATAGTTTTGGAAGTCCTAGCCACGGCAATCAGAGAAGAAAAAGAAATAGAAGGAATCCAAGTGGAAAAGAGGAAGTAAAACTGTCACTGTTTGCAGATGACATACTATACATAGAGAATCCTAAAAATGCCACAGAAAACTACTAGAGTGAATCAATGAATTTGGTAAAGTTGCAGGATACAAAATTAATGCACAGGAATCTCTTCCATTCCTATACACTAATGATGAAAAATCTCAAGGAGAAATTATGGAAACACTCCCATTTATCACTGCAACAAAAAGAATAAAATACCTAGGAATAAACCTACCTAGGGAGACAAAAGACCTGTATGCAGAAAATTATAAGACACTGATGAAATAAATTAAAGGTGATAGCAACAGATGGAGAGACACACCATGTTCTTGGATTGGAAGAATCAATATTGTGAAAATGACTATACTACCCAAAGCAATCTACAGATTCAATGCAATCCCTATCAATTTACCAATGGCATTTTTTACGGAACTAGAACAAATCATCTTAAAATTGGTATGGAGACACAAAAGACCCCGAATACCCAAAGCAGTCTTGAGGGAAAAAAAACAGAGCTGGAGGAATCAGACTCCCTGACTTCAGACTATACTACAAAGTTACATTAATAAAGACAGTATGGTACTGGCACAAAAACAGAAACATAGATCAATAGAACAAGATAGAAAGCCCAGAGATAAACCCACACACCTATGGTCAACTAATCTATGACAAAGGAGGCAAAGATATACAATGGAGAAAAGATAGTCTCTTCAATAAGTGGTGCTGGGAAAACTGTAGAGCTACATGTAAAAGAATGAAATTAGAACACTCCCTAACACCATACACAAAAATAAACTCAAAATGGATTCGAGATCTAAATGTAAGACCAGACACTCTAAAACTCTTAGAGCAAAAAACAGGAAGAACACTCTTTGGCATAAATCACAGCAAGATCTTTTTTGATCCACCTCCTAGAGTAATGGAAATAAAAATAAACAATGGGACCTAATGAAACTTCAAAGCTTTTGCACAGCAAAGGAAACCATAAACAAGATGAAAAGACAAACCTCAGAATGGGAGAAAATATTTGCAAACTAATCAATGGCCAAAGGATTAATCTCCAAAATATATAAACAGCTCATGCAGCTCAATATTAAAGAAACAAACAACCCAATCCAAACATGGGCAGAAGGCCTAAATAGACATTTCTCCAAAGAAGACATACAGATGGCCAAGAAGCACATGAAAAGCTGCTCAACATCACTAATTATTAGAGAAATGCAAATCAAAACTACAATGAGGTGTCACCTCACACCAGTTAGAATGGGCATCATCAGAAAACCTACAAACAACAAGTGCTGGAGAGGCTGTGGAGAAAAGGGAACCCTCTTGTACTGTTGGTGAGAATGTAAATTGATACAGCCACTATGGAGAACAGTATGGAGGTTCCTTAAAAAACTAAAAATAGAATTACAATATGACCCAGCAATCCCACTACTGGGCATATACCCAGAGAAAACCATAATTCAAAAAGACACATGCACCCCAGTGTTCATTGCAACACTATTTACAATAGCCAAGTCATGGAAGCAACCTAAATGCCCATCAACAGATGAATGGATAAAGAAATTGTGGTACATATATACAATGGAACATTACTCAGCCATAAAAAGGAACAAAATTGTGTCATTTGTTGAGACATAGTTGGATCTAAAAACTGTCATACAGAGTGAAGTAAATCAGAAAGAGAAAAACAAATATATATTAATGCATGTATGTGGAACCTAGAAAAATGGTACAGATGAACCAGTTTGCAGGGCAGAAGTTGAGACACAGATGTAGAGAACAAACATATGGACACCAAGGGGGTAAAACCGATGTGGGGTGGGGATGGTGATGTGCTGAATTGGGGGACTGGGATTGACATGTATACACTGATGTGTATAAAATTGATGACTAATAAGTACCTGCAGCATAAAAAAACAAACAAACAAAAACAACTAATACTAAACTTTCTTTGGGTTATTTGTATGGAAATATGTTAATATAAATATTTCAGACATTACATGAAATTTCTAAAAATCTTATATGTTCTTGTATAATGTTATAGGTCATAATTCTAGTTATTACTTTAAAATGTATATCTCAGAAGTAACTAAATTTCCTTGTCAATTGCATTATTATGAACTTTCATCAAATCTTTAACCATGGTCATTTTTAAGTCTTTTGTCATTACAGACAATTCTGGTTGTACTCTGATGCTTTTGCAAAATTGTTCCTATGAAAGGGTTTCATCTTCAAGGAATTCATGGAAAAAACTCTGACAAGTACAGGTTTCTGGTAACTGACTATACTACTGAACTGAATGAATAAGCATTTTCAGAACTCTAACGGAAAACTGATGAATTCATAAAATTGCTAACAAAAGATCAAGATGAAAAAAAATTAATTACATGGGACTGAGTGAACTGATGAGGATGATTATAATTTTTGTGACTTTCTGTTTGAATAAAAAAAAAATCCCACAAGGACTCAGAGGCAAAAAATATACAAATCAATTTTCACTGCAAAGTAAAGGAGCTGTTACAGTGGAGGATTACTGGCATGAATGTCAATATTATGACATATTATGTGTGGGTTTCGTGTTTGGTAATTGCAATCATTGTTGCTTTTGTTGTGGTCATCCATTTACAATGTTTGGTGTCAGTTTATACAAACAAAAAAAAGATCAAAATACAAAACATTAGCTTATATATGTATCTGTATATAAATATATTGTGAAACTATGTTTCAAATTTCCAAACTATTATATGCTCTCCTTGTGACATTCTCTAAACAACACAATCTACAAAAAATGTGAGCATCTGATAATAGATATCAAAATGTATTATGAAAAATTGTGTAAAATCATCACATAAGCAGTCTTTTACCGATACCTCTAGAACAAAATATGTGGAAAATATTCTGTGGTTCTGAAAAATGACTCTTTAATTCACAGATGGTTGTCAGTAGACACATTTAATTTTTAAGTAAGATGTATGTCATTGTAATAAAAAATTAGCACCTTCAGAACATACGTTAAAACAGAGCATTTCTCAAAGTGTGTTCTAAGGAACAATAAGTCCATGGGATATTAATAGATATCATGCCATGAAACAATGGCGGGGGGGGGTTGTGATCAAAATACCAAGTAAATTTTGGAAATGACATGTTAAAGAAGTTAAATAGATTACTTTATTGCATGATTTCTCAAAGTTTTTATATTCTAATTAATATCCACTGTGAATCTCTAAAAAGAAAAAATATATATCTTTTTTTCCCCAAATTTAATTGTCCATGGAACAAACCCTCGTATCTTGGAGCATCTTAAGAAGAAGAAGGTCCTACGGAGGATTCTTTGATACATGTTGCTCTAATATATAAAAACCTATGTGGTGACATATATTACTAATAGCATAGTCTGGGATACAGCAGTAAATTAGTTTAGTAGAGATGATCATGTACTGACAAGGCAAATCAGAAAAAGGCAAATCAACAAAATATCTTTTTTTCTGTATCTGACCTTCTCAACGAGGATTCCTCATCTTAATCAAGGACAAAGAAAATAATTTGATTGACTATCTTCTCAATTCTTTCAAGGATAGTACATGACTACAGATCTTCTTCAACTTACAGTGAGGTTAAGTCTCAATAAAGCAATATTGAGGCAGGGTGTTTCCAATGACAGATTGAATTCACAGTGAAAATAGCCCCCATTTTCTTCTTTTTAAAAATGCTTTAGATATTGTACAGCATAGGGAAATATAGCCATTATTTTGAAATAACTTTAAATGGAGTATAATCTATAAAAATATTGAAACACTGTGTTGTACACCTGAAACTAATATAATATTGTAAGTCGACAATACTTCAATTTTTTTTAAAGTAAAATGTTTCTAAAACTAAAACTGAACTTCCAGATGACCCAGCAATCCCACTACTGGGCATATACCCAGAGAAAACTATAATTCAAAAAGACACATGCACCCCAATCTTCATAGCAGCACTATTTACAATAGCCAGGAGATGGGAAAAACCAAAATGTCCATCAACAGAAGGATGGATAAAGAAGATGTGGTACATACATACAGTGGGCTATTATCCATAAAAAGGAATGAAACTGGGTCATTTGTAGAGATGTGGATGGACCTAGAGACTCATACAGAGTGAAGTAAGTCAGAAAGAGAAAAACAAATATCGTATATTAACACATATATGTGAAATCTGAAAACACTGGTATAGATGATCTTATTTACAAAGCAGAAATAAAGACACAGACATAGAGAAAGATCATATGGATACCAAGGGAGAAGCGGAGGTAGGATGAATTGGGAACTTGGATCAACATATATACACTATTCCTACTATGTATAAAATAGATAACTAATGAGAACCTACTGCATAGCACAAGGAACTCTACTTAATGCACTGCGATGACCTAAATGGGAAGGAAATCCATATATATATATGATTTATTTTGCTGTACAATAGAAACTAACACATTGTAAAGCAACTATACTCCAATAAAAATTAATTTAAAAAATAAAGTAAAATGCTTTACAGGAATGTCTCATATAAAACTCTTATGAATTGGTGTTAATTAGCCATATGACCACTCTGCCATATATTTAGCATTTAAGATACTAGGGGTCAGGCATGATAAGGCTATTTGAAGTTCAAGATTTACAGTCTCTTAGGATCCAGCCTAAGTAGCACTACACAGAGGATTATAAAATGGCTGCAGTGAAGTCATACTGCCTGCACTAGACTAGATTTAATTATTTAGCAAAGGAAAATATCTATTTTATCCACCCAGATGTAGTTCATTCTTTATTCTTGCAATTCCTCAATTTGTTATCTGAGAGAATTCCTAACCTTCAAGATCCAATTAAGTGGTTCTTTCCCTGGGAAGTATCTTTGGTCAGGCTTCATTGATCACTGTCCTTCATGCTACCATTATTCCTTGCACTTACTTCTTTCATAACACTGGTCACACTAAACTACATTTTTTAAAATTTAAGTGTCTCTTTTTTTCCCATTACAATGTAAGCTAGAACCTTGTTTGGCCTTAACTTTGTGAAGGCAGGGGCCAAGTTTATTTCATCATTGCTTGATGTGTCTCCCCCAACTAAATTATAAAGTACAAGAGTGTAGGGTCCACATCATTTCTTTTAATCACCACCGTATTCCATTTCACAGGCATTTATAAAGTGCTTTCTTCTATGCCAGGCCCTATTCTAAGTACTTTACAGATATTTACTAAGGTAATCTCTACCACTTAGCATAATTACTACCTCCTAGTAGGTGCTCAATAAATATCTGTCAAAATAATGAGTGAAAAGAAACGAAGGGAAATTCGTAAATGAAGCTGCCAATTTGCTGTTATTCATCTCTCATTTCAATTCAATTCAAAGATCATCCATTGGGATCCTAAATGTGCCAAGCATTATGCTAGACTTTTAGCATACAAGGATAACTATCACAATAGTTATGCCTTCAAAAGGCTCAACGAATGGTTTTCAAGAGTTTTGGTACTGATTAAACTGCAGACATGAAGCTACTTTTTTCATCTATCCATCCATCTATTAATTAATTACACAAATAAATATGCATTGTGTACTTACTCTATGCTAACCACTCTGGGAAGCACTAGGAAATCAATGGTGAGCAAAAGAAAATAGCATAGTCACTTCTGTTTTATGTCTTGTAGTGAAAAGGAAGAACAGGCACTGATCAAAAATTCACAGACATAACGTAACAACTACAATCAGTGTTATTACTAAGAACAGGTAAGGTAGATGGACAATGACAGCATAAAATGAGAAGAAACCAATCTAATCATGTAGATTAGGGATAGCTGAGACCTGGAGTTAACAATAAAGAGAAGAGAACAATAAAGAGAAGAGAACTGTTTTATATTTGTTCTATTTGGAAGAAGGTGGAACATTCAAATCCTAGAGAGCTGATTTCAAGGTAAAGCAGAAGGCAAATTCTCACCTGGTCCTCACCTCCATAGTTCTCTGACTTACTGACTTTTTGCTGTCAATTCTAGCTAGCATGCTGGATGCCACCTCTCTGGTCCTTCCTTGTGGGACAGGAGTTTATCCCTTTGAAAGATGGGAGGCTAGAGAGTAGAAGGGACTCAAGGTAGGCACTAATACAGTGAAAAGTTATACCCCTGAAGGGACATCTCTAGCCTTGTAGTGATGTAAGGACATGTTCTGTAATACCTCTCTGGATTATCAAATCAAATCATTGAGAACACTTTTCAAGTACCAATTTAAAATAAAGACACTGTTCTGTATTCTAAATATACAAAGGTTGTATAGTACCTCCTTCTTCAAGGAGCTCACAAACAGTGCTCATGAAGATAAAGGGAGTTCACATTCTACAAGAATATTAGTTCTTGGCCACAACTGAACTGATTATCCAACCTTACATTACATGGGGAAAAGTAGACAATCCTAATAGATTTATTTACACTACAATATTTTTTAGGGGATGGATCGAGATGGCAGAGTAGGAGGACATGAAACTCACCTTCCCCCAAAACAAATCAAAAATACATATACATGTGGAACAATTCTCACTGAAAACTAACTGGACACTGGCAGAAAGGCTCCTGTACAACCAAAGCTGTAAGAAAGATCCACGTAGAATCATGTAGGAAGGAAAAAGAAGTGATCAAGTTTGGACCTGTGCCCCTGGGAGGGGATTGATGGGGAAAGGGAGATTAAATGGGCAGAGATCCTCTCTGAGGAGTGAGTGGTTCAAGTCACCTATTGGGCGCCCAAGTCCTGGGGTCTGACACCTGGAAGATGAACCCCCATGGCTAGTTGAAGGGCTGGTGGGATGAACAAGAGGGCTGTGGGAAGACTGGATTCCAGTCATGAGGAGTTCAAGCACACTGACTAGCTCCTAAATCAAGGTAGAGAAGGCAAGTTGAGGACTGCTCCAGTGGCTGTTAAGTTTCCTCGATTGCCCTGGTGTGTGTGCCAGCCTGAGCCAAGCAAACGCTCCAGACCTGTTTACTTCATGTCACAGTTCCACATGGGGTGAGGGTTGCCATAGCAAATATAGCAGATCACAATGAGTAAAGATCTATGTGACTTGAAATAATTAGTGAAGACTTCAAGGAGGAAGTGGGGCCTGAGCTGGGCTTTTAGGGATGATCAGGATTTTAAACTGTGATCAGAGGTAAGGGCATTCTTAGGAAAACTGACACAAAGAAGGGTGTGAATAAACATAGTATGCTTGAAGGATTATTGAGAGCGTGACTGACGTAAAAGATCATATTAGGAAAAAAGAAGTGAGTTTTCACACGGCTAATAATAGATGATAGAGGCTATCAAAAAATAAAAGCCCATTTTTACAAAATTGTGAACATTGAAAAAATATGATCTCAAGATGGGTCAAATACCTCCCTTTTAAATGTCACTTTATCTATAGGACATTTACTCCTTTTCTCTTTCTGTGCCATGACTGAATGAATCCTCATAAATCTCATAGATGCTCAGAACTTGCCTCTCAATAGTGGGAATAATAGAGCTTTTGAGTCAAACAGACATGGATTTGATTCCTAGCTAGACTATCTATTAGCTATGGTCATTCATTTGGAAGTAACATTTCCAGGCCTCAGTATCATAAATTTTAAAAATGAAACTAATAAACCCTAATCTACATGGCTGTTGTGAAGATTAACTGTAGTTTCTTGAAATCCCTTTGCACCATATCTGGCATATAGCTGACCCAATAAATGTTAAGATCTCTTCTCTTCCCCTCATCATCATCTTCGTTAATAGCTATGCCTTTCCATAGATACATTTGTTTTATTTCTTCAACTGAAATAAACCTTTCATAACACCTCCCCCCAATTACAATTACAATCACTAACTTATTTCATTTATTTTTCTCAGGATTTTTGAGTATATGCTGTCCTAAAAATGCCAAATTGTGTTTATAATGTTAATGTTCCCTTAACTTTCTCTAGATCAATTTATGTCACAGCCACAGCATTATACAACCCAATGACTAAAACAAAAACACCAATTTTATATTCTATTACCTAGTACGGGGATTCATCAAACTACGGCCATGGACCAAATCTGAACCACCTCCCATTTTTGTAAATAAAATTTTATTGGAAAATAGCCACACTCATTCATTTGCATATTGTCAAGGGCTGCTTTTGTACTACCAAGGCAGAATTTGAGACTTGCAACAGAAACTGTACGGCCCACAAAGCCTAAAATATTTAGTATCTGGCACTTTTTAGAAAGTCTATTGACACCTGACCAAGAATGCACAGAAAGCACCTCATTCAGGTGATAAAGTACTGTTATCAATAATAACCTATACCCAATTATTTTCTGACAAAACTTTTGTTTCAATATAGTGAGAAAGTATTATTTCAAGTCAACAGCTACTTAGATTTTTCTATAGACTGTCAGATACAGGTAGAAATGGTATCAGTAATATTTCTATCATCTTGCTACAACAATTTCCATAGTACCTTGCTCGCCAGAAAATGTACATGATTATTCAACTTAAGACTGAGAGTGTCAGAGTTCTTACCAGGTCTCTTTCTATGAATTGAAAATATAATCAAAGAAAAATAATATTTTTTCCTATCTTATTTTTTAAAAGCCAATACATCTGTTAAATATTTTAAATGAGATTTATGAAAAGTCAGGCTATTATATTGATTACACAGGGGACACCAATGCAAGACATTTGTATATCCACTTGGAATTCACAGAGAAGTCTAGAAATATGTAAATCTATACTATAACCTATATGTAAACCAGCACCAAACATGGGCTTCTTTAAGTATAAAAAGTTTAAGTTTGAAAGCAAGAATGATTCAATATCTAGAAATATAGCCAAGTATGGATCAATAAAAAGAATATAATTAAGTGCTAATTGTAGGTAAGTAGGAGAAATCTTGACTGGCTTTCCATGTTCTCGTGCTGACCCAAAACATTTTCTGAAAGAGACAAAATAATCTTCTCCATAACCAGAACCTTAGGATTTTTTATATTCCTTTGTACATATTTAGTTCTCTGCATGCTAATAACTTCCCAGTGAATGTAAAATAAAACTTTTAAACTGTTTCTTCAAGTCAGAAGAAAATGACAATGAAAGATATTTCCTTTGATAAGCAGAGAAACATCTTATAGGGAGGTACCAGATTAGATGTTTAGAGAGGAACAAAGACAAGGTCTATATTCTGTGTTCCCCCTTCATGCTCACCACATTAATGGGAATACCATAATTCAACATCAGTGAATATTGGTTTGGTGGTTGTTGAATAAAAATCTTCTAACAAAAATGTTACAAAGCAATTATTAGAAATCAAAGATATTCTTTGGAGTTAGGAGTCTTATCCCCCCCACCCCACAAGACAGCTAAAAAAACATATCTAGGAACTATACCTCTCATCATAAAGCAATAGCATAACATAAAAATAATTCTGTATGAATACATCACCTCCTTTTTTTTGCTATTTATAAGTCCTTTTTCTAAAACTTAGAATCATGAAGTTTTATATGATATCTGAAATTCATAAACAGACTTCTTAGAAGCAAACGTCTATGATCTAGAATCAGAAAGCAGACTCACTTAACCCACAGCAGAAACATCCTCTGTGGGTTTATAAAGGAGAAAAGTTTCCTATACAAAGAGTAATTATTTGGAGGCTGTAACTTATCCCTATCATTCAAGGATTAGATTAGGAATTTAAAATGTAGTAAAATAACATAACATGAAAATAATAAAATAAGTAAAAATTTTTAATAAAATAAGATTTTAAAAAGTAACATGAAATCAATTAAATTTGAAAAGAAACTAAATTAATACAAAATAAAATAATTTAAATAAAAATAAAACACAAAATTAATTTAATTATAAATAAAATAAATAACATAATATAAAATGAAAAAGTTGACATAAAATAAAACAAAATGTTGTGCTCAAAGAGTTCTACTCCACTTTAGAGTACACAAGAATAATAATCAAAGTAGCATTACTATAGCTATATACTTCCAAAGTTCTGTTGCTCAGTTTGTTTTGATTTTTTTGAGAAATCAGTGTAATTCTTTAGTGAAAATTTTGTCTCATGGGCAAGCAGATCACAATTTAAGAATTAACTTTTAAAACATCAGAGAATTTCAAACCATTTCCATAAAATTAAAAACCAACATCCTAACCCGCAGTTTCTCAACAGCAATACTATTGACATTTAGGGCAGACTAATTCTGTATTGAAGGAGACAGGGACTTTCCTGTGCATTATAGGATATTTAGCAGCATCCGCCTCTATTCACTAGATGCCAGTAGCACCCTTTCATCCCAGTTCAGACAACCAAAGCTATCTCCAAACATTGCCAGCTGTCCCCTGAGCAGAAAATCATTCCAATTGAGAGCTACTGCTAAGCTAATTTTCTCAAATTCTATTAAAAAATTTTATATTCAAATGCACTCTATCTGTAGTTAAACCAGGCCCTTGTTCCTTTCGTTTACAGTATTCTACTGTTCTTTCTTTTCTCCATTTAGTTGTTGTATAGAATTAGATTTGTTTTCTGGAAGATGAAATATTGGGGGGTGAATTATAAACTGGACTGGCTACCTGGCACTACTGTTCTACCTTTGTTTAAAACATGGCATAAAACATAAAATATGAAAACAAGATATAAAAATTTGGGGAATATATGCACTAACAGCAGAAGTAGAATTTCTGTAGCACCCTAATTCCTAGTAGACTGTTTAAAATACGAATCACTTCCTAAGATAAACAGGATTCTACATGTCAAATTTAGAACCACTGTAAATGTTTTATCCCCTACAAAGTTAAACTATTTATTCTGCCCATAAAAGTTGAAATTAAAACTTAGTAATTTCTTTTCATAGCATAACCTCTTAAAAATGTCAAATTGTATTTATAATATTGCATAACAGAGTACATTTTATTATTCCCAGACCAACCTTGTGCTAAGTAACAAAGAGGTCATTATATTAGCTTGTACTCCTTAAATTTCACAGTTATACATATCTAAGAAGTAGCCTTATTTATAGGGTCAGGTTTTCTATGGTACTCAAGCCAAAGAAAGCTTTTCCTTAAAACACCCCAGTGAACTGAAATGTTTAATGACTTTTCATAAAAAACCTAAACAGTAAGCATAACGTTACTAATTTAATGTAAGCTCAGCTGATGTATAAAGGAATTCCATATTTGAGAGAAAGTAATATTCTTTCATATAAACCACAGAAACATAATTTTAAGATTGTTCAGAAACTATGGTCCTAGCATATTTAGGAGATAAGTATTAAATTTAATTTGAAACAATGAAAATAATATTTGCTAGTAATATAGTATCATTAAGCTCTTTTCTATTTATTATTTATTTCATTATCACAATGTTAAAAGACTTACCAGGGAATAAATTTCCAGATGGTCTCTTCCATTTAGCTGTTAAAATGAGAGTAAGACTATGACTGACCAATACCACTTTGTTACTTTCATTATATAAATTGTTGAATATTACTGACCTTTCAGTATTCCATTTAACCCTTGGTGATCTCTTTGCTACTAACCAAACCTCTAGTTAATCTGAATAATAGAACAAAATTTGATTTTATGACATTCCATTGACAGTTAAGGGAGAGAGGACCCTGAGAGAGTGAATAAAATACTAACCTGGTGAATTCTGCTTAGAGTGGGGAGAACAACTAGAGATGGGGAGGGGGCCAGTAAGCACCTAAAAGAAAAAGACTTTAATGCTGACAAAAGGCAACTAATCTCCTGAATTTAACTGCTCCCTGAATTAGCTTATGCACCACAAGTTCCACTATATCCACTTTTTGTGTATTTAAAGACCAGAGAAAATAAGTTCTGTAATTTCTGTAATGAAAATTCTGACAGATATTTAACTGTGGAAACATGAATTCTGACACAATAATTATAGATAAGGATGTATTAAACACTTTATGAAGTGTCAAGCAACAAGTTGCATGAATCAGAGTACTGCTTATGCACTTTAGTGGCAATCAGTTTTGCTGACAGCAAAGCTGAATGACAGTAAGCTTCTTAGTTTAGGAGACCAAAGATGACAAAGGACTTTTCTTTAGGAAATGTGACATGCTCTATCTCTCTTTCATCCCTTGTATCTACTATCTGGGACATTTTAAAAGACACACTGAGCTGTATAGAGTTCTTTCATAAATCTGGTATTTTTATTTTTGTGGCATTGCTTATAGCATGTATTAAAACAGTAATGAAATGAAACAAGTATTTCTCCACAAGAGTAGGCCCACGTCTGTCTTGCTCATCACTATTCTTGAGTCAGAAAAACCTAGGTTCCTCCTACACTGTTGGTGGGAATGTAAGTTGGTGCAGCCACTATGAAAACCAGTATGGAGGTTCCTCAAAAAGCTAAAAATAGAGTTTCCATATGATCCAGCAATCCGACTTCTGGGCATATATCGAGACAAAACTAATTCAAAGAGATACATGCACCCCTATGTTCATAGCAGCACTATTCACAATAGCCAAGACATGGAAGAGGAATGGATAAAGAAGATGTGGTACATATATACAATGGAATATTACTCAGCCATAAAAAGGAGCAAAATAATGACATTTGCTGCAACATGGATGGACCTAGAGATTGTCATATGGAGTGATGTAAGTCAGACAGAGAAAGACAAATATGATATGATATCATTTATACATGGAATCTAAAAATATGGTACAAAATAATTTATTTACAAAACGGAAACAGACTCACAGACTTCAAAAACAAACTTATGATTACCAAAGGGGAAAGGTTGGGGGTGTGGGGATAAATTAGGAGGATTGGGATTAACAGATACACATGACTATATGTAAAATAGATAAGCAACAAGGATCTACTGTACAGCACAGGGAACTATATTCAATATCCTGTGATAAACCATAATGGAAAAGAATATTTAAAAAGTTTATATATGTATAACTGAATCACTTTGCTGTACAGCAGAAATTAAGACAACATTGTGAATCAACTATACTTTAACTAAAAAAAGAAATAAAAAGAAAAACCTGGGTTCAAATAGAGGCTCTTCCATTTAAGAGCTGAGTGAAAATGGATACATTATCAACCTCTGCACCTCTGTTTGTAAAATGGGTATATTATCCACCTCATAGAGATCCTGTGACAATATAGGTAAAACATGGTAACAGGCATACAGCAGTGACCCAGTGTTGATTCTGTTGTTCTGTTCTGCTAGATAAATTTTGCACTTTACATCCTGCCTCAAGGTCAATCTAATGTCAACTGAACTATGAGATATTTGTGGCTCAACTTTCAAGATCCCTGCTTCAAACTGAATATGCCAATGCCTGGGGACCAGAGCCCCAGACATTCCCAGTTACAAAAGCACTGGTAAGGTAGTTATAGTGCTTCCAGCACAGCCTACACTTCATGAGAAATCTGAATGCATTGAACGCCACAGCAGCCTTGGTAAAGAATGGACAGAGTAAATGGGCATAAAGGTGGCAGTGGGGGTACAATACACTGCAGATGTAATGCTTTGATGAGGGGGCCAACTGCCTTGGCCATCCATCCCTCTGCTGGAACACTCTTGCCACTGATAACCACATGACTCAGATCTCCTCATCTTCCTCAGATCTAAATCCAATGTCCAGTTCTCAGCGAAAAGCCTTCCCTAGACACTATATATCAATAAGAGACAAACCCTCATATTCACTACCTTTCTTGTCTGCTTTACTTACTCTTCAGGGTTTATCACCCACTAATAGCATATACGTTGCTTATCAGTATGTTTACTGTCTGTTTCCCTCCATTAGAAAAGTAAGTTCCAGAAGAGAAAGGATCTTTTTTTTTCCTCACTGTTTTATCCCTAGCACCTAAAATAAAGAGTGTTTTGGCACAGAGTGGTGGATCACTAAATCTCTTGATTTAATTACTTAAATCAGTAAGTACTGGTTAGTTGCTATGTTGGACACACAGTAGAAACAGAACCCGTTATTTGAAAATGATCATTATATGATATTGTAAGGGAAAAAAACTTGCCACCCCAAGTATCTCTTCAGTATACAGATTATTTTCAACTGCAAACATCAAGGCCCAAAAGACTTAAGAAGGAACTCTGACCTTCCCCCTAATTACCTACAAAAATTAGAGGGCTAGTTCCTGGAATAAAGCTATCACCATAGATATCTACAAGGAATATGGGCTAGGTGTGGTGGTCAGAGTCCACTCTGTGTCCCATTGTCTCTGCATGGCCCAGGAAACATTTATTTACCAAACATTTGCTTTTCCATCTCCACGTGAATTGCCTCCCTCCCCTTTGAAGTCCCAAATCACTACCCACAACATCTTTTGTCTTTAGCTGAGGATGGTACTTAAGGTGAGGGTTTCAGTCATTTTGGTGAGTTAATTAGTTTTTTTGGTCTCTCCCATGTATACATATTCTAAAACCTTGATGATTTTCTCCTGCTAATCTGTCTCATGTCAATTTTAATTCTTAGACCAGCCAGAAGAACCTAGAAGGGTAGAGAAAATTTCTTCCTCCCTAAGTATATATGTATTTTTTTTCCTAATTATATTTTTACATAAATTAAAGCCTCTACTAGACAATCTTGGTTAGTCTACTTCAAGTTCATGTACAACACTTAAAGTAAAAGTGCTTTTCTTCTAACATATCTTAATATTCAAATAATTCACAAAACCCTACATTGCTTCACTACTTTCTAAATTACACAGATTTTCTTGTTTTAAGTTGTATTCCAGAGCTCTTTTTAAGGCTCTTGTCTAGAACCTTAAGCTCTTGTTATCCCTCATATGAACTGTCTCCTGAAGTTTCCCAGTAACCAGTTTCTCAGTATCTAGTCTAACTATGCAACACACTTCTGTCATCCTCTTACCCAATAAATGCACTCAAACTGCCCCAGTGATCTTTATCACTAAGCTGTTCAAAACCTTTTAATGATTCTCCACTACCATCATGAGAAAATATAAAGCCCTTAGTATAAATCCCCAGATTTTCCATGGCTTGTTTGGTCCAGCTTGCCAGAGATCTTTAGACAACCCATTGGGGATAGGCTGCACGCTTTCTTGTTATTATTATACCACTTGTGTATTACTGTGTAATTATTATACCACACATGTGGTGTAATTATACTTCATCTGTGAACATGGGAAATTACTAAATTTTCACTAGGTGGCCATGGTACAGCAAGGCTTAAGCATTCCATTCCTATGAGATAATTTATGTAGGTTTCTGTTTTTGTTTTGGTTTTTGGGTTTTTTTGCCGTAGCGGGCCTCTCACTGTTGCGGCCTCTCCCATTGCGGAGCACAGGCTCAGCGGCCATGGCTCACGGGCCCAGCCACTCCGCGGCATGTGGGATCTTCCCGGACCGGGGCACGAACCTGCGTCCCCTGCATCGGCAGGCGGACTCTCAACCACTGCACCACCAGGGAAGCCCTTTATGTAGGTTTTAACAAGTTAATAAATAAGATTATGCTATGTTCCCTTGTTTTATTTCATATTGTTTAATATTATATTATCTTTATAATTTCTGTTTGTTACTTCATACTACCTCTGGAGAGAATGGAAGTTCCTTTTTGGTGATACAATTAAGAAAAAGAAAACTTTAGCTGTGTGAAATAAAATTCATATTTTACAGCAAGACAAGAAAAATTCAGAAATAAAAATTCTTTTCTGCCCTTTGGCCTCCTCTCTCCCCTCACTGATTGGACCTCATCCAATCAGTTCAAAGCCTTAAGAGAAAAAGACTGAGGTCCCTGAAGAAGCAAGGAATTCTGCCTCCAGACTGCCTTCGACTCTTGCAACATCAGCACTTCCCTGTGTCACCAGCCTGCATGCCTGCCCTGCAAAATTTGGACTTGAGAGCCCCACAATCACACTAGCCAATTCCTTAAAATAAATCACTCCCACTGTCTAACCAACCACCCTCTCTATACATAGCATTCACATCATATTGGTTCTGTTTCTCTATAAAACTCTGGCTAATACGGAGTTCAACAGTTAGAGAAACTTTACTATTGAAGGACCAAGAAACACATCCAGGTAATATCTGTTCATTTCTTCCCCTTGCCTTTGGTAGAAAGTAGAGAGAATCTACTGAAAAAATTTTCTCACTAATATCTGCCTTGGTTGTGAACATTTCACCCACTGACTCCTGAAGGAGAGGAGTCCCCTAATTTTGTCCTAAAATTTAGAATAAAAAGTTAATTTTTTTTTTGCGGTATTTGGGCCTCTCACTGTTGTGGCCTCTCCCGTTGCGGAGCACAGGCTCCGGACGCGCAGGCTCAGCGGCCATGGCTCACGGGCCCATCCGCTCCGCGGCATGTGGGATCCTCCCGGACCAGGGCACAAACCCCTGTCCCCTGCATCGGCAGGCGGACTCTCAACCACTGCGCCACCAGGGAAGCCCTAAAAGTTAATATTTTAATAAATGTTTATTGAATCAAAAATATCAACTTGCTGACAATTTTGAAAAAAATATTTGAGAAACTTGCAATTCATAGTAATATGAATATAAAAATCTTAAGTGAAGATTTCATGCCATATGAGGATATTAATTTTAATAACCCTTGCTTTGTCAAATTGCCTTTGGGGAAAAAAGAGATCTGCAGTACCACCTGTAAAGTAACAAAGTTGTGCCACCATTCGTTTCCATTTAGCCTTAAGAAACTTGACAATACCTCAGTATTCTCACTCATTCTAATAACTTCTTTACCACAGGCACAAAGAGGATAAAAGACTGCCTCTAAAAGTTAGAGGAGAACCAGGAAATTGTATTTCTGGCTTCCAGCCCAGCAGACCTGACTACTTCTCCAGAACAATCTTATCTAATTCAGTGGTACTCATTCACATTCTCAACTTGAAAGAATTTTTATATCCCTAAAAAAAAAGGTACATTAAATTGTATAGCTTTAGCTAAAATTGTGAACTAAAAATGTATAAATGTATTTTAACAATTAGTCTTTTCTAATTGAAACTATTAACTAGTCCTTCTCAGTATAAAGATTTGAGAGCTTGTTATTCAATTATTTTCCTTATTTTGGAACTTATCTCACATAAGGCCTAGAAGTTCATTAATTTCAATCCTTTTATAGAAATTTGTTTGCAACATATAAAAATTGATAGCCACAGCACAGAGCAGTCCAGAAGAAAATTATAAAAAACAAAACAAAACAAAAATCCAAAGAAGAGGTTTCTCCTCATTAGGCCATGATATTACAAAAATGCATAGGTAAAAAACCCGATACCTTTTCCAAACTAGTCTTTAAGGAATCTATTTAGAGAAGAGGAGGAGGGACCAACCCAAATGTATATAAATCTCAACCATTATAAAAACAATTTTATTAATCTGAAACTATTGCCTTGTACTTTTGACTTTAAAGGTTCACTGCCATTTTCCAATAAGAATGGCCTGAAAACATTCCATCTTTCTAAGCCATGATGAATGAACATCGATTAAAGGCAGCTAAAAGAAGAAAAGCCACTAATGTATTTTATACAGTCACTGATCAGTTACTGACATGTAATATTTCATTTTCTTTAGAACATTAAGAGATGTTGTGTACCGAAAAATAACAGCTTTCCTGATAGTGCATCTATCATTACATGCATCATAAAAGCAAGAACATAAATTAGTTTCTGCCTGTTAAAGTCTAATTATTTGTAAAATCATTACTTGGCAGTTTAACAAATTGACACAATGAAGTTAATGATCCTTAACATATTAAAATCTGCAGTGTATTTTTGCTAACCATATTCCTAAACCTTAGTCAAAGTTTAGTGGTGTGGGTGACATTATATGGAGCATACTAGCTTAAATTTCTCTGCTAAGTGATAGTAGTGCCACTACTATTATTCATGAATGTGTTTCTACAACTCTTAATGAAAATTAAACAATGAAACAACTCAATGAAAATTAAAACAATACCATTAGGTCACAGTTCATTTTTCATTACACTGCTAAACCTTATTGATAATATAGCTACATGGATAATCACAGTATAAACAACTATAAACAAGGGTATTACCTTGGCATAGAAAATGACCAAGAATGAGAGCTTACTGTAAAATATTATGAAGTAGATTTTTTAAACTTCAAGTTCATTTTGAGACAATATTAATTTTAAAAAGACAATAGAGCTAAATCTAATATTAAAATATACAAAGTACCCATACATATTTAGCTTAAATACAGAAGGTATAGCATCTTGCCACAAGTATTCAATGTGTTTGGAAGTTTGAAAAACTCTTTCAAAGCTCAGCAGCTGTACAATTAATGAGAAAACATCTGATCTTAACAAATGTCCTAGAATTGAAGTGTGAATAATCTGCTCAACCATATATAATAGATATATTTGAAAACGGTTTCAAAGTTTTAGACAGTGCCAAGCACATTAGTAGTTGTTAATGAACTCTAGATTATCTTAGAACCTTAGATTTCTTTCAGTATCTGTGGTACTATTTTTTCAAGTCCCACAGAGGTTTAAATAATTTGAAATGTATAGTGATAGGTCATATAAAGAGAAAAGAAAAACCTTTTCCTTATTATAGGAAGGCACTGTGGGGTAGAAACAAAATATGAATGCCAGACTGGGTTCAAAGCCTAGTTTCAACACTTACTAGCTGTACAGTCTGGTCAAGTTACTTAACATTTCTGTACTCAGTTTCTCTATGTATAAAATGGCAATGAAAATACCAACTTCATAAGGTTATTGTGTAGATTAAAAGAATTAATAAACTCAGGTCACTCAATGTTTGTTTTAGTTTACTGCTCTGACCTACAGATAACCTGCAAATACTCTTTTACATGAATCTTTTAGAATATGACAAAACACAGGAAGAGCTATATAGTGCGTCAAAAATCTCTACTTTGTCACATGGAGGTTATATTCAGAAGCAACCAGAAGAAAACATAATTCCTTTTTAGAGTTTGGGGAATTACTAGGGAATTAGGGAGTTATTGCTAATTTCCTAAACTTGGGTCTCTCTTACTAATTTTTATATGTGAAAAAGTAATAGTACATCAGCAAATTTCCATCAGTCAATTCAAGAGAGACCAATAATAGGGTGTTCTTTCACTTTGCTTTAAACATTATATTTTCCACGGATATTTCAATTCTTGAAGATTTTATTAGCCCTGAAGATCCTCCTACCTCAGACATGCAAGAAAACCTAAGGTTTAAGCTGCTGGTATTTATTTTAAAATAAAATTTTAATACCAAAGATAAGCAGTAACATGCCTAAAGAAATGTGATGCTACCACAGGAAATAGTGAACTCTGAATTTTCTTCAATTACAGTTAAACACACAGATTTTAAAATATTTTTAAAAAAACCCTTTAAACCCAAGCTGTTAGAGCAGTGAGTACACACTGAGAATTTTAACATCGCCCCTCCCTTTCCCGACACGCCCCCAAAAGCCTTAAAGAGAAAACACACAGTGTCTCACACACACACACACACACACACACACACACACACACACACACACGCGCGCGCGCAAGAAGGCAGGGGAGGGGGAGGAGGGGAGGAGCAGAGAGGAGGAGAGAAGCGGAGAAGGCAAGGGAGAAGCTAGGGATAAGAAAAAGTAAGGGAAGTCAGAAAAAAAAAACATGACCATTGAAGCCCCTACTTTTCCCTGCCTGTAGACTTACTTTCTTGCCTCCAAGCAGCCTGCGGAGCAGTCAGGGCCGCTGTCCTGGGCGCCTAAGTGGTGAAGCCAAGTAACTTCTAGTTTTGGTGCCCTCCCCTCCGCGCGTGGCGCCTACGCACACGATGTCAAACAAGCACAAACTGCATCACAATCGGACACTCAGGGTACTTAGAGGCGTTGCTCCTGGCTCGCCAGAATCCCACAGTTCAGTTTCAGCTGGCTGCGCGCTGGCTGCCCTCTGGCTGCAGTCCCTCTGCAACAGCGGCAGCGGCCCAGCAGAGCCCTCGTGACCTATTTTTTTAAATAAATTTATTTATTTTATTTGTTTATGTTTTATTTTTGGCTGTGTTTAGTCTTCGTTGCTGCACGCGGGCTATCTCTAGTTGTGGCAATCAGGGTCTACTCTGTTGCAGTGCGCAGGCTTCTCATTGCAGTGGCTTCTCTTGTTGCGGAGCATGGGCTCTAGGCACGCGGGCTTCAGTAGTTGTGACACCCGGGCTCAGTAGTTGTGGCTTGCAGGCTCTAGAGTGCAGGCTCAGTAGTTGTGGCACTTGGGCTTAGTTGCTCCGTGGCATGTGGGATCTTCCTGGACCAGGGTTCGAACCCGTGTCCCCTTCATTGGCAGGTGGATTCTCAACCACTGCGCCACCAGGGAAGTCACTGAAGTTCTTTATATGCTCAAATATCCTGAGTTTCTCCATGCCAAAATTGATGAACTCATCTTTATTCTGCAATCCAACCAAGCTCAAGATACTATCCTGAGAGCCATTAACAGCACTCCCAGTATTTGACTTGTGTAAGATGAAATTCCTGCTTGCAGAAAGTTCCAAACAATGAAAAACATAAACATTGGAGAAAATGAGAGTACAAAAGGTCTAAAAGAAAAATAAATTTATACTTTACCAAGCAAATTACTGGTATTTTATTATTTACCATTTTAAATACAGAATATAAGAACAGGAAAATAGAAAAAAAGAGACAGAAAAAGAATTAAAACAGTATTTTCAAAGGATGTAGTAAGAGTAAGGCAAAATTACACAGAAAATAACTTGTCAGTTTTTACTTTAACATTTTTTCTTCACTGTAAACAGTACAGATGACACCAGTGTGTTACATTTCAGAATTTTGGTGCCTGGATTTTACTCATCAATTGCTCATTAATTTCAGAAGGAAATGTAACTTGGATTTAAAAATTCTTATTTAATAAAAAATGAACAGAAGGTAAAAATATGAAAGATCCCAATAGCTACAAATACCAGATTATTTCATGAATAGCTTCACAAATACTAAAGTATAAAATGGAAAATATGAAAGGGAAAGACAAGAAATATATTTTGCATTGACCTAAAATGAAGCAGATTTTTTAGGAAAGGAGTTGGAGAGAAAGGGAATAAGAATAGAGACTTAAATGTTTACATAACATTTACATCATATGTAAATGTTTTTTAAAAGAGCAAAATCTCCCTTTTTACTGTTACTGTCTTATACTAAATCCATGTGTTGACCAAAGACAAGAAAAGTAGATCAGGGGCTTCCCTGGTGGCGCAGTGGTTGAGAGTCCACCTGCCGATGCAGGGGACACGGGTTTGTGCCCCGGTCCGGGAAGATCCCACATGCCGCGGAGCGGCTAGGCCCGTGAGACATGGCGGCTGAGCCTGCGCGTCCAGAGCCTGTGCTCCGCAACGGGAGAGGCCACAACAGTGAGAGGCCTGCGTACCTCAAAAAATAAATAAATGAATAAAAATAGTAGATCAGAAAAAAATAATTCCATCTGTAAAGGTTTATTTTTTTTCCTTTTAAAGTGTTAAATACATCATTTTTGCTGATGAAGAACAGTTTCATATTTCATATTAGCAACTTGTAAAAATTGCTGTTCAGTATAAAAGATAGTTTTACATTTTTCATAAGGAAGTTATTTACCTAAAAAGATTTTTAAAGAAATGAGATACTTGATAACTCAGACTTATCATCTAATAAAACAAGGCTAATGAATGGCACTCAACAAGTGGTACTCTTAACAAATTATTTTAAAACTAAGGAAGTTGTGCTTTGAACTATATTTCCTTGGTATGCTGCATTCAAAAATCTCTATTACTAGGATTTCACACATGGTAGCAAACAATACAGCTTAGACCGGAAGAATTCACAGGTAAACTTATCTAAATGGTAGGAAGGAAATGTTTACATCACAAATGAAGGAGAAAATAGTAAATACAAGTTTAAAAGTATATAGTTTCATGTTTTAAGCTTGGATTATTCCAGTGTCTCAACTGTCCTCTGGGTATGTGTATATAATTCATATTTCTTAATTGGGTATTTTGTCAGACTTCTTCAGTAGTTAATAGGGCTGCTCCTTCAGTAATAGCTCCAGCATAAAACCCATCCCAAGCAGTGACAAATCTATCTAGATTGATTCCAAGTTTTTTAGTTTGTTTGAGCAGATCTCTCTAGCACCTGGTAAGAATGGGTGTTTTACAGAGGAGTGTGTTTACCCCCAAACACAGATTGGGTGAGATAACAACCTGCCCAACTGGCTGGGAAAAAAAAAATATATATATATATATATATATATATATAGACATTGGACCCACAAATAAAATATGAATCACTCTGGAGGTAGGGTGAAAAACTCATAGTTTTATAGTTGTTGCTTGCCAGAGTGAAGCTAGTATTGGGACTGACTCAACAATATCCACTCCTTTCAGCTGGGCCAGTGTCCTGGCAGATATCATTGCAGCAGTTTAGGCCCGTGGATTGAAGATTTGTTTTAATGTTTTCTTTCAAGAAAAACATGTTTTCCCTCTTCAAGGGTATACTGGGAAGAATGTGCTAAGTTCAGAGATTTACTGGAGACTCAGTTTGGATGGGACCCTGTGTTAAATGGCAGTGGTAATGATAGAAAGACTTTCTTGGGTAGGGAGCTGGTATTTGTAAAGGAGCGACGGAGCTGATGAGAAAAAGTAAGCAGGAACAACAATCATAGGTGATATTAGCTTCATAAGCATGCCAGCCAAAAATAGCCAAAGATTTTGAAGCTGAGGAATGGAGAAAGGAGAAGGGGCAGGACATAGCAGATATACAGTAAGAATGGGAAGCATTCTATGATCAGCACTTGGAGATAATTTTAGAGATGTACAAATTTAACCTTAGGATGTAAAGGGAAATACTAAATTTGAGTCAAGTTTTTGTTCCATTATTTTGTGCAGAAGCTGCTCACTATCTGATGTCATCTGCTTCTTCCAATTTTTAAGGAATATCTGCCTCCTTTGTGCTATCATGTGCTTCAGAAAAGTTTTGAGAGCCCTCAGTTTAGGGACTCTGGTTAAAGTAAAAGTTGAGTTAATCGGAGGTGTATGTCTCTTCAGCTGGGATACAAAGAACAAAAGGTCTAGATTTTTGTAGCTTGTCTTCCCTGTTAGTGATAAGCAGGATCTGGTAGAGGCACTTCCAGTGGGGCTCCAGGACAGCTTTTTGGTGACATCTATTCTAGTAAACTAAGTCTCCTGGTTTTAAGTCCAGAAGGTGGCTCCTTTAGAAAGGCGGCTTGACCCTGTTGATAAGTTTGAGTATATTGCACTAGTCCTTTACATTATTGGGCCACTTTTGCTTCCAACAAAATGGAGTTTAAAATTGGTGTGTAGTGCCCAGTCTCCCTGGTCTGCCTGTGACAAATTCATAAGGTCAGAATCTGTGTTTATCGTTAGGGTCTATTGGAGTAGATTATGCCAAGGTAATTTTATGTCTTCAGAGAGTTTAGCAAGTTTTAATTTCAAAGTATCCTTAGCTCTTTCAATTTTTCCTGAGGATTAAAGATGGTAAGGAGAGCCAACACTTTTCAAAATTCCTTAATTATAGTCACAGTAAAATGAGTAGCTCTTCACTGGAAAATTAAGTAAGGATTCCATAAATGGGAAAAACAAACTAAACATTTTTACCCATAATAACAACAGTTTCCTTTCAGGAAGTTTGGAAAGCCTTTTACCATCTAGAAAAGAGGCAGACAATAATAAGTACATTTCCAAGTTTTGTGATGTTAGGGTGTTATATAAAGTCCATCTGAAAGTGTGCAAAAGCTCCCTTGTGGTTCCTACCTATGTACCACTTTTACCATTTTTTCCAGAGTTACAAGCTTGGTAGGTGTGACATACACTGGAGGCCTTTCTCCACTATTTAATTTTCCCCATTAATGTTGTTTCAGAATAGTTTTTAAGTTTTCTGTATGGTGAGGGGCCATTGTGTGCACATTTTCACCAAGCTCCATTTCAGAGGGTTTGGAGAGGCCAAGTGGTCATCTTGCTATATCTATAACCATCGAATTGGAGGGCACACCCAGATTTCTCCAAATACCTTTTTTCAGAATCTGATAGTTGTGATTTCAGTTTGCTCAAAACTTCATAAAATGACCTGGATTAACCAAATCATCTTTAATTTGTCGACATAGTTGAACTTGGGTAAGAGTAACTTGGTTAACATACTGGTCAGCTGAAACATTTCCTTTTCCTTTATGGATTTTTTCTCTAGTATGAGCTTCAACATTAGGTACAGTCAATATTTTAGGGAGAAGCAAGGCACTATTAAAACTCAAATTTGCTCACTGTACTTTATGAGAACACCAGCAGCAGTTAAGAAATCATGTTGCTTCCATAACATCATGAAACACACCAAAAACACATGTGCTGTCTATATATGTTAGCCCTTTGATCCTTTGCTGGCTGACAGGCTCTATCTAGTCAAGCTAGTTTAGCTAGTTGTGCTGATTTGACTTCAGGAAAAGAATTAGATTCAGTAAACTCTTGGAAAGTGGTAAAAGCATATCCAGCTTGAAAATAGTCTCGTTCACTCTTAAGATATGACCCATTTACAAAGAATTCTAAGTTGGGTCTTATAGAACAGATCAGAGTAAGTCAGGGAACGTTCTTGGGTTAATGTTAAAAAATTTGCTCCTCTGGAAGAGGGAATAAGGTAGGTAGGCAGCTGGATTAAGGTTGTGACAACTATGGATGTTTTACAGTTCACCTTTGCCTCGTGCTCTTCTCTTTCATTAAATGATATCAGATGTAAAAACACCCCACACAGGAGCCACAGACTGCAAGTAATTCAAAGGTTTATTCCTCTTTCAGGAATTTGCAAAGTAAGGGAAGTCTCAGGGTGAGAGAGCCAATAAATGAGAGAGCCCACTGGGAAGAGGGCCCTCTGATGTTTAGAAAAGGAAGAGGGAATGAGCCTGGTCCTAAGGGCATTTATAGGACTGGCATCCATGGGTGGGATTTTGTTGAATAATATTAGGGATTGAATAACTTCAGGTCACCCACCCCCTGCAGGGAGTGAGGAATCAAAGGGATAGTCCTCCTTAATGTTTCAGGTTTTAGGGTACCCAAGGGAATATAAGGAGAGGCAGTGTGGGGTCTATATTGACTCATTAAAGTTCTGTGTTTATTTTTCCCACATCTGCAGATGAGGTAGCCCAGAGGAAATTTGGTATTAAGAAAAGTAAATCAGAAAATTTAGGTAATTCTAAGGTGGAAGACACAAGAGTCTAGAGTAGTCAAGTGGAGCCATGTAATATGGTATATTTGACTATCAGCATCTGGGACAACAAGAAAAAGTCCTTTGGATGTGCACCTAATAGTAGCTCCCAATTAAGTGAAAATATCCATCCTATTAAATTAGTGAAGATGAGAAGACTGAGGACAAAGGCTCATTGAGAATTTAAGATTCTCAGGGAGATAGGCAAAGAGGATTTGCCTTTTTATTGAGGAGGGTGGTGGGAAATTAGGAAAGATTATTGGTAGAGAGTGTGACTCCAATGTCTACTAATAACAAGATTGGGTGGCCATTTACTAATGTAGTTATTTCCCCTTGTTGATCCAAAGACAATTGGGTCACTGGAATAGGTCTTCCTCAGAGAGGAGTTGTTTTGTTTCTGATTGAGCAGGCTATTGTGTGGCTTGTTTCCTGGCTGGAGAAAGACAATTGTGGACCCAGTAGCCTTTTTCTTTGCAGTATCTTCAAGAATCCTTGCTTACCTGTATTGTGTCTATCAAGCTGTTTTAAATTGCAGTGCCATAGTTTTGTGGTATGTGTTTTTCTTTTTTATTATGCTATCCTCAAAATGCCAGGCTGTATGGTCTGCCAGACTACACTATGTTTTAGAATGGCATCTGTTTTGGTAAAGATTGCCTGTGGTAGTGTTAATGTGAATGTCAAATGCAAGTTCATGTGCCCGACGCACAGTGAGACCAAACAAACTGAAACGTCGGGGTTTGGAGTAGAGAAAGGTTTATTGCAGGGCCATGCAAGGAGAAAGGATGGCTCTTGTCCCCCCAAACCCCGAACTCTCCAAAGGGTTTCAGCAAAGCATTTTTAAAGGCCAGGTGAGGGAGGGAGGTCACAGGGTATGTGATAAGCTTGTGCACGGTTCTCTGATTGGTTGATGTTGAGGTAGCAGGGTGGTTAACATTATCAATCCTTTGACGTCAGGAGGTCTGGAGACTGCATGCTCATGATCATGAAGTAGTTAATTTCTTGCATTTGGTGGTGGTTTTTAGCATCTGAAAAACTCAGTAAATATACATGAGATACTATTAGCTGGGTACTTCAAAGAGGAGCTACGCAGAGGATGTGGGGAGGGGTCTGTCACTGGAAGGCCCCATAGTGTTCTGCTTGGTTACAAGTATTTCATAAAAGTGGTTTCTAGTCGATGTCTAAAGTTAAGAAACAGATTAAGCTGTGGACAAGGTTGGATTATCCTACAGTAAATCTTAGGGGGAATCTTTTAGGAATTGCCTTTAAAAGACTTTCTCCTACCCCCAATTCTTTCACCTATTTGGAGGGGAGGCAGTGAAGGTCCTACTCTAAAGGTGAAAAAAGCTGGGAAAGAAAAGGAGGAGGAGAAAAAATTAGAATGGAAGCTAGGGAGCAAAATAGGAGGAGGCCAGAAGGCAGTGGCGCTATAAGGGGCAGAAACAGAATTAGGAGCAGGTCTCTGGGGAGGGAGAAGGCTGAAGTTGTTTTAAGAAAGGCCTCAATAGATTGGAACCTCTTGAATTGTTTCTTTGCTAAGCTTCTTTGTACCAGTTAAAGAAAGCTGCTCACTGTAAGTTGGCTATATTATTTCCTTTTTGTTTTAAGGCACCTTGAAAGAGGCCACTAAGTTCAAGATTGTCTTCCCTGAAGTCACACTACTATCTGTAAAAGGTTACAGATAGAAGAAGGGAAAAAGGCTTTTTCCTCCCATAAGACAATCATCTAATTCTCCACTTGGCCAGATATCCCAAAAAGATAAAAGGAAAATAGAGGCAGTGACTTCAGTCAAGAAAATAGGTTAACCCTTTCAAAGATTCAAAACAGCAAACTTTGTGTTACTGGAAAAACTGGAGCACAAGAGAAGGAGCACCACTCAACCCAGCTGTGACCCCAGAGAAGGGAAGAAGCCTGAGTTCTTTGGTGCACTCTGTCCTACTGTGAAATCTCAGCAGGAGATGTTCATCCAGAAAGGATCTGTGTCACAGAACAAAATCATCAAGGAAAACAGAAATAGTGAAACTGGCCCAAATAGAAGTTAAAGGCTTTATTCAACTGATGCACGTCAGAAAGCACCTTAGACCTGGTGACTATCTGAAGGCAGAATTGGAGTTATCATAGGGTGAGGAGAAGAGAGAAGTATGTGACCGTTGATGGAAATAATCAATAAACAATCTATAATAGGAATAGAAAAGAGTTTTCTTCGAGCCAAACTTAGGACTATAGGCTGAGAGACATAGATTCAAGAAGCACGTGAATCGTGTTCCATAAGACCTGTACAAGGAGTGAATCACTGAAATTCTCCTAGGGGTATGTCTACCACAGTGACCATGTTCCTGTCAAAGATTTTAGATTTCTTTATCTGTAACTGCTGCAAAACTTGCAGTTGGAATGGTTGGAGGTGCAGCCTACTAGGTATTATTTGTGCAACCTCATTTTTGCAACTGTCAGAACAGTCCTTTCAAGAGCTATATTTATTACCCTTTCAGGCTGTCTGTTAGCTGTCTAATGCCAGTTATAGTTCAGAAGAAGGTGAGATAGAAAGTAGAAAGAAAGAAAGAAAGAAAGAAGAAAAAGGAGGGAAAAGAAGAGAAGAGAAATAAAAACAAGAAGGCAAAGGTAGAAGCAAGGAAAAGTGAGGCCTTTTAAAATTCTTTTGCAGTAAGTTTCAAGAAAATGTTAAATTTTCTTTCTTTCCTTTAATAACAGATTTAAGGTGCCTATTCAAGCTAAAGGTATTGCAGTTTTTGGCATGCCCAATATAATACCAGGCATATGTTAGATGCTCAGTAGTTAACTTGAATACATAGGGCAAATTTCAATTTCATCCATTATGAATTGTTCCTGATACTAAAACAAGCCAAATGAATTAGGTTTTAGCAAACGTTTCTCTTACTCGAGACTATATTTTATTCCAAAATTAACTTAAAGGGTGGACATGTTAATGACTGAATTAGGACAGCTGTAAATCAATAGCAAAGATTCAGGAATTAACATATAAAATTATGCCACTGAAAATTAGATTTTCCTATTCATATAAAGTCCTGGATAGTTTCTTAATAGTGCATATTCATACTTTAAGTTGTATATATTCTCACTGCACAACAAGCATGGGAAAAGGCTACTGTCAACGTCATAATAACTTCCGGTGCTCTACTATGCTTCCAATTTTAAGAAGTTCTAATAGACTATGCCAGCACTTTCTATTACTTTAATATCTTTTAAAATACCTCCATGTTTTCAAAATAAGGAAGGGGGTACATGCTTTAATTTTGGAAATACTCCTAACAGGATTTCTGACATGCTAGCAACAGATATTGTAATTATTTCGGTAAGAGTTAAAACAGAGTTTATAAATGCTAAATTAAAATGAGAAGAAATTGATTTCTTTTGAAAAATAGCACTGCTAACTAAATGAGACACATATTATAATATTGGCCTTCAAACTGTACTCATAACAATAAAATAAATGATACTTTTAAAAAGACAAAGACGTGGTGAATGAATAGGGCTTGCATTCAACAAATTAGAATGAATTCTCAGATATGCTATCATATAGAAGTAAACAAAGTCTTCATATTGGATGAAATGACCTTTGTAGTAATGTTATCTTTTCTTTATATAATTTGTAATTTTTCTGTCTTCCTCTATAAAAATTGTTGTGTGAGCAGTATCCTGTGCTGTAGAACTGCATTAAGATATGAACTATCCCACTGAATACTGAAAAAATACACTTTGTTATTCTTATACGTGAACATATGGATATTCATAAATATCTAGATGGTCATGTATACCTGTAAAACAAAAGGATAGTACACAGTTTTTCACTTATCATCTGTTTAGCATTTTGTAGAGTTATCCTATAATTGAAATATATGATGAAGTATCACCATTATTTTAAATATTAGTCTATGTCTACATATGCAGAATTTGTTGATTGAATGAGGAGAAAAAAATCCATTTAAGTTCTTTGGGAAATCACTACCCCCTGTTATCTCTTCTCCAACTAGGTTTGCTTCAAATCAATTAGTCACCTAACAAGTACTTGATGAGTACCTACCCCAGCTGATTCATGCTTTTCTTAAATCTATTATGATATGAGATATCAGGATTCTCCCTTGTTTATCAATCTGATTCTTTGGTGATGTTACCATGTTGTTGATTTTCCTTAGTGTTTTGGCTATGTAAGGTCACTTTAAGGTATTACAGTGTCTTCTTTACTCAGATACAAGAAAGTCACTCCCTGCTTTTGTGCTGCTCCAGAAATCTTGCTTCATTTGATTCCTTCTCCTGTTCCTCAGCAACTGTATCAGTTTTATAGACATATTATTCCTCTGAACATCTCTTATATGATGGGTACTACAGACTGAAAAAATAATGCACTACCTAAAAGTTGAGAATTCTGTTTTATTCAGCAGCCTTATTGAGAACTATAGCCTGGGAGGGAAGCCTCTGAGGGGACTGTTCCAAAGAAGTAAGGGAGGAGCCAGGAGATATATATATAAGTATTTGCTGAAAAAAAAGCATGTGGTGGAACATCGAAAGATTACTGCTAATCACAAAACACAAACATTTCAAGTTGATAATTTTAGTGATTTTCTATGTATGGGAAGATGCAAGAGTCTGCGCTGACTGAAATAATTTCTTTGTTAATGCATCTTAACTATCTAGGGCCAGTATCTTGTTTTTGCTCCATCCTGAATTCCCCTCAGTGTATGACATCTGGGGCAACTGCAGTAGTTGATGGCATTATGGCCATAACTTCCTTTGTTTACTGAAATGACAGGTGACATTCTTTGTCCACAGTGCCTCCTATTAGTCACAACCAACGTTTGGAAGGCATTTTGTGACCAATTTTGTCCACAGTGCTAGGAAGGCTCATTCTTAGATCAGGCAAGAATTCTGTTTAGAGGTCACTCAATGTGCTATTTTTTGGATTAAGCCCAGTTGATAATCTAAAATTCTCTAGATCACCTCTTTTACTAGTCTATTATGATCTAGGAAATGTTTTCCCTTGTTGCTTCTTCCTGTATCTACAGTTGCACTATTACAATTATTCTATGTAGATATATATGATCAATTGCTTTAAGATGTTTAGCCATCATTAATTTTATTGGAGGCCTGGTTACACATTAGGGAATGCAAGAGACAACAATCTTAAAAAATAGACAGGGTTATAGGTAATACAGCTGTAACATTAATAAAGTCACAAGGCATAAATAATGTGAAAACAACAAGATAGAACAAATTAAAACAATGATTAGTAGAGCTAGTTGTAATCTGTTTGCAATCAGACATCAAGTTCACAGGAGAGCCAGCTGCAGAAGTCAAATTCTGGAGCAATCAGGTAGAGAGAACAAGATAAATATTTCATCTTCATTTACAAAGGCATACTTTATCAACTTGTTGTAGGTCATACTTAGTGTAGGAGGAAAGGTTTTCTGGAAAACAAAGAGTAAAAGCCAGTATATTTCAGAAAAAAAGTTATAAAATTACAAATCATATTTATCACTTCATTTGGTCCCGTGTAATTAATTCCTGCTCATCAGGATGAAGTCATAAGGCTTTACATTAGAGTTTTGTAATTTCTTACCCAGTTTTGTGGTATGATCTAAAAGTCATCAGGACCTTACATTGGTCAAAGTTTTCTTCTTGAATATCTTCATTTTATAAAAGCTTCAGAATAAAATAACTGTCTGCAAGTGACAAAAACTTAAAATGGGATGGTTAAAGATCTGATGACAATGCAATTGATAACAAAGTTGATTATTCCTTTGACGTAAAATATTTTATAGCTAGAATTAACATTATATGAAGACATACCAGGTTTTTAGGAATTCCATATAAATTTTGAAATATCTGTATTAATGATAATTTCCCATACAATATAACTGAAGACGGTTTTATCAAGACTTATTTGACAATGTTTCCCATGTGATTTAACATACCAAACAAACCTAATTAGTTTTACCTAATTAGTTTACCTAAATATCCCTTTGGGATATTTCCAGGGCCTGTTGAAGCCTCCCAAAGTTAGTTGGAGGTCAAAAGAATCTTAATTAGAATTTGATATTGGGGAAATTTGTCCAAAAAATATTAAAAGTTTTACAACACCTGGTCAAATAGGATCATAGGTCACTGTGAACTATCACTTATTCATTCAACCAAACTGACAATAAAATAGTTTTAAGGCAAATTCAGATCATTTAGAAAACAAAGAAACTCACAATATGTTATCAAATGTAGCTCAACATTGCAAGAAAACTTTGTTCTCTTGACAGAAAGAACTAAACTCCAGTCCTGCATCAGCCCACCCTTAGTAACAAAATTCATTTACCTAACCAAATTCAATCCAATCACAGCTTGACCTTGTACAAAACTCTTGTCTCAGAGCTCCCTGTTTACAATTCTTCCACAAACTTTTATATCTATATTAGTTTATCTCTTATTTTTCTTTTCCATTTAGAAATAACCAACTTTAGGACAAAGAAAAATCATTTTATTTCCCCTTAACATAATGCATTTCCATTCCCTGTACCTTTTTTTGTTGAAAACACACATCCTACTTTCCTTGCATATGAAAATGTTTTCCTTATTATCCCAGTAGCTTTAATTACATATTACAATTTTGACCCTTAAAAACCTTAATCTCTAGCAAAAACCGACAAGCAAGTAGTTGTGAACTGTTTGTCATATTAGCATTTCCTGACTGGAAAATTTAGGAATATTCCATAACATCTAGAAATATACATCTTCTCATAGCATAATTACTTTCCTCAGTATGGTACAAGACATGTGTCTAGTACACCCAATATCTTGAGTTTTCCTCTTGTAAGAAGACAAAAATAGGAAACTTACACTCGTTTAGCAGTCAATGTTCCAGTACTTTATCTTATTTGAAATGATTTCGATATTCAATGAATTCCATAATTTAACTTTGAAAACTCTACATTTTTAGGAGACAGCCTGGAGAACTTCTTTTAGATAGACATATGCAGAACATAATTATTCCTAAAGAGTTCACCTGAAAACATTTATCTATTTACCTTTGTTTTTTAACTTATGAAAATATCATCCTGCCAAGTTATGTTTTTCCTTGCTGGCAAACTCTGCAACAGAAAGATTTAATATAAGCTTATTAAACTTCAGTAAACATAGGTACAATAAAAATAAGACATGCCTGTATTGATTAAACCAAGAAGCTTAAGCTAGCTTTAATACCAGATATTAATTTAATACTGAATATTCCTAGACCATGTGAACCTGAAATTCATTCTGGGAAGTTTCCTTTATATTTAGAAATATTTAACTTGTAATTGCTTACTTTTAAGTCAATTACATAGAGCTCTTTCATGAATTTAATTTGATAATATTATCCAGAGGTAGAGATATCATATGTATAATGTACACACAGACATATAAACAGACAAAACTAGAGATCTCAGGGCTTCACTTTAAGAACTTAGTTATGAATCACATATTGCAATATAAACTTACTAGTTTATGAATAAGAGTTGGAATAAGTTAAATTTGTTTGCTCAGATGACAAAGGCTTTATTATTTGTGGGAAAGATTTTTAAGATTTGAATTTGTCCTCAATAGATCCTTAAGGAAGCTGTGAATTAGATTTTGGGTGAGGGAGCCTTTCCAGTGGTCTGTGTTTAAAAAGGCCCTTTTTTCCTATTTTTTCCCCTTTGATTTCAGGTACTACCAGATTGACCTAAGTTAGGTTCAGTCTGAGGTAACTGTGAGTTGTATTTACATTTCTGCTTTGTAGAGATACGCAAGACAAAGACATTTGCTTTAAATTCCTCAAAGAACCAGTCTGCTGCCTAAATGATTTTCAAAGATTGATTTGCCCAACTATATATTTTTTTAATCTGCTTTTTTATATCAATGAGAATATTTCCAACTCAACTCAAAATCAAGAGTTCTGTGTTCTAGAACTTTAGGGCTCAATTTTTCATACCATCAAAAATTTGCACAAGGTAATCAACAAAGCGCCTGTGTGTGAGTGCACAAATTAAACCCAGAGCAAGAAACAATGAACAAAACAAACAAACAAAAACACCTCTGTTATTGTTTTATTATTCCTTTAATATTAGCTCCCAGTTTTATTTTATATTGTGTGGGCTCAGGAAACCCTGTTGGTTTCCATTAGTATGTAAAATTAATATCAATATTTCCTGAGGGGCAGATTCTTAGGCCCTGTCTTATAATACCAAGCAGGGGAAGCATTCCCTAGTGAGACATAATGTCTATCCCACAATATAATCAGGCAAAAGTGATGTAACCATCTTATCTAAAGCCCATTTAAATATACCAATTTTTATAAAATTTCATCTCAATTCTATCAACTTTTATACCATTAACTAGTTTCCATTAGCACCCCATCAACAAGCCTTTCTCTTACAAGGAGTCCTAGAAGCTTTCCTTTCTTTTTATCTCCTGACAATCCATTTTATCTACTTTTGTAAAAAGGCTCTGGGATCCCCAAGTGAGAGGTTGAACCTAGAGACACAGGACCTTTAGTCAATCTTTTAGTTTGTTTAATTGGCCTAACTGTTGCCCCAAGCAATGTTTGGTCATCTATCTCAGTGTAATTTTCTTCTAGCTTTTTAAATATATATATACATATATATATATATAAACTTTGGAGCCCTTTAATGTTGGAAACCAATTGGGGGTCCCTTTGGCCTGGTCAACCTTAGGTAGTGTTGTATCAAAACCTTTGTTTTAATATCATTAATGTCCATTTTATTTATCCCATTCCTTAATAACCATCTAAAGATTTTTGTCCTTTTGGGATGAGCCCCTTTAAATTTTTCACCTTTGTTGGGAAGAAGTCTCTAGACTTTACTTTCAGTTCTTTTTTCCTTATTTCCCTGTTAATCAATGTAATTAACATTAATTATCCTAACATTTTTGTTAGCATTTGTAAGATCCATTGAGGGGAAGCAGAGACCACAAATGAGGTTCCAACACTGCTTTTTTTTTCAGTTAGTCTCATTTTAATCACTTAGATATTGAGATCAGCATTGTCATAAATGCTGTTGGTGCTCTGTCCACTTTTCTTGTAGCATGTACCTCTTCATGCTAAAGGACACTTAGTGCAAAAACCTGTAAGTTTTTGAGAGATTTTTTCTAGCCAAGGAGCATGCTCAGCTAAGACATAGGGGAAGGCTGGAGAATTAATGCCCCTGGAAGCAGCCCCAATAAGTGATGCTGGGTAGGTGAGGGATTGGTGGATAAATAACTAGGTTCCTATCACCTCTTGGTTGAGATAATTTTGAGACTTTTTCCACATTGTCTCCCAGAGTTCCCCAGTGGGATCAGCTCAAGTTGCCCAAAGTGGCTTAGTAACTCACCCTTTACTGGCTACCTTCTTGTCTTTTCTTACTTCAATTCCTTAACAGTGTTCCTTAGGATCACCCCCCAAATAAAATACTTGGACTTAAATTTATGTCTCCAGATGTGCTCCCAAACCAAAATAACCATTTTGTGTTCATAACAAGGCAATGAAGAGAAGCTTCATCTCATGAAATTGTCATTTCCCCCCCATATTTTGTGTTGTTCGACCCATTCTGCCTTTTATACTATCTATTTCAACTCCAGAATTTTCAGTTGGTTCTTTTTTAGTTTCCATCTCTTTGTTTATGATTGATTTTTTTCATGCATCATTTTCCTGATTTCATTTAGTGGTTTGTTTGTGTTCTATACACATTGAACTTAAGACACCAATTTTGAAATCTTTGTCAGGTAATTCATAGACATCTGTTTATTTAGGGTCAATTTCTGGAGATTTATTTTTGTTCCTTTGATTAGGCCATGTTTCCCTGTTTCTTTGTATGCCTTGTAATTTTTTTCCTCTGAGAGTGGGATATTTGAAAAAATAGCCACCTCTTCCAGTCTTTATGGAACAATTTTGTACAAGGGAAGACCTTCACCAGTCAGACAGGCCAGAGATTCTGGGGACCTCTCAAGCCTTTCCTGGGAACCCATCTTCTGTGGGCTTATGCAGAGAATTTCCCAATCAGAGAGATTTGCTGGCTTACTTTTTAGGAGCTTGTAATCTCTTGCTCTTTCTGTCTGTTTGTGGTACTGCAGTTTCTTTGGTGCTGCAACAAGTCCCAGAGTTCTCTTTTGTTCTCCATGACCCCTAGGCATTCAAAATATCAGGAAGACAGAAACCAGTCCCTTGGGCAGCCCCTGAGAAGCCAGAACGTTGGATGCACATTCCAAGCTTCTCTTTCCCTCCCAAGGGAGAAGCCACAAGTTGGGGGTTTTCTCCCTATTGTGCCAAGCTGTGCCAGCTGAGGTGAGGTGCAATTGCAGAGAGAATGAAATGGTTTTCCTTACTCGTTTCAGCATGGCTGTTCTTGGCTTCACACTCACCTGGGGTTCTGCAAATTCTTAACTCGTTTCTGAAGTTCTTGGGAAGGCGTTTGGGGCTATATATTGTTGAGTCAGTGTCTCTGTGTGGGAATGAGGGCTGGAGCTTTCTATTCTGTTATCTTTCTGACATCATTCTATTTTTTTTGAACATCTTTATTGGAGTATAATTGCTTTACATTTTTGTGTTAGTTCCTGTTGTATAACAAAGTGAATATGCTATACATATACTTATATCCCCATATCCCCTCCGTCTTGCATCTCCCTCCCACCCTCCCTAACCCACCCTTCTAGGTGGTCACAAAGCACTGAACTGACCTCTCTGTGCTATGTGGCTGCTTCCCACTAGCTATCTATTTTACATTTGGTAGTGTATATATGTACATGCCACTCTCTCACTTTGTCACAGCTTACCCGTCCCCATCCCCGTGTCCTCAAGTCCATTCTCTACGTCTGAGTCTTTAATCCTGTCCCGCCACTAGGTTCTTCAGAACCATTTATTTCTTTAGATTCCATATATATGTGTTAGCATATGGTATTTGTTCTTCTCTTTCTGACTTACTTCACTCTGTATGACAGACTCTAAGTCCATCTCATTACAAATAACTCAATTTCATTTCTTTTTATGGCTGAGTAATATTCCATTGTATATATGTGCCACATCATTTTATACATTCATCTGTCAATGGACACTTAGGTTGCTTCCATGTCCTGGCTATTGTAAACAGTGATGCCATGAACATTGTGCTACATGACTCTTTTTGAATTATGGTTTTCTCAGGGTATATGCCCAGTAGTGGGATTGCTGGGTCGTATGGTGGTTCTATTTTTAGTTTTTTAAGGAACCTCCATACTGTTCTCCATAGTGGCTGTATCAATTTACATTCCCACCAACAGTGCAAGAGGGTTCCCTTTTCTTCACACCCCCTCCAGCATTTATTGTTTGTAGATTTTTTGATGATGGCCATTCTGACTGGTGTGAGGTGATACCTCATTGTAGTTTTGATTCACATTTCTCTAATAACTAGTGATGTTGAGCATCCTTTCATGTGCTCATACTTGCAAGTACCTAGTTAATTGGGGAAATTATACTAAAGGAGAGCTCAACATAAATGGCCAAATTAGGGTTCTTCTGATATTCTAAAAATTGCTATTTTTGCATGCACAGTTAAAAAAAGCCAGCCATAAGATCAAACAGACTGAATGGAATGCTTATTTTGATTGGTATCTAGACGTTTCTAAAAGAGGAAATGATAGAGTAACTTTTTGAAACTATATCAGAACTAAAAAAAAGGCTGCCAGCATTCTGTCTCTGACTCCATCTCTCCCTCTACTCCTCCCATGTATCCTTTTCTATCAGGACTGCCTGACCCAGACGCTATCTTTTTCTCTTCCAACTCTTCCCTCTACTGCTCCTCCCTCTTCCCCAGCAAAGGAGTATTAAAAAAAATCAGAAGTGATTATAGCTCCCTTTAAGGAGAAACCTCTTACAGGGAATGGTGGACTGTCCTCAGTGCTTACATACACAACCTGGACCTGAGCAGAACTTAGATCCTTAGCTAATTTCCCAGTCTGAGTCAGGATCCATTGGGATTTGCTAAGGAATTTTAGTTAACCCTCCAGACCTACGAGCCTCTATAGCAATTAGTATTTACTTAATTGGAAATTAAAGGAAATCTCACCCTAAAAATGAGGAGGCTCTTTTACTGCATACTCAGTTAAATTAAGGTTAAATAAAACCTGGCTTGATAAAAATATCTTCTCAGAATTCTGACTTTAAACAAAGGCCTCTAGGGGGAAACTTGCATTTCTCTTCCTGTGTCTTTGCGGTGTAAATGTTATGCCTTATCTTCCTAGGATGTTCCCTGTATGTGTGTATATGTAGTTGTTTTGAAAACTGGACCTCTGCCATCTTTGAGAATAAACTTAGGTTACATCCTCCCCCACTCTTTTATGGGGAAGCCTCTTGCATCTTAATGGTTTGAATCACTATAAATATATATACTTTAATAATGGTCAAATGATGGATCCTTTTAAAATTGGAGAAACTAACAAATTGGTGAATCTAGGGCATTCTTATCATAAACAGCTGTTTTATTGGTATCTATAAAAACAAAAATCAAATTAAAGGTGGAAAAAAAGGAAATATATCTAATGACTACCTAAGAACTTCTTTAGCTTAAAACAATTAAGAATAACTGGTCTGGGAAGTTTCTTTTGTGGTCTTTGCCTTCCCTCAATGGGTTCTACAGTTGCTAATAAAAGCATTAGAATAATTAAAGTTAACAGGAAAAATACTGTAAGGAAAGTCTGGATACAATTTTTTTTTTTTTTTAGTACGCGGGGCTCTCACTGTTGTGGCCTCTCCTGTTGCGGAACACAGGCTCTGGACACGCAGGCTCAGCGGCCATGGCTCACGGACCCAGCCGCTCCGCGGCATGTGGAATCTTCCCGGACCAGGGCACGAACCTGTGTCCCCTGCATCGGCAGAAGGACTCTCAACCACTGCGCCACCAGGGAAGCCCCTGGATACTATTTCTAACAAGGTAGAAATTTTAAAATAATTATCTCAAATGATTAAAGAAATCTTTAGATGGTTATTTAAAAAGGGATAAATAAAATGCACATTTATTTGATTTAAACACAAGATTTTGATATTACACCACCTAAGGTTAAGTGGGCTAAAAGGGACCCCCTATTGGTCCCCAACATTAAACACCAAACAAGTCTGTTCTCTTTACTCCAGGTTAAAATATATTTAATGGGCTAGGAAAAAACAAAATTACACTTGAGATACCTGACCAGCAATTATTTGGGACAACAGTTAGACCAACGGGTCTGAGTTCCTTGGCTCAACCCCACTCTGGGTATCCCAGACCCTTTTATATAAAAATAGATAAAATGGACAGGGAACAAAAAGAAGAAAAATATTTAGAACTCCTCCTGTAAGATAAAAGCTTGTTGGTTGGATCCTAATGAAAGCTAAAGTTAAAGGGTTAAAAGTTGACAGAATTGAGATAAAAATGTATAAAATTGGGTACACTGTGGACTTGGAGAGACACTAAAAGAGTGGGGATGGGTGCTGTTGGCTGAGCAGATTCACCTATCAGTGTGCCAGGGTTGCCTCCTCGGAGCAGCATACACCAGGCTGCCCCTGCAAGAGCAGAGACAGTGAGAGGACATGTGTGCACCATTCTGCACGGGAAACCTGTAGGGACGGAGGCCAGCACAACCTTGTGGTTCTCCCTCCAGCCATGTGCATGAAAGGCTCTTTGTGCTGCAACCAGTAGCCAGTGCTGTGCCTCTGAGGTGGGACAGCCAACAACAGGACACTGGTCCACAAGAGACCTCACAGCTCCAAATAATATCAAATGGCAGAAAACTCCCAGAGATCTCCATCTCAACACAAACACCCAGCTTCACTCAACGACCAGAAAGCTACAGTACTGGAAACCCTAGACCAAACAACTAGCAAGACAGGAACACAACCCACCCATTAGCAGAGAGGCTGCCTAAAATCATAATAAGTCCACAGACACCCCAAAACACACTACCAGACGTGGACCTGCCCACTAGAAAGACAAGATCCAGCCTCACCCACCAGAACACAGGCACTAGCCCCCTCCACCAGGAAGCCTACACAACACACTGAACCAATTTTAGCCACTGGGGACAAACACCAAAAACAACGGGAACTACAAACCGACAGCCTGCAAAAAGGAGACCCCAAACACAGTAAGATAAGCAAAATGAGAAGACAGAAAAACACACAGAAGATGAAGGAGCAAGATAAAAACACACCAGACCTAACAAATTAAGAGGAAATAGACAGTCTACCTGAAAAATAATTCAGAATAATGATAGTAAAGATGATCCAAAATCTTGGAAATAGAATAGACAAAATGCAAGAAACATTTAACAAGGACCTAGAAGAACTAAAGATGAAACAAGCTATGATGAAAAACACAATAAATGAAATTAAAAATACTCTAGAAGGGATCAATATCAGTATACCTGAGGCAGAAGAACATATAAGTGACCTGGAAGATAAAACACTTGAAATAACTACTGCAGAGCAGAATAAAGAAAAATGAATGAAAAGAACTGAGGACAGTCTCAGAGACCTCTGGGACAACATTAAACACAACAACATTCGAATTACAGGGGTTCCAGGAGAAGAAGAGAAAAAGAAATGGACTGAGAAAATATTTGAAGAGATTACAGTTGAAAATTTCCCTAATATGGGAAAGGAAATAGTTAAACAAGTCCAGGATGCACAGAGAGTCCCATACAGGATAAATCCAAGGAGAAACATGCCAAGACACATATTAATCAACTGTCAAGAATTAAACACAAACAAAACATATTAAAAGCAGCAAGTGAAAAACATCAAATAACACACAAGGGAGTCCCCATAAGGTTAACAGCTGATCTTTCAGCAGAAACTCTGCAAGCCAGAAGGGAGTGGCAGGACATATTTAAAGTGATGAAGGAGAAAAACCTACAACCAAGATTACTCTACCCAGCAAGGATCCATTCAGATTTGATGGAGAAATTAAAAGCTTTAGGTACAAGCAAAAGCTGAGAGGGTGCAGCACCACCAAACCAGCTTTCCAACAAATGCTAAAGGATCTTCTCTAGGCAAGAAACACAAGAGAAGGAATATGCCTACAATGACAAACCCAAAACAATTAAGAAAATGGGAATACAAACATACATATCGATAATTACCTTACATGTAAATGGATTAAATGCTCCCACCAAAAGACACAGACTAGCTGAATGGATACAAAAACAAGACCCATATATATGCTGTACACAAGAGACCCACTTCAGACCTAGAGACACATACAGACAGAAAGAGAGGGGATGGAAAACGATATTCCATGCAAATGGAAACCAAAAGAGAGCTGGAGTAACAATTCTCATACCAGACATAAAGACTTTAAATAAAGACTATTAAAAGAGACAAAGAAGGACACTACATAATGATCAAAGGATCGATCCAAGAAGAAGATATAACAATTGTAAATATTTATGCCCCCAACATACAAGAACCTCAAATACTAACAGCCATAAAAGGGGAAATCGACAGTAACACCATCATAGTAGGGGACTTTAACACCCCACTTTCACCAATGGACAGATCATCCAAAATGAAAATAAATAAGGAAACACAAGCTTTAAATTATACCTTAAACAAGATGGAGTTAATTGATATTTATAGGACATTCCATCCAAAAACAACAGAATACACAATTTTCTCAAGTGCTCATGGAACATTCTCCAGGATAGATCATATCTTGCGTCACAAATCAAGCCTTGGTTTATTTAAGAAAATTGAAATTGTATCAAGTAACTTTTCCGACCACAATGCTGCGAGACTAGATATCAATTATTGGAAAAGATCTTTAAAAAATACAAACACATGGAGGCTAAACAATACCTTACTTAAAAACGAAGTGATCACTGAAGAAATTTAAGAGGAAATAAAAAATACCTAGAAACAAATGACAATGGAGACACGATGACACAAAACCTGTGGGATGCAGCAAAAGCAGTTCTAAGAGGGAAGTTTATAGCAATACAATCCTACCTTAAGAAACAGGAAACATCGCAAATAAACAACCTAACCTTGCACCTAAAGCAATTAGAGAAAGAAGAACAAAAAAACTCCAAAGTTAGCAGAAGGAAAGAAATCATGAAAATCTGATCTGAAACAAATGAAAAAGAAATGAAGGAAACGATTGCAAAGATCAATAAAACTAAAAGCTGGTTTTTTGAGATGATAAAATTGATAAACCATAAGCCACACTCATCAAGAAAAAAAGGGATAAGACTCAAATCAATAGAATTACAAAAGAAAAAGTAACAACTGGGACTGCAGAAATACAAAAGATCATGAGAGATTACTACAAGCAACTCTATGCCAATAAAATGGACATCCGGGAAAAAATGGACAAATACTTAGAAATACACAACCTGCTAAGATTGAATCAGGAAGAAATAGAAGCATGAACAGACCAATCACAACCATTGAAATTGAAACCGTGATTAAATATTTTCCAACAAACAAAAGCCCAGGACCAGATGGCTTCACAGGAGAATTCTATCAAACATTTAGAGAAGAGCTAACATCTATCCTTCTCAAACTCTTCCAAAATATAGCAGAGGGAGGAACACTCCCAAACTCATTCTACGAGGCCACCATCACCCTGATACCAATACCAGACAAGGAGGTCACAAAGAAAGAAAACTACAGGCCAATATCACTGATGAACATAGATGCAAAAATCCTCACAAAATACTAGCAAACAGAATCCAGCGGCACATTAAGAGGATCATACACCATGATCAAGTGGGGTTTATTCCAGGAAGGCAAGGATTCTTCAATATATGCAAATCAAACAATGTGATGCAACATATTAACAAACTGAAGGAGAAAAACCATATGATCATCTCAATAGATGCAGAGAAAGCTTTCATCAAAACTCAACACCCACTTATGATAAAAACCCTGAAGAAAGTAGGCATAGAGGGAACTTTCCTCAACATAATAAAGGCCATATATGACAAAACCACAGCCAACATCATCCTCAATGGTGAAAAACTGAAAGCATTTCCACTAAGATCAGGAACAAGACAAGGTTGCCCACTCTCACCACTCTTATTCAACATAGTTTTGGAAGTTTTAGCCACAGCAATCAGAGAAGAAAAGGAAATAAAAGGAATCCAAATCGGAAAAGAAGAAGTAAAGCTGTCGCTGTTTGCAGATGACATGATACTCTACATAGAGAATCCTAAAGATGCTATCAGAAAACTACTAGAGCTAATCAATGAATTTGGTAAAGTAACAGGATACAAAATTAATGCACAGAAATCTCTGGCATTCCTATATATTAATAATGAAAAATCTGAAAGTGAAATCAAGAAAACACTCTCATTTACCATTGCCACAAAAAGAATAAAATATCTAGGAATAAACCTACCTAAGGAGACAAAAGACGTGTATGCAGAAAATTATAAGACACTAATGAAAGAAATTAAAGATGTTACAAATAGATGGAGAGATATACCATGTTCTTGGATTGGAAGAAGCAACATTGTGAAAATGACTCTACTACCAAAAGCAATCTATAGATTCAATGCAATCCCTATCAAACTACCACCGGTATTTTTCACAGAACTAGAACAAAAAATTTCACAATTTGTATGGAAACACAAAAGACCCCGAATAGCCAAAACAAACTTGAGAACAAAAAACGGAGCTGGAGGAATCAGGCTCCCTGACTTCAGACTATACTACAAAGCTACAGTAATCAAGACAGTATGGTACTGGCACAAAAACAGAAAGATAGATCAGTGGAGCAGGATAGAAAGCCCAGAGATAAACCCACGCACATATGGAGACCTTATCTTTGATAAAGGAGGCAGGAATGTACAGTGGAGAAAGGACAGCCTTTTCCATAAATGGTGCTGGGAAAACTGGACAGGTACATGTCAAAATATGGGATTAAATCACTCCCTAACACCATACACAAAAATAAGCTCAAAATGGATTAAAGACCTAAATGTAAGGCCAGAAACTATCAAACACTTAGAGGAAAACATAGGCAGAACACTCTATGACATAAATCACAGCTAGATCCTTTTTGACCCACCTCCTAGAGAAATAGAAATAAAAATAAACAAATGAGACCTAATGAAACTTCAAAGCTTTTGCACAGCAAAGGAAACCATAAAAAAGACCAAAAGACAACCCTCAGAATGGGAGAAAATATTTGCAAATGAAGCAACTGACAAAGGATTAATCTCCAAAATTTACAAGCAGCCCATGCTGCTCAATAACAGGAAAACAAACAACCCAACCCAAAAATGGGCAGAAGACCTAAATAGACATTTCTCCAAAGAAGATATACAGACTGCCAACAAACACATGAAAGAATGCTCAACATCATTAATCATTAGAGAAATGCAAATCAAAACTACAATGAGATATCATCTCACTTCAGTCAGAATGGCCATCATCAAAAAATCTAGAAACAATAAATGCTGGAGAGGATGTGGAGAAAAGGGAACACTCTTGCACTGCTGGTGGGAATGTGAATTGGTATAGCCACTATGGAACACAGTATGGAGGTTCCTTAAAAAAACACAAATAGAACTACCACATGACCCAGCAATCCCACTACTGGGCATATACCCTTAGAAAACCAAAATTCAAAAAGAGTCATGTACCAAAATGTCTATTGCAGCTCTATTTACAATGGCCCGGAGATGGAAACAACCTAAGTGCCCATCATTGGATGAATGGATAAAGAAGATGTGGGACATATATACAATGGAATATTACTCAGCCATAGAAAAAAAGAAACTGAGCTATTTGTAATGAGGTGGATTGACCTAGAGTCTGTCATACAGAGTGAAGTAAGTCAGAAAGAAAAAGAAAAATACCATATGCTAACACATATATATGGAATTAAAAAAAAAATGTCATGAAGAACCTACGGGTAAGACAGGAATAAAGACACAGACCTACTGGAGAAAGGACTTGAGGATATGGGGAGGGGGAAGGGTGAGCTCTGACAGGGCTAGAGAGAGGCATGGACATATATACACTAACAAACGTAAGGTAGATAGCTAGTGGGAAGCAGTCGCATGGCACAGGGATATCGGCTTTGTGCTTTGTGACTGCCTGGAGGGGTGAGATAGGGAGGGTGGGAGGGAGGGAGATGCAAGAGGGAAGAGATATGGGAACATATGTGTATGTATAACTGATTCACTTTGTTATAAAGCAGAAACTAACACACCATTGTAAAGCAATTATACCCCAATAAAAATGTTAAAAAATATTCAACACCCATTTATGGTGAAAACCCTGCAGAAAGTAGGCATAGAGGGAATTTTCCTCATTATAATAAAGGCCATATATGACAAACCTCAAGCCAACACTGTCCTCATTGGTGAAAAACTGAAAGCATTTCTACTAAGATCAGGAATAAGACAAGTTTGCCAACTCTCACCACTCTTATTCAACATAGTTTTGGAAGTTTTAGCCAAAGCAATCAGAGAAGAAAAGGAAATAAAACGAATCTAAATTGGAAAAGTAGAAGTAAAGCTGTCACTGTTTGCAGATGACATGATACTATACATAGTGAATTCTAAATTGCTACCAGAAAACTACTAGAGCTAATCAATGAATTTGGTAATAGCAGGATACAAATAAATGCACAGAAATTGCTGGCATTCCTATACACTAATGATGAAAAATCTGAAAGTGAAATTAAGAAAACACTCCCATTTACAAATGCAACAAAAACAATAAAATATCTAGCAATAAACCTACCTAAGGAGACAAAAGAACTGTATGCAGAAAATGATAAGACACGGGTGAAAGAAATTAAAGATATAGATGGAGAGATATACCATGTTCTTGGATTGGAACAATCAACATTGTGAAAATGACTATACTACCCAAAGCAATCTACAGATTGAATGCAATCCCTATCAAACTACAACAGGCATTTTCCACAGAACTAGAACAAAAGAATTTCACCTTTTGTATGGAAGCACAAAAGACCCCAAATAGCCAGAGCAAACTTGAAAAAGAAAAATGGAGCTGGAAGAATCAGGTTCACTGACTTCAGAGTATAATACAAAGCTACAGTAATCAAGACAGTATGGTACTGGCACAAAAACAGAAAGATAGATCAATAGAACAGCATAGAAGGCCCAGAGATAACCCCACGCACATATGGTCACCTTATCTTTGATAAAGGAGACAGGAATGTACAGTGGAGAAAGGACAGCCTCTTCAATAAGTGGTGCTGGGAAAACTGGACAGGTACATATAAAAGTATGAGATTATAACACTCCTTAATACCATACGCAAAAATAAGCTCAAAATGGATTAAAGACCTAAATGTAAGGCCAGAAACTATCAAACTCTTAGAGAAAAACGTAGGCAGAACACTCTATGACATAAATCACAGCAAGATCCTTTTTGACACACCTCCTAGAGAAATGGAAATAAAAACAAATATAAACAAATGGGACCTAATGAAACTTGAAAGCTTTTGCACAGCAAAGGAAACCATAAACAAGACCAAAAGACAACCCTCAGAATGGGAGAAAATATTTGCAAATGAAGAAACTGACAAAGGATTAATCTCCAAAATTTATAAGCAGCTCATGCAGCTCGATAACAAACAACACAATCCAAAAATGGGCAGCACAGCTAAATAGATATTTCTCCAAAGAAGGTATACAGATTGCCAACAAACACATGAAAGAATACTCAACATCATTAATCATTAGAGAAAGGCAAATCAAAACTGCAATGAGATATCATCTCACACCGGTCAGAATGGCCATCATCAAGAACGGTAGAAACAATAAATACTGGAGAGGGTGTGGAGAAAAGGGAAGACTCTTGCACTGCTGGTGTGAATGTGAATTGGTACAGCCACTATGGAGAACAGTATGAAGGTTCCTTAAAAAACTACAAATAGAACTATCATATGACCCAGCAATCCCACTATTCGGCATATACCCTGGGAAAACCATAATTCAAAAATAGTCATGTACCAAAATGTTCATTGCAGCTCTATTTACAATAGTCAAGAGATGGAAACAACCTAAGTGTCCATCACTGGATGAATGAATAGAGAAGTGGGCACATATATACAATGGAATATAACTCAGCCATAAAAAAAACATTGAGTTATTTGTAGTGAGGTGGATGGACCTAGAGTCTGTCATACAGAGTGAAGTAATTCAGAAAGCAAAAGACAAATATCATATGCTAACACATATATATGGAATCTAAGGGGAAAAAATGTCATGAAGAACCTAGGGGTAAGTTGTGAATAAAGACACAGACGTACTAGAGAATGGACTTGAGCATATGGGGAGCAGGAATGGTAAGCTGTGACAAACTGAGAGAGTGGCATGGACCTATATACACTATCAAAGGTAAATTAGATAGTTAGTGGGAAGCAGCCGCATAGCACAGGGAGATCAGCTCGGTGTCTTTGTGACCACCTAGAGGGGTGGGATATGGAGGGTGGGAGGGAGGGACTCTCAAGAGGGAAGAGATATGGGAACATATGTATATGTATAACTGATTCACTTTGTTATAAAGCAGAAAGGAACACACCATTGTAAAGGAATTATACTCCAATAAAGTTGTTTAAAAACATGCAAATGTCTTTATCATGCGTATCTCTACAAATCAGGAATGTAAATACAACTCACAGTTACCTCAGACTGCGCTTAACTTAGGACAATCTGGTAGTACCTGAAATCAAAGGGGAAATAATGGGAAAAAGGGGCCTTTCTAACACAGACCACTGGAAAGGCTCTTTCACCCAAAATCTAATTCATAGATTCCTTAAGGATTTATTGAGGACAGATTCAAATCTTAATAATCTTTTCCACAAATAATAAAGCCTTTGTCATCTGAGAAAACAAATTTAACTTTTTCCAATTCTTTTTCATAAACTAGTAAGTTTATATTGCAATATGTGATTCATAACTAAGTTCTTAAAGTGAAGCCCTGAGATCTCTAGTTTTGTCTGTTTATATATCTGTGTGTACATTATACATATGATATCTCTACCTCTGGATAATAGTATCAAAATTAAATTCATGGAAGAGCTCTATGTAATTGACTTAAAAGTAAGCAGTTGCAAGTTAAATATTTCTAAATATAAAGGAAACTTCCCAGAATGAATTTCAGGTTCACATGGTCTAGGAATATTCAGTACTAAATTATTTTTTATTTTATTATTTTTTATTTTTTTACATCTTTATTGGAGTATAATTGCTTTACAATGGTGTGTTAGTTTCTGCTTTATAAAAAACTGAATCAGTTATACATATACCTATATTCCCATATCTCTTCCCTCTTGCATCTCCCTCCCTCCCACCCGCCCTATCCCACCCCTCTAGGTGGTCACAAAGCACCAAGTTGATCTCACTGTGCTATGCGGCTGCTTCCCACTAGCTACCTATTTTATGTTTGGTAGTGTATACATGTCCATGCCACTCTCTCACTTTGTCACAGCTTACCCTTCCCCCTCCCCATATCCTTAAGTCCATTCTCTAGTAGGTCTGTGTCTTTATTCCTGTCTTATCACTAGGCTCTTCATGACATATTTTTTTCTTAGATTTCTTATATATGTGTTAGCACACGGTATTTGTCTTTCTCTTTCTGACTTACTTCACTCTGTATGACAGACTTTTGATCCATCAACCTCACTACAAATAACTCAATTTCGTTTCTTTTTATTGCTGATTAATATTCCATTATATATATGTGCCACATCTTCTTTATCCATTCATCTCATGATGGACATTTAGGTTTTTTCCATATCCTGGCTATTGTAAAAAGAGCTGCAATGAACATTTTGGTACATGATGCTTTTTGAATTATGGTTTTCTCAGGGTATATGCCCACTAGTGGGAGTGCTAGGTCATATTGTAGTTCTATTTGTACTTTTTTAAGGAACCTCCATACTATTCTCCATAGTGGCTGTACCAATTCACATTCCCACCAGCAGTGTAAGAGTCTTCCCTTTTCACCACACCCCTCCAGCATTTATAGTTTCTAGATTTTTTTTTCTTTTTTTGTGCGGTATGTGGGGATTTCATTGTTGTGGCCTCTCCCGTTGTAGAATACAGGCTACAGACGCGGAGGCTCGGTGGCCATGTCTTATGGGCCTAGCCGCTCCAGGGCATGTGGGATCTTCCTGGGCCAGGGCACTAACCCGTGTCCCCTGCATTGGTAGTCGGAGTCTCAACCACTGCGCCACCAGGGAAACCCTGTTTCTAGATTTTTTGATGATGGCCATTCTGACTGGTGTGAGATGATATCTCATTGTACTTTTATTTGCATTTCTCTAATGATTAATGTTGTTGAGCATTCTTTCATGTGTTTTTTGAAACTCTGTATATCTTCTTTGGAGAAATGTCTATTTAGGTCTTCTGACCATTTTTGGATTGGGTTGTTTATTTTTTTATATTGAGCTGCATGAGCTGCTTGTAAATTTTGGAGATTAATCCTTTGTCAGTTGCTTCATTTGCAAATATCTTCTCCCATTCTGAGGGTTGTCTTTTGGTCCTGTTTATGGTTTCCTTTGCTGTGCAAAATCTTTGAAGTTTCATTAGGTCCCATTTGTTTATATTTGTTTTTATTTCCATTTCTCTAGGACGTGAGTCAAAAGGAATTGCTGTGATTTATGCCATAGAGTGATCTGCCTATGTTTTCCAATAAGAGTTTGATAGTTTCTGGCCTTACATTTAGGTCTTTAATCCATTTTGAGCTTATTTTTGTGTATGGTGTTAGGGAGTGTTATAATCTCATTCTTTTAAATGTACCTGTCCTGTTTTCCCAGGACCACATATTGAATAGGCTGTCCTTTCTCCACTGTACATTCCTGCCTCCTTTATCAAAGATAAGGTGACCATATGTTGTGGGTTTATCTCTGGGCTTTCTATCCTGTTCCACTGATCTATATTTCTGTTTTTGTGCCAGTACCATACTCTCTTGATTACTGTAGCTTTGTAGTATTGTCTGAAGTCCAGGAGCCTGATTCCATCAGGTCCATTTTTCATTCTCAAGATTGCTTTGGCTATACGGGGTCTTTTGTGTTCCCATACAAATTGTGAAATTTTTTGTTCTTATGCTGTGAAAAATGCCAGTGGCAGTTTGTGAGGGATTGCATTGAGTCTGTAGATTGCTTTGGGTAGTACAGACATTTTCAAAACTTTGATTCTTCCAATCCAAGAAGATGGTATAACTTTCCATCTATTTGTATCATCTTTAATTTCTTTTATCAGTGTCTTATAATTTTCTGCAAACAGGTCTTTTGTCTCCTTAGGTAGGTTTATAGCTAGATATTTTATTCTTTCTTTTTTTGCAGTGGTAAATGGGAGTGTTTTCTTGAATTCACTTTCAGATTTTTCATCATTAGTTTTTAGGATTGCCAGAGATTTCCGTGCATTTATTTTGGATCCTGCTACTTTACCAAATTCATTGATTAGCTCTAGTAGTTTTCTGGTAGCATCTTTCGGATTCTCTATGTATAGTATCATGGCATCTGCAAAGAGTGACAACTTTACTTCTTCTGTTCCGATTTCGATTCCTTTTATTTCTTTTTCTTCTCTGCTTGCTGTGGCTAAAACTTCCAAAACTATGTTGAATAAGAGTGGTGAGAGTGGACAACCTTGTCTTGTTTCTGATCTTAGTGAAAATGCTTTCAGTTTTTCACCATTGAGGATGATGTTGGCTGTGGTTTTGTCATATATGGCCTTTATTATGTTGAGGAAAGTTCCCTCTATGCCTACTTTCTGCAGGGTTTTTATCATAAATGGGTGTTGAATTTTGTTGAAAGCTTTCTCAGCATCTATTGAGATGATCATATGTTTTTTCTCCTTCAATTTGTTAATATGGTGTATCACATGGATTGATTTGCGTATATTGAAGAATCCTTGCATTCCTGGAATAAACCCCACTTGATCATGGTGTATGATCCTTTTAATGTGCTATTGAATTCTGTTTGCTAGTATTTCGTTGAGGATTTTTGCATCTATGTTCATCAGTGATATTGGCCTGTCGTTTTCTTTCTTTGTGACATCCTTGTCTGGTATTGGTATCAGGGTGATGGTGGCCTCGTAGAATGAGTTTGGTAGTGTTCCTCCCTCTGCTATATTTTGGAAGATTTTCAGATGGATAGGTGTTAGCTCTTCTCTAAATATTTTATACAATTCCCCTGTGAAGCCATCTGGTCCTGGGCTTTTGTTTGTTGGAAGGTTTTTAATCACAGTTTCAATTTCAGTGCTTGTGATTTGTCTGTTCATATTTTCTATTTCTTCCTGATTCTGTCTTGGCAGGTTGTGCATTTCTAAGAATTTGTCCATTTCTTCCAGGTTGTCCATTTCATAGGCATAGGGTTCCTTGTAGTAATCTCTCATGATCTTTTGTATTTCTGCAGTTTCAGCTGTTACTTATTCTTTTTCTTTTCTAATTCTATTGATTTGAGTCTTCTCCCTTTTTTGCTTGATGAGTCTGGCTAATGTTTTGTTAATTTTGTTTACCTTCTCAAAGGACCAGCTTTTAGATATATTGATCTTTGCTATCATTTCCTTCATTTCTGTTTCATTAATTTCTGATCCGATCTTTCTGATTGCTTTCCTTGTGCTAACTTTTGGGTTTTTTTGTTCTTCTTTCTCTAATTGCTTAAGGTGCAAGGTTACGTTGTTTGTTCGAGATGTTTCCTGTTCCTCAAGGTAGGATTGTATTGCTATAAACTTCCCTCTTAGAACTGCTTTTGCTGCATCCCATAGGTTTTGTGTCATCGTATCTCCATTGTCATTTTTCTAGGTATTTTTAAATTTCCTCTTTGATTTCTTCAGTGATCACTTCGTGATTATGTAGTGTATTGTTTAGCCTCCATGTGTTTGTATTTTTTACAGATCTTTTCCTGTAATTGATATGCAATCTCATAGCCTTGTGGTCGGAAAAGATACTTGATACAATTTCAATTCTCTTAAATTAACCAAGGCTTGATTTGTGACACAAGATATGATCTATCCTGGAGAATGTTCCATGAGCACTTGAGAAAAATGTGTATTCTGTTGTTTTTGGATGGAATGTCCTATAAATATCAATTAACTCCATCTTGTTAAATGTATCATTTAAAGCTTGTGTTTCCTTATTTATTTTCATTTTGGATGATCTGTCCATTGGTAAAAGTGGGGTGTTAAAGTCCCCTACTATGAGGGTGTTACTGTCGATTTCCCCTTTTATGTCTGTTAGTATTTGAGGTGTTCGTATGTAGGGTGCAAAAATGTTTACAATTCTTATATCTTCTTCTTGGATCGATCCCTTGATTATTATGTAGTGTCCTTGTTTGTCTCTTCTAATAGTCTTTATTTTAAAGTCTATGTTTTCTGGTATGAGAATTGCTACTCCAGCTTTCTTTTGGTTTCTGTTTGCATGGAATATCTTTTTCCATCCACTTACTTTCAGTCTGCATGTGTCTCTAGGTCTTAAGTGGGTCTCTTGTAGACAGCATATATATGGGTCTTGTTTTTGTATCCATCCAGCCAGTCTGTGTCTTTTGGTGGGAGCATTTTATCCTTTTAAATTTAAGGTAATTATCGATATGTATGTTTGTATTCCCATTTTCTTAATTGTTTTGAGTTTGTTATTGTAGCTCTTTTACTTCTCTTGTGTTTCTGGCCTAGAGAAGATCCTTTAGCATTTGTTGGAAAGCTGGTTTGGTGGTGCTGAACTCTCTCAGCTTTTGCTTGTCTGTAAAGGTTATAATTTCTCCATCAAATCTGAAGGATCCTTGCTGGGTAGAGTAATCTTGGTTGTAGGTTTTTCTCCTTCATCACATTAAATATGTCCTGTCAGTCCCTTCTGGCTTGCAGAGTTTCTGCTGAAAGATCAGCTGTTAACCTTATGGGGACTCCCTTGTGTGTTATTTGTTGTTTTTCCCTTGCTGCTTTTAATATGTTTTCCCTGTATTTAATTTTTGACAGTTTGATTAATATGTGTCTTGACATGTTTCTCCTTGGATTTATCCTGTATGGGACTCTCTGTGCTTCCTGGACTTAACTATTTCCTTTCCCATATCAGCGAAGTTTTCAACTATAATCTCTTCAAATATTTTCTCAGTCCCTTTCTTTTTCTCTTCTTCTTCCGGGATCCCTATAATTCGAATGTTGGTGCATTTAGTGTTGTCCCAGATGTCTCTGAGACTGTCCTCAGTTCTTTTCATTCTTTTTTTTTTTTTTCTGCTCTGCAGTAGTTATTTCCCCTATTTAATCTTCCGGGTCACTTATCTGTTCTTCTGCCTCAGTTTTTCTGATATTGTTCCCTTCTAGAGTAATTTTAGTTTCATTTATTGTGTTGTTCACCATTGCTTGTTTCCTCTTTATTTCTTCTATGTCCTTGTTAAACATTTCTTGCAATATCTCTATTTTATTTCCAAATTTTGGATCATCTTTACTATCATTATTTTGAATTCTTTTTCATGTAGGCTGTCTATTTCCTCTTCATTTGTTAGGTGTGGTGGGTTTTTCTCTTGCTACTTCAACTGTGGTGTGCTTTTTGTCTTCTCATTTTGCTTATCTTACTGTGTTTGGGGTCTCGTTTTTGCAGGCTGCAGGTCTGTAGTTCCTGTTGTTTTTGGTGTTTGTTCCCAGTGGCTAAATTTGTTTCAGTGGGGTGTGTAGGCTTCCTGGTGGAGGGGACTAGTGCCTGTGTTCTGGTGGATGAGGCTGGATGTTTTCTTTTTGGTGGGCAGGTCCACATCTGGTGGTGTGTTTTGGGGTGTCTGTGGATTTATTATGATTTTAGGCAGCCTCTCTGCTAATGCATGGGGTTGTGTTCCTGTCTTGCTAGTTGTTTGGCATAGGTTGTGCAGCACTGTAGCTTGCTGGTCTTTTAGTGAAGCTGCATGTTGGTGTTGAGATGGAGATCTCTGGGAGATTTTTGCCATTTGATATTATGTGGAGCTAGGAGGTCTCTTGTCGCCCAATGTCCTGAAGTTGGCTCTCCCACCTCAGAGGCACAGCACTGACTCCTGGCTGCAGCGCGAAGAGCATTTCATCCACATTGCTCAGAATAAAAGGGAGAAAAAGTAGAAAGAAAGAAAGAGGATAAAAGAAAATAAAATAAATCAAGTTAAAATAAAATACAATTATTAAAATAAAACATAATTATTAAGAACAAAATTTAAAACAACAACAACAACAACAAAAAGAACGGATAGAACCCTAAGACAAATGGTGGAAGCAAAGCGATACAGAGAAAATCTCACACAGAAGCATACACATACAGACGCACAAACAGAGGAAAAGAGGAAAAAAAATTAATAAATCTTGCTCTCAAAGTCCACCTCCTCAATTTGGGATGATTTGTTGTCAATTCAGGTATTCCACAGATACAGGGTGCATCAAGTTGATGTGGAGATTTAATCCGCTGCTCCTGAGGCTTCTGGGAGAGATTTCCCTTTCTCTTTTTTTTCGGCACAGCTCTGGGGTCTCAGATTTGCATTTGGCTCTGCCTCTATTTTTCGATCGCAGGAGGGCTTCTTGTCTTCGCTCAGACAGGAAGGTGTTAAAGGAGCAGCTGGCTCAGGGGCTGTGGCTCACTCAGGTCTGGGGGAGGGATGGGCACATTGTGGGTCGAGCCTGCATCGGTGGGGGCCAGTGCAACATTGTGCCAGCCTGAGTCATGCCATGCATTCTCCCAGGGAATTTGTCCCTGGATCCCGGGACCCTGGCAGTGGCGGGCTGCACAGGCTCCCTGGAAGGTGTGGATAGTGACCTGTGCTCACACACAGGCTTCTTGGTGGTGGCAGCAGCAACTTAAGCCTCTCATGCCCGTCTCTGGGGTCCGCGCTGTCAGCCGAGGTTCGCGTCCGTCTCTGGAGCTCCTTTAAGGAGCACTCTTAATCCCCTCTCCTCACGCACCAGGAAACAAAGAGGGAAGAAAAAGTCTCTTGTCTCTTCAGCAGGTCCAGACTTTTCCCTGGACTCCCTCCCATCTAGCTGTGGTGCACTAACCCCTTCAGGCTGTGTTCACGCTGCCTCAGTATTAAATTAACATCTGGTATTAAAACTAGGTTAAGCTTCTTGGTTTAATCAATACAGACATGTCTTACTTTTATTGTACCTAGGTTTAGTCAAGGTTTATAAGCTTATATTAAATCTTTCTGTTGCAGTTTGCCAGCAAGGAAAAAAAAAATAACTTGGCAGGATGATATTTTCATAAGTTAAAAAACAAAGGTAAATAGATAAATGTTTTCAGGTGAACTCTTTAGGAATAATTATGTTCTGCATATGTCTATCTAAAAGAAGTTTTCCAGGCTGTCTCCTAAAAATGTAGAGTTTTCAAAGTTAAATTATGGAATTCATTGAATATCGAAATCATTTCAAATAAGATAAAGTACTAGAACATTGATTGCTAAACGAGTGTAAATTTCCTATTTTTGTCTTCTTACAAGAGGAAAACGCAAGATATTGGGTGTACTAGACACATGCCTTGTACCATACTGAAGAAAGTAATTATGCTATGAGAAGATGTATATTTCTAGACGTTATGGAATATTCCTAAATTTTGCAGTCAGGGAATGCTAATATGACAAACAGTTCACAATTACTTGCGTGTCAGTTTTTGCTAGTGATTAAGGTTTTTTTCGTTTTGTTTTGTTTTGTTTTGTTTACATCTTTATTGGTGTATAATTGTTTTACAGTGGTGTGTGAATTTCTGCTTTATAACAAAGTAAATCAGTTATACATATACATATGTTCCCATATCTCTTCCCATTGCGTCTCCCTCCCTCAGACCCCCCCTATCCCATCCCTCTAGGTGGTCACAAAGCACCGAGCTGATCTCCCTGTGCTATGCTGCTGCTTCACACTAGCTATCTATTTTACATTTGGTAGTGTATATACGTCCATGCCACTCTTTCACTTTGTTAAAGCTTACCCATTCCCCTCCCAATATCCTCAAGTCCATTCTCTAGTAGGTCTGTGTCTTTATTCCTGTCTTACCCCTAGGTTCTTCATGATACATTTTTTTCTTAAATTCCATATATATGTGTTAGCACACGGTATTTGTCTTTCTCTTTCTGACTTACTTCACTCTGTATGACAGACTCTCGGTCAATCCACCTCATTACAAATAGCTCAATTTCGTTTATTTTTATGTCTGAGTAATACTCCATTGTATATATGTGCCACATCTTCTTTATCCATTCATCCGATGATGGGCACTTAGGTTCTTTCTATCTCCTGTGTATTGTAAGTAGAGCTGCAATGAACATTTTGGTACATGACTCGTTTTGAATTATGGTTTTCTCAGGGTTTATGCCCAGTGGTGGGATTGCTAGGTCATATGGTAGTTCTATTTGTAGTTTTTAAGGAACCTCCATACTGTTCTCCAAAGTGGCTGTACCAATTCACATTCCCACCAGCAGTGCAAGAGTGTTCCCTTTTCTCCAAACCCTCTATAGCATTTATTGTTTCTAGAGTTTTTGAAGATGCCCATTCTGACTGGTTTGAGATGATATCTCACTGTAGTTTTGATTTGCATTTCTCTAATGATTAATGATGTTGAGCATTCTTTCATGTGTTTGTTGGCAGTCTGTATATCTTCTTTGGAGAAATGTCTATTTAGGTCTTCTGACCATTTTTGGATTGGGTTGTTTGTTTTTATGTTGTTGAGCTACATGAGCTGCTTATAAATTTTGGAGATTAATCCTTTATCAGTTGCTTCATTTGCAAATATTTTCTCCCATTCTGTGGGTTGTCTTTTGGACTTGTTTATGGATTCCTTTGCTGTGCAAATGCTATGGAGTTTTTATTAGATCCCTTTTGTGTATTTTTGTTTTTATTTCCATTTCTCTAGGAGGTGGGTCAAAAAGGTTTCTTCTGTGATTTATGTCATAGTGTGTTCTGCCTATGTTTTCCTCTAAGAGTTTGAGTTTCTGGCCTTACATTTAGGTCTTTAATCCATGTTGAGCTTACTTTTGTGTATGGTGTTAAGCAGTGATCTAATCTCATATTTTTATATGTACCTGTCCAGTTTTCCCTTTTATATGTACCTGTCCAGTTTTCCCAGCACCACTTATTGAAGAGGCTGTCCTTTCTCCACTGTACATTCCTGCCTCCTTTATCAAGATAAGGTGACCATATGTGCGTGGGTTTATCTCTGGGCTTTCTATCCTGTTCCATTGATCTATCTTTCTGTTTTTGTGCCACTACCATACTGTCTTGATTACTGTAGCTTTGTAGTATAGTCTGAAGTCAGGGAGCCTGATTCCTCCAGCTCCATTTTTCGTTCTCAAGATTGCTTCGACTATTCAGAGTCTTTTGTGTTTCCATATAAATTGTGAAATTTTTGAATCTAGTTCTATGAAAAATGCCAGTGGTAGTTTGATAGGGATTGCATTGAAACTGTAGATTGCTTTGGGTAGTAGAGTCATTCTCACAATGTTGATTCTTCCAATCCAAGAACATTGTATATCTCTCCATCTATTTGTAACATCTTTAATTTCTTTCATCAGTGTCTTATAATTTTCGGCATACAGGTCTCTTGTCTCCTTAGGTAGGTTTATTGCTAAATATTTTATTCTTTTTGTTGCAATGGTAAATGGGAGTGATTTCTTGATTTTACTTTCAGATTTTTCATCATTAGTGTATAGGAATGTGAGAGATTTCTATGCATTAATTTTGTATCCTGCTGCTTTAGCAAATTCACTGACGAGCACTAGTAGTTTTCTGGTAGTATCTTTAGGATTTGCTATGTATAGCATCATATCATCTGCAAACAGTGACAGCTTTACTTCTTCTTTTCTGATTTGGATTCCTTTTATTACTTTTTCTTTTCTGATTGCTGTCACTAAAACTTCCAAAACTATGTTGAATAAGAGTGGTGAGAATGGGCAACCTTGTCTTGTTCCTAATCTTAGTGGAAATGTTTTCAGTTTTTTACCATTGAGAACGATGTTGGCTGTTGGTTTGTCATATATGGCCTTTATTATGTTGAGGAAAGTTCCCTCTTTGCATACTTTCAGCAGGATTTTTATCATAAATGAGTGTTGAATTTTGTCAAAAGCTTTCTCTGCATTTATTGAGATGATCATATGTTTTTACTCCCTCCATTTGTTAATATGGTGTATCACGTTAATTGATTTGCATACACTGAAGAATCCTTGCATTCCTGGAATAAACCCCACTTGATCATGGTGTATGATCCTTTTAATGTGCTGTTGGATTCTGTTTGCTAGTATTTTGTTGAGGATTTTTGCATCTATGCTCATCAGTGATATTGGCCTGTAGTTTTCTTTCTTTGTGACATCCTTGTCTGGTTTTGGTATCAGGGTGATGGTGGCCTCATAGAATAAGTTTGGGAGTGTTCCTCCCTCTGATATATTTTGGAAGAGTTTCAGACGGATAAGTGTTAGCTCTTCTCTAAATGTTTGATAGAATTCACCTGTGAAGCCATGTCGTCCTGGGCTTTTGTTTGTTGGAAGACTTTTTATCACGGTTTCATTTCCGTGTTTGTGATTGCCTGTTCATATTTTCTATTTCTTCCTGATTCAGTCTTGGCGGGTTGTGCATTTGTAAGAATTTGTCTTTTTTTTCCAAGTTGTCCATTTTATGGGCATAGAGTTCCTTGTAGTAATCTCTCATGATCTTTTGTATTTCTGCAGTGTGAGTTGTTACTTCTCCTTTTTCATTTCTAATTCTATTGTTTTGAGTCTTCTCCCTTTTTTGATTGGTGAGTGTGGCTAATGTTTTTTTCAATTTTGTGTATCATCTCAAAGAACCAGCTTTTAGTTCTATTGATCTTTGCTATAGTTTCCCTCATTTCTTTTTCATTTACTTCTGATCTTATTTTTATGATTTCTTTCCTTCTGCTAACTTTGCAGTTTTTTGTTCTTCTTTCTCTAATTGCTTTAGGTGCAAGGTTAGGTTGTTTATTTGAGATATTTCCTGTTTCTTAAGGTAGGATTATATTGCTATAAACTTCCCTCTCAGAACTGCTTTTTCTGCATCGCATAGGTTTTGGATCCTCGTGTCTCCATTGTCATTTGTTTCTAGGTATTTTTTTATTTCCTCTCTGATTTCTTCACTGATCACTTCGTTATTAAGTAGTGTATTGTTTAGCCTCCATGTGTTTGTATTTTTACAGATCTTTTCCTGTTAACTGATATCTAGTCTCATAGCATTGTGGTCAGAAAAGATACCTGATACAACTTTAATTTTCTTAAATTTACCAAGGCTTGATTTTTGACCCAAGATATGATCTATCTCAGAGAATGTTCCATGAACACTTTAGAAAAATGTGTATTCTGTTGTTTTTGGATGGAATGTCCTATAAATATCAATTAAGTCCACCTCGTTTAATGTATCATTTAAAGCTCGTTTTCCCTTATTTATTTTAATTTTGGATGATCTGTCCATTGGTGAAACTGGGGTGCTAAAGTTCCCTACTATGAATGTGTTACTGTCGATTTCCCCTTTTATGGCTGTTAGTATTTGCCTTATGTATTGAGGTGCTCCTATGTTGTGTGCATAAATATTTACAATTGTTATATCTTCTTGTTGGATCGATCCCTTGATCTTTATGTAGTGTCCTCCTTTGTCTCTTCTAATAGTCTTTATTTTAAAGTCTATTTTTTCTGGTATGAGAATTGCTATTCCAGCTTTCTTTTGGTTTCCATTTGCATGGAGTATCTTTTTCCATCCCTTATGTTTAGTCTGTATGTGTCTCTAGGTGTGAAGTGGGTCTCTTATAGGCAGCATAGATATGGTTCTTTTTTTTGTATCCTTTTAGCCAATCTGTGTCTTTTGGTGGGAGCATTTAGTCCATTTACATTTAAGGTAATTATCGATATGTATGCTCCTATTCCCATTTTCTTAATTATTTTTGGTTCCTTATTGTAGGTCTTTTCCTTCTCTTCTGTTTCTTGCCTAGAGAAGTTCCTTTAGCATTTGTTGTAAAGCTGGTTTGGTGGTGCTGAACTCTCTCAGCTTTTTCTTGTCTGTAAATGTTTTAATTTCTCCATCAAATCTGAATGAGATCCTTGCTGATTAGAGTAATCATGGTTGCAGGTTTTCCTCCTTCATCACTTTAAATATGTCCTGCCCGTCCCTTCTGGCTTGCAGAGTTTCTGCTGTAAGATCACCTGTTAACCTTCTGGGGATTCCCTTGTGTGTTATTCGTTGTTTTTCCCTTGCTGCTTTTAATATGTTTTCTCTGTATTTAATTTTTGACAGTTTGATTAGAATGTGTCTTGACCTATTTCTCCTTGCGTTTATCTTGTATGGGACACTCTGTGCTTCCTGGACTGGATTAACTATTTCCTTTCCCATATTAGGGAAGTTTTCAACTATAATCTCTTCAAATATTTTCTCAGTCCCTTTCTTTTTCTCTTCTTCTTCTGGAACCCCTATAATTCGAATGTTGGTGTGTTTAATGTTGTCCCAGACGTCTCTGAGACTGTCCTCAGTTCTTTTCATTCTTTTTTCTTTATTCTGCTCTGCAGTAGTTATTTCCATTATTTTATCTTCCAGGTCACTTATCCGTTCTTCTGCCTCAGTTATTCTGCTCTTGATCACATCTAGAGTACTTTTAATTTCATTTAACGTGTTGTTCATCGTTGCTTGTTTCATCTTTAGGTCTTCCAAGTCCTTGTTAAACATTTCTTGCATTTTGTCTATTCTATTTCCCAGATTTTGGATCATGTTTTCTATCATTATTCTGAATTCTTTTTCATGTAGACTGCGTATTTCCTCTTCATTTGTTAGGTCTCGTGGGTTTTTATTTTCCTTCTTCATCTGCTGTGTGTTTTTCTGTCTTCTCATTTTGCTTATCTTACTGTGTTTGTGGTCTCCTTTTTGCTGGCTGCAGTGTTCATAGTTCCCATTGTTCTTGGTGTCTGTCCCCAGTGGCTAAAGTTGGTTCAGTGGGCTGTGTAGGCTTCCTGGTGGAGAGGACTAGTGCCAGTGTTCTGGTGGTTGAGCCTGGATCTTCTCTTTCTGATGGCAGGTCCACCTCTGATGGTGTGTTTTGGGGTGTCTGTGGACTTATTATGATTTTAGGCAGCCTCTCTGCTAATGGGTGTGGTTGTGTTCCTGTTTTGCTGGTTGTTTGGCATAGGGTGTTCAGCACTGTCGCTTGCTGGTCTTTGAGTGAAGCTGGGTGTTGTTGTTGATATGGAGATCTCTGGGAGATTTTAGCCATTTGATGTTATGTGGAGCTGGGAGGTCTCTTGTGGACCAGTATCATGAAGTTGGCTCTCCCACCTCAGAGGCACAGCCCTGACTCCTGGCTAGAGCAACAATAGTGGTTCATCCACACGGCTCAGAATAAAAGGGAGAAACAGTAGAAAGAAAGAAAGAAAGAAAGAAAGAAAGAAAGAAAGAAAGAAAGAAAGAAAGAAAGAAAGGAGGGAGGGAGGGAGGGTGGGAGGAGGGAAGGAAGGAAGGAAGGAAGAAGGAAAGGAAGGAAGGAGGAAAGGAAGGAAAAAACGAAAGAAAGATGATAAAATAATATCAAACAAAGTAAGATAAAATAAAATAATTATTAAAATATAAATTAATTATTACAAAAAAATTATTTTGGAAAAGAAAAAAAATGTGACAGATAATACCTTAGGACATATTGTGGAAGCAAAGGTATACAGACAAAATCTCACACAGAAACATACACATACACACTCACAAAGAGAGGAAAAGGGGAAAAAAATCATAAAACTTGCTCTCAAAGTCCACCTCCTCAATTTGAGTTGTTTCGTTGTCTATGCAGGTATTCCACAGATGCAGGGTCCATCAAGTTGATTGTGGAGCTTTAATCCGCTGCTTCTGAGGCTGCTGGGAGAGATTTCCTTTTCTTCTTTATTCTCACAGCTCCCGGGGCTCAGCTTTAGATTTGGCCCCGCCTATGCATGTAGGTCGCCGGAGGGCATCTGTTCTTCGCTCAGACAGGACGGGGTTAAAGAAGCAGCTGCTTCAGAGACTCTGGCTCACTCAGACCAGGGGGAGGGAGGGGTACAGAGTGCGGGGAGAGCCTGCGGCGGCAGAGGCCGGCGTGACGTTGCACCAGCCTGAGGCGTGCCGTGCGTTCTCCCAGGGAAGTTGTCCCTGGATCCCAGGACCCTGGCAGTGGCGGGCTGCACAGGCTCCCCAGAAGGAGGGTGTGCATAGTGTCCTGTGCTCACACACAGGCTTCTTTGTGGCGGCAGCAGCAGCCTTAGCGTCTCATGCCTGTCTCTGGTGTCCGTGCTTTTAGCTGTGGCTCGCGCCCATCTCTGGGGCTCTTTTAAGCAGCGCTCTTAATCCCCTCTCCTCGCGCACCAGGAAACAAAGAGGGAAGAAAAAGTCTCTTGACTCTTCGGCAGGTCAAGACTTTCCCCCGGACTCCCTCCCGGTTATCAATGGTGCACTAACCCCCTGCAGGTTGTGTTCATGCTGCCAACCCCAGTCCTCTCCCTGCGCTCCGACTGAAGCCCGAGCCTCAGCTCCCAGCCCTGTCCACCCCGGCGGGTGAGCAGACAAGCCTCTCGGGCTGGTGAGTGCCGGTCAGCACCGATCCTCTGTGCGGGAATCTCTCCACTTTGCCCTCCGCACCCCTGTTGCTGTTCTCTACTCCGTGGCTCCGAAGCTTTCCCCTCCGCTTCCCACAGTCTCTGCCCGCGAAGGGGCTTCCTAGTGTGTGGAAACCTTTCCTCCTTCACAGCTCCCTCCCACTGTTGCGGGTCCCGTCCCTATCCTTTTTTCTCTGTTTATTCTTTCTTCTGTAGCCTTAACCAGGTACGTGGGGCCTTTCTTGCCTTTTGGGAGGTCTGAGGTCTTCTGCCAGTGTTCAGTAGGTGTTCTGTAGGAGTTGTTCCACGTGTAGATGTAGTTCTGATGTATCTGTGGGGAGAAAGGTGATCTCCGCGTCTTACTCTTCTGCCATCTTCCCCTCCATGAGATTACGGTTTTCAAGTGTTAAAATTTTAATATATAATTTAAGCTACTGGGATAATAAGGAAAACATTTCCATATGCAAGGAATGTAGGATGTGTGTTTTCAGCAAAAGAAAGTACAGGGAATGGAAATGCATTTTGTTAAGCGGAAATAAAATGATTTTTCTTTGTCCTAAAGCTGGTTATTTCTAAATGGAAAAGAAAAATAAGAGATAAACTAATATAGATATAAAAGGTTGTGGAAGAATTGTAAACAGGGAGCTCTGAGACAAGAGTTTTTTACAAGGTCAAGCTGCGATTGGATTGAATTTACTTAGGTGAATGAATTTTGTTACTAAGGGTGGGCTGATGCAGGACTGGAGTTTAGTTCTTTCTATTAAGAGAACAAAGTTTCCTTGGATTGTTGACACTCATGGGAACCTCTGAACTGTAGTGATTAGAATCACAGTTTAAGAAACCTGGACTTTTGGCTAGGCTCTGAAGTAGTGGTGGGTTGGCGGGGGTGGGGGGTGTTTGGTGTCTTGTAAAGCTGAGCACTTAACCTATGGGAACTGATGGTATCTCCAGGTAGATTGTCAGAATTGAATTGAATTTTAGGAGATCCAGGTGGTGTCTGAGGATTGCTTGATGTTGTGTGGGAAACCCTTGCTACACACACACACAGACACACACACACACACACACACACACACACACACACATTGAAATTGAGTTCAGGAAGCCCAAAGACTACAAAAACCTTTTCTTTTTTTTCTTTCTTTCTTTCTTTCTTTCTCTTTCTTTCTTTCTTTCTCTCTTTCTTTTTTCTCTTCCTTCCTTCCTTTCTTTCTTTTCTCTCTTTCTTACTATTTAGCTATCTATCCAACTGTAAGCAGATAGAGTAGGACATCCCTGAAGAGAAAGAACCAGGCATAGCTTTCTTGACATAAGAGAAGCCATTTTAGGCCTAGGCCAATTTGTGATCTAAGCCTGGCCACAATGCTTGCCCATGCAGAAAAACATGTCTGAGTAGTTAATGATTGTAAGGAACAAATGAATGTAGGAACAAGCAGCTATTGCCAGGCCAGGGGAATAACCATATCAGAGACAATAAATCAGTCACTAAGACTCCCAGTTCTGTTTCAAAGTTAAAGAATAGCCTGACACACACTCTTGAGCTGTTTTACAGGGTCCAAACCCCCTTAAACAATCAACAACCAGACTAACTGGAGCCAGAGAATTGATTATGCTGAACTTTGCTGGCCTTTGTGACTTCAATCAACTAAAACCTTAACTCCAACCTAGGATGGCTCTTGCCCCAGTTATATGCTAAATTGCTGTTTGAGCAAGTCCCCTTATGGATATGCATGAACTTAAAACTTCCTCAATTTTACTGTTTGGGTAGACAGTAGACTGCTTTTGTGTTCTCCTTACTTGTTGCAAGTAATAAAATTTTTCCTTCTCCTGTTCTTTGGCTTGATTGTATCTTTTGTTTTGACATCCACCAAGAGGCAAACCCAGGTTCTGGGTAACACAACTATCTGTCTAATTAAAATCCATGAGTTCATACTGATTCTTCCAATACCATTTCAATAGCACTTCAAGGTTTGTTCCAGCCTTCCCCCTTTCTTTGTTAGTTCTTTCTCTGACAGTGAGAAATGAGACCTTTGTTATCTACAGTATATTTACAGATTTGTTCACCATTAATATACAAATAAATTAGTTTCAGAATCTCTAACCCATAAGCCGGTGAGAAGTAACTTTGTCCCCTGGGGTATAATGTTTGTGTGCAGGGTTTTTTGTACTTTAAAAAATTTTTTTTGGTATTAGACTATCTAGTCAAAGCACTGTTTCCCAAAGTTATTTAGGTCAGCTTCATTCTTCTCCATGTTTTTCAATATAATTATGTGATTCATTTTTAATACAATTGGATTTATTTTTTACAGCCTACTTTCCCCACCTCATTTTGGTTGACTTTTAAAATTAATATATAATAAAATTCACTTTTGTTGTTATAGTTCTGTGGATTTTGAAATGCATAGAGTCATATGTCCATCAACAAACTTCCATATAGAAGAGTTTAATCACCCCAAACTTCCCCAGTACTATCCCCTTATAGTTACCCCTCCCTATATGCCCAAACATTGGCATCCACTGATCTATTTTCCTCTCCATGGTTACGGCTTCTTCAGAGTGTCATACAAATGGAATTATACAATATAAAGATTTTGAGTTTGGCTTCTTCACCTTTGCAAAGTACATTTAAGGTTCATCTATGTTGATGCATTAATCAATAGCTCATTCCTTTCTCTTGCTATGTAGTATTCCCTTGTATGGATGTACCGTTGTTTTCTAACCACTCAGTGGTTAATGGACACCTAAATTGTTTCCATTTTTGACAATTATGAATAAAGCTGCTGTAAATGTTTGCATACTGGTTTTTGCATAAGCATAAGTACTCAATTCAGTTGAGAAGATACACAGGAGTGAGACCTCTGGGTTATATGGTAAAGTGTATGTTTAAATTTAAGGAACTTAAAAAGTATTTTCCAAAGTGGCTCTACCATTTTGGATTCTCAGCAGAAATGTATGAGAATTACAGTTTTTCTGCATCTTCAATAGCACTTAGCATTGACAGGGATAGGTTTTCTGTTTGTTTTATTTCCTTTCTTGTTTTGTTTTGCTTTAAGATATTTTTGAAAGTGGATGGTGGTATTATTGTGGGTTTCACTGAATTTTCAAATGATTGATTAAGAATGATTAACATCTTTTCATGTGCTTATTTACCACCTATATATCTTTGTTGTTGAATTCTCTTCAGATCTTTTGCCAATTAAAAAAAGTGGAGGTTGTTAGTTTTCTTATTTTGTTTTTTATGTATTATTTAGTTATTCTTTATGTAAGCCCTTTGTCAGAAATGTGGTTTGCAAATGTTTTCTCCTAGTTTTTGGTTTGTATTTTATTTTATTAATAGTGTAGACCAAAGGACAATGGTATTTTAAAATTTTCAGTGAAGCCCAATTTATAAACTTTTTACTGGGTTAGACAAAGAATTCAGGAAAGACCTGAACAAATGCTTTGGCCAACCCAGTACTTTATGGATTTTGCTTTTTGTATTGTATCTAAAAGCTCTTTTTCTTAACACAAGTTTCACAGTTTTTCTCCTATGATTTTATCTACAAAGTTTATAGCTTTATATTTTGCATTTCAGTCTATGATCCATTTAAAGTTAATTTTGTATAACCTGTTAGATCTAGGCCAATGTTCTTTTTTTTGCATATAATCCTTCAATTGTTTCAACACTATTTGCTGAAAAGACTATCCTTTGTCCATTGAATTGCCTTATTGTTTTGTCAAAAATTAACTATGTTTGTGGGTCTATTTCTGGCCTCTCTATTCTGTTGTATTAATATATATGTCCTTATTTTCACCAAAACCACACTGTGTTAATTATTATGGTTTTATAATAAATCTTGAAATTATAAAATTCAAAGAACCAGCTTTGGGTTTCATTGATTTTGTATACTGTTTTTATGTTTTCAATTTTATTGTTTCTTGCTGTTATCTTAATTATTTCCTTCTTTCTCTGTGCTTATGGTTGAATTTGCTATTCTTCTTGTAGTTTAGATTATACTGGTTTGAGACTTTCTTTTTTATAATATAGCCATTTAACACAATAAATTTCCCTCTATACATTCCACAAATTTTGATATGCTGTATTTTGTTTTCATTCAGTACATTTTTTTTTTTACCTTTCCATTTGGATTTCTCTTTGACCTATACTTATGTAAAATGGGCTTTTCAAACTTCCAAAAAAATGGAGATTTTACAAATATCTTTCTGTTATTGAATTCTAGTTAAATTGCACTATGATCTGAGAATCTGATTTTATGATTTTTATTCTTTCAAATTTGTAGATATTTCTTTTATTACCCAATATATTATCAATTTTGCTCAATGCTTCAGGTTCACTTTGTTGACCTGAAATAAATCATCTGCCAGATATTTCTCTAGTAAAGATGGGTCTATTTGGGATCAGTGGAGAATTGCAATTCAGGGTCTGCAACCATGGCAAGCCACATGCAGGTTCCTGCACAGCATGGTAATGAGGACTGTTTTATAGAGACAAAATGGAATTTGGGAGGTCTATAATAAACAGAGATTCCATGACTTTTTATTGGCTGATTCCTTGCCAGGAAAGGAGAGAAGCCTTCTTCCTGTGTAGTTCTGCTATTATCCCAGGGCATAAGAGTTCCCCCATCTGGTCTCATGATTATTTAATTAAATGTTTTTATCAAATTTTCACATTTCCCCCTTTTGATCAAGGTCTTTCGCTGAATGCATGCTGATCAAGAGTCAGTTTTTTTAGTTTCAGCAGCTTTTTGTCCCTCAGGGTCAGGAAAGACCTTTCCTGGGTGTAATGTCTCATGGAAAGGAAAGTGCACAGATTGGAAACTTATTAAGGTCACATTCAAGTACTAAGAAGGGCTAGGAAGGAGAACTCTTGGGCACTTTTTATCTAAAGTCCGTATGTTATCAAGATGATAGACCTTGGAGATTATCTGAAATATTGTGTCATCATCAATGGTTTGGTAACAGACTTCCAATAGGTGTCATCTGCTTCAATTCTGAGAAATGTTTAATTTCAGGTCACTAGTTGAAGTGCAGGTCCAATTAGGTTTGGCGCTTTCTTTAGGTGTGTCATATGAATCCAAGAGCCCATTTCTTGGAGTTTGGTTATCAGTACCTGATAGGGGTCTTTTCAATGAGGTTGAAGAGAGTTCTTCTGGACGTGTCTTTTCCAATAGGTGAAATTTCTAGGTTGCAAGGTGTGATGCTTAAAATCTTCATCTCCTGAGCGCACACAGTGAAAAAATTTCTCTATCAAAGCATGCTTATTTTTAGTAGAAGCAATTAGGCCTTTGCAATATTGGAGTATATCTCCTTTTATCAGATGTGGATAAACGGAAGCAGAAGCCAAGTGCATTGGGTATACTATGACTATCTTAATGGGTGAGAGTTTGTGAGTACCAAAAGGAGTGGATCTGAGATTTAGAAGGACCAATGGTAATGTTTTTGGCCAAGGTATTTGGAGGGTGTCTACAAATTTCGCCATTTGAGTCTTAATATTGCCATTAGTATGTCCAACTAAACCAGAGGATTGGGGATAGTAAGCATAGTGAAAGTGCTATAAAACTGGCCAAATAGAGCAGATTTGTTGAAGTACCTGGCCAGTTAAATGGGCTCCTCAATCATCACAAAATTTAAGAAGAGTTCCCCAGGTAGAGATAGTCTTTTCCAAAAGGACTTTATCCACAGAAGAAGCAGTAGCCTGTCTGCAAGGGAAAGTTTCAGTCAGTGTGAAAGCATACAGACCATGACCAAAACATATTTGTATCCATAAGACAGAGGAAGTTATATGAAGTCAATTTGCCAGATCTTGAATGGTCCATTAGGCAGTTTAAAATCTCTGGGAGCAGTACAAACAAGTTTCCCTGGGTTGTATTTCAGACAAGTGGGACAAGTGAGGTAGGCACTTTTGCAAACTTGTTAATGTTTTCCCACCAATATTGATTCATGAGGCTATCATTTGTCAGTAGACTAATGGGTTAATTCAGGTGCAGTGAGGAGTAAGAATTTTAGAGTTTCTGGTAGGACTGGGTTTTTATTTGATCCAAACCAGAGCTTTCTCTCTTTATCAAACAATCGTTGAATTTCAAATCTTGTGTTTTTTTTTTCTTTTCTGAGGCCAATTGTTGGGTTTCTCTAGCTAGTTTTTCCAAGTTATTATTTGGGCAAATATTTCTTTGGACCATGACAGAGGTTTGACTGCTGTTGGTTCCTTTAAAGGCAGCAGCATTCTTTTTGGAAATGTCAGCAAGTTGATTTCCCTTAGCTTCCAGAGAGTCAAGTTTAGAATGCCCCAGAATTTTAATAATAGCAAAAGTGGCAGGTTAAAGTATTGCATCCAATAATTCCTGAACATAGGGGACGTTTTTAATTTTATTTCTTCTGGAAGCAAGGAAACTACTTTACTTCCACAATATTCCAAAATCATGAGCTACTCCAAAAGCATATCTGCTATCAGTATAAATATTGATAGTTTTGTCCTTGGCTAAAGTACAAGCGTATGTAAGAGAATATAGTTCAGGCTGTTGGACTGAAGTAGCCATAGGTAAAGATGCTGCCTCAATCAAAAGGATGTGTAAATAGCATACCCAGAACAATATTTGTCATTGTCACCTTTTAAATAAGAACCATCATTTAACCATGAGAAGTCATCATTACCTAAAGAATTTGCTACAGGAGTCAGGAGGTGATCCATCAGCATTAAGCAGTGGTTAGTGACTTCATCAGTGCTGGGAGGGGATAAGAGTGGCAGGGCTAAGATTATTGATATTATAATGTAAAATAGTTATAAGAAGAGCATTTAACAAAAGGACTTCATAGGAGGTAAGGCATCTGACTGAGAAATGTTGAGTTGAGAATTCAGGAGGGCTTCTACTACATAAGGTACAAAAATGGTTAAAGAGGATCTCACAACGTTTTTTTCAGTGGACTTAACCAAATGGGCAGTGGTCATAATGGCTCTAAGTCAAGGTGAGTATCCCTGTGCCACAGGGTCCAGTCACTGGCTATTCTATCCTCTGGGTGGATGGTGGTCCCAGTGTTTTGGGATGAGTAACCCAAGGGCATTCCCTTCCCTTTCATATTCAAAACAGAAAAGGGGACTCTTATAATTGGGATTCCTAAGGGCAGGTGGGTTTCTCAAACTCTCCGTTAAGACCTTGAAATCTATGTCATCTGGTTCTTCCCATAAAAGTGGGTCAGTGTTGTTATAGTTGAGCAAAACATACAGAAGTTTGGCCATAAGAGAGAAATTTAGAATCCAACTTCAACAATAACGAAGTAGCCCAAGAAAACCTTGCAGTTGACACTTAGTTTTAGGTTTGGGGAAACTTAGGACACCCTGAAGTCTAATTAGTGCAGCCTTTGTTCTAATATCAAGTGCCTTAATATTGAACCTGTGTTTGGGCAACTGCGATTTTTCTTTGGTGACCTTTATATTCCTTTAAGGCTAAAAGCTTTAGTAAATGGACACTATCTCTCTGTGAGGAGACTTGAGTAGAAGAGAAAAGAAGCAAATCACCCCCATACTGAAACAAAGTAGAATCTCTAGGAAACTTTATGTCATCCAGATCAGCCTTTAAGATTTGCTGAAGAAATAAGGACTCTCAGTAAAACCCTGAGGCACCACTGTCCTGGTGAATTGTTTTTCTTCCCAAGAGAAGGTAAAAATGTATTGACTAATTTCATCAACTGAAATACTAAAGAATGCACTGTAAAAAGCAATTATAGTAAATAATTTACTTCGGGTGGAATGGATGTTAGTAACATATGAGGGTTAGAAACAACAGGATGTTGAGGAATAACAATGTTGTTTATTACTCAGGGTCCTAGACAAACGTCCTCCCACGGTCCTTAGGTTTTTTCACTGGTAAAATGAGAGTATTACAGAGGCTAGTACAAGGGATAGTAACATCTTGGGTCTTGTCATCTTCTATTATGGGCTATATTCATTGAAAGTCTTCTTTACATAAAGAGTATTGATTAATTCTGAGGGGAGGTTTTGAGGGATCTATTTGAATCTTGATGGGAGGTGCATTGTGAATTTTTCCAATATCAGTTGGAAAATTTGCCCATAAAGAAGATGGCAGCTGATTCAATAAGGACTAATAATCAGTGTTTCCAGAGTCAGTTCTAGTACCATTAGAGATGGAACAAATAAAATATGTCAAAGAGTTATGTCATTCTCCTAGTTGGTTACTTTGACTACCGTCAAATTATAGAATTATCCCTCCATTTTGGGAGAAAGAATTTCTGGCATGATATTTCTCTAATTCTCAGTCTAATAAATGTGTAAGTGTGGAGGAACTAAGGAGAAAAATGTATGTATCTCCCAAAGGGCCTAAACAAAAGGGAATAGGTTCAGAGACAGGAACCTCTTGAGGCAGGGACTATTTTATAGCAGTGGGGTTGATCACTGAGGGTGTGGCTCTAATGTCAATTAGAACTGGAAGAGATTCATCCCACACCTGGAGAAATGTTTCTTCAAGCTGATTAAGAGGGAAGATTGGAAAGAGCCCCTGTATTTCCTCAGAGTTCCATCACTGAGCATTGGGAGGACACAGGAAGGCTGGTTAGAGGGCTGAAGGCACCTAAATCACTTCAATTTGTAACAATCTCTGTTCCAATATCTTGCCTCTTTGCAATAATAGCAGAAAATAGGAGGGCTTTTGTTTTGTTTAGAAGCCTTCATTTTCTGGAGTTGAAGATTAAGAATTTTTGTGGCCTTCCTTGTGAAGCCAAATCCGGCCTCTGTACCCTGACACCAAATTAAATCTTGGAGACAGAGTTTGGGGTGAAGTAGAAAAGAATAGCTTTATTGCTTTGCCAAGCAAAGGGGGTCATAGTGGGCTAATGCCTTCAAAACTGTGTGTACCTACCTGGAGAGAGTAGTGAGGAGTTTTATAGTAATGGTTCAAAGAGGGTGTGACCAGCTCGTGGACATTCTTCTGATTGGTTGGTGGTGAGGTAAGTGAGAATCAGCATCATCAGCCTTCTGGTTCCAACTGGTCTAGGGTCCATGTGCTTGTGGGCAGCATGCTGTTAACTTCTCCCACCTGGTGGGGGTTTCAGTATCTGCAAAACAGCTCAAAGATATTGTTATGTATATCCCACGAGGGGGAACCAGGACCCTATCCCAAGGCTGCACTATCTTTTCTTGACTGTTCCTTGTCTCTGCATCCCCTCCCTTCCCTAATTAGCAACTGTTTGAATCTGCCAGTTTGAACTCAGGGAAAGTCATGGAGACTGAATGAAGCCTATTACTTGTAATCAACAAATAGGGGACACAGAAAGGCTTTTGTGCTCAGGAGCCCCATAGGGTCCCACTTGGTTTTACTTGGTGGTGACTCATCTAGAGTGTGAGAAAGCTGGTTTTCCAGATTAACTAAATCTGGAGTGAACATAGTTTCCCATTCAATCCTGGTCTTTTCACAAGAAGGGGTCCCAGTTCAGCCTATTAATATACATAAAGTTAAAAGCTAGTTAGGTGAAATAAACATCTGAAGGAAGACCAGGATTTTCTTTAAAAACAATCTGAAGTCAATTGAAATAATCATGAACACATTCATCAGATTTTTGTGTACAAGGCTGAATTTTGTTCCAATCATCAGGCTTTGGAAAAGCCCTAGGAATTGCTCAATGAATTCACTTAGCAATTGCTTGAGCCTGATCATATAAGTTAGTGGGCTGGTCTCCTGGTTGTAATTCTAGAGACCTTTCAGGATTTTCCCAATTAGTGGGTTTTATTCAATGCTGGGCTTGGCCTTCATTGGCTAGCATATGAACTAGCTGCCATAAGCTGGAAAACCAGGCTTATAAGTTTTAATCACTATATTAAATTCCTCAGCAAACCTGTGAGAATCTTTGGTTACTTTTTTTTTTTTCCTTTGGTTACTTTGAGAAAACCTTTGACTATGGCTCACAGTTCAGCTTTAGACCAGGGAATATAAGAAATTAAGAGTTTAGCTTCTGAATTCTTAAAAGGCTTAATCTTAAAAGGACATGCTCTGACAAGTTCAGAGGAAAAGGGAATGAGGAGAACTTCAGAGAAAAGGGGAAGTTAGGTGAGAGAATTCATATGGGGGAATTGAGGGTATAGGGGAGCTGTAGGCAGAATAGAAGGGAAAGATGAAGATGGTGCCAGAAGTGGAGTCTGGCCATGAGGAGCTGAGGGAGAGAGATAAGATGGTGTCAGAGGTAGAGCCTGAGACAAAGAAGCTAGAGCCTAAGTAAGTCTTCAGGAGACATTATATCTTTCTTTAATTGTTTGTTAGCCTCAGTTAATCTTAAAATCTTATTTTGTAGAGAGGCAATTTTAGACTCCTTATAACATTGGGAAGCCTTAAAATACTAATAGAAATAAGCATTCCACTCAGTTCTGGGGATTTTTTTAATATTGTAGTCCAATTCAGTTTTAAGAAAATTAAGATTGAGGATTTCAAAAGTTCTTCATAATCTCCATTGATTTTCTGAATTACCTTTGGTCAGGTTGGTCCAAGTAGTTAGAAATGCACATGACAAAGGACCATGATTTTTAAATGTAATATTGGCCAGAATCCCTGTGGGTTGGGGCACCCTCAAAATACTTAGATAACTGGGATTCCATTTATAAGAGGTTTTTCCTCTAGAGTAAAGAACAATTTTCAAACAACTTAAACAGCGTACAGTACAAATAGCTCAATTCTAACAACTAACAAGCCAATCCCAGCCAGTACTAAGAATACAGCTTGATTCTGAGGAGGAGCCAGGCTGAAGGTTTTTTTTTTGCCAATCGCCAGAGATAGGTTTTCCAAAGGAATAGGCTGGAAGTCTAAAAAACTGGCACAGTTTCATCTGAAGCAGTTCATTCCCAAAGGAATTGGGTCAAAGACATTTTCAGCCAGCTTTGGTTGAGACAGAGCTCAAAATCAGGCTGAAGTGCCAAACAACGACTCATATACAGAACAAGGTTTTAATCAGAAAAGCAAAACCTTAAAATTGATCCTGAATAAAACCTGGGGACCTTTTAGCACAAAGAGTGTGTGAGCTTGGATCTAGGATAAAGACATAACTTCAAACCATGTGGTCATCAAGAAAACAGCGAGCAACAATGGACTCGATTATAACTCAGTTGTACCTCAAATGGGTACTGCACCTATTTGCTCACCATCCCCAGATCCATCAGAGGGTCTTCTCTGGTCCCTGTCCAGGCCACCAAAATGTTGACCTGAAATATATATTGTGGCAGATATTTCTGTAGCAAAGATGAGTTTATTCAGGATCAGCAGAGGATTGCAATATGGGGTCTGCAACCATGGTGAACCACATACAAGTCCCCACACAGCAAGGGAGGGCATTTTCTTTTTGTAGAGTGGAAATAAAAGTTGGAAGGGCTATCATAAACAAAGATGCCATGACTTTTCATTGACTGAGTCCTTGCCAGGAAAGAAGAGGAGTGTTTCTTCTTCCTGTGGGTTTTGCTTTCATCACAGGACATGGGAGCTCCCCCTTCTGGTCTCCCAACTCTTTTCATTTGAGGTTTCTGTTTGTTAATTTTTTACAACTTGAAAATAAATTATATTCTGTTCTTGTTGGATAGTGTTTTATAATAGCCAATTAGTTCTAGCTGTTTGATAATGTTCAGGTCTTCTACATACTTACTGATTTCTGTTTACATGTTGTATCAGTAACTGAAAGAAAGGTGATGGAGTCTCCAAATATAATTGTGGATTTGTCTATTTCTCCTTTCAGTTCCATCCATTTGTCTCATATATTTTGAAGTTCTGACGTTAGGTGCATGACCATTTAGGATTCAATTTTCTTTTAATGAATTGACCTGTTTATCATTGTTTAATGTTTTCTTTAGCCTTGATACTATTCCTCATATTAATATAGCTATTCCAGCTAAATTTGGGATAATGTTTTAATGGTGTATTTTTCTCCATCGTTTTATGTTTAACCTACTATAGCTTTATATTTAAAATGAGTTTCTTGTAGCCAGCATAGAGTTGGGTCTTGGTCATTTTTAAATCAAATTTGATAATCTCTTATAACCGGTGTGATTAGACAATTCATATTTAATGTGCCTAGTGATACATTTTCCCCTAGTTGTTCCATCTGTTCTTTGTTTCCTTTATTTTCTTGACTTCTCTTGGTGTTAATCAACATTTTGGGATTTCACTATATTTCTTCTATTGATTAATTATTTTATTTTGCTTTTAAAATAATTGGTTTTAGTGGTTACAATTGGGTCTACAAAATACTTCTTTAATTAATCAGAGCCTAACTTTAAATAACCTTATATAGTTTCAAGTGCATTATTAGAAACTTAAAATGGAAAATTCTCAATTCCCCCCACATCTGTGCTATTATTGTCATACTTTTTACTTTTATATATACTATAAACAATAAAAAGCATTGCTATTATTTTTGCTTCAGACTATATATTTAGACTTTTAGAGCAATAAAAAAGACAAAAATGAATTTTATTTATTTTTAATAAAAATTGTTTTGATACACATATACATAGTGAAATGATTATTACAGTCAGGCTAATTAACATATCCACCTCCGCACATAGTTATATTTTGTGTGTGTGTGGTGAGAGCAACTGAAATTTATTCTCTTGGCAAATGTCTAGATTATAGTTAATAATACAGTACAGTAGTATTTGATCAGCATCTCCTCTTTTCCCCCACCTCCCCACTCTGCTTCTATGAATTTGACTTTTTTAGATTCCACGTATAAGTGAGATCATACAGTATTTTTCTTTCTGTGTCTGGCTTATTTCACTGTTCCTATTCCAATTTGCACCATGGAATGGTACACCAATCAACAGTCAGGTAGATCAGTATAAACATGGGAGCCATCTCATTCTTGATAGAGTCCTAAACAAAGGTCCTGGCAGTTTTATGGATTCTGGTGTTGGGGAGAGGGTGCAATATTGTGATTTATAAGAAATATATATTTGGTCCTTTAGATCAGGGGTCCCCAACTCCTGGGCCATGGACTGGTACTGGTCTGTGGCCTTTTAGGAACCATGTCACACAGCAGGAGGTGAGCAGTGAGCGAGCCAGCTAAGCTTCATCTGCCACTCCCCATTGCTCCCCAATGCTCACATTACTACCTGCACCATCCCCTCTCTCCCCCGGTCTGTGGAAAAATTGTCTTCCGTGAAACTGTTTCCTGGTGCCAAAACGGTTCGGGACCGCCACTTTAAATGACCAAAATATATTTCTCATATGTATTTGGTCTTTATCCACAGTTCCTGACTCACAGATCCCAAAATCCTTGGAATTTCCTAAGTGTTGAGAGGAGTGAATAAAAGTGTCCTGTGTTACATGAATGAGGTGACTTTTAGAAGCGTCTAAAAATGGTGGCTCATTGCCAGGAGAACCAACCAAGTGATTAGAAGGTTGGAACTTTCAGTCTCATTGCTGATTTCTGAGGGGAGAGAGGCTGGAGGTTGAATCAATCACTACTGGCCAATGATTAGTCAATTGTGACTATGTAATGAAACCTCTATAAAAACCCAAAAGGACAGCTTTTTGTTCCTTATCAGAGAGCTTCCATGTGGGAGAAGCAGGGTGCTTCTTTGTGCCACTGTGTCAGGGCCCCAAGCTCCACAAGGACAGAATCTCCTTTGTTCAGGACCTCACCCTATGTATCTCTTTATCTGGTCATTGATTCATATCCTTTAAAATCCTTTTATAATAAATTAGTAATCTAGTGAGTAAACAGTTTTCCTGAGTTCTATGAGCTGTTCTGGCCAATTAATTTAACCTGAGGAGGGGGTTAGGAGAACCTCTGACTTATAGCCAGTTGGTCAGAAGTACAGGTAACAACCTAGACTTGTGATTAGCATTCTGTGTTGGAAGGGGTCACTGGAACCTCCAATTTACATCCAGTCAGTCAGAAACACAATAACAACTTGGGCTTGAGACTGGCACCTGAAGTGGAGAGTGGTCTTGTAGGATTGAGCCCACACATGTTGGAATTGGGTCCAGGGCCAGGGGAGAGGCCTGGGTACTGGGTGAGAGTATGGAAATGTCCTCAAGGTTTCTTCCTCTTTCCCCCATAAGAAGGTCTCTGCAGAGATGTGTAAAGAGGAACTATGCCCATGGCCTCAGACAAAGAGACCTAAGAATGAAAGTGCTGGGACTAGGAATGTAAATATTTGAGGAGCATGACCTGCCAGAGAAGCTTGAGTCCTAGACTGCAACTTCCTTCACAGGCTGCTATGCATTGGCTGTGTCCCTTGTCTGGCATGGGGAGGGCATCTTCCCCCATGAGGTTTGCCAAGGAAGGCCTTTGTAATTGCTTGTGGTCAGGCATAAAAAAATCACACATAGATTTTTAACCAGGAGCTGGACTCCTTAACTCTACTGTTGTACTTTTTATGACATGAGCAAGAAACTTAGGCTACTCCATCATGAACCTGAATAAGTTAGACTTTGAGGTGCTGTGACAATAACCAGGTGATTAGTCAGAGACAACAGCAGACTAAGGCTATGATCAAGACCACTCCAAGCAGGATGATCAGGCCTGCCTGGAGGATTGAACATAACCATGAATTTCAGTTGCTTAGCCAGGAAAAAATATTTCATAACTTATCATTAGGGTCTAATTTAGAGAGACAGGAGGAGGTTTTTACCTTTCTTTTTCAAAATTGAAGTATATTTGATTTACAATGCTGTATTAGTCTCAGGTGTACAACATAGTGATTTGATATTTTTATAGTTTGTACTCCACTTAAAGTTATTACAAAATATTAACTACATTCCTTGTGCTGTACATTTTGTATCTCATTTATTTTATACCTAGTAGTTTGTACCTCTTAATCCCCTTCTCTTAACTCTCCCCCACTCCCCTTTCCTCTCCCTGCTGGTAACCATTAGTTTTTTCTCTATATCTAGGAGTCTTCTTCTTTTATATGCACTATTTAGTTTTATTTTTTAGATTCCACATATAAGTGAAAACGTGGAATATCTGTTGTTCTCTGTCTGACTTATTTCAGTAAGTGTAATACACTCCAGGTCCACCTATGTTGCTGCAAATGACAAAATTTCATTATTGTTTATTATTATTTATGGCTGAGTAGTATTCCATTGTGTATGTGTATATATGTATATATACGCCACATCTTCTTTATCCATTCATCCGTTGATGGACAGCTGGGTTGTTTCCATATCTTGGCAATTGTAAATAATGTTGCTATACTGTTATGAACATTGGGGTACATATATCTTTTCAAAGTGTTTTCGTTTTCTTAAGCTATATATCCAGGAGTGGAGTTGCTGGATCATATTGTAGTTCTATTTTTAATTTTTTAAAGAACCTCCATACTGTTTCCTCAGGAGGCTTTTTCTTTAAGTTTTTGTATAAATCTTTTTTATTTTTACCTGGCCTGAGGTATCAATTTAGGCACAGCACAGCTGACCCGAATGACTTCCAGTGGTGAAGCAATGTAATGATAATCAGGGTACATACATAAGAAGCATAATCCCAGAGGACACATTTGGTATCCCTGAAAACAAAGAGTTTACATTGTTAGGTCATTCTAAACTAGACATATATTCATCAGACAGTCACGTTAACAAGGCCTTCAATGTGACTTTCCAGTATGGGGGTCTCTTGCTGTGGGATTCCCTGTCTAGTCCATATCATTTAGTTTAGTATTTGGTTTAAGAAGGACTGCCCGAAGCAGTCAGTTTTAAACAGTTTTATTTGTCCGTGACATCAGTGTATCTGCCACACAAATGTGGATGACATATAGAGATATTTCATGTGGAAATCGCAGGAGCTGAGGCCATCCTTTGTTGTCTCATTGTTAACATTGTCAGGTGTGATCATAGGCTCAGCAGTCAGTCTGAAGAAGCAGTCAGTCTGCAGCTTGGAAAAATAACACAGAGAGTTGTTTTTAAAAGGAGGGGAACTCTTTCAGGAGTAGTTCTGAAACATAAAGATTATTAATGCCCTCTACCACCCCTGTGTTTTCCTAAGTGTTGGGGATTTAATTTGTGGTTTTCATTATCAGTGTGTCCCATATTACATTTTAAATCATTCCTCAGTTTTATCTAGACATTTTGTTCCGAAGGATTGCATGCAAGAGGAACAAAAGTATTTTTACAGAAAAATATTTTTATAATGTAATCATAAAACACATCATGTTTAAGAATTGGTTAGAACAAAGCCCTGAATTTTCAAAAGATTTCAAAAATGTGTTTATATAATTCCCCAACCCTTGTTGTTTAATAGCTATTTCAATCTCCCATTTACCTGAGTCTTTGAAAAGGAGTCAAAGGGAATAGAAGGCTCTTGCAGCATCTTCCACAGTGACTAAGGTGTGAATAACTATAAAAGAAGGGTGTACAATTGAAGGAAGAGAGCAGACAGTCTGGTCAAACATAAGGAGCAAATGAGAAGTACCCTTTTGGGGAACTGCTGCATTAAAAGACCAGACTGCTTGCCTGAGATGTTTAGTCTAGACTGGGGTTGTCTTGTCCCCTCCCGTCAGTTGCTTAAGCCTGTCTTTTAATAGTCCATTAGAACACTCAACCACACTTGCAGCTTGGGGCTGATATAGAGCATGGATATTCCATAGTATGCTTCATGATTGGGTCCACCAATATGTAGCTTGGTCCACAAATTCAGGCTGTTATCTGATGCAATATGCTCAGGAAATCTGAACAGGAGACCAATGTGGTCTCATAGGGCCTGGATAGTGTGGTCTGAGTCAATGGAACACTTGGAGATAGAAAGGCCAAATCTGGTGAAATTATCAACTGCAGAAAAACCATCTGGATGGCATGAGAGGCCCAATATGATCTACCTACCAAGAAAGTCCTGGTCTGTTGGGTGGTATTTTGAGCTTTGGCCAGGCTCTGGCAGACAGGGTAGCTATTCATGCTGCTTTGGCAACTTCTGATGATAGTGGCAGTCCATATGTACAGGTCTAGTAAGATGGTGTCTGACTTTTTATGGACTGTCGTCTTATGGGTCTAGGAAGTAGCTGTACATCCGATTGCTCTGGGACAGAGGACAGGCCAATCTCTACATTTAACTATCAAGCACAGTCTGCTTGTTGGTTATGGTCTCCCTTGTCAGCATAATGTTCTCTCTGGTAAAAAGCTTATTTGGGGTCAGAAAGAATTTTTATCCAAATGCCTTATCCTCATAGGGGGGCTTATTTTATGTCAGTCTAAGGCTTTCCTATGGTCCAATCAAACGGTGAGGTTATTAGTTATAGCCTATGAATCAGGAAGGCTTACAGTCTTCTATATGCCCCTTTATAATGCCCCTAAGTACAGCAATTCCTATCAGAGCTTGGAGGCAAAGGCTAGCAGAGGTGCACAGAAACATCAACATCAATAATACATTCAGTAATGGGGACTATAATGGTGGAGGTTTGTAGGGACCCAAAGGGACATACCTATAGTCAGACTTGGGTTACAGTGGCATCATATCCCAAACTAGAGAACATTATTTTGCTTTTCCCCCTTCTTAGTGCCAGGCATTGCAGGGATAACAGTCATCTAAGCACCAGTACCTAAAAGCTCAAGAAGTATATTTTCTTTTTTATATTGAACTCAAATCTTGACATAGGTCCTCCAGTTCTTCCTGAGTGCAGAGAGACATCAGTCTAACTCCTAGCCTTGTTTATTTTTAAAAGCTGAAATGTGTGGATAAATGATAGTGAGGCACTCCAAGCTATCCCTAGGCCCACAGGGAAGGGCAGAAGGAACCAAATCTTTTTCAGTCACAGGGGCTGCTCATCAGAGTTTGGCCTTGCATTTTATGGGGCTGCAGAGGGAGTGAAGAGCCTGGTGGAGCAGCCAGCAGGGATGGACATCAATTTTTTGTTTGGAACTCCCAGGGGTTTCCTGAGCTGGGACATGCATCTTCTGTTGCCTTGGCATCAGTGCTCCTGGGTCTTAGGCCTTCAGATTCAGACTGAATTACACCACCAGTTTTCCTAGTCCTCCAATTTGCAGATTCTCTCTCTCTCTCTCTTTCATACACACACCCACACATACACACACACTCAGGTCCAAATTCATCCTGTGGTTATTACCCCTGTTCTGGAAAGCATAATTGGAAGAGACATCCTAAGCAACTGGCAGAAGCCTTATATTGGTTCCATAATTGTAGAGTGAGGATTATTATGGTGGGAAAGGCCAAGTGGAAACCACTAGAACTGCTTCTACCTATGAAAATAGTAAATCAAAAGCAATACCTCACTCTTTGAGGCATTGCAGAGATTAATGCCACCATCAAGGACTTGAAAAATGCAGGGGTGGTGATTCCCACCTTATCCTCATTCAACTCCCGTATTTGGCTTTTGCAGAAAACAGTTGGCTCTTGGGGAATGAAGGTAGATTATCATAAGCTTAACCAGGTGGTGACTCCAATTTTAGCTGCTATACTATACGTAGATTCATTTCTTGGGAAAATTCACACATCCACTGGTACTTGGTATGCAGCTATTGAGTTGATAATTTTTTTCCCCTTATCTGTTGGTAAAGACTACCAGAATAAGTATGATTTCAATTAGCAAGACAAACAATATAACTTGACTGTCCTACCCTAGGTGTATATCAATTCTCCAGGCCTAAGTCATAATTTAGTACATAGAGATCATTGTTTGCCTTTCCTGTCCACAAGACATCACACTAGTCCATTTAATTGATGAAATTATGCTGATTGGAGCTAGTGAGCAGGAAGTAGCACCTACTTTAGACTTATTGCCAACGTATTTGCATGTCAGAGGGTAGGAAATATATTCTATGAAGATTCAGAAGTCTTCTATCTCAGTCAGATTTCTAGGAGTCCAGTGTTGTGAAGCATGTCAAGATATCCCTTCTAAGGTGAAAAGCAATTTGTTGCATCTGACCCTTGCTACAACCTAAGAGGAGGTACAGTGCCTAATGAGCCTCTTTGGATTTTGAAGGGAACATATTTTCTGTTTGGATGTAATACTTCAACCCCTTTACCATGTGACCCCAAAAGCTGCTAGTTTTGAGTGAGACCTAGAACAAGAGAAGGCTCTAATGTCCAGGCTGCCATGCAAGCTGCTCTGCCACATGGGCTATATGACCCAGCAGATTCAATGGTGCTTGAAGTGACAGTGGCGGAAAGTGATGCTTTTTGGACCTTTTGCAGTCCCCTATAGGTAAATCACAGTGCAGGCTCTTAAGATTTTGAAGCAAAGTCCTGTCATTTTCTGTGGATAATTACTTTCAAAAGCCATTGAGAAATAGCTTTGGGCTTGCTACTGGGCCTTAATATAGACTGAATGCTTAAGCACAGTCCATCAAGTTACCATGTACCTCAACTGTCTATCATGAACTGGGTGTGTCTGATGCACCAAGCCATAAAGTTGGGCATGCACAGCAGTCCTCCACTATCAAATAGAAGTGGTGTATATGAGATTGGACTTGAGCAGGCCCTGAAGGAAAATGCAAGTCACTTGAGGAATTGGTCCACATGCTCATGGTCCTTACCCCTGCTACACTACCTTCTCTTTCTCATCCTGTACCTACTGCCTCATGGGGCTTTCCTTACAATCAGTTAACAGAGGAAGAGAAAATGCAGTTCTCTTTTACAGATAATTCTGTGTTATATGCAGGCAATACCTGTAAATGGATGGCTGCAACACCACAGCCTCTTTCTGGGACATTTCTGAAGGAATGTGGTAAAAGAAATTCTTCCAGTGGGCAGAACTTTTATATGTACCTAGCTGTTCATCTTCCATGGAAGAAGAAATGGACAGATGAGCAACTATATACCTATTCAAGGACTGTGGCCCATGGGTTGCCTGGATGGTCAGGGCCATGGAAAAATAATCATTGAGTAATTGGTGACAAGGAGGTCTGGGTAAGAGGTATGTGGATTGACCTCTCTGAATGGATGAAAAACATGAAGATATTTGTGTTGCATGCGAATGCTCACCAAGGGGAGTCCTCATCAGAGGAGTATTTTAATAATCAAGTGGATGGGATGACCTTTTCTGTAGAATCCAGCCAACTTTTTCCCCCATCCACCCATGGCATGGCCCAATGAGCTCATGAACAAAGTGGCCATAGCGGCAGTTATGTAGGTTATGTATGGGCTCTACAACACGGCTTCCACTCACCAAGCAAACCTGGCTATAGTCACTGCTGAGTGCCAAATCTGCTGATGTTGGAGACCAGCACCGAATCCCCAACACGGCACCATTATCTATGGTAATCATCTAGCTACCCAGTGGCAGTTTAATTACATTGGGGTGCTTCCAAATTGGTGTTGTTTCATTTTTACTGGAATAGATACTTACTCTAGATACAGATTTGCCTTTCTGGCATGCAGTGCTTTTGCTACCATCTTTGGACTTACAGACATTTTTTTTTTTGGCTGCATCAGGTCTTCGTTGCTGCATGTGGGCTTTCTCTAGTTGCAGTGAGCGGGGGCTACTCTTCGCTGTGGTGTGCGGGCTTCTCAGTGAGATGACATCTCTTGTTGAGGAGCATGGGCTCTAGGTGCGTGGGCTTCAGTAGTTGTGGCACGTGGGCTCTAGAGCACAGGCTCAGTAGTTGTGGTGCATGGGCTTAGTTCCTCCGCGGCATGTGGGATCTTCCTGGACCAGGGCTTGAACCCATGTCCCCTGCATTAGCAGGCGGATTCTTAACCACTGTGCCACCAGGGAAGCCCTTACACAATGTTTTATCCACAGTCATGGTGTTCCACATAGCACTGCTTCTGATCAAAGACCTTACTTTACAGCAAATATAGGTGGCAATGAGGACATGCTCATGGAATTCACTGATCTTGCCATGTTCTCCATCGTCTTGAAGCAACTGTCTTGATTGGATGATGAATGACCCTTTGAGGGCTCAGTTATAAGGCCTGCTAGGTGGCAAGACCTTGTAGGGTTGGGACAAATTTCTTCAGGGGGTCTGTATATGCCCTGAATCATTATTCAATAAGTGATGTTATTTCTCCCATAGCTATGATTCAAGCCAGGAATCAAGGAGTGGAAATGGATGTCTTACCACTCACTGTTACCCATATTTATGAACTGGCATTTTTTTTCTTTCTGTTCCTGTGAACTTATGCTCTGCTGGCCTAGAGGTCTTAGTTCCAAAAGGAGAAATGATTCCACCAGGAAACACAACAATGATTTCATTGAACTGGAGGTTAAGATTGTTTCACAGCCACTTTGGGCTCCTCATGTGTCTGAAACAACAAGCAAAGAAATGAGTTACTTTGGTAACTGTATTGACTGATGCTGATTACCAGGGGAAAATTGGACTACTACTCCACAAGTAGATGTATAGAAGAGTATGTCTGGAATACAGAGGAACCTTTAGGGCATATTACCAAGCCCTGTGATTAAAGTCAATGGAAATCTACAATAACCCAATTTAGGCAGGACTACTAATGGCCCAGACCCTTCAGGAATGAAAATTTAGGTCACCTGTTTGGATAAGAAAACCACTTGTAGTGTTTACTAAGCACAAAGGGAATACATAATAGATAGTGGAGGAAGGTAGTTTTATTTTATTTTTTGGAAGAAGATAGTTTTAAATACTAGATACAACCATGTGACCAGTAACAGAATCAAGGACTATAATTGTCATGAGCATTACTTCTTAATATGTATGAATATGTATATATATCACAAATATCATTGTTTTCTTCCTTATCTTGTTCCCTCATCATAGAACATAAACTGTACTGACTTTTAATCACACAGCATTTAAGTACTGTTGACTTTATCCTAGTGTTCTAGTTAACAGGATATCAGGATATCAAAGAGAAGAGAGGATATCACTAAAGAAATTTGTCATTTTCTGGGGAAGGAGTAGTGTAATGTATTTTTGATTATACTCAGGATTTTTTTTTATCACATTAGGCAGCTGTACCACCTTGTTATTGTTTCTATTTGGGAATTAAGCATCGTTTTAGGAGATGTGTATGGATGTTAAGTTGACAACAGTATTACTTGTGATGGTTAACTTTATGTGTCAACTTGGCTAGGTCATGGTACCCAGATATCTGGTTAAACACTAATCTAGATATTGCTGTGAAAGTGTTTTTTTTTAATTTTCTTTCTTTCCTTCTTTCTTTCTCTTTCTTTCTTTCTTTCTTTCTTTCTTTCTTTCTTTCTTTCTTTCTTTCTTTCTTTCCTTCTTTCTCTTTCTTTCGGCTGTGCTGTGTGGCTTGTGGGGTCTTACTTCCCTTACCAGGGATTAAACCTGGACCCCCTGCAGTGGAAGCATGGAGTCCTAACCACTGGACTGCCAAGGAATTCCTGAAAGCATTTTTTATTTTTATTTTTATTTTTTTGCGGTATGCGGGCCTCTCACTGTTGTGGCCTCTCCTGTTGCAGAACACAGGCTCCGGACGCGCAGGCTCAGTGGCCATGGCTCACGGACCCAGCCGCTCCGCGGCATGTGGGATCTTCCCGGACCGGGACACGAACCTGTGCCCCTGCATCGGCAGGCGGACTCTCAACCACTGCGCCACCAGGGAAGCCCCTGAAAGCATTTTTTAAATGAGGTTACTACTTAAATCAGTTGACTTTGAGTAAGTCAGATTGCCCTCCATAATGTGGGTAGACCTCATCCAGTCATTGAAGGCCTTAAGAAATAAGAGACTGACATTACCCAAAGAAGTGAGAAATCTGCCTTTAAATTGTCTTTGGACTGAAGCTGCAAAATTAACTCTTTCCTGGGCCTACACTCTGCTAGCCTCCCCTGAATATTTTTAACTTGCCAGCATCCACAACTGTGTGAATGAAGTCCTTAAAAATCTCTCTCTCCCTCTCTCCCTATATATAATATATATATATTTAATATATATAAATATATACTATATATTATATATATTCTATAATATATAGTATATATTCTGTAGTACGTAGTATACATATAAAATATATGTTATATATTTTATAATATATATATTTCTTTTTTTTACTCCCCTAGGGAACCCTGATCAATACACAGTCACACTGGTAAAAAGTCATAAGTACTATTGGGGAAGGCTGGGAGAAAGATTACTAACATTAAGTTTTTGACACTGTATCAGAATCCTTCCTTTATGGAAGCCAGCTTCCTCTTCATCCAAGGAGTTTTGGGGCTGTAAACTGTCTCAAGTCTGGGAATTTGTTTAGGGGTTCCCTCACAAATTTATTTCTCATAGTCATGGTGAGAAGATGTGTCCTCTACATCCTTCCAGGTTGTGTCAGCAGATCCTAAATGACAAATGCACACTAACATTCCTTTCTCCCAAAGCCTTTGAATCCCTTCTTCTATAATATACCAAACCAAGTCTTTTTTCAACTGCATTTAGTGTAGTTTACCTTTTTGTCCATGTTGCAGCTAATGAACCAAACTGTTAGAGCCCTCTCTAACTCCAGAGCTGTTATATTAAATCCAGAATCTCTGCTTAGTGGGCTCATATTAGTAAATTTGGCCTTATCCAACTTTATGTTCCTTCCACTGTTATCCTACATCCATAATATTCATTCCCACACAGATTCCCTAAATTTTTATTCATCAATGTCAGAAAAAATCATTTAGTTCTTTTGGTTGTGTGCCTCATGAGTCACATTTTGTACCTCATACTTCCTCATATTTAGGGGCCTGCTGTGACTTGAGTCTAGTTATATGTCTAAAAACAAAGAAGTATAGTAGGTGAGGGTCCTGAGGAGAATCAGCTCTCTCTTGCAAGGTAACTAACTCTGTGTTGGCCATTATAGTTTGGCAGGCAAAGCAGGTTTAATCTCATCAGATGTGGCAGGAACAGCTGCTTCTACTGGCAAAGAAGACTCATTATAATTTAGGGGTCCATTATCCCCAGCTTTACTAGAATTTTCCATTATGTCCCTCTTCCAATTTTCTGTGTCTCATTCCTTCCCATTCTATGCCCTTGCTTTGACAGTAGACACCCTGTGAGGTTGTAAATTCAACTTGTATTTTAATTCAGCAATTCATAGGGTGAGACTCTGAGTCTGATCTTTAGCAATCTCAGCTCTGAAGCTACAGTAGATAAAGCTTTCTTTCAAGGAAAACCTAAAAACTTTCAAGTCATTTATGTGTCACTTGAGCTGGGAAATTGAATCCTTGAGCTCATCCTCTTCTTTCTCTACTTTGCCCAGGGCAATTAGGAGAACCCAGCCAATCTCATTCTTCATCATTTAGATCCTTGATTCTTATGTGTGTTTGATTACGAATATCTGATGGTGATATATATTTATTTTGAAGAATTGGCCCAGGCAATTGTGGGAGCTCTAATGTCTGAAATCTGCAGGGAAGGCCAGCAGCCTGGAGACCCAGGGAAGTGTTGATTTTGCAGCTCTATTCTGAAGTCAGTCTGGAGACAGAATTCCCTCTTCCTCAGGGAACCTCAGTCTTTTTCTCTTTAGTCCTTTAACTGATTGGATGAGGCTCACTCACTTTGTGTAGGGTAAACTGCTTTACTCAATGTATACTGATTTAAATATTAATCTCATCTTAAAAATATCTTCACAGAGGCATCTAGACTGATGTTTGACCAAATATCTGGGTAGTGGCCTATCACAGTTGACACATAAAATTAACCATCACACACAGTGTCTCACCTGCCCATATTTTGTCTTAGGAAAGTTGTCAAATATTCTAGCTGAACTCTTCTTACCAGTGTCTGCTTTCATCTCCTTCAGGTGAGGACATGATAACCTCTCTCCCCTTCTCTCTAGGTTTTGTCTCTCCTTTAATTTTGGTGTGGGTAGCTCCTCTGCAACTTCAGCTTCTTGGTAGGTTTGAAAAAAATTCATGAATTTAAGTTAATACAGCTCATGTTGGGAGCAATGCTTGTTCTAACTCCCTATATCCTGAGAGGAACTAAGATGTCAGCACTATATGTAAAAATCTTTATGTTTCTATGTATACTTGCCTGTTGCTTCTACTTGCAGCATAAGACTCTGAGACAGGAAGACAAGAGTACAGTCATTTTGGGAAAGGACTGGAGAACAGCCTTGGGAAAAACAGGCCTTGCAAGCTAAAGAACAAAGGTACTGGGGATCTGAGTCCTAGAGACAAAAAACAGGCAGGCAGGAATAAAAGATTATCTTTGTTACACTGAGTATACCTAGTTGCCACAAGGCAAGAAACTCAACTATAAATTTTAACCCTATCTGTTCCTGTGCTTTCTTACAGAAAATTCTCATGCATTTCTTTCCCCTCACAGAAGCACTCCCTATTCCTGATAGCCACCATAGAGCCAATTGCTACTGATCAAAAAAGTATTACAATTTCTAGAAATTATCAATGATCATGAGACAAGCCCCCCTTTTGTTATAAAAGAAACTTGCCCCTTCTACTCCGGGAGCTGACTTTTTTTTTTCTGCCTTCTCCCTTGTGCACAAGCTATCTCTTTTAATAAAAAGCTTTGCTTGCCTGGACTTCCCTGGTGGTCCAGTGGGTAAGACTCCGTGCCCCCACTGCAGGGAGCCCTGGTTCAATACCTGGTCAGGGAACTAGATCCCACATGCATGCCACAACTAAGAGTTCGCATGCTGTAGCTAAGAAGTCCTCATGATGCAAAGAAGTCTGAACGCTGTAACTAAAAGATCCCGCATACCGCAACTGAGACTTGGCACAGCCAAAATAAATTTAAAAAAAGAAATAAAAGAAACAAAATCTCTTTTAAAAAATAATAATAATTTTTAATAAAAAAATTCAAAAACTAAAGTTAAAACACTTTTTAAATTAAAAAAATTAATTAAAAATTTACAAAAATAAAAATTGTAAAATATATTAAAAAAGCTTTGCTTGACTAAGAGTCTTGTGGAAGTGATATTCATTTCTATGGTAGTGCTGTCCAAGAATCTGGAAAGGGCCCAGTAACAACTCCATGATGTGCATTCACTGAATTTTGTTTAATTATCGTGAAAAACACTACTTGTATGCATGAAGTTATAGACATGTTTGAGAATTTCTTTGCATATAAATCCAGAAGTTTTTCCAAACTTTGAAAATGACCTATATAGAGACACAATTTAAAATGGACAAGATAAAAGGATTATAAAAATGAAAGCTTTTTGTTGTTCTTTTTTGTTTTTCCAGGCCTTCCTTTGCCATTACTACAATTATTAGTAGGCTGGTGGGTAGAAACTAATAGCAATATCTATATATGTATTTGTATATTAAAGAATTATAACCCACCAAACAGTTGGGGAAATCCTAGAGAAAAGTCTTTCAAAATATGGGCTCTGATGCAGGTCACGTGAAGGATCAGAGATTTTACCCTATTTGTACACTAACAATTTAGCTTGCCACAGTTCTGTAGATGTTGCCAGAATGGCACAAATTTTCTGGGTCAGAGACAAAGAACTTTATTACTCATGGCACAATAGGCAGCATGAGCTTCATGTTTTTATCAGTTCCTCTTGTCACCAAATCCCACAGGAAAGATGCAGAGAAGTGCAGGTCAATGCTACACACACAGTGGGTTTGTGTCACAGCTGAGAAACCGGGAACGTAGGAAACCCCTTGATTTTATAAGGGGGCTGCTAGAAAACTTGTCCAGTGTTAGCCCCAGAGGAACACATTATCTTTGTTATACTGGTCAAGAAATAAACCAGCTCTCCACCCAGGAGGGAGATTCTACATCTTACAAGACTTCTTTCTATACAATCATACTTGAAATGATAGTTTAAAACAAACTATGATCTGAATGTTGTTGCCTTCCCCCATTCATATGTTGAAGTACTTCCCCTCAAGGTGATGGTATTAGGAGGTGGAGCCTTTGGGAGGTGATTATATCATGAAGATGGAGTCCTCGTGAATGGGATTAATGCCCTTATAAAAGAGGCCAAAGAAAGCTCCCTTGTCCCTTCCACCATGTGAAGTTACAGTGAGAAGACCATCTATAAGGAAGCAGTATCTCACCAGACACCAAATCTACTGGCACCTTAATCTTGGACTTCCCAGCCTCCAGAACTGTGAGAAATAAGCTTCTGTTGTGTATAAGCCACCCAATTTATGGTATTTTGTTATAGCAATCAAATGGACTGACAATGCCTACACTCATGGAAACATGAGATAACATGGAGAATTGTTTCTCCATTATCCATTAGTAGGTCAGGAAATCTTTTTAGTGGGTCACAACTAGCACATTAATACATATATACACATATATGTAATTGGTCATGATGAACAATGTGTTTCTTATTGTGGGTTATTGTCACAGAAGTTTGAAAGCCACTGCCCTAGAACAGTTTAAATTGCAAAAGTTTTATTGAGCTAAGAATTCATGAAAAAATTAGGGATTTGAAGTGTATCTTACCCTGGAACTTTAATGAGATATCTGGAAAATCTTTATTAATATTTGTAACAGGAAAGAGCCAATTCTGACTCCATGTTGGATCTGTTTCTTTTACTTTAACCTTTGCTTTTCATTGCTTTTGTTATTATATTCACTGTCTATAGCTGTAAGCACACATAATGGCCTGCCACAGAGAACTCTGCCCCTCTGCCTGACTGTTAAACTAAAGTGCTTTTGTTCAGGTCACAGAGAGACATTCTGACCCTGCCCACCTGTGAATGGCTGCAGAAAATAAGAAATTAACACATCCCCTCCCCGATGCAGGCCTTGGGAAGAGATGTTTTGCAAGATAAATGGCCTTTTTATTTTACTTCCTCACCTCCGCCCCCTCTCTGTTCTATAAAAGGAACTGGCATCCAGACCCCATAAGATGATTTTCTGGGGACTCTAGTCTGCCATCTTCTTCATCTGCTGGCTTTCCAAATAAAGTCTCTATCTCTTGCCTCAACACCTCATCTCCCGATTTTTTGGCCTGTCGTGCAGTGACCAGAGTGATCTTGGATTTGGTAAAAATTTTGGCTTAGCCAGTCAGGAGCCTTGCTGCTCGTGGCTAGCCAGCACCAGTCAGGGAATACTGGGGCAAGGCCCTAGCAGCTGCCAGGATTAGTTGCCCTGAGGATCTTCCCTTCAAGATTCCCTGAAGCAGCACCCGCTACCCCAGCACTTGGCAGTTGAAGCAAGGAACCGACAAACTTCTACAAGTAGATGGACTCGATTTTAGAGGGTAAGTCGCTCCAGTGTGCACACTGAGAACATATCCCCCCCCCCCTCAATTTGGACTTTTCCTTTACAGGACAAGCCAGTTTGTTTGGTTGGGGTACCATGTTGGAGAGGGGAATTATTGTTGGACTTCATCTGATTTGGGAACCGGTTCGTTGGTTTTGGTTTTGGTTTTGTGTGTGTCGATGTTGGAATTTGTTTGCGTGTTTTGTGCTTTGGTGTTATCAAACTTATAAAAACGGGAAATACTCCATCTATCCAAAAGGAGAGTCCTTTGGGGAGTATATTAGAGAAATGGGCAAAACATAGCTGTGAGCCTATGACTAAGAAAGACATGATATACTATTTTAATAGGGTGTGGACCAAATATATGTTAAGTTCAGAAGAGCGATGGCTCCTGAATGGCTCACTCAATTATTATACGATCTTGCAATTAGAAGTGTTTTGCGGAAGAGCAGGGAAAAGAGATGAGATTCCGTATGTAGAAGCATTTGTGCTATTGCATCAAGAGGAAAAGGAGTCAGAGAAGTGCCACCTTATGGTGTAGCAGTCTGAAAGGAAACCCAAGGGGGAACCTGGCCTATCCAGCTCCCCCACTGGCCAAGCAGGCTGCACCGGTGGTTTTTCCAACTGCCCCCTCCCGCATATTCATTACTTTCACCATCTCCTGTTTCCCCTACCCACGGGGATCGAATAGAAGTTTCTATGTTAACTCCTGGAACACAGAGACCTGGTTTAGTATTACCATCTAAGATCTAACAGGGAACCCAATTTGGACTGGGAGCCACTTCTGCATCAGGGCATTTTCCCTTGTGCCGATATCCTGTAAGAGGCCAGGGGACGCCCTTAGACTTGAGGCATCCAATTCTAATTTCCCCACAGGAGCCCCAGGTAACTTTGACAGTGGGGAACAAGTTGATTGACTTCTAATAGATATGGGTGCCACATATTTTGTGGTAAACACCAAGGTGGTACAGAAAACATCTCAGTCTATCATGGTCACAGGAGTTTCTGGAGAAGTACAAAACCATCCATTATTACAGCCTTTAGAATGCCAACTATGGGACCTCACCCTGAAACATAGCTTCTTATATATGCCAGAGTGTCCAATCCCCCTTTTTTGGGATGACATCTCCTTTGTAAATTAAATGCTCAAGTAACTTTTTTGCTAGAATATCTTGACATCAGGGTCCTACCAGAGCATGCTTTAAACCTACAAATGGTGCTCATGGAAACCCCAGAGAAGGAAAAAAGTCATCCAAGGAGAAACTTGCCTGTATCTTTGAGATGCAAATGTCCTATCTGGTCTTCTCAGGAACACTCATCTCTGTCATCCCTTTTTTTTTTTTTTTGCATTGAATGTCTCTATTATTTTCTCTATGTCATTATTTTTCATTCTGATTTTTATTATATCTTTTCTTCTGCTTGTTATAAGTTCAGCTTGCTTTTCTTTTTCCAGTGTTTAATAGTGGAAGGTTAAGATATTAATTTTAGATTTGTCTTTTTTAATACAAGTATTCACAGCCATAAATTACCTTCTCAAAACTACTTTACCTGAATTCTGTAAGTTTTTACTATTCTGTGTGTTTTTTCATTCAGTTGGAAATAGCACATAAGCTTTTTTATTTAAATTAATTTTTCTTGGAGTATAATTGCTTTACAATGTTGTGTTAGGTTCTACTGTACAGAAAAATGAATCAGCCATACATATACATGTAACCCCTCCCATTTGGACTTCCTTCCCATTCAGGTCACCACAATGCATTAAGTAGAGTTCCCTGTGCTATACAGTATGTTCTCATTAGTTATCTATTTTATACATAGTATCAATAGTGTATATGTGTTAATACCAACCTCCCAATTCCTCCCACCCTCCTTTCCCTCTTGGTATCCATCCATTTGTTCTCTACACCTGTGTCTCTATTTCTGCTTTTCTGCCATCCTTTTAAAATGTAAATTTTGAAAAGAAGGTAAAGTAATTTAGAAATTGACTTGTCAAGGGTAAATAGAAATCCTAAGTGTCTTTTCTGTAAATATTTAGCCAACTAGACAAGTGAGCTTGATTGTTCCATCTGCCAGAAATGTATTTTAATCCAACCTCTTTTGTAAACTGATGGGTTTTACATTGCTGTACCTGATTCAGGGCTGAAATTTTGAAATAAGAACTATGAGGTCGCTCTGTCTGTCTGTGTGTTTGTATGTGTCTTTGTCTTTGGATAACATTGCTGAGGTTAATCTGTAAATGAGCTCTATTTAATTGGCATGAAGAAAAGTAAGCACTTACTTACAAATCAAACAATTCTAAATACAAGAGAAATTAAGCTAAATGAGTTTTAGGTTCATGTGAACTGGGAAATATTTAGTATTAAATAATACCTGGTATTAATGTTTAAGTTTGTTGATATAATTAATATACATGTGTCTTTAGAGTCATCAACATTAAGTATAATACTTTCACTGCACCTAGGTTTAATAGAAGTTAAATGAAATCTTGTTATACCTGTTGCAAATTTGTCAGCAAGAAAAATAACTTGATATGATGAAACTTTAAAGTAAATGTAAATGAGATAAGAGCCTTTAGGTTAACTCTATAGGAATAATTATGTTCTGAAAAATTATCTAAAAGTCTCTCCAGATTTTGGTAACTATTACTTGCCTCTTGGTTTTCACTAGAAATTAAGGTTTTTAAGAGTTGGCAATTCTAATTTAAATATATAATTAAAGCTACTGAAAATTAAAAAGAAAAACAACATTTCAGTATGGTAGAGTGTGTGTTTTCAGTTAAGAAGGTATGAGGAATGGAATTACATTTTACAGGTAAAGTTTTATAAATGGTCAAGATTAACTAACTTTAGATTGAAGTTAACTAAGTAAATGAATTTTGTTAAGTAAGCTAATACAAGACTGGAATTTGATCTCTCTCCCTGTTAGAAGTGCTCCTTTTTGATAACATTGTATGAATTTCTGTGCCCTTAGTTGATCCATATTTGTTTTCTTTTAATCGGTTTGTGGCTTTGGTTAAATGAATAAGTATTATTTCACAGTGACCTATGATCCTGTTGTGTTTTAAATCCTTTCTGATATTTTTAACAAACTTCCCAAATATCAAAATCTGACTAAAGCTTTTTAGCTTCCAGCTGATTCTGGGATACTTCAAAAGAACATCTCTGAGACATCTCAGAGAGGAATGTCAAACTATGTTTATTTGGTATGTTAAATTACTTCAAAAACATTGTCAAGTGACTGGAGATGAACCTTTGGTTATAGAGTAAGGATAAATGTCATTAATATAGATATTCCAAATTTTATATGGAATCCCTAACATCTGATATGTCCTAATATGTTATCAATCATAATTCTAGTTATTCTAAAATGTTATATGTAACAGAAATAGCCACATTTCCTGCTAATTGCATTGTACTCAAATCTTTAACCAGACTATTTTGTTTCGTTCTGATGCTTTTACAAAATGATTTTCAAGAAGACTTATAAAAAGGAACTTTTTAACAATTATGAATTTCTGATGGCCTTTAGATAATATCATGGGACTGGGTAACAAATGACAAAACTAGTGGAAAACCTGATTACTTCAACCAGATCAACAGGAATTAATTACATGGGACTGAATGAACTGGTAAATATGATTTATAACTTTATGTCTTTGGGAAATATACTGGCTTTAATCTTTGTTTTTTCTAAAAAAAACAACCAAAACAAAACCTTTTCTCTTATGCTATGATGTATGACAAGTTGATAAAGTATGTCTTTGTAAAAAGAAAGGAAACATTTATCTTTTTCTCTCTACCTGGTTGATCCTGCCAGTAGCATATGCTTGTCTCAAAGATTAAGGCCATGCATGTCTAAGTATGCATGGCCAGTACAGTGAAATTGTGGATACCTCATTAAATCAGTTATGGTTCCTTTGGCTGCACATTATTGCAGCTGGATTACAACTAGTTATACTAATCATTGTTTTAATTTGTTCTTTGTTTCCAAAATGTTTGTGTTTTGTGTCTCCCTGCTGCACGGTGACTTTGTCAATGTTACTAGCTGCATCAATTTTACCCTATTTTATAAAATTGTTGTGTCTTACAGTACCTAGTGTGTAACCAGGACTCCAACAAAATATATGATGGCTAACATCTTGAGGAAATAGATCCCATTTATAACATAAAATAACTGTAATAGTGTGATTCTAGTTATGGGAAGAGGCAACAAGGGAAAATATCTCCTGGATCATATTAGACTAGTAAGAGGATCCAGAGAATCTTTAATTATCAATAGGACCTAATCAGAAAATTAGCACCTGGAGTGGCATAGTAAGAATTTTCGCCTGATCTGGGATGAGCCTCCAAGCGCTGTGGGACAAAATTTCATCATGAGATGTCTCCCAAATATTGGTGAAATTCCTTAACAAGAGGAAAGGATCTGAGAAATGGAATATTTCCTGCCATATCTGTCATCAGCAATTGCAGCCCTCCAAAGTGAGCAAGTGAGACCTGAGGATATTAAGGAAGGAGAAGAATACCTGCCATTTAGCAGCCATCAGACTGCAGTCATTCCCTATGGTGAGCCCTGAGGAAACTCAGGATATGAGAATATAGGATACAGGCCCCCAGATAGCTGAGGTGCATATCAAAGGAATGATTTCAGTGAGCCCAGATTCTTGCATCTTCCCATACATAGAAAAACATTAAATTCCTTAACTTGAGAAGTGGCTCTCAGGCTTGAAGTCCTCAAAATTCCCAGTAACTCTCAATTTTAGGTTGTGAATACTTTTAAAGTCTACAGGTGTAAAGTAAACACTTTTCAAAGAGGAACAAAAGAGGACAAATCTCAAAATTGGAATACTGGCACTGATGGCAGACAGTCCCAGAAAGATCCATTTGATGAAGCAGTTAGAATGGTTGTCACCACTTTTTCCACAAGATTGCCAAACGGACATTGACAGTGGGGAGTTGTAACAGGAAGGAGGCAATTCTGACTCCATGTTAGATCTGTTTCTTTTCCTTTAAACTTTGCTTTTCGTTGCTTTTGTTATTATAATCACTGTCTATAGCTGTAAGCATACATAATGGCCTGCTACAGGGAACTCTGCCCCTCTGTCTGACTGTTAAACTAAAGTGCTTTTGTTCAGGTCACAGAGAGACATTCTGACCCCACCCACCTGGGAATGACTGCAGAAAAGAAGAAATTAACACATTCCCTCCCTGAGGCAGGCCATGGGAGGAGATGTTTTGCAAGATAAATGGCCTTTTTACTTTACTTCCTCACCTCCTCCCCCCTCTGTTCTATAAAAGGAACTGGCATCCAGACCCTGATAAGGTGATATTTTGTAAGATGGTATTTTGGGAACCCTAGGCTGTTAACCCAAGTTCGAGTGCTCGACTCACAGTGAGGCCAAACAAACTGAAACATCAGAATTTGGGGCAGAGAAAGGTTTATTGCAAGGAGACAAGGTGGCTCATACCCTGAAAAGGCTCGAGCTCCCCAAAAGGTTTCGGCAAACCATTTTTAAAGCCAGGGGGTGGGGAGAGAGATCACAGGGTACATGATCAGCTTGTGCACAGTTCTCTGATTGGCTGATGGTGAGGCAGCAGGGTGGTGTCACTGGGGTTAAGTTTGTCAGTCCTTAGGCTCCAGGAAGCCAGGGGCTATGTGCTCATAATCATAAAGTAGTTCTTCCATTTGGTGTGTGCGTCTGTGTGTGTGGGGGGGGGTAGGGGGGTTCACATCTGTAAAACAACGCAGGAAATTTGCATCAAACATTGTCTAAGTACCTCAGAGAGGAGCTAAAGCAGAGGATATGAAAGAAGGCCTGTCCTGGGAAGGCCGCATAGGGTCCTGTTTGGTTAAAATTCCCCCCTTTTCTTTGTCACTGCTCAATCATGAGGAGAACATTTTTTTTTTAAATATCTTTATTGGGGTATAATTGCTTAACAATGTTCTGTTAGTTTCTGCTGTATAATAAAGTGAAACAGCTATATGTATACATATATCTCCATATCCGCTCCCTCTTGCATCTCCCTCACACCCTCCCTATCCCACCCCTCTGGTGGTCACAAAGCATGAGCTGATTTCCCTGTGCTATGCAGCTGCATCCCACTAGCTATCTATTTTACATTTGGGAGTGTATATATGTCCATGGCACTCTCATTTCATCCCAGCTTACCCTACCTCCTCCCTGTGTCCTAAAGTCCATTCTCCATATCTTCATCTTTATTCCTGCTCTGCCCCTAAGTTCTTCAGAACGATTATTTTTTATTTTTAGATTCCATATATATGTGTTAACATACGGTATTAGTTTTTCTCTTTCTGACTTACTTCACTCTGTAGGACAGACTCTAGGTATATCCACCTCATTAAAAATAGCTCAATTTTGTTTCTTTTTATGGCTGAGTAATATTCCATTGTATATATGTGCCACATCTTCTTTATCCATTCATTCGATGATGGATACTTAGGTTGTTTCCATCTCTCCGGGCTATTGTAAATAGAGCTGCAATGAACATTTTGGTACATGACTCTTTTTGAATTATGGTTTTCTCAGGGTATATGCCCAGTAGTGGGATTGCTGGGTCATATGGTAGTTCTATTTGTAGTTTTTTAAGGAACCTCCATACTGTTTTCCATAGTGGCTGTACCAATTCACATTCCCACCAGCAGAGCAAGAGTGTTCCCTTTTCTCCACACTCTCTCCAGCATTTATTGTTTCTAGATTTTTTGATGATGGCCATTCTGACTGGTGTGAGGTGATACTTCATTGTCGTTCTGGTTTGCATTTCTCTAATAATTAGTGATTTTGAGCGTGCTTTCACGGCAATCAGTATATCTTCTTTGGCAAAATGTCTATTTAGGTCTTCTGCTCAGTTTTGGATTGGGTTGTTTGTTTTTTTGATATTGAGCTGCATGAGCAGCTTGTATATTTTAGAGATTAATCCTTTGTCAGTTACTTCATTTGCAAATATTTTCTCCCATTTTGAGGGTTGTCTTTTCATCATGTTTATGGTTTCCTTTGCTGTGAAAAAGCTTTTAAGTTTAATTAGATCCCATTTGTTTATATATATTTTTTTATTTCCATTACTCTAAGAAGTGGGTCAAAAACAATCTTGCTGTGATTTATGTCATAGAGTGTTCTGCCTATGTCTTCATCTAAGAGTTTTATAGTGTCTGGCCTTACATTTAGGTCTTTAATACATTTTGAGTTTACTTTTGTGTATGGGGTTAGGAAGTGTTCTAATTTCCTTCTTTTACATGTAGCTGTCCATTTTTCCCAGCACCACTTATTGAAGAGGCTGTCTTTTATCCATTGTATATTCTTGCCTACTTTATCAAAGATAAGGTGACCATAGGTGCGTGGGTTTGTCTCAGGGCTTTCTATCCTGTTCCACTGATCTATATTTCTGTTTTTGGGCCAGTACCGTACTGTCTTGATTACTGTAGCTTTGTAGTATAGTTTGAAGTCTGGGAGCCTGATTCTTCCAGCTCCATTTTTCTTTTTCAAGATTGCTTTGGCTATTCAGGGTCTTTTGTGTTTCCATACAAATTGTAAAATATTTTGTTCTGCCTAGAGAGTTTTCTTTAGCATTTGTTGTAAAGCTGGTTTGGTGCTGCTGAATTCTCTTAGCTTTTGCTTGTCTGTAAAGGTTTTAATTTCTCTGTCGAATCTGAATGTGATCCTTGCTGGGTAGGGTAATCTTGGTTGTAGGTTTTTCCCTTTCATCACTTCAAATATGTCCTGCCACTCCCTTCTGGCTTGCAGTGTTTCTGCTGAAAGATCAGCTGTTAACCTTACAGAGATCCCCTTGTGTGCTATTTGTTGCTTTTCCCTTGCTGCTTTTAATATGTTTTCTTTGTATTTAATTTTTGATAGTTTGATTCATATGTGTCTTGGCCTGTTTCTCCTTTGATTTATCCTGTATGGGACTCTCTGCACTTTCTGGACTTGATTGACTATTTCCTTTCCCATATTAGGGAAGTTTTCAACTATAATCTCATCAAATATTTTCTCAGTCCCTTTTTTTCCCTCTTCCTCTTCTGGGACCCCTCTAGTTTGAATGTTCCTGCGTTTATTGTTGTCCCTGAGGTCTCTGAGGCTGTCCTCAATTCTTTTCATCCTTTTTTTTTCTGCTCTGCAGTTGTTATTTCCACTCTTTTATCTTCCAGGTCACTTATCCATTCTTCCGCCTCAGTGATTCTTCTGTTGATTCCTTCTAGAGAATTTTTAATTTCATTTATTGTATTGTTCATCATTGTTTGTTTGCTCTTTAGTTCTTCAAGGTCCTTGTTAAACATTTCTTGTATTTTCCCCATTTTTATTTCCAAGATTTTGGATCATCTTTACTATCATTACTCTGAATTCCTTTTCAGGTAGACTGCCTATTTCCTCTTCATTTGGTTGGTCTGGTAGGTTTTTACCTTGCTCCTTCATCTGCTGTGTGTTTCTCTGTCTTCTTATTTTGCTTAATTTACTGTGTTTGGGGTCTCCTTTTTGCAGCCTGCAGGTTCGTAGATCTTGTTGTTTTTGGTGTGTGCCCCCAGTAGGTAAGGTTGGTTCAGTGGCTTGTGTAGGCTTCCTGGTGGAGGGGACTGTTTCCTGTGTTCTGACGGATGAGGCTGTTTCTTGTCTTTTTGGTAGGCAGGACCTCATCTGGTGGTGTGTTTTGGAGTGTCTGTGAACTTCTTATGATTTTAGGCAGCCTCTCTGCTAGTGGGTGGGGTTATGTTCCTGTCTTGCTAGTTGTTTGGCATGGGCTCTCCAGCACTGTAACTTGGCAGTCGTTGAGTGCAGCTGGATCTTAGCTTTGAGATGGAGATGTCTGGGAGAGCTTTGGCCAGTTGACATTTTGTGGAGCTGGGAGGTCTCTGGTGGACCAATGTCCTGAGCATGGTTCTCCCACCACAGAGGCTCAGGCCTGACACCTGGCTGGAGCACCAAGACCCAGTCAGCCACACTGCTTAGAAGAAAAGGGAGAGAGAGAGAGAAAGAAGGAAAGAGATAGAGAGAGAGAGAGAGAGAAAGAAGGAATAGAAAAGTAAAATAACATAAAGGTTTTAAAATAAAAAAGAAATATTAAAAAATAAATTAAAAAGTAATAAATAGGAAAAGAAAAGAAAGAAAGAGGAGAGCAACCAAACCAAAAAACAAATCCACCAATGATAACAAGCACTAAAAGCTATACTTAAAAAGAAAAAAAAAAAGGACAGACGGAACCCTAGGACAAATTGTAAAAGCAAATATATACAGATAAAATCACACAAAGAAGCAAGCATACACATACACAGTCACAAAAAAAGAAAAAGGAAAAAGAAAAAAATATATACATATATTAAAAAAAAGGAAGAGAGCAACCAAATCAATAAACAAGTCTACCAATGATAATAACCTCTAAATACTAAACTAAAATAAGCAGAAAATCAGAAACAAATTAGATGCAGAAAGCAAACCCCAAGTTTACAGTTGCTCCCAAAGTCCACCACCTCAATTTTGGGATGATTCATTGTCTTTTCCGATATTCTAGAGATGCAGGGTACAGCAAGTTGATGTGGAGATTTAAACCTCTGTTCCTGAAGCTGCTGGGAGTAATTTCCTTTTCTCTTCTTTGTTTGCACAGCTCCTGGGGTTCAACTTTGGATTTAGCCCCACCACTGCATGTAGGTCACTTGAGGGCATCTGTTCCCCACCCAGACAGGATAGAGTTAATGTAGCAGGTGATTAGGAGGCTCTGGCTCACTCAGGCTGGGGGAAGGGAGGGGTATGGAATGCGGAGCGAGCCTGTGCCGGCCAGAGCCCAACATGACACTGCAACAGACTGAGGTGTGCCATGTGTTCTCCTGGGGAAGTTGTCCCTGGATCATGGGACCCTGACAGTGGTGGGATGCACAGGCTCCTGGGAGTGGAGGTGTGGATAGTGACCTGTGCTTGCACACAGGCTTCTTTGTTGCTGCAGCAGCAGCCTTAGCATTTCATGCTTGTCTCTGGTGTCTGTGCTGATAGCTGTGGCTCACACCCGTCTCTGGAGCTTGTTTAGGTGCTGCTCTGAATCCCCTCTCCTTGCGCACCCCAAAACAATGGTCTCTTGCCTCTTAGGCAGTTCCAGACATTTTCCTGGACTCCCTGCCAGCTAGCTGTCCTGCACTAGCCCCCTTCAGGCTGTCTTCATGCAGCCAACCTCAGTCCTCTCTCTGGGATCTGAACTCTGAAGCCCGAGCCACAACTCCTAGCCCCCATCCGCCCCAGTGAGCAGAAAAGCCTCTCATGCTGGTGAGTGCTGGCTGGCACTGATCCTCTGTGCAGGAATCTCTCTACTTTGCCCTCTGCACTCCTGTTGCTGCACTCTCCTCTACTACACTCTCCTCCATGGCTCTGAAGCTTCCCACACACACACACCCCATCTCCACCAGTGAAGGGGCTTCCTAGTGTGTGGAAACTTTTCCTCCTTCACAGCTCCTTCCCAGACATGAAGGTCCTATCACTATTCTTTGTCTCTGTTTTTCCTTTTTTCTTTTGCCCTACCCAGATACGTGGGGAGTTTCTTGCCTTTTGGGAAATCTGAGGTCTTCTGCCAGCGTTCAGTAGGTGTTCTGTAGGAGTTGTCCCATATATAGATGTATTTTTGATGTATTTGAGAGGAGAGAGGTGATCTCAATGTCTTACTCCTCCACCATCTTGAAGGTCCCACCCCCACACCAGGAGAACAAGTTTTGATCAAGAAAAGGAATAAAGGTTCAGATAGAGAGGTTAATCATAAACTTGACAGAGGGACCCATAGTGTCCCTCTTGGTTACAATTATTCCAGCAGACACTGCTTTGAGAATGGCTGGTGGCTTCTGAGTCTGACACAGCTACTCCATTTTTACTTCCAGATGCATTTCTCTCCTCAATGGCCAAAGCAGATGTCACCATTAGTGATTTTAATGCTTTTCTAAATATGAGAAGATGCAAGAATTTGGGCTCATATAATCTGAAAGTATCTAAGGCCTGATCCTGCCAGCCTTTTCCAGAGCACAGAATGCCCCATTCGTGATCTCCACCCTGGCGTCCTTTTAGGGGGTGTTGAAGGCCAGCAGCTGCAATGAAGAGGTAGATGGCAAGTGTCAATTTCCAGCTGGTCCCTTCCTGGTCATAAATTTGATCATGGTTTTGGGGGCTCTTCATGACCATTTTGTCCCACAATGCTAGGAGTGCTCATTCTCAGGTCTGGCAAAGATTTCACTGGTTGGCCACTCAATGTGCTATCACTGGACTAGACCTTAGTGCCAAAAGTCTCAGTATCTCCTGTCTTACTAGCCTCTTATGTTCCAGGAAAATATTCCCTCTTGTTGCTTCTTCTCATACCTAGAGTTTCACTATTAAAATCACTGATGGTATATGGAACTATATATTATTTTATCAGAGGCTCAGTCACACATTTGTTAATGAAAGAAACAACAAAATAGGCAATATAGGTTATAAGTTGTTGCCAGTATCTCCTGGTTTCAGCCAGACTCAGGAGGAGATATGTTACTTTCTTCCTTCCTGCAGCCATTCACATGTGGGCTGGGTCAAGATGTTCCCAGTGAGCTGAACAAAGTATTCTAGTTTAACGTTCAATTGTGGGGACAGGGTTCCCTGTGATGGGCTATTATGTATACTTTAAGCTATAGGCAATGCCTCTGTATTGATGAACTTGTAGCAAAAGCAACAGAATACAAAAATTAAAATAAAAGAAACAGGTCTAATAGGGAGTCAGATTTGTTCTTCCCTATTACACTTACTGACTGTCAATGTCCATTCCACAGTCTTTTGGGGAAAGGCACAACAACCGCTCTTAGATACTTCCTGCTGTACGGGGGCAATGAAGGGTGATTGTGAAATAGAACTGATCAGCCTTGGGCAGGGAATATTAAACCCCTTAGCCTTGTTATTTAATTTGTAATTGGACCTACTTATTCATTTTAACTTTCTCACTGTGTCATAACTATACTTAGGGAGAGAGATTTCCTTACATCTGGATAAACACAGATTAAAAGCCAGTAATATTTCAGGCAATATCAAAAATTACAACCATATTCATCAGTTTACTCAGTCCTATATAATTATCCTTTTTACTAACAGTTTTATGAAATCACAGTTTCCATTACACTTTTAAAATATCTTACCTAGTTCACCAGTGTGATTTAAAAGTTATCAGAAACCTGTTTTTGTCAAAACACCCTTTTATGACTCTTGAAGATGTGGCAGTTTTGTAAAGCATCAACTTAGCTGCCTGTGAATGATAAAAGTCTTAAAAAGGCAAGGTTAAAGATCTGATTACCATTCTTTCTTTCAAAGATGCTTATGCAAGCTGTTGTGACATGCAATATTTTAAGATAACTAAAATTATAACATCATACCAGGATATATATAAATTTCAGAAACTTTATATGATTTCTACAATGTCTATATTAATAACACTTATTCATACTGTATAATCTGAGGAGGCTTATCACTCATTTGACAATGCTTTCTGTGTAATTTAGCATACCAACCAATTCTAGTCAGTTTAGTATATATATATATATATATATATATATACACATATATGCAATCTTTTTTTTTTTTTTCCTGAGGTGCCTCAGGGACCCTCTGAAGCATCCCAATGTTAGCTGAAGTCAAAGGAACTTTACTTAGTATTTGATAGGAAGGTCATCAAAATATCATAAAGTTTATTTTTTTTAAAAAAAATTTGGTCAGATAGAATATTTAAGAACAAATTCAAATCAGTTAAATGCAAGATAGTTCACACAATCAGTTGTCAAAAGCAGCATTCTAAGTAAACTTGTTCTCTTAACAAAGAGGAACCAAGTCTGGTCCTGCACCCATCTACTTTTATTTATTTATTTATTTATTTATTTATTTATTTATTTATTGTTTTTCTTTTTGCGGTACATGGGCCTCTCACTGTTGTGGCCTCTCCCGTTGTGGAGCGCAGGCTCAGCGGCCATGTCTCATGGGCCCAGCCACTCCGTGGCATGTGAGATCCTCCCAGACCGGGGCATGAACCCATGTCCCCTGCATCGGCAGGCGGACTCTCAACCACTGCACCACCAGGGAAGCCCTACCCATCTACTTTTAATAACAAAATTCATTTCCCAATTAAGTATAATTTAATCTCAGCCTGACCAAAACTCCTATTTTACTCAAAATATATCACTTTCCTACTGGATAGTGAAATGTTTTATTATTTTTAGTAGCTTTAATTACATATCTAAATTAGAATCCCCAGCACTTAAAACCTTAGTTTCTAGTGAAAACCAAGTAATAGTTACCAAAATCTGGAGAGACTATTTTAGATAATTTTTCAGAACATAATTATTCCTATAGAGTTAACCTAAAGGCTCTTATCTCGTTTACATTTACTTTAAAGTTTCATCATATCAAGTTATTTTTCTTGTTGAAAATGTGAAACAGGTGTAATAAGATTTCATTTAATTTCTGTTAAACCTAGGTGCAGTGAAAGTATTATACTTAATGTTGATGACTCTAAAGACACATGTATATTAATTATATCAACAAACTTAAACATTAATACCAGGTATTAATTTAATTCTAAATATTTCCCAGTTCATGTGAACCTAAAAGTCATTTAGCTTAATTTTTCTTGTATTTAGAATTGTTTGACTTGTAAGTGCTTACTTTCCTTTACGCCAATAGTGCTTATTTACAGATTTACCTCAGCAATGTTATCCAAAGACAAAGACATAGACAAACACACACAGACAAACAGAGAGACCTCATAGTTTTCATTTCAAAATTTCAGCCCTGAGTCAGGTACAGCAATGTAAAACCCATTAGTTTACAAAAGGGGTTGGATTAAAATTAAGTTTCTGGCAGATGGAACAAATCAAGTTCACTTGTCTAGATGGCTAAATATTTGCAGAAAAAAACACTTACAATTTCTATTTACCCTTGACAAGTCAATTTCTAAATTACTCTCCTTTCAAAATTTGCATTTTAAAAGGATGGCAGAGATGAGGATTCCTGAGAAGACCAAATAGGACATTTGCATCTCAAAGATACAGGTAAATTTCTCCTTGGATGACTTTGTTTCCCCTTTGTTGGTCTCTGAGGTGTCAAAGCCATTGCCATCATGGGCCTTTTGCATATTTCTCTGGGTGCATTCAGCCTTTTCAACCATATTCCTATTATTGAAAACCAAATAAGCCAATTGAAACAAATCATTCATTGGAGTCTGAGGACCAGCAGTTGCTTTCTGAATTTTGCGTCTGAGGTCTGGGATAGACTGGCTATGAAATGCATAGCCGAAAGGGCCTGTCCCTTGGGGGAGGAGGGATCCACGTTTGTATACTTCTTAAAGTGTCCACTAGTCTCCCTTGGATGACTGAAGGATTTTTGTGCTGTCCCTGTTGCACCTCTTTCACCTTTTTATAATTAATAGATTTTACTGTAAGTTTTTTCATACCCTAATGAAAGTTATGAATTAAAGTTTGGCTGAGGGAACATTCCCAGCAGTTTTGAATGTTATTCTTGCACTCCCTTTTTTCTTCATTTCCAAGCAACACAGATTGATTAGATCAGCTCCAGAGAGCCCAGGTAGATCATTTATATCTCAAAGGCACAGGAAGAGAAATGCAAATTCCTCTTCTAACTACTTATACAAAACCCAGCCATCTCAGGCTATTTTCAGGGAACTTTACTTTTTCTCAGTTCCCAAATATCCACCTCAGTTTAAACAAACAAATACATACATATCATCCACTCACATTCACGTGCCCCTTTTCCAGCAAAACCAGGAAGAGAAAAAGGGATTCGGACTCAGGTACCGAGACACCCATTCACATACACACACGTACCCCCAAGACAAAAGCAATTGCAAAAGACCCACTTTGACATAGTAGCCAAGCCATTAGGGGCCTTTGCCGTCCAGATCTCAGGGAGTATTGAAGCATTTTCTTTCATTTAGGGAACATAGCTAAAGATCTCTTAGTTTTGCAAAAGCACCCCAGGGGACGATAAGATGGAACAGAGCTCTGATCATCCATACTTAATTATTAATGGCCGGTGTTATCAAATATCAAGCAAACAGCAATTCAAATCGGTCTCTCAGGTTCACAGTTCCCTAGCCCCTAAAAGGAAGAAAGTCCTAACCAATGTTCTGCCACAGGCAAAACCAAGGCAATAAGGAAGGATACCCTGGTGTCGTCACACAGGAGCCCTGTTATTGACCAAAATGTCTCAGCTGGCCAATGCAAGTACTAACACACATACAAACAACCAACGCATGGTCCCGCAAACAAAGAATCAGACGAGGCGTAGCCCAGAAATTCCACTTCCATTCCCAAAGACTCCAGAGAGGCCTGCCTCCTGAAAAAGAATGGACCATTAGTGGCTCACCCCAAAACGATACACACAAAAACACAAACAACAACTAAGTTACAGTCACACAGACAGAAAATCAGAAGAGGTGTAGTCTAGAATTCCCCTTTCACTCCCCAATGGAGGCCAAGTCCGGCTCTCGCAAATGAACCGGTTTCCAAATCGGGTAGAGTCCAACAACAATTCCCATCTCCAACAAGGTACCCCAACCAAACAAATTGGCTTGTCCCATAAAGGAAAATCCAGTCTGTGGAGGGAATATGTTCCTGGTGTGCACACTGGAGCGACTTACTCCTCAGGTGGCTCACTTCCTGCAAGGGAAGCAGCCCAAATGGAGTGGAGAGAATTACAAGCCTGCACAAGCTGAAGTGACTCACCCAATGACACCAAATGTGGACTGCAGCTCCAGACATTTCTCGACTCCAAACAGCCTCAGGCCATGGGTGACCAGCGCCTGTCGGGACGGTCCCTCCAAGATCCCAGGAGCGAAACGGACTCAATAGTTGCTGGGGCTCAGGGAAGCTGATGCCCCAGGCTGGGGTTGACCTGCCACGGACACGAACTCCTGGCTGGCTGGCCAAAATTTTTAATGCACATTCGTGTCCCCAACGCACAGTGAGGCCAAACAAACTGAAACATCAGTTTGAAGCAGAGAAAGGTTTATTGCAAGGCCATGCAAGGAGACGAGGTGGCTCATGCCCTGAAAAGCCTTGAGCTCCCCAAAAGCTTTAGGCAAAGCATTTTTAAAGACCGGGAAGGGGGGGGCGTCACAGGGTACGTAATCAGCTTGTTCACAATTATCTGATTGGCTGATGGTGAGGCAGCAGCGTGGTGTCACAGGGGTTAACCTTGTCAGTCCTTAGGCACCAGGAGGCCTGGGGCTATGTGCTGATAGTCATCAAGTAGTTCTTCCATTTGGTGTGTGTGTGGAGGGGGTGGTCATATCTGCAAAACACCTCAGGAAATTTGCATCAAATACTATTATCTAGGTACTTCAGAGAGGAGCTAAAGCAGAGGATATGGGGGAAGGCCCCATAGGGTCTTGCTCCGTTACAGTCCGCCATCTTCTTGGTCTGCTGGCTTTCCGAATAATGTTGCTATTCCTTGCCTCAACACCTCATCTCCCTAGTTTGGACTCCGTAACATATTGTTGACTTAAAAAATATTCACAACCTAAAAGTTGAGAGCTATGTTTTATTTTTAGGACTTCAAGCCTGGGAGGCAGCATCTCAAGTAACCCTGAGAAAACTGCTCTGAGGGGGCAAGGGGGGCGGCGAGCCAGGATGTATAGGAGTTTTGCAACAAAAGGCAGGTAGTAGGAACATCAAAAGATTTCTGTTAATTAAAGAAATTAATTAATTAATTTCTTAATTAAAGAAAACCATACACCTGTCTGTGTATGGGAAGATGCAAGAGTCTGGGCTCACTGAAATTATTCCTTTGATATGCACCTCAGCTATATGGTGCCCTGTGTTTTATATCTTGAGTTCCCTCAGGGCTCACATTGGAGGGCTGCAATTGCAGATGACTGTGACATCCTTTGTTTACTGATATGGCAGGAAATATTCAATTTCTCAATATCCTCCTGTATCATGAATGCCATGAATTGGAAAATAATTTATTTACTTTATTTGCTTGTTCATAGAATTTATAGTTGCTCTGTTGGAACTGTTCATCTTCAATATCTAATTTTAGAAAGCAAACCTCATGTATGATCTAGATAAAAGTAATCCAGCTATTGAAAGATTCAACTATTACTTAATCCAACTTAAAATAGCACTGATGCTCATGGTCCCTTTTTTTGTTTATCTTGAGGACAAAACTGATAGCTCAAGTAACTGAACTTAGAAATCCTTAAGAATGCTCAAAGAGCAGAGCTGGGGAATTGTAGCTCTGGTATTTTTGTTTGTTTTGTTCTCATGGTGAATAACTCCCTTTTGCATTGTTAAAAGGAGTCATTCATTTCTTAATGTTAGTTGTTATTCTTTCACCCAAATAATATACCTTAGCAGACCAATGCTTTCCTGATTTTTATTTTTTTAGGCCTCACAGCATGTGGGATCTTAGTTCCCCAACCAGGGATCTAACCCCCACCCCCTGCAGTGGAAGCTCAGAGTCTTAACCACTGGACCACCAGGGAAGTCCAGACCAATGTGTTCTTTAATTGCTAATTGAAAACAAAGAAAACCAGTCATTGAAATGACTTCTGGCAGTCACTTATTAGTATTCTAGCATTATGAGGAAACTAATGCTAATTCTTTTTTAAAAGACAGCACATTTCCCCCTTCATTTTTCTTGTTAGAGAAATCTCTAAGAGATGAGAGAGACTTAGCTTTCCTAGTGTCATCAGGACCATTGTATAAATGCTAATAACTCCACTTTTAGCCTGTATGCCAATGACTTTCAAAACTATATGCCCAGCTCAAGATTTTTTCCTAGACCCCATACCCAATAATCTGATTGATAGAGGAGTCATCTAAATGCCTCACATAAAAATCAATTCATTCAACATATCCAACTCAACTGAACTCTTGATCTACCCTCCGCAAACCTGCTACTGTGTTGTGTCACTTTTTTAGGAAAAGGCAGCATTCTCCTGGTTGACCAGTTCAGAAACTTGGAATTAATTCAAGATCAGTGCATTTCAAACTTTTGGTCTCAGGATTCTTTTACACTCTTAAAGATTATTAATGATCCTGTGGGCAGTGGGGAATAATTTTTCCTCTATCCTTCTGGATTCTTGGTTGATACCATCCTGTAATAAAAAGACAGATTAACAGCAGAAACATAAATTTAAAAGCATACTTCTGGGAGTCCCACAAAGATATGAGACCAAAGGCAGCCAGGCAATTGAGGCTTATATACCATCCTGAGTAAGGAGAAGTGGGTAGTGGTCTGGGGCATCAAAGGAGAGGAAGGCAATTCACAGGAAGTTGAGAAGAGTAAATGTTTGGTAAATAAATATTTGCCCTGCCATGTAGATAACTTTCTCAGATATAAAAAGTTATCTCTTGTAGTAGCACTTTTCCTGGTACAAGCTCCCTTTTCTGATTTCTTTTAGGCAGTTAAGGGGGAGGTAAAAACTTTTCTTGACTCTGGTGGGTCTTGATTGCCTTCAGCTCCACATGGTAAAGTGGCATATTTGGAGTGTTACATTCTGCTAAAATTCAATCCCAATCAGATTTTATTTAAGTGGTTCATATGTGTTGATATTTACATATTAAAAATTAAAGCAGAAATTTCAAAACTATTTTTCCAAAAATAACAATAAACACTTTACATGTTAAATAACCTATTTTTAAAGGTTTCATCATAATTTTATTATTTTTCTTTTTTCTTATTTTAATTGAAACATAATTGATTTACAATATTATATTAGTTTCAGGTGTACAACATAGTGATTCAATATGTTTATAAATTGTACTCCATTTAGAGTTATTACAAAATAATGACTGTTTTCCCTGTGCTGTACAATATATCCTTGTTGTTTATTTATTTTATACCTGGTAGTTTGTATCTCTTAATCCCATACTTCTCTCTAGCCCATTCCCCCTTCCCTCTCCATACTAGTAACCACTAGTTTGTTCTCATATAAGTGATAATATAGAGTATTTGTGTTTTTCTGTCTGTTTGTTCTCATATAAGTGATAATATAGAGTATTTGTGTTTTTCTGTCTGACCTACTTTACCTTAGATGCTGCCATGAAACCAATATCCTAATCTTTTATATTTGAAAAGTCTTTCCTGTCTGTCCTGTCTTCTGCATCCTTATTAACACTGCTTTCATTTAGACCCTAATCATCTCTCATCTGGATTCTCAAAATACGTTCTGATCTGGTCTCTGTATTTAACCTGTCTCTTGCAATTTGTTTTCTATTCTGTCCTTACAATGATTTTTCTAACATGCAAATCTGAACTTATCATTCTTCAGTTCAAATTATTGAATTGTTCTTTATCACTCATAAGATCAAGTGTAATTGTCTTTAGGTAGGCTATAAGACCACCCACATTCAGGCCTCTTCCTGCCTCTCCAATAATTTGTGGTGTAGTCATATTGAATATGAACAAAAAGTTATTTCTTGTTTACCATATACTTTGTAATGCTTTTATATCTTTGTGTTATGTTCCTTCTGTCCATGATGCCCTTTTTGTCCCTTATCTACCTGTGAAATCCTACTCATCTGTCAAGGTTCAAAGGAGGTATAATTACCTAACAACGTACTCCCTTCCCATCTCCATGCCAGAATTGGGTAGTTTTTGGTATCTCCAGCTGAATAGGACGAAAGGAGCCATGTATTAACACTTCACAAAATGCTCATCAAATAAGACACACTCAATGAACATTTAATTTTCTTTCTGTAGTGTGGAAATCCCTGCTTCTTTTTGGTCCCTTACTAGAAACACTAAATGCTTCATTCACACAGTTATCTAAGGTAAATTTTAGGGGGAGGAGGGAAAAGGTTAATGTAATATAGTATTTTGTAAATGCTATCTTAATACAGTTTTGAAGTCATGCCTAAAATCTCTCAGTTTCCTTTTGCAAGCAGTTTACTAAGCTCCCACACCAACAGGGACAGCCCTTAGGCCTATGAACCTGGGAAATTTTTCAGGTAACCCAATCCACAGGGAACTTGGGAAACCTACCTCACCCCATCCCGCCTTGCCATACATATGTTGCCCCTTGTTCCTTGTCCCCTGTCTCTGGGTGCAACTCCCTGTGTGGCAGCCTTGTCTAGTTTGCAACTGTAAGTAACAAAGAGTTCTGCCTTTCAACTATCTAAGATTAATTTGTTCTATCCCACCATCAAGAACCTTTAAATTTTATAAAATAGTAATGTAATCTGTAGTCTAAATTCTTAGAATAATCTTGTTGAAGAACTTCCAAACATAACTTGAGTTACATGTTCACAGATTTAGCAAAGAAATGCTATTTCCTTTAATAAATGGTGATAGATAAAGAGAACTCAGAATGATATTTTAAGTGGAAAGCAATATTTCTTTAAGAGTTCACTCAGAAATTTTCAAAACAATTTAAACATTTATTGCATTAATTATTTGATGAATCCAAGGGTGCACTTAATTCCTACCTTTTATGCAATCTGTAATGAGGCTGAATAGCTCAAATTCTCTTATCTGCAAAGCTATGAAGTATTTAAGCTATGCCTATAACCATAAATGGGTTTGAATATTGCCAGTAAAGTTAATCAAAACATTTTTATGTAAAAAATAAAATCACTTGGGGAAGAGGTATGCTGGTAACTAAGTCAAAATACGTTAAATCTTAGCAATCTGCATTAGTACAGAATCTCACCCTCTTTTGTTAACAAATAATAATTCAAGTAGTGCAGTGAACTACATGGTCTATTAAAGAGTGCTCATTTCTCACCTGCTTAAAAATCATTTTTGATGATTGCAAATGCAGATTACTGGGCCCTCCTATAGGTGAGATTCAGGAATTTGCATTTTTAACAAGGCTTCAAATTGATTTTTTTTGTACTCTAAAGTTTGTGTGTATTTCTAAAAAATAGCCAGAGGGGGATACTTCGTGTGACCGACATCCTTGTGAATGCACCCTTTCATGAATTCCCAAATTCCCAATTAAACTTACAGATTCTCTTAGCCCATGCCTTCTCCCCCAGCCATCATAAGAATATCAGAGGTACAGACTTGACCTGTGAAATCATCTTGCTGGCAGCCCAGCACAAGCTTATCCTAAAAGGATAAATATAATGAAGCGAAATAATAAATACAACTCCAATTATTGAATGTGTATTCAACGGTACAGGTTAAGTGTTTTTCATATATCATCTTATTCTTAAAACTAGGAAGTGTTATAGACAATATTCCGATTTAGTATTTGAAGAAACTAAGGTTCGAGCCACCCTGGTGGCTCCCAACCACTTTTGGGAGTCCACCTGCCGATGCAGGGGACACGGGTTCGTGCCCCGGTCCGGGAAGATCGCACATGCCGTGGAGCGGCTGGGCCCGTGGGCCATGGCTACTGGGCCTGTGCATCCGGAGCCTGTGCTCTGTGGCGGGAGAGGCCACAACAGTGAGGGGCCCGCGTACCACCAAAAAATAAAAATAAAATAATTAAAAAAAAGAAACTAAGGTTCATAGGGGTTAGGTAACATATTTAGAGTCACACAATTAGATATTGTCACACAATTAGATATTGGTGGAGCCTGGATAAGAACACAGGTTTTTGCTCTGAGCTCCCATTCTTTCTCCACACTATCTCTGATCATAAAAAATTTAAATCAATAATTAGGGAAGAAAAGATAAAAGAAAAAATGTCCCCATGTCACCAAATCCTCTTTCTTTCATGATACAGTAGTGACTGGCTGTACATGGCTATTCCAATGTAATTAATTTAATATTTTAATTTAAAATTAATTAAAATTGAATAAAAATCCAGTTGCCTGATCACACTAAACTTCAAGTGGTCAATATCTACAGCGGCTAGTGTCTACTATATTGGATAGTACAGATATAGAACATGCCTATTTGGCATCACTGCCTGAATGTATAGGTAAAAGGAAATTTTATATTTGAGGTGTTAGTACTTTTGATAAATATTTTTGACTTATTTTGATAAATATTTTTTTAAATGTTAAGCCATTAATATTTTCATATTTTTACTTAAAATTTTAATCCCTCTCTGCCATTAAAAAGAGTAGATTATAGTATTTTTTAAAGGTTTTAAGTAATCTGCTTATTTCACTGGTTAGACATTCCTGAATGTACAAGTTCTAAAGGGAAAATTGGATCTTTTCCAGCACACACAAGTATTTTCATAAAATTAATTTTTACCTTTACAATCAGATACATCCAAGCAGTTAAGACTGCTGGGGTGCAATTCTCTGTGGTGTTTCTACACATCTTGTGACAGTATTTGTCCTAGACTACTCTTTCAAGGACATTTGTGTAGCAAACAGCCTTGGAAGATAGAGGGCCTTCCAGGGTGGAGGATGGATTTGTTTCCTGAGCAGGTTAATAAAGATTGCATTTCCTTCTGGGGCAAAAGTTGGTCAGGTTTGGTAGAATTTCCCTTTCTAAGATTGGGGGTTTCCTTAGCTTGGGGTAACTTGGCTGTTACACAAACCCACTGTAGGTGCAGCACCCTCCTGGTCTGCTCCACATCTCCCCGTTGAGTGTTGTGGGGCAAGGGGAACCAATGTCATGTGAAGCTCATGCTGCCTGCTGGGCCCTAAGTCCTGTCTCTAACCCAAGAGTCTGTGTCATTCTGCCAGCCTCCATTGGCTCACATGTAGGCCTGTAAGCTGGGTAAAATCTTAGACCATACACAGTTCTTGAGAAACCATAAGACAAATGAGTGCTAATACGTATGTCCTGAGAAGCAGCCTACAATCCAGAGTGGGAGAGAGGCAGAGTGACAACAAAGATAGGGATTGAAGGAGTGGGAGGTGGAGAAGACTGGGAATAAAACTCATCATTTTATTTTGTAACAACTCCAAATCCATTTAATTTTGCCAGTTAAATATGGACCTCAAAATAGAGGATGTTACCGAACCAAACTTGGGGCTGTTCTCCTGCTTGCAGTAAAGCCAGTCTACTGACACCGGGTTGCAGAGAAGGAAAGTGCAGCCTTTATTTTAAGGCTCCAGACAAGGAGTCTAGGGTAGCTAATGCTTAAAAAACCTGATCTCTCCAGTAGGTTTCAGGGAAGCATTTTTAAAAGGAAGATGAAGGAGGGAAGTCGCAGAATGTATGATCAGCACACAATTGTCTGATTTGTTGATGGTGAGGTAACAGGGTGGTGTCACAGAGGTTAACATCAATCCTCAGGCTCCATTAGGTCTGCGTCTACATGCTCATGGTCATCAAGTAGTTAACTTCTTCCATTTGGTGGGGGTTTAGCATCTGTAAATCAACTCAGTGTCTGCCTCAGATGCTGTTATCTATGTATTCCAGGGAGGAACTAAGGATTCCATGACTGTCATGGCTGATTTACTGTTTAAACTGTTACCAGTTCACCTGGCCCAACTGCTACTTTTGTCACTACATGGTCACATCCTTTCAATCATTAATTCTTGAGTCAGGCTTTTGTGACTCGGGAGCCCTGAGAAACTATGGCTTTTCTGCAGACAAGAGGCAGGCAGAGGACCTGGCGCGTGGGTCTTGCCCAGTTACAAGGATATTGGTTAATACTAATCTTGTTCAAAATCAACACCCATAGTTTCTTCAGAATAAAGTGGACACCTGACTAGCTTTGTAATCTTCATTGTTTGTCCTCACCGTTGTCAGTTCTAAAAGACTCACATTAAAAATTATCTCTCTGGTTGGTGGAACTGCTCTCCTTATCCTAAAGCCACCACCTCCTTGTTCTTGCTTTCCTAATGCTAAATCAATAACGAAAACTTAGTTAAAACTGGTCTCACACTCACCCAAACCCCCAACCTTACCCCCACTCACCAATCCCTCCTCCACCCTTGTTTCCACCTGCAGACTTGCTCCACCACCTCCACACACCCTGATACATAGGAGGTGTTACCACATATGCCCAGAGGATGCGGAGCCCTCCTTTCATAGAAAGCCGACAAAAGATAACCAATTAAACTGCCAGCTTTAATAAGGTGATGGGATTATCATTTATTTTTAAATTACATGGCGTATTTATTAGTCCATTCCCGAGCAATTCTGTCATACTTTGTCCTATCCTTTGTGTAGATCTTAGCAATTTCCGGAACCAAAGAATCATCTGCGTTGGTGTCGCACAACAGGGAGTAAATGGATAACAATACTTTGGAAATTGTCAGTGCTGGTGATCACTCAGATCTAAGGATGTCCAGGCAGATGTTTCTGTTTCTGTTAATGTTTGGATGGTAAACTTGGGTGGTGAATGCAATCTTGGGTGGTTTGAATGGGTAATTGGAAGGAAACTGGACCTTTAGGAAGAAGACTCCTGCCTGGTAGGGGTTGTCATTGGGCCCCATTATGGTCACATGCCAGTGGAATATGTCATCCCCCACTAGCCCTACTGAGCTCTGGGCGGGGGGGTGGGGGTGGGGGTGGGGTCGCGGGACAGGTCGAGGAGCTCCTTGTGGATGCACTTTAAGGCCATCATCTGTGACACGTGGCCAATCCTTGGCGCTGGGCCTGGCGACAGGTAGAAGGCGACGGTGGTGATCATGGGGTGGGAGGAACGGTGACAGACGGCGCAGGTAGATGGGTGGACTGAAGGCCGGCTGCGGCGTCGAGGGGGGGTGTCATGGCAGGCGGATGGTGGCGGAGAGTGGGAGAATGGGACTGAGGAGGGAGTCGGGCGCTCCACCATACCTGATGCGCCACGGGACGCTAGTAGCTCGTGGCCACCGCTTCCTCCTCGGCACTCTCCTGAGCTGGAGGCCACGCAGCCCGGAGGCCGTGCCGCCCCAAGACACAGCCGCCTGGAGACATTGTTAGTGCCGCCGCCAGGCGGGGACCTGCTCAGTGAGGTCACAGGGGCCACGCTGATGAGGCTGTGTGGTGTCTCCCAGGGCGGGTACCGCAGGGAGTGAGGTGGGTGGGGTGGGGTTTACGTTAGAGGGGGGAGGGGCAGGGAAGTGAAGGAGGAAGGGACCAGGTAGGGGGGCGTGGAAGGGGGCAGAGGCATGGAGGGGGGTCGGGGGTACAGGGGTCTGGGGAGGGATTGGGGGGTGGAGGGGCCGGGGCTCACCCAGCACCGGGGCTCTGGGCTGGCAAGTTGAGCCACACCCACTGTTCACCAATGAGAGTTACCTGAATAAATAAGAGCGGTTCAAGGAATTCCTCTCCAACAATAATACAGATAACACAATCAATAACACAGATTCAGCATCCCTTAACATTTTACCCCATCAGCTTTATATTAATTAATTCTCTGTCTCTCTGTCTCTATCTCTGTCTCTCTCTCTCATATATATATGTATGCACACACACACACACATATACACATACACTTCTGAGTGAGTTACATACATCCTGGCCTTTACTTACAGATACTTCTTTGTGTATTTCCTAAGAGAGACATTCTTTTATATGATCAACTTTAGCAAATTTAACATCGTTACAATACTTTTATAACTTTTTTTTTTAATTGAAGTATAGTTGATTTACAACATCATGCTAGTTTCAGGTGTACAACATAGCTACTCAACATTTTTACAGATTACACTCCATTAACTTTTTAAAGTAATGTTTCATAACGTTTTGGTAAATTCATTTTTTATGAAGAAATAAAGCCTTCAAAAATTCATTGTGGGGCTAAAATTTCTTTAATTTTTGAAAAACTTCTGACAGGAAAAGGAGGAAGGAAGGAAACCAGTACTCTATCTGGTATATATAATCATTAAATTTAACATCTATAAAATAATATCCATATTCCAGTTATGTCAATTGACATGTAGTGTCCTTAAAACTTATTTTTAAACCCCTCCAGTACAGAATCCAACCCAGGATCCAAGTATATTGCATTTAGCTGTTGTCTCTATTTAGTCTCCTTGAGTCTGGAACATTGCTACAGCCTTTCTGTCTTTTATGATACTGACATATTTGAAGAATTGCCGGGGGTGCGGGTGGGGGTGGGTGGCGGGGAACACACCTTTCCCTAGTCACACTTCCCAGTCTTAAAACTGTAACTTCAGTAAACCCAGATAGTATGGGAGAGAGGAGGAGGAAAAAGGGAAAAGAATGACTGCTCATATTTGTATTTTGAATGCTGCAGTAAAGTTGTTTAAATACTTTATGATGTGTGTTACATTAGGATGCATTCTCTATTGCTTTTTGTAAGATGAATGAACTTATCTCACCCACAGGAAGTTTGTATTCTCCAATCCCCTTTGAAAAGATGAGAAACTGACAAGTCTTTTGTTGATAATGATTACATTTCCAAGAAACTAAGAAAGAAATACAAGGCCATGTTGTATGGATTAGTTGATTCTGATTGTAGATTAAGATGTATCTACATATTTATCTGTAAATGTATGTGTATATATATATATATATATATATCTTAATCTGAAATTAGAATCAATTTATGTGTGTGTGTATTCTCACCGTTGAAAGAAATGTTATTTGAGTAAAATTGTTAATGTGAAGTACTTTACAGACTTACACCTTCCTTTTTAGTTTCCTATGCTGTTATAACAAAATTACACAAACTGGCTTAAAACAACAGGAATTTATTTTCTTATGGATCTGGAGGCAAGAAGTCTGAAATCCTGGTGTAAGCAGAGCTCTTTCTCTCTTGAAACCTCTAGGGCAGAACCCATCCTCACCTCCTCCTTGCTTCAGTGGTCCCAGCAATCCTTGTTGTCCCTTGGTTTGTGGCTGCATCACTCCAATCTCTGCCTCAGTCTTCATGTGGACTTCTTCCCTCTGTGTGTTTTTGTGGTTGTCCAACTCTTTTTCTCCTTATAAGGACACCAATCTTTGGATTTAGTGCCCACCCAAATCTAGTATAATCTCATTTAACTTCATTACACCTACAGATACTCTATTTCCAAGCAAGATCATATTCTGAGTTCCACGTAGGCATGGATTTTGGGAGGATACTGTTCAACCTAGTACAGTATGCTCTCTACCCCCCAAAATTCACATCTGTCTCACACAAAAATACAAAATGCAAAATATACTCATCCCACCCCAACATCCCCAACAGTCTTAAACCATTCTGGCATTAACTCTAAAATCTCATCTAAATATCAAGTCAAAAATTCCAAATCTCATTTAAGCACACTAAATCAGGTATGGGTGAGACTCTGGGTATGATTCACCTTGGGACAAAATTCCTCATCATCTGTGGACATGTGAAACAGAAAACAAGTTATCTGTTTGCAAATACAATGATAGTACAAGCAAAGGATAGACATTCCCATTATGAAAGGGAGAAATTGGAAGGAATAAATAAGTCAGTAGTCTCAAGCAAATCTGAAACCCAGAAGGGAAGAGTCCACTAGTTTTTGTAGCCTGAAAATAAACTTCTTTTACCAAATCTACCCTTTGGGCCCAAGGAGGCCCTGCCAGGCCCTGCCTCTGTTCCTGTCTCTAGCTTCTCTGCCTCTGCACCCATGACTCTGCCCTGAAAGTCATTCTTTTTCTTGAAGAAGAGCTCATGTTTGAATATTTCTATCAGTCTGTTTCTACCAGTAGAATCTCTGAAATCTGATAGCCTTTCTGCATTTCATCCTGTCTCTGGCTCCTTCAGTCACAGCTTGCAGTGTTCCTTCTGATATAACGTTCTCAAAAACCTTGTCAGTTCTTCCATGTATGTCAAGGGGATCCATGCCATTACAGAACTGGATAACCCACCTCTATTCCTGGCTTCTACTGAGATGGTTGACTGGATCCATGAGTCACAGGCATAATTTCTTCAGGAAAAGTTTGTGCAGTCACACACTTAGCCCAGAAAATGCTAACTGGGCATGCTAAGAATTTTCCAAATAATAAAGTCTGGTTCCTTTTTGCTTAACAGTTCTGTTCTCAGTTTATCTCATTCTTCTCACACTTTATTGTAAGCAAGGAACAAGGAGAAAGCAGGCTGTACATTCCACACTTTGCTTGGAAATCTCAGCTATATGTCTCAGAACTTACTTAGAAGTTCTATCTTCCCACTAACAGCAGAGCACAATTAAGCCAAGTTTTTCGCCGCATTAAAGTGAGGATTGCCTTTCCTCCAGTGTCCGATAACACGCTCCTCACTTCCTTCTGAAATCTCACCAGAAACTCATTTAACACCATATTCCAATCAACATTCTGTTCATGGTGATATATGTATTCTCTAAGATAATAGAAATTCTCTTTACCATATTCTTCATTTCCTTCTGAACTCTCACCACAATCACCTTTAACATCCATATTTCTACCAATGTTCTCTTCAACACAATTTAAGCATTTTTTATTATGTGCCTCAAAATTCTTCCAGCTTCTACTTATTACCCAATTCCAAAGCCACTTCCACAATTTCATTATTGTTACAGTAGCACCTCATTTCCCAGTACCAAAAGCTCTATCAGCCAGGGAGTCAGGGTTCTTCAGAGAAAGAAAAACAGAATAGTATATATATTATAGAATTGTGTATATATATATATATATATATATAATTGTATGTATACAATTAATTCTGTTTCTCAGGAGAACCCTGACTAATACAGATTTTGGTACCCAGAGTGGTTCTAGAGAGACAGAATTTTAAAGATGAGTTTTTTTAAATTGGGTTCTGGGGTTTCTGGAAATGGCTCTCTAATCTGATTATATTTAAATGTGCTAATGACTCTATTTCTAGTAGTAAAGAGAACACTCATGGACCATGGCATAATCTGACAATATAGATACAAAAAATATCACCGTTAGATACTCCTAATCAACCACTTACAAGAAGTAAGGATCTGAGTGACTGTGTATATGATACTTTGGAACACTTTTGACAAGCTAACTAGTGAAGTGATATTGGCTAGTTGCTCCTAATGTTGCTGGATAAAGTAGGGAAAGAAAAAGATGAGTGCAGGGATTTGAATTCCCAACTCAAGCACTGCATAAATGACCTGAAAATTTCTACGTGTACCATGAAGGAGACCCTTATTTCCTATAGCTGCTGGAACGAGATTGCTGAAAATCAAACCAAGAATCTCATCCTCCTACTGTCTGAAAACAATGCAAATTGAATTCTCAGCCTTGTAGGATGTTTAGAGTTAATGTGAAGACATTGATTGGGAAGAAATGGGATACTAAAAGTTGGATTTGGGACTTGTGGGAGACCCTGATGAACTTGGAGACATTGAGCTCCTACATTCTGATGAGTTTTCTTTTCCTGTGGAAGAGGCTTCTCTTTTGCATTGACTCAGCAACATGGACTTCATCAAGGCTGACTTGGTTACAGCCATCACTGAGTATCCAATGCCAGCATCAGTAACCAACAATGAGTCTCCCGTATGGCACCATTCCCCAGCGTGATTAATTAACTACTGGTAGCAGGTTGGTTACATTGGACCCCTTTCATCATGGAAAGGGCATCATTTTGTTCTTACTGGAACAGACACTTACCCTGAATATGGATTTTCCTTCCCTACTCATAATCCCTCTTCCAAAACTGCCATCCACGGACTTACAGAATGTCTTCCACTGTCATGGTATTACTCACAGCATTGTTTCTTGTTTCTTTTTTTATAAATTTATTTTTGGCTGCATTGGGTCTTGGTTGCTGAGCACGGGCTTTCTCTAGTTGTGGAGAGCAGGGGCTACTCTGCGTTGCGGTGCGTAGGCTTCTCATTGTGGTGGCTTCTCTTGTTGCCTAGAGCAACAAGAGAAGCCTAGAGCATGGACTCTAGGCACGTGGGCTTCTGTAGTTGTGGCTTATGGGCTCTAGAGTGCAGGCTCAGTAGTTGTGGCGCACGGGCTTAGTTGCTCCGCGGCATGTGGGATATTCCCAGACCAGGACTCAAACCCGTGTCCCCTACATTGGCAGGCAGATTCTTAACCACTGTGCCACCAGGGAAGTCCCACAGCATTGTTTCTGATCAAGAAAGTCACTTCACAACAAATGAAGTGTAGTAATAGGCCCGTGGAACTCACTGGTGTTACCATGTCCTTTACCATCCTGAAGCTGATACAATGGTGGAATGGCCTTTTAAAGACTCAGTTACAGTGCCAACTAGGTGCCAATACCTTGAAGTACTGGGCAGTATTCTCCAGAAGGCTGTGTATGCTCTGAATCAGCATCAAAAATATGGTGTTGTTTCTCCAATAGCTGGGGTTCACAGGTCCAGGAATCAAGGAGTGGAAGTAGGACTGGCACCACTCACTGTGATCTCTTAGTGACACACTAGCAAAATTTTGCTTCCTTTTCTCTAGGACCTTATGTTCTGCTGTCCTAGAGGTTTTTGTTCTGAAGGGAAAAATGCTTCTACTAGTAGAGACAACAATGATTCCATTGAACTGGAATTTAAGACAGCTGCCTGACCACTTTAGGCTCCTCATGCCACTGAATCAACAGCAAAGAAGGGAATTACTGTGCTGCTGGAGGTGATGGATCCCAACTACCAAGAAGAAATTGAACTACTCCATAATAGAGGCAAGGAAGAGTGTGTCTGAAATGCAGGAGATCTCTCAGGGTGTCTATTATTATTACCATGCCCTTAATATATTATTATTACCATGCCCTTAATATATTAAGGTCAATGGAAAACCACAACAACCTAGTCCAGACAGGACTATTAATGGCCCCAATCTTTTAGGATGAAGGTTTGGGTCACTCTACCAGGTAAAGAACCAGGACCAGTTAAGGTGCTTGGAGAAGGCCATGGGAATACAGAATGGCTAGTAGATGAAGGTAGCTATACTTACCATGTGGCCAGTTACATAACCTGGAAGAGTAACTGTTGTGAGTATTTCTCCTTATTTTGTCATGAATGTGTGTGTGTGTGTGTGTATGTACACCCCCCACATCCATGAATATATATATATATATAAAATATACATATATATTTATAATTTTATATATATATATATAAAACTTACATTATTGACTGTGAATTTTATTTACTTAAAGGCAACTGATTTTGGATGCCATACAAAACAGCCATCACAGCAATACCTAGATTAGTGTCTGATTATATAACTCAGTGCTATAGCCAAGCCATATTAACACATAAAACTAGCCATCACAACTTTCAATGCAGTATTTTCCACTTTTAACTACTTAAATTTGTAGAGAGATAGATGTTTTACCTATTACAAACTCAAAAATTTATTTTCCAGTTTCATAAATGCTAAACATAAATCATAATGGAAACTTAATGGAAGTGACTCATATGCATTTTACACCTTGGCATTGAGACTAATCTCCTGATGTGTGTGTGTGTGTGTGTGTGTGTGTGTGTGTGTGTGTGTGTGTGTGTGTGAGAGAGAGAGAGAGAGAGAGAGAGAGAGAGAGTGATGAATGATGTTAATAGTTACAATGTAATCAAACCAAAGGTACATATATTTCTTCCTTTTGTAACATTTACAATTCATTTTTAGAATTTTCTTTCTATTTCACTTCCACTTATGTGAGAAGAAAGATTAATTTCATAAAGAAAGCAACAAGCAAACAAACAAAAACCAAGCTGGGTTGAGATACTATTGGGTCTTACCCAATAAAGTCTGACACTAAAGAAAGTAAAATAAGTTTCTCTTTATTAACTTTAAGATGAAATATTATACATTGTGAGTTGTGCTCATATTGAAAGAATATACTATATAGGTCAATTTTACCATACTCATGCTTCTAGTAGAAATAAAGTTAGGCATACTTACCTGAAGGCAGAATTGATCCATGTGAAATATACTCATTGGTCTTAACACATTTCTATTTTAGAATTTACAGGGCAGTCATATCCATATTAAATTGATTGGCTCTGAACTTTTAAAATGACTGTAAGCTCATTTCATACAATTACATAGATTAATTTTCCCAAGCTTCTCATTTCAATCATGCACCAAAGGTGTTGTACATATAAGTATATAGTAGTAGGCTTAAAACCTATGAAATATAAGCCCAACACTAAAGAAAACAGGTCTTAGATAAGCATGGCTTTACTATTTAAAATTTTCATTCTTTCAAGTTATTCTTGATCATTTTCATTAGGTGCGTTGCCCTGTGATCTTGTGAAGTACAAAGTGACTAATGGCTCATATCTTCCAGCTTGATGGACTTTCCTTGTGGTATTGAAATTGAGAATAGATGTATGTATCTAGCAGAATCTAAGAATGTAGCATGTTATGGAATTAACAAAGAGAATAAAGATAGAACTAGTAATGAATCTCTAGTTTAATCATTCAAGCTTGCACTCATATAGTGCCAAAAATGTATGTTTAGCCTTTTTCCCTCTTCTCTGTTGGGTACTATGTTAGTTAAATATTGAATGAAAGAAAGTTTTAGAACACCTTTCCTTGAAACCTAGCTTACAGTGAGTACATCATATACTTTAGTTCCTCATTTCCTTCAGATGTTTGCTCAAACCTGTATAGGTCAGCCACTGTGCTCCATACTAGGGTTACAAAGAAGAGTAAATGCCAGGTGATCACCGAGGGGCAATTAAGCAATTTTCTGTGAATATTTCTCAAGTGAATAAATGAATGAGTGAGTGAATAAGTGAATAAATAAATGAATGAAAGGAACTAATCCTTAATCACTAATCCTAAGAGATATCAAAATACATTTTGTAGAACTACTACTTGCCACAAAATAATTTCTTTCTGACAGTTCCTTACCTGCCTCTCTATACCACTCTCTAAGTTCCTGGAGAATTTTCATCTGTAAAGTTTAACAGTTTTCCCTCTCTTACTTCGATGCTAAGAGTCAGCCCTATTCTTTTTCTGTTGGATAATTCAATGTCAGATATCATACCCTAGAGCAGATATTTGTTGCCTTATCTTTTCCTCTGAGCTATTCAAATAAAGAAACTAAGTCAAAATTAACCCAATCATTTTGGGAATGTCATTTGCATTATCTACTCTGTCAGATCATGTTTAGATAGCTTGGTGTCTTATCATAGGTTTACTAATAATTTAGCTTAGTGGAGCTAATATTAGTTTTCCTTTGAGTTTCAGATGAAACAAGAGATGATATTGTCAGAAATTTGTTGCCTTTCTTGTTGTCTTTCATTTCTGAGGTTTGAGATCAGTGTGCTCTTAGCATACATTTCAACGGGAAAATCAAATGTTCTCTGTGTCACATAGTTTAATAGTGTTTACCTATTTGTCTTTCTTCACTTGGATGCTTTATATGATGGCAAAGATAGATATGGTGGAATAAATATCATGGGTTGTAGTTGTTATTAGGGGTAAGAATAGAGACATTGTAGAAATCCAGTTATAAAAATCTATTATAGGGCTTCCCTGGTGGTGCAGTGGTTGAGAGTCTGCCTGCCGATGCAGGGGACACGGGTTCGTGCCCCGGTCCGGGAAGATCCCACATACCGCGGAGTGGCTGGGCCCATGAGCCATGGCCGCTGAGCCTGCACGTCCGGAGCCTGTGCTCCGCAACGGGAGAGACCACAACAGCGAGGGGCCCGCGTACCGCAAAAAAAATAAAATAAAATAAAATAATAAAAAATAATAATAATATATAAGTGAAAAAAGTCATAAGCAAATTGAGGAAGATTCTGTAATATAGTACATATGTTTTCACAGCTCACTCACTTAGCCTTGGTCTTTCTGAAAAGTAAGTGTAGGATTTCTGGTTTCTGGTCCACATGAAAGGAGCTTGGAAGTCACCATTCTGTCCTAACAACAAGTAAAAAACTGAACAGACTGAAAAATCAACAACTCTTCTTGGATTTGTAAGAGAGGGGAGGACACGGGACAAACTGCTCTCCCTAAGATTGTAGAGAGAGAAAGGCAAATAAAGAGAGTCACTTTGTACTGGAGCAAAGACTCACCAGCAGAAACTGGCTCAAGAAACAGTGACAGGGTAGAAAAACCTAAACTCTAATTTATGAATTCCCAGAAGCTCAGTATGGACAATCCTGAGAGTGAAAAACTCCAAGGGGACCCAGTCATAGAGTGTCCTCCAAAATATTGTGAGATTTACCTCTAGGAGCTTGACTTGGCTCAACATTAAATATTGGAAAATATCTCCTTCTGCTTCTGCAGGGTGTCACGAAAAGGAACCATTGTCAAAAATGCCAGAACAAACTTTTTTTTAATTTTTATTTTTTAAATTTTTTTTAATACAGCAGGTTCTTAATAGTTACCTGTTTTATATATATATATTAGTGTATATATGTCAATCCCAAGCTCCCAATTCATCCAGCCATCACTACCACCCCCCCACCCTGCTTTCCCCCCTTGGTGTCCATACCTTTGTTCGCTACAACTGTGTCTCTATTTCTGCCTTGCAAATTGGTGAATCTGCACCATTTTTCTAGATTCCACATATGTGGATTAGTATACGATATTTGTTTTTCTCTTTCTTACTTACTTCACTCTGCATAACAGTCGCTAGGTCCATCCACGTCTCTACAAATGACCCAATTTCATTCCACTTTATGGCTGAGAAATATTCCATTGTATATATATTCCACATCTTCTTTATCCATTCATCTGTCGATGGACACTTAGGTTGCTTCCATGACCTGGCTATTGGAAATAGTGCTGCAATGAATATTGGGGTGCATGTGTCTTTTTGCATTATGGTTTTCTCTGGGTATATGCCCAGTAGTGGGATTGCTGGGTCATATGGTAATTCTATTTTTAGTTTTTTAAGGAACCTCCATACTGTTCTCCATAGTGGCTGTATCAATTTACATTCCCACCAACGGTGCAAGAGGGTTCCCTTTATTCCACACCCTCTCCAGCATTTGTTGTTTGTAGATTTTCTGATGATGGTCATTCTGACCAGTGTAATACCGCATTGTAGTTTTGATTTCCATTTTTGTAATAATTAGTGATGTTGAGCAGCTTTTCATGTGCCTCTTGGCCATCTGTATGGCTCCTTTGAAGAAATGTCTACTTAGGTCTTCTGCCATTTTTTGACTTGGTTGTTTGTTTTATTTAATATGGGGCTGCATGAGCTGTTTATATATGTTGGAGATTAATCCTTTGTCTATTGACTCGTTTGCAAATATTTTCTCCCATTCTCAGGGTTGTCTTTTCATCTTGTTTATAGTTTCCTTTGCTGTGCAAAAGCTTTTAAGTTTCATTAGGTCCCATTTGTTTATTTTTGTTTTTATTTCCATTACTTTAGGAGGTGGGTCAAAAAAGATCTTGCTGTGATTTATGTCAAAGAGTGTTCTTCTTATGTTTTCCTGTAAGAGTTTTATACTGTCCGGACTTATATTTAGGTCTTTAATCCATTTTGAGTTTATTTTTGTACAGGGTGTCAGGGAGTGTTTTAATTTCCTTCTTTTACATGTAGCTGTCCAGTTTTCCCAGCATCACTTTTGGAATAGACTGTCTTTTATCCATTGTATATCTTTGTCTCCTTTGTCATAGATTAGTTGACCATAGGTGCATGGGTTTATCTCTGGGCTTTCTATCCTGTTCCATTTATGTATATTTCTATTTTTGTGCCAGAGCCATATTGTCTTGATTACTGAAGCTTTGTAGTATAGTCTGAAATCAGGGAGTCTGATTCTTCCAGCTCCATTTTTTTCCCTCAAGATTGCATTGGCTATTCAGGGTCTTTTTTGTCTCCATACAAATTTTAAGATTTTTTGTTCTAGAGCTGTAAAAACTGCCATTGGTAATTTGACAGGGATTGCATTCAATCTGTAGATTGATTTGGGTAGTATAGTCATTTTCACAATATTGATTCTTCCAATCCAAGAACATGGTATATCTCTCCATCTGTTTGTGTCATCTTTGATTTCTTTCATCAGTGTTTTATAGTTTTCTGAGTACAGGTTTTTTACTTCCTTGGGTAGGTTCATACCTATGTATTTTATTCTTTTTGTTGCAATGGTGAATGGGATTATTTCCTTAATTTCCCTTTCTGATCTTTCATTGTTAGTGTATAGGAATGCAAGAGATTTCTGTGTATTATTTTTGTATCCTGCAACTTTACTAAATTCATTGATTAGCTCTAGTAGTTTTCTGGTGGCATCTTTAGGATTATCCATGTGTAAGTACCATGTCATCTGTGAACAGTGACAGTTTTACTTCTTTTCCAATTTGAATTCCTTTAGTTTATTTTTCTTCTCTGATTGCCATGGCTAGGACTTCCAATACTATGTTGAATAGAAGTGATGAGAGGGGACATCCTTGTCTTGTTCCTGATCTTAGAGGAAATGTTTTCAGTTTTTCACCATTGAGAATGATATTTGCTGTGTGTTTGTCATATATAGACTTTATTATGTTGAGGTAGTTCCTTCTATGCCCACTTTCTGGAGAGTTTTTATCACAAATAGGTGTAGAATTTGGTTGAAAGCTTTTTTTGCATCTATTGAGATGATCATATCGTTTTTATTCCTTAATTTGTTAATATGGTGTATCAAATTGATTTTCATATATTGAAGAATCCTTGCATCCCTGTGATAAATCCCAGTTGATCACAGTGTATGATCCTTTGAATGCGTTGTTGGAATCTCTTTGCTAGTATCTTGCTGAGGATTTTTGCATCTATATTCATCAGTGATATTGGTCTGTAATTTTCTTTTCTTGTAGTATTTTTGTTTGCTTTTGGTATCAGCATGATGGTGGCCTCATAGAATGAGGTTGGGAGTGTTCTTTCTCTGCACTTTTTTGGAAGAGTTTGAGAAGTATGGGTGTTAGCTCTTCTCTAAATGTTTGAACAGAATTAGTCTGTGAAGCAAACTGGTCCTGGGCTTTTGTTTGTTGGAAGATTTTTAATCACAGTTTCAATTTCAGTGCTTGTGATTGGCCTGTTCATATTTTCTATTTCTTCCTGGTTCAGTCTTGGAAGGTTATACCTTTATAAGAATTTGTCCATTTCTTCCAGGTGGTCCATTTTATTGGTATAGAGTTGCTTGTAGTAGTCTTTTGTGATGTTTTGTTTTTCTGTGGTGTCCATTGTAATTTCTCCTTTTTCATTTCTAATTTTATTGATTTGAGTCTTCTCCCTCTTTTTCTTGATGAATCTGGCTAAAGGTTTACCATTTTTGTTTATCTTCTCAAAGAACCAGCTTTTAGTTTTATTGATCTTTGCTATTGTTTTCTTTGTTTCCATTTCATTTATTTCTGCTCTAACCTTTCTGATGTCTTTCCTCCCACTAACTTTGGGTTTTGTTTGTTCCTCTTTCTCTAGTTCCTTTAGGTGTGAGGTTAGATTGTTTGAGATGTTTTCTTGTTTCTTGAGGTAGGATTGTATTGCTATAAACTTCCCTCTTAAAACTGCTTTTGCTGAATCCCATAGGTTTTGTCTCATCATGTTTTCATTGTCATTTGTCTCTACATATTTTTTGATTTCCTCTTGATTACTTCAGTGATCTCTTGGTTATTTAGTAACATATTGTTTAGCCTCCATGTGTTTGTGTTTTTTACATTTTTTCCCCTGTAATTTACTTCTAATCTCATAACATGTGGTCGGAAAAGATGCTTGACATAATTTAAATTTTCTTAACTTTACTGATGCTTAATTTGTGACCCAAGATGTGACCTGTCCTGGAGAATATTCCATGTACACTTGAGAAGAAAGTGTAATCTGCTGTTTTCTGATGGAATGTCCTATAAATGTCAATTATATCTATCTGGTCTAATGTGTCATTTAAAGCTTGTGTTTCATAATTATCATTCTGTCTGGATGTTCTCTCCATTGGTGTAAGTGAGGTGTTAAAGTCCTCCACTATTATTGTGTTACTGTCGATTTCCTCTTTTACAGCTGTTAGCATTTGCCTTATATATTGAGGTGCTCCTATGTTGGGTGCATATATATTTATAATTGTTATATTGCACTCTTGGATTGATCCCTTGATCATTATGTAGTGTCCTTCCTTGTCTCTTGTAACATTCTTTATTTTAAAGTCTATTTTATCTGATATGAATATTGCTACTCCAGCTTTCTTTTGATTTCCATTTGCATGGAATATCGTTTTCCATCCCCTCACTTTTTGTCTGTATGTGTCCCTAGGTCTGAAGTGTGTCTCTTGTAGACAGCATATATATGGGTCTTGTTTTTGTCTCCATTCAACAAGCCTTTGTCTTTTGGTTGGAACATTTAATCCATTCACATTTAAGGTAATTATCAATATGTATGTTCCGATTATCATTTTCTTAATTTTTTGGGGTTTGTTTTTGTAGGTCTTTTCCTTCTCTTGTGTTTCCTGCCTAGAGAAATTCCTTTAACATTTGTTGTAGAGCTGGTTTGGTGGTGCTGAATTCTCTTAGCTTTTCTTGTCTGTAAAAGTTTTGATTTCTCTGTCAATTCTGAATGAGCTCCTTGCTGGGTAGAGTAATCTTGGTTCATGGTTTTTCCCTTTCATCACTTTAAGTATATCATGCCACTTCTTTTTGGCTTGTAGAGTTTCTGCTGAGAAATCAGCTGTTAACCTTATGGGAGTTTCCTTGTATGTTATTTGTTGCTTTTCCCTTGTTGCTTTTAATAATTTTTATTTTTCTTTAATTTTTATCAATTTGATTACTAAGTGTCTCGGTGTGCTTCTCCTTGGGTTTGTCCTGTTTGGGACTCTGCACTTCCTGGACTTGGGTGGCTATTTCCTTTCCCGTGTTAGGGAAGTTTTCAACTATAATCTCTTCAAATATTTTGTCTGGTCTTTCTCTCTCTCTTCTCCTTCTGGGACCCCTATAATGCGAATGTTGTTGTATTTAATGTTCTCCCAGAGGTTTCTTAGGCTGTCTTCATTTCTTTTCGTTCTTTTTTCTTTATTCTGTTCTGCAGCAGTGAATTCCACCGTTCTGTCTTCCAGGTCACTTATCCATCCTTCTGCCTCTGTTATTCTGCTATGGATTCTTTCTAGTGTATTTTTCATTTCAGTGTTTGTATTGTTCATCTCTGTTTGTTTGTTCTTTAATTCTTCTAGGTCTTTGTTAAACATATTTTGCAACTTGTTGGTCTTTGCCTCCATTCTTTTTCTGAGGTCCTGGATCATCTTCACTATCATTATTCTGAAATGTTTCTCTGTAATGTTGCCTATCACCACATCATTTAGCTGTTTTTCTGGGGTTTTGTCTTGTTCCTTCATCTGGTACATAATCCTCTGCCTTTTCATTTTGTCTGTCTTTCTGTGAATGTTGTTTTTGTTCCACAGGCTGCAGGATTGTAGTTCTTATTGCTTCTGCTGTCTGCCCTCTGGTGGATGAGCCTATGCAAGAGGATTGTGCAATATTCCTGATAGGAGGGACTGGTGGTGGGTATAGCTGGTTGTTGCTCTGGTGGGCAGGGCTCAGTAAAACTTTCATCTACCTGCCTGCTGCTGGGTGGGTCTGAGTTCCCTCCTGGTTGGTTGTTTGGCCTAAGATGACCCAGTACTGGAGGCTACAGGCTCTTTGGTGGGGCTAATGGCATACTGTGGGAGGGGTCACACCAAGGAGTACCTCCCAGAACTTCTGCTGCCAGTGTCCTTGTCTCCAAAATGAGCCACAGCCACCCTCCACCCCTGCAGAAGACCCTCCAACACTAGCAGGTAGGTCTGGTTCTTTCTCCTATGGGGTCACTGCTCCTTCCCCCTGGGTCCTGATGCTCACACTACTTTGTGTGTGCCCTCCAAGAGTGGAGTCTCTGTTTCCCCCAGTCCTGTCAAACTCCTGCAATCAAATCGTGCTTGCCTTCATGGTCTGTTTATTTAGAAATCCTCCTCCCATTGCCAGACCCCCAGGTTGGGAAACCTAATGGGCTCAGAGCCTTCACTACAGTGGGTGGACTTCTGTTGGTACCATTGTTCTCCAGTTTGTGTGTCACCCACCCAGTGGTTATGGGACTTGTTTTTATTGTGATTGTGCCCCTCCTACCATCTCATTGTGGCTTCTCCTTTGTCTTTGGATATGGGGTATCTTTTTTGTTGAGTTCCAGTGTCTTCCTGTCAATGATTGTTCAGCAGTTATTTGTGATTCTGGTGCTCTTGCAACAGGGAGTGAGCGAACATCCTTCTATTCCACCATCTTGAGCTGATCCTCCAAAACACTCTGTTCTTAACAAGGCTTCCTCTTAAGAGGAAACTAGTTAACCAGAGCCTAGCCTGCCAGTGTTTTATCTGAGCCTAACCGACCTGAGGGAAAGGAAATATCCAACTCCAGCTGGATCTAGTCTACCAACAGGGATAGGGGAAATACCCAATTCCAGCCACTCTAGCCATCCTGTCCCACCTAATAAGGGAGAAAAAGGTAAGAAAAAAAAGCTTGTAAATTTCACAGTCCAGAGGCATAAGTGCACTGAAAGGCTGAGACCAACTCATAGGATTGTAGAACACCTCACCCCACACCTTACCATCACATTGCTAAAGGCTTATTTACATTAGTTTCTTTTACCTGGTACATCATGTCTGGCTATCAAGAAAAAATTACAAGGCATACCAAAAGGCAAAAAACACAATATGTAGTGAAAGAAGAAGCATCAGAACCAGACATGACAGAGATATTGGAATTATCATACCAGGATTTTTAAACAACCATGATTAATATGCTAAACAGTCTAATGGATAAAGTACACTGCACACAAAAAGAGATGGACAATGCAAACAGAGAAATGGAAATCTTAAGAACCAAAAAGACATGCAAAAAAATTATAATACACTGTGACAGAAATGAAGGTTGCCTTTGATGGGCTCATTAGTTGACAGAACAAGCCTGAGAAAAGACTCTCTGAGATGCAATGCATTAATACAATTCTAAAAACAAAGATTACAAAATTTGAAAGCAGCACAATATCCAAAAATATTTTGACGAATACAAAATATGTAAAATACGTGCAATGAGAACACTGAAAGGAGAAGAGAAAAAGGAACAGAAGAAATATTTAAAACAATAACTGAGAATTTCCTCAAATTAATGTCAAACACCAAACCACAGATCCACTAAACTCAGAAAACATCAGGACGGATAAATGACAAAAACCCTACTTATAGGCGTATCATTTATAAACTATAGGATATAAAGGATTAATAAATATTTAAAGTGTTGAGAGGAAAAGAACATCACCAACCTAAAATTTTGTATCCTACCAAATTATCCATCAAAAGTGAAAAAAAATACTTTGTCAGACAAACAAAAATTTAGGGAATTTATTGCTATTAGACTTGCCTTGCAAGAAAACAAAAACTTCTAACTGATAACAGTTAATAGATAGCAGATAACACTTTGTTCAAAATAATAATAACAACAATGTATTTGATTATACATGTATATTCTTATGTATAAATGATTTATATATATATATACATATATATATATATGTATGTATATACACCTTTATTGTGATATTTGCTTTATTGAAGTGGCCTGGAACCAAACCCACAATATCTCCAAGCTATATTATATTATATTATATTATATTATATTATATTATATTATATAATAATTATATACATTATATTATACTTTGAAGATATTGTTAGTTTGGTTCCAGACCACTTCAATAAAGCAAATATCAGAATAAAGTGAGTCACATGAATCCTTTGGTTTCCCAGTACATGTAAACGTTATGTATACACTATACTGTAATCTATTAAGTGTTTAATAGCATTAATTCTAAAAAGCAAGTGTACAGGGCTTCCTTGGTGGTGCAGTGGTTGAGAGTCCTCCTTCCGATGCAGGGGACACGGGTTCATGCCCCGGTCTGGGAAGATCCCACATGCTGTGGAGCGGCTGGGCTCGTGAGCCATGGCCACTGAGCCTGCATGTCCGGAGCCTGTGCTCTGCAATGGGAGAGGCCACAACAGTGAGAGGCCCGCATACCACACACACACACACACACACACACACACAAAAAGCAAGTGTACAGCCCTTAATAAAGAATACTTTTTTGCTAAAAAATGTTCACCAACATCTGAGCCTTCAGTGAGTCATAATTTTTTTGTTGGAGGAGGGTCTTGCCTCCATGTTGATGGCTGCTGACTGATAAAAGTGGTGATTAGTGAATGTTGGAGTGGCTGTGTCAATTTCTCAAAATAAGACAACAATAAAGTTTGCTGCCTTGACTGACTCTTCCTTTCATGAACAATTTCTCTATAGCGTACAATGCTGTTTGATAGTGTTTTACCATAGTAGAACTTCTTTAAAAATTGCAGTTAGTCATCTCAAAACCTGCCACTGCTTTATCAACTAAGTTTATATAATATTCTAATTTTTTGTTGTCATTTTAACAATTTTCACAGCATTTTTACCGGGAGTAAAAGGAGAGATATTCCATGTTGATGGATGGAAAGACTCTATGTTGTCAAGATGCCCATTCTTCCCCAAATGATCTATAGATTCAAAGCAATATCAATAAAAATTTCAGCAAGTTATTTTGTGGCTTTCATTACAGTGCTTTGAAAGTTTATATGGAGATGAAAAAATCAAAAACAAAACAAAAAAACAGAATAGCCAACACAATATTGAAGGAGAAGAACAAAGTTGGAGGACTAACACTACTCACCTTCAAGACTTATTTTATAGCTACAGTAATAAAGACAGCAAGGTATTGGTGAAAGAATAGACAAATATTTTAAGGGGCCAGAAAGTGAGTGCAATAATAGACCCACATAAATATAGTGAATTATCTTTGAAGAGGAGCAAAGGCAGTACAATGCAGCAAAGATAGTGTTTTCAACCAAAGGTGTTGGAATAACTAGACATCCACATGCAAAACAGTGAATATAGACACAGATCTTATATCCTTCACAAAGATTAACTCAAAATGGATCACAGACCTAAATGTAAAACACAAAACTATGAAACTCTTAGAAGATAACATGGGAAAAAATCTAGATGATGATGCATATGGTGATGCCATTTTAGATACAATACCAAAGACATGATCTGTGGAAGAAATAATTAATAAGCTAGACTTCATTAAAAGTAAAGACTTCTTCTCTGAAAAAGACAATGTCAAGACAATGAGAAGACAAGCTGCAGACTGGGATAAATATTTGCAAAAGACACATCTGATAAAGGACTGTTATACAAAATATGAAAAGAACTCTTAAAACTCAACAATAGGAAAATAAACAACTCAATTATAAAGTAGGCCAAAGAACTTAATAGTCTCCTCACAAAAGAAGCTATACATATTGCAAATAAGCATATGAAAAGATGCTCCATACCATATATCATCAGGAAATTTCAAATTGAAACAATGAGATACAGCTATGTATCTATTAGAATGGCCAAAATCCAGAACATTTAATTCATTGCTGGTAGGAATGCAAAATATTATGGCTACTCTGGAAAATACTTTGGCTGTTTTTTGCACAACTAAACATACTTTTACCATGTGATCCCACAATCACATTCCTTGGTATTTACCTAAAATTATGTACACATTAAAACCTACATGCAGATATTTATAACAGTTTTGTTCATAATTGCCAAAACTTGGAAGTAACCAAGACATCCTTCAGTAGGTGAATGTATAAACTATGGTACATCCAGAAAATGGAATATTATTCAGCACTTAAAAAAATGAGCCATCAAGCCATGAAAAGATATGGAAGAACCGTAAATACTTATTACTAAATGAAACAAGTCAATATTACAAGGTTATATACTATATGAGTCCAACTCTATGACATGGAAAAGGCAAAACTGTCATGATGCTAAAAATATCAGTGGTTTCTACAAGTTTACAGGGGAAGAAAAGAATGGTGGAGCACAGAATATTTTAGGGAAGTGAAAATGCTCTGTGTAACATAATGATGTATAAGGTATCATTATACATTTGTCTAAAATCATAAAATTTACAACACCAAGAATGAACCATAATGTAAATTGTGGACTTTGGGTGATTATGATATATCAGTGTAGGTTCATCAATTTAAAAAATGCATCACTCTGGTGGGGTCTGTTAATAATGAGGGGGACTATGCATGTGTGGGGGCAAAGAGGGATATGGTAAATCTCTGTAACATCTCTTCAATATTGCTGTGAACCTAAAACTACTCTAAAAAAGTAGTCTTAATAAAAGCAAAATCTTGTTGCTTAATTCTCCTAGAACTCAGTTCTATCAAAGGTACTAATAAAAAAAAATAACTGTAGGTTTAATAATCAGGTAATTAAAATGGAAATTTCAAAATAGTATCCAGATTATGTACTATATATAGTTTATTCAACTTCTTTTATTCTGAGTAATATGAACCATGAAACAAATATTATTTCTGTTATTGTATCAGGTTGTTGTTTATTTGTCTTTTTGTGTCTTTCCTTAGTATGGAAATCTGACCACATTTCTTTGAGGTCGATTTCATTAAAGATACCAGGTGAGGCTATTGCTGCTTGAAAATAGTATTAAGAATATGATACTAGTTTAATGTATTCTTCCTGAATAATTGGAACTATTGGCATTTACATGACCAGCACAGAAGAAATATTGTTAGACTAGTCAGAACTTTAGTAAGATATAGTTATACCAGTCATTTAGGTTAATGCAGAATATGTTCAAATAGCTTTCTGATAGAAAAAAGAATTAATTATTCAAAGACCCAGCCTTTCATATTACGGTCATTGAGTTCAATCTCTCCAGCATAAATTTTGACTAAAAGGTATTGCATGTTTGTCCTGTATCATTGAATGCTTAATATGTGTCAGGCATTGTTTCAGGCCTTAAGGCCCCAAGATGAACAAGACAGATGCAGTCACTGTCCTCACTGAGTTTCTATTATTGTGGGGGGACAGACCCGAAATCAAGTAAGTATCCAAACAACCTAATTACGGCAATTTGGAATGAATACTATAAAGAAAACAAACAAGAAACTGAGATGGAAAAAAATAAAAGTGAACCTATTTTAGATAGTTTGATTAGAACAGACCTCTCTGAGGAAGTGATATTTAAGTTGAGAATTAAAGAGAAGGAGCTGGATTTGGGAAGTGAGGGGAAAAAATTTACTTTAGGCAGAGGGCAGAGTGTATGCAAAACAGAGATATGAAAAAGGTTTGTTGTATTAAGAACTAAGAGATCTGTGAATGGAGTGTAGAGATCAACAGAGTACCCAGGATTAAAATTTACCTGGGATTTGTTGAATCAGGCATGCTAAGGACAGCAGATCAGGAGACTTGACTGCAATTGAGAAGATATGTTATGCATAGTTGCCAAGGTGTGTGTGTGAGGGCATGCCATACCCCATCAGGGCTGGTCAGGAAGCATAAGGAGTTGAGGGGAAGTTATGAGCCAGAACCATTATTGGGCTTATTGTGGGAAGGAATGGGTGAGGCAAGGGAGGTACACTGAATAAATTTAGGATTGGATAGTTTGAATAATTCCAGCAGGCTCTGGGCTATAGAGGTTATCTCTAGTTGTCCAGTACTTGACCCGTGGGTGCGTTAGATTAAGGGGAATATTCACTTGTAGTATGAATGTTTGATATAGGAGGTGGTTGCTGGTATGGGCTCTGTGCTGATTTGCATATCAAAGGCATACTCACAGGTAAGTTTTCTATCTCTAGGAATTAGCTAACTCTGGGTGTGTCAGTAGCTGCTAAAAATTGAGATTCCTGAACCATGCTACAGGCCTAGTAAATCAAGCTCTGGAATTTTATTTTTAACTAACTCCTGGATGATTCTTATCCATTCAGCAAGGCAAAGGATTAAGGACCAGTATCTGGGAAATACCGTACTGGATTTATATTGCAATGGATTTATATTCCATCACTCACCTGACACTTTTGTGAGATGTGTAATCTAATGGTCAGTCTCGTCACCTTGTATATTCTAGCGAAAAGTGCAAGCGTCATTGGGGACATTGAATATTATAACCTATAATAATTAATTCATTATTATATGGTGGATTTAATTTAACCCTTCCCCACATACCCACCCAAATACTCCAGGTGCCAGTGCCAGTATAACTCCAATTCAAATAAAAAAGAATGAGTCACAATTAATTATTGAGTAAGTCAAGTACTCAAAATACAACAAGCATTTTCTTTTCTCATAACAGTGGTTAAAATTAGAATTTCCAAATATTGTGATACTTTGAATGATATTTATGTTGTTGAACTTTTATAGGCTTCATTATCACTTATTTTTAAGGACTGATTGTAGAGTTCTCTTTTCTTTTGGTGTAGGCAAGTACCTCATGAATATTTATGGAAATCGGATTTAATTACACTATTTATGAATGGATTGAATGTGGCTAGAGATGTGCTAAAATAAATCTTTTGTTGTTTTAATTTCATGGGGGAGCTGGTTCCCAAATGTTCCAGCATTCAGAAATAACTTACTGCACATAAAATGAATTTCTATATTTACATCTGTCTGGATATTTCAGCTTCACCTGATAGAAACACTAAATTATTTGTACAAGAAAATCAGTTGTATATAGTTCTCTCTCTTTACTCTTCAGTCTAAAAGAAAAGTTCGCTAAGTGATTCTCAAGTTCCAATTAATAAAGGACTACAGTTGTTAATGATAGAATGTAAAAATTTTGTTTCAGAGTATTTGGCAAATAATGTGAAATTTCAGAAACTAAATTAATCATAGAAAGACTGACTTTTCTATTCACTTTAATCATGCTGCATATATTTTGGGGTGAAAAAGCTCTAAAATAACTTAGAATGGAAATGGACTTTTAAAACTCTAGAAATACTGTTTTTTGTGTTCCTGTATTGTCCATCTCAAGGTTGATTTTTTTGCTTATAGTAACACTCTTATAATAACACCCTTCACAACTGTTGATTAATGCAACATCTATTGATTCACAAATCATTCTGTACATTTCTGCAATATACTTCTGCTGCTAAGCAACCCAGAATAACAGTCATTTTCATTTCTAAGGGATATAAAGTTATTTTTTCATTAATATACAGATATGTACAACGAATTTAGGACAAAAGAAGAGGATTATTTCTAAATGAAATGAATAACCACAATTTATGGATCAGATGGGATCAAAGAGTTGTCTCCTCTCTTCCCTGATTAGACTTAGAAATATATTTTCTGTGACCTTTAAAGAGAAACAATCAATGAATCTCCAGTATATTTATTCAGTGTTTTTTTTTTCTTTTGTTTGTTTGTTTGTTTTGCGGTATGTGGGCCTCTCACTGTTGTGGCCTCTCCCGTTGTGGAGCACAGGCTGCAGATGCGCAGGCTCAGTGGCCATGGCTCACGGGTCCAGCCGCTCTGCGGCATGTGGGATCTTCATGTGGGATCTTCCTGGACCGGGGCACAAACCCACATCCCCTGCATCGGCAGGCGGACTCTCAACCACTGCACCACCAGGAAAGCCCTTATTCAGTGTTTTGAGTGAGGAGCTAAGTGTATTTGCCTCAGAACTAGGTAAAATGGTACTAACCCTATCAGGTTTTCTTTTTATGAACAAGTAAACCCCATCATCTTATTATTCTAAATAACTCATCTCTTAGCCACTGTTGTATAAACCTGATAAATCCATTTTCTTTTTTGGGGTGACATCACTGTTTACACAGAATGGAGAGATCAGTATTTGTAGGCAGAGTGGAAAAAGAGACAACTCTGTCACTAACTAGCTGTGTGAGTGTTGGGAGATAATCTGACTTCTGTGATTTGATTTCCTCATCTGTTATAGCGTTTCATGAGCCTGGACTTTGGAGCCAGACTGTTTGGGTTCCAAACCCAGCTCTACCACTGACTAGCTGTGAGACCATGAGCAAACTCCTTAAACTTCCTGTGCTTTGTAACTCCAGTGTTGGGTTGCCTCAGGCCGAACAACAAACAGGGAGGTAACCTAGCGCCACCCAGAAGCAGACAAGCAGATGAAAGTTTTACTGAGCCCTGCCCACCAGAGCAGCAACCAGCTATACCTACCACCAGTCCCTCCTATCAGGAATATTGCACAGTCCTCTTACATAGGCTCATCCACCAGAGGGCAGACAGCAGAAGCAATAAGAACTACAATCCTGCAGCCTGTGGAACAAATACAACATTCACAGAAAGATAGACAAAATGAAAATGCAGAGGATTATGTACCAGATGAAGGAACAAGACAAAACCCCAGAAAAACAGCTAAAAGGTAAAGACCTTCACCTTCTCGGGGCTTCTCAAACCCTTTTTGTGGATACATTTTCTCTGGACTTATACCTATAAATTTCCAATTTGAGGAAGTTGCTAGCTTCTTTTTTAGGCCTTGTAATCTTGTGCTGTCTCTGGTGTCCATCTGTGTTGCTGCAAGTTCCCTGAAGATTCTTCAAGCCACCCAACTTTCTATTTTCTTAGCAGTGAATGGGCTTCTACAGTATGCCTGGTTCTGCTAGTGCTCCAAATCGGTTGAGACAGAACTCAGTTCCTCAAGCATCACCCCTACCTCTGCCAAAAAATCAAAACCAAAACCAAAACTGGCACACTGGAGCATTATCTATTCTTTTATTCCTTCCAAATGGGAGCCCATCAAGCTATATTGTTCTTTGTCTTCTATACTGCAGGTCTTCTAGAGCAGCAGCAAGCTTCCCAGTACTCTATTGCTTTCAATGGCACCTAGTAACTCATAGTATACTGCCCTATAAGTGCTCTGAGACACTGAAAGCAGTCCCTTAGGCAGCTCCCTGAAAAGCCAGAATGTTTGACACATGTTCCAACTCCTTCCATAACCAGGTAGAAGCTGGGAGTTGGGTTTTTTCCCTGCTCCTTCCATGCTGAACCAAGGGAAGAGACTCTGGAGAGTGTGTGCTAGTCCAAATCATTGCCTTTGTTATTAGCAGACCCCAACTGGGTATCCTTTCCAGTCAGGATTTAGATACAGGCAAGACAGAAGCCAGCCCCTCAGACGAAGTCAGGATGTTGGAAGTATGGTCCAATCTTCTCTTTTCCTCCCCAGGGAGAAGGCAGGAGTTAGGAATTTTCTCCCAATTTCACTATGCTGTGCCACAGAGAGGGACTACGGTGAATGAATGCTATTAATTTTCCTATTGGATTCATTGTGTCTGATTTTACTCACCTGGAGTGCAGGAGCCTCTTAGCTTGTTTCCAGTTTTCTAACAGAGAATTGGTTCAAGTATTTTCATTGAGTTGGTGTCTTTGTCAGAAGAAGGAGGCTCTGGGACTTCCTATTCCACCATTTTTCTGATGTCACCATTCTCAGTAATCTGTTTTAGCAAGATTATTCTAGTGCACAAGGAAGCCTGAGAAATGCTGATCTAAGTTTTCTTCTAGCTTAAGCATTCATCAGTACTCCTTGTCTTCGAATTCTAGATATGCCACCTATAAGCTGTATGATTTTATGCAAGTTCTTTTACCTCTCTGAGACTAATTTGCCCCATATACAAAGTGGGTATGATAGTTGTAGTTTATTCATATGGTGATTATAACATTAAATGAGTTAATATATACATTAGTTTTTTTTTTTACTGTTATCAATGTATTCATCGTAAGTCTCAACTCTCTGTGTTTTAAGGCAATGTTGCAGTCCTCAGGGAAAGCAGGAGTTTACTTTATACCTCTGGAAATTATAGAAAGAATATATACTTAAATATAAAATAATAGGAAACAAGAATCATAAGACATAAAAAGTGAATTGTGAATAAAAAGACTAATGAAGGTGCCATAAGAGACCTTAGAGTTCATCAAAGAAGAAGTAATAACAGAGGGAGTTAGAGATTCTTAAGTCTGTATTAAAAAATTGCTTCATATTTCTAAGTTGGCCTGTAGTTGGGCATTTTTGATTATTGAACTTGGAATGTTGTATTTTGGAGAAGGTTTTGCAGTATACTTTTGACAACAGTAAAATTATCTTAAGACTAGCTCTTTAACGGTAAGTTTACCATGTCCTTACTTGCACATTCAGTAAATAGTCCTTTTTTTTACTCCCTGTCCTCACCCTCTTCAAATGCAAATAACAGTTGGGCTTGAGAGAATGAGAACATGACAAAGTGCAAAGTTGATATTATCTTTAAAGGACATAGAAGCTTTGGTTTGTGGTTGGGAAATATAAAGTGATAATTTATTAACTGAGAAGATCTACTTATCAGGAAATTTTGGAGTGGGGTGAAAGTAGAAAACCATCGGTACTACTTGAGTGGCAATGATAGGTCAAGAAAACCTAGAAGACATATTTTAGTCCAGAAAACTGGCACCTGAAAAAATTTTACAATCTGAACCCTGACTTTAATATTTCACTGCAAAAGTATGATTTAAACATACTATTAATTTTTGGCTGATTTATAGTTTGAAGAGACACCTGAAAATAGTAAAAAAAAAAAGTAAAATATTTTTAAAGAGCTTAAACTATATTTTCTGTTTAGTCAAACATAATGTTAATATATTAGCAACTCCTCTAATTAAAACATGTCTGCTTCTTGATTGATGATTAATAATAGTCAGATATGTCAGTATAAGATCTTATATGATTGGAGCTGCGGCCTAAGTCTATAATTCTTCCAACACTAAAATGATGGTAATATATTCTGTAATTATAGAAGAATACGTTAATATCACCATTTTTGTCTCAATATAAAGTATGTGTATCTGTAAATGCTTTAAGATAATATAGGTCCATATTTATTTATGGTCTATGGACTTCATCTTTTATAAAAAGAAATTCTCGTTAAATTTGTATGCTGTTTTGTCCTCACAACAATTTTGTGATGCTGGTGGTGCAGAATTATTCAAGCAAGTGATAGAGCCAGAACAGAAATACTAACAAGTCTTCATTCTTGTCATCTAGTTACCAGGACAGTTAGGAAATTCAAATGAAATATTACATATAAAGTGCTTATCACAGTGCCTGAGACATAGTAAGCACTTAATAAATGCTATTACTACTACCACCACCACAACTACTACTGCTGCTGCTGCTGCTGCTGCTACTACTACTGCTACTGCACAAAACAAGTTCAAAACTAGAAAGAATAGAATAAATGGTAAACTGTGGAATTAAAAATTTTTGGTAACAACTTGTAGTTTGGTCGCTAATAGAAGGCTTTTCTAAAGCACATGCAGTATGTTATTTATATTCTGATGATATCAGAAATTATTTCAAAACAATTTTAGGGGAATGGGTGAGGGTCTTTTCTGTAAAAGCCATCAATCCTCAGCACACTTCTCTATGATAGAGACCACTACAGTGATAAGAAAATAGATACATGTGAAGATACCAAGGGTAGAAAAATAACCAAAAAGCACTCTGGAGGATTTAGAGCCAGAACTACTGAGTAATTTGGTGTCCATCTGATACTCTAACCAAGGTGAACATCTTGAATTTTAAATAGGATTAAGTTGAAAAGGTAACCAATTTACTTAAAAGTATTTTGATAAAAATGGACAGTTTAATGGTTCAAAGATGAACTATATGTGAAGCAACATGGTTGTTAGAAAGTTTGGTGAATATATAAATTCAAATTAAAAGCAATATATGATGGATTTATTATAAAAAGTAATGTTTATATATAGAAAAAAGAGTGGTTGTGTTTTCTTGTCTTCTGACAATTCCAAGCAAACCTTTTCTTTTTTTGGTAGCAGCATGATGACTTATAATTTGTTATGTAAATTTACTGTCAAAAATATGTATGCTCTTTAATAATAATGTAATGTTTTCAGTATTAAAATCTAACAACTCTGTTATTAATAATTCTGCAATACACATAACCTATAATAAGGAAAACAGAGTGAAATTTCCAGTGTTGGGATGTATAATATTAGTAGTCATTGCCTTTGACTATAGCTTCTGACTGTCTCTTGTTTTTATGTGTTAAGCTTTCTGTTCACTAATTGGATGCAACAATATAATATGATAATTCTGGCTGTAGACAGTCATCATTCCCTTTGAGTGCCATAGATGAACTTAATTTGGATGGATCCAATCAGGAAGACCCTTAGGAAGCCAAGTGTTTCTGGGTCTGAGTTGGTATTTCAGGTCTGTGCTATGATTTGGATCTAAGGGTTCATGATGGACTTCCTTTTATAATAGGCCTAATATTCTCTTAAGCAGGCAACCGCTTAAACAAATAACAGAATTAAATAAGACTGAGGATGCTGAGATGCGAACAGAATGAGTATGGCATCTCACAGCTCCATAATACTGTTAGAGAGCTGTTTCTTGCATTCCTGAGCATATAGAAAAAGACTGGAGGTTCCTCCTCACTGGGTCAATAACGTTATCGAATTTGATATCTGCTCAGAAACCTTTTCTATATAACAGGGAGGACAGTGTAGGAAGCATTTGCTGGCAATGCCATGAAGTAATATAACAAGAGCACTACTGAGAACATTTCTAAAAACATGCAGTACAGGGGCTTCCCTGGTGGTGCAGTGGTTTAGGGGCCACCTGCCAATGCAGGGGACGGGGGTTCGTGCCCCGGTCCGCAAGAATTCCACATGCCGCGGAGTGACTGGGCACGTGAGCCGTGGCCGCTAGGTCTGCGTGTCCAGAGCCTGTGCTCCGCGACAGGAGAGGCCACAACAGTGAGAGACACGCGTACCGCAAAAAAAAACATGCAATAAAAATTGGGTTTTTCCTCATACAAGGATAGGTTATACTAGGTTAAATATAATCTTATTTTTTTATTATTTTTATTTTTTACATCTGTATTGGAGTATAATTGCTTTAAAATGGTGTGTTAGTTTCTGCTTCATAACAAACTGAATCAGTTATACATATACATATATTCCCATATCACTTCCCTCTTGAGTCTCCCTCCCTCCCACCCTCCCTATCCCACCCCTCAAGGCGGTCACAAAGCAAGGAGCTGATCTCCCTCTGCTATGCGGCTGCTTCCCACTAGCTATCTACCTTACGTTTGATAGTGTATATATGTCCATGCCTCTCTCTCTCTTTGTCACAGCTGACCCTTCCTGCTCCCCATATCCTCAACTCCATTCTCTAGTAGGTCTGTGTCTTTATTCCTGTCTTGCCCCTAGGTTCTTCATGACATTTTTTTTTCTTAAATCCCATACATATCTGTTAGCATATGGTATTTGTCTTTCTCTTTCTGACTTACCTCACTCTGTATGACAGACTCTAGGTCCATCCACCTCATTACAAATAGCTCAATTTCATTTCTTTTAATGGCTGGGTAATATTCCATTGTATATATCTGCCACATCTTCTTTATCCATTCATCTGATGATGGGTACTTAGGTTGTTTCCATCTCCAGGCTATTGTAAATAGAGCTGCAATGAACATTTTGGTACATGACTCTTTTTGAATTATGATTTTCTCAGGGTATATGCCCAGTAGTGGGATTGCTGGGACATATGGTAGTTCTATTTGTAGTTTTTTAAGGAACCTCCATACTGTTCTCCATAGTGGCTGTACCAATTCACATTCCCACCAGCAGGGCAAGAGTGTTTCCTTTTCTCCACACTCTCTCCAGCATTTACAGTCTCTACATTGTTTGATGATGGCCATTCTGACTGGTGTGAAATGATATCTCATTGTAGTTTTGATTTGCATTTCTCTAATGATTAATGTTGTTGAGCATTCTTTCATGTGTTTGTTGGCAGTCTGTATATCTTCTTTGGAGAAATGTATATAGAGGTCTTCTGTCCATTTTTGGATTGGGTTGTTTGTTTTTCTCGTTATTGAGCTGCATGAGCTGCTTATAAATTTTAGAGATTAATCCTTTGCCGGTTGCTACATTTGCAAATATTTTCTCCCATCCTGAGGGTTGTCTTTTGGTCTTGTTTATGGTTTCATTTGCTGTGCAAAAGCTTTGAAGTTTCATAAGGTCCCATTTGTTTATTTTTGTTTTTATTTCCATTTCTCTAGGAGGTAGGTCAAAAAGGATCTTGCTGTGATTTATGTCATAGAGTGTTCTGCCTATGTTTTCCTCTAAGAGATTTACAGTTTCTGGCCTTACATTTAGGTCTTTAATCCATTTTGAGCTTATTTTTCTGTATGGTGTTTGGGAGTGATCTAATCTCATATTTTTTACATGTACCTGTCCAGTTTTCCCAGCACCACTTATTGAAAAGGTTGTCCTTTCTCCACTGTATATTCCTGCTTCCTTTATCAAAGATAAGGTGACCATATGTGTGTGGGTTTATCTCTGGGCTTTCTATCCTGCTCCATTGATCTATCTTTCTGTTTTTGTGCCAGTACCATACTGTCTTGATTAATGGAGCTTTGTAGGGTAGTCTGAAGACAGGGAGCCTGATTCCTCCAGCTCCATTTTCCGTTCTCAAGATTGCTTTGGCTATTCAGGGTCTTTTCTGTTTCCATACAAGTTTTGAAATTTTTTGTTCTAGTTCTGTGAAAAATGCCAGTGGTAGTTTGATAAGGATTGCATTGAATCTGTAGGTTACTTTGGATGGTAGAGTCATTTTCACAATGTTGATTCTTCCAATCCAAGAACATGGTATAGCTCTCCATCTATTTGTATCATGTTTAATTTCTTTCATCAGTGTCTTATAATTTTCGGCATACAGGTCTTTTGTCTCCTTAGGTAGGTTTATTCCTAGATATTTTATTCTTTTTGTTGCAATGGTAAATGGGAGTGTTTTCTTGATTTCACTTTCAGATTATTCATCATTAGTGTATAGGAATGCCAGAGATTTTTGTGCATGAATTTTGTATCCTGCTACTTTACCAAATTCATTGATTAGCTCTAGTAGTTTTCTGGTAGCATCTTTAGGATTCTCTATGTATATTATCATGTCATCTGCAAACAGTGACAGCTTTACTTCTTTTCTGATTTGGATTCCATTTATTTCCTTTTCTTCTCTGATTGCTGTGGCTAAAACTTCCAAAACTATGTTGAATATGAGCGGGGAGCATGGTCAACTTTGTCTTTTTCTGATCTTACTGGAAATGCTTTCAGTTTTTCACAATTGAGGGTGATGTTGGCTGTGGGTTTTTCATATATGGCCTTTATTATGTTGAGGAAAGTTCCCTCTAAGCCTTCTTTTTGCAGGGTTTTTATCATAAATGGGTTTTGAATTTTGTCAAAAGCTTTCTCTGCATCTATTGAGAAAATCATATGGTTGTTCTCCTTCAATTTGTTAATATGGTGTATCACTTTGATTGATTTGCATATATTGAAGAATCCTTGCATTCCTGGAATAAACCCCACTTCATCATGGTGTGTGATCCTTTTAATGTGCTGTTGGATTCTCTTTGCTAGTATTTTGTTGAGGATTTTTGCATCTATGTTCATCAGTGACATTGGCCTGTAGTTTTCTTTCTTTGTGACATCCTTGTCTGGTTTTGGTATCAAGGTGATTGTGGCCTCATAGAAGGAATTTGGGAGTGTTCCTCCCTCTGCTATATTTTGGAAGAGTTTGAGAAGGATAGGTGCTAGCTCTTCTCTAAATGTTTGATAGAATTTGCCTGTGAAGCCATCTGGTCCTGGGCTTTTGTTTGTTGGAAGATTTTTAATCACAGTTTCAATTTCAGTGCTTATGATTGGTCTGTTCATATTTTCTATTTCTTCCTGATACAGTCTTGTCAGGTTGTGCATTTCTAAGAATTTGTCCATTTTTTCCAGGTTTTCCATTTTATTGGCATAGAGTTGCTTGTAGTAATCTCTCATGATCTTTTGTATTTCTGCAGTGTCAGTTGTTACTTCTTTTTCATTTCTAATTCTACTGATTTGAGTCTTCTCCCTTTTTTTCTTGATGAGTCTGGCTAATGGTTTATCAATTTTGTTTATCTTCTCAAAGAAACAGCTTTTAGTTTTATTGATCTCTGCTATTGTTTCCTTCGTTTCTTTATCGTTTATTTCTGATGTGATTTTTATGATTTCTTTCCTTCTGCTAACTTTTTTTTTTTGGTTCTTCTTTCCCTAATTGCTTTAGCTGCAAGGTTAGAATTTTTATTTGAGATATTTCCTGTTTCTTAAGGTAGGATTTTATTACTATAAACTTCCCTCTTAGAACTGCTTTTGCTGCATCATTTTGGGTCGTCATGTCTCCATTATCATTTGTTTCTAGGTAATTTTTTATTTCCTCTTTGATTTCTTCAGTGATCACTTCGTTATTAAGTAGTGTATTGCATAGCCTCCATGTGTTTGTATTTTTTACAGATCTTTCCCTGTAATTGATATCTAGTCTCATAGCGTTATGGTCGGAAAAGATACTTGATACAATTTCAATTTTCTTAAATTTACCAAGGCTTGATTTGTGACCCAAGATATGATCTATCCTGGAGAATGTTCCATGAGCACTTGAGAAAAATGTGTATTTTGCTGTTTTTGGATGGAATGTCCTATAAATATCAATTAAGTCCATCTTGTTTAATGTATCATTTAAAGCTTGTGTTTCCTTATTTATTTTCATTTTGGGTGATCTGTCCATTGGTGAAATTGGGGTGTTAAAGTCCCCTTGTATGAATGTGTTACTGTCGATTTCCCCTTTTATGGCTGTTAGTATTTGCCTTATGTATTGTGGTGCTCCTATGTTGTGTGCATAAATATTTACAATTGTTATATCTTCTTCTAGGATCGATCCCTTGATCTTTATGTAGTATCCTTCTTTGTCTCTTCTAATAGTCTTTATTTTAAAGTCTATTTTTTCAATATGAAAATTGCTACTCCAGCTTTCTTTTGGATTCCATTTTCATGGAATATCTTCTTCCATCCCCTTACTTTCAGTCTGTATATGTCTCTGGATCTGAAGTTGGTGTCTTGCAGACAGCATATATATGGGTCTTGTTTTTTTATCCATTCAGCCAATCTGTGTCTTTTGGTGGGAGCATCCATTGACATTTATGGTAATTATCGATTTGTATGTTCCTATTCCCATTTTCTAAATTGTTTTGGGTTCGTTATTGTAGGTCTTTTCCTTCTCTTGTGTTTCTTGCCTAGAGAATGTCCTTTAGCATTTGTTGTAAAGCTGGTTTGGTGGTGCTGAGCTCTCTCAGCTTTTGCTTGTCTGTAAAGGTTTTAATTCCTCCAACAAATCTGAATGAGATCCTTGCTGCATAGAGTGATCTTGAATGCAGGTTTTTCTCCTTCATCACTTTAAATATGTCCTGCCAGTCCCTTCTGGCTTGCAGAGTTTCTGCTGAAAGATCAGCTGTTAACCTTATGGGGATTCCCCTGTGTGTTTTTCCCTTGCTGCTTTTAATATGTTTTCTTTGTATTTAATTTTTGACAGTCTGATTAATATGTGCCTTGGCATATTTCTCCTTGGATTTATCTCATACGGGACTCTCTGCCCTTCCTGGAATTGATTAACTATTTCCTTTCCCATATTAGGCAAGTTTTCAACTGTAATCTCTTCAAATATTTTCTCAGTCCCTTTCTTTTTCTTTTCTTCTTCTGGAACGCCTATAATTTGAATGTTGGTGCATTTAATGTTGTCCCAGAGGTGTCTGAGACTGTCCTCAGTTCTTTTCATTCTTTTTTCTTTATTCTTCTCTGCAGTAGTTATTTCCACTATTTTATCTTCCAGGTCACTTATCCGTTCTTCTGCCTCAGTTATTCTGCTATTGATCCCATCTAGAGTATTTTTAATTTATTTTATTTTGTTGTTCCTCGTTGCTTGTTTCATCTTTAGTTCTTCTAGGTCCCTGTTAAATGTTTCTTGCATTTTGTCTATTCTATTTCCAAGATTTTGGATCATCTTTACTATCATTATTCTGAATTATTTTTCAGGTAGACTGCCTATTTCCTCTTCATTTGTTAGGTCTGGTGTGTTTTTATCTTGCTCCTTCATCTGCAGTGTGTTTTTCTGTTTTCTCATTTTGCTTATCTTAGCGTGTGTGGCATCTCCTTTTCGCAGGCTGCAGGTTCGTATTTCCCTTTGATTTTGCTGTCTGTCCCCAGTGGCTAAGGTTGGTTCAGTGGGTTGTGTAAGCTTCCTGGTGGAGGGGACTAGTGCCTGTGTTCTGGTGGATTTGGCTGGGTCTTGTCTTTCTGGTGGGCAAGTCCACATCTGGTGGTGTGTTTTGGCATTTCTGTAGACTTATTATGATTTTAGGCAGCCTCTCTGCTAATGGGTGGGTTTGTGTTCTTGTTTTGCTAGTTGTTTGGCACAGGGTGTCCAGCACTGTAGCTTGCTGGTCATTGAGTGAAGCTGGCTGCTGGTGTTGAGATGGAGATCTCTGGGAGACTTTTGCCATTTGATATTATGTGGAGCTGGGAGGTCTCTTGTGGAGCAGTGTCCTGAAGTTGGCTGTCCCACCTCAGAGGCACAGCATTGACTCCTGGCTACAGTACCAAGAGCCTTTCATCCATATGGCTCAGAATAAAAGGGAGAAAAAGTAGAAAGGAAGAATTAGTAGAAGAAGAAAGTAAGAAAGAAAGAAAGAAAGAGAAGGGAGGGAGGGAGGGAGGGAGGGTGGGAAAGAGGGAAGGAGGAAGGAAGGAAGGAGTGAAGGAAGGAAAAATATAAAGAAAGAAGAAAGATAAAGTAAAATAAAATATAGTAAGATAAAATAAAATAAAATAATTAAAATTAAAAATAATTATTAAGAAAAAAATTTAAAAAACAGCAAAAGAGAAAAAAACAGACGGATAGAACCCTCGGACAAATGGTGGAAGCAAAGCTGTACAGACAAAATCTCACACAGAAGCATACACATGCACACTCACAAAATGAGGAAAAGTGGAAAAAACAACATAAATCTTGCTCTCAAAGTCCACCTCCTCAATTTGGTATGATTCGTTGTCTATTCATGTATTCCACTGATGCAGGGTACATCAAGTTGATTGTGGAGCTTTAATCTGCTGCTTCTGAGGCTGCTGGGAGATATTTCCCTTTCTCTTCTTTGTTCTCACAGCTCACAGGGGCTCAGCTTTGGATTTGGCCCCGCCTCTGCATGTGGGTCTCCGGAGGGCATCTGTTCTTTGCTCAGACAGGATGGGGTTAAAGGAGCATCTGCTTTGGGGACTCTGGCTTACTCAGGCCGGGAGCAGGGATGGGTACGGTGTACGGGGCGAGCCTGCAGCTGCAGAGACTGGCGGGATGTTGCACCAGCCTGAGACGTGCCGTGCGTTTTCCCGGGGAAGTTGTCCCTGGATCCCGGGACCCTGGCAGTGGCAGGCTGCACAGGATGCCCGGAAGGGGGGTGTGGATAGTGACCTGTGCTCACATACAGGCTTCTTGGTGGCGGCAGCAGCAGCCTTAGCGTGTCATGCCCATCTCTGGGGTCCGCGCTTTTAGCCGCGGCTCGTACCCATCTCTGGAGCTCCTTTAAGCAGCGCTCTTAATCCCCTCTCCTCGCGCACCAGGAAACAAAGAGGGATGAAAAAGTCCCTTGCCTCTTTGGCAGGTCCAGACTTTTCCCCAGATTCCCTCTCACCTAGACGTGGTGCACTATCCCCCTGCAGGCTGTGTTCATGCCGCCAACCCCAGTCCTCTCCCTGTGCTCTGACTGAAACCCAAGCCTCAGCTCCCAGCCCCGCCCACCCCAGTGGGTGAGCAGACAAGCCTCTCAGGCTGGTGAGTGCCAGTCAGCACCGACCCTCTGTGCGGGAATCTCTCCACTTTTCCCTCCGCACCCCTGTTGCTGTGCTCTACTTCGTGGCTCTGAAGCTTTCGCCTCCGCCACCTGCAGTGTCCGCCCATGAAGGGACTTCCTAGTGTGTGGAAACCTTTCATCCTTCACAGCTCCCTTCCACTCGTTCAGGTCCCATCCCTATCCTTTTGTCTCTGTTTATTCTTTTCTCTTTTGCCCTACCCAGGTTCGTGGGGACTTTTTTGCCTTTTGGGAAGTCTGAGGTCTTTTGCCAGCATTCAGTAGGTGTTCTGTAGGAGCAATTCCACGTGTAGATATATTTCTGATGTATCTGTGGAGCGGAAGGTGATCTCCGTGTCTTACTCTTCCACCATCTTCCAAATATAATCTTATTTAGACTCTTTTGCAATCAAGAAATCCATTGTTAAATATCTAGCCAGGGGTTAAGATGTAGCCCTGTCTCCAAACCTGGTTTTTCATCAGAATTAGTTGAGGTGATTTGCAATAATACTTATTGCAAGGCCCTTTCTCCACCCAACATCAGATTCACAAAGTCTAAGCTAGGGGCTCGACATCACTCTCTGTTTTTAAACTCCTGAATCATTCAGAAACAGACATAGAGTTTCAAACCACAGATGAGTCTCTCACCATGTTATTATTAGTACTTTCCTGGGATATGGAAAGTACTAATGTGAACTGAAGGATTCATCTTTCTTCATTATATATGTTACTTACTTGCTTGGGTGGGGGTCTAGGGCAATTAACTCCTTGGGTTAGAATTTTTGGTAGAAGAAATAAAGACTTTATAGCTCTCTATATAAGTAGTCTTCTTCAAATTCTCCCTCCTCCTTATCCTAAAAATAATGTGGTAAATTTGGCTTTGGGTTCTTCTCCCAGCTAAACCTAGTATGCTCAAGTTAGGACTCAGGTGAAAACCACGGTGAAAGGGACAGAACTTTCCTAACTGCAAAATAAGAATCTTTTTTAATCCACTCGTCTATAAATAAAAGCAATAAAAAACCAGGAAAATTTTGTAAAAATAAATGCATTAAGAACTCTAGAAATTAACCAAAATCTTGCAAAAAAAATCTAAGGAAAGTTTGTCCAATAATTACTTCTGAACATTGGTAAGAATAGTAGGGTTTGTGACATTTTAACTTGGCCTACTCCAATTGTTCTCTTCCCAGCTCTGTGGTATCCTTGAAGTTGAGAGACCTCACAATCCCATTAGTTGTGAAAATCATCAGCCCACCTTTGGAGCTAATAAAAAGTCCTATCCTCAGGTAGTCATCACTATTTGACCTGTGTCGCAGCCCCTTGGAGAAGACCCATTCACAGGGCTTGTTATTTGAGTTGACTCAGAGCTACCTCAGTGGAAAGCTCTATCTCTAGTGCGTTTGTCAAAAATATTTAGCAGTAATTGTGTATATGTTAGCTGTCTGAGTCTACAAGTAACAGTTGGGACCAACAAGACGCTGGACAAAACTTAAGAGGAAAAATGGGAAATGAAATGTATACAGGAAGCTTTGAAAACCTCCAAGAAATTCCTGAAAGTCTAAGGTGCACATTTGTAGGGGTATTCCAAGCCCCAGAAATACATAAACAATTATCTGCCCTGACTTTGAGACATTGTACAAGCAGCAAGTGAAGGCTAAGGCTGAGTTGTAAGCCTCCAGAGTGTTGAATGTTTGTGAGCAAACACATGTAGAGACTGTTGGCAAAGGGTGGGAGACATGTTGATTCCAGGCATGTAAGGAAATCTCTGTCCAGTATTCAGCTGTGCATTTGAGAATAAGGTGCATTATACACTTGCTGAGTGGAGTGTTATATATAGATCCTGGCTGTTATGGACTGAATTATGTCTCTCTAAAATTCATATGTTGAAGCGCTAACCCCCAATGTGAGCATATTTGGAGACAGGGCCTTTTATTTGGAGAGTTAATTAAGGTTAAATAAAGTCATAAGGGTGAGGCCCTAATCTGATAGGACTGGTGTCTGTATAAGAAAATGAAGAGACAGCAGAGATCGCTTTCTTTTTCCATGCTCACAGAGAAAAGGCCCTGTGAAGATACATCAAGAAGGTAGCCATCTGTAAGCTTGGAAGAGAGGCCTCACCAGACACCAATCCTGTTGGCACTTTGATCTTGGACTTTTAACCTCCAAAACTGTAAGAAAATAAATTTCTGTTATTTAAGCCACCTAGCCTCTGATGTTTTGTTATGGTTGCTCAAACTGACTATTACACATCTGAAAACCACAAAATTCTTATAAGAAAACATAGGGGTAAAACATTCATGAGTCTTGGATTTAGCAGTGGAATCTTAGATATAACACTACATTAGTTTCATAGGACTACAATAACAGACTACCATAGACTGGGTGGCTTAAGTGACAGAAATTGATTCTCTTACAATTCTGAACACTATAAGTCTGAGACAAATGTGTCATCAGTATTGGTTTCTTCCACGGTTTCTCTCCTTGGCTTGTTGATAGCTGTCTTCTCCTTGTATTTTCACATGATTTTCCTCTGTATGTCTGCATCTTTGTATTTTCACATGGTTTCCTTCTGTATGGCTGCATCTGAATCTCTTCTTGAAAGGACATCACTCATATTGGATTAAAGTCCATCCTAATGACATTATTTTATAATAACCACTTTAAAGACTCTATCTCCAAACTTAGTCACATTCTGAGGTACTGGGGTTGGAACATCAACATAAGAATTTTAGAGGGAAAAAATTCAGCCTATAGCAGGCACCAAGATTGCACAACAAAAGAAAAAAAATAGATAGATTGGACATCATTGAAATTAAAATGTTTGTTTTTTCAAGATTGCTTTGGCCATTGGGGTCTTTTGTGTTTCCATACAAATTAAAACATGTTTTGTTCTAATTCTGTGAAAAATGCCATTGGTAGTTTGATAGGTATTGCACTGAATCTGTAGATTGCTTTGGGTAGTATAGTCATTTTGACAATATTGATTCTTCCAATCCAAGAACATGGTATATCTCTCCATCTGTTTGTGTCATCTTTCATTTCTTTCATCAGCACCTTATAGTTTTCTGAGTACAAGAATCAGGCTCCCTGTCTTTAGACTATACTACAAATCTACAGTAATCAAAACAGTATGATACTGGCACAAAAACAGAAATATAGATCAATGGAAAAGTATAAAAAGTCCAGAGATGAACCCATGCACCTGTGGTCAACTAATCTATGACAAAGGAGGCAAAAATATACAATGGAGGAAAGACAGTGTTTTCAATAAGTAGTGCTGGGAAAACTGGACAGCTACAGGTAAAAGAATGAAATTAGAACATTCCCTAACACCATACACAAAAATAAACTCAAAATGGATTAAAGACTTAAATGTAAGGCTGAATACTATAAATCTCTTAGAGGAAAACACAGGCAGAACACTCTATGACATAAATCACAACAAGATCCTTTTTGATCCACCTCCTAGAGTAATGAAAATAAAAACAAAAATAAACAAATGGGACCTATTTAAACTTAAAAGCTTTTGCAGAGCAAAGGAAACCATAAACAAAATGAAAAGACAACCTACAAAACGGGAGGAAATATTTGCAAATGAAGAGATTGACAAGGGATTAAACTCCAAAATATACAAGTAGCTCATGCAGCTCAATATGAAAAAAACAAACAACCTAGTCAAAAAATGTGTGGAAGAACTAAATAGACATTTCTCCAAAGAAGACATACAGATGGCCAAAAACCACATGAAAAGATGGTCAACACTGCTAATTATTAGAGAAATGCAAATCAAAACTACAGTGAGGTATCACCTCACACCAGTTAGAATGGCCATCATCAAAAAACATACAAACAATAAATGCCTGAGAGGGTGTGGAGAAAAGGGAACCCTCCTATGTTGTTGGTGGGAATGTAAAATGGTACAACCATTATGGAGAACAATATGGAGGTTCCCTAAAAAAGTAAATATTGAATTATCATTTGATCCAGCAATCCCACCCCTAGGCATATATCTGGAGAAAACCATAATTCAAAAAGATACATGCACCCCAATGTTCATTACAGCACTATTTACAATAGCCAAGACATGAAGCAACCTAAATGTCCAAAAACAGAGGAATGGATAAAGAAGATGTGGCACATACGTACAATGGAATATTACTCAGCTATGAAAAGAATTAAATAATGCCGTTTGGAGCAACATGGATATACCTAGAGATTGTCACACTGAGTGAAGTAAGTCAGACAGGGAAAGACAAATATGATATCACTTATATGTGGAATATAAAAAAATGGTACAAATGAACTTATTTACAAAACAGAAATAGAGTCACAGATGTAGAAAACAAACTTATGGTTACCGTGGGGGGGAATTGCAATATTGGGATTGACATATACACACTACTATATATAAAATAGCTAACTAATAAGGACCTACTGTATAGCACAGGGAGCTCTACTCAATGTTCTGTGGTGACCTAAATGGGAAAAGAATCTAAAAAAGTGTGTATATATGTATATGTATAACTGATTCACTTTGCTGTACACCTGAAACTAATACAATATTGTAGTTCAAATATAGTCCAATAAAAATTAAAGTTAAAAGAAGGAAAAAAATAAAATCTTTTTTATGTCAAAGAACATTATCCAAAAAGTAAAAAGACTACTTACATAATGAGAGAAAATATTTGCAAATCATATATATGATAATGGCTTAATATCCAGAATATATAAAGTACTCTTACAATTCAACAAGAAAAAGATGAAGAACCTAATTTAAAAATGGGCAATGGATCGGAATAGACAGTTCTTTAAAGAAGATACTAATACAAACGGCCAATAAGCACATGAATAAGTCCTGAACATTAGTCATTAAAGAATGCAAATTAAAACCATAATGTGATGCCACTTCACAGCCACTAGAATATCTATAATTTTTTTTTTTTTTTACAAAACACATAAAATATGTGCTGGCAAGAATATGGGGAAATTGGAATCCTCTTATATTGTTGGTGGGAATATAAAATGGTTTAGCTGCTGTGGAAAACACTTTGGCGATTCCTCAAAAATAAAATATAGAGTTACCTCATGACTCAGCCATTCCAATGCTAGGTATATACCTTCCAAAGTAAAAACATATATCTATAAAAATCTTATACATGGATATTCATAACAGCATTATTCATAATAGCCAAAAAGTGGAAACAAACCAAATATCTATAAATTGACAACTGGATAAATAAGTTGTGGTAGTCATACAAAGGAGTATTATTCAGCCATAAAAAATAATGAAGTCCTGTTACATGTGAAAACATGGATGTACCTTGAAAACATTATGCCAAATGAAAGAAGACAGAAACAAAAGATCACATAGTGTAGGATTTCCTTTATATGAAATCTCCAAAATAAGCAAATCTTATTATTTTTAATTTTAATATAATTTTAAAGGTTACTTTCCATTTACAGTTATTACAAAATATTGGCTATATTATGCATGTTGTACAATACTTCCTTGAGCCTATCTTACACCCAATAGTTTGTACCTCCCAGTCCCCCACCCCTACATTGCCCCCCCCAAATAAGCAAATCTTTAAAGGCAGAGAGAAGATTAACAGTTGTCTAGGTCTGAGGTTGGGGTTGGGGAAATTTTGAGACTGACTGCTAATGGAGATGGAGTTTCTATATATTTAGCATAATTTAAATGTTCTAGGAACTTCCCTCATGGTCCAGTGTTTAGGAATCTGCCTTCCGACGCAGGGGACATGGGTTCAATCCATGGTCATGGAACTAAGTTCCCACATGCAGTGGGGCAACTAAGCCCGTGTGCTCTAGATCCGTGTGCCACAACAAGAGAAGCTGTGTGCCACAACTACTGAGCCTGCACACTCTGGAGCCTGCACGCCACAACAAAAGAGAGGCCCATGTGCCACAATGAGGAGCCAGCATGCCACAATGAAAGATTCCACATGCTGCAACAAAGATCCCATGTGCCACAGCTAAGACCAGATGCAACTAACTAACTAAATAAATAAATAAATAATATGTTCTAAATTGTGGGAATGGTTGCAGAACTCTGTGACTATACTGAAACTACTAAAGTGAAAATTTTAAAATGGTTTATTTTATGATATGTGAATTATATCTCTAAAAAATTTAGAATAAAAGTTCATGTTATAAAAGACTCCCTCTGCTGGCTACCTGATTCATAGCATGAGACTATTCTGGTAGGAAAGGCCAAGTGAAAGCCCTTGGAACTACGTGCTCACAAAATAAATAAGGAACCAAAACAATACTATATTGCTGAGTTGTAGAGATTAGTATCATCATGAGAAACTTGCAAAATGCAAGGGATGGTGATTCCCATTCTACTCAATTATTTCAAATGTGTGGAAGATATATTGGCCTACTGCTACTGGACTCGTATAGAAACTAAATGCCTGACCATGGATGTCATATGACCTCAAGAATTGAGCTTTCTCTAATAAACTGGATGTCATTTTGATACACCAAACCATAAAATTGGGTGTGTTTAGTGGCATTCCATTATTAGCAAAATAAGGCATAAGTAAGGCTCAAGTAAGCTACGTGAGCAGGTGGCTCAAACTCCCAGTGTACCTACTCTTGTTGCATTGTCATATTTTCCTCCACACCTACAGCCTCATGGGGAGTTCTTTATGGACAATTAACAAAGGATGAAAGTATGAGTTGATATAAAGATGATTCTGCAGGATACCTCAACAACTGCTGTAAGTTTATTGCTATAATATCATATTCAAATGGTATATCCAATATAGTATCAGCCTCCAAAGAGGATGAGAAATTTTCATGGTAAGAAGGACTTTGAGTATTACGTCTGATTGTTTACTTTTATGAGAAAGAGACATGGAGAGAATGAAAAATCTTTGCCATTTCATCAGCATCATTCAGTAGTTTGACTGGATGGCAGGGAGGCTTAGAAGACACAAGATAGGAGAACTGGTGAGAACGAGTTTTGAGAAAAATGTATGATATACGTGGATGGACCTCTTGGATTGAGCCCAAGGGTGAGAGTATTTGTGCTCCATTTGAATACTTCCCAAAGGGAAGCCACTGCAGAGGGGGGTGTCATTGATAAAGTGAACAATTTGTCTTGTTCTTCAGAGGTCTTTGACCGTCTTTCTCCATCTATCCTTGTGCTTCTTCAGTGGGCTTGTGTAGAACATGACAATAGCACAAAGGATTGAGGTTTTACTTGTGCTAAAATACATGGTTTAACCTTCATTAAGGCTGATGTAGATTCTGCCACTGATGAGTACTTTGTCAGCACCAGGGGCCAATGTTGAGCCCTATTATGCACTATGGCCTGAGGTGATCATCCGTCCACATTGTGGTGAGTTTATTACTTTGAGGCTCTTCCACAACAGAGAAGGCAGCAAGTTTTTTCTCAGCGGAGCAGACAGTTATGTTGGATGAAAATTTGCCTGCCCTGGCCATCAGGCTTCTGCTAACATTACTATCTACAGATTAATTAATACCTTATTCACCATCAGAGGATTCCATGAGAATTTGCTTCTGACCAAGGAATTCATTTCCAGGGAAACAATGATGCAATTCACTGATACTCTTGGGAATGAATGTTCTCACCATATATCCCATATCCCAGAAGCAGCATCTTGGACCTAGCCAGCTCCAGGCCTTAGACTGAATCAACATGTTTCTCTGTGTCTGTTTCTGTGCCCATCTTTCTTTGTCTTCCTATCTGTTTCCTTACCTCTTACCTCTTTCCTTATGTCTTACTTCCTTACCCCCACCTTTACCCCCTGTTTTCTGTCTGCCTTTTTCTATGCCTATCCCTTCTCTCATTCTCTATTTGAGATGCATATTCCTCTGTCTTCTCACTAGAATTTGGAGTGATAGAAATCTGAAGGAAAGGACTGAGATATAGACCCAGAAGAATGAAAATGGCCAAGAAGCTGGTAGGGCTCAGCCAGATCTTAAGTTTGAAGGGTAAAAGTAGTTTATTTTTGGACAATATAAAAATAAACATGCAGTGATACCAACATCTAGCTATCTGGAGATTTGGAATCCCTATTCCTACCTAATTAGTACCTCAATCTATCTGAACTTATGAAGGCTACTGCTGCCAATTAGCACTGAAATTCAAATGACTTTTACTTCAACAATTTTATAACTGCATATGGATGACAATTACCCAAATAGTGCTTAAACCAGAATGGTAGAATTTCAGATTTAGAAAGCATCTTATTCGCCACTTGAATTTTTTTCTATTTTTTAAAATTAATTTTTATTGGATTATAGTTGCTACCACTTGCATTTTAACAAAAAGGAAACTAAAGTTCACAGAGGTTAAATGATTTGCCCAAGTGTACGTAGTTTGTTAGTGGCAGATCTCAGAATGGAATTCAGTTCTTCTGGCCATAAGTGCACCTCCCTTTTTGCTGTACTGCACTGCTTTGGGCCTAAACGTTAATTATCTTATATCATTTCCAATTTCTGTCTTGTGCACTGCCTTCAGATGCCTAAACTGCTGGTAACTATCTTCCTGACAAGTGCTATTGGAATAGAAAAACTATATGCAAACTAGTAGGAAATACGAGTAAGGTAACATGGACAACTCTAGTTAATTGTTTCTAGTTAAGTATGATAGTTGTAAGACCAAAGTTGAACCAAAGTTTATTAAGTTCAGTCTTTTATTTCCAATTTTAACATATCAGAGACTCAAGAGTTTTCAAAGCAGGTAGTAAATCCAACAATGCACGGCAGATTGCAGAAAGCCTGCACATCACAGAACAATTCTGACTGAGCATCTACACAGGATCCAAAAGCCAATTTGCACTCTTGTTTTCCCTGCCCAAATTGGACTTTGGACTCAAGTTATAGATCTGTGCATGATCTTACATGCAATAGAACACTGAACCACAAAGGCTAGATCAGACATCAAAGAAACATGGAATGATTTATCTTTGCTACTTATTCTTCCAGCTTTTCTTTTGCTTTCTGTTCAGAAGCTGTAGTATGGATAAATTACTTTTGTAGATAGGATGACAATATTAATTTTGCAATGGGCATATAACTCTCACTACTGAAAGCCAATGTGCTCTGGCTTCCCTCCAGGAAGTGAATGGAAGTAGTCCCTAGTAGAAGCAATTTATCTTCACAGAAAGCATTGGGTAGCAGTGACAAGGTTCTAGTGTGATCTCTGCCTTCAGAGTTGTCATGGAAGGGCAACTTGGCACTCTGACCCTCAGTATCATCATGTGGAAAGTAAGAAGTGTGACTCATAGGGGATGGAAACTCAAATGGCTACAGGGCCAGGCAGATAAACCTACATAATTGAAGCAGGCCTGGTGAGGACTGTGGCAGGCAGAGGGCTAACCTGACCTAAATGGGCAGTTGGTCTGGAATTCCAGCTCATTACTGCCTTAGGGAATGCAGGCTCATTATTGCCAGATACTTGGATTTTTTTTAAACCTGTAAATCCCAAGTTTAAAATACAATTGCTGATTGTTAATGTTAAGCCATGAGCTCAAATAAATTAACACTGGGCAAGTTAAACAACACATACATGGCTCATACTTGTCTGTGGGTTTACATTCACACCAGATTACATATTCAGTCATTTAGACCTTCAGATTCTGACATTCTAAAAATGTTTGATTACCCAAAGCCACATAAGTTACTTTGTGTGTATGTGTGTGTGTGCATACATGCACATAGTGCTATAGTTCTTCAAAATGAAATAACCTTTAGCAGTGAGTCTGAATTAGAAGTAATTTTGTGTCAGTAATGCATCATTGTAGATCACTCACCAAGCACAGAGCACAAAGTCATGTAGTCTTTTCTGAAAAAAATTACCAGACGTTTTACATGAAGACAATTCAAGGCAGATGGTATATATACTATTTTTTTATTTTATTTTTATTTGGCTGCATTGGGTCTTAGTTGTGGCACATGTGATCTTCGTTGCAGCATGTGGGATATTTCATTGTGGCACACAGACTCTTCATTGTGGCGTGTGAGCTTCTCTTTAGTTGTGGCACGTGGGCTCTAGAGCACGTGGGCTCAGTAGTTGCTGTGCATGGGCTTAGTTGCCCCGTGGCATGTGGGATCTTAGTTCCCCGACCAGGGATCAAACCTGCATACCCTGCATTGGAGGGTGGATTCTTAAGCACAGGACCACCAGGGAAGCCCCATATGAACTATTAAATAATAAACTTTTGGAATCAATTTCCTGATGAGCATGTACAGAACTATAAAATAGTCTGTGAATTCATACTAGCCCTCTTGCTCCCTGGCACAGAAATTAACAAACTCCATGTAAATTCCTTATTTGAGTTAAGAATTCTGAGAAAAAAAATATTAACAGATGGAGACAAGCCAAATATCAAAGAAAAACAACTTCTTACTAAAAGATTGCAGTAACTACTTTACAAAAGCCCACCAAGCCAAACATACTGCTGGTACTTTGACAATTTTGTCTCTTTTATCTATAAAATTCCTCTAAATTTTCCATGTTTGGAGACATAATCCCTCAAGGTGTTCTCCCTGTTACAACAACATGAATAAATTATTTATTCTCTTGCATTTGAATCTCAGAAAATTTTTGAAAGTTTGAGAAGCAGAATTAAGAATTGCAACAGATTCAGTAAAGTTACAGGACACAAAATCAACATAGAAAAAATATTTGCCTTTTGATATACTAAAAATGAATCATCTGAAAAGGAAATCAAGAAAACCATTCTATTTACCATGACATCAAAATGAATAAAATACTTAGGAATAAACCAAGGAGAGGAGAGACTTGTACAATAAAAACTACAAAATGTTGCTGAAGAAAATTAAGAGACAAAAGTAAAGATATCCTGTGTTTATGAATTGAAAGACTATTGTGCAGATGTTATTACTACCCAAAGTGATCTACAGGTTCAATGCAATCCCAACAGTATTTTTTCAGATGTAAAAAAATATATCCAGAACTCCATATATAATCTCAAGGTACCCCAAATAACTAAAGAAATGTTGAAAATGAAGAACAAACTTGGAGGTCTCACACTTCTTAATTTCAAGCTTACTATAAAGCTAGAGTAATCAATACAGTGTGGTAGTGGCACAAAGATAAATGTATAGGCCAGTGGAGTAGAATAGAGAGCTCAGAAGTAGACCATTGCATATATGGTCAAATGATTTTTGACTAGAGTACCAAGACCATTCAATGGGGTAAGGATAGTCTTTTCAATAGCTTTTGAAACACTGGATATCCACAAGCAAAACTGAAGTTGAACCCATACTTTACACTATATCCCAAAATTAACTCAAAATGGATAAAAGATTTAAGGGTAAAGCTAATGCTATAAAACTTTTGGATGAAAACATCGGGGAAAAGCTTCATAGCATTGCATTTGGTGATTATTTTTTGGTTATGACTCCAAAAGTGCAGGCAACAACAACCAAAAATGTAGATAAATTGGACTAAATTAAAACTAAAACTTCTGTGCATCAAAGGACACAATCAGCAGAATGAAAAGGTAACCCATGGAATAGGAGAAAATATTAGTAGATCAAATATCTAATAAGGGCTTAATATCCAGAATATATGAACTCCTATAACTCAACAATAAAACCCAAAGAACCCAATTAAAATATGGGTAAATATCTTGAATAGACATTTCTCCAAAGAGGATTTATAAATGGCCAATCAGCACATGAAAATGTGTGCAACATCACTAATAATTATGGAAATGCCCATCAAAACCACAATGAGAATCAACTTCACATTCATAAGGATGGCTACTATTAAAAAAAAAAACAGAAAATAACAAGTATTGGCCAAGATGTGGAAAAATTGGGACTCTTGCGCTATAGCTAGAAATGTAAAATGGTGTGTTTTCTATGGAAAATAGTATGGGGATTCTTCAAAAAATGAAATACCATATGATCCTGCAATTCTACTACAGGGTATATATAAAAAACAGGGCTTCCCTGGTGGCGCAGTGGTTGAGAGTCCGCCTGCTGATGCAGGGGACATGGGTTTGTGCCCCGGCCCGGGAAGATCCCACATGCCGCGGAGCATCTAGTCCTGTGAGCCATGGCTGCTGAGCCTGCGTGTCTGGAGCCTGTACTCTGCAACGGGAGAGGCCACAACAGTGAGAAGCCCGTGTACCACAAAACAAAAACAAAAACAAAAAAAACAATTGAAATCCAGGTCTTGAAGATATATTTGTTCATAGTTGGCAGAGATATATGTTCATAGTAGCATTATTCACAATAGCCAAAAGGTAGAAGCAATCCAAGTATTCATCAATAGATGAATAAAGGAAGGAAATCCTACAATATGCAATAACATATATAGCCTTAAGAATATTATACTAAGTGAAATAAGCCAGTCACAAAAACACATATGATTCCACAAATATAGAAGCTACTTATATGAGGTACCTTAGAATAGTCAAATTCATAGAGAGAGAGTAGAATGGTAGTTACCAGATGCTGCAGGAAGAGGAAATGGGGAGTTTTTGTTTAATTGTAGAGTTTCAGTTTTACAAGACAAAAAATCTTCTGGAGGTGGTGGTTATGCTTGCATAACGATGTGAATGTACTTAATACCACTGAACTATACATTTCAAAATGGTTAAGTTGGTAAATTCTATTTTATGTATATTTCATTACAATTAAAAAAGGAAGACATAGGGGATATTTCACTGGTGTCTGTGTGATGTATCCATTTAGACTTTTGTCAATATTATACTGTACTTGAAGCCTTCTCTGAGTGAAGTTTTGTGGGAGGTTCATGGAGGATATTGACAATGCAGATTTTCTTTGTGCCAGAAAATACAAAACTGGGATTTGATTGAATATACAAATTGTCACTGCTACACAGCTTGGTGTCAGTGCTTTCTATAGACAGGCATGTTTTTGGAATGCTATGAAGGTTATCCAGATAGCCTTTCAGAGCTGACAGGCTCTAAGACCTTCTCAAACAGGTATTTGATATGTAAGTAAAGCACAAGGTAAAGATCAAATAAAAATCTGGGAGATATTTCTGAAAAGCTTCTTAAATATGCTTTTCTAATCAATAACATTACAAGAGCTGTTATTATATTAGGGAAAGTTATTATAGAAGTGGAACAAAATGGAAATCTGGCTCTTGAACTTTGTTGAATGGCTTTCAAAGTGAAGTGAAGGCATTTATTCCTCAAAGTCTTTACTTATTTTCCAAAGTTAAAAAAAAAATCTTCCCTCAAATGGTTGTTTTGTCTTTTTTAAAATTTCAGTAAGTAACTTTCACTTCAGTTACTTCAATTTCATTACTTCAAAGCTTCTAACAGGAAGGTGCCTTTTGGCCAGTGGAGGGGGATGTGGGAAGATGCGACGTCTACTCAGCGTGGTGGAGGGGATAAAACCACACCCCCAGAGACAATGAAATCTGTTATCAATCAAAATGAGAATGTATTCATGTGTCATTATCAACAGACCAAACAAGTTGTACCCGAAGAATGCCAACATGAGTTAATATGTCTTGAAATGAAAATTAAAGTTCAATTAGGGCACATAATCTGATAATTGAAAAAGTAACCATGTGATACAAAGAGTTAATTACTTATACAAGTTATAACATAGCATTTGAATAGTAAGGTATATCTATAAGCTTATGTAAACAATACTTCTTTTGTCTTTGGATCATTTTACTTCACCTCTGAAACACATTCTGGACCAGTTTCTTCAATAAGTGGTGCTGGGAAAACTGGACAGCTACATGTAAAAAATTAAATTAGAATATTCTGTAACATCATATACAAAAATAAACTCAAAATGGATTAAAGACCTAAATGTAAGACTGGGAACCCATAAAAGTCCTAGCAAAAAAACAGGCAGAACACTATTTGACATATTTTGTAGCAATATTTTTCTGGCTCTGTCTCCTTAAGCAAAGGAAATAAAAGCAAAAATAAACAAATGGGACATAATTAAACTTAAAAGTTTTTGCATAGCAAAGGAAACCACTGACAATACAAAAAGACAACTTACAGAATGGGAGAAAATATTTACAAATGATATGTCCCATAAGGGGTTAGTATCCAAATTATATAAACAGTGCATACAGCTCAAAATAAAAAAAACAAACAACCCAACTAAAAAATGTGCAGAAGACCTGAACAGGCACTTTTCCAAAGAAGACATACAGATGGCATAAACACACATGAAAAGACGCTCATCAGAGAAATGAAAATCAGCACCACAATGAGATATCATCTCACATCTGTCAGAATAACTATCATCAAAATGACCACAAATAACGAATGTTGAGCATGTGGAGAAAAGGGAACATTTGTACACTCTTGATGGGAATGTAAGTTGGTGTATCCACTATGAAAAATAATGTGGAGGTTCCTTAAAAAAATGAAAAGTAGAGCTACCACATGATCCTGCAATACCACTCCTGAGCATATATCTGGAGGAAACTATAATTGGAAAAGATACATGCACCCCAATGTTCATTGCAGCACTATATACAATGGCCAATATATGGAAACAACCTAAATGTCCATTGACAGATAAATGGATAAAGAAGACATGGTGTGTGTGTGTGTGTCTGTGTGTATGTGCGTGTGTATGTACACACACACACAGACACACACACACACACACTATGGAATATTACTCAGCCATAAAAAAGAATGAAATAAAGGATGGACCTAGAGATTATCGTATTAAGGGAAGTTAAGCCAGACAAAGACAAATATCATATGATGATTGCTTATATGTGGAATCTAAAAAAATGATACAAATGAACTTGTATACAAAGCAGAAATAGACATAGAAAACAAACTTATGGTTACCAAAGATGTTAGGTGGGGGAGAGATGAATTAGGTGTTTGGGGTTAACATATACACACTACTATATATAGAATAGATAACTAACAAGGACCTACTGTATAGCACAGGAAACTATATTCAATATTTTGTAATAACCTATAAGGGAAAAGAATATATATATATATATGTATAAATTAACCACTTTGCTGTACACTTGAAACTAACACAACACTGTAAATCAACTATACTAATAAAAAATAAATAGACAATCTCAGAATCAACTAGTCCCAGGAGTATATTAGGGTCTGAATTATACTTACTCTCTGAGTACTTTTCTTAGTAAATAATGGATTCTGCTTTACAATCATTTTCAATTTTCCTATTATTTCAAAGCCAGGAGGAGTGTTCTCTGAATGTCTTCCTAAAAGAAAATGCTAAATGTGCTCTTGCCTTAATAGATACATATTTAAAATTCCCAAAGCTTTGATTTTATATAAAGTTTTACAACTTGAATTCCTCATCTTTACATTTGGGGAGACTGCCTTTCTATGAAAGAGTATCTAAAAGCCACATTTTAAAGTTATAAAACAGAGCCAGAGCTTTGTTATTTATAAAAAAAAACTATAAATTTTTTTAACGTTTATTGGAGTATAATTGCTTCACAATGTTGTGTTAGTTTCTGCTGTATAACAAAGTGAATCAGCTATACGTATACATATATCCCCATATACCCTCCCTCTTGCGTCTCCCTCCCACCCTCCCTATCCCACCTCTCTAGGTGGTCACAAAGCACCCAGCTGATCTCCCTGTGTAATACAGCTGCTTCCCACTACCTATCTATTTTACATCTGGTAGTGTATATATGTCAATGCTACTCTCTCACTTTGTCCCAGCTTTTCCTTCCCCCTCCCAGTGTCCTCAAGTCCATTCTCTACATCTGCATCTTTAATTTCCATTTACAGTTATTACAAAATATTGGCTATATTCCCTGTTTTGTACAATACATCCTTGAGCCTATCTCACACCCAATATTTTGTACCTCCCACTCCCCCACTCCTATATTGCCCCTTCCACCCCCAATGGTAACCACTAATTTGTTCTCCATATCTGAGTCTTCTTTTTTGTTATATTCACTAGTTTGTTGTATTTTTAAGATTCTACATATAAGTGATAACATACAGTATTTTTCTCTTGCTGTCTGACTTATTTCACTTAGCATAATGCCCTCCAGAGCCATGCATGTTGCTGCAAATGGCAAAATTTCATTCTTTTTAATGGCCAAGCAGTATTCCATTAAATATCGATACCACATCATCTTTATCCAATCATCTGTTGATGGATACTTAGGTTGTTTCCATATCTTGGCAATTGTAAATAATGGTTTCATGAACATTGGGGTGTATATATCTTTTTTTTTCTTTTCCGTACGTGGGCCTTTCACTGTTGTGGCCTCTCCCGTTGTGGAGCACAGGCTCCGGATGCACAGGCCCAGCGGCCATGGCTCACGGCCCTAGCTGCTCCGCGGCATGTGGGATCTTCCCGGACTGGGGCACGAACCCATGTCCCCTGCATCGGCAGGCAGACTCTCAACCACTACGCCACCAGGGAAGCCCTGCATATATCTTTTTGAATTAGTGTTTTTGTTTTTGATGTATATCCAGCAGTGGAATTTCTGGGTCATACAGTAGTTCTTTTTGTAGTTTTTTGAAAAACCCCCATACTGCTTTCCACACTGGCTGGACCAATTAAAATTCCCACCAACAGTGTACAAGGGTTCCCTTTTCTCCACATCCTTGTCAACATTTATACCTTCTGTTTGTTTGTTTTGACTATAATCATTCTGACAAGTGTGAGGTGATATTTCATTGTGGTTTTGATTTGCTTTTCCCAGATAAGTGATGTTGAGCATCTTTTTATGTGCTTCTTGGTCATCTTCATTTTCTCTTTGGAAAAATGTCTATTCAGTTTTTCTAATCATTTCTTATCTTATTGTTTTTTTGTTTGTTTGTTTGTTTTCCAGTACGCGGGCCTCTCACTGTTGTGGCCTCTCCTGTTGCGGAACTCAGGCTCCGGACACACAGGCTCAGCAGCCATGGCTCATGGGTCCAGCTGCTCCACGCCATGTGGGATCTTCCCGGACTGGGGCACAAACCTGTGTCCCCTGCATCAGCAGGCAGAGTCTCAACCACTGCACCACCAGGGAAGCCTGGGTTGTTTGTTTTTTTTGATGTTGAGTTGTATTTTGGAGATTAATGCATCATTGGTCACATAATTTGCAAATATTTTCTCCCATTCAGTAGGTTGTCTTTTTGTTTTGTTGATGATTTTCTTTCCCTTGCAAAAGCTTTTAAGTTTAATTAGGTCTCTTTTTTTTAATTTTTGCTTTTATTTCATGGAGACAGGTCCAAAATATATTGTTGCGACTTTGTCAAAGAGTGTTCTGTCTATGTTTTCATCTAGGAATTTTATAGTATCCAGTCTTACATTTAGGTCTTTAATCCATTTTGAGTTTATTTTTGTGTATGGTGTTAGGGAATGTTCTAATTTCATTCTTTTACATGTAGCTGTCCAGTTTTCCCAGCACTACTTATTGAAGAGACTCTCTTTTCTCTATTGTATATTCTTGCCTCCTTTATCATAGATTAATTGACCATAAGTATGTGTGTTTTTTTCTGGGCTCTCTCTCCTGTTCCATTGATCTATATTTCTGTTTTTGTGCCAGTACCATACTGTTTTGATTACTGTAGCTTTGTAGTATAGTTTAAAGTCAGGGAGCATGACTACTCCAGCTCTGTCCTTTTTTCTCAAGATCAATGCTCTTCTAGTTTGCCTTTTTATTTAGAAATCTCACAAGAAATGAAAATAGAATATTTAAAATATTCTATTGACACTTGTTACAGATCTCCAGTCATTTGTCTGCATATCAGAAAAAACTGTTCTGGAATATCTATTGTTTCAATCATATTTCTACATCTTTAAGAAGCTTGTGTTAATTTAACATATATAACTCTTATTTAGTTACACAAAATCGAACACTTCTATTATCCTTGTAGTCATTCTGACAGTCGCTAAAATTTATATGAATATTAGCTAAAATTTGAATAAATACTGTAGAAGTGTTTTTTAACATATAATATTTGTTTTGTTTTCACCTTTCCTTCTGGTTTTTCCCTCCTCTTGAATATATGCTAAAAATGCTAGGGTTGTAGTGTAGCTGAGTAAGCTTTACCAGGGCCAATTCATACAGCATGCCACTGTTAGATGGAGCTTCTCGAGACAGCATATTCATTGTCATATCAATAATTTGTTCAGTAACATTCATTGGTCCACATTACATGTGGCAAATTCGAAACTCATAAATTTAATGTACAAATCCATGAATAATCTTGTTCAAACTGACCTTAGCAACCTTATAAACTAATATAATTTTCTCCTCTCTACCTACCATCCTAATTTCAGGTTAAAGCTTTCTATTTTGACTAGAAGGGAAGCAGTGATGTGATTTTTGCTGTGTATAATTATAAGTAAAACTAAATAAAAAACACAAATCAGAAAATTTTAAGGCAAAGAATAAGCAGTTTCTATAAAATTACAACTAATAATGTGGTTGAGTTTTTACTATGTTCCAGTTACTGATCTGAGCAAGTTACATGTGTTATCTCATTTAATAATAGGTACCATTATTATTTCCATTTTATTTTTTTATTGTTTTAAATTTATTTATTTATTTATTTATGGCTGTGTTGGGTCTTCGCTGCTGCGCATAAACTTTCTCTAGTTGCGGGGAGCGGGGACTATTCTTCATGGCAGTGCACTGGCTTCTCCTTGCTGTGGCTTCTTTTGTTGTGGAGCACAAGCTCTAGGCATGTGGGCTTCAGTAGTTGTGGCGCATGGGCTCAGCAGTTGTGGCTTGAGGGCTCTAGAGCACAGGCTTGGTAGTTGTGGCACATGGGCTTAGTCGCTCCATGGCATGTGGGATCTTCCCAGACCAGGGATCAAACCCATGTCCCCTGCGTTGGCAGGCAGATTCTTAACCACTGTGCCACCAGGGAAGTCCCATATCTGCATCTTAAATTGAGATAACCAAGGCCCAGATATATAAAATGATTTGCCCAAGGTTATACAATTATGTAAGGACTATTACTGGGTTCATCTGAACTGAAAAAATTACTGTATACTGCCATAAAGTAACTCTAAAATGATCAACATATTAGCATTTATGAGTACCATTCCTTATCGTATATAATACCTACCCCCTCCTCTAAAGCTGATAAAATATTATAAACAACAAACACAGATGTACAAAGTCTCTGAGTTATATTAGTGAATTTATATACATAGGATATTCCATTGGTGGCTGTGACCTGAGAAAATGTTGAGTATTTTCATTATATGGAGGTAGGTAGAAAAATGATGGGCTTAGGGGAAATCAGAAAATCCTAGGTTCAAATCCTGACTAGACCATCTATTAACTGTTTTACTTTGGGCAAATAATATACTGTTTTTCAGCCTCACCCTCCTAAGTTTGTCAAATAACAATAAAACTTTCTTTGCATTATTTTTGTGAGAATTAAATGATATAACATATGTGAAGTGCTATGCACAATTAATATAACATGGTATATAATCAATAAATTATAACAAAATAACTTACACTAACAATGCCTTGGTGTATTCTATGAACATGGAAAGTCAGTCAAATAGCAATAGAAGTTCTAAATGAGTTTACTCTCATCACTGACCAGCATGGTATTTATATATACTGCATCTTCTACGACACATATTTCCATGGCCTTAATTATAGTCTCTTACTTTATTAATCCAAAATTCATAGTTCCTAGCACAAGCTTTCTCATTTAAAAAAAAATTGAGGAGACACACATGGCTGCAATCAGAAAGTTTCATGATTAATTTGTCAGGTATTTATGGACACAGGCAAGGTGAATGGTGTTCCACTCAGCTCTAAAATTTTATGAAGCCTAAATCTTGAATTGTGTTTCCTTCCACAAGCCAGCAGAATTCACTCCTGTAACTAGAATTGAGATAACACCTTGGGAAATGAGAAACTTGGCAAGTCTTATTAGCTGATCTCCTTCAATAGTCAAGTTTAGGATATCTTTTATTTTTTTTTATTATTCTTTTTTTTTTTAATATTTTTGCGGTATGCGTGCCTCTCACTGTTGTGGCCTCTCCCGTTCCGGAGCACAGGCTCTGGATGCGCAGGCTCAGCGGCCACGGCTCATGGGCCCAGCCACTCCGTGGCATGTGGGATCTTCCCGGATCGGGGCACGAACCCGTGTCCCCTGCATCGGCAGGCGGACTCTCAACCACTGCGCCACCAGGGAAGCCCCAGGATATCTTTTAACAGTGTGCATCATTCCTTTAGCCTAGCCATTTGTTTGAGGGCTCTGGGAAATAATTATGACAGCTTGGGAAAATATCTGTCAACAAATTGCTTAAGTGCAACTGAAATAAATGTAGATCTGTCAAAAAAATGATAGCACCATTAGAGTGGCATTATCAATATGGTGATGTAGGTCATTCACAACTTCAGTCTCCCAATAGAAAAGACACCACTGTGAAAATCCCAGAACCTAGAGGTGAGGCTGTGGAAGCCTCCTGGATCACAGAGACTGATAAATACTGCATTAGAAGGAAAGAGGAGAGTCTACATTGTATTGGCCTTCTACAGGCCTGCACATCACCCCTCCAAGAGGGGCCCCTGGAGCTACAGTTCCCCCAGTAGAAAAAAAAAAGAGGGTCAGAAGTGAACATACGGCTCCCTCAGTATTGTAGAATGCTTCCCAGGAAGCCCACTCAGGTCTTACCTCATGGTCAATATCGGGGGAATCTGCAGGGCTTGGACACTCAAGATCAGACACAGAAGGGGGTGGACTTATATAAAATGGTGCTAAGCACTTGGCAGACCACATTCCTTCTTGCAGTACCAGAGAGATCCAATCCAGTGGATCTGCCCATCAACAGAGATGAATCAGTAACCCAGCCTTTCCAGAGAGATTGGTTGGCATTTCTGCCTGATATGGATCACCAACCAATGAGCTGTAACACCTGTGTAGCCCATATTACAGCCCTGCCCATGCAGGGAAGCGGATTCAAAGCCCCATCCAACTATTTAATATAGGCTTTAGTCCTGTCTGACCAGGAAGCCTGGCTAGAAAACTCAGGCAGTTGTGGAGCCCATCCTACAGCCATATTTGGTCAAGAAGCCAAGCCAGCATCATTACCCAACTGTTAAATATAGCCTCTGGCCCTGAATACCAGGGAGCCTGAAGAGTGAACCTGGGTTGCCTTGTAACCCAACCTTCAGTAGAATCCAGTTGTAAAGCTCATCCTATAGCCTCACCCCATAACAGAACTCAGTCTATGGCCTTGCCTATTGCTGAAAACAGCCTATGTCCTCACCCAGGCAGGGGATTTAGCAGGGATCACCCAGTGAGTATAGTCCCTAGCCCCACCCATCTGCAGGATTCAGCTGTAGTTCCCTCCCAACCAGAGAGCCTGGCTAGTGATCTTGCAGAGCAGAGCCAGCAGCTTATCTTATCACAAAGCCCAGCCTGCAGCCCTGCTGCACATTGTGACATAGTCTGTAAGCCCACCTGACTTCAGAGCATAGCCTGAGAACTTTCCAATTGTGAAGCCCTAGCTGTAGCTCCACCTCAAAAGGGATTGCAGCCAGGAGCACCATCCAGTCAGGGAGCACAGCCTGAAACTCCACCTGATGAGTAGTGATTGCAGAGTCCAACCTGTAGCCCTGTCCAATTGTGGAGTCCAGCCTGTGGCCCACCTGGCAAGGGAAGATAGCCAGCAAGTTTGCCTGACCAAAGGTGATTGCAGAGTTCAACTACTGGCCCCACATGACCATGGAGCACAGCTAGCAGCTCTGCACAATCAGGGAGCCTGGTAAGCAGTCCCACCTGAATGCAGAGCCCAGCCAACAAGCCCATCCAATCACAAAGCCCACCCAGGAGCACAGCCTCTGAGCTCAGAATATGTGAAGAATTCTCACACAACTAGAGACCTCGATAACAAACTCCGCCTATCAATGCTACCAGCTGACCCATCCAGTATACAAGCTGAGCTGAATGATGAAGGTCTTTCCTCACAAAAGTGAACCTGTAAGTCTGAAAGAGGAAATCATTTACTCAAATATGCAGATACTGACTGCAAGTTTGGGGGTACTGGAGCAGTTCGCTTTGTGGCCTAAGATATCTTAGGGCTGGTGCTGGCCTCCTGCTGGGTGCGGTCAGGTGCTGGGGCACCTGGCTATGTGGTTTGGAGGTTCCTGGTGGTGGCCTCCGGGGCTCATGGGTGGGATCAGGTCCTGGCACAGCTGGCTGTGGGGTCTTGGTGGTTCTGGGGCTGGCACTAGCCTGCTGTTGGATGGACCCATATCCTGCATCAGCTGGCTCTGTGTCTCAGTGGTTCATGGGGCTGGTCCTGATCTGCCAATGTGTTGTATCTGATTCTGAAGCAGCTGGCTGTGGGACCTGTGGGAATCCAGGGCTAGTTCCTGCCCACTGGTGGGCAGAGCAGGGGCCCCACATGAATGGCTGCTTGGCCTGAGGGAACCTGGTACTGTGCCTTCCAGTGGTGGTCAGGGTCTATTAAGTCTAGAGGGAGGACTCCGAAATGGCGCTTGCCAGCACCAGTGTCCTCATGGTAGAACAAGCTCCCTAAAATGGCTTCATCCTGTGTCTATGTCCCTATAGGGAGTCCCAGTGGCTTCCTGCCTTTCCTAGAGGCTTCTCCAAGATCAGCAAGTGGATATGACCCAGGCTCCTCAAATTATTGCCTCTGTGCTGTGTCTTGGTGCTCTTGAGAGTTTGTGTGTGCTCTTTAAGAGTGGAGTCTGTTTCTATGGTCCTCCAACTCTCTCATACACAAGCTCCTTTGGCCTTTGAAGCCTGATATTCTGGAGGCTCACCTTCTCGGTACAGGACTCTCAGTCTGAGGAGCCCAATGTGGCTCGGACCCCTCACACATTCGGGAGAACCTCTATAATTGTGATTATCTTCCCATTTGTGGGTCACCTACCTGGGGGTGTGGGTCTTGACTATACCCTGTCTCTGCCCCTCCTACCTATCTCGTTTTGGTTCCTTCTTTATATCTTTAGTTGTGGAAAATATTTTCTGCTAGTCTTCAGGTCATTCTCATTGATAATTGCTCTGTAAATATTTGTAATTTTGATGTGCCCATGGGAGGAGATGTGATTCCGACTCTGCCATTTTGGCCCCTCTTTCAGTGTTTCTTTTTGGAATAACAAAAATGTTTAAAGTTATACTGTGGTGATGGAAGTTAAAGTCTGAATATACTAAAAACCAGTTAATTGTACACTGAATGGGTGAGTTGAATGGGGAGTGAATTATATTTCAGTAAAGTTATTAAAATATATACCATTTACAAAAGAAATTCTAATGTACCTAAGAATAAAGCTAACAAAAACTGGCAATCCATGTGTTGTAATCACTGACTTAGAACTTTGCTTACTGCAAAGAGAGTTGAAATACAAGTTAGAGCATTTTGAGGAGTTTTGAAAAGGGGCAGAGCACAGTATGTAAGTTTTTCTCCTAGAATAATCCTGCAAAGTCAATACAAGACACGAGTTCTTGGTCACTTTACATAAATAAGAAAGTGTCTTTTGCATATATTCCAAGAGTCTTGGTGGATTACACATTCTTTTATATTGCTATAAATATTGGACTTCACTATGAGCTACTAGATCAGAGAGATTTAAGCTGAGCCCACAGAGAAGCTTCAAGAGTTTTATGAACCTCCCAAAATAATATGCAAAAAATTGGATATACATGCACATGTGTATTTTTCTAGAGAGATTTTTTACCTCTCCTGTTCCCTTTTTTATTTTTTAAATTAAAGTATAGTTGATGTACAATATTATATGTACTTGCATGTAATATAATGACTCATAGTTTTAAAGGGTATACTCCATTTATAGTTATTAAAAATAGTGGCCATATTTCTCCTCTGATTTTTAATAAAGTATACAACTTGGATATTTAAAAACCACTTATCTAATTAATACTCTCAGTTGGATCTAATACTGTGGTTCTCAAACCTAATGGCTCACCAAAATTATCTGGGTAATTAAGAAAAACTTATACAATCCCAGTATCTACCACCTATAAATAGTGACAGAAATCTGAAGTGGACTCCGGGGATCTCTATATTTTGGGATAACTTCACTCTAGGATCACTGCAGCATGCACCTATTGAGCTTCTAATATTTGCCAGGGAATATTTTAAGGGCTATAGATATATAATAAAACTTATCTTCTTACTTGATGAAGTTCATATTCAAATGGGAATAAGAACATTTATTATATAATAGTATAATAATAGAGCCATATGCAGGGCTTCACAGGATCAGAGAGAAGAGACAGCCTTAGATTATCTTTCTTTTTATTGAGTTAACATTGGTTTATAACATTATGTATGTTTCATGTGTACAACATTATATTTTGACTTCTGTATATACTACAGTATGCTCACTACTAAAAGTTTAGTTTCCATCCATCACTATACATACAGTTGACTTCCTTTACCCATTTCACCTCCTCCCTCCTTCAATTCCCATCCCCTCTGGTAACCACTATACTGTTTTCTGTATCTAGGAGTTCTGTTTGTTCACTTTTTAAAAATTCCACATATGAGTGAAATCATATGGTATTTGTCTTTCTTTGTCTGACTTAGTTCACGTAGCATAATACCTTCAAGGTCCATCCATGTTGTCTTGACTGGGGACAGGAGTGGGAAAATTGGGTGAGTGGGAATGGGGAGGAGAAATGGGGGTTATAGGAACTGGTGTCCATTAATTGCATACATACTCTTTTGGCCAGAACCTGAATTCATTGCCCCATTGAATTTCATGGGAGGCTGGAAAATGTAGTCTATGTGCCTAGGAGGAATGGGATATGAGTTTCCTGAATAGGTAGCTAGTCTCTGCTATGGCATACTGTCTAGTATACAGCTGGCTATTCATATCTTCATTAAATAGAACAATTTCAGTGCTTATTATATGCAGACATTGTTCTGGGTACTAATGGTACAATTGGGAGCAAGACAGATATAAATCCCTGCCTCTATGTGTCTAAAGTTCACGAAAGTAATCTGGGCAGATTATTTCTATTTAGGAGGGGTCAATAAATGACAGAACTGTGTTAAGCATGTAAGGGATTAAAATCTATTAAAGAATAAATTTTAAAAGAATGTAATTATGACTCCTATACAAATATAAAATGTTGAAGATTTTATTTAAATTAGTAATTAATGAGAGAACCAGTAAGCCAGGTAGGGAATGGTAGCAGTCCTTAATAGAAGCAATATATCCTCACAGAAAGTTTGGGTAGCAGTGACAAAGTCCTAGTGTGATTTCTGCCTTTGGAATTGTCATGGAAAGGCAACTTGGCCCTCTGATCCTCAGTATCATCATGTGGAAATTAGGAAGTGTGACTCCATAGAGGAAGCAAACTCAAATGGCTACAGGTCCAGGCAGATAAAATGACATAATTGAAGCAGGCTGGGTGAGGACTGTGGCAGGCAGAGTGCTAGCCTGACTTAAATGGGCAGTTGCTCTGGAATTCCAGCTCATTACTGCTTTAGGGAATGTAGACTCATTATTGCTAGATCCTTGGATTTTTTTTTTAAACCTGGAAATCCAGAGTTTAAAATATTAGTAATTAGTAATCAATGAGAGAACCAGTAAGCCAGGTACCAGGCCAGCTTTTCTAGAGAGCTCTGTAGGCTTTGATTCCATAATTGAAGTCAATCTTAGTTCCTTAAAAGTAGACTGTCATACCTGATAAAATGAGCATCATCCTCAAATAGGGCATCCTTAGTAAGTTCTTGGTTACATACTTTATTTCTCTAAATATATCCTAGTAAAAAGGAATATAGTATCTGACTGAACCTATACAAATAAGTATATTGCCATGAAAAAGTTCAGAGAATTAATAAGAGTATCTGAATCCTGGGCAGTCAGTAAAAATAAGATATCATTGAAAAATGTTTCTTTTCAGTTTGAAAGAGCAGAGTCTACTAAATTGTTAGGCACCCTAGATAGTTCAACAAAAAAGAAGGCACTTCTTACATATCATGGGTATAGAAGAGAGGATAGTAAACTGTATCCCATGGGTCAAATCATGCATGTAGCCTGCTTTTGTAAGGCCCCTGAGATAAGAATGGTTTTTACATATTTAAATGGTTGATAAAAAGAAAGAAAATAAACATATGTCACAGAGAGTGTATATAGCCAAAAAGCCTAAATAATTTGTTTAATACCTGGCCCTTTAGAAAGAAATTTTTTGAACCGTGATATAGAACATTAAAATAACATTAAGTATATTCCAAATAAATAATCATAGTAAGACTTTTTTATTAGTTCATTCAATCTCATGTAACTATAAAAAGTGCCAAACTGTTTTCCAGAATGGCTGTACTATTTTACATCCCCACCAAGAAAGCTTTTTTGTATTCTCACTATCAAGGTGGGTTCTGCCATGTTGAGCGATCTAGCCCCAGAAGTCTCTTTGTTCCTCCAGGACAGAGAATCCCATAAAACTTTTAGAAAAAAATGTAAGCAAAAACTTTCAGGATCTAGAGGTAAGCAAAAAGTTTGTAGATCTGACACAGCACAATCCATAAAAGGAAAAGAAATTATAAACTGCTCACTATCAAAATGTAGAAAAACAACAAAAAGTTTGTTTTGTGAAAAGACCATGTGAGGAAGGTGAAAAGACAAATTATAGACTAGGAGGAAATATTTGAAAATCACACATTTGACAAAGGACTAGTATCTAGGGTACATAAAGAGTACAAAATTCAACAGTAAAAGCAACAAGCAATCCAATTAGAAAATGAGCAATAAATATATCACCAGTATGCAGATGGCAAATATGCACGTTAAAAGATGTTCAACATCATTAGCCACTATGGGAATGTAAATTAATACCACCTGAACTACCTCTAAACACTACCATAATGGTTAAAATAAAAATAGTGACAACACCAGATGCTGGAAACAACCTAAAATCTTTCAAAGGTAAATGGTGGGACTTCCCTCGTTGTCCAGTGGGTAAGACTCCATGCTCCCAATGCAGGGGGCCCGGATTTGATCCCCGGTCAGGGAACTAGATCGCACATGAATGTCGCAGCTAAGAGTTCACATGCCGCAACTAAGAGTTTGCGTGTCGCAACTAAGAAGTCCACATGCGCAACTAGGAAGCCTGCATGCCACAAACAAGAAGTCTGCATGCAGCAACTAAGATCCTGCATGCTGCAACTGGCACCTGGCACAGCCAAAATAAATAAATAAATAGATAAATAAATAAAATTTTTTTTTTAAAAAAAGGTAAGTGGTTAACCAAACTGTGGTACATCAATACCATGAAATACTACTAAACAATAAAATGGAACAAACTACTGATACACACAAAACCCCAGATGAATCTCCAGGAAATTATGCTGAGTACAAAAATCCAATCCCCAAAGATTGCATACTGTATGATCCAATTTATATAATATACTTTAAATGACAAATTATAGAAATGGAGAAATTAGTAGTTGTCAGGGCTTAGAAATGGGCCTTGAGGGATGGAAAAGAGGTGAGTGTGGTTATAAGTCAACAGAAGGGATCCTAGTGGTGATAGAACTCTTCCATATCTTGATCATGGTTGTGGGTACATAAAAATACATATATGATAAAACTGTATAGAACTGAATGTATTCACACACACACACACATGTACAGTAAAACTGGTGAAATATGAATAAGGCCAAAGGATTTAGTCAATATCAGTTTCTTGGTTGTGGTATCAGCCTATAATTTTGGAAGATTTTACCATTGATTGGAACTGCATAAAGTGGGACAAACACAGGGTCTCTGTATTGTTGTGTACAACTGCATGTGAATCTACAATTGTCTCAATATAAAATGTTTAATAAAAAAGTAAATATAGAGGTAATATAATTGAAAAGAATCTTAGCTCTTTTAACAATTACAGAAAATTATTCTGTTGGACACAGAATCTTTGCTAACTTTTCAGATTATGCAGATAGTAAAGGATAACCTTTCATACAGTAGGCAAAGTCATTAATGAGTAGTCAAGGAAACATTCATTAAAACTGAGCAAAATTTGTTAACACTTTAATTCATTCCACAGTTTCTTTTCAGACTCAGCTATGATGAACTAAGGCAAATAACATTCATTTACAAATTTTGTTCTTTCTTATGATCTTTATATCCAGAAAAAAGTGACAATTTGCTATAGGATAGAGTTGCTTCTCTCAGGGTGTCCATGAGGTCAAAACAATTTTCAAATACTAAGATGTTATTTATCTTAACATGCAGTGTGCTCATCATAACTATCTTCAAATGAAGCAATAAAAAATAATTTTTACTTTTTGAATACAGGAAATATCAATAGTTATAATCCACAATAAAAAGAAAATCTTTATGTTTTCTGTATATTTGCAGAGCCTAGACTTTCACATGCTGTGTTCTCCTCAGACTGACTTCTTCTTTCAACCAAGATGGAATAACAGGGTTGAAATTTACTCTCTCATCTAAATAACAACAATTAAAAAAATAGACAAAATAAATGAAACATGTTTTAAGACAGCAATCTTTGAGAGACAGGAAACAAATGAAGTGAGCCTTAAAACATCCCCAGCTTATTGCCTTGAGAGTGTTTCTAGGCTGCAGCACAGTGACAAGAAACCCAGGTGAAGCCCAGCAGACTCACAGTTAAGGAGATGGACCTGAGAGTGCAGGGAGACCAATGTAGCTAGGGTTTGTAGGACAGAATACAAGAAGAGAGAGAATTTCACCATGAGAACTCTAAACATCCAGAAGATCTCCACAATTACACAGCAGAGTACTGATCAGTACGTGTGTGTGAGTAAGCTACCTGAGGCCAACAGAAAAGCATCAAATTGGTTGAGAGGGAAAGGTAGTCTGTGCTCCAACAAAAGGAATAATGCAGGTTCCCATCAGCCAGACTGGAAAGTCTCACAGGGTATTGAAAAGAGTTTTCAGAAGTGTCTTGCCTGGATTCAGAGCTCAAGATGGTAGAGTAGAAGGATGTGAGCTCACCCCCTTCTTACAAAAACACCAAAATCACAACTAACTGCTGAACAACTGTCAACAAATAAATGCTGGAACCTACCAAAAAAGATACCCTACATCTAAAGACAAAGAAGAAGCCACAATGAGACAGTAGGAAGGGTGCAATTACCATAAAATCAAATCCCATACCTGCTAGGTGGGTGACCCACAAGCTGGAAAACAATTATACCACAGAAATCCCACAGGAGTGAAAGTTTTGAGCCCCATGTCAGGCTTCCCAGACTCGGGGTCTGGCCACAGGAGGAGGAGTCCCCAGAGAATCTGGCTTTAAAGGTCAGTAGGGTTTCACTGAAGGAATTACAAAGGACTGGGAGAAACAGAAACTCCACACTTAGAAGGTGCACACAAAGTCTTACGCACACCAGGACATGGGGGAAAAGAAGCAGTGACTCTATAAGAGATCAAGCCAGACTTACCTGCTAGCATTGATGGGTCTCCTGTAGAGGCAAGGGGGCAGCTGTGGATCACTGTGGGAACAAAGACTCTGGCAGCAGCAGTTCTGGGAAGTACTCATTGGCATGAACCCTCCCAAGGCCACAAACTGCCCCACCAAACAGTCTGTAGGCTCCAGTGCTGGGTTGCCTCAGGCCAAACAACAAAAAGGGTGAGAACACAGCCCCACCTATCAACAGACAAGTGGATTAAAGATTTACTGAGCATAGCCCTGCCCACAAGAGGGACAAGATCCAGCTCCACCAGTCCCTCTCATCAGGAAGCTTGCATAAGCCCCTTAGATAGCCTCATCCACCCGAGGGCAGACGGCAGAAGCAAGAAGAACTACAATCCTGCAGCCTGTGGAATGAAAAACACAATCACAGAAAGTCAGACAAAATGAAATGGCAGAGGAATATGTTCCAGATGAAGGAACAAAATAAATCCCCAGAAAAACAACTAAGTGAAGTGGAGATAGGAAACCTTCCAGAAAAATAATTCAGTATAATGATAGTAAAGGTGATCAAGGATCTTGGTAAAAGAATGGAGGCAAGGATCAAGAAGATGTAGGAAATGTTTAACAAAGACCTAGAATAACTAAAGAACAAACAAACAGAGATGAACAAGACCATAACTGAAATGAAAAACACACTAGAAGGAATCAATAGCAGAATAACTGAGTCAGAAGAACGGATAAGTGACCTGGAAGACAGAATGGTGGAATATAATGCCATGGGCAGAATAAGGAAAAAAGAATGAAAAAAATGAAGACGGTATAAGAGACCTCTGGGACAACATTAAATGCAGCAACATTCACATTATAGGGGTCCCAGAAGGAGAAGGTAGAGAGAAAGGACCTGAGAAAATATTTGAAGAGATAATAGCTGAAAACTTCCCTAACACAGGACAGGAAACAGTAACCCAAGTCCAGGAAGTGCAGGTAGTCCCAGGCAGGATAGACTGAAGGAGGAACATGCCAAGACACACAGGAATAAAACTGACAAAAATTAAAGACAAAGAAAAAAATATTAAAAGCAACAAGGGAAAAATGACAAATAACATACAAGGAAACTCCCGTAAGTTTATCTGCTGATTTCTCAGCAGAGACTTTGTGGGCCCGAATGGAGAGGCAAGATATATTTAAAGTGATGAAAGGGAAGAACCTAAAACCAAGAATACTCTAACCAGCAAGGCACTCATTCAGATTTGATGTAGAAATCAAAAGCTTCACAGATGAGCAAAAGCTAAGGGAATTCACCACCACCAGACCAGCTTTGCAACAAATGCTAAAGAAACTTCTCTAGGCAGGAAAGAGACCAGCAACTTAAAAGAACCTTGTACATATATAGACTGCTATATCAAAATCCCATGGGAATGGCAAACTCAAAAGCTACAATAAACACACACAAAAAAGAAAAAAAAAGTTACCCAAACACAACACTAAAAATGGTCATTAAAGCACAAGTCAAGAGAAAAAAAGAGGTTGGGAAGAAAAAGACCTACAAAAAGAAACCCAAAACAATTAACAAAATGGCCAAAGAAACATACATATTGATAATTACCTTAAATATAAATGGATTAAATGCTCCAATCAAAAGACACAGACTGGCTGAATGGACACAAAAACAGGAGCTGTAAAAATGCTGTCTACAAGAGACCCACTTCAGTTCTAGGGACACATACAGACTGAAAATGAGAGGATGGAAAAAGATATTCCACACAGATGGAAATCAAAAGAAAGCTGGAGTAGCAATACTCATATCAGGCAAAATAGACTTTAAAATAAAGACTGTTATAAGAGACAACGAAGAACACTACATAATGATCAAGAGATCCATCCAAGAAGAAGATATAACAATATTAAATGTATATGCACACAAAATAGGAGCACCTCAATATATAAGGCAAATACTGACAGCCATAAAAGGAGAAATTGACTATAACACAATAATAGTGGGGACTTTAACACCTCACTTTCAATGGACAGATCATCCAGGCAGAAAATCAATAAGAAAACACAGGCATTAAATGACACATTATACCACATGCACTTAACTGATATTTATAGAGCATTCCATCCAAAAGCACCAGAATACACATTCTCCTCATGTGCACATGTAACGTTCTCCAGGAATGACCACATGCTGGGCCACATAGAGAGCCTCAATAAATTTAAGAAAACTGAAATAATATAAAGCATATTTTCTGATAAGAACGCTATGAGCTTAGAAATAAACTATAAGAAAAGAACCCTAAAAAACACAAAAACTTGGAGGATAAACAGCATGCTACTAAACAACCAATGGATCACTGAAGAACTCAAAGAGGAAATTAAACAAAAACCTAGAGACAAATGAAAAGGAAAGCACAATGATCCAAAACCTATGGGATGCACCAAAAGCAGTTCTAAGAGGGAAGTTTATAGCAAAACAATCTTACCTCTGGAAACAAGAAAAATCTCAATTAAACAACCTAAACCTACACCTAAAGCAACTAGAGAAAGAAGAACAAAGCCTAAAGTTAGTGGAAGGAAAGAAATCATACAGATCAGAGCAGAAATATATGAAACAGAGAAAAAGAAAACAATAGCAAAGATCAATGAAACTAAAAGTTTGTTCTTTGAGAAGATAAAGAAAATTGATAAGCCTTTAGCCAGACACATCAAGAAAAAAAGGGAGAGAACTCAAATCAATAAAATTAGAATGGAAAAAGGGGAAGTTACAACTGACACCACAGAAATACAAAGGACCATAAGAGACTACAACAAGCAACTGTATGCCAATAAAATGGACAATCTGGAAGAAATGGACAAATTCTTAGGTAAAATCTCCCAAGACTGAACCAGGAAGAAATAGAAAATACGAACAGACCAATCACAAATAATGAAATTGAAACTGTGATTAAAAAAACTCACAACAAACAAAAGTTCAGGGCCAGATGGCTTCACAGGCGATTTCTATACAACATTTAGAGAAGAGCTAACACCTATCCCTCTGAAACTTCTCCAAAAAATTGTAAAGGAAAGAAAACTCCAAAACTCATTCTATTAGGCCACCATCACTCTGATGCCAAAACCAGACAAAGATACCACATAAAAGAAAAATACATATCAATATCACTGACGAACCTAGACCTCAAAATCCTCAACAAAATACTAGCAATCCAAATCCAACAATACAGTAAAAGGATCATACAGCCTGATCAAGTGGGATTTATCTCAGGGATGCAAGGATTCTTCAATATATGAAAATCAATCGGTGTGATACACCACATCAACAAATTGAACAATAAAACCATATGTTCAGGCACAGAGCTCTTCTGGGAAGGACCACACATTCCTCTGCTCTCTTGGTCTGAGCCGTGTGGATAAAAGGCTGTTCATGCTGCAGCCAGGAGTCAGTGCTGTGCCTCTGAGGGGGGACAGCCAACTTTAGGACACTGGTCAACAAGAAAACTCCCAGCTCCACATAATATCAAATGGCAAAAATCTCTCAGAGATCTCCATCTCAACACGAGCACCAAGCTTCACTCAATGACCAGCAAGCTACAGTGCTGAACACCCTATGCAAAACAACTAGCAAGACAGGAACACAACCACACCCATTGGCAGAGAGGCTGCCTAAAATCATAATAAGTCCACAGACATCCCAAAACACACCACCAGACATGAACCTGCCAACCAGAAAGACAAGATCCAGCCTCATCCACCAAAACACAGGCACTAGTCCCCTCCACCAGGAAGCATACACAACCCACTGAACCAACCTTAGTCACTGGAGACAGACACCAAAAACAACCAGAACTACGAACCTGCAGCCTGCAAAAAGGAGAGCCCAAACACAGTAAGATAAGCAAAATGAGAAGACAGAAAAACACAGCAGATGAAGGAGCAAGATAAAAACCCACCAGACCTAACAAATGAAGAGGAAATAAGCAGTCTACCTGAAAAAGAGTTCAGAATAATGGTAGTAAAAATGATTCAAAATCTTGGAAATAGAATAGACAAAATGCAAGAAACATTTAACAAGGACCTAGAAGAACTAAAGATGAAACAAGCAATGATGAACAACTCAATAAATTAAATTAAAAATACTCTAGATGGGATCAATAGCAGAATAACTGAGGCAGAAGAACAGATAAGTGACCTGGAAGATAAAATAATGGAAATAACTACTGCAGAGCAGAATAAAGAAAAAACAATGAAAAGAACTGAGGATAGTCTCAGAGACATCTAGGACAAAATTAAACCCACCAACATTCAAATTATAGGGGTTCCAGAAGAAGAAGAGAAATAGAAAGGGACTGAGAAAATATTTGAAGAGATTATAGTTGAAAACTTCCCTAATATGCGAAAGGAAATAGTTAATCAACACCAGGAAGGACAGAGAGTGCCACACAGGATAAATCCAAGGAGACGTACAGAAAGGCACATATTAATCAAAATGTCAAAAATTGAATACAAAGAAAATATATTAAAAGCAGCAAGGGAAAACAACAAATAACACACAGAGGAATCCCCATAAGGTTAACAGCTGATCTTTCAGCAGAAACTCTGCAAGCCAGAAGGGACTGGCAGGACGTATTTAAAGTGATGAAGGAGGATAACCTGCAACCAAGATTACTCTACCCAGCAAGGATCTCATTCAGATTTTATGAAGAAATTAAAACCTTTACAGACAAGCAAAAACTGAGAGAGTTCAGCACTACCAAACCAGCTTTACAACAAATGCTAAAGGAAATTCTCTAGGAAAGAAGCACAAGAGAAGGAAAAGACCTACAATAATGAAACAAAACAATTAAGAAAATGGGAATAGGAACATACATATTGATAATTACCTTATATGTAAATGGACTAAATGCTCCCACCAAAAGACACAGATTGGATGAATGGATACAAAAACAAGACCCATATATATGCTGTCTACAAGAGACCCACTTTGGACCTAGAGAAGCATACAGACTGAAAGTAAGGGGATGGAAAAAGATATTCCATGCAAATGGCAACCAAAAGAAAGCTGGAGTATCAATTCTCATATCAGACAAAATAGACTTTAAAATAAAGACTATTAGAATAGACAAAGAAGGACACTACATATTGATCAAGGGATCAATCCAAGAAGAAAATATAACAATTGTAAATATTTATGCACCCAACATAGGAGCACCTCAATACATAAGGCAAATACTAACAGCCATAAAAGGGGAAATCGACAGTAACACATACATAGTAGGAGACTTTAACACCCCACTTTCACCAATGGACAGATCATCCAAAATGAGAATAAATAAGAATACACAAGCTTTAAATGATACATTAAAAAATGGACTTAATTGATATTTATAGGACATTCCATCCAAAAACAACAGAATATACAATTTTTCTTAAGTGCTCATGGAACATTCTCTGGGATAGATCATATCTTGGGTCACAAATCAAGTCTTGGTAAATTTAAGAAAACTGAAATTGTATCAAGTATCTTTTCCGACCACAATGCTATGAGACTAGATATCAATTAACAGGAAAAGATCTGTAAAAAATGCAAACACATGGAGGCTAAACAATACACTACTTAATAACGAAGTGATCAGTGAAGAAAACAAAGTGGAAATCAAAAAAATACCTAGAAACAAATGAAAATGGAGACATGATGACCAAAAACATATGGGATGCAGCAAAAGTAGTTCTAAAGGGGAAGTTTACAGCAATGCAGTCCTACCTGAAGAAACAGGAAATATCTCGAATAAACAACCTAACCTTGCACCTAAAGCAATTAGAGAAAGAAGAACAAAAAAACCCAAATTTAGCAGAAGGAAAGAAATCATAAAAATCAGATCAGAAGTAAATGCAAAAGAAATGAAGTAAATGAGAGCAGAGATCAATAAAACCAAAACCTGGTTCTTTGAGAAGATAAACAAAATTGATAAACCATTAGCCAGACTCATCAAGAAAAAAAGGGAGAAAACTCAAATCAATAGAATTAGAAATGAAAAAGGAGAAGTAACAACGGACACTGCAGAAATACAAAAGATCATGAGAGATTACTCTATGCCAATAAAATGGACAACCTGGAAGAAATAGACAAATTCTTAGAAATGCACAACCTGCCAAGACTGAATCAGGAAGAAATAGAAAATATGAACAGACCAATCACAAGCACTGAAATTGAAATTGCGATTAAAAATCTTCCAACAAACAAAAGCCCAGGACCAGATGGCTTCACAGGCGAAATCTATCAAAAATTTAGAGAAGAGCTAACACCTATCCTTCTCAAACTCTTCCAAAATATAGCAGAGGGAGGAACACTCCCAAACTCATTCTACAAGGCCACCATCACCTTGATACCAAAACCAGACAAGGGTGTCACAAAGAAAGAAAACTACAGGCCAATATCACTGATGAACATAGATGCAAAAATCCTCAACAAAATACTAGCAAACAGAATCCATCAGCACATTAAAAGGATCATACTCCATGATCAAGTGGGATTTATTCCAGGAATGCAAGGATTCTTCAGTGTACGCAAATCAACCAACGTGATACACCATATTAACAAATTGAAAGAGAAAAAGCATATGATCATCTCAATAGATGCAGAGAAAACTTCTGACAAAATTCAACACCCATTTATGATAAAAACCCTGCAGAAAGTAGGCATAGAGGGACCTTTCCTCAACATAATAAAGGCCATATATGACAAAACCACAGCCAACATCATCCTCAATGGTGAAAACTTAAAACATTTCACTAAGATCAGTAACAAAACAAGGTTGCCCACACTCATCACTTTTATTCAACATAGTTTTGGAAGTTTTAGCCACAGCAATCAGAGAAGAAAAGGAAATAAAATGAATCCAAATTGGAAAAGAAGAAGTAAAGTTGTCACTGTTTGCAGATGACATGATAGTATACATAGAGAATCCTGAAGATGGTACCAGAAAACTGCTAGAGCTGATCAATGAATTTGGTAAAGTAGCAGGATACAAAATTAACAAAGAGAAATCTCTGGCATTCCTGAACACTACTGATGAAAAATCTGAATGTGAAATCAAGAAAACACTCCCATTTACCACTGCAACCAAAAGAATAAAATATCTAGGAATAAACCTCCCTAAGGAGACAAAAGACCTGTATGCAGAAAATTATAAGACACTGATGAAAGAAATTAAGGATGATCCAAATAGATGGAGAGGTATACCATGTTCTTGGATTGGAAGAATCAACATTGTGGAAGTGACTGTACTATACAAAGCAATCTACAGATTCAGTGCAAACCCTATCAAACTACCACTGACATTTTTCACAGAACTAGAACAAAAAATGTCACAATTTGTATGGAAACACAAAAGACCCCGTATAGCCAAAGCAATCATGAGAACAAAAAACGGAGCTGGAGGAATCAGGCTCCCTGACTTCAGACTATACAACAAACTACAGTAATCAAGACAGTATGGTACTGGCACAAAAACAGAAAGATAGATCAATGGAACAGGATAAAAGCCCAGAGATAAACCCACGCACATATGGACACCTTATCTTTGATCAAGGAGGCAGGAATGTGCAGTGGAATAAGGACAGCCTCTTCAATATGTGGTGCTGGGAAAACTGGACAGGTACATGCAAAAGTATGAGATTAGATCACTCCCTAACACCATACAGAAAAATAAGCTCAAAATGGATTAAAGACCTAAATGTAAAGCCAGAAACTCTCACATTCTTAGAGGAAAACATAGGCAGAACACTCTATGACATAAATCACAGCAAGATTCTTTTTGACCCACCTCCTAGAGAAATGGAAATAAAAACAAAAATAAACAAATGGGACCTAATGAAACTTCAAAGCTTTTGCACAGCAAAGGAAACCATAAACAACACCAAAAGACAACCCTGAGAATGGGAGAAAATATTTGCAAATGAAGCAACTGACAAAGGGTTAATTTCCAAAATTTATAAGCTGCTCATGCAGCTCAATAACAGAAAAACAAACAACCCAATCCAAAAATGGGCAGAAGACCTAAATAGACATTTCTCCAAAGAAGATATACAGACTGCCAACAAACACATGAAAGAATGCTCAACATCATTAATCATTAGAGAAATGCAAATAAAAACTACAATGAGATATCATCTCACACCATTCAGAATGGCCATCACGAAAAAAAATCTAGAATCTATAAATCCTGGAGAGGGTATGGAGAAATGGGAGGACTCTTGCACTGCTGGTGTGAATGTGAATTGGCACAACCACTATGGAGAACAGTATGGAGGTTCCTTAAAAAACTACAAATAGAACTACCATATGATCCCACAATCCCACTACTGGGCATACACCCTGAGAAAACCATAATTCAAAAAGAGTCATGTACCAAAATGTCTATTGCAGCTCTATTTACAATGGCCCGGAGATGGAAACAACCTAAGTGTCCATCATTGAATGAATGGGTAAAGAAGATGTGGCACATATATACAATGGAATATTACTCAGCCATAAAAAGAAACGAAATTGAGCTATTTTTTAATGAGGTGGATAGTCCTAGAGTCTGGCATACAGAGTGAAGTAAGTCAGAAAGAGACAGACAAATACCATATGCTAACACGTATATATGGAATTTAAGAAAAATTAATGTCACAAAGAACAAAGGTGTAAGACAGGAATAAAGACACCGACCTACTAGAGAATGGGCTTGTGGATATGGGGAGCATGAAAGGTAAGCTGTGACAAAGTGAGAGAGAGACATGGACATATATACACTACCAAATGTAAAATAGATAGCTAGTGGGAAGCAGCTGCATAGCACAGGGAGATCAGCTTCGTGCTTTGTGACCACCTGGAGGGGTGGTATAGGGAGGGTGGGAGGGAGGGAGATGCAAGAGGGAAGAGATATGGGAACATATGTATATGTATAACTGATTCACTTTGTTATAAAGCAGAAACTAACACACCATTGTAAAGCCATTATACTCCAATAAAGATAAAAAAAAACATATGTTCTTCTCGCTAGATGCAGAAAAAGCCTTTGATAAAACTCAACATGCATTTATAATAAAAATACTCTCCACAAAGTGGGCGTAGAGGGAACATACCTCAACATAATACAGGCCATATATAGCAAACCTAGAGCTAATGTCATGCTCAAGAATGAAAAGCTGAAAACATTTCCTCTAAGATCAGGAACAAGACAAGGATGTTGACTCTTACCACTTTTATTCAACATAGTTTTGGAATTGCTAGCTATGGCAATCAGAGAAGAAAAAGAAATAAAACGAATCCAAATTGAAAAAGAAGTTAAACTGTCACTGCTGATGACATGATACTATACATAGAAAATCCTAAAGACACTTCTAGTAAACTACTCGAGCACATCAATGAATCTGGCGAAGTTGCAGGATACAAAATAAATACAGAGAAATTTCTTGCATTTCTGTACACTAACAACACAAGATCAGGAAGAGAAATTAAAAAACAATCCCATTCACCATCACATCAAAAAGAATAAAATAACAAGGAATAAACCTCCCAAAGGAGGCAAGAGGCCTGTACTCCGAAAACAATAAGATGCTGATGAAAGAAATCGAAGATGATACAAACAGATGGAAAGATATGCCACGTTCTTGGATTGGAAGAATCAATACTGTCAAAATGACTATGCTACCCAAGGCAATCTACAGATTCAATTCAATCCCTATTACATTACCAATGGCATTTTTCATAGAACTAGAACAAAAAATCTTAAAATTTGTATGGAGACACAAAAGAGTCCAGATAGCAAAAGCAATCTTGAGAAAGAAAAACGGACTCCTTGACTTCAGACTATACTACAAAGCTACAGTCATCAAAATAGTATGGTACTGGCACAAAAATAGAAATATAGATTGATTGAACAGGATAGAAAGCTCAGAAATAAACCTCACACCTTTGGTCAATTAATCTATGACACAGTAGGTAAGACTATACAATGGAGGAAAGATATTCTCTTCAATAAATGGTGCTGGGAGAACTGGACAGCTATATGTAAAAAAATTTAATTAGAAAATTCTTCAACATCATACACAAAAATAAATTCAAAATGTCTGAAAGACCTATCTGTGAGACTGAACACTATAAACCAGAGGAAAACATAGGCAGAACACTGTCGGACATAAATTGCAGCATGTCTTTTTTATCCATCTCCAAGAGTAATAGAAATTAAAACAAAAATAAACAAATGGGACCTAATTAAAATCAAAAGCTTTGGCACAGCAAATGAAATCAAAAACGAAGAGACAACCCACAGAATGGGAGAAAATATTTGCAAATGATGTGACCGACAAGGGATTAGTCTCCAAAATTACAAACAGCTCATGTGATTTTACCATCAAATAAACAACCCAGTGAAAAATTGGGCAGAAGGCCTAAATAGACATTTCTCCAAAGAAGACATACAGATGGCCAAGAGGCACATGAAAAGATGTTCAACATTACTAATTATTAGATAAATGCAAAACAATACTATAATGAGATATTACCTCACAGCCGTCAGTATGGCTATCATCAAAAAATCCACAAACAATAAATGCTGGCGAGGGTGTGGAGAGAAGGGAACCCTTCTACACTCTTTGTGGGAATGTAAATTGGTATGGCCACTGTGGAAAATAGTATGGAGGTTCCTTAAAAAAGTAAAAATAGAGCTCCCATATGATCCTGCAATCCCACACCTGGGCAGATACCTGGAGAAAAACATGATCCAAAAGGATACATGTACTCCAGTGTTCATTGCAGAGCTGTTTCCAATAGCAACATGGAAGCCACCTAAATGTCCATCGACAGAGGAATGGATAAAGAAGATGTGATACATATATATAATGGAATATTACTCAGCCATTAAAAAGAATGAAATAATGCCATTTGCGGCAACATGGATGGACCTAGAGACTGTCATACTGAATGAAGTAAGTCAGAGAGAGAAAGACAAATATCGTATGATATTGCTTATATGTGGAATCTTAAAAACATGATACAAATGAACTTATTTACAAAAGAGAAACAGACTCACAGACTTAGAGAACGAACTTATGGTCCCCAAGGGGGAAGGATGGGTAGGAGGGATATTTAGGGAGTTTGGGATTGACATGTACACACTACTATATTTAAAATGGATAACCAACAAGGACCTACTCTATAGCACAGGGAGCTCTTCTCAGTGTTATGTAACAACTTAAACCCACCAAGGGGGGAAGGGACAGCTGAGTTCCTGCCCCAGGCTGGTAGAACTTGCTCCCTTTCCTGACCTCAAGGCACTCTTCTGAATCTGAGAAGGAAGCAGTTGGGGGTACAGTGCCCATGAGCTGGGGTGCATGCTACAGACATCTTCCATCCCCTGGCCCCTCCCTGAGGTTGTGTTCAGAACAGAGCTGAGAGACTAGAGAAAGGAAACTCACCCTCAGGTTAATGCCCATGCTGGGAAAGCTCTGGCCGACTCTTCGTGGGACAGGCATCTCCATCTTCATTTTACAGCCAGCTCTTCAAGGCTCAAGGACAGCTCCCCATTCTGCCTGACTGCTGTGGCCCCCACCTGTTGCCCTTTCTCTGACCTCTGCACACCCGCAAGCAGCCTGAACTTTCAGAGACCTGCAGTCACCTCTTTTAAAGAGCCTACCTTGTTTGACACTACAGTTTCCAAAACACTTTTAATAATAATAATATCCACCTAGTATTGCTAAAAAAGAAAGAAAAAGAATAGATACATGTATATGTGTATCACTATTCTGTACACCTGAAACTAACACAACATTGTTAATCAACTATATTCCCATATAAAATAAAAAGTTAAAGGAAATAAAAAAGGATCTCTTGCCATTTGCAACAACATGGATGGACCTAGAGGGTATTATGCTAAGTAAAATAAGTCAGACAGAGAAAAACAAATACCATATGATTTCACTTACATGTGGAATCTAAAAATTAAAACAAATGAACAAACATAACAAAACAGAACAGATTCATAATACAGAAAACAAACAGGTCTTTGCCAGAGGGGAAGTGGTTAGGGGGATGAGTGAAATGCACGAGAGAGATTAAAGGGGTACAAACTTCCAGTTACAAAATAAATGAGTCATTGGGGATGAAATGTACAGCATGGTGAATATAGTCAATAATATTGTATAACTTTGTATGGTGACAGATGGTAACTAGACATATCATGATGATCATTTTGTAATGTATAAAAGTATTGAATCAGTATGTGTGCATTTGAGCTAACATAGTCTTGTAGGTCACTTATACTTCAATTTAAAAAATATGTAGGGACTTCCCTGGTGGTCCAGGGGTAAAGCATCTGCCTTCCAATGCAGGGGACACAGGTTTGATCCCTGGTCAGGGAACTAAGATCCCACATGCCGTGGGACAACTAAGGCCACGTGTACCACAGCTACTGAGCTTGTGCGCCTCAACGAGAGAACCCACGTGCTGCAAACTACAGAGCCCACACACTCTGGACCCCATGTACCACAACTACAGAGCCTACATGCCCTGGAGACCACATGCCACAACTAGAGAGAGAAAATCCACACACCACAACTAGATAGAAGACCACGTGCCTCAATGAAGACCCCCACGTGCTGCAACTAAGACCCAATGTAGCCAAAAAAAAAAAAATCTTAGAAAAAAATTAAAAAATAAAAACAAATTGAAAATATGTAGACACTGGGAGGAAATGTATCAAAATGCTAATGGGTGACTTATTTTTTACTTTATCCTTTTATGTATTTCTAGTTTTCTGCAATGAATATGTATTGCTTGTAAAATTCAAAAGAAAACAATAAATGTCATTAAAAAGGGAAAAAAGTGTCCTGCCTTAGCAGTGTGGAATAATGAGCCTTAGACTAATACTGTTGTGGTTCAGCCTAATAAATCTTAAAAGCAGGGACTAAGCCTCCCATGAGAAACAATCTGGCAGCAATGCAATATACCTGGCTTGGTCAGGTGAATCCATTAGATATTTCTGTGGAACCTCCAAAACTATAAAAGGATAAATTATTAAAGATTATTATCGCGAACCTCATAGAAATATAAAATGGATGCAGGTTGACGTTTTTATTTTAATCATTAATTAATAATGAAACCAGTAGGGAATACACACACACACACAGTGTGCACGCACACACACATAATTAGCCATGGGGCAGTAAACAACTGCATTAAACAGATAGAATTTGCATTTTCAAGGAAAATAAATACTTGTATTATTGTGGGTGTTCTATAACAACTTGTATTATTGTGGGTGTTCTATAACAACTCAAAGAGAAGAAAAAGCATAGAATCTCCATAAAACCAGACAAGCCAGAAGGGTGTGCTGGAAAACAGATTATTTTCTACTGAAAACACCCAATAATCTTTTATTTTTTAATAAAAATTGTATATATTTAAGGTGTACAGCATGATGATTATATATATACACAAACATAGTGAAATGATTAATACAGTAAAATTAACATATCTCTTCACTTAGTTACCATTTTTTAAATGTGATGAAATCGCTTAACATCTATTCTGTTAACAAATTTCCAGAACTCAATACAGTATTATTAACTATAGTCATCATGCTGTAAATTAGATCTGTAGACTTTTTCATCCTATATAACTGCAACTTTGTATGCTTTGACCACATCTCTCCATTTCCCTCTCTTCCCTGCTCCTGCTAGCTACTGTTATGCTCTCTGTTACTAAGTATTCAACTTTTTTAGATTCCACATATAAGTGAGATTATGCAGATATTTTCTTTCTGTGTCTGGTTTATTTCACTTAGCATAATGACCTCTGGGTTCATCCTTGGTATTAAAAATGACAGAATTTCTTTCTTTTTATGGCTGAATAATATTCCATTGTATGTATAAATCACAATGTCTTTAGCCATTCATCCAAAGACAGTCACTTAGATTGTTTCCATTTTGAATATTGGGAATAATGCGGCAACAAACACAGGAGCCCAGATATCTCTTCAAGGTACTGATTTAATTTTCTTTGGGTATGTACCCAGAAGAGGAATTTATGGATCATGTGGTAACTATATTTTTAATTTTTTGAGGAACATCCATGTTTTCCATAATGGCTATACCAGTTTACATTGCCACCAACAGTTTACAAGGGTTCCATTTTCTCCACATCTTTATCAATACTTACCTTTTGTCTTTTGGTAATAGCCACCTTAATAGGTGTGAGGTGATAATTCATCATGGTTTTGATTTTTTTCCCTGATGTTAGTGACCTAGAGCATTTTTTCATATACCTTTATGTCTTCTTTTGAAAAATAAAAATGTGTTTTCAGATTCTTTGCCAATTTTTTATTTTTTTTCATTTTTGCTATTGAGTTGTATGAGTTCCTTATATATTTTGGATATTAATCCCTTATTAGATAGATGATTTGCATATATTTTCTCCCAATCTCTGTTACTTTTTTTGTTTTGTTGATTGCTTTCTTTGCTGTGCAGAAGCTTTTTAGTTTAATGTAGTCTGATTTATTTATTTTTGCTTTTGTTGCATGAGCTTTTGGAGACACCCAATAATCTTTTAGTCCATTTCAAAGTATTTTATAATTTTCCCCTATAGTTCTTTTTTTGCAATCTCTGCACCAGAATTTTCACAGCCCCAACCAATGATTTCTTGTCAAACCTAGAATTGCAAATACAGTTGTTTATCCATAAACAGTTTATATCTGGGACCTGATAGGGAACACTTACTTTGTCCTCTATGTCACATGCTTGTTTCTTTTTCTTTTGTTTATTCTCCTGACCAATCTGAGTGCCTGTAACATATGGAAACTTGCTAACTTTCAGAAGGCAGAAAAGTTTCACTTCAGAGCTCTACCCAAAGAATGAATTCAAAATAAAAATATCAAATATGTTTTCTTTTGTAGGGCATTCTTGTAGTATGAGGACTTGGAAAGAGTTTTTGTGAGATCCCACTAGAAAAGTAATGATCCTAGAGGCTCACTTTTATGAAAGAATGAAAAATATATGGAATTTAGATATTTAATATTTTTAAATGTTCAAAGCATTGGGATTATTTATTGAATTTTCCTAATTGTAACAACCATACATTTTAGTAAAAACAAATCCAGTTATTTTGATAAACATAAATTTAATCATGTTTGGTATTTTGGAGACTATACACTTAATAAATGCTTATTGTATTAATTAAACATATTTACTTAATAGTCACTATTTAACAGGTATTGTACTTTGTGCTGGAGTGAACAAGTTAATCTTAACTGAATAAAAACATATGGTTTACCTCATGAACATTATGTAAGAATAAAACAAATCTCTATTTTCTTTAAGGCACTATATTTTCAGCCTGTATTAACTCAGTTTACCCTAATGCATCCAGGGATAGTGATCAATTTGATAAGCTTAATCAATGAAGGCAGACATTAGTCATCACAAGCCTAGACTGGATATCTGTTGTGTTCATTGAATACAGATGAAATAAGGTGCCTTATCTGCTAGCAAGAAATTAAGGTCTTGTCTTAGTCCTGCCAATGAAAACCCATAGGAAGCTATTTATTTGTCAATTGAAAAAAAAACACACAATATAAGAGTTGAGAGTTTAAGTTTTATTCAGGGACCTTACTGAGAAGTATAGCCTGGGAAACAGCTGCTCCATAGCTCTGAGGAAACTATTCTGAAGAGGTAGGGGGAGAGGCCAGTTTATATGTGATTTTTGGCTAGGGAACATGTGTAGTCAAGTATATACCTTGGTAAAAGATTACCACTAGTCACACAAAAAAACAGAAAAACAGTGCTTTTTTATATATAAGATGAAAGAATCTGGGTTTATTAAAATTCTTCCTGAGATATACATCTGACTATCTAAGGGGCTTGCTTGTCCAAAGCACAGACTATCCTATTATCATATTAATTTCCTCTGAAGCACAGAGTCCTTCATCCTGTTATTGTTCTAATTTCCTCTCAGAGTGTACTGTCGGTCAGTGACTACAGCAGCTTACCACTTAATCCTTGCAAAATTGGGTGGTGAGCAAAAAGCTCTTTGTTCTTTGTTTACATATTTACAGAACCATCTATTTCTCCTTCAATATTCATTTAGCATTCTTGGGATATCTGGAGCAGCCCTGCTTGAGAAAGAGAAAGAATGGAAGTTAGTGGAAAAATTGGAGTTTTGGCAAGGTATAAGGAGTAGATAAAAGCAGAGAGTGTTTCTTGCTTATTTAAAAATTGACTGAGGGCTTCCCTGGTGGTGCAGTGGTTGAGAGTCCGCCTGCCAATGCAGGGGACGCGGGTTCGTGCCCGATCCGGGAAGATCCCACATGCCGCGGAGCGGCTGAGCCCGTGAGCCATGGCCGCTGAGCCTGCACGTCCAGAGCCTGTGCTCCACGATGGGAGAGGCCACAACAGTGAGAGGTACGCGTACCGCAAAAAAAAAAAAAAAAACAAATTTGACTGAAAGGTTATCTTTCTAGCAAATTAAGGAGATAATATAGGTTTGAATTATTTTATTGATTCACCACCTTTGAAAAGTATTCATTGTCCCATTTGTCTACACATTTTTTCATCTAAAGCAAAATGACTTTTATGTTTTCCTTTGTGGAAAACTGATTTTTTTCTTTTTTTGTTTGAGAAATTCATAGTAACTAATGTATTAATTGCTGTGAAGTTTGGTCTCATTAAGGATTATCTATCTATTATCTATCTATCTATCTATCTATCTATCTATCTACTTATCTATCTACTTACCTACCTATCTATATATCTATCCATTCTCATCTTCAAATGGTGAAGTGAAATAGCAGAGCAGATGGGTATGTGCCAGTCATAGGCAAGGTGTTCAATTGAATTCAGGTAGAATTCACTCTGAGCCAACAGTCTTTCCCCTAGACTACTCACCTAAGTTCTTGGAACAAGAGGAAGGAAACTTTTTTTTTTTCTATTTTCTGTACTATCAAATTACAGTTCCCATTATTAGAGAATGATTAGCAGTTTACTTCAGTTTCTCCATTTAATTAAATGAGAAACAGCAGACATAATATGATCCACAATATTACAGGTAAACTAAACAGCTGCCACTATAATACTCTTTTGTATGCTGAAATGGAACTTCCCTACCCCCTTAAACATTTCCAGAAATAAGGACTCTCTTAAATTAGCAGATAATAGCAGATGTCATCTAATAAAGGCTTGGGTTATCCAGATGAGCCAAACAGATGAGAAAAAAATGGTTTTACAACTCTTCCATTTATTATATGCTTCAAATTCTTTAAAATTTGCTCCTTATTTCTAAGATGTTTTTCTTGTAATTTATAACCTTGAAATTTATGATAATGTCTTGGAATAGGATGGTTTGAAACCCACTTTGTTAGGACATTTCTTGGCATGGAGAGAAACAAGCATCTTGCTTCTTCCCTGCTGCTTGAGTAATTGAAGGTCTGAACCCAGCGGGGTCAGTTAGCTGCAAATGAGGCAATTATGATGCATAACTTATCTCAAAGTGCTTATTTTCCCTGACATGTCAAAATATCTCAAGAGCATGTAAGCTTTCTAACTTTAAGGTGAAACTTGCCTATCATCACAACTTTTCTTTTCCCTTGAGTGAAAAGTATATGTGCAAGTACCAATGATTTTTTTACTAGCTTGCAGCAGGATGATAAAATGGGAAAGACATATTATCATCCATTCCAAAACTTAAATTTGATTTTACAAGGTTACCTCCTGTTTAGTTCTGAATACTTATTTATAAATGCTTTTTAAAAAGAAAGTATAATTTAAGAATTCTTATTCATATAAGAAAAATATATAATTTTTGGTCATGACTCATTACTTTCCCCAGTGTTCCTTTTTGATATTACTGATCCTTGTCATCTGAAAGGCTGGGACAAAACTCTAAGGACTTCAAAAATTACCATGTTGAATTCTATACAGCTATTATTTATTTACTAGAATGAATTTCTCAAACTGCATGTCACAAGAAGCATTCTTTACTTTTCACATTTAAACCTATGGCATTTAATACACAGATTGGGACTGTTAGGGCTACTAGGAAATGAGAATTACATACTAGAGCCTAATCCCATCTCTATGGGATTGAGTTTCTGAAGTGACTGAAGAACTGGGTTGTAACAGGTCTTACCTATCAAGCATTATGTAGATATACACTCTGGGAAAAGGGTTACATGGAAAATGCTAGTGCTATAAATAAAATTCTCTTTAAAATTCATTTAACTATACTTTTTCTCTATCGAAATTCTTCCTACTAGTCATGGTGGAGTTTTTAGCAGATGCAACCAATTAGATTTGAAAATTTTTTGTTGCCATAAATTTTCTTTTTCATATTTAAAAAATTGAGGTATAATTCACATAACAGTAAATTTACAATTTTAAGTATAGAATTTAGTGGCTTTTAGTATATTCATAAATTTGTGTAATCATCTCCATTATCTAATTCTTAGATTTTTATTACCCGAAAGAGAGACTGTGTACTCATTAGCAATCATAAACCATAACCCTCTCCCCCAACTCCTGGTCACCACTAAACTATTTTCTGTCTCTATCAATTTACCTATTCTGGACATTTTATGTATATAGAGTGAGACAAGAAGTGATCTTCTGTGTTTGCCTTCTTTCACTTAGCATAAAGTTTTCAAGGTTCATCTGTGTTGTAGCATGGATCAGTACTTCATTCCTTTTGATATATCATTTTATGGATACGTCATATTTCATTTACCTACTTGGCAGTTGATAGACATTTAGGTTGTTTCCACAGTTTGGCTATTATGAATAATGTTGTCATGAACGCTGGGTACAAGTTTTTATGTGAACGTGTTTTCAGTAATTTTGGATATATACTCAGGAGTGAAATTGCTGTGCCATGGAAACTCTATGTTTAACTTCTTGAGAACTACCAACCTGTTTTCCACAGCAGCTAAAGCATTTTGTATTCCCATTGCAATATGTGTGGTTTCTACTTTCTCCACATTTTTGCCAACACTTGTGGAATTTCTTTCTGAGTCCAGCTATTCTTTTTTTTTTTTTTTTTTTTTGTAGTACGCGGGCCTCTCACTGTTGTGGCCTCTCCTGTTGCAGAGCGCAGGCTCTGGATGTGCAGGCTCAGTGGCCATGGCTCATGGGCCCAGCCACTCCACGGCATGTGGGAATCTTCCCGGACTGGGGCATGAACCCATTTCCCCTGCATCGGCAGGTGGACTCTCAACCACTGCGCCACCAGGGAAACCCCTTGAGTCCAGCTATTCTAGTGGACGTGCTGCCTCATTGTGATTTTGATTAGCTTTTCCCAAATGCCTAAAGTTGATAATCTTTTCAAGTACTTATTGACCATCTGTATATATTCTTTAGAGAAATCAATTCACATCCTTTGCCCATTTTCTAATTGGATTGTCTTTTTATTGCTGCTGTGTAAGAGTTCTTCTGGATAGTAGACCCTTATCAGATATATGAATTTTCAAACACTGTTTCTTTTCTGTGGGTTGTCTTTTCATTTCCTGGTAGTGTTCTTTGAAGCACAAAAGTATTTAATATCGAAGAATCCAATTAATCTACTTTATGATTGCTTGTGCCTTTGATCTTATCTAAGAAAGGTTTGACTAATCCAAGATCATGAAAATTTACAACTATGTTTTCTTCAGAGAGTTTTATAATAACTCTTACATTCAGATCTATGATGCTTTTTATTTCATCTTTGTATATGGTGTGTGGTAGTGGTCCTGCTTCATTCTTTTGCATGTGGATATTCACTTGTCACAGAATCACTTGTTGATTTTCCCATTGAGCAGTCTTAGCATTCCTTGTCAAAAACCAATGGACCATAAATGTGAAGGCTCATTTCTGGACTCTCAGTTTAATTTTGTTGTTCTTTATGTCTCTATTCTTATACCTATACCACAGTCTTCATTACTGTAGCTTTGCTGTAACCATTGAAATGGGGAATTGTTAGTCCTCCAATTTTGTTCTTTTTTCAATATTGTTTTGGCTGTTCTGTATCTCTTGCAATTCTTTATGAAATTTAGGATCAGCTTGTAAATATCAGCAAAAGTTTACCTGTAATTTTGATAAAAACATTGAAACTGTATATCAATTTGGCAGTATTGCCATCTTAATAACTTTTTTAAATTAATTTACTTTATTTATTTATTTAGGCTGCATTGGGTCTTCGCTGCTGTGCACAGACTTTCTATAGTTGCAATGAGCAGGGGCTACTCTTTGTTGCAGTGCACAGGCTTCTCATTGCAGTGGCTTCTCTTGTTGCAGAGCACAGGCTCTATATGTGCGGGCTTCAGTAGCTGCAGCACGCAGGCTCAGTAGTTGTGGCTCACGGGCTTAGTTGCTCCGTGGCATGTGGGATCTTCCTGGACTAGGGCTCGAACCCATGTCCCCTGCATTGGCAGGCAGATTCTTAAACACTGCACCACCAGGGAAGCCCCATCTTAATAACTTTAACTCTTCCAATCCATGGACATAAGATGTTTTTCCATTTATTTATTATAAATTACTTTCAATGATATTTTGTAGTTTACAGTGTACAAATCTTGCATTTCTTTGGCTAAAAGTATTACTAAGTATTTTATTCTTTTGATGCTCTTGTAAATGAAATTTTTTTCTTAATTTTCAATTTCCTATTATTCATTACTGGTATATAGATTGACAGTGGATTTTTAATGTTTATCTTGTATCCTGAAAACTTACTAAAATTATTTATTAACTTTAATAGTTTTTAGTATATTCCTTATTATTTTCTATGTACAAAATCATGCCATCTGCAAGTAGTGATAACTTTGCTTCTTCCTCTCCATTTTGTATGCCTTTTTTTTCTTTTTCTTTCCATATTGTTCTGACTAGAACTGTCAGTACAAAGTTGTGTAGAAATAGACATCCTTCTTTTTCCTGATCTGAAAGAGGAAATCTTTCAGAATTTCATCATTAAATATGATATTAGCTGTGCACTTTTCGTAGATGCTCTTTATCACGTTAAGGAAGTTCCCTTCTATGTCTGTATACCTAGTTTGTTGAGTGTTTTTTAAATCATGGAAGGGTGTTGGATTTTGTCAGATGCTTTCCTACCCTATTGAGATGATCAAATGGTTTTTATATTTATTCTCTGAATATGGTATATTACTTTGAACTTATATGTTGAATCAATCTTGCAATGCTGACATAAACTCCACTTGGTTGTGAGGTATATATACTTTTTATATACTGCTGGATTGTTTTTGGCAGTTTTCTTTAATAAGGATTTTTACATCTATATTCATAAAGATTATTGATCTCTACTTTTCTTATAAATAATTTGTCTGGTTTGGTTTTTCCCCAGTGAAGCCATTAGGCCCTGGTATTTTCCTTGTGTAAAGTTTGATTATTTATTCATTCTCTTTATTTCTTATAGAGCTATTCATATTTATCATTTCTTCTTCAGTTAGTTTTAGTATTTATTGTTTTTCTAAGAATTTGTCAATTGCATCTAAGTTATTTAATTTATTGGCATACAGTTGTTCATAGTATATATTTACATTCTTTTTTATTTATGTAACTTAGGTTGTAATTTAATACATTTGTAGGAATAGAAGGAATCCAACAGAACTAGAATTTTATAATATATTTATATCATACATCTATGTAAAAGATATTTCATTTATAAAAGAAGTTTCTCCTATTTCCCTATCTTTTCTATCTTCCTAAGAGCAATAAATAGTAATTACTACTCATAGATGAGCTGCTTCATTGTGTTGAACAGTAATTATACCTTTATGCTTCAAGTCATTATCATCTCCAAAAACTACCCTTTATTTCATTGCCCAGTTTCACTGTACTAAAATAGCACTCTATTAAAATTAGAAGAGCCCAAAGTAATTAGAGCAAACAGTAGACAAATTCATGTGAATGAATGCTAGAAGCCCAACAATTTTTAAGTACTGATTTAGTAGCAGAGTGTCTACTGGCACAAACCATGTATTTATTTATATTATTAAAATTATAATAATAGAAATGAAAACTTCTTTAATAAAAATAAACTCAGAATTGAGATATTTAAATATAACTAAATATAATTAATTAATTATATTGAGTTTTAATTGATGTACAATATTATATTAGTTTCGGGTGTGCAACATAGTGATTCAATTTTTTATACATTATAAAATGATCATTACAATAAGACCAGTTACCATCCATTACCATAAGAAGTTGTTACAATATTAATGACTATATTTCCTAGGGATATATTACAATCCTGTGACTTATTTATTTTATAGCTGGAAGATTGTAGCTCTTAATTCCCTTCACCTATTTCATCTGTTCCTTCACCTCTTTCCTCTCTGGCAACCACCAGTTTGTTCTCTATATCTATGAGTCTATTTCTGTTTTGCTTTTTTTGTTGTTGTTCATTTATTTTGATCTTCAGATTCCACATATAATCAAAATTCTAGGGCCTTTGTCTTCTCTGTCAGATTTATTTCACTTAGCATAGTGCCCTCCAGGTCCATCCATGTTATCTCAAATGACAATATTTTATTATTTTTTTGTGGCTGAGTAATAATCAATTATATATATATATATATGTATATATATATATATATATATACACACACATATATCCATTGATAGATGAATGAATAAAGAAGATGTGAGATCTATCTATCTATCTATCTATCTATCTCACATCTTCTTTATTCATTCATCTATCAATGGGCAATTAGGTTGCTTCCATGTCATGGCTTCTGTAAATAGTGCTGCAATGAACATAGGGGTACATACATCTTTTTGAATTGTTTTTTTGTTTTCTGTGGATAAATACCCAGATGTGGGAAATGTTGGATTGTATGGTAGTTCTATTTTTAGGTTATTGAGGAATTTCTATGCTGTTTTTCAAAGTGGCTGCACCGATTTACATTACCATCCACAGTGCACAAGTGTTCCTTTTATTCCACATCCTCACCAATACTTGTTGTTTCTTTTTTTTTTTTAAATAATAACCATTCTGACATGTGTGAGATGATATCTCATTGTGGATTTGATTTGCATTTCTCTGATGATTAGTGATGTTGAGCACTTTTGCAAGTACCTGTTGGCCATCTATATATCTCCTTTAGAAAAATGTCTATTCAAGTCATCTCCCCATTTTCTAATTAGGTTGTTTGTTTTGTTTAGATATTGAGTTGTCTGAGTTCCTTATATAGTTTGGATATTAACCCCTTATCAGACATATTGTTTGCATATATTTTCTCATTCAGTAGGTTGCCTTTTTGTTTTGTTGGTGATTCCATTTGCTGTGCAAAACCTTTTGTTTTGATGTAGTCCCATTTGTTTATTTTTGCTTTTGTTGCCCTTGTCTGAGGAGATGTATCCAGAAAAATATTGCTAAGACTGATGTCACAGAGGTTACTGCCTATGCTTACTAGATCTTATGGTTTCAGGTCTTATATTTAAGTCTCTAATCCATTTTGAGTTTATTTTTTATATGGTATAAGAAAATGGTTCAGTTTCATTCTTTGTATGTAGCTGTCCAGTTTTCCTAGCACCATTTATTGAAGAGACTGTCTTTTCCTCATTGTATATTCTTGCCTCCTTTATCATAGATTAATTGACCATATGAGCATGGGTTTATTTCTGTACTCTATTCTGGTTTCATTGAGCTCTATGTCTGTTTTTGTGTCAGTACTATATATATATATATATATATATATATATATATTAATCTATTTATTCCTTTTTGGCTGTGTTGGGTCTTCTTTGCTGCATGCGGGCTCTCTCCAGGTGCAGCGAGCAGGGGCCACTCTTCACCATGGTGTACAGGCCTCTCACTGCAGTGGCCACTCCCATTTCAGAGCACAGGATCCAGGTACATGGGACTCAGCAGTAGCAGCATGTAGGCTCAGTAATTGTAGCTCATGGGCTCCAGAGTGCAGGCTCAGCAGCTGTGGTGTATGGACCCAGCTGCTCTGTGGCATGTGGGATCCTTCCAGACCAGGGATCAAACCCATGCCCCCTGCATTGGCAGGCGGACTCTCAACCACTTCATCACCAGGGAAGTCCCCATACTGTTTTGATTACTATAGATTTGTAGTATAGTCTGAAATCAGGTAGCATGAAAACTCCAGCTTTATTCTTTTTTTATCAAGATTTCTTTGTTTATTCAGAGATTTTGTGATTCCATACAAATTGTAGAATTATTTGTTCTAGTTCTGTAAAAAATGCCGTTGGTATTTTGATAAGAATTGCTTTGAATCTGTAGACTTGATTTGGGTAGTATGACATTTTAACAATTTTGATTCCTCCAATCCATGAACGCAGTATATCTTTTCATTTATTTGTGTTATCTTCAATTTCTTTCCTCAATGTCTAATAGTTTTCAGAATACATGTATTTCACCTCCTAGGTTGAACTTATTCCTAGGTATTTCATTATTTTTGATATAATTGTAAATGTAATTGTTTTCTTTATTTCTCTTTCTGATAGTTTGTTGTTAGTGTTTAGAAATGCAAGAAATTTCTGTATATTAGTTTTGTATCCTGAAATTTTACTGAATTCATTTATTAGTTATAATTGTTCTTTGGTGACATCTTTGGGATATTCTATAGAGTGTAATGTCATCAGCAAATAGTGAGAGTTTTACTTATTTTTTCTCAATTTGGATCCTTTTTATTTCTTTTGCTTGCCTAATTGCTTTGGCTAATACTTCCATTACTCTGTTGGATAAAAGTGGTGAGAGTGGGTATCCTTATCTTGTTCCTGATCTTAGAGGAAATGTTTTCAGCTTTTCACTGTTGAATATGATGTTAGATGTGGGTTTGCCATATATGACCTTTATTATGTTGAGGTATGTTCCCTCTATTCCCACTTTGTGGAGAGTATTTTATCATAAATGTATGTTGAATTTTGTCAAATGCCTTTTCTGCATGTATTGACATTATTATATGATTTTTATCCTTGGTTTTATTAATATGGTATATCACACTGATTGATTTATGGGTGTTCAACCATCCTTATATCCCTGGAATGAAACTCACTTGATCACAATATACAATCCTTTTAATATATTATTGAATTTGGTTTGCTAATATTTTGTTGCTTAAATTTTTCATATAATCTGTATTTTCTTCCTTCTTTTTGCTTTACTTTGTTTGATATTTTTCTAACTTCTTAAGGTCAAAAGTTAGGTTATTGACTTGAGATGTTTCTTTTTCTAGCATAGGTGTTTGTTGTCATAAAATTCCCTCTAAACACTGATTTATGTATATCCCTAATTTGTTTTTTAATTCATCTTAAAGTATTTTCTAAATGGCCCATTGATTTCCTCTTTGAGCTAGTAGTTAATTAAGCGTGTGTTGTTTAATTTCCATTCAGTTTTTAATTTCCCCCATTTCCTTTTGTTATTAATTTCTAATTTGATTTTATTGTGGTTGAAGAATATACTTTGTATGATTTTAGTACCCTTAAATTTTTTGAGAGTTATTTAATGGTAAATATATTGTTTATCCTAGAGAATGTTCTGTGTACTGGAGAAGAATGTGTATTCTGCTATTATTGAGTGGAACGTTCTAAAGATGTCTGCTATGTCTGTTATTTTATAGTGATGTTCAATTCTTTTATTTCCTTATTGATCTTCTATTCATTATTTAAAGTAGAATAATGAATCTTTCAACAATTACTGTTGAATTTTCTATTTCTCCCTTCACTTCTGTCAGTTTTTTTCATCGTGAGTTTTGGGGTCTGTTTTTATGTGCATATATGTCTATAATTGTTATGTCTTTTTGATGGAGTCATACATTTATAATTATGAAATATCCTTTTTAGCTAGTGACGGTAATTGTCTTAAAGTCTGTTTTGTTTGATATAAGTATAACTATCCCAACTCTCTTTTGCTTGCATGGTAAATAATTTTTTCCATTCTTTTACTTTCAACTTGTTTGTGGTTTTGGTATGAAACTGAGTCTAATGTATATAGCATATAGTTTGATTATATTTTAAATTGATTTTGCCATTCTCTGGCTTTTAATTGAATGATTTAGTCCTTTTATATTTATTGCAATGACTAATAAAGTAAGATTCATGTCTGCACTTTTGTTATTTCCTTTCTCTATGTCTTATAACTTGTTTCTCAATATCGTCATTATTGCCTTTTTCGTGTTAGATATATTTAGTGTGCCATTTTAATTCTCTTGCTATTTTTTAATGATTACTTCATGGAATATCATTAACAAATTAATTTATAACAGTCTATTTCAGACAAATAGCAACTTATTATCAGTAGCACACAAAACCTTGCTCCTATATAGCTTTACTCCCCCCCTTTGTGCTATTATTGTCACAAATCAATCTTTATGAATTGTGTGCCTATCAATATAGATGTACTATTATTGCATCATACAGTTGTCTTTTAAATGAGATAATAAAAAAGAGTTACAACCAAAATATATTTATACTGTCTTATATATTTACCTAAATATTTACCTTTACTGACACTGTATATTTTCATGTGGATTTAAGTTATTCTTGAGTGTCTTTTTATTTTAGCCTAAATGACATCCTTTACTACATTTGTAGTGCAGCTTCAATAGCAATAAACTTTAAAAGTTTCTGTTCATATGAAATATTTAATTTCTCTTTAATTCTTATTGCTTTTTTCCAGTTTAGTTGAGATATTATTCACATATAACATATATAAATTTAAGGTGCACATTGTGATGATTAAGTACATGTATATATTACAAAATGATTACCACAATGTTAGTTAACTCCATCCCTTCACATAATTATGATTTGTGTGTTTGTATGGCAGGTAATAAAATGTAAAATTTACTTCTTAAGAACTTTCAAATATATAATACAGTATTGTTAATTATAGCTAGGAGTTTGTACACTTCGACCAACATCTCCCCATTTCTCCCCCACCATCCTCTAGCAACCATCATTCCACTCTGTTTCTGAGTTGAGATTTTTCATTGATAGATTCCACATATATGTGAGAACACACAACATTTGTCATTTTCTGTCTGACTTATTTCACTTAGCATAATACACTCAAAGTCCATTCATGTTGTTGCAAATGGCAAAATTTCACTCTTTTGTGGGTGAATAATATTCCATTATATATATAAATATACCACATTTTATTTACTCATTCATCCACTGATGGACATTTAGGTTACTTCCATAGCTTGGCTATTTTAAATCATGCTGCAATGAACATAGGGGTACAGATATCTATTTGCGATAGTATTTTCATTTCCTTTGGATATATACCCAAAAGTAGAGTTGCTGGATCATACATTATTTATATTTTTAATTTTTTGAGAAATATCCATACTGTTTTTCATAAATGCTTTACCAACTTAAATTCACCAATAGTGTACAAGGGTTCCCTTTTCTCCACATACTCACCAACACTTGTGATTACTTGTCTTTTTGATAATAAACATTCTTACAGGTGTGGGGTTATATCTCATTGTGGTTTTGGTTTGCATTTTCCTGATGATTAGTGATGTCAAGCATCTTTTTTTGTTTGTTTTATTCTTTTTTTGTTTTTTTGTATTACCTTTTTGATAATAAACATTCTTACAGGTGTGGGGTTATATCTCATTGTGGTTTTGGTTTGCATTTTCCTGATAATTAGTGATGTCAAGCATCTTTTTTTGTTTGTTTTTTTGTTCTTTTTTTGTTTTTGTTTTTTGTTTGTTTGTTTGTTTTTGTTTGTTTTGTGTGGTACGCGGGCCTCTCACTGTTGTGGCCTCTCCTGCTGCGGAGCACAGGCTCCAGACGCGCAGGCCCAGTGGCCATGGCTCACGGGCCTGGCCGTTCCATGGCATGTGGGATCTTCCTGGACTGGGGCACGAACCCATGTCCCCTGCATCGGCAGGCAGACTCTAAACCACTGCGCCACCAGGGAAGCCCTGTAATGACGTTTTAAATCAGTAAGTGTGATGCCTCAGGCTTTGTTCTTCTTTTTCAAATTGCTTTGACTATTTGGGGTCTTTTGTGGTTCCACACAAATTTTAGAATTTTTTTTCTTTCTGTGAAATATGTCTTTGGAAATTTGATAGGGAATTCATTGAATCTATAGAAGTATTGAAAGATAGTATGGATATTTCTAAAATGTGAATCCTTCTGATCCATGAATATAGGATATCGTTTCATTTATTTGTGTCTTTAGTTTCTTAAAATTTTCTGTACAGATCTTTCACTTTTTTGGTTAAATTTTTTCCTAAGTGTTTTATTTCTTTTTCATATAGTTTGTAGTTAGTGTATAGAAATGTGACTGATTTTTGTATTATGATTTTGTATCCTGAAACTTAACTGAATTCATATATTAATTCTAATAATTTTTGGTGGAGTATTTAGGGTCTTATATAATATATATAGGATCCTATCATCTGCAAAAGGAGACAGTTTTATTACTCCCTTTCTGGTTTAGATGCTTTTTATTGACTAACTGCTGTGGATAGAACTTCTCAGTATTATGTTGAGTAGGAGAGTTGAGAGTGAGCACCCTTGTTTTATTCACAATCTTAGCAGGAAAATTTCAACTTTTTACCATTGACTATGATATTTGCTGTGAGTTTGTCATATATGGCATTTATTATGGTGAGATATGTTCCTTTTATACCCAATTTGTTGAGAATTTTTATAGGAAAGAATATTGAATTTTGGCAAGTGTTTTTTTCTGCATCTATTAACATGACCATAAAATTTGTATCCTCTATTAATGTGATGTATCACATTTATTGATTGCTGTATGTTGAACCATTCTTTTATTCTAAGGATAAATCCCACTTAATCATGGTGTATGATCCTTTTAATGTAGTGTTGAATTTGGACTGCTGATATTTTTTTGAGAAATTTTGCACCTATGTTCAACAGGAACATTGACCTGTAGTTTTCTTTTCTTGTAGTGCCCTTATCTGGCTTTTGTTCCAGGGTAATGTTGGCCTTGTAAAATGAGTTTGGAAGTGTTTCTTTCTCTTCAATTTTAAAAAGTTCTTCTTTAAATACTTGGTAGAATTTACCAGTGAGACCAACTGATCCTGGGCTTTTCTTTGTTGGGAGGTTATTGACCACAGATCTTATCTGTTTCTTCATGATTGGTCTGTTCAGGTTTTCTATTTTTTTCATGATTTAGTCTCAGTAGGTTGTATGTTTCTAGGAAGTTATCCATTTATTCTAGGTTATTCAATTTGTTGGTACATAATATTTCATAATAGTATTTTATGGTCATTTGTGTATCTATGGTATCAGTTGTAGTGTCTTCTTACATTTGTGATTTCATTTATTTGAGTCTTTTTTTTTCTTAGTCTACCTAAAGGTTTGTCAATTTTTTTTTATTTTCAAAAAAAAACAGCTCTTAGTTTCATTGATGTTTGTATGGTTTTTCTGGTCTCCATTTGTTTCTGCTCAGATCTTTGTTATTTTCTTCCTTCTGCTAACATTGGGCTTAGTTCGTTCTTTTTTTCTAGTTTCTTGAGGTGTAAAATTAGATTATTTATGATCTTTCTTCTGTCTTGATTTAGGCATTTATCACTGTAATCTTCACTCTTAGAACTGCTTTTACTACATCTCATAAGTTTTGATCTGTTTGTTTCCATTTTTGTTTCAAGATATTTTTATTTTCTCTTTTGGTTTCTTATTTGACCCATTGATTGTTCAGGTGTGTGTTATTTCATATTTACACATTTTGTGAAATTTTCAATTTTCTTCCTGTTTTTGATTTCTAGCTTCATACCATTGTTGTTGGAAAAGATATGACCAATTTTCTTTAACTTTCTAAGGCTTGTTTTGTGACTTAACATATGCTCTATCCTGGGAATGTTCCATTTGCACTTGAGAAGAATGTGTATGCTGCTGATGTTAGGTGGAATATTCGGTATATGTCTGACAAAATCATTTGGCCTAAAGTATAGCTCAAGTCTAGTGTTTCCTGATTGATTTTCTTTCTAGATGACCTTTCCATTGTTGAACACGGGGTATTGATTGAAGTCTTCTACTACTATTATATTATTATCTACTTCTCCATTCAGGTCTTTATTCACTCTTTGTTATATCCTCCTGATGCATTGACCCCTTCATCATTATATAATGACTTTGTCTTTTGTTACACTTTTTGACTTAAAATCTATTTTGCCTAATATTAGTATAGCTACCCATGCTCTCTTTTTTCCATTTGCATGGAATATTTTTTCTATTCCTTCACTTTGAGCTCATGTGTATTCTTGAAGATGAGTTGAGTCCCTCGTTGGCAGCATATAGCTGGGTCTTATTTTTAAACCATTCAGCCACTCTATGATTTTTGATTATAGAATTTAGTTCATTTACATTTCAAGTAGTTATTGATAAATAAGAATTTTACCATCTTATTAATTTTTTTTCTGGCTATTTTGCAGCTACCTGTTCCTTTTTTAGTCTTTTGTTGTCTTTCTTTATGGACTGATGATTTTCTGTAGTGGCATTCTTTGATTCCCTTCTCTTTTTCTTTCGTGTAAATCTATCTACTGTAGGATTTTACTTTGTGATTACCATAAGGTTTACATGAACCATCTTATAGATATAGCAATCTATTTTATGCTTTCTATAATTTAACTTCAATCACATACAACTCTATCTTTTACTTCCCTCTCAATAATTTGTTTTCAGTGTCATAATTTACCTCTTTTTATACTGTGTATCCATTAACAAATTATTATAGTTATACTTACTTTTAAACTTATGTCCTTTAAATATTCATACTAGAGTTACATTATTAACACACCAACATATTACAGTGTTAGTATATTCTGAATTTAACTGTATACTTATGTTTATCATTAAGTGTTATATTTTCACATGTTTCCTTGTTACTTATTTCATTTCATTCCATTTCATTTCAGCTTGGAGAACTCTTTTCAGCCCTTATTGAAGAACAGGGTTAGTGGTGGTGAACTCCCTCTGCTTTTGTTTGTTTGGGAATATCTTTATCTTTCCTTCATTCCTGAAAGACAACTTTGTAAAGTATTCTTGGTTGGCAGTTTTATATTTCAGCACTTTGAATGTATCATCCCACACTCTCCTGGCCTGCAAGGTTTCTGCTGGCTCCTCTGCTGATACATTTATGGGTGTTCCCTTATATGTGAGAAAAGAAATTGCTTATTTTAAAATTATCTCTTTATCTTTGATTTTAGACAGTTTTATTAAGATGTGTTTTTGAGAAGATTGTTTTTTAGGTTAAAACTTTGGGGTGACCTCTTAGCTTCATGGTCTTGGGTATCTAAATTTCTCCATAGATTAGGGTAATTCTCAGACATTATTACTTTAGATAATCTTTCTTTTCCTTTTTCCCTATCTTCTTCTCCTGGGACTCTAGTAATGTGTAGATTCTTTTCTTTTCTTTTTTTTGCTTCTCTGACTGTATGACTTTATATGACCTGTCTCCTATTTTGCTAATTGCTTTCTTCCACTTGGCCAAGAATTTCTATTGGATTTTCAGTGCAGTCATTGTAGCATTCAACTCTAGAATTTCTGCTCAATTTTTTTAATGTTTTCTATTTTTTTGTTGAACTTATTTTGATCATGCACTGTTTTTCTAATTTCATTTTGTTGTCTATCTCTGCCTTCTTATAGTTTGCCAAATTTCTTTAAGAGGATTATTCTGAATTCTTTGACAGAGATCATCATTTATTTAGAGTCAGCCATTGGAATTTTATTAGTTTCCTTTGGCGCTGTCATATTTCTTTGATTTTTCATAATCTTTGTGGTCTTGCATTACTGTCCACATATTTGAGGATATAGGCACATCTTCCAGTATTTACTGGCTTCAGAAGACAAAGCCCTTCACCAGTCAGTCCATCCAGAGGTTCTAGGTGGGAAGCCTGGTGGTGTCTGCAGGCATGTTTGATGTTGGAATCCTTGGGCAGCCTGGTGCTAAGGAGGATTAAAAGCCTTGGACAGCAATACTCAGCTTGGTGCTGAGCCCTGCTGGGACCCTGGGGTTACAGGTGGCTCTATGGAGCCTGGAATTGTGGGTGTTGAAAGAGAACCTGAGGCCTCAGGAGTCTCCAGGACTGTGGGGACCAGCCAGTGTTGTGATGTGTTAGGAACCTGAGTTTGATGGAGCACTCTGTGAGCCTCTCAGGGATACAGGATCCAGCTGGTGCTGGAGGGAACTGGTAATATGGGTTCACAAGAACCCACTAGGAGCTTGGTGCCACTGGCAGGCACAGGGTGACCTGGGGCCTGTGTTTGCAGAACCCCATTGAGAATTTGGAGCCAAGGATGCTGTTTAGAACTGTTTGGTTTCCTTTAGCAAAGGAAACCATAACCAAGATGAAAAGACAACCCTGAGAATGGGAGAAAATATTTGCAAACGAATCAATGGCCAAAGGATTAATCTCCAAAATATATAAACAGCTCATGCAGCTCAATATTAAAGAAACAAACAACCCAATCCAAAAATGGGCAGAAGACCTAAATAGACATTTCTCCAAAGAAGACATACAGATGATCAATAAGCACATGAAAAGCTGCTCAACATCACTAATTGTTAGAGAAATGCAAACCAAAACTACAATGAGGTATCACCTCACACCAGTTAGAATGGGAATCATCAGAAAATCTACAAACAGCAAATGCTGGAGAGGGTGCGGAGAAAAGGGAACCCTCTTGCCCTGTTGGTGGGAATGTAAATTGATACAGCCACTATGGAGAACAGTATGCAGGTTCCTTAAAAAACTAAATATAGAATTACTATATGACCCAGCTGTCCCCCTACTGGGCATATACCCAGAGAAAACCATAATTCAAAAAGACACATGCACCCCAATGTTCATTGCAGCACTATTTACAATAGCCAGGTCATGGAAACAACCTAAATGCCCATCGACAGAAAAATGGATAAAGAAGTTGTGGTACATATATACAATGGAATATTACTCAGACATAAAAAGGAACGAAGCTGAGTCATTTGTTGAGACGTGGATGGATCTCGAGACTGTCATACAGAGTGAAGTAAGTCACAAAGAGAAAAACAAATATCGTATATTAACGCATGTATGTGGAACCTAGAAAAATGGTACAGATGAACTGGTTTGCAGGGCAGAAGTTGAGACACAGATGTAGAGAACAAACATATGGACACCAAGGGGGGAAATCCACGGTGGGGTGGGGATGGTGGTGTGCTGCATTGGGCAATTGGGATTGACATGTATACACTGATGTTTATAAAATTGATGACTAATAAGAACCTGCAGTATAAAAAAACAAAGAAATAAACAGAAAAACACAACTAATACTAAACTCTCTTTGGATTATTTGTATGGAAATATGTTAATATAAATGTTTCAGACATTACATTAAATTTCTAAAAATCTTATATGTTCTGGTATAACGTTATAAGTCATAATTCTAGTTATTACTTTAAAATGTATATCTCAGAAATAACTAAATTTCCTTGTTAATTGCATTATTATGAACTTTCATCAAATCTTTAACTGTGGGACGAGGGGAAGATGGCGGAAGAGTAAGATGCGGAGATCACCTTCCTCCCCACAGATACACCAGAAATACATCTACCCGTGGAACAACTCATACAAAACACCTACTGAATGCTGGCAGAAGACCTCAGACCTCCCAAAAGGCAAGAAAGTCCCCACGTACCTGGGTAGGGCAAAATCAAAAAAAAAGAATAAACAGAGACAAAAGGATAGGGACGGGACCTGCACCAGTGGGAGGGAGCTGTGAAGGAAGAAAGGTTTCTACACACTAGGAAGCCCTTTCAGGGGCGGAGACTGCGGGTAGCAGAGGGGGAAAGCTTCGGATCCCTGGAGGAGAGCACAGCAACAGGGGTGCGGAGGGCAAAGCAGAGAGATTCCCGCCCAGAGGATCGGTGCCAACCGGCACTCACCAGCCCGAGAGGCTTGTCTGCTCACTCAACGGGGCGGGCGGGTCTGGGAGCTGAGGCTTGGGCTTCGGTGGGAGTGCAGGGAGAGGACTGGGGTTGGCGGCATGAACACAGCCTGCAGGGGGTTAGTGCGCCACAGCTAGCCTGGAGGGAGTCCAGGTAAAAGTCTGGACCTGCCGAAGAAGCAAGAGACTTTTTCTTCCCTTTTTGTTTCCTGGTGCACGAGGAGAGGGGATTAAGAGTGCTGCTTAAAGGAGCTCCAGCCATAAAAAGAAACGAAATTGAGCTATTTGTAATGAGGTGGATGTACCTAGAGTCTGTCATACAGGGTGAAGTAAGTCAGAAAGTGAAAGACAAATACTGTATGCTAACACATATATATGGAATTTAAGAAAAAAAATTCGTGAACAACCTAGGAGTAAGACAGGAATAATGACACAGACCTACTACAGAATGGACTTGAGGATATGGGGAGGGGGAAGGGTAAGCCGTGACAAACTCAGAGAGTGGCATGGACATATATACACTAACAAACGTAAAATAGATAGCTTGTGGGAAGCAGCCGCATAGCACAGGGAGATCAGCTCTGGGCTTTGTGACCACCTAGAGGGGTGGGATAGGGAGGGTGGGAGGGAGGGAGATGCAAGAGGTAAGAGATATGGGAACATATGTATATGTATAACTGATTCACTTTGTTATAAAGCAGAAACTAACACACCATTGTAAAGCAATTATACTCCAATAAAGATGTAAAAAAAAATCTTTAACTGTGGTCATTTTTAAGTCCTTTGTCATTTGCAGACAGTTCTGGGTGTACTCTGATGCTTTTGCAAATATATTCCTATAAAAGTGTTTCATCTTCACGGAATTCATGGAAAAGTCTCTGACAAGTACATGTTTCTGGTAACTGACTATACTGCTGAACTGAATGAATATGCATTTTCAGAACTCTAATGTAAAACTGATGAATTCAAAAAAGTGCTAACAAAAGATCAAGATGAAAAAAAATTAATTACATGGGACTGAGTGAACTCATGAGGATGATTATAATTTTTGTGACTTTCTGTTTGAATAAAAAAATAAAATAAAATAAAATCCCCCCCCCCAAATTAAAAAGAACTGTTTGAGCTGCCTGGAGTCACTGGAGCTAGCAGGCACTGTGTGGAGAAGTCAGAGACAGCCTGTATTTGTAGGATCCAGCAGGGAGCCACCTAAAGTTGTGAGTCAGCCTGGTGCTGGGGCAGGCTGACTCTGGGGTCTGTGTTGAAGTAGGACACTCACTCTGCTCTCCTTCTGCCACAGCAATGTTTCTCTCTCCACACTGGGTTGCCTGGGTTTGGAGGAGTAATGGTGGTAGTTTGAATCTATCTTTTCTACCCTCCCCAATGAGTCCTTTCTTATTTCTGTGCTTTACCCATGTGGTGTACTCTTTCACCTGAAATACTTGGCTTATGTTAAGGCATTTTCAAGCACAGATAGTAGTTCAGATTGACGTTTCTGGGGGGATGAGTGGTAGAAGTTCCTATGCCATCATTTTTCTCTTATTCATTTTTGAAGAATTGTTTTGATGGATAAATACTTGGTTGATAGTTATTTTCTTTCAGCACTGTTAATATGCTATCCAAGTGTCTTCTGACCTCCATGGTTTCTGATGAAAATCAGCATTTTAATCTTATAGAAGATCTTATGGATGTGATGAGTCACCTCTCTCTTGCTGTTTTCAGGATTTTCTTTGTCTTTCAACAGTTTGATTATGGATTATGGTATATCTGAGTTTGTATTTCTTTGGATTTATTCTACTGGAGTTCACTGAGCATCTTGGATGTGTATATAAATGTATTTCATCCAAGTTAGGAAGTTTTATTGCCATTATTTTTTCAAATATTTTTTTCCTCCTTTTTCTCTTTCTTCTTTTTGAACTCTCATTATGTGCGTTTTGGTATGCTTGATGGTGTCCTACAGGTTTCTTAGGTTCTGTTTATGATAAGATATCTCAATTAACCTACCTTTCAGTTTACTGATTCTTTCTTGCCCTTGCTCAAATATGCTATTAAGCCTCTTAATAAAATTTTAATTTCAATTATTGTATGTTTGAACTCCAGAATTTCTATTTGGTTCCTTTTTAACATTTTCTTTCTTTATTAATATTCTCTGTTTTTTGACACATTGTTCTCTTACTAACCTTTATTTCTTCATACATGACTTCTTTTTCTTTTTTTGAACATGTTTAAAATAGCTGATTAAAGTCTTTTTTAGTAAGCCCAATGTTTATGCTTCCTCAGGAACATTTTCTATTGATTGCTTTTTTTCTTGTGTATGGGCTATACTTTTTGCTTTTTTTGCGTGTCTAGTATTGTTTTTATTGAAAACCAGACATTTAATTTTTTAATTTTTTAAAAAGTTTCATTGAGATGTAATTAATATGCCATACAATTCTCCCATTTAAAGCATACAACTCACTGGTTTTTGGTGTATTCACAGAGTTGTGCCTCCGTCACCATAATCAACTTTAGAGCATGTCCATCATCCAAGTAAGAAGCCCTGTACTTCTTAGCTGCCATCCCTCACCTCCTCCATCCCTCCCAGCCTTAGACAACCACTAGTCTACGTTCCGTTTCTATACATTTGCCTAACAATAGGGGTTTTGCTCACCAAAATTCTTGGGTCTTCCATCACTTGGGTCACTCCTGGGTGCTGATTCCCTGGCATATCCGGCCTGCCCAGAGGGCAGGCTCACAGGCCGAGCCCACCCAGAGAACACAAAACCCTTGAGGCAGAGAGGCCTGGAAGCTGAAGACATCAGTAGGTGTGTGTGTGTGTGTGTGTGTGTGTGTGTGTGTGTGTGTGTGTTTGGGGGTGTTTCAGGGCTGTGGACCAGATTCTGACAATATCTGCTTATCATGCTAATTCCCTGTGCTGCCGGTGGTCCTCTTCCCATCCAAGTATCTTCTTTGCTTCCGTCCATTAAATGGCACCTCTTTCTTCCAAGATCCAGGACAAGTATTGTGAAAAGTCTCTCCTCCTCATCCTCATCTCATTTACTGCATCCTCCTCCCAGATGGGAGGGACTGTGGCTTTAGAAATGATGGTCAGGGCATGTGTTTCTGCTCTGAGACCTAAAGATGGAGATTGGACAGGTGAACTGAGTTCTGGGGGAGAGCATCCACAGGCAAATGGGGGAAGCAGAAATAGGCTTGGAGTTTGCATGGATCAGTTAGCAAGCCTAAGGGCCTGGAGTGGGACTCCTGAGGGTAAAGGCCATGATGAAGTGGGGAGAGAGGGTGAGAGCAAGATCCTGCATGCAGGCTCTTGGTGACCTTGGTAAGGAAAACCAGACATTTAAAATAATATATTATGGCACTTCTGGAAATCACATTCTCCTCTCACCCTAGTGTTGGTTGTTTTTGTTGACTTTGTTTTTGTTGTTTGCTTGTTTGGTGAATTTTCTGAACTAAGTCTGTAAAGTCCATATTCTTTGTCATGTGTGGCCACTTATGTCTCTCTCCAATTAATTTGTTGGTCACCTAATGATTTAACAGAGATTTTCTTAAACATCTGTAACCAATATGTCTCCCAATCTTTGCTAAGAGACCTATGTTCATGTTGGGACACACTTTGAACACTCAACTAGGCATTTTACCACTTTGCTTTAGCCTTCACTTCCTGCTAGCTCAAAGCCTCAAGGTTAGCCACTAATGACACTTAGTGCCTATTTAGGTCTTTGCTGAACATCCTGCACAGCAATAGGTGAGTACATGACCATTTAGATTTCCAAGAATATGTTTGAGCTTTTCAAAACCCCATATATATCTCTAATTTCTCAGCTTTTCATTCTAAGGAGTTTTATTAGCTAAATGTTTGCCTCAAGTTTTAATCATCATCCTAGTTACTCACAATGCTCAACAATTGCTTCTGATTGTTTTTGACATGCTCCCAGAGAAAAGACAATTCACACTGAGTGAGTTCTGAGGTCAAGTAAAGACAATCTTGCAAGTGAGGTCTTCCAGGGTAATCCAGCCATTTCAAATAAAAGTAATTCTCTTGGAATGGGGCTCTGCAAGAGTAACAACCTCATTCTGCTCCCTTCAATGCCAGGCTGCTTGCTGGTTTTCACTGTGACTATGGGCTTTTTGTATTCAAGTGTATCTTGTTGCTGTCAAAGGAGTGATGGGATTAGGCCAAGTTAACCTGCCACAGATCCCATTGTTCTTACCAGGATTCAGATGTATTTCTTGAACATAGGCTTCCCAGATTGGTGTAAGCCTTTGCTTAATTACTAGAGTTGTGAGTAAATTTATTCTGACAATTTTTGCTAGTATTCTCATTGTTTTTATAGAGGAGTGGGTTTTCAGAGGTCTTCACCCTGCCATTTTTGCTGATGTTTTTTGTTACCTGAAATTTGTACTTTTAATTTTTCTACTTTAAATTGAAACATTAAGGCCTCACAATTGTGAGGCCAAAAAAGGTAATTTTGAAAAGTGACTTTTATTAAAAAAAGCTTACTGTAAATTGAGTCTTTTCTTTGACAATGTAACTTTCTTCAAGGAGTAACAACAATACAGTGTAGTAAAAGTAGCCTGGTCAAATGGAAATGTATGCATATTTTCATAGACATCAGGAGAGCCCCATTAATTTTTATTTCTTTTGACCTTATATTTATATACTACCATGATGTAAAATTAGACCTAACAAAATTAGACTTTTCATCAACAAAAAGTTGTTTTGCATGACTTGACTACTCCTTGCCTGTATTAAGTTACATTACACAAAAGACCCTTATTTATTAGATTCAAGAATAAAGAAGAAATATGACACTTCAATAAAATTTCACATAACAAGCATTGGTTATTTATTGTTTCATCAACATTTAAATAACCGGCATCACACACAAAAAAGAGAAAGATGATTTGGTGAATGTGACAAGTACAAAGTATTATCTCTCTTGTAAATGGGACTAAAAGGAACTGAAATGCAAGGCACAATATTAAAAGTGTGAATTATGATAGTTTTATATTTTTTGAAAAGTAATGTCTATCAAGATACTGCTAATTTCCTGGCACTAGTGACTTCTACTATTTCAAATTCTCAGAGTACTTATCAGAGCAATTAGCTACTATGTGCTCTGTGTTTAGATGACTCATCTCCTGTTTTAATTGTTCTAGTTAATTTCCTATTTATCATTCTGCTTTCTTTGCTGAGTATTCTCAGTGTGACTTATTTCTTCTCATCACATATGCCCTAGGTCCTAAGGCCCAGTTGGTAACTTAACTTTGAGCTTATCTCCACATAAATTTTTTTTAACATCTTTATTGGAGTATAATTTCTTTACAATGGTGTGTTAGTTTCTGCTTTATAACAAAGTGAATCAGCTATACATATACATGTATTCCCATATCTCCTCCCACTTGCATCTCCCTCCCACCCTCCTTATCCCACCCCTCTAGGTGGTCACAAAGCACCTAGCTGATCTCCTTGTGCTATGCGGCTGCTTCCCACTAACTAGCTATTTTACATTTGGTAGTGTATATGTGTCCATGCCTCTCTCACTTCATCACAGCTTACCGTTCCCACTCCCCATGTCCTCAAGTCCATTCTCTACATCTGTGTCTTTATTTCTGTCCTGCTCCTAGGTTCTTCAGAACCATTTTACTTTTTTTAGATTCCATATATACGTGTTAGAATACTGTATTTGTTTTTCTCTTTCTACTTACTTCACTCTGTATTACAGACTCTAGGTCCATCCACCTCACTACAAATAACTCAATTTTGTTTTTTTAGGGCTGAGTAATATTCCATTGTATATATGTGCCACACTTTCTTTATCTATTCATCTCTTGACAGACACTTAGGTTGCTACCATGTCCTGGCTATTGTAAATAGAGCTGCAATGAACATTGTGGTCCACATAAAATTAATATGATATTATTTACTATCCAGAGCAGGCAGCTCCAGGTATTTTCCATTTGTCCTTATAACACTGGAGTGAGAAGGAGTTTATATGAAGTGTTCTTGTCTAACAGGGGTTCTGTATATGACAAGAATGTGGCAGTGTGTATTAAAAAAAGAAGTGGTAGGTGAAGAATCTGTGGTAACTGCTTCATCCAAATAGGTTCCCAGCTCTCAGTAGATAGGTTTATTTTCACCTTTCTCTAGAAATCCCTGTACCTACTACAATCTGCTTTCAGATAGTAGATGACTTGGAATATCACACAAATTTTACCAAGGCAAAGAGAAATTAAATTGTATTTTTTAAGGATACATTGTGGAGAATGTTTTTGCAGTTCTGATAGAAATATTACTTAATCCATTCTTAACCCAGAAAATTATATTAAAAATACAATGAATACAGAAAATTTCTCTAATTTGAACCAGCATGGAAGTATAAACTAAATTGTTTCTTTTAAGTAATGAACTTATTAGTTTCAACTGCATATTATTCCTAGAACTGGGCCAACAGTGTTACAAATTTCAGATTCTCAAGATATTTGCCTTAATGAAGTGTTTATTATAATTGTTGTATCAGGTATTTGTATGTATATTAGTACTTGTAAAATGGCATACATCTAAAATAGTTAATGCTCATCTTAAACACATTCAGAAAGCTACATCTGATTCTTATTAATCATGTAGAATGTTACAGTTGCCATGTTATTACTAGAAATGGAGTTAAGTAAAAATGATCCTTACTCTCTAAGCACTCTCAATCTACTGTGAAAGACTAAAAAAATGAAAAGTAAGGGGTGCTACTAAAGCTCAGAAGAGAGGCATATAACCCAGGCATAGAGGACATTTAACCCAGAGAAATACCTGGAGTTGCCTGCTCTGGATACTAAATAAGATTATTATATGAACTCTTATGAAGAGATAAGCTCAAAATTCGTTATTTTCTAGTCAAAAGGAACAACATGTGTCCACGCCCATAGATCTAAGAGAACATGGCCCATTCAGGAAGTACAAATAGTTCAGTGTGGTCGGAGCATAGATGGAGGGAAGGTTGATGCCAAAAGACAGACATATGTGTGGGGTATATTTGGGGCAGTGGTAGAGGATGTGTCTGACCAGGTAGGCAGGATCTAGGAGATAATAAAGGGTTTTGTATACCATATTAAGGAATAATGATTCAAACTGAAATTGATGTAGAGGTATTGAAACGCCTTAAGCAAGGGAGTATTCTAATCAGACCTGAGTTTTAGAATGAGTGTAATACAGTTATTCCAGAGTAATTTGTTATAGAAACCCAAGCTAAGACAAAAATTGGTACCAAGAAGTAGAGTGCTGCAGTAACAAATACCTAAAAATTTGAAAGTGGCTTTGGAGCTACGGAACAGGTAGAGACTGGAGGAATTTTAAGGTGCATGTTAGAAAAAGCTGATATTGCAATGAAGCGACTGCTAAAGGTGATAGTGGTGAGGACTAAGAAAGAGGCAAGCTGGAAAAAAAGGTTACATTTTCTTAGAAAATGCATAAATCATCAGGAAAAGAATACTGCTAAAAATATGGATGGTAAAGGCCATTCTGATGAAGTCTCAGAAAGAAATGAGGAACCTGATGGAAACTGGAGTAAAGGTGGCCCTTGTTATAAAGTAGCAGATAATTTGGTTGAATTGCATTTGTGTTCTAATGTTTTGTGGAAGGTAGAACTTGTGAGTGATGAAACTGGATGTTTAACTGAAGAGGTTTCTAAGCATAATGTTGAAGAAGTGGCTTGGTTCCTCTTGGCTGCTACAGTAAAATGCAAAAAGACAAACAAGTTGAAGACAGAATTGTTAAGCAGAATGGAAGCAGAACTTAAAGATTAGGAAAATCTGAGCCTGTCCATATTAAAAAAAATGAAAAAAACATGATTGGAAGAGAACACTAATGATGTGTGATCAACTGATAAGAATTTTAGCGCAAGTGTGAACCACAGAACTAATTAGCTATCCCAGTAGGAACATGCCAGTTTCAGCTAAAGGGGACAGAGAAAGCAGGATGAAATGAAGAAAAGCTGTGAAATTTCTTGGATTTTACGGGATGAGATCATAGGGTCATTTAGGTGTTTAAGTGGGCTGTTGAGACAGGGGAAGAATGATCCTGAAGGCAATTCAGAGATTATCAAGGCTGCTGTCCTAGTTTTTAAAAGAGGGCGTTGGTATCATTTTGGTTTCAACAGGCCGAATAGCCTCTGCCAAAAGCCTTGGGAAGAGGACCACACAGAGCTATGGTAATGGGGTTGCTCCAAGTCTGGGAGGCATAACCCCTACCTGGAAGAGCTGCAGGGGCAGGACTGCCACATCAGTGGGCCCAGAAATTGAGACCTCCACCCCAGTGGGTCTGAAAGACAGAGCATAGAGCCAAAGCCCATCCTCTTTGATCTCATAAAGTTTGCCTTGCTAGGTTTTGGACTTGCTTGGGACCTATCACCCCTTTTATCTTTCCAAATTAGCCCATTTGGAATGGGAAAATCTAGCCTATGCTTGTCCCACCATATATTTTGGAAGCACATAACTTGTTTGGTTTCACAGTTTCATAGCTGGTGAGGAATTTTGACTCAGTATTAATTGTACCTCTCAAGTCTCACCCATACCTGATTTAGATGATATTTAGGTGGGACTTTGGGCTTTAGACTTGAGAGTTGATAATGGAATGAGTTAATACTTTGCGGGCTGTTGGGATAAAGTGAATATATTTTGTATGTGAAAAGCACGTAAATTTTTAGAGACTATGGATGGAATGCTGTGGACTGAATATTTGTATCTCCCCAGTTCATATGTTGAAGCCTTAATCCTCAATGTGATGGCATTTGGAGGTGTAGCCTTTGGGAGGTAATTAGTTATGAAGGTAGAGCCCACATGAATGGGATTAGTACCTTTATAAGAAGAGACACGGGAGAAATGATCTATCTCTCCACTATGTGAGGATACAGCAAGAAGCTGGCTGTTTGCAGACCAGGAACACAAAATCTTTTGGAACCTTAATCTTGGACTTTACAGACTCAAGGACTGTGAGAAATAAATGTTTGTTGATTAAGCCACCAAATCTATGGTAATTTGTTATAGCAGCTCAGACCGACTAAGACAAATAGTGAACCCACCCATGTGTAGCTAATTTTGCTCATCTTTCTAAAAATTTCCTGCTCAGGTCCTTCATGGTATCACATTGTCTTCATCACAAAACACAACTCCTACCCCAGACTGTGGGTGGTAGGGTAATCAAGGAAGGCTTCTGAGAGGAGATATTGCCTGAGCTGAATCATGTAAGAAACAGAGGAGCTATTTGTGCTAAGAAGGATGTTTTGACATAGAAGAAGTAGCACTGGCAAAGGTCCAGAAATATAAGGAAGCAAAGCACAGATAAATATATGATAGGAGCATAGACTGGTGAAGAACATGGCAAAAAGAGAACATGGGGTGCATGTGGAAGAGTTGTGGGGTCTGGAGAAACTGGTACATGTTTCAGAGATTTTTAGAAGATAATATTGACAAGACTTTGTGTCTGACTTGATGAGAAGGACTCACAGGGATGAAGAGGAAGAGATTGAGATGATTTTGATTCTTCTGTTTTGGGCCACTGGATGGATGGTGGTGGCATTCAAAGAGACCACAAGAGGGTAAATGAACAGATTTTAGGTAGAAGATACTGAGTTCAATTAGGGGTATATTGAGTTTGAGGTGTTCAAGTAGAGATTTCCAGTGGGCCTAGGGCTCAAGGAACTATCCTAGGGCAAAATTGCTTAGACTATTAAAACACTTCAAACCGTATTTTGATACTACAAATATAAGTTTACATAAATTTTAGCTTAGAGCTTACCTAGTCTATTAAATGTTTTAGCAGTAGCAGCCCATTTGGTAATCATTCACTCTATTCTATACAGTATAAATAAACTAGAAACTACTTATTAATGTGACTTCAGAGTTTTAGATTTTATAAACTAGCTTTTGACATTTATATTTATACTTGTGTATACTCCATTAGACTGTAGAGAAGAGAGTAGTTGACAAAGAGAAAGTAAAGATATTTGTTTTTATTAATTCAATTTGCTTAAAACTGCATTTTAATTAATTTATTTATTTGGTTGTGCCAGCCTCTTAGTTGCGGCATGTGGGCTCCTTAGCTGAGGCACGTGAATTCTTAGTTGCGGCATGCATGTGGGCTGTAGTTCCCTGACTTGGGACCGAACCTGGGCCCCCTGAATTGGGAGCTCGGAGTCTTACCACCGTGCCACCAGGGAAGTCCAAAACTGCATTTTTAATAAGCATAGTAGAGTAGTAGTAGAGTCTGGAAGCTGATTTTTTTTTTAAGATTTATTATTTATTTATTTATTTATTTTATTTTTGTCTGGGTTAGGTCTTCAGTTGAGGCACATGGGGTCTTTGTTGAGGCATGCAGAATCTTTCGTTGCAGTGCATGGGATTCTCTCTAGTAGTGGTGTGCGGATTTTCTCTCTCTAGTTGAGACACGTGAGCTCAGTAGTTGTGGTGCTCAGGCTTAGTTTCCCAGTGGCATGTGGTATCTTAGTTCCCTGACCAGGGCTCAAACCCACGTCCTCTGCATTGTAAGGTGGACCACCAGGGAAGTCCCTGGAAGCTGAAATTTATTAGAATAATTTCAAGAATAGACTAGAAGGTTGAAGATGCATGTATTCTATTTTACTTGCATTTTATTTATCATTTCCTTTAAGGAGAAAGAAACTAAAATAAAAATTTATAGAGTTGTTATACTAATGAGGTGCACTATCATGATTAGGATCATGACAGTAATGATGTCTTTCTTTTCATCACATTTATATCTACTTCTTACCAAATAATTCTGTTAATATTGTAATTGTTAGAAATAGCTCATTCTAAAACTTTATTTAGGCTCATAAATATTTGACATTAGGGAATCTTCCATTACAGAGACTTTTAAAAATAATGCAGGTGGCTAAATATCAAGATTTACTTAACTAGCCATTGCAAGAGAGGGGAGAGTTGACACAAGATCATCCCAGTGACAGCTTTGGAGCTTGATGAATACCAATGGATATCATTAAAACTTTCTCCCTAACTTGCTTTTCATCATAATAAATGCAGCAATTGTATAGGCCTTATTTCCTCTAAATCATATATTGTAAAATGCTTTAAATTATATCCATCTTTTATGGAATGGATGGCTGCTGTTCAAAATGCATTACAGAGGCAGACAGGAAAGGGAAGAATTTTCTCAGAAATTTAAACTTATGAAAGCCTGGATTTGTGATAACTATGCATTCTGTGCTCCTGAAACAATAGCACCCATCTGTAGTTATCAATATCAAAGGCAACAAAGCAAGAGATAATCTGAAAAAAAAAAGTCTTGAGAAAAGCAAGAGAAAGTCTGCTGGTACCCACTTAACAGATATTTGTAGCTAAGGGAAACTCATGTGAGGCACTTTGAAATGAAAGAAATCCCATTTTGTGGGTTTTAATGTCCTCTGCTGGTTTCTTGTGTGTAGTAAGTGAATGTGCCCACTGGTATGGAACCTAATGCGCTTGTTAGCAGGCTCATATTGCTTATTTGTGCCCAGGGCCACAAAGAATTCAAATTGAAATGAGTGAGAAAGTCATGTAGATCAGACTTTCCTTTTTATTTTCATTTTGTTTAGTTTATTCATTCATAAAGTCCCTTATTTATTGATTGCCTACTATTGACTTCTGTGTTAGGTAGAGGTAGCCAGCAGGTACTGAGACAGTTAGTTACATAAATGAACTGGACAGTTCTTGCCCTGGGAGGAACTCAGTCTAATACTGGAGTAGTTCATTTAAGTAAATAAATGCACAGTGTAAAGGGTCCTCTAAGAGATGTCTAAACAAAACTGAAAAGAAGCACAGAAGACAGAGCAATTAGCTTCAAGGGAAAGTGGAGGAAGAGTGGCATAGGAAGAATAAATAATCTCCAGATCAATGTAATGTGTTTGCATCCTCTCTCCCTATGCTTTGCTTGCGATCACACTAGAATTTTCAAAGATTAGCATTTCTGTTGCTCTTAGGGATTAGCAACTGTAGTTCATGTTCCTATCTGCACTCCCTTTACATCACCCCTATGAAGTATGCATAGTGGGTTTGACAAGATGTATTTGCCAGGAAAAAAAGGATATTTAATTTATTATGTCTATGAGAAAAGTATATTTTCTTCCTGTAACTCATATTATGAAAGATCTGCCTCATTTCTGAGTGTGGTATTATGTCTTTAGGGCATATTTTCTGCCAAAAGTATCTATTTCCCCATTTGTGAACATAAAAGTTGATGATAAATGTATTCAATTTAGAAATTTGTAGTTGGGTTATTTTTTCGGGATCAGAAATTTTCAGTTAAGTGAATTCAGCCATGCAAAGAGCCACAGGCAGACAGGAATGATTCTTGTTGAGGTACCGTTGTGTTTACCTGGCCTGCCAAATCTGGACTACAGATGTTGCTTGAGTTTATCTGTTTTCAATTTTTAACTTAACAACTTACGAAGAGGTCCTATGAAATCACCAATTAGTTGAAAGAAACCAAGTGCTTGCACAAAATTATTTAAAAGATGAATAGTTCCATGATGGAATCTGTAATTCCAAAAACCACTGAAAAGTTAAAGTGTTTTTCTTTTTAAATTGGTGCCAAAATTCATTTAGTGGTGGACATGATCTGAACTAATTTATGACTGTTTATTATCTTTACTTATACATCTAATGTAAATATTTATATACTTCATGACAGAAATATTTATCAATTTGATTATGGGATGCTGCTCCAGATGGTGATGGGAGTGTTAATACATGCAATATATGTCCCATTACATTTTTTTTTTTTTTCGTTACGCGGGCTCCTCACTGTTGTGGCCTCTCCCGTTATGGAGCACAGGCTCCGGACGCGCAGGCTCAGCAGCCGCTCTGCGGCATGTGGGATCTTCCCGGACCAGGGCACGCACCCGCATCCCCTGCATCGGCAGGCGGACTCTCAGCCACTGCACCACCAGGGAAGCCCCCCATTACATTTTTAAAATATGAACTGTCCTGATTTCTGAAGAATACCTAAACCTAAGGAATTGAAAAAATATAATAGCAATTTATATCTAACGTGATCCCTAATCTTTAGCTCAAAAGTATGCTTCTGTACGAGATCATTAAACAGTACTTCTCTTATGCATCTGGTAAGATTCTACTCGTCCTTAGGAATTCACCTTAGATGTGACCTCCTCTGTGAAGCCTTTTCTTACTCTCATAGTTAATAATTACTTCCTCAATACTTGATTTATATGTCTAAAATACTTATTATATTGTATAGACGTTATTTCTTTGCAAGATGTCTCTACAATTATGAGCTCTCAAAGGGCACTACTTTTTTCTCTCACTGTGTTTAGTAGAGTATTTGTCACTGACTAGATTTTCAGTAAATTTTGAATAACCTTCTGGTAGATGCCATACAATTTAAAAATAATTTAAAAACTTGATATTTGCCTAGGGATTTCTTGATAGCAACCAATCATCTTATTCATTCATTTATTATTCTGGAGCATGTGCTATGTGTATAGAAAGCTGATATTTGCTATGAAAGAAATAAAATGAAGTTTAAATTTATTTCTTATTGTTCAAGATCTCACAATGTCATTGGCTATCAATAAATCCACATGCAAATTTAATAATAGGTTATCTGTTCTGTTTAAGGGCTAAAAGAATGCACAGACATTAAATGCTAAAGGAGATCAGAAAAGATATAGAATTATAGGGTAGAGCTTGCATAATCCACATGGGCCAGATATATGCATAGACCTTAGTAGAAGATGAAATCTACTGGAAATGGGCAAGGCTAAAGTAACTAACTGGATATAGGACCAAGCCTCATAAAAGAAGAATGGCAACATCAGTCAAAGTTCCCTAAAGGTCATAGTAGAATCATAATCCTGCTTGGTGGACACTCAAGAATTCAATATGGTGGGTCAGTCATGGTCAAAGGAATCTCTAGCTAATACTTTTTTTTACAAGGTATGGCCAATTGACCTACATGTATCAAAATCACTAGTTGAGTTTATTTAAACTGCAGAGGCCTAGGCCCAATTTCAGACCTTTGAATTAGAATCCTTAGGAAATTAGAATTTGCTTGTAGTTTTATTTGCTTGTGTATTAGTTTTCTATTGTTATATAACAAGTTACCACAAAAATAGCACCTTAAAACATCACTCATTTATTATCTCACATTTTCCATAGGTCAGAAGTCTGGGCATGGCCTGGTTGGAAAATGTTAGATGAGGCTGCTATCTCATCTGTGGCTCAGGGTCCTCTTCTAAATTCATTCAAGTTGTGGACAGAACTCAGTTTCTTATGGTTGTAGGACTGAGATTCTCATTCTCTTGCTGGCTGTTGACCAGGGGTAACTCTCAGCTCCCAGAGGTTGCTCCAAGTCCTTGCTGTTGGGGCCCTTTCATCTTCAATTCAGCAACAGCACATTAAATTCTTCTGGTGCTTTGAATCTCTGGTTTCCTCTTCTACAACCAGCCAGCTAAAAATTTCAGCTCTTTTTTTTTAAATGAAAAATATAAAATCAATTTATTCACGAAAAGAGAAATAAGCCTGACAGGGTCTTCTAGTTTATCTACTTGTATGTCTTAAAAAAATACATATACAGATTTCTAACAGAATATTAATAGAGTATAATTAATAGTTGATATTAACAGAGTTAATTAACAGCATTGTAATATATACTTTGATTTATGATATATCAACACTGGTTTAAAAAATCACCTATGTCAACAAAGTGAAGAAACCAGAATAAGTTGTATCAACATATTAAAAATCATAACAGAAAAATATAACATGATTTTGTTTATTGACTTGCTCCATGTCACAGAACTACCAAAATATCAGTGATCTCAAAATATGTAAATGCAATTAAAATATATAGTAAAATATCTAGCATTTTATCCAGTAAAGATCAGAGTAGGGAAGTAACTGAGGTCAGGATATTTATTTTCCCATTTATCTGCTCACTGATTTGCAATGGGCTGACTGTCTCCCTATACAGAAGTCATAGTTCCATTAACAGAACCCTCATTTGAGCTATACCATCTTTATGTTTTGGGAACTGATCTTTTAAAACTTTCTGCTTTTAAAGGGTTTATATGATTAAGACAGGCCCAGCAGATATTCTCTGTATTTTAAGGTCAACTGATTTGTGACTTTATTCACAACTTCAAAATCCCTTCACTGTAGTACCTATATTAGTCTTTATTTGAATAACCATGGACAAGGAATCTTGTGGAGAGCATCTCAGAATTCTGCTTCCCACAGTTTTTTGTTTTTTGTTTTTTGTTTTTTCGGTACGCAGGCCTCTCACTGTTGTGGCCTCTCCTGCTGCGGAGCACAGGCTCCAGACGCGCAGGCTCAGCGGCCATGGCTCACGGGCCCAGCCGCTCCACGGCATGTGGGATCTTCCCGGACCGGGGCACGAACCCGTGTCCCCAGCATCGGCAGGCGGACCCCCAACCACTGCGCCACCAGGGAAGCCCCCACAGTTTGTTTTTAAAGTAATATATACATATGACAAACACATTCAAAAAGTACAGAAGGGAATGTACTGTGAAAAGTAAATCTCCCTCCCATACCTGATCCTGAGTTTCCCAGCTCTCTTCTTCATAGTCATCTGTTGAGATCAGTTTCTTCTGAATCATTCCAGATCTAGTCTTGTCAAAAATCATGTGGTTTTTTTTCCTCTACACTCATTAAAGTGTACTATACATATTATTATGCACTTAGATTTTTTTCCACTTGACAATGTATCTTGAAGCTCTTTAAACATCAGTACATCTAGACCCACTTTATTCTTTGTATTGGCCATGTATACAATTTGTGTGAAATGTCCTTCTAACCAGGCTCCTCCCCCACTCACCCATGGCTCACTTTCTCACTTCAGTCAGCTCACTGTTTAATTTCAACTTTTTGAGAGTCTTTTTCTGATCACCCAATATCAAGTAGTTACACTCTCATCATAGCACACTATTTAATTGTCCTCAACCTTTACTATTTGAAATAATCTTGTTCATTTATCTGTTTACTTGTTTTTGTCTATTTTCCCACCATGCAAATAGAAGGTAAGCTTCATGAGAACAGAGATCTCATCTATCACTGCTTTATCGTTAGCTCCTGAAATAGTGTTTGGCACATGGCAGATGTGCTATAATTCTTTGCTAAGTATGTAATTCCATTATATTAATTCCATATTTCATTCAACTAATAATTCGCTTAGTTTGTTCACTACTATAATGCTGAAATGAAAATCAATGTTAATTGTTCCTGTATTTGTGAATGTAGCTGTAAGATATATTTGTAGAAGTGTAATTATTAGGTAAAATGATATATGCACTTATTATTTTGATAAGTATTCCCAAATTACCCAACATAAAGTTTTCTTTAATTAATGTGGACTCCCAATAAAAATGCAAGAGAAATATGTATTTCCTTCAAATCTTGCACAACAAAATTTATTGTCAAACTTTCAAAAGTTTATTTTCATGTTTATTGTTAACATTAGGAGTGATACTGAATTTTTTTTATGTTTACAGCAATTTTTTAGTTTATTGTTATTGTTACTTATCCATGTCATTTTCTATTTTCCTATTGAGATTTTTGGGGTTTTCCCCCTATATTTTTGATTTCTAAGGGCTATTTGTACATAAAGGAAATGAACTTTTTGACTGTCATATGTGTTGTTAATATTTCCCCCAATTTGACTTTTATATTTTGACTTACTTTATGATATAATTTGCTATGCATTATTTTTTATAAAATTCATGTAGTCAACTACATGAATCATTTTATGTCTTCTGGATTTCTGTTTTGTATTTTGCTCAGGCAGTCTTTTCTCATCCCCAGAATTTCTAAGAAAAACAATCTCATGCTTCTTACTCCTTGAATTTAACTATTTATTTTTGAAAATATATCTTTGATTTAAGGAATTACTTATCAAATAATTTATCCTTTTTTACTCTGAGTTGAAGTTTCATCTCATCAGACACTTAATTTCTATATGTACTTGTGTCCATAGCTGATCTCTCCTTTCTATTCCATGTATCTTTCTATCTATTCATGTGTCTGTACCAATATATTTAGAATACTGTAGCTTTATAATATGTTTTAATATCTGGTAGCTCCATTTGACCTCCACCTCTAATATTTTCCTTTCCAGAATATTTCTACCTATTCTTGTATATTTATTTTCTCCACATGAATGATCCCATTGAATTTATGCAGAGAACTAACTTTACATTATTGAATCTTTCTCCCAAGAGCAAGGTACAGCATGTTTTCTATTTTATTAGGCCCTATTTTATTTACTTCTTTTTTTTTTAATATTTGGTAAAAAATAAAATTATGTCTTGAATTTTTCATGAAATTGAAGAATGGCTATCAAATTCTTCCTGATATTCCTGAAGCAATAATTATATATATATATGTATATATATACACACACACACACACACACACACATATATATATATATATATATATATATATACTTCCTTCTATGTTTCTATTGTTGCAAAATTAATAATTATCTCTTAGCAACCTGTGCTTTGAGGTCTTAAGCTGACTGGCTATTTGAGAAAGAATGTGACAGAGCTGAATCAAGCTGGCAGTCATTCACTAAATATCTGTGAATATAGTCAGCCAGTAAATCATCCATATTTTCCTTAATTACAAAATCCCATGCTATTCTACAGAATTGTCTTATTGACAGTAAAAGTTCATACTTACCATGCTAATATCTTTATAAATTTGGTGATTAACCTTGCTATACTCAACAGAAACTCTCTCAAACAGAATAATTCAGATAAGGGGACTTTCAACTGCTGGCTGTACAAATTCTTATGATTTTCCTCCTTGAATATCAATAGTAGAAAAATTTGGGATCTTTTATTAGCAAATGGATGTGTATCAACTTCTACCACTTTTCCCATGAGGCACTGGTTGCACACATGTCAATTGATTCTCTGATGACAATAAACGTTGCTGTTGCTGTTGGTGGTGGTGGTGGTGTGTTTGTTTCATTCCTCTATGGCCAGTTTTATACTGTTTTGTAGCCTCTTTCAACTACGCCTGGGTCATTGGCTTGACCCAGAATTGATGGCTTCAGTTCTTGTACAGCTAGATTGAAAATCACTTGCAAATTCAAGCCAGTTATCTTAATGTGTATGCTTTCAACTTCTCCATCCATATATGCTCTTGAACTCAGAGATTCCTGATTCAGCCTCAGAGTTTAACTGACAACCTTGGTAAAATTCTGTAGGAGTCCAAGTCTGGGTCTTGTTCAGCAGACTTTCCCTTAAGCAGATCTCTTCCATTCCTGAAGGGCCTGTCTGGTATTTCCAGTTAATAATGTTTTAAAATTTGCTTTCATGTGCAGGTTCTTTGAATTTTTAATATAGTTTATTGTAAGCATTTGTAATTGCTATTTTAAATAGTAGTTTCATTTTATTTATGTTAGAATTATTATTTTCAGAAGAGTGTTTTAAATGTGCACTAAAGATTGAGAGCCAAGGCTTAGGAGGAGGGGATGGCTTTACGAACAGAGTGCAGGTCCTGAATCTAAGAAGAACTCAAGATCCAAATCAGTAAGTTGTGGTTCAGGGCCAGGCTTGAAACTAGCAGGAATATTGGATACATATAAGAAAACTCAGATCTTACCTCATAGATGGCCTCATAGGAATTCATACATAATTGTATCTAAACCACCTGTCACATCGTGATTACTTGTATACCTATTTTTCTCTCTTACTAATTGTGAACTCCTTTAGGTTAAGGGTCACATCTAGTTTATCTCTGAGCCTCTAATGCAAAAATCCAGACATAGCCTGGCCATTGAATGAATTGTTTTCACTACTTATTTCTGCTGTGCTATCTTGTGACAACTACCCAAAATTTCTTCCATGTGCTCTTCAAGGTCAAGTGATACTGACTAGGTAATTCAGCTACTTGCAAAATATCTAAAACTTCACTGGAAAGGAAGTTGATGAACCATGATTTAGACATATTGAGTTTGAGGTAATTGTAAGAGATTTAAGTATAAACACCTTGGAGGAGTAGAGAGAAGATCAGAACTGAAATCTTTTTCTATATAATTGTGATTGTCCCTGCAAAAGGTTCCATAACATTGCCATGTCAAGAAGGATGGTTTAAAAAAATTTTGTACTGTGGAGTGTTACAGCAAGTGGCAATACTGACTTTCCTCTTCGGTTGAATCAGACATATGTAAATGTCATCAGACAGTACATTTGCAATGCTATTACTATAGGTTTTTTTCATATTTAAGCAACTTTATTTTTAGTTTTTAAAAGTTATTTATTGGAGTAAAGTTGATTTACAATGTTGTGTTAGTTTCTACTGTACAACAAAGTGAATCAGCTATGTGTATACATATATCCCTTCTTCTTTGGATTTCCTTCCCATTTAAGTCACCACAGAGCAATGAGTAGAGTTCCCTGTGCTATACAGTATGTTCTTATTAGTTATCTATTGCATACATAGTATCAATAATGTATATATTTCTATCCCAATCTCCCAATTCATCCCACCCCCTTTCCACCTTGGTATCTGTACATTTGTTCTCTACATCTGTGTCTCTATTTCTACTTTCTAAATAAGATCGTCTATACCAATTTTTTTCAGATTCCACATATATGTGTTAATATATGACATTTGTTTTCCTATTTTTGACTTACTTCATTCCATATGACAGTCTCTAGGTCCATCCATGTCTCTACGAATGACCAAAATTTGTTCCTTTTAAAGACTGAGTAATGTTCCATTGTATATATGTACCACATCTTCTTTATCCATTCCATTGTTGATAGACATTTAGGTTGTTTCCATGTCCTGGCTATTGTAGATAGAGCTGCAGTGAACACTGGGGTGCATGAGACTTTTTGAATTATGGTTTTCTCTGGGTATATGCCCAGTAGTGGGATTGCTGGGTCACATGGTAGTTAAATTTTATTTTATTTTTTAAGGAACCTCCATACTGTTCTCCATCGTGGCTGTATCAATTTACATTCCCACCAACAGTTTAAGAGAGTTCCCTGTTCTCCACACCCCCGCTAACATTTATTGTTTGTAGATTTTTTGATGATGGCCAACCTGACCAATGTGAGGTGATACCTCATTGTAGTATTGATTTGCATTTCTCTAATGATTAGAGATGTTGAGCATCTTTTCATGTATTTGTTGGCCATCTCTCTATCTTTGCAGAAATGTCTATTCAGGTCATCCACCCATTTTTTGATTGGGTTGTTTGTTTTTTATGAAATTGAACTGCATGAACTGTGTGTATATTTTGGCAATTAATCCTTTGTCAGTTGCTTCGTTTACAAATATTTTCTCCCATTCTGAGGGTTGTTTTTTCATCTTGTTTATGGTTTCCTTTGCTGGGCAAAAACTTCTAAGTTTCCTTAGGTCCCATTTGTTTAGTTTTGTTATTATTCTCGGTACTCTAGGAGGTGGGTCAAAAAAATCTTGATGCAATTTATGTCAGAGTCTTCTGCCTATACTTTTCTCTAAGAGTTTTATAATGTCTGGTCTTACATTTAGGTATTTAATCTAGTTTGAGTTTATTTTTGTGTATAGTGTTAGGGAGTGTTCTAATTTCATTCTTTTAAATGTAGCTGTCCAATTTTCCCAGCATCAGTTATTAAACAGGCTGTCTTTGCTCCATTGTAAACTCTGGCCTCCTTTGTCACAGATTAGGTGACCATAGGTGTGGGGGTTTATCTCTGGGCTTTCTGTCCTATTCCATTGCTCTATATTTCTGTTTTTGTACCAGTACCATACTGTCTTGATTACTGTAGCTTTGTAGAATAGTCTGAAGTCAGGAAACTTGATTCCTCCATCTCCATTTTTTTTCCCCTCAAGATTCCTTTTGCTATTCGAGATCTTTTGTGTTTCCATACAAATTGTAAAATATTTTGCTCTGCTTCTTTGAAAGCTGCCATTGGTAATATGATAGTGATTACAATGAATCTGTGGATTGCCTTGGGTACAATAGTCATTTTCACATTATTGATTCTTCCAATCCAAGAACATGGTATATCTCTCCATCTGTTTGTGTCAACTTTGTTTTCTTTTATCAGTATCTTATAGTTTTCTGAGTACAGTTCTTTTGCCTCCTTTTGTAGGTTTATTCCTAGGTATTTCATTCATTTTGTTGTAAGGGTAAATGGGATTGTTTCCTTAATTTCTCTTTCTGATCTTTCTTTGTTAGTGTACAGAAATGCAAGAGATTCTTGTGTATTAATTTTGTATCCTGCAACTTCACTAAATTCGTTGATTAGCTCTAGCAGTATTCTGGTGGCACCTTTAGGATTTTCTATATATAATATCATGTCAACTGCAAACAGTGACAGTTTTACTTCTTTACCAATTTGGATTCTTTTATTTCTTTTTCTTCTCTGATTGCCATGGCTAGGACTTCCAAAACTATGTTGAATAATAGTGGTGATAGTGGGAAACCTTGCCTTCTTCCTGATTTTAGAGGAAATGCTTTCAGTTTTTCACCATTGAGAATAATGATTGCTGAGGGTTTGCCATATATGGCATTTATTATGTTGAGGTACGTTCCCTCTGTGCCCCCATTTTGAGAAGTTTTTATTATAAATGGGTGTTGAATTTTCTTGAAAGCTTTTTTCTGCATCTATTGAGATGACAATATGGTTTTTATTCTTCAGTTTGTTAATATGGTGTATCACATTGATTTATTTGCATATATCGAAGAATCCTTGCATCTCTGGGATAAATCCCACTTGATCATGTTGTATGATCCTTTTAATGTATTGTTGGATTGGGTTTGTTAGTATTTTGTTGAGGATCTTTGTGTCTATGCTCATCAGTGATATTGGTCTGTAATTTTCATTTTTGGTGATATCTTTGTCCAGTTTTGGTATCAGGGTGATGGTGGTCTTGTAGAACAAGTTTGGGAGTGTTCTTCCCTCTTAAATTTTTTGAAATCATTTGAGAAGGATGGGTGTTAACTCTTCTCTAAATGTTTGATAGAATTCACCTGTGAAGCCAGCTGGTCCTGGACTTTTGTCTGTTGGAAGATTTTGAATCACAGTTTCAACTTCATTACTTGTGATTGGTCTGTTCATATTTTCTATTTCTTCCAGGTTCAGTCTTGAAAGCTTGTATTTTCTAAGAATTTGTCCATTTCTTCCAAATTTTCCATTTTATTGGCCTATAGTTGTTTGTAGTAGTCTCTTATGATCCTTTGTATTTCTGTGGTGTCACTTGTAACTTCTTTTCATTTCTAATTTTATTGATTTGATTCCTCTCCCTTTTTTCTTGATGAGTCTGGCTAAAGGTTATCAATTTTGTTTATGTTCTCAAAGAACCACCTTTTCCTTTTATTGATCTTTGCTACTTTTTTTTCATTTCTATTTCATTTATTTCTGCTCTGATAGTCATGATTTCTTCTAGTAACTTTGGGTTTTGTTTGTTCTTCTTTCTCTAGTTGGTTTAGGTGTAAGTTTAAGTTGTTTATTTGAGATTTTTCTTATTTCTTGAGGTAGAATTGTATTGCTATAAACTTCACTCTTAGAACTGCTTTGCTGCATCCCACAGGTTTCAGGTTGTCATGTTTTTGTTGTGATTTGTTTCTAGGTATTTTTTTATTTCCTCTTTGATTTCTTCAGTGATATCTTGGTTATTTAGTAGCAGATTGTTTAGCCTCCGTGTGTTTGTATTTTTTACAGTTTTTTTTTTTTGCCTGTAATTGCTTTCTTATCTCATAGCCTTGTGGCCAGAAAAGATGTTTGATATCATTTCAATTTTCTTACGTTTATGGAGGAGTTATTCATGATCAAAAATGTGAGCTATCCTGGAGAGTGATCTGTGTTCCCTTGAGAAAAAAGTGTATTCTGCTGCTTTCAGATTGAATGTCCTATAAATATCAGTTAAGTGTATCTGATCTAATGTGTCATTTAAGGCTTGTGTTTTCCTTATTAATTTTCTGTCTGGATGATCTATCCATTGGTGCAATTGGAGTGTTAAAGTCCCCTGCTATGATTGTGTAACTGTCAATTTCCCCTTTTATGGCTGTTAGCATTTGCCTTATTTATTGAGGTGCTCCTATGTTTGGTACATAAATATTTATAATTGTTATATTTTCTCCTTGGATCGTTCTCTTTATCATTATGTAGTGTCCTTCTCTGTCTCTTGTAATAGTTTTAATTTTAAAGTCTATTTTGTCGGATATGAGAATTGCTATACCAACTTCCCTTTGATTGCCATTTGCATGGAATATCATTTTCCATACCCTCACTTTCAGTTAGTATGTGTCCCTAGGTCTAAAGTGGGTCTCTTGTAGACAACATATATGGAGTTCTTGTTTTTGTAGCCATTCAGCCAGTCTGTGTCTTTTGGTGGGAGCATTTAATCCATTTACATTTAAGGTAATTACCAATAGGCTTGTCCCTATTACCATTTTCTTAATTGTTTTGGGTTTGTTTTTGTAGATCTTTTTCTTCTCTGTATTTCCTGCCTACAGAAGTTCTTTTAGCATTTGCTGCAAAGCTGGTCTTGTGGTGCTGAATTCTCTTAGCTTTTCCTTGTCTGTAAAGCTTTTGATTTATCTGTCAAATCTGAATGAGATCCTTGTTAGGTAAAGAAATCTTGGTTGTAGGATTTTCCCTTTCAACACTTTAAATATATCCTGCCACTCCTTTCTGGCCTGCAGAGTTTCTGCTGAAAGATCAGATGATATCCTTATGGGGACTCACTTGTATGTTTTTTGTTGCTTTTCCCTCATTGCTTTTAATATTTTTTTCTTTGTATTTAATTTTGTTAGTTTGATTAATATGTTTCTTGGCATGTTTTTCCTTGGGTTTATCTTGTATGGGACTCTCTGTACTTCCTGGACTTGATTGATTATTTCCTTTCCCATGTTAGGGAAGTTTTCTACTATCATCTCTTCAAATATTTTCTCAGACCGTTTCTCTTTCTCTTCTTCTTCTGGGACCCCCATAATTCGAATGTTGGTGCATTTAATGTTGTCCCAGATATCTCTGAGACTGTCCTCAATTCATTTCATTCCTTTTTCTTTTTCTTCTCCATGGCATTTATTTCCACCATTCTATCTTCCAGCTCACTTATCCCTTCTTCTGCCTGTTATTCTGCTATTGATTCCTTCTAATGTTTTTGAAATTTCATTTATTGTGCTGTTCATTGCTGTTTGTTCTTTAGTTCTTCTAGGTCCTTGTTAAATGTTTCTTTTATTTTCTCCATTGTATTTCTGAGATTTTGGATCATCTTTACTATCATTACTCTGAATTCTTTTTCCTGTAGATTGTCTATTTCCTCTTAATTTATTTGGTCTTGTGGGATTTTACCTTGCTCCTTTGTCTGCAATGTATTTCTCTGTGATCTAATTTTGTCTGTCTTACTGTGTTTGAGGTCTTCTTTTGGCAGGCTGCAGGGTTGTAGTTCCTCTTGCTTCTGTTTTCTGCCCCCAGGGTGTGTGTTTGGTCCATTGATTTGTGTAGCCTTCCTGGTGGGAGGGACTGGTTCCTGCGTTCTGGTGGGTGGAGCTAGATATTTTCCATCTGATGGGCAGGGCCATGTCAGGTGGTGTGTTTTGGGGTGTTCGTGGTGTTAGTATGACTTTAGGCAGCCTATCTCCTGATGGGTGGGTTTGTGTTCCTGTCTTCCTTGTTTGGCATGGGCCACTGGAGACTGCAGGCATTTGGGTGGAACCAGGTCTTAGAGTTGAGATGGAGACCTCTGGGTGAGCACTTGCTGAATAATATTTCCTAGGGCCGGGAATTCTCTGATGTTCCAATGTCCTGAACTTGGCACTCCCACCCCAGAGATTCAGTACTTATGCCTGTCCTGGGATCCAAGACCCCACAAGCCACACCGCCCAGTAAAAAGTGGGAAACAAAAGAAAAGAAAAAAGGAAAAGAAAGAAAAAGGGCAGGAAGAAAACAAATGAAAACAAGCAGACAAATAAGACCCAAGGCAAATAGGAAAGACAAAAACAAGCAAACAGCAATAGCAACAATTAAAAAGAAATGAGCAGACAAACAAAACCCCAGACAAATGGTAAAAACAAAACGAAAAATGAAAAATCCAAAGAAATAGACACACACAAAGTAAGAAACAAAAACAAAATCAGAGACAACAAAAAAAGAGAACAATGAGACATACAAAGAATCCCAAAATGAAATCAAACAATTAAAAGCAAAACTAACAAAACAGAAAAACAAAATGAAAGCAGAATACAAACTGAAGGAAAAAGCAAACAAAACAAACACATGCAAATAATAGGAAAAAATGATAAAAGAAGAGCAAATAGAACAAAGAAAAAAGGTAAAAACAAAATAGAACAAAGGAAAGAAAAAACAAGGAAAAAATACAGAAGAACAAGAAAGTAACACAGAAATAGAAATATACAAAAAATTAAAAATACATTAAAAATTTAAATAAAATAAAAGTAAAAACAGATTTTAAAAAACAACAGAACAAAACATAAAAAAATAGTAATAATTATATTTTCCTGGGGTCTCATCTGTCAGTGTCCTTGCCCCCACTGTGAGTCACAGACAACCTCTGCCTCCCTAGGAGGCCCTCCAAAACCTCTAGGTAAGTCTCTGGTCCCTTTATGGGCATTGTGGGAGCAGCTCAGACTCTGACCTGGTCCAACTCCCACGTGTACTTGTCCCCAAAGTCTATGGCTGCTAGAGCTAGATTGGTTTCAGTTGTGGGAACGTTTGCTGTCCATTCAGATATTCCGTAGATGCAGGGTTTACCAAGCTGATTGAGGGGATTTAATCTTCAGTTTGTGCAGCATCACAGAAAGATTTTTGTTCCTCTTCCTAAGTCCCCCTGCCCCTGGGGCTCAGCTGTGGTTTTATCCCCCTCTGTGTGTGGGCCACTCACAGGAGTCTGCTCCCAAGGCTGCCCTGGAGCAATTGAGTCTTCCCTGGTGAGGACAGTGCATGAAGATGGCATGGCTGCCTGGGTCGCAGGGCCCTGGCAGTGACAAGTGCACAGGAAAGCTGGCGGCCACAGGTGGGAGAGATTCTGCCTTAGGGGGAGCCTGTCCTAGTTTCTGGCAGCTGGCACGAGATAGTCAGCCCTGGTGAGGGCTTTTTCTAGTGCCTGGTGGGGCAGAGGGCCAGCACGTGGGGAGAGAGGCTACTGTGGTGGCTCCACTTCCCGTGTGTCACTCAACTGTGGTGCCTTGCTTCTATGGCAGTCTCGGTTTCCTCCACAAGCATTCCTGGTTGTGGATTACCTCCCTCCCTTCCCTTCAGACTGTCTCCTCACAGCCAACAGCAGTCCTCCCCCTGAGTTTGCTCTCCAATCCCCATGTTCCAGCTCTCAGCCCCCATGTGCACTATGGACACACATCCAGTCTGGGGCATGCAAGGCTGTGGCATGCACTGTCTGTGTAGGTCTCACTCTGTCCTGTCTGTCACAGACCAGCCATTTCACCCTCCTCTGACAGCCTCAGATGCTCCCCTTGTGTTCCAACTGATTTCCCTGTTGGTGAGGGGGCTTCCTTGGATGCAGGAACCTCTCCTCTGCTTAGGCTCCCTATCAGGGACACAGATCCTGTCCCACTTCCTCTCCTCTTCTTTTTCCTTTCTTTCTTTCATCCTACCTGGTTATGGGGAGATCTTTCTTGTCCTTTCTGGTGTCCAAGGGCTTCTGCTAGTGTTCAGTCAGTGTTCTGTGAGAACTGTTCCATCTGTAGATGTATTCTTGATGCACTTGTGAAGAGAGATGGGCTCCAAGTCCTCCTACTCCTCCGCCATCTTGGTTTTTTCTACCACAGGTATTAAAATTTTAAAATACACTGCAGGTCACAGCCAAACAACATTTTATTTTTCATTTTACCTGAGAGTCTGCTGCAGGTTGACTAAAATTATAATAAACTTCATTAGGCACTGATAGTAACCATTAAATATTGTTACCTGATATTCCTGAAAAGATTTCTTCCTTAATAAACTAACAAAAATATCTTTCCTAATTCAAACTTTATTAAGCTTGTATTACAGATATGTTCTTTAATGGTATAGACTAGTTTTTTTTCTCTGACCATTCTGTAACATGCTTTTGGTGAGTCTACAGAGATGCACTTCATCTAAGTGTTCAACCAGTTCTTAAATGAATATTTTTTGAATATAGTAATTATAAACTTAGAAAGTGGTAAGCCTGCATGATGGATATATGAGCTATAAGTAAAAATGCTGTTAAGGTGTATCCTAATCTTTAATTCCAATAAAAAAATAGATCATATATAACTAATGTCATAAATAATTAATGACAGAAAGTTTTAGTAAAGGGGATGTTAATACTGGTATAGAATTTGGTGCTTTTTGACCACCTAAAGGGGTAGGATAGGAAGGGTGGGAGGGAGATTCAAGAGGGAGGGGATATAGGGATATATGTATATGTATAGCTGATTCACATTGTTATACAGCAGAAACTAATACACCATTGTGAAGCAATTATACTCCAAAAAATGTTAAAAAAAATAGTCCCCACCATATTGGGTCATTAAATTAGGCATTACAGTCTTGAACTTTTCTTACTTTACTTTAGTTGTACACCCATATCATTCAAAAATTTGTTTAAAAGTAGCATGACTTTATTTGTACTTCATCTTTTTCCAAAATGTGTTTTCTTTGTCATGCTTAGATTTCAGTAACTAATGAAAAAGTAAAGTAAGTAATCTGATTATAAGTAAGTATTTGCAAAGATTATTTTAAAAGAAGTATTGGTATAGAACAATGGAAAGTCCATTCTATCCCTGTGGAAGGTCTTTCTTGGCAATTAAAATTATTTTTGAATAATTTTCACTATAGCCTGCTTTACTGAAGATCAACCCTGACTTCCAGAGTTATCTAATCTAAAACTGGACATTTGAGTCAGCATTGCATAATGGTTAAATGGTATATGAGTTCTGAAGGAAGATGAATCTGGGCTTTGAATTGAGGCATCATTGTTTACTAGTTGTGTGGCCTTCTGCAAGTCGTTTAATCCTTCTGAGTTTCTATTTCTGGTATTGTAAAATGAGGACAATTATTGGACCTTTTTTTATGGAGAGAAATGAAATAATGCAAGTAAAGTCTTTGGAATGGTTCTGGCATATAGTAAACAATAAATTGTAATATTATACAATTATTACAATGAAATCCCCACAGATGTTTTCAACTCTGTTTTTATTGTTTTATACTCTATAATTTGATCACATCAAAAACTTAAAAACTCTTGAAAATATCATATATTAAAATGAATCCCATTGGCCTTGTAGAACACCCATAACACATAAATAAGGCTGGCTGCAGTGGAAGGTAATATACATTTTAAACTGTTTTAAAAAGCTAGGAATTGCTTACATAAGACAAATATGTTATTTGAACTTGCTGGAACATTTCTAGTTTTAATTAGCTTTTGAGCAGCTTCTAAACTGATATACATTTCACTTTTTATTAAAAATGAAAATGATTCATTCAACTTTTAATTGAAAGTGAGAGTTGACACAGACATGGTAACAGTGAAAGTGGTAATTAAATGACAGCTACTGTAATATTCAATGCTCTACAGATTGGAAGGCAGGAGAAAGGAGCACCAAGACACAGATCTCATTGAAAACATGCTAGTATCCAAGGCCAGTCTCTGCTAGTTCACTTACGATAACTTGTCAATAGCTGTAAGAGAAAGGAGAATGACTTGCAACATATTGGTAATGATAACCAGTTGTTCCTGGTGCATTCAAGAAGTGATTAATCACAAATGCGTAAAAATTAAAAAAAGATACATGGATATATATTTTTTCAAGGAACAGTATGGCTTAATTAGAGAAAAAAGTATAGCATGTTCATGTAAGAATTACCAGCAGCTGAATTTTTTCAGCTCAGTTAAATATGTAATTTTGTATTTTGAAATTTCAATTAGGAAAAAACAAAATGAAATCATGCACAGAGAGATTATTTCTATTCTATCATCATGAAATCTAGAGTTGTGAACACTCTAGATTCAATTGAACATATGGCTATTCAATGACAAACTCATTGTATGATATGCTAATCTCAGGAGAAGTTAAGACACTCAATTTACTACAGTCTTTCTTAGAATATATTCATGTGGAGAACACCCCAAATATTTTCACACAGGTAGTCCTGCTTGATTTTGGAAAGTATGTTTTCTAGTTATCCTATTATCTCTGTCCCACAATAGTCTGCTCCCAGGGCAGGAAATTTACATGGAACTTGTCACTGTCATATGTGCTTATCAATTTTCTTTAACCTTCCTTCCTTTATGTGATCACTCATCTTATTCTACTCTTTTCCCTCTTCTATTTATCATAGAAACACATAAAATTAGGGCTGGAATGTTGTTTGAGATCATTAGATACAACCACATCATTTTACAGATTAAAAAGAATGTTAAAATCACTTAACATTACAAGATAAGTTGAAGGCAAAGTCAGGCTTTGGACCCATATCTCCAAACATCAATGTTTTTTGACATACAGTTTTCAACTATAGCTTGAGCCTTCTAGAATCACTTGATGATAATATACAGGCTTCAGATACTGTTGTTAGTTCTTCATTCATTTGGGGACTCAGCAAATATTCATTGAGTACTATGTATTAATGTGGGGAGGGAGTATACATAGTGAACAAAAGCAGATGTTAAACATGGTCCCTGCCTCCAGGAAGGCTACAGTCTAGTGAGGGTGGCAAACATTTACTAAGTTATATATACACTCATATAAAATAAAGCGTGCAAAATCCTAACAGGGTCATCATGCTATGAAAGTGTGTAAAAAATAGAACCTAACCTATGGGACATGTATAAGGGAAAGTGTCAGGTATGGATTCCTTAAGGATTAACTGAGATTGAGCTGAGAGCAAATAACTGAAAGGATTCAAAAGGTAGAAAGGGATGAGAAGGGGAAGGAAAGAACATTTAAGGTAGCAAGCAGCATATGTGATAGCCCTGTGCCAGGAGAGAGCACAGGGTACTGAGAGATGTCTACTGTGATCATGAGAGAGAGAGAGAGAAAAGAAATATTGTACACCCCTAGCTGCAGGATTGGGAAGGTCGGACCATTTAGGGCCAGCTTTCTGATATTGATATTAGGTATAAAATAGATAACTAATGAGAACCTACTGTATGGCACAGGGAACTCTACTCAATGCTTTCTGGTGACCTAAATGGGAAGGAAATCCAAAAATGAGAGGATATATATATACGTACAGCTGATTCACTTTGCTGTATAGTAGAAACTAACACATTATCCAGCAACTATACTCCAATAAAAATTTAAAAAGAAAAAGAAACCAAAAGATAAATGCTAGTCTTCACTGATCTGTGGTAGACAATTCTTTTAAAATAAGTACCATCCATTTAACTGGTGTGACAAAAATGTGGGGAGTAAGGAAAAGAAGAAATAATAATGGAAAGGGGAATTAAAGGAGTACAAAAACAATTAAATAGCTTACGAGTAATTTACATAATGAAAAATACAGTTAGCTTCCAATTTAACTAATTTTCACCTCTTTTCCACCAGACTACATACACAGGCATATGAAAAAGGAATGTTTTTGAGGGAGAGGCTGTGGCATGCTAAATTTTGCGTGCCTGAAAGCTTAGTTTATTCAGTGGCAAAATGCCTGGACCAGTATAGTCAATTCAGAAATATTTTAATACTTTAATAACTACGGGGCTTCCCTGGTTGTTCAGTGGTTAAGAATCTGACTGCCAATGCACGGGACATGGGTTCGAGCCTTGGTCTGGGAAGATCCCACATGCCGGTGAGCAACTAAGCCCATGCACCACAACTACTGAGCCCACTTGCCACAACTATTGAGACCCACACGCCTAGAGCCTGTGCTCCACAACAGTAGAAGCCACCACAATGAGAAGCCCACGCACTGCAACGAAGAGTAGTCCCTGCTCGCCACAACTAAAGAAAGCCCGCATGCAGCAACGAAGACCTAATGCAGCCAAAAATAAATAAATAAAATAAATAAATTTTAAAAATAAAATAACTAGAGACTATTATCATATATCCGTAATAAGCACTGTTCTGTATAGTGAGGAAAGCAAGGTCACTGCCTGAGTATCATGTATTTGGAAGAATGGGATAGGAAGTGTAATGTGCAATTTGGGGAAGGGAATATCATAGAATAAAATCTGTCTTCTGCTTACAGAATTAGTATAAGTAGTTCTCTAATTTTGTGAGCATAAATGTACCTTATTAAATTCTAGCTTAATCTAAACCATTGATAAATTTGGACTAGGTGTATTACAGAATACATCTCAGAAAACTTCAAAAGAGATTTAAACTAGAGTATGATCTCAATAAGGAAAAATCTGTGCATAGAAAAAAGAATAACTGGCTGGAACTGCACCAAAATGTTATAGAGTGATTATTTCTAAGTGATGATATTTTAGGAATTTTTTTCTTTCCTGTACTTATTAATATTTCCAAATTTTTACATAAGCATATTTTTCACATAATCATAACAAAGTTATTCACATTTAAAGAAAATATAGAGGAGCAAAATGAAAAAAACCAAAAATAACCCAGAGATAACTAATTTTAACATGTACTGTATTTCTTTGTGGTTAAATTAAAAAAAAACATTTATATGAGTATGTTTTAGCAAAAATGGAACTGTGATATACATACTATTTTGTTACTACCTTTCACTTAATATGTTGTGAATATCCTTCTGTGCCATTACTTTTCTACTCATTCTTCTTAGTGGTTGTAAATTTTCTGTTGTATGAGTATGGCTTTTCCCCAAAATTATTTTTTTAAACAAGACAAAGATTTCAAACAGTATAGGAAAACTACATATTAATGCTTGTACAAATCAAGATTTTTTTATGTCATTTAGGAAGGACATCATATATTTTGTCTCTTTCCTATGCCTTTCTCTACACATAAGATATTCACTCACACTTTAACAACTCATCAAATATATAGATTGACTGTGTCTCAAGTTCAGCTCCAACGGTACAGATTCCAAACCTGATTTACATGTGGTAGTATTTAAGAGCTATCATTGAGAGAAGAGGGTATTGTGCAATTTCTTTACAATAATTTCATGTATTTAAAATATATGGCAATATTTGAGAAACAAAGCACCCAGTCCTAAGGAGACCTCTTTTAGAAATCTCATTTTGTTCTGAGGTAAAGTAAACCTGACTAACAGATGTTTGGGGGTTTCAAACCCTCAAATAAAAGTATTTTACCTGTTCTTAAAATTTGCCAGGTCTAAACCTTGCTGATAAGTGCTAAATTAACTGGTAATGAAGTTGGTAGTGGAGGTTGGGGTGATGTAAGAGCTGAGCTTCTGAGAAATACATGAGAGAACCCCACGTTTCTGTTATATACCAACAAATAGTATGCGGAGTATAAAAGAGGGGAAAGAGACAATGGGCAGTTGTGGTTTTCTTACTGCAATTTGAGGTTGGAAGTTGGAGAGGCCAAATGTGATTTTGATGCTAAAAGTCATTCCAACTGGCTTGGTATATATACAAGTGACAGTACACTTCAGGTTTCTTCATTAAAAAAGTACTACTGGGTCTCCCTGGTGGCGCAGTAATTGGGAGTCCGCCTGCCGGTGCAGGGGACAAGGGTTCGAGCCCTGGTCCAGGAGGATCCCACTTGCTGCAGGGCAACTGGGCCCATGCACCACGACTGCTGAGCCTGCGCTCTAGAGCCCCCTAACCACGACAGCTGAGCCCGTGTGCCACGGCTACTGAAGCCCGCACATCTAGTGCCCAAGCTCCACAGCGGGAGAGGCCTCCTCGGTGAGAGGCCCATGCACTGCGGTGAGGAGTGGCCCCTGCTTGCCGCGGCTGGAGAAAGCCCACGCGCAGCAAAAAAGACCCAACGTAGCCAAAAATAAATAATAAATAAATAATAAAATTTAAAAGAAAAAGTACTACTAAAGCCTGTCTGGTGAATCTAGGAAATTTTTAAATTTTTCTTTGATATAAAGCAAAGTGTTTACTGGTACGTAATCCAAAAATATTAACCTAGGTTAGATGACTATAAAATCTATTAAATATCAAGTGTTATGTATATCAGCTGAACAGTTGATTCATTTTACATTGATTATTTGCTATTTTTATTTTCCTAAATTTGGTGAGTAAATAAAAATACACAGCCAGAGCTGATTAAACAAGAGTTAACACTTTTATTTATGAACTTAGATTAATTTCAAAGTCTTAGTTATAATTTTGAATGCATTTCCCTTTAACAACACAATTGCTTTCCATTCAAAAGGGAAAAGTACTCTCTGAAAGGCAATTGATCTATTTAAAGAATTATGGGGCTTCCCTGGTGGCGCAGTGGTTGAGAGTCCGCCTGCCAATGCAGGGGACACGGGTTCGTGCCCCGGTCCGCGAAGATCCCACATGCCGTGGAGCGGCTGGGCCCGTGAGCCATGGCCGCTGAGCCTGCGCGTCCGGAGCCTGTGCTCCACAACGGGAGACGCCACAACAGCGAGGGGCCCGCGTACCGCAAAAAAAAAAAAAAAAAAAGAATTATGGTTCCTTTGAATCTGTGGGTGCATCATAGTGTTTCTTTGATACTGTTGATTGTACTCTTTCCAAAAGCACCTAAGACAAATTGATGAAGGAAAAAGATGCTTTTTGTTCCTCTACAACCCCATCATAAGAGAAACAGTCAGAAATTAGACTTAATAGCTCATAATGGAGGCTAAAACTATAATTAACACTTACAGGAATGACTGCTTTGGAAGTAATGGTCAAACTCTGTAGAGTGGCCAGATACGCGGTTACCATGTTGGTTTGTTTTTCAAACATAGATTAGACAATAGTCCAGATTATAAAAGCGATTCACATGAGAAGTTACTGAGGGATAGAACTTCTGGGGCTGGAAAGAATCAGAGGCAGTGTTTTACAAAGTGTGGTGTTTAGGCCACCTGCATGAGGGAAATTGAATGAGGTTTTATTTATTTACTTACTTTTTGTTTCTTGTATTTTCATCATGGTAAGAACACTTAACATGATATTTACCTTCACAAATATTTAAGTGCACAATAGAGTATTGTTAACTATAGACACCATGTTGTACACCAGATGTAGTAGAAACTTTATACCTATTGAACAGCAACATCCTATTTCCACCCAACTTCCAGCCCCTTGCACCTACCGTTCTGCTCTCTGTTTCTGGGAGTTAAAATACATTAGATACCTCATAAAAGTGGAATATTTGTCCTTCCATGACTGACTTATTTCACTTAGCATAAAATCCTCCAGGTTCATCCATATTGTTGCATATGGCAGGATTTCTTTCTTTGTTTTCAAGGTTGAATAGTATTCCACTGTATGAATACCAGTTTGTTTCAGGAGTCCATGAGGTTAGACAGAACCTGTGATTTGGGCAGTGTACCAAAAGGCTGGGGACTTAGACATTTTACTCTCTTTTCTCCCCACGCCTATCCCCCAAGGGAGAAGTCACTGACTAAGAGATGTCTCTCAGCCTGAGCAATGCTAACTTGAAGGAAGAGTTGACATGGGTAAGGCAAAATTGCTCTTACCTGTTTCAGTGTGGTTGTTCTTGGTTTATGTGTTTATCTGGGATAATGCAACTTCTTAACTCTATTCAGGGCTTCTTATAAAGGTATTTTGGTCTTTTTAGTCTACATGTCATTGTTTAATTAGTGTTTCTGTGGGGAAACAGGGCTGGGACTTGCTAATCTTGACAAGATTCTGCTATCTTGCTGATGTCATCCTTGGGATGCTTTTAAAAATGCAGAATAATAGGTCTCTCTCCAGACCTAGTGAATCACAGGAGATCACTGTGGACTTGGCAGGGAAAATGCATTTTAATAAAGAGGTACAAAGTGCTTAATTGTCTGACACTGGCTGGACGGGGGGAAAGAGTGTAGGTATGATTTTTAGATGGACCTGGACAAAATCCCAGCTCCCTCACATCCTAGCTGTACCATGCTGCACATCGCTTCTGTGTACTATGCTCCTCCTTGCTCTGATATACCCTCTCTTGTTCCTCTTCTATGTAACTGTCCTCTACCTGTTCAAGCTCAGCTAGTTTCCTGTTATCCTCTTTTCCTTAGCAACAAGAGGCCCCTCAGTGTGTGTTATTACCCCCAGCCCCCCAACTTCCCCTGTCTTCTGAACCTGTGCAGGGTAGTTATCCAATTGGCATTTATCTTGTCACTTCTTCCCCCACCTATCTTCCAACCTCAGCTTCCTAACTAACATGACCTCTGGTCTTCCTCCCTGGTTATGGTTGTCATCAGGTAGGCACTCACTGCTCTGATCTTTCAGAGGCCTCATACTGGGTATTTTGTAAATTCCCCAGCTTCCAGTCCTTGTTGTAACTGGAACTAAATAGGAACAGAAGGTCAATGCAAGACCTGAGTGTTAACCTGATAACCCTCCCTGCAGCAGCATACATGGCTGTCCCATTCCATCTCCCCATGTGCCCTGGATTCCCAGTACCAATGCCTCTCCACCTCCTGTCCCATAGCAACAGGAGAGATCACATCTTGTAGGAGTGGATGGCATGGGTCACAGATGCCTTCACTGGAGGCTGATGTAAGCCTAGCCTTAGAGGGAAGGCAGGATTTCCATAGGCAGAGATGGAGGGACCAGACATTGCCAAAAGAGGAAACAACAGGATTGAAGGCATGTCCTGGGGACCAGGATAGTGCTAGAAATGCTAATAACATTATCTCATTGTTTCTCCAAGTGTTGTCCTTGCAACAGTTGATTGGAATTACCAGTAGTGCTTATTAAAAATTCATATTACTGCACCTTACTTCAAATCTACTGGCCCAGAATCCCAAAGGTTGGGTTCAGAGAATCTACCTTTTCACAAGCTTTCTATAATTCAATGGAACTATAAATTTTGGGATCACAGGATCTGAGGAGAACTTCTAAACAATGCAGGTTTACACTCCTTCTTTGGATGTAAGACAGAAATAGTACAATCTATTTAAACAGAAACAATTTAATAAAATACTTTTTAACTAGGTATAAAGTTAACTTAGTAACAAAAAAGGCCTAAGAGGGAGCTCAAATGAAGCAACTACATAAAGCAGTTACTACCCTTGGGGCTGTGGGAACAAAGGGATGATATTAGAATTATTAAAACTTAGAGAAGGAGCACTGTGCAGCTGAAAGCCAGACTGCTGAGGAGAGAACAGTCCTTGGCTGGTACTGGCTTCTCTGAACTCTAAGGAGAACCTTATGCAATTGGGACATCTGGGGAAAAGATACCTGTTGGCTGGTGTTAATGTCTTTGAGAGGGGATGATGAATCTGGCTTTGCAAATAATAAAAATTTGCACACAGGATTCAGCAGCTACTACAGGCAATAATGCTGTTTCTAAGGTGATGTGTGGCTGTGGCTCCGTGCTATAGGAACCTCAAGCCAACTGGAAACTGAATTGAATAAACGTTGCAATTTACCTCTAATGCAGCCTACCAGAAGACTTTAATAAGGGGTCAACTGGTAAAGTAAAATTCAACACACAGAGTACCAGTTCCAGCAACATAAAATGGAGAGAAGGCTGTGGGGCTAACAGACAATAGCTTGATAACTGGCTCAAAGTCAAACAAAGAAATAATAATTTTCCTATTTGTATTTGTGGAAAATTCATGAAGCAATTTTCTCTTTCTCTCTCTTCCCTTCCTTCTTCACTTCCTCCTTCCATTCCTTCCTCCCTCCCCCCCTTCTCTTTTTATCAGGGTCACACTTAACCTCAGTCTTGGATTACCTTATAATTCTTATGGTTTTACATCGAGTTGAATAAGAAAATTGGCTGGATGTTCTATTCATAGTTGCAGAAATGTCATTTTGAAAACATGAATAAGGAGCCAGGAGGAGGTGGTGTCCAGTCAAAGCAGAGCCATTAGTCAAAGGACAAGACTTAAATTCAAGGGTTGGAAAAAGAATCAAACAAGTCCCACTCTTCATTGTTGAAAGTGAGAGAGAGAAAAGACATTCAAATTTTGAAAAATGGTTAGCAGATGCCTGTTACTTCTTTTCCAGGCAATATGAATTAGTATTTCAAGAAATACCTGGCTGTGAACAAATATCCAACTACCCGTCCTGAGTAGGAGCTTTCGATACCTAGCATTTCAATACCTTTGAGTTTTAATGAAAAGTATAAAACTAACTTTTTGTTAAAATCTGTTACCTATCCTTGTCCATGCTAGCTTCTTGCTCTAAAGGTAACCATATTTGATTTGCTGAAAAGTTTAAAGCAAGATCTTGGAGTTGTATATTTCTGGGTGAGAATCTCCACTTTTACTAGCTTGTAACATTGGATTAGTGATGTAATCTTCCTGAGCATTAGTCTCTTTTCTCATTTGTAAAAATATGATAATAATCCCTACATCTTATAGTTATCATAAAGGTTAAAAGAAGTGATGATGCCAAGCATATTATTGAACACAACACTAAGTAATTGGTAGCTATCAATTCTTATTTATATTCATAAAGTTCTAATTGTTTTCAGGCATCTTGATCCTCATACCATCATGGAATTTTAGACAAAACAAAGCATATGGTTTCTAGGTTAAATAGGTAAAAAATAAGTGATTATTGTGGCTTCACAACTGGATAAAAAAGAAAAAATATAGTCAATTTTTGAGGTTTCCACATGACAAGACATATATTGAAAAAATCCAGAGATTTGAAAAATTGTTTTAGCTTTCATGAAGAAGGCAGATGATACAGAAGCCATTTGTTAATGAATTCATCTTGTGATGCACATATTTCACCAAGACACTGGGAGAAATCCTGATTTGGGCTAAGATGTAGTTTTTAAGAAAACTGAAAAACGTTAAGAACACATTAAATCCATGGGTGACTTTTAATCAATAAGAGCATCAAAATTAAGGCTATAAATTTACCTTCAATTTTAGTTCAAACACAGTATGCACTGTAAAATGGTCCCATATAGAATTAGAACCAAAGTATGTTAAGAGAAGTGTTAATAACAAGCTTAATATACATCACCTGAAAACAGCAATGAACGACTCGCTCTACCATATGAAAAGGTGTAAGGGGAGTAATTAACATAGACTGTATATTAGTAACAAAGTGCAAACCTGAGGGATTTCTTTAGCAAATCTTATTTCATTGTGCACAAGGTGGCAAGTAAAAATGACCATTTGTGCATCATTAGCTTTTGGAAATACAGTTGATAATCCAGTAGAAATATGCAAATGATTTAACAATAGATTAAGATATGAAAAGCTTCATAGCTGAAGCCTCACAGTACCTGTTTGCCCCAACTTTGCTAATAGTATTGTGTGGATGAAGCTATGTCTAACTGCTAGAAGAAACCATGGTAGAATTTGATGAAGGATTTGCTACAGAGGTTCAATATAGTTATTGTTACTAAAGTACACAACAAATATATAATTAAACTCTAGCTATGGATAGGACCAAATTATAAATGGCAAATAGCCACATAGTTATATATATAATCAGAAGATGAATCATGTTTAAGTGACATGGATTAGAATTTCTCAAAATGGAATACTCAAACCATCTGTCCTAATCATCTGAAGTGCTTGTTTAAAACACAAATTCTGGAAATGCCATTTCAAGCTTATTGAATTAGAATATTTTGGTGAGAATCTATGAATCTGCATCTTAAACAGCATCCCAAGTGATTTTTATGGTTACTAAAATTTGAGAGCTAAAATTACACAAAACTCCATTGTTACAGCTCTTCAAGTACAATCCCAAGATTATTTTAGAATATATTTGCTAAAATATATGTAGGGAAAAAAACATAAAAATGAGTAAATAAATATTGGAGAATAAAACAAATAATCTTTTTGATAAAAATTAACAGCAGTGGAAACATGTCAATGTTTGTCCCAATTGGTAAAACTACTAAAATCTATATAGTAAAGAAAAGAAAGCACATAAGCCTAACAAGAAGTACTTTTGTGTAGTGGGTTAAAATCTCTGCACTCCAACTCAACACCTGTATGACTTTGGGCAAATTACTGAACTGCTCTATACTTCAGTTTTCATATCATGAAGATAAAAATGGACCTATCTCATAGGATTGTTTTAAGCTTAAATCATATTAATGTACATAAAGTCCTTAGAACAGCACTTGAACATATTATTGGGTGTGCCAAAAAGTGCCCTCAGTTTTTTAAGTAAAAATAAAAGACACATTTTTCATTTTCACTGAGAATGTTATTGAACAATGTATTCACCCTTTCGTTCTACTACCTTCTGCCATTTTTCAAGCAACTTCATAATTCCATTTCCCCCAAACTTTTTATCTTTTTGAGCAAAGAACTGTTCCATGTGCCTTTTACAGTCTTCCAGGGAACTGAATTTTTTTCCATTAAAAAAATTACACAGGGAGGTCAGCTCGGTGCTTTGTGACCACATAGAGTGGTAGGATAGGGAGGGTGGGAGGGAAATGCAAGAGGGAGGGGATATGGTGATATATGTATACATATAGCTGATTCACTTTGTTATACAGCAGAAACTAACACAACATTGTAAAGCAATTATACTACAATAAAGATGTTAAAAAATTTTGTATAGACTGAAATAAATGGAAATCCGAAGGTGCAATGTCTGGTGAATACGGCAGATATATCAGAACTTCCCAGCCAAGCTGTAAGTTTTTGCCTGGTCATCAAAGAAACAAGCGGTCTTGTGTTATCCTGATGGAAGATTATGCATTTTCTGTTGACTAATTCTGGACGGTTTTCATCAAGTGGCATTTTCAGTTGGTCTAATTGGGAGCAGTACTTGTTGGAATTAATTGTTTGGTTTACTGGAATGAGCTCATAATAGAGGACTCCCTTCCAGTCCCACCATGTACACATGGTGTATATGGATGGATGAAGACTGGCCTTTGGTGTGGCTGGTGGTGGTTCATTTTGCTTGTCTCATGATCTCTTCCATTCCACATTGTTGTACAGTATCCACTTTTTATTGCTCATCATAATTTGTTTTTTTTTTTTTTTTTGGTACACGGGCCTCTCACTGTTGTGGCCTCTCCCGTTGCAGAGCACAGGCTCCAGATGTGCAGGCTCAGCGGCCATGGCTCACGGGCCCAGCCGCTCTGCAGCATGTGGGATCCTCCCGGACCGGGGCACGAACCCGTGTCCCCTGCATCGGCAGGCGGACTCTCAACCACTGCGCCACCAGGGAAGACCCATAATTTGTTTTAAAAAAGGAACATTTTCATTAGGCCCCATTTATTTATTTTTGATTTATTTATTTGGCCTTAGGAAACAGATACAAAAAATATTGCTATGATTTATGTCAAAGAGTGTTCTGCCTATGTTTTCTTCCAGGAGTTTTATGGTTTCAGGTCTTACATTTAGGTCTTTAATCCATTTTTGAGTTTATTTTCGTATATGGTGTGAGGAAATGTTATAATTTCATTCTTTTACATGCAGCCGTCCAATTTGCCCAGCACCACTTTTCAGAGAACAGCTTTTATCCATTGTACATTCTAGATTATTTGACCATAGGTGTGTGGGTTTATTTCTATGCTCACTATTCTGTTTCATTGATCTATTTGTCTGTTTTTGTGCCAGTATCATGTTGTTTTGATTACTGTATCTTTCTAGTATAATATGAAGTTTGGAAGAGTGATACCTCCAGCTTTGTTGTTTTTCTCAAGATTGCTTTGGCAATTTGGGAACTTTTGTTGTTCCACATGAATTTTAGGATTATTCGTTCTAGTTCTGTGAGAATATCATGAGCATCTTAATAGGTATTGCATTAAACCTGTAGATTTCCTTGGGTAATTTGGGAATTTTCACAATATTAATTCTTCCAACCCAAGAGCATGGGATATCTTCCCATTTTTTGAATCATCTCAAGTTTCCTTCATCAGTGTTTTATAGTTTTCAGAATAGAGGTCTTTCACCTCCTTTGTTAAGTTTTTTCATATATATTTTATTCTTTTTGATGCAGTTTTAAATGTGATTTTTTTTACTTTTCTTTCTGATAGTTCATTATTACTGTATAGAGAGACAACATATTTCTCTATATTAATCATATCTTGCAAACTTTGCTAAATTCATATACTAGTTTTAATAGCTTTTGCATGGAGACTTCAGTGTTTTCTACATAATGTATCACGTCATCTGCAAATAGTGACAGTTTTACCTCTTCCCTTCCAGTTTGGACACCTTTCTTTCTTTTTTCTTTTGGACACTTTTTTTGTCTGATTGCTGTGGCTAGGACTTCCAAAACTATGTTAAACAGAAATGGTGAGAGTGGGCATCCTTGCCTTGTCCCTGAATTCAAAGGAAAGGCTTTCAGCTTTTTACCACTGAGTATGATGTGGGCTGTGGGTTTCTCATAAAAGGCTTTTTAAAAAAATATTTATTTAATTATTTTTGGCTGTGTTGGGTCTTTGTTTCTGTGTGAGAGCTTTCTCTAGTTGTGGCGAGTGGGGGCCACTCTTCATCGCCGTGCATGGGCCTCTCACTGTCATGGCCTCTCTTGTTGCGGAGCACAGGCTCTGGACGCACAGGCTCAGTAGTTGGGACACACGGGCCTAGTTGCTCCACGGCATGTGGGATCTTCCCAGACCAGGGCTTGAACCCGTGTCCCCTGCATTGGCAGGCAGATTCTCAACCACTGCACCACCAGGGAGGCCCTAAAAGGCTTTTTTATGTTGAGATATGTTCCCTCTATAACCACTTAGATGATGTTTTTTATCGTGAATATATGTTGAATTTTGTCAAATGCTTTTTCTGCATCTATTGAAATGATCATGTGATTTTTATTCCTCGTTTTGCTAATGTGGTTTATTACATTTATTGATTTACAAATGTTGAACCATCCTTGTGACCTTGGAATAAATACAACGGGTCATAGTGTATGATCCTTTTTATATATTGTTGGATTTGGTTTGCTAATTTTTGTTTATGATTTTTGCATCTATATTCATCAAAGACATTATTTGTTGTGTCTTATTCTGATTTTGGTATCATGGTTATGGTGGCCTCAGAGAATGAATTTGGGGGTGTTCCATCCCCTTCAATATTTTAGAGTAGCTTGAGAAGGATAAGTATTAGTTCTTCTTTATATGTTTGGTAAAATTCCCTTGTGAAGCCATCTGGTCCTTGACTACTGTTTGCTGAGAATTATTAATTACAAATTCAACTTCACTATTAGTAATCAGTCTGTTCAAATTGTCTTTTTCTTCTTGATCCAGTTTGGCAGTTTCTATGTTTCTAGATATTTGTCCATTTCTTCTACATTGCCCAATTTGTTGGCATATAACTGTTTGTACTATTCTCTTATGTATTTTTTGTATCTCTGTGTTATTGGTCGTTATTTCTCCTTCTTCATTTCTTATTATGTTTATTTGGGTCCATTCTCTCTTCTTAGTGAGTTGGCTAAAGGTTTATCAATTTTGTTTCTCCTTTTAAAAAACCAGCTTTTCGTTTCATGAATCTTTTCTTGTGTTTTCTATCTCTATTTTATTTATTTCCTCTCTGATCTGTATTATTTCCTTCCTCCTGCTGACTTTGGGCTTTATTGGTTCTTCCTTTTTTACTTCCTTGAGGTGGTAGGTTAGGCTGTTTACTTGAGATTTTTCTTGTTTCTTGAGGAAGGCCTCTATCATTATAAACATCCCTCTTAGAACTGCTTTTCCTGCATCCTATCAGTTTTTGAGTGTTGTGTTTCCATTTTCATTTGTCTCAAGGTATTTTCTGACTTCCTCTTTGGTTTTTTCATTGACTCATTGTTTTTTTAGTAGCATGTTGTTTAGTCTCCATGTGTTTGTTCTTTTCCCATTTTTCTTTCTATAGTTGATTTCTAGTTTCATACCACTGGAGTTAGAAAAAATGTTTGATATAATTTCTATCCTCTTAAATTTGTTGAGACTTTTTTCTGTGGCTTAGCATGTGATCTGTCCTGGAGAATACTCCATGTGCACTTGAAAAGATTGTGTATTCTCCTGTTTTTCAATGGAATGTCCTATAGATATATATTAAGTCCAAATGGTCCATTGTGCTGTTTAATACAACTGTTGCCTTATTGAACTTCTATATGTATGACCTATCCACTGATGTAAGTGTGTGTTAAAGTCCCCTACTATTATTGTATAATTGTCAAATTCTCCTTTTATGTCTGTTAGTATTTGGTTTATGTATTGAAGTGCTCCTGTATTGGGTGCATATTTGTTAATGAGTGCAATGTCCTCTTTTTATATTGATCCTTTTCTCATGATATAATGCCCTTCTTTGTTTTCTCTTATAGTCTTTGTTTTGAAGTCTGTTTTGTCTGATGAATATTGCTACTCCTTTTTCTTATTTCCACTTGTGTGAAATATCTTTTTCTATCCCATCACTTTCAGTCTCCATGTGTCTTTAGTTCAGAATTAATTCTCTTGTAGGCAGCAAATGGAAAGGTCTTTATTTATCCAATCAGCCACCCTATGTCTTTTGATTACAGCATTTAGTCCATTGACATTGAAAATAATTATTTACAGGTATGTACTTATTGCCATTTTATTACTTGATTTCTTTTCTAATTCTCCTCTCTTCATTTCTTCTTCTTTTTGTTTTTCCCTTGTAGTTTGATGATTATATTTAGTAATATTTTTGTGTTCCTTTCTTTTGGTTTTTGTGTATCAATTGTGCATTTTTTTATTTTTGATTACCATGGGGTTCATATGCATTGATGTATAATTTTATCTACTTGTTTTAAACTAGTAGTTGTTTAAGTTCAAGCACATTCTAAGATATCTACATTTTTTACTCCTCTCCCCTACTTTCTGTGTTTTTGATGTCATATTTTACATCTTCATGTTTATCCCTTAATTATTCATTGTAGTTATTGTTTCTTTTACATTTTTCTTTTAATCTATGTACGGTATTATTTAAGTGGTTGATCCTTAATTCTTACTACTATATATTTGCCTTTCCTAGAAGGATTTCCTATGAATTCTTACTCCTTTTGCATTTGGAGAAGATTCTTCAACATTATTTTTTTAGGGTAGTTTTAGTATTGATGAATTCTTTTAGTTTTTGCTTATCTGGGAAGTTCTTTATCTCTACTTCCATTTTCAATGATAATCCTGCTCAGTAGAGTGTCCTAGGTTGAAGGTTTTTCCCTTTCAGCACATTGAATGTATTATGTCCCTCCCTTCTAGCCTGCAAAATTTTTGCAGAGAAATCAGCTGATAGCCATATGGGAATTCCCTTGTATATGACTGTTTGTTTTCTCTTGTTGCACTTAGAATTCCTTATCTTTGATCTTTGCCATTTTAATTATGATATGTCTTGGTGTTTGCCTGTTTGGGTACATCTTGTTTGGAACTCTCTGTCCTTCCTGTGTCTGGATATCTGTTACTTTTTCACGTTTGGGATGTTTCCAGCCATAATTTCCTGAAATACATTTTGATTCCACTTTTCTCTCTCTTCTCCTTCTGGAACCCCTATAATGTGAATGTTGGGATGCTTAATGGTATCCCAGAAATCTCTTAGATTGCTTACAATATATTATTTTTCTGCTGTTCTGATTGGGTGATTTTCATTGTTCTATCTTCCAGATGACTTATGTGTTCTGTATCACTTAGTCTGATACTCATTCCTTCTCATGTGTGTTTTTTTTTTAATTTTAGCTATTGAATTCTTTATTTTTGATTTTTTTAATACTTTTTAATTTTTGTTAAATTGTTCAGTATTTAGATCAATTCTTTTTCCTAATTCATTAACACTTTTATTACTAATGTTTGGAATTCTTTATCTGGTAAATTGGTAGTTCTGTTTCATTATTTTTTCAGGGATTTTTTCTTGCTCTTTCAATTAAAAGTAGCTCCTCTGCCTTTTCATTTTACTTAGCTTTCTCTGCCTCTATGAATATAGGTGAAACAGTTAACTGTTGTGGTCTTGAAGGAGTGTTCTTATGTGTGAGCTTCTCTAGTCAGACTGCATGTGCCCAATGCCTTTAGTGGGAGAGCTGGATTTGATGTGGATGCAAGTCATGTCTTTCCTTATGATTTGCTGGCCACTATCACCTTGATATGGGATGGGGCTAGAGACTGAGAAGCTAGAGCTTGTGCTGTATATGAAGCTGGATTTTCTTTCTGTTTAGTGGTCATCACTTCCCTGTCAGTTGCATGGTCTATTCTCAAGTGCTGGAGTAGAAGCAGTGAGGGTTGGGCTTGAGTTGGCTCTGTCCTCTTAAAATGTGTGTTTTCCCCTTTCTCTGAACCAGGACCTTTGTCCCAGAGGAGGGGAATGCTGAAGCAATTGGGGCCCTTGCACATTCAGAGGTCTCATGCCCTGAATGTGTAGGCATCTGCAACTCTGCTCAGATGCCCATTGTCATGTCTTTTCCCAGGCCATGACTTCCCCAGATCCAATGCCACACTGTGGCTTGCTCTGAGCAGGGATGGAGTGATCATTTGGCTTGGGCTGGGTCACACTGTGCTGGGGCATAAGGCAAGGTGGTGTTGGGTAATCTGACAACTGCTAGGGCAGAGCTTTCTCTGCCCTGCCTCAGGAGCAAGACCCCTTTGCCCCTACAACTGATCACTGTCCCTACCACTGCCCTTTGGTGGGACTACTCCACAGGGGAAGTTGGACCTGTGTGTTTTCTCTGTATGTATTGGGGATGGGGTTGAGCTATTCTGGAACAGCTTCCATCAGAAGTCTGGGATTTATCTGGGGCACCACTTGAGTAAGCACAAACAATGGCCATGGGAGTCCCACCCAGTTTCTGCCCTGGGACCAGGTCACCTCTTTGTCCCAAGGTCAAGCTTTTTCCCTGGTCCTGGCTGCCCCAGATCCAGTGCTGTACTGTGGCATGCAGTGAGTGAGGCTGGAGAGTTTGCTCTGCTCAGTGTGAGACATGAGGCAGAACAGTCACAGCGAACCTACAGCTTCTAGGGAAGACCACCCTCTGCTCTACCTGGGGGCTAGCCAGCATGTGCACGTTCCTCATGAGTGGAGTCCAGGCTACTCCAGCCTTTTTATCTCTCCCAGTAGTCAGTCCTCCAACCAGCCAAGGGGGCTTATCTGCTCTGCATAGGACCCCATGACTAGGATGCTCAGTCTGTGGTTTGACACATTCACTCCCAATGGTGGGTGCCTGCTGGTGTAATCTTCCTTTTCCTCTGAGTCCTCGCCCAGGTCCCAACCCAACTGATTTTCTTTCCTTCCTACCCAATTACGTGTGTATCTTTTTTACAGCCTTGGTTTTACAGGAGTCCTTCTGCCACTTTCCAGTTGATTTTCATTGAGAATTGTTCCACATGCAGATGTATTTTTGAAGTGTTAGTGGGGGGAGGTGAGCTCCATGTCCTCTTTCTCTGCTATCTTATCTCCACCAATATGATTATTATTAATAGTAGTAGTATAGAGTGGTTAAAGCTCACTATGAATGAAAGTAAAGTTAGATCATTTCAGCAACCATAACAGACCCCACTTATAGAATTTTTATATTTTGACAACCAAACAAAAATACTTTAGATATTTAAATTATCACCAGAATTTTAACTCAAAGAGACTTGTGTTTAATATGTTTGACTAATAGAATTCAGACAATTGTACTGAATTTAAATCACATTCATCTATGTAAAAAATGAAATTTTATTCTCTATCTGGATAGCACTTTAAAATATTCTTGATGCCTTACCCCATGTTTACCATCTTATTTTAAACTTTTAGCTAGTGCAAAAGTTAAGTCAGAAATGTTTATACCTGTTATAAAGCTGAATAAAAACACAGTGGTATGATATAGTGAAAAAGATGGAGTCAGACTGGTGTCAGGTTCCCAGTTACATTGCTTATGTGATGTGTGAGCTTTGGCAAGAGACATAACCCATCTGAACATTGTTTTTTCTCATTTATCAGTTGTGGACTATACTTTATACTTCAAGAAGGCATTGTAAGATAAAGTATTTGAAGTACCTAGTACAGGGCAAAATTTGTAAGTGATGCTCAATAAATAGGTGATATACCAAAATTCACCATGTTTTCTAATAGGTTGACCATATAATTTATCATTCAAATGGAAACATGTTTTTTTCTATGCCAAATATTAAACTATACAGGTCTCAAAGACAAGTATAAAATAAGACTGTACCAAACAAACTGGGACATATGTCCAGTTTACTTCATGGTAGAGCTAGAAATCTAACCTAAGGTTCTTGAACTCTTCGAATAGTGCTCTTCCATCTAATTCTCTCAATCTGTCCTACAGTTAACTGAATAGACATTTCTGCATTGATTCTATTTTCCTTTTCCATTTCTCTCTTCTACTGCCACCGCAACCTTGGAGGTCCAAAGACCATAGTCACAAGGTAGAGCAGGGCCACTCAACTCACTTGTGACTCTACATGAGCAACAAATAAGCCTTTATTATATGAAACTACTGAGATTCCATGATTTATTTGGTATACCAGTAAGGCCTATCCTGTCCTGAATAATAATTAAACCATATAGCTGTCTTTATTATTCTAAATGAAATTTGAAGATACTATAATGTATTCCCAACTCTGAATTTAAAAAAATTCAATTAAATTATCTATTTCTAATATAAAATTTAAAAGAGAATAATTCTTAACAAAATAGTAATATCTCAATATATAAATGATTAGTCACAACAACACTAGAAGTGACAAAGTGATAAAGTAAACTTGCATGTATAAATACAATAATTTGAATTTGAGAGTTAGAAATGCAGACTTATATAGCTGTGTTGCATTGACAACTTAAATATCACATGTGGCATTGCATTTAGTGATGTGATTTTCTATAATAGTGAACAGCTCTTGGTAAAGCTCTGAAAAAAAAACCAGAAAAACACACTCTTTTATTTATAAGGCAGTTGTATCTCTGGAAAATTCAGTGTATATTGAAATCTTGCAAAAATATTTTGCATTTATACGTAAGGAGTTCGTTTTTAGGTTCTGATAATTATAAGATTTTACACTTATATTGAAACCATGTGACATATGGGAAAGTGATGCAAGATATGGGACACCATATCTTGAGTGGAACTGCCTCATATATTTTGGGAAGTCTAGCATCCCCTGTACCCCACCTAAATGCCCAGAGAACCACCTCCATCATACTTTGAACAAAAAACACCCTCGTGAATTTCTAAAATAGCAGTGTTGAGAACCATTGTGAATCATAGTTGGGAAAATGAACTTGAATTTGCGAAGGACACAAAGTTTTAGTGAAATCAAATTAAAAAGAAATAAATATAAAGAAAATATACACTATATTTATTTCATGCTTACCACCTACGTTTTTACTAGGTCTTCCCCCACCTGGTTTTATCATTATTAATATTTACAGATAGTTTCTCTTTAACATTTTAAAATTTTCAACAACCCTGTGACGTAGGCAGGTCTAGTGTTATGATCTCTAGTCTAGGGAACCCAGCTTCAAAATTATAAAAGAGGTCAGACTAAAAGTTATAGTTTGGTTTTGGTTTCGGTCGGAGCGCAGGGAGAGGACTGGGGTTGGCGGCTTGAACATAGCCTGAAGGGGTTAGTGCACCACGGCTAGCCGGGACGGAGTCCGCGGAAAAGTCTGCACCTGCTGAAGAGGCAAGAGACTTTTTCTTCCCTCTTTGTTTCCTGGTGCGCGAGGAGAGGGGTTTAAGAGCACTGCTTAAAGGAACTCCAGAGACGGGCGCGAGCCGCGGCTAAAAGCGCGGACCCCAGAGACGGGCGCGAGCCGCGGCTAAAAGCGCAGACCCAGGGATGGGCGGGAGACGCCAAGGCTGCTGCTGCCACCACAAAGAAGCCTGTGTGTGAGCACAGGTCACTATCCACACCCCTCTTCCGCAGAGCCTGTGCACCCCGTCACTGCCAGGTTCCCGGGATCCAGGGACAACTTCCCCGGGAGAACGCATGGCGGGCCTCAGGTTGGTGCAACGTCACACTGGCCTCTGCTGCCGCAGGCCCGCCCCGCATGCAGTGCCCCTCCCTCCCCCCCGGCCTGAGTGCACCAGAGCCCCCGAATCAGCAGCTCCTTTAACCCCGACCTGTCAGCAAAAAACAGATGCCCTCCAGCGACCTACACGCAGAGGCAGGGCCAAATCCAAAGCTGAGCCGCTGTGAGCTGTGAGAACAAAGAAGAGAAAGGGAAATCTCTCCCAGCAGCCTCAGAAACAGCGGATTAAAGCTCCACAATCAACTTGATGTACCCTGCATCTGTGGAATACATGAATAGACAACAAGTCATCCCAAATTGAGGAGGTGGGCTTCGAGAGCAAGATCTATGATTTTTTCCCCTTTTCCTCTTTTTGTGAATGTGTATGTGTATGCTTCTGTGTGAGATCTTGTCTGTATAGTTTTGCTTCCACCATTTGTCCTAGGGTTCTATCCTTCCATGGTTTTTTTTTAATTTTTATCTTAATAATTAATTTTAATTTTAATAACTTTATTATACTTTACCTTCGTTCTTTCTTTCTTTCTTTCTTTCTTTCTTTCCTTCCTTCCTTCCCTCCTTTAGACAACGAATCAGCCCAAATTGAGGAGGTGGTCTCTGAGAGCAAGATTTATGAATTTTTCCCCATAACCTCTTTTTGTGAGGGTGTATGTGTATGCTTCTGTGTAAGATTTTGTCTGTATAGCTTTGCTTCCAACATTTGTCCTAAGGTTCTATCCGTCCTTTTTTTTTTTTCTAAATAAGTATTTTTATTATACTTTATTTTATTTTACTGTATCTTCTTTCTTTCTGTCTTTTCTCCTTCTTTCCCTCCTTCCTTCCTTCCTCCCTCCCTCCCTACTTTCTTTCCTTGTTGCCTTCTTTCCTTCTTTGCTTCTTTCTTTCTTCCTTCCTTCCTTCCCTCCTTTCTTTCTTTCTTTCTTCAGAATTCTACTAATTCTCTCTACTTTACCTCCCTTTTATTCTGAGCCGTGTGGATGAAAGGCTCTTGGTGCTCCAGCCAGGAGTCAGGGCTCTGCCTCTGAGGTAGGAGAGCCAACTTCAGGACACTGGTCAACAAGAGACCTCCCACCTCCACATAATAACAAACGGCGAAAATCTCCCAGAGACCTCCATCTTAACACCAGCACCCAGCTTCACTCAACAACCAGCAAGCTACAGTGCTGGACAACCTATGCCAAACAACTAGCAAAACAGGAACACAACCCCACACATTAGCAGAGAGGCTGCCTAAAATCATAATAAGTCTACAGAAATGCCAAAACACACCAACAGACGTGAACCTGCCCACTAGAGAGACAAGATCCAGCCTCATCCACCACAACACAGGCACTAGTCCCCTCCACCAGGAAGCCTACACAACCCACTGAACCAACCTTAGCCACTGGAGACAGACATCAAAAACAGTGGGAACTACGAACCTGCAGCCTGCAAAAAGGAGACCCCAAACACAGTAAGATAAGCAAAATGAGAAGACAGAAAAACACAGCAGATGAAGGAGCAAGATAAAAATGCACCAGACCTAAAAAATGAAGAGGAAATAGGCAGTCTACCTGAAAAATAATTCAGAATAATGATAGTAAGGATGATCCGAAATCTTGGAAATAGAATGGACAAAATGCAAGAAACAGTTAACAAGGACCTAGAAGAAATAAAGATGAAACAAGCAATGATGAACAGCACAATAAATGAAATTAAAAGTACTCTAGATGGGATCAATAGCAGAATAACTGAGGCAGAAGAACGGATAAGTGACCTGGAAGATAAAATAGTGGAAATAACTACTGCAGAGCAGAATAAAGAAAAAAGAATGAAAAGAACTGAGGACAGTCTCAGAGACCTCTGGGACAATATTAAACGCACCAACATTCGAATTATAGGGGTTCCAGAAGAAGAAGAGAAAAAGAAAGGGACTGAGAAAATATTTGAAGAGATTATAGATGAAAACTTCCCTAATATGGAAAGGAAATAGTTAATCAAGTCCAGGAAGCACAGAGAGTCCCATACAGGATAAATCCAAGGAGAAATATGCCAAGACACATATTAATCAAACTGTCAAAAATTAAATACAAAGAAAGCATATTAAAAGCAGCATGGGAAAAAAAACAGATAACACACAAGGGAATCCCCATAAGGTTAACAGCTGATCTCTCAGCAAAAATCCCACAAGACAGAAGGGAGTGGCAGGACATACTGAAAGTGATGAAGGAGAAAAACCTGCAAACAAGACTACTCTACCCAGCAAGGATCTCATTCAGATTTGATGGAGAAATTAAAACATTTACAGACAAGTAAAGCTGAGAGAGTTCAGCACCACCAAACCGGCTTTACAACAAATGCTAAAGAAGCTTCTCTAGACAAGAAACACAAGAGAAGGAAAAGACCTATAATAACGAACCCAAAACAATTTAGAAAATGGGAATAGGAACATACATATTGATAATTACCTTAAATGTAAATGGAATAAATGCTCCCACCAAAAGACACAGATTGGCTGAATGGATAAAAAAACAAGACCCTTATATATACTGTCTACAAGAGACCCACTTCAGAGTAGAGACACATACAGACTGAAAGTAAGGGGATGGAAAAAGATATTCCATGCAAATGGCAACCAAAGGAAAGCTGGAGTAGCAATTCTCATATCAGAAAAAATAGACTTTAAAATAAGGACTATTAGAAGAGACAAAGAAGGACACTACATAATGATCAAGGGATCGATCCAAGAAGAAGATATAACAATTGTAAATATTTATGCACCCAACATAGGAGCACCTCAATACATAAGGCAAATACTAACAGCCATAAAAGGGGAATTCGCCAGTAACACATTCATATTAGGGGACTTTAACACCCCACTTTCACCCATGGACAGATCATCCAAAATGAAAATAAATAAGGAAACACAAGCTTTAAATGATACATTTAACAAGATGGACTTAATTGATATTTATAGGACACTCCATCCAAAAACAACAGAATACATATTTTTCTCAAGTGCTCATGGAACATTCTCCAGGATACATCATATCTTGGGGCACAAATCAAGCCTCGGTAAGTTTAAGGAAATTGAAATTGTATCAAGTATCTTTTCCGACCACAATGCCATGAGACTAGATATCAATTACAGGAAAAGATCTGTAAAAAATACAAACACATGGAGGCTAAACAATACACTACTTAATAATGAAGTTATCACTGAAGAAATCAAAGAGGAAATTAAAAAATACCTAGAAACAAATGACAATGGAGACACAACGACCCAAAACCTATGGGATGCAGCAAAAGCAGTTCTAAAGGGGAAGTTTATAGCAATACAAGCCCACCTTAAGAAGCAGGAAACATCTCGAATAAACAACCTAACCTTGCACCTAAAGCAATTAGAGAAAGAAGAACAAAAAAACCCCAAAGCTAGCAGAAGGAAAGAAATCATAAAAATCAGATCAGAAATAAATGAAAAAGAAATGAAGGAAACAATAGCAAAGATCAATAAAACTAAAAGCTGGATCTTTGAGAACATAAACAAAATAGATAAACCACTAGCCAGAATCATCAAGAAAAAAAGGAGAAGACTCAAATCAATAGAATTAGAAATGAAAAAGGAGAAGTAAGAACGGACACTGCAGAAATAAAATTGATCATGAGAGATTACTACAAGCAACTCTATGCCAATAAAATGGACAATCTGGAAGAAATTGACAAATTCTTAGAAATGCACAACCTGCCAAGACTGAATCAGGAAGAAATAGAAAATATGAACAGACCAATCACAAGCACTGAAATTGAAACTGTGATTAAAAATCTTCCAACAAACAAAAGCCCAAGACCAGATGGCTTCACAGGCGAATTCTATCAAACATTTAGAGAAGAGCTAACACCTATCCTTCTCAAACTCTTCCAAAATATAGCACATGCAGGAACACTCCCAAATTCCTTCTACGAGACCACCATCACCTTGATACCAAAACCAGACAAGGATGTCACAAAGAAAGAAAACTACAGGCCAATATCACTGATGAACATAGATGCAAAAATCCTCAACAAAATACTAGCAAACAGAATCCAACAGCACATTAAAAGGATCATACACCATAATCAAGTGGGGTTTATTCCAGGAATGCAAGGATTCTTCAATATACGCAAATCTATCAATGTGATAAACCATATTAACAAATTGAAGGAGAAAAACCATATGATCACCTCAATATATGCAGAGAAAGCTTTTGACAAAATTCAACACCCATTTATGATAAAAACCCTGCAGAAAGTAGGCATACAGGGAACTTTCCTCAACATAATAAAGGTCATATATGAGAAGCCCACAGCCAACATCATCCTCAATGGTGAAAAACTGAAAGCATTTCCACTAAGATCAGGAATAAGACAAGGTTGCCCACTCTCACCACTCTTATTCAACATAGTTTTGGAAGTTTTAGCCACAGCAAACAGAGAAGAAAAGGAAATAAAAGTAATCCAAATCGGAAAAGAAGAAGTAAAGCTGTCAGTGTTTGCAGATGACATGATACTATACATAGAGAATCCTAAAGATGCTACCAGAAAACTACTAGAGCTAATCAATGAATTTGGTAAAGTAGCAGGATACAAAATTAATGCACAGAAATCTCTGGCATTCCTATATACTAATGATGAAAAATCTGAAATTGAAATCAAGAAAACACTCCCATTTACCATTGCAACAAAAAGAATAAAATATCTAGGAATAAACCTACCTAAGGAGACAAAAGACCTGTATGCAGAAAATTATAAGACACTGTGAAAGAAATTAAAGATGATACAAATAGATGGAGAGATATACCATGTTCTTGGATTGGAAGAATCAACATTGTGAAAATGACTCTACTACCCAAAGCAATCTATAGATTCAATGCAATCCCTATCAAACTACCACTGGCATTTTTCACAGAACTAGAACAAAAAATTTCACAATTTGTATGGAAACACAAAAGACCCCAAATAGCCAAAGCAATCTTGAGAACAAAAAAGGGAGCTGGAGGAATCAGGCTCCCTGACTTCAGACTATACTGCAAAGCTACAGTAATCAAGACAGTATGGTACTGGCACAAAAACAGAAAGACAGATCAATGGAACAGGATAGAAAGCCCAGAGGTAAACCCACACACATATGGACACCTTATCTTTGATAAAGGAGGCAGAAATGTACAGTGGAGAAAGGACAGCCTCTTCAATAAGTGGTGCTGTGAAAACTGGACAGGTACATGCAAAAGAATGAAATTAGCACACTGCTTAACACCATACACACACAAAAATACTCCAAATGGATTAAAGACGTAAATGTAAGACCAGACACTATAACACTCTTAGAGGAAAACATAGGAAAAACACTCTTTGACATAAACCACAGCAAGGTCTTTTTTGACTCACCTCCTAGAGTAACGGAAATAAAAACAAAAATGAGCAAATGGGACTTAATTAAACTTAAAAGCTTTTGCACAGCAAAGGAAGCCATAAACAAGACAAAAAGACAACCCTCAGAATGGCAGAAAATATTTGCAAATGACACAACAGACAAAAGATTAATCTCCAAAATATAAAAACAGTTCATGCAGCTCAATATCAAAGAAACAAAAATCCAATTAAAAAATGGGCAGAAGACCTAAATAAACATTTCACGAAGGAAGACACACAGATGGCCATGAGGCACATGGAAAGATGCTCAACATCACTAATTATTAGAGAAATGCAAATCAAAGCTACAATGAGGTATCACCTCACACCAGTCAGAATGTATATTATCAAAAAATCTAGAAATAATAAATGCTGGAAAGCGTGTGGTGAAAAGGGAACCCTCCTGCACTGTTGGTGGGAATGTAAATTGATACAACCACTATGGAAAGCAGCATGGAGGTTCCTTCAAAAACTGAAAATAGAACTACCATATGACCCAGGAATCCCACTACTGGGCATATACCCTAAGAAAACCATAATTCAAAGAGAGACATGCACCACAATGTTCATTGCAGCACTATTTATAATAACCAGGACATGGAACCAACCTAAATGTCCATTGAAAGATGAACGGATAAAGAAGATGTGGCACATATATACAATGGAATATTACTCAGCCATAAAAAGAAACAAAATTGAGTTATTTGTAGTGTGGTGGATGGACCTAGAATCTGTCATACAGAGTGAAGTAAGTCAGAAAGAGAAAAACAAATATGGTATTCTAACACATATATATGGAATCTAAAAAGAAAAAAAAATGGTACTGGTGAAACTAGTTGCAGGGCAGGAATAAAGATGTAGACATAGAGAGTGGACTTGAGGACTCGGGGTGGGAGGGGGAAGCTGTGGCGAAATGAAAGTAGAATCGACCTATATACATTATGGAATATAAAAGAGTTAGCTAGTGGGAAGTGGCAGCATAGCACAGGGAGATCAGCTCTGTGCTTTGCGATGACCTAGAGGGGTGGGATAGGGAGGATGGGAGGGAGGCTCAAGAGAGAAGGAATATGGGGACATATATATGCACATGGCTGATTCACTTTGGTGTACAACAGAAACAAACACAGTTTTGTGAAGTAATTATACTCCAATAAAGATTTATTAAAAAAATAAATAAATTGGAACTGCCCTTGAGTAAATTATAAACCATTGAATGCTGGCAAGTAGCATATTAAATAGTTTCACAGAAAATTGGGACGTTTGGACTAACTTGAGACATTTTTGACTTATGAATGGTTCTTATTTACTTTTATTTGTCCTATAGTAAAACCATACTAGAATAGTGATAATAATAGCACTAAGAATGGACTGTTAAGAGATTTCTGGTGATTTTTTTTTTTTTTCTGTACACGGGCCTCTCACTGTTGTGGCCTCCTCTGTTGCGGAGCACAGGCTCCGGACGCGCAGGCTCAGCGGCCATGGCTCACGGGCCCAGCCGCTCTGCGGCATGTGGGATCTTCCTGGACCAGGGCACGAACCCGTGTCCCCTGCATTGGCAGGCGGACTCTCAACCACTGCGCCACCAGGGAAGCCCCTCTGGTGATCTTTGATTGAACACTTGAAACATTTTAATTTACCATTTCTCATGAACTCCATGAATATTTTAAGTAATAATTTGAATTTGTTAAGTAATATTTCCATTCTCATGGTAGTTTATCAAAGACCTATGAGATCCCAGTTTTTAACTTTAGATTGCTATGACATAATGTGTGGGACTTGTAACTTGATATAAGTTGATAAAATTTGAACCAATAGCAAATAAATTCAATATATTAGTTTAAAATATGTCTTGAAAATGATGGTAATTTCTGTCAGACTTTTTAAATGAGTAACGTATTTGGAAAAGCTTGTATAAATACGAAAGGGGTAGATTAGTATGTAAGGTTCAGTGGATGTTTAAGTTTAGTAAATCATATTATAATTTTTTTAGGGCCCTATAATAATAGATATTTTTCAAAGACATATGTATTTGATTACTTTTCAAGTTACACAGTCACTACACACACACACATGCACACATACACACAGTTATCCACTTTCTCAATTGTTAGAATGAGAAAGGCAATCTTTAAAGTTTTTTTAACTCACCAGGCACATGTATCAGCACAGCAGCCAGTCTGGCAGCTATAGAAATAAAATTATGCAAATTAGATGTGTGTTCCCTGAAGAGGCCTAATAGGAAGATTGACCTATATACAGCTTAATTTGTTCTCATGCTTCCTCTTTATTGTCTTCCAGCTGCACAAGAAATTAAAACTTGTTCAATTGTTTGTTCCCCAATTATATATCAAAGGTGCTCTGTCCTTCCATGACAAAACCAATCAATAGGGTTTTTTTGTTTTTTTTTTGGTGGTACACGGGCCTCTCACTGCTGTGGCCTCTCCCGTTGCGGAGCACAGGCTCCGGACGCACAGGCTCAGTGGCCATGCCTCACAGGCCAAGCCGCTCCGCGGCATGTGGGATCCTCCCGCACCGGGGCACGAACCCATATCCCCCGCATCGGCAGGCGGACTCTCAACCACCGCGCCACCAGGGAAGCCCCTATAGGGTTTTTTAAATACTATTTCTCTCTGTTAATTTATCCACGGTGCTGGAATATTTTTTTTTAAACCCATATTTGTTTATTTATTTATTTTTGCCTGTGTTGGGTCTTCGTTTCTGTGTGAGGGCTTTCTCTAGTTGTGGCAAGCGGGGGCCACTTTTCATCGCGGTGCGCGAGCCTCTCACTGTTGCAGCCTCTCTTGTTGCGGAGCACAGGTTCCAGATGCGCAGGCTCAGTAGTTGTGGCTCACGGGCCTAGTTACTCTGCGGCATGTGGTATCCTCCCCGACAAGGGCTCGAACCCGTGTCCCCTGCATTAGCAGGCAGATTCTCAACCACTGTTCCACCAGGGAAGCCCATGTGCTGGAAGATTTTAAACAATGTGTATGAAGCACCTTTTAAAATCAATATATCGCTTAAGAACTGATGACAGTGAGTTTTAAGTTGTGTGGTTGAGAGATTGCAGAATATCTGGGTTATGCATGGAAACAATTTATTCTCTATTGTTTTTGATAATCTGTGTAAAATGTCTCTTATTTGGAAATATGTTCTTTTCCAGGTAGGTAAGTATATGTGCAAATAGCCATTTGGGCCTTGCACTAGTTTGGATTTTGTTACCACTAAAAACCTTCATAATAAATTAGGTTTCAGTTTGTTAAGCAGACCAAAGCTTAGTGAAAATGGAGAATACCTTGGCTTCATGGCAATCATGAAAACAGCTTTCTGACTTCTCCAATAGAGAAGACATATGTCTTCTTTAACTTTTTCATTAACTTTTTTTAAATTATGCTGCTTAGCTAATATTTCTGTGTACATGATATTTATGGTTCTAATGCAGTTGTTTCAAAAAAGAATTTTGGAAATAGACACACTTTGAGTACTTTTAAATACTCTTCCTCTTCACCTCACTACAATTTTGGAAACTTTAATATTTGTTGAGGAATGGGTCTTGTATTCTGGGATTTGACTGACCCATGACAGGATTTCTTATAAGGTCTCTTCCCCATGCACACTGATAAAAACAAACAAACAAACAAAATTGGGTTGAAAGATGTCCTTGATCTACTGTTTGCTGACTTAATTGTTATGATGCAGAGTGAATATAATTAGAAAATATGTAGCTTGTATCATGACCTACTGATGATGGTAGGTCAGTGCATCCCAATGATAATATCTTGCTGAACACTGTGGCAAATGGCTAATCCTCTGTGTCCAGAGGCTGCTGGTCCAGGGCTCCATACTCTACTCAACGATAATAAGGGCTAAGAGAATCAATGTCTCAGCATACTCAGAGTTCTTATGGGGAATAGGAAGATTTGTGCTATATATTAGGAAGATCAGTATCCTGTTGCCAACCTTAAAGTTGGAACACTAATAGGTCTAGTGAGGGAAATCTTTTTTAGGAATAATCATGATGTCTTACAACCAGTCAAGTTGTTTTCACTTGGGAGAATAACCAAGTTATTTAGGCACAAATGGTGCTCTTCCACAAAATTGCCATCACCTCACCCTCCAAGAAGCTCCACAATTCTCAGTTATTTTAAAATGGATTTCCAAACAACCAAAATCTATATATTACAACAAATAGTCTTATTTTGTTGATTTGCTTTATATGAGTAACATAATAAATAGGTTGTCCCCAGGCTACATTCAGAGGACTGAAATAACCATCCTAATGAAATCAACCCATTTGGCCATAAGTAAATTGCTCAGCATTCAATAACTAGGTGGCCTAAAACACTGAAATGAAGGTCAAATGACAAATTTATTGGAATCATGCTTTAATAATCACAGAGTATTCCTTTAACGTCACATCTAGTGCCACCTGAAGCATCAACTCAATTTTTTTCTAGTCATACTCTTAACAAATGAGAGTTTAATATTAAACACACTGTTTGAATAAATATATTCTTTGGATACTAATTCCAGAGTAAGCCTTTTCCCTCATGAAACATTAGATCTATTAATTACTGTCCTTGCTAAACAGTGATTGTTTCTGAAAGTGATATTATTTCTAACATGTATTATTTTCCTATTGGGTCAACGTTATACACCTTCTGCCAAAAATATAACTGAAGAACAAGATTAAAGATTAATTCAACAGGTCTTTCATGGACTTGTTGACTTTTTGTTAGTTTCTGTGGCTATCTGGTATAAGTTCAAAAACCCCAATAATAACTCCTGGTTAAAAACAACAACAACAACAACAGCAACAAGGATAACACATCTTCCTGAGTGGCTCACTGGTGTTTAGAATTCTAGTTATGGATTCACTTTTTTTGTTTCAATGATATTTAATTAGGTATGTCCAATTTTATGTAAATGCATAGGCAATATGAATGCCAAATAACAAGTCTTATTTGGTTTATTTCACCTATTTGCATCTGTTTCTTAGATGAAGTACAGATTAGCATTTTGATAAAATGCTTTTCGTGTAGACTATTGGTTAAGAGTACACTCTTTGGAGTCAGACATAAGTCTGAAATGACCCATTACCACTTATTATTTGTGTATTGACTCACTGACTGTCTCTGAGTTGTGTGGATTAAATGTGATCTCACTCAAGACAGATACAAAAACCAAGCATTCTTTAGCTGACTCTGGCCACTTTCCAGTAGATTCAACTTACAGTAATTTCAATAACAACTGTGTATTTGTGAGCATGGGACAAATTACATTTCTTGTCAGAATAAACTGAATAAGGGCTTTTGCAGTTCTCCTTAGAGGCAATAGTTTAAATTGAAATGGTGCACGTTTTCTTTTCTTCTTGAAAAAAAGTGTGTGTGTGTGTGTACACATATATGCATAATGATCTAGGGAATGTTGGAAATATTTTAACATAAAAGAAATGTGTTAATGTAAAAAGGTAAAAAGTATAAAATAAGATTTTTACATAACAGCATTACTCTGTACACTGAAAATTTTCTTTATTTGTATTTTAGACAAACTGTACTGGAAAAACTTTCCATAGTGGCTGTAATGGTGAAATAGACTCCTGACATTTGGCAGAACATTTGAAATATCACAGTTATTTTTCAGTATGAAATAACAGGTAAATATTTATATCTATTAAGCTATTCATATCTGAGATTGCCACCATCTCATGCCATGCCTCAGTCCTGTCAAAGTTCCATCAGCAAAAAGACATGGATTTCAAGAAGCAGCACCTAGGAGGATCAAAACTTTTGTTATGGTTAGACATATGCCCAACAATCATCATTACAGTAATTTAGGAACAGAATAAATGATTTTCATTGGAATTTTGCCATTAGGTTATGTAGGGAATGTAAAGCACTAGTGGATCCATTATTATTGTGCAATGAATAGTATGTCTTTCACTAGGCACTGAAACACAGGTAGTTAGACATACTTCTAAAACTGACCTAACAGGTAGTTAGACATACTTCTAAAACTGGCCAGAAATATCTCCTTCAACTCAGCGATGATTAATGAGGCCTCATTAGAAAGCAAAAGTTCCCAAGATTCATGAAATCCTCTACATATGTTCACGTGATCACCACTTCTATGTAAATATTGCCTTCTTTTAAATATTTTATGACATATTTAATATATTAAGACTTCTCTAATTGTCATTAAAATATGATATGACAAATACCATCAAACACTAATATAGTGTTATTCTTTGAAAGAATTTCTAAAATATTTTAATTTATTGACTAAGAAAAATAATGAGATTATGCAGGGAAGAGAACATGTTATAGTCTAGTGCTAAAGCTTGTAAAAATGAATGGATCAGGTTAAATGAAACAGCATAGAAATTTCAAATAAATATATTGAACATTATGCCAGGTTCATTAGAACATGGGACAAATGAGGCCAAGTTTGCACATTTTAATTCCTCTTCATGGCAATTAGCTTTGCAAAAGTCAGAGGCTATACCCCAGACCTTGGAGTAGTTGCTTTGAAAACATGCACCTTTGGTCATAACTAGAACTAGTTTAGCACTTCAGAAAAATTACAACAGTGAATGACCCAACATAATAGCACTCTAAACTGCCTTACACAAAAGGAGCTTATCCTTTTAAAGTAGCAAAATACCACCATCATCTGAAGTTTTATTTTATAGTACATCTAAAAATGAGTTTTGTTTAGAAGCATTACAACAGAGTATTCTCACTAAAACAACACCTTATCCCCTGAAACCATGACAACATCCCTGAAATCACAATGAGAGGTCAAGGAAGTGACTTCCATCTTAAAAGGGCCCTGTGGTGAGAAAAGAATACACAGTAAGAGCTGTGTTTAACAGGACTATATTGGACATTTGATTTTACTAGGTAAAGTCAGCAGGAGCTTCTTCTCAAGTTTAGCAATGAGTTCATGGTTTTGAGAATACACTAGCTAGCTGAATTTCACTCAGCTAAAAATAATATGAAGGTTAAACTTCTATCAATCAGCTTATATTTACCCTTCCCAAGTATTACTTTAATCTTTACTTAAAATTTCCTGTAAATGATTGTGTTCTACAAAGAAAATATTTATTTTTTCCCAGTATCTAACTTGTTAAAGTAAATGTACATTTCTTTCCAGAATTTTATGTAAATTATCCTCTTAGTATAAGAAGAGTTGACCATTTTTACTTGAGATTGGGAAAAGAGTTAAAATATAATTATGCAGAGGGATTTTTCTCAAACAATTCTTATTTTGGTACTATATATCTTAGTGGATATAGACCATGTCTTATTTAAGTCTGAACTCTCAACACCTACCATATAGTACACATTAGTTCCCATTTAAATTAAGGTAAAATAAAATATCTTTGATATATACAATGTAATTTATATATAGTATCATATATAGTATATACTTATAGAGTATATACTATAAATATAGTCTATAGTATATAATTAATATAGTATAGTAAAACAGAAAGTGTACAGAAGTAGACCTGACTACAAAATATTTTTAAGCCTTTACAATGTACTATCAACAACATATATTGCTTTTCTTCACATGCATGTTGGGAAAAGTTATAGAGAAAAGTAGTTAGATTTAAGAACACTAGTTCTCTTGTTAAGTAATATGGTTTATCTAATTGGCATTATTGCTATTCCATAATTGTTAGACATAAAATGGACCAAGAAAATCTAATTAGCTCTTTAAACTCATTATATGCCACATTTAATCTTGTGCTTGTCACATTCAAATTTGTTTAAGTTTAGTAATATTCAAGTTCATGTATTTGTATTAAAGGCAACATGTGCTTAAGTATAATGAATATTTTAATCTCAGTAATTCATTATTTTTCTAACCATATTTAAATTTGTGTAGGTGAATTGTTTATCTTTCCCATAAGATTTATGAGAAAGATTAATTCAAAGTAGCAGAAAATTGAGCCTTATCATTTATTTTTACATTTATTAATCAGTCATTAATTCAGTAATATCTCTGACAACTTAGTCTCTCTCATTTTAATGAAGAAAATGAATCCAACTGAAAAACAATACTTTACTCAATATACAGGCAAATATTTAATTTATTTCAAGTTTTGATTATTTAATTTGAAACAACACATTGTTTACCAGTGAAATTAAATTCTTAAAATCTAGAAAAGCTTGATAATAACACTTAAAATCCAAGTGCAGGGAAATATTGATTGTGTAATTGATTCAACAATTGTGTAATTGATTGACATTCCATTAAAATTTGGCTAATAAGACTTTCTTGCCTTTTATCCTTATTTAATGTTTGTTCATACTCACATAAGACTTTCTATAGAGGGTTAGATCAATTATCTACAGTTCTAATTTTGCCAATTCTCTTTTTTATCACTGCTCAATCCTAAGGGAGGGGGGTACCAGAAAATGAATGTGCATGGGTCAGTACAAATTTATTATCACTATGATAGCAAGTATTTAGAGACTATGTTTTTTGATGGGAACTGGTAGAAACTTTTCGTATATAATCGGCTGCAATGTTCCTTAAATGCTTTTCCCTCCTGTTTCAGTTTTTTTGTTTTCTTTGTCTTTTAATTTTAGAGTATGCCAAAATCACCTAAGGAGTTTGATTAAAATGTTAATTCCAGACCACAAATAATTTACTCTTTTGTAATTTAGAGTTTGAAGACTGCTCATGTGCATTGAGCATAATATAGTGTGTAAGAGCCTGAGTTCTGGCATTAGAGTATTTGTCTGGCTTCAAAGCTTGCCTTGCTACTTACGGGCTGTGTGATCTTGCTGAAGTTACTTAACCTTTCTAAGTCTTAATTTACTCATTGATAAAATGGGAATTGTAATAGTATCCACTTCACAGGGTTGAAATGAGAGAGTGTGTATGAAATACTAAGCATATAGCCTATCATATAATAAACAATAAATACTAGTCATTATTAAGCACTAGATTATAAACACCACAAGGAACATAACTGTTTAATCACAAATGAATCTGCTCAGTGACTAGTAGAGTGTCTGGCATAGAGTGCACAGTTAATAATTGTTGAATGAATATACAAATGATGGCATATCCTCTTAATTTTAGACATTATCCCTCTTTTATCATGGCTGTATAATACAACATTAAAAAATCACTTTTGTAACTTCTCTAAACACTGCAGTAAAAAAAGTTTGTACCTATTTCTGTGGTATATTGGTCAGAATAAACAAGGTTTTGCTATATTAACAACAACCACAAAATCTCAGTGGCTCAACAACAAGGCTTAATTCTCCCTCATGCCATATGTCCCATGTGGATTAGCAGGAACCTCTCCTTTCTAACCACTTAGGAAACCAGGGTGACAGCGGCTTCACTGTTTTGTAGATACAGTACAAAGAACAGATGGTTCTAACCATAAACACAAAAGAAAGAAAATGTATGGAATGGGAGAAAGTATTTGCAAAAGATGCAATTGACAAGGGGTTGATATCCAAAGTATGCAAATGACTTATATAACTGAATATCAAAAAAACCAACAACCCAATCAAAAAATGGGCAGAAGACCTAAATAGACATTTTCCAAAGAAGATATACAGATGGCTAACAGGTACGTGAAAAGGTGCTCAGTATCGTTAATTATTAAAGAAATGCAAATCAAAGCCACAATGAGGTATCACCTCACACCTGTCAGAATGGCTATCATAAAAAAATCTACAGATAATAAATGCTGCAGAGGATGTGGAGAAAATGTAACCTTCCTACACTGTTGGTGAGAATGTAAATTGTTGCAGCCACTGTGGAAAAGAGTATGGAGGTTCCTTAAAGAGCTAAAAATAGAACTACCATAATATTCAGCAATTCTACTCCTGGGTATATATCCAGAAAAAACAAAAACTCTAATTTGAAAAGATACATGCATCCCAGTGTTCATATCAGCACTACTTACAATAGCCAAGATGTGGAAGCAACCCGAGTGCCCATCAACAGATGACTGGCTGAGGAAGATGTGGTATATATATATACAATGGAATATTACTCAGCCATAAAAAGAATGAAATAATGCCATTTGCAGCAACATGGATGGACCTAGAGAATATTATGCTGAGTGAAATAAGTCAGAGAAAGACAAATACTGTATGCTATCACTTGTATGTGGAATATAAAAATTAATGCAAATGAATGCATATACAAAACAGAAACAGACTTGCAGACATAGAAAACAAACTTATGGTTACCAAAAGGTAGAGGGAGAAGGGGAGGAACAAATTGTGGTATGGGATTAACAGATACAAACTACTATACATAAAATAGATAAGCGACAAAGATTTACTATATAGCACAGGGAATTATACACAATATCTTGTACTAACCTATAATGGAATATAAAAAAAATGAATCACTATGTTGTATATCTGAAACTAACACAGAATTATAAATCAACTATACTTTAATATACAAAAAAAGAAAAAGAACACATGGCCCTCCCATTTTCTCAGCTGCTGTGGTAGGGGCAGAAAAATCTGGAGTTCTGTATGGGGAAATACATTATTTGGTAAGTAAGTAACACACATCTCTGTGATTACATGTGACTTCCCCTCAGAAACTATTGGCTGAAAATAGACACCTGCTGAATAATTGAAGAGGAGAGGGAAATGTAATTCCTCAGAGGGCTTGGAGGGAAAGGAAAACTAGTGATGCATGAGAAGTCAGAAATGTTTACCACAGAGGAGAAGATTTGTGCACATTTTCAAAGATAATTTGTCTTTTGCATATCAAAATCACACTTGTAGTCAATGGAGGCTGTATCTTTATTCATTTTTTTCTGTGATATTTGTTAGGTGGCTCTACTCATTGTAAAACACTATCACTGAATATACCAACACTTTGAATATCCATTTGTTTGATATTTTAAAAATGTTGGAAAATATACGTACAATAAAATTTACAATTTTAACCATTTTCAAGTACAGTTCAGTGGAATTAAGTATATTCACTTTATTGTGCAACTATCACCACTATCCATCTCTTGAACTTTTTTCATCTTCCCAAATTGAAACTCCATCCCCATTAAACAATAACTCCCAATCTCTCCAACCTGTCCCTGGGAATCATGATTCTACATTCAGTTTCTATGAGTTTATCTACTCTAGATAACTCATATAAGTGAAATCATCCAGTATTTGTCCTTTTGTGACTAGCTTATTTCACTTAACAAAATGTTTTCAAAGTTTATTGATGTTGCAGCATATGGCAGAATTTCTTTCCTTTCTAAGTCTGAATAATATTCCACTGTATACATGTATGTATGCATATACCACGTTTTGTTTATCCACTCATCTATCAATGCACTGTTGGGTTGCTTCCACCTTTTGGCTCTTGTGATTAATGCAACTATGAACATGGGTGTACAAATATCTGTCGGAGTTCCTGCTTTCAATTATTTCAGCTATATCCTCTGAGCCTTGGCAGCAGCTTGGAGTGAAGGCTTAAAGTCTTAAGTCTTTTCTGGGCATCTGTCCTCCCTGGGCCTATATATGTGCTTCCCCCATCCCACTCCACCCCCAATTTCTTCCATATTCAAGGCTGCTTCTAAATGTTTAAATATTCTAAAGAATCGAATCACATTTTCTTTGAAGGGCCTTAGATGTTCTATTGCATTTCTCTACTGTAATCTCTTGCCCCTAAACATCCTCAGGCCTGCCGTTCCCTTGCAGCTTTTACAAGCAATAGTGGGTTCCATCACCCTGAGAACTAAACTATGCCACCATTCCCCATGTAAGCTCTGAGTTAGCCCAGACAGAGACAAATCATTCAGTTAGCTTACATGCATGTTAGAATGTTGTAACTATGTTCTACTTTGCTCCTTATGGCCTAAGGGAAAAAAATCAGGAATTGGGCTACATCTTCCTGGCTGCACTGTGCCAGGAAAGGCATGGGGCAAAAGTGAGTAAAAATGCCACAAAAGCAGTTTTGAGTATGACTTTTTCTTGATTTGGTATTTCCCTGGTTGCTGTAGATCTTTGAGTAGGTCCCGGAGATCCTGCAAAGTTATTTTAATCAGTCTATAGTTTGTTTGTTTGTTTCTTTTAACATTTCTGTGGAGGAATGAGGGCCTGGAGCTTCCAAATCTGCCATCTTGCTGATGTCTGAATATCCATTTTCAAATTTATCACTCAAGTGATATCTTGTAAAACAGTCACTGAGGCTTGACAATAGCAATCCTAAATTATTCTGCATAAGTTGATAGAAAAACATTGTTCATAAAACCTATTATACAAGAAATTAAAGATCATTCTTTAACACATTGGCAATTATTAAATTCTCCACACAGCCTGTGATTGGTAGTACCTGCCCAGAATTTCATTTCTTTTCACTTGGTAATTACAGCTGAGTGACATGGTAGCTTTCTCTCAAGTCTTTTCCCTTTACATCATGGCTGCTTTTGCAGGCCTTCTTACTCTTTAAGATAATCTTTACCAGCCAAGTGAAATGAACTTGCAGTCTGGCAACAAAAGAAAAAGTTAAGAGGTTCTAGTATACTTGCTATGTCAAAACCTTCTCTTCCTTTACTAATTTTTAATTTTTCTATTTTTTCACTGTAACAAATTTATTGCATGAGAACCTCTCAGCAATATAAATTTCATGGACCTTGGATTTTATCACTTCTCTTATTTTAGTGGCTCTCTCTTTTACAATTACTGTCTTGTTAGCTTTTCTTAAGATAAGATAGAGCCTAATTTCTGCAGTTTTGGGGGGTTCTATGTTGCTCTTCTTACTGCTGTGTTCCTCATCTAATGATATCTTCCTCTTATCTTGGAACTATGGTAAAAACTATTTGTTCTCAGCAATTACCACTTTATTGTTGTTTGTCTTGTTTTCATTGATTTACCCATGTCTCATGTTGTCACATACACTGTATGTGAAGATTTCTTTTTTTTAATTTTCTATATTATCCAGCACACTATTATGACTATTGCAATGAACCACTTATATTTATTTTTTCTTTTATTTATTAATTTTTTATTTTGGTCCTTTGCACACTCTTTCCAAATGTTTTTATTTATTTAATCAATTAATTTATTTTATTTTTTTATTTTATTTTCTATTGAAGTTACTTGATTTACAATATTATATTAATTCAGGTGTACCACATAGTGATTCATAATTTTTATAGATTATACTCCATTAAAAGTTATTACAGGGGGCTTCCCTGGTGGCGCAGTGGTTGAGAGTCCGCCTGCCGATGCAGGGGACACGGGTTCGTGCCCCGGTCTGGGAAGATCCCACATGCCGCGGAGCGGCTGGGCCTGTGAGCCACGGCCACTGAGCCTGCACGTCCGGAGCCTGTGCTCGGCAACGGGAGAGGCCACAACAGTGAGAGGCCCGCGTACCGCAAAAACAAAAAGAAAAACAAAAACAAAAGTTATTACAGGATAATGGCTAATTCCTTGTGCTATATAATTTTTCCTTGTTGATTATCTATTTTATACATAATAGTCTATATCTCTTAATACCATACCTCTAATTTGTCACTTCTCCCTTTTGGCTAAACATTGGTAACCACTAGTTTGTTTTCTATATCTGTGAGTCTGTTTCTGTTTTGCATATACATTCATTTGTATTATTTTTTTAGATTCGACATATAAGTGATATCATACAGTATTTGTTTTTCACTGTCTGACCTATTTCACTAAATATAACACCCTCTAGGTCCATCCACGTTACTGCAATTGACATTCTTTCATTTATTTTTATGGTTGAGTAATATTCTATTTTATATATATATATATATATATATATATATATATATATATATATATGAACTATTGGCTATTATAAATAGTGCTGCTATGAACATTGGGGGAAGATGTATCTTTTTGAATTAGTGTTTTCGTTTTTTTTCTGGATATATGTCCAAGAGTGGAATTGGTGGATCATATGGTAGGTCTATTTTTAATTTTTTAAGGAACCTCCATACTGTTTTCCACAGTGTCTACACTGATTTACATTCTCCCAAACAGTGTACAAGGCTTCCATTTTCCCTACACCCTCTGCAGAATTTATTATTTGCAGACTTTTTGATGATAGCCATTAATAGGTGTGGGGTGACACTTCATTTTTGATTTGCATTTCTCTAATAATTAGCGATGTTGAGCATCTTTTCATGTACCTGTTAGCCATCTGTATATCTTCTTTGGAAAAAATGTCTATTCAGGTCCTCTGCCTATTTTTTTGTTTGGATTGTTTGCTTTTTATGACATTGAGCTGTATGAGCTGTTTATATATTTTGGATATTAACTACTTGTTGGTCATGTCATTTGCAAATAATTCCTACCATACCGTAGGTTTTCCTTTTGCTCTGTCAAGGGTTTCCTTTGCTCTGCAAAAGTTTTTTTTTTATTTTTTATTAGTTTTTTTTAAGATGTTGGTGGTAGGAGTTTATTAATTTTATTTGTTTAGTTTTGCTGTGTTGGGTCTTTGTTTCTGTGCGAGGACTTTCTCTAGTTGTGGCAAGTGGAGGCTACTCTTCATCATGGTGCACAGGCCTCTCACTATCGCAGCCTCTCCTGTTGTGGAGCATAGGCTCCAGACGCACAGGCTCAGTAGTTGTGGCCCATGGGCCCAGTTGCTCCGCAGCACATGGGATCGTCCCAGACCAGGGCTCAAACCCGTGTCCCCTGCATTAGCAGGCAGATTCCCAACCACTGCACCACCAGGAAAGCCCGCAAAACTTTTAAAGTTTAATTAGGTCCCATTTGTTTATTTTTGCATTTATATTTTTTGTCTTAGGAGACAGATCCAAAATAAATTGGTGTAATTTATGTCAAAGTTTGTTCTGCCTATGTTCACTTCTAGGAGTTTTATGGTGTCATGTCTTACATTTAGGTCTTTAATCCATTTTGAGTTTATTTTTGTATATGGTGTCAGGAAATGCTGTAATCTCATTGTTTCACATGTAGCTGTCCAGTTTTCTCAGGACCACTTATGGAAGAGACTGTTTTTTCTCCATGTACATTCTTGCCTTTTTTGTCATAGAATAATTGACCATATAAGTGTGGCTTCATTTCTGGGCTCTCTATTCTGCTTCATTGATCTATGTGTCTGTGTTGGTGCCAGTACCATGCTGTTTTGAAGACTGTAGCTTTGTAGAATAGTCTGAAGTCTAGAAGGGAGATACCTCCAGCTTTGTTTTTTGTTTTTTTCTCAAGATTGCTTTGACAATTCAGGGTTCTTTGTGATTTCATATAAATTTTAGAATTATCTGTTCTAGTTCTGTGAAAAAATGTCATGTGTATTTCAATAGGTATTGCATTAAATCTGTAAATTGTTTTGGGTAGTATGGCCATTTTAACAACATTAATTCTTCCAATCCAAAAGCATGAAGTATCTTTCCATTTATTTGTACCATCTTCAATTTCCATCATCAGTGCTTTATAGTTTACAGAGTATAGGTCTTTATCCTACTTGGGTAAGTTCATTTCTAGTCATTTTACTGTTACTAATGCAATTTTAAATAAGTTTTTTAAAATTTTCTTTGTGATAATTTATTATTATTGTATAGAAGCACAACAGATTTCCGTATATTAGTGCCTAACAGGAAGTACATCACACCTCTGTCTACACAATAGTCCCATGAGAGGGTGGTGAGAGCCACTGGGCAGAGGGGAAGTTCCAGTTCACAACTGTATCCAGCTGTAGCCCTTCCACTCACAGCTCCATTCCCTATCAAGGAAGTAGTTGCCAGCAAAACCTGAGGAAAGACTCAAATTGCATGTAAGTCAAATCTAGCTCTCCCACCAAAGGCATTGGGCACACACAGCCTATATAGGATGCTCCCATGTTAGAACAGCCCTTCAAGGTCACAATAGGTAACTGTTTTACTTGAAATCATATATTGCAGAGAAAGTTAAGCAATATAAAAAGGCAGAGAAACTGCTCTCAATTCGAAGAACAAAAGAAAAATCCTGAAAAAAAAAATGAAACAGAAATAAACAATTCACCAGATAAACAATTCAAAGTATAGGTTATAAAAATGTTAACAGAAGTAGGGAAAATAATAAATCTACACAGTATTAATTTTAACAAAGAACTAGAAAACATTAAAAAAGAAACCCAAACAGAAATAAAGATTTCAAAAGCTGAAATATAAAAACACACTAGGCAGAATGAAAAGCAGACTAAGTGATACAGAAGAGTGCATACATGATCTGGAAGATAGAATAATGGAAATCACCCAATCAGAACAGCAGAAAGAAAAACAAAGTTAAAAAAAATGTAGTAATCTAAGAGACCTCTGAGGTAACATTAAATATACCAACATTCACATTATAAGGGTACTAGAAGGAAAAGAGAGAGAAAAGGGAATCAAAAATATATTTGAAGAAATTATGGTTGGAAATGTTCCAAACATGAAGAAGGAAACAGATATCCAGACACAGGAAGCACATAGTCTCTCAAACAAGATGAACCCAAACAGACATACACCAAGACATATCATAATTAAAATGGCAAAGGTCAAAGATAAAGAGAATTCTAAGGCCAGAAAGAGAAAAACAAAGAGTCATATATGAGGGAATCCTCATCAGGCTATCAGCTGATTTTTCTGCAGAAATACTTTGCAGGCCAGAAGGGAGTGGCATAATATATTCAGTTTGCTGAAAGGGAAAAACCTGCAACCTAGGATACTCTACCCAGCAAGATTATCCTTGAGAATGGAAGCAGAGATAAAGATCTTCCCAAATAAGCAAAAACTAAAATAATTCATCAATACTGAAACTACCCTAAAAGAAATGCTGAGGAGTATTCTCTAAATGGAAAAGAAGTAAGAACACATAAGAAAGGGGAAATTCCTCTAAGAAAGACAAATATATAGTAAGAATTGAGGATCAACCACTTAAATATAACAGTACATAGACTAAAAGAAAAAAATGTAAAAGAAACTATAACTACAATGAACAGTTAAGGGATAAGAATGAAGATGCAAATATGAGTTTTATTTTTATAGACTCCATCCCATGATGGAGTCCTTTCCCCTGTCCTGGCTACCCTAGATCCAGTGCTGTGCTGTGTCATGTAGTGAACTTGTTCTGTATGTTCCCTTAGCTCAGGCTGGGGCACAGTGACGTGGTGGTGGGAAACTTGGCAGCCACTAGGGCATACCTCTATCTGCCTTTCCTTGGGGCTAGTCAGTGTGCATGCATGCCTCAAAAGCATACTTCAGGGTTCTCCAGCCTTTCTATCAGTAGTCTTCCAACAAGCCAAGGGGGTTTGTCTCCTCTGTGTATGACACCAGGACTGGGATGACCACTAGGTGGCTCAACTTGCTCACTCCCCAGAGCAGGTGTCCACTCATGTAACCTCCCTTTTCCTCTGAGTTCTCTCCCAGGGAAAGATGTCCTGACTCGCTCACTTTTCTTCCCTTTCTACCCTATTGCATGTGTATTTTTCTTACAGCCTTGTTTGTACAGGTGTCCTTCTGCCAGTTTCTGGTTAGTTTTCAGTGAGAATTGTTCCACATGTAGGTGTGATTTTCATGTGTTCATTGGAGGAGATGAGCTCCACATTCTCTTATTCGGCCATCTTCATCTCCAACCTCTTAACCATTGTTTATTGAAGTCATACAACAGGTGAGGCATTCTGCTTTGCACATTTTTCATTTATTATGTAGGCAAAACAAGTCAGGAGAGGCTAAGTGACTTGTCAAAAGGCAGTACCTGGATGGAAATCTAAGTCTAGCTGGCCACACAGCTAGTGTTTTTAATCGATTTGCTGTGCTAAGTTTACTATAGGTACTCAAAGGTTTATTCTGTAAGTTATTTTATATAACCAACAAAAGAAACAACAAGCAGAAATCTCCACATTGAACACAAGTTCCCTCAAATAACAAAATAAACACATAAGTGTAAAAGTCTAAAATTGTTATGAGCATTTTTTTCCGTTTTAAATTGATTTTCATTGTAAAATTGAGATACAGAATGAAGAATAGTGCTTAGTAAGATCATCTGCTTTGGTCATTTTACTGGCTTGTCCCTTTCTTTACATTTTGGGGTGTGTGTATGTACCTGTTCAGTTGATATCCACTATATCCAATCCTTCATAAGAAGTGTTTCATGGAAATAAATTAATATTTTCATAACATAAAATATAACTTTTGCTTCATTTAGTCCAGAGTTTTGGGACCTAGGATAGTCTCTCCATCTCCTACAACTCATTTACAACCCTATGGTGCTACTGACTTGAAAATTGATGAAGAGAATTTATAAGGATATTTTATCACTTATTAAATATCTCATTATAGGGCTTTCCTGGTGGTGCAGTGGTTGAGAGTCCGCCTGCCGAAGCAGGGGACACGGGTTTGTGCCCTGGTCTGGGAATATCCCACATGCCGTGGAGCGGCTAGGCCCATGAGCCATGGCTGCTGAGCCTGCGCGTCTGGAGCCTGTGCTCTGCAACGGGAGAGGCCACAACAGTGAGAGGCCCACATACCAAAAAAAAAAAAATCTCATTATAATAGGGAAAATACATGAAAAAATGCCTATTATACTATTAATTTACAGGAAACTTAGAAGACAAAGAAGCAGTTAAACCATACTATGGGAATGCAATAGGCAAAATCCATGCTGTAGGACACTACAGAAAAAATAATCCAGTATCTTCAACTGCAAAGAGGAAAAAAAGGAGATAGAAGTCTATAGATTAAAAGAGAGTTAAAAGAAATATTAAAAATAGGTAAAACTGAGCTATAGTGTTTATGTATGAAAACTTGTTAGATAAGTGTATAAAGATAAATAACAAAGTGATTAATTGTTCAGGTTAGCAGTTACCTTTAGGGGACAAAGCACTGGGGAGTGCTTTTAGGGGGGTATGCTAGTTTTATAGTAGTACTGCAACAAATTTCCACAAATTTGAGGCTTGGAATAAGATAAACTTATTATCTAAATTTCTGAAGGTTAGATCTCCAAAATGGGTCTTATGGGGCTAAAATCAAAGGACCAACAGTGTCATGCTCCCTCCAGAAGTTCTAAGGGAGAATCTGTTTCCTTCCCATTCCAGCTTCTAGAGGCAGCCGGCATTCCTTGGCTTGTGGCCCCTTTCTCTGTCTTCAAAGCCAGCGGTGCAGCATCTTCTCTTCTTTCTGAACTTCTGCCTCCCTCTTGTAAGGATCCTTGTGATTACATTGAGATTATCTAGGCTAAACCCTGAATTATTTTGGAAAATATTCCTTCCCATCTCAAGATCCTTAACGTCATCACATCTGAAAATCCCTTTTGCATTGTAACTTACCATATTTATAGGCTCTGAGGATTAGAATATGAACCTTTTTAGGGAGATGAGGAGCATTATTCAGCCAACCACAGTGGCTAATAAAATTCTGTATCTTGACCTGGTTGGTGTTTATGAGTATGTCAGAATTGGAAGATATATCAACACATACACACACACACACACACACACACACACACACAGCATACCCAATTAAATTTGAATTTCAAATTTCAAATAATATATCTTTTTTTGTATGAATATGTCTGATGCAATATTTGGTATATAATTTTCGTTAAAAAATGTGACTCATTGTTCATCTGGAATTCAAATTTAAATGGGTGTCATGACCTGAATGGGAAGGAAGTCCAAAAGGGAGGGGATATATGTATATATATTGCTGATTCATTTTGCTGTACAGTAGAAACTAATACAAAATTGTAAAGCAACTCTATTCCAATAAAAATTAATTTAAAAAATTTTAAATGGGAGATAGTCAATACTGCTTAAAATAATTAAGGTGGACATTTGTTTTATGTGGGTTTGTTATTTTTATTATACCTAATAATAAAGAGTTAAAATATGTATACAAGTATATGTATTGTGTATGTAACCAGCATATACACCCACACACTCTATATATATACCACTCCAGCTCTATTTTATCCTTTTGTCAAGAATGATTTTCTCCATATAACTGCATGAATGCCTCCTTGTAATTCTGTAATTATTTGCCTTTATGGCACGCCATCAAGTACACCAAACTCACAAAGCAAAATTCATCTCTCATCTCTATTTATCAAATTACTTTCTTTTTCTTCAGAGAACTTATCACTTTTGGAAAATATTTTTTAAATTATCTGGCCACTGATATATAGATGTAGCTTAGCCAAATTCTCCCTCTTTGTTTCCTATTGGTGCAGCAGACATCTTGCAGTGATGTGAATGAAAGCCATATGACAATGTTTGCTGAGCAAGATGAAGGAATAAACCTAGGCCCTGATGATTTCCTTGAACAGCTGTAAACAGACCTGTTCTGCCTGATTTCGAAGTTTCTATTTATTGGGAAAAAGAAACCTTTAAGTTTTAACAAAATATGAAAATCTATAATTAAAAATTTAATTCCTTAAAAGGTGAAACTGAATTCTCTAAGACAACATCCTAAATGTATTGTCACGTGGAATTTTAAAGAAAAGGAGAGCTCACATTTGCCATGGTTTCTCAGTTGAAAGAACTATGTTGTGCATTCTAGAAGGCCAGACAGAGATAAACGCAGATAGTGCCATAGGAAAAAGGAAACAAAGCATATTATATGCATGTTTGAGGTAACGGTGGTCTATATCCTTTGATTTACAAATTACTTGAAAGTTTGTTAATTAGTTATACTTCAATACATCTATCTATAATTAAGCCTTGACTCTGTGGTTTAAGGAAGTTTGATATTTATGATATATTTTCTTAGTTTCTCATATTGCTTCTAAGTTATTTTTCATAATGCTTTATATTTCATGTGGCTGCACTTTGAAAATAAATGTGTATCAATCTGAATATCTCATCATTTGACAGTTGCCATTTTGATAAGTCGACAGTTTGTCTTCTATACACAGTTAATAACATAACCACAGACTCATAATATTCTTACAGTGCATCTTTTATGATGGAATAATTTTTACCAAATTACTGTCAACAAGTATGACTGATAAGTTTCACTTTTACATTACTTAAAAGTAATATTAACACTTTTTAGATTAAATTTAATAGTGAATTTTGTCATGTATTCTTTCCCTTGCTCAGTCTATGATGGTAGGACAAGAAAATTTTTTTTAAATGAAATACAGTTTTAATAATAGAAAGATAGGCACCCAAGATCATGTTCTAAGGTTTCAATTCTTATGAATTTACATATAGATATTTAAAGGCTTGTCAGTTTCACTGTTGTTTTTTTCCTAAGTAAAAAATTATTTGTAGAATATCACCAGGCATTGTAATTTACACATGATAATTCTGTTGTAAGTATATCTTACTTAAACTTACCTCCCTTTATAATAAGATGTATATTTAGTGTTCAAATAAGATCTTGAAAATTTATAGGACTCTAAGAAAGGAAACATACATTAATGTCTCCTTCAATTTGAGTACCAAATAATTACCTTTTAGGTCATTGTCTTGGTATCTGCTTGTGAAACTACCACTAACATGAGTATTTTCCTTTTATAAAACATGTTGTATTTATTTTATAAAATATTTGCTGGTTCAGGATGGAAGTAGGCCCAACAGCTTCAGAAAGTGATATACTATAGAAGCCCATCTGTTTGGTAAGGATATATAATAAAATCTTGATCCAGGTACACAGCATGAATATCCCTAGTAAGATTAGTGTTGTGGTTAATGTTTAAGTTCCTAAGACCAAATACTTCTGTTTTGCTATGAAGAATGTAGGTAGGTTAATAATACTAGTTATAATGGTATGCCTTTCTATAAGACCTTTGAAGCATTATGGAAAAACTAGAGTAACAATAAACTTACAATAAAGATCACTTAAAAACTCTTCAGTGATGTAGGTACTAGGTCATAAAAGTTTTAAAGAGCAATTTTGAAAATAAGAACTGAGAAAGGACAGCTTACCTAGACAAGACATAAAAATATACTGGAAAGAGAAGCATGAACCAGACTTCAGTGAATTGTATAAATTACTATGTTTTTTCCAACTTTACTTGCTATTATTAATTATACTTAGGATTGACCTATACAAGGAATAACTCCATGAATCTATGTTACAATTTGACATAGTAATGAAATATGAAAAGTAAATCAATATTCTTGTCTTGAATTATCTCTATGACTCCAAATTGGTTATAAGGAATATGTCTACTCACTTAGTTTAAAAGAGTTCACTTACTATTATTCTCATGGCAATTGCAATATAACTGAAAACAAGGAGACACTACAAACTCAAGGTGAAACATATTACATAATAAATATAAAAATAAGACTTTACCAGCAAATATTTGATAAAGCTGTTGAAATTTTAGTGATCATCTTCTGAACACACAGCTTGAGTTGTCTAAAAATGGTAGATTAAAGTATATTTCAATGAAATTATATCTTGATTTAATTAGTTACTCACCATATGGATCTTCACAGTACCTCACTATACCCAGTAAGACTAAGAATGTTTGATGTTTCTAAAAAGAATGAGTTCAATCCATGAAATGCAGAGTTTCATTAAATAAGTCATGCTGGGTCCAAATTAGGTGGTAAACACTGATAGCAATAATTTGTGCATAAAGGTAGAAAATAATGATTTGAACTTCTAATCATGAGCTTAAGGTTACTGGAGATGTGAAAAAAGAATGCTATTAGAAAGCCACATACGCTTTGGCGATTTCTGTCTCCTTTTGCACACAAGATATTAAGCTTGTGTAACTGTGTTGTCCTTTCTCCAAAATTATGCTCTTTGTTGTATTGAAATCAGATGCCAAATGGGGTTTGTGTCTACAAGATCCATAAGACTAGCAAACAAAGAAGCATTTCTTTATGGGTACACTAGCACTTGCCACAGCCATTACCCCAGGGTTCAGTGCAGAGGAAGCAGGCAAAGACACCCATCTCCCAGTCTCCTTGAAAGAGGCTTAGCTGCATATTTTATAAGCTCCTGCCTGAGGGTCCAGCTTCTAATTTAGCTTGCATCTAGGGATTGGTTGCAATCATCCCTGGAGACTAAGGACCCCAGCAGACATTGTTCATCACCAAGTGACCAGTATCTTCCTGAAAGGAGCATGTGCACATGTTTGGTGTCCCAGCTTCTGTGGCTTTTACCTGAGGAATGAATCCCAGATATCTTGTCTCTGATAGCCAACAAGGCTTGCATTCATGAGTCACACAGCACAGTAGCATACAAATAAGTAGTTCTTAACAGGCACACATGTAGACCAAAATATGCATCATAGATGTCCCAGAAGGAGAAGAGAAAGGAATAGAAAGTTTAATTAAGTAAATAATGACTAAAAGCTTCCCTAACCTAAGGAAAGAAACAGACACCTATGTCAGAAGCAAAAAAAAAAAAACACAAATAAAATGAAATCAAAGAGTTCCATACTGAGACACATTATAATTACATTGTTTAAAGTTAAAAACAAGGAGAGAATCTTAAAAGCACGAAGAGAAAAGCAATAGTGTCACACACAAGGGAACTCCCATAAAACTACAAGCAGATTTTTCAGCAGAAAATTTGTAAACCAGAAAGGAGTAGGATAATATTTTCAAAATGATGAAGGAAATTAACAAAAAAACTCCTGCCAATCATGAAAACTCTACCTAGCAAAGCTGTCCTTCAGAATTTAAGGACAGATAAAGAGTTTTCCAGACAAAAGCTGAAGAAATGCATCACCACTAGACTAGCCTTATGAGAAATGTTAAAGGGGGTTCTTCAAGCTGAAGTGAAAGGATGCTAAATAACAACATGAAAACATATGAAAGTATAAAACTTATTGGTAAAGTAAATATATAGCTAAATTCAGAACACTTTCATATTTTAATAGTGCAGGGTAAATCACTTATAACTAGTATAAAGGCTAAAAGAATATTAAAATAACTATAAATATAATAAGTTGTTAGTAGATACACAATATTAAAAAGTGTAAATTGTGACTTCAAAGATGTAAAATGTGTGGGAAAGTGTAAAAATATAGATCTTTAGTATGTGTTCAAAGTTAAGTTGTTATCAGCTTAAAATAGACTGTTATACCTATAAGATGTCTTAGGTAAGCCTTATGGTAACCACAAAGAGAAAACCTATGGTACATACACAAAAGGTAAGAAGAAAGGAAACCAAGTATACCACTATGGAAAGTCGTGAAATCACAAAGGAAGAGAGCAGAGAGGAAGAGAGGAACAAAGGAATCACAAACAACCAGAGAGCAGTGAACAAAATGGCAATATTAAGTACATACCTATCAGTAATTACTTTACATTTAAATGGACTAAATTCTCCAATCAAAAGAAGTAGACTGGATGGATGGATTAAAAAAAAACAAGACCCTACTCTATGCTGCCACAAAAGAATCACTTCAGATTTAAGTGATAAAAACTTTCATGATAAAAGCTCTCAAAAAATTAGGCACAGAAAGAATATACCTCAACATAATAAAGGTTGTATATGAGAATCCCACAGCTATCATCTTACTCAATGATCGATAGCAGAAAGTTTTTCCTTTAAGATAAAGAACAAGACAAGGATGCCCACTCTTGACAGTTTTATTAAACGTAATACTGGAACTCTTAGCCAGAGCAATTAGACCATAAAAAGAAACAAAAGGCATCCAAATGTTAACTGAAGAAGTAAGTTGTCATTATTTGCATTTCACTGGCATTTTTCACAGAAATAGAACTAACAATCCTAAAATTTGTATGAAAATACAAAAGATTCCTAATAGCCAAAACAGTCTTGAGAAAGGACAAAGCTAGGAGTTTCATTCTTCCTGATTTCAAGCTACTTTACAAAGCTATAATAATCAAAGCAGTATGGTATTGGCATAAAACAGATGCATACATTAATGAAACAGAATAGAGAGCTCAGAAGTAAGTAGCCAAGACCATACAATGGGGAAAAGATTGTCTCTTCAATAAATGGTGCTGAGAAAACTGGAAATCCATATGCAAAAGAGTAAAACTGGACCTCTATCTTTTACTATACACAAAAATCAACTAAAAATGGATTAAGGATTTGAATGTAAGATTCAAAACTATAAAACTCCTAGAAGAAAAGATAGGGGGTAAGCTCTTTGACATTTTCCTTGGCCATTATGTTGGGGATTTGACACCAAAACAAAGGCAACAAAAGCAAAATAATCAAATGGGACTGTACCAAACTAATAAGCACAGCAAAGGCAACCATTAACAAAATGAAAAGGCAACCTATAGAATCAGAGAAAATATTTTCAAATCTCAAATCTGATAAGAGGTTAATATCCAAAATATACAAGGAACCCATACAACTCAACAAATAACAAAAACAAACAACACAATTAAAATATGAGCAAAGGATCTGAATAGACACTTTCCCAAAGAAGACAGACATACAAATGGTCAATAGGTACATGAAAAGGTTTTTAATATCACTAATCATCAGAGAAATACAAATGACCACAATGAGATATCAGCTCATACCTATTAGGATGGCTACTATCAAAGGACAAGAGATAACAAATGCTGTTGAGGATGTGGAGAAAAGGGAACCCTTTGCACACTGTTGGTGAGAATGTAAACTGTTACAGCCACTACAGAAAACAACATGGATGTTTATCAAGAAATTAAAAATAGACCTGCCATATGATCCAGCAATCCTATGTCTGCATATATATACAAAGGAAATTAAATAATTAGCTCAAAGAGATATCTGTAATCCCATGTTCCACTGCAGCATTATTCACAATAGCCAATGCATGAAAACAACCTAAATGTTTGCTGACAGATAAATGGATAAATGAATTATATGTATGTGTGTGTGTGTGTGTGTATATATATATATATATATATATATATATATATATATATATATAATTCAGCCTTAAAAAAGAAGGAATTCCTGTGATTTGCAACAACATGGATGAACCTGGAGGGTATTATGATAAGGGAAATAAGCCAGAAAGACAGCATGGCAAAGACAAATACTACATGGTATCACTTACATGTTGAACCTAAAAGAAACACACAAAAAAATGAACTCTTGGAAACAGAGAGTAGAAAAGAGTTAAAAGAAATAAGGAGAGGTTGGTAAAAGGAAGGAAAGTTTTTAGTTATGAGATGAATAAAGTCTGAGGATCTAATGTATATCATGGTGACTATAGTTGATAACACTTTATTGTATAATAGAAATTTGCTAATAGAATAAAACCTAAATGTTTTCATCAAAAATGTAAAAAGACAAAATAGGTAAAAAGTAGTTCAGAAGCCAAATGAGAAAATTAATTTTACTACACTTTTCTAGTCACATATGTATTATCAAATAGAAATAGATTCTCATGAAATGATAAAACAGTTACATTTATTTAATAGTAATTATAAAATTCCAATATGAAACACATTTCTTTCTTTAGGAGAAGGTTTATATTTCTAATTTTATAAGGCTCAGGGGATTCAAAATGTTTTCAATCATCTCCATATGAGAATATATTCAGTAATAACTGGAATTAACTCAAATTGTATTTTCTGCTTTATTAGCCACAGTATACAATCCTCATCTGCTGTAACAAAATCATTGTTCATTTATTTTCACTTTTGCTGCAAATAGACTCTTCCTGAAGCTTATGCAGAAAGTGTCTACTGTGGTATTTATTTGGGGCTGGGGTGGGTACTGATGATGATCTTTTAATAACTTCACTACTATGTTCTAATTCTCAAATGAATTCAAAAGTGAAACTTTTAATAGATTATTGTCCAAAAGATATGAAATTCCTGTAAATCCTGCTTTGAGATATGGGCAAATTTGGATATTAAGTCAATTGTTGTAAAGCTCATTTTATTTTCCTAAATTTCTCTGTTATTATACCATATGACATGGCTTCTCCTGTTCTAGTTTACCCTTAAGTTGACAATACCATCTCAAAAAAACACAATACTTGTAAGTTATTCTTTACTAGAACATGGGAAACATTCAGAAACGAGGAACTGCTATTTCCCAGAATTTTTCAGCTCCGCTTGCTTGTTATATTCTGTTTTACCCCAGGCATTCAACATTTTAGAGCCCCATTGTAGGCTTCAAAACCCTGATGAATACTGACTGTTAAGAAGAACTGGGAAGAAAAAAGAAAAATAAAACCAAACTCACTGTATGACATTGGGCTTAATGAAGCCTCTACCTGAAAACCAATATTCTTTTAGAGAATTAAAAATATATTTCTGAAGAGAAACCAATTTATAGTTCATATTGTTTCCTTTTAGAAAATGCCTAGTAACATTTTATTTCCGTTTCTTTTTTTCAGGAATAACTCCCTTAGACTTTTGCATATGTAGTCTTCTTGGGAAGCCTGAAATTCCCAGGAGTATTTAATGAAGGGGAAATTATGCTTCTGTCTAAATAAGATTTGGTAGGTTGTATCACCATAATATTAAAGTGACCACAGACACATACCACAAACTCCGTCATTAAACTTGACACTAGTTAGTATAATCAAATGAACATGTTCTGAACGTTGAAAGTAAAAAAAAAAAAAGACCATTTATTGAAAAATTTCTATGTAGTAGTTAGTACAAACCACATACTAGGTGCTTTATATATGCTAACTCACTGAATTCTCCTGTCAACTCTCTATGGAAGATATAATTGTTCTATTTAATCCAGGATTGTAGGAACAATTGGGTTCAGAATGTCAAAAATAGATCTAACTACAATTTTAATTAACTTAGTCTTCAGGGGTTTTGATTGGAATTAGTGGGAAGATATTTTTGAATGCTTAAGCAGTAGAACTCTAGAGCCAAAGCTGCTTTGGGCTTTGGCTATATATTCTCCCATGTTCTCTAAGATTAGGCACAGTTACAATCCTGTGTCACTCTGAATTTCTGTATATTTTAAATATGTTCTCTCAGTCTTGGCCCCAAGTCAGAATAATCTAGATAGTTTTGTATAAACAAACGTTGGTGTTACTCAAGAGACTAATAATTCTCAAGCTCTGGAGCTCTGGAGTTGCCATGACATATGTATTTGGAGAAAAGCTGTTGTGATAAATAGCCACTATAGAGAACTACAGTGTTACCGTAGTCAGCTGGTGATAATCTACATACCATTTTCTCATAATATTTTGCATAGTCCTCTGGTCCAGAGTTAGTCAAGGTATTGTTCACAGGCTTCTGACAACAAAAACTCCTGGAGTGCTATTTTAAAATACTGATTAGGGCCTCAACTCAGACCTGCAAAATCAGACATTGTGGGGAAAAAGGAACCTAAAAATTTGCATGTCAAATAAGCCCCACGGTGGTTCTTATGCTCACTTAAGCTTGATAAAAATTAATGTAGTTAAGGTATGGGTTTTAAAGTCATATGACTCTGAGTTTGAATTTCAGTTTTATTGCTGATCTGTTCCCAAGGCCACTATGCCCTTCATGTATTATTGCCAACTATTTGCTCATAGTGGTCTTTTAAAATACCTCCCTCCTGGTTATATAACCTTCTACTTACTAAAAAGCTCAAGTAGGTAGTTGTCCATTACCCACTGGCTCAGGAAAATAAAAGTTCCCTTAATAGGTATTTCCATACCCTAACATCATTCACACTGCAGGGATGAAGTTGTTGAAATGAGAGATATTTTGCCTAGTTTTCCCACACGTGTCCTGCCAGGACATATTCCTCAATCTTTTTCCATAAACATAGTTGAGATTTCTACACTGCCTAAACAGACGTCTGATGTCAGCATTTCTTTGATTCTTTTGCTTATACTATCTTTTAAAAAGCAATAGAGAAAAATCAATTAAAATGTGCTTTTTATTCCTATGCTAGTCCAGTCATAAGAGAGACCATCAGGTATGAGATTTAATAGCTTTTCATGGAGGTTAAAAATATAATTAAAATTTATATGAATGTCTGCTTTGAAAGCACTGGTCAAACTTTGTAGAAAGGCCAGATTTTCAGTTAGCACGTTGATTTGGTTTTCAAACTCAACTTACCCAATGTTCCAGCTGAAAACATCAACTCATATTAGGAGTTATTGGGAGATACCCATACCTAGCCTGACAGGAATTAGAGGCAGTGTTTTTCAAAGTCTGACTATTAGGCTACTTGCACAAGGGAAAATTAATTGAGGTGTTTTTAAAAATTCAAAATAATGGGCCCCTCCCCAAACCTAGTGAATCCAGGGAACCACTGTGGACTTGACCTGGAAACATGCATTTTTATAAACAAGTACAAAGTATACTATAGTCTGAGCATGGTTGGATAGAGGCAAAGAACATGGGTATGTCTGTTAGATGGACCTGGACAAAATTCCAGCTCCCTCACAACCTAGCTGTACCATGCTGCACATCCCTTCTGTGTACTATGCTCCTCCTTGCTCTGATTTTCTCTCTTGCTCCTCTCTATGTAACTGTCTATCTGCTCAAGCTCAGCTAGATAGTTTCTTCTTATCCTCTTTTCCTTAACAAGGAAAAGCCCCTCAGTGTGTATTATTACCCCCATCTCCCCAACTCCCCCTGTCTTCTGAATGTGTGCAGGGCAGTTATCCAGCTGGCATTCATCTTGTCACTTCTTACCCAAACTACGTTCCATCCTCAGTTTCCTAAACCAACATGACCTCTTGTCTTTTTCCCTAATTATGGTTGCCATCAGGTAGGCACTCATTGCTCTGGATTTTCAGAGGCATCATACTGGATATTTTTTAAATTCCCCAGTTTCTAGTCCTTGTTATTACTTGAACTAAATGGGAACAGGAAGTCAATGCAAGACTTTAGTACTAACGTTATAGCCCTCCCTCTAGCAGCATACACGGCTGTCCCATTCCATCTCCCTTACCATGTGCCCCTGATCCCCAGTACCAATGCCTCTCAACCTCTTGTCCCATAGCAGCAGGAGAGATCACATCTTGTAGGAGTGAATGACATGGGTCATGATGCCTTCACTCGAGGTTGATGTAAGCCTAGCCTTAGTGGACAGGCAGAGATGCAAGGAGGCAGCAACAGGAGTGAAGGCATGAAGATTGTCCTGGGGACCAGTATAGTGATAAAAATACTGTCAACATTGTCTCATTGTTTTCCCAAGTATGGCCCTTGCACCAGTTGCTTGGAATTACCAGTGGTGCTTAGTTAAAATGTATATTCCTACACCTCACCTTAAGTCTACTAGCCCAGAAACCCTAAGGGTGTATCCAGAGAATCTGCCATTTCATAAGCTTTCTAGTTGATTGTGCTGAACAGTAGTGATTGATAACACTCTTCTAGTTGATAAATAGTTTGAGAGGTAACTACAGGACCCTAGAGAACTGATATCACAAAGAGTTGAGAGCTGATAAAGTAGATAGTATTTAAGTCTATCAAAACAACTAAAATAATGCCTTGGTCTTAAATAAATTGTAAGCCTTTTATACATTACACAAATATATATATATATATATAAAGATATACATATATATATAAAGATATCTATCTTTTATCCATCTAGATAGATAGATAGATAGGTAGATAGATAAATATAATTACAGTGCACATGGAGGACTATGCATACATCTATTTCAAGTAACCACAAATACACACATTGTTCAGATTTTAGTTTCTAAATACCATTATCCAATAAAAGGAACCAGAGATCCTAGGAGAAATTAATGGTTCCAGGAGTAGAGGAGGAAAAATACAAGATGAACTTGGAGCATTGTGTTGTGCCAGAAAGTAATGAAGGGCTAGGAAATTAAAAGACTGGAGGGTGTCCAAAGGACACAGGAACAAATCTGAAAGAACTCCTAATGGGCAAGGCTGGAACAACTGGAGAAAGAAAGTAATGAATGATATTATTAGATTATAATTAAAATAATGAATATCCATGAATGTATTCTGAAATAAGTAAATGTTTGAATAACATAAATATGGGTGAGAATGGACAGATATTCCTTATAGGATGATTCTGATCAATAAATGTAGAAGGCCAGTACCACACTGTTTTGATTGCTGTAGCTTTGCAGTATAATCTGAGGTCAGGGAGCCTGATTCCTCCAGCTCCATTTTTCTTTGTCAAGATTACTTTCACTATTTGAGGTATTTTGCGGTTCCATACAATTTATTAAAAAATTTGTTCTTGTTCTGTGAAAAATGCCATTGGTAATTTGATAGGGATTGTATTGAATCTGTAGATTGCTTTGCGTAGTAAAGTCATTTGGATAATATTGATTCTTATAATCCAAGAACATGGTGATTCTTTCTGTCTGTGTCATCTTTGACTTCTTTCATCAGCATCTTATAGTTTTCAGTGTACAGGTCTTTTGCCTCTTTAGGTAGCTTTATTCCTAGGTATTCTATTCTTTTTGATGTGATGGTAAATGGGATTGTTTCTTTAATTTCTCTTTTTGATCTTTGGTTGTTAGTGTATAGAAATGCAAGAGATTTCTGTGTATTAATTTTGTATCCTGCAACTTTACTGAATTAATTGATGAGCTCAAGTATTTTTCTGGTAGTGTCTTTAGGATTTTCTGTGTATAGTACCATGTCATCTGCAAACAGTGACATTTTTACTTCTTTCCAGTTTGGATTCCTTTTACTTCTTTTTCTTCTATGATGCCTATGGCTAGGACATCCAAAATTATGTTGAATAAAAGTGGCAAGAGTAGACAGAAATACAGATCAATGGAACAAGATAGAAAGCCCAGAAATAAACCCATGTACCTATGGTCAATTAATCTATGACAAAGGAGCCAAGAATACACAATGGAGAAAAGAGAGTCCATTCAATAAGTGTTGCTGGGAAAACTGGACAGCTACATGTAAAAGGATGAAATTAAAACATTCTCTAACACCACACACAATAATAAACTCAAAATGGATTAAAGAGCTATATGTAGGACTGGATACTATAAATCTCCTAGAGTAAAACATAGGCAGAACATTCTTAGATATAAATCATAGCAATATGTTTTTGGTTCCATCTCCTAGAGTAATGGAAATAAAAACAAACAAATGGGACCTAATTAAACGTAAAGGCTTTTGCACAGCAAAGGAAACCATAAACAAAACAAAAAGACAACCTACAGAATGGGAGAAAATATTTCCAAATGATGTGACTGACAAGGGATTAATCTCCAAAATATACAAACAGCTCATACAGCTCAACACCCACCAAAAAAAAAAAAACAAACCACAAAAAAAACAACCCAATCAAAAATGGGCAGAATACCTAAATAAACATTTCTCCAAAGAAGACCTGCAGATGGCCAAGAGACACATGAAAAGATGCTCAACGTCGCTAATTATTAGAAAAATGAAAATCAAAACTACAATGAGGTATCACCTTACACCAGTCAGAATGACCATCATCAAAAAATCTACAAATAGTAAATTCTGGAGCAGGTGTGGAGAAAAAGGTACCCTCCTACATTGTTGGTGAGAATGTAAATTGGTACAGCCACTATGGAGAACAGTATGGAGGTTCCTTAAAAAACTAAAAATAGAGCTACCATATGATCCTGCAATAACACTCCTGGCCATATATCTGGAGAGAACCATAATTTGAAAAGATTCATGCACCCCTATGTTAATTGCAGCACTATTTACAATAGCCAATACATGGAAGCAACCCAAATGACCATCAACAGAGGAATGGATAAAGAAAATGTGATACATATATACAATACAATATTACTCAGCCATAAAAAAGAATGAAATAATGTCATTTGCAGCAACATGGAGGGATCTAGAGATTATCATATTAAATAAGCCAGACAAAGGCAAACATCATATGATATTGCTTATATGTGGAATCTAAAGAAATGATACAAATGAACTTATATACAAAATAGAAAGAGACCCATAGATACAGAAAACAAACTTATGGTTACCCAAAGGGAAACGGGTGGGGGAGGGATAAATTAGGAGGTTGGGATTAACATATACACACTACTATATATAAAATAGATAACAAACAAGGACCTACTGTATAGCACAGAGAACTATACTCAGTATTTTTTAAAGAGGGAAAAGAGTCTGAGAATGTTTATATATATAAACTGAATCACTTTGCTGTGCACCTGAAACTAACACAACATTGTAAATCAACTATACTTCAACACAAAATAAAATAAATAAATAAATATAAATAAATAAATAAAATAAACATGAAAAAAATGTAGAAGGAATGAGAGAAAAGGAAAGCACTCTTAGAATATTCTAGTAATAATTGCTGCAGGCAAGAGCCACAGGTGAATGCTAAAATTAGAGGGTGAAACTTTAAAGGGGAACATTCTGTTTGTGTAGCCTTACAATATCCCACTCCTACAGGTATTTGCTAACTACTGTGGTGCTTTTCACATATGTCCACAAAATCTTTGATACTCCTCCTTAAAGGAGGTGGAACCTAATTCAAAACCCCTTGAGTGCTGACTAGATTAAGTGAGCTGCTTCTAATAAATAAAGAATGGAAGAGGAAAATAGTAATTTTACACTGGGAAAACTACTAAACAAGGATCAATTTTAACATCATAAGTGACAAGTAATGTTGATATCATGTAGCCCAGAAATAATGCAATGAGAAGGGAATATTACATATATGTTCTTCTTCCCAATAATCTATAATGTAAGTCCAAACATGACAAAATGTTAGCCTAATCAGACAAATGCAATTTGAGCAACATTGTATGAAATACCTAACTACTACTCTTCCAAAGGTCAAGGTCATGAAAGACATGGAAATTCTGAAGCACTATTGCAGATTGGAGGAGACTAAGGAGACATGAAATCTAAATGCAATGTGGGCTCTAGGATTGGATCTTGGAACAGAGAAAAGGTATTAGTGGAAAGACTGGTGAAATATGAATAGAGTCTGTAGTTTAATTAATAGTAATGTAACAAGGCTAAATTCTTAGTTTTGATAAATGAACCATGGCTATGTAAGCTGTTAACATTAGAAGAATTTGGGCACAGAGCATACAGTAACTTTGTTTACTGTCTTTGTAACTTATGTAGGCCTAAAATTATTTCAAAATAAAACGTTAAAAAAGCATCATAGGAGAAGCATGCAATTCAGTAATAAAAAAGTGAACTACTGATACATGCAACAACATGAATGGATTTTAAGGACTTCTCCTGAATGAAAGAAGCCAGATTCAAAAGAAAATTATATTAACATGAAATTTTAGAACAGGCTAAACTAATATGTAGTTATGAAGATCAGAATAATGATTGCCACTGAAGATGGGAATTGGCTGAATGAGGGTATAAGAGAAATTTCTGGACTGTTGGGAATGTCTTATATCTTGATTAAGGCATTGGATACATGAGTGCATATACCTGTCAAGAAGCATCATCTGGGGCTTCCCTGGTGGCGCAGTGGTTGAGAGTCCCCCTGCCGATGCAGGGGACACGGGTTCATGTCCCGGTCCGGGAAGATCCCACATGCCACGGAGCGGCTGGACCTGTGAGCCATGGCCGCTGAGCCTGCGCATCCGGAACATGTGCCCCGCAACGGGAGAGGCCACAACAGTGAGAGGCACGCATACCTCAAAAAAAAAAAAAAAAGCATCATCTGTACTCTTAGTATACGTGAATTTCACTCTGTGTAAATTATACATCCATTAAAAAAATGCTCTGCTTTTTGAAAAAATATGAACTTTACAAAGTGTTGGAATGGTTGAAATCCAGATTTATTGCTATATCTTGCCTCTGTGAATATTTGTCCTTTTCTATTAGGAAACATAATCTATTCTTCACATCTATTTTGTTGATCAGGAGAAAATATATTCCTACAGCAGTATATATCACTCCAGTTCCCCAGACTACTAAACTTCTTTTAACTGAATGACTTCTACTGTGTTTTTACCCTCAGATTTATTTATGGATTTCTATTCAGACAAATGCCTTCTGAGCATGCACCTTACTTCTGTTCATTTGATTTCCCCTGACCACAGCAAACCTTTCCATTGCCCTATTCCAATCACCAAGTGTTTTATCTCACCAAATTAGTATGATACAATGTCAAGTTCACTTGGCTAACAGTAAGTTATAATAAGTCACTATCATTTGCAATTGCGTTTGTCATCAAATATGTTAGGAGACTATCGAGTTCTATATACAAAAAAGAGATTCAGGTCACAACATCCCTGTAAATATTTGTATATGTTAATATGCCATGCTTCTCTTTATATGTTACAATAAAACCACACCAAAAAATATGGTAAATCAGCATTATTATTGTTCATTTCCTCCATTTTTACACTTGAAAATTTCTCAATAGAGAGTTGCAATGGGGCAGCAATAATAGGAATCATGTTTCTTAGACAATACCATCATAATTCTTCATTCATTTTGAGACATTCATTTATCTAAAAGCAATTAATGTTTAATTGCTGCATAAACTAACTTAGAAATGCAAATTAGCACAGAAAGCAAACAAGTATGTGTTCATTAATATCTTTGTTATCACCATCTGTTTAATTTAAAAACAGTTTTACTGAATGACAGCTCGCTAAATTTATAAATGGCTTTCTTAGTGGAAAATGTCCTGCAAGTGAGTTCAGCATCTGATAAAATTTCAGTTTGTACATAAACATGTTATCTAAACAAATTCTAGTATTTTCTAATTCATGAAAAAATCATTGCCAATATATGTAATGTTATTTAGTGGAAAATAGATAATTTTATATAAGTCCCTTTAAGTAAAATACTGTGTATTCAACAAAAAAATATGGCAATTACAATATATTACTGCAAATTTAGTCTTTAATATTTTCAGTTACTTTATCTTATTTGTTTTCATTTTTATTTGCCTTTTTGCATAATGATTTTTTTGCTTCATATAACTGAAAATTCACTATTTAAATTTTGCAACTAGAAGAAAGAAAAAACAATAAGTATTTTATAGTCCTGTGATTTTAAAAATATAGATTATATTATCTAAGCTATTTTAAACCTTGTAGAAATGATTTACACTTGGTATTTCTAATAGTTAATCTTTCAGGAACCAAAGTAGAAAGAAAATGTCTTCCAGGTTTATGATGTATAAAGTAGGGGATTTAAAAAAGAAGAATCCAGAAGCATTAAATTGAAGCAGAGGTTCATATGTGTTAGATAATTTGTAGTTGATCTTGTTAATGTTATAAAACAATCAGATTATTTTTCTTATTATCATGAAACCAAGCAATGTACATTATGAAAATTGATGGAGCAAATAGGTATAAAATTAGATCAAGTCCATATAAATATCAACATACCTACCTGTAGTGTGTGTGTATGCTTGTGCAGAGCTCTTCTTTATCTATTTTATTCACTTGATGAAATGTAGAGAGAGATTTTAGTATCAACCCATATATTTTTATCTATGTCATGTCTGCATAGTATTCTGTTGTGTGGAAGTGTCAAAAGTTATCAGCCTGTACTTTTTTGATGAGAATTTCACTTATTTCCATTTTTTGGCTATTACGAAGGTTAATATATCATTCATGTATAAATATGTGTGCATATGTGATAGTGTTCCTATAGAATAATTCTCCAGAAAAATGAAATTACTTGTTCAAATGGTATGATGGATTTAAAATTTTGATAGATATTGAGGAGTTTTCCTATAGAAAGGTATCACCAATTTAACATTTTCCCCCAACCTTGCTGACATTGGATATTTTCAAGCATTTTATTTTTTGCCAGTGTGAGAGGTGGAAAATGCATTTCATTGTGGCTTTATTTTTCTTTAATTATGAATGAGGCTAATCATCATCATCTATTGACCACTTATATTTCTTTTTATGAAAACTGTTCTCCTTTTCCCTATTGAACTATTCACTTATTCTTAATAGTTTTGTTGGAGTGTTTAGTTGTTCTTTTTAAATGATATAATTTTCTATAAAACTTTGCCTCTTTATTTTTATAAAATATAAAGCCAAAATGTGTGCTTGATGTCAGTTGTCGAAATTGATGCACCCTGATTTTTCCTGATTGGACACAGGCATGTTTAATAAATCTTTGCTGTATATATTATAGTCTTAGTATTACTTTCTTGATTTGCATGGAGAGGGGAGATAAAATGATTTGAACCAAATTTTGTTTCAATATGCAATGTGGAGAATGATAGTGTGTATGCTATTTTATGTTATATAAGTATACATGCATATATGTATTTTGTATGCATACATGTGTGTATTAATATAAGGGTTTCATGCAGGAGTGAATTCTGCATCTTACAATTCCTGTATCTGCAGTCTTTGGTGATCTTAATCTGGAGTTTGTTACTTCTGTTGATTTATCTTCAGTGTCTTATTTCATTGTGTGTTCTGCAATTGTTTTTTATTGTACCTCATTTTTTATTTGTTAGTGGGGACAGGTTGAGGTCTGAGATTAAAGAGTATTCTGCTAGAGAGAAGCTGCATTTACTTCATCTGCACATCTGGGGACACAATCACTTCAAGCCTTTTTCAAAATAAATTTGTGGTGTGGATATTGTTTGTCAGGATAAACAACTAGGTGAACTCTGATTTCAAATCCACATGAGCATTAGCTTATAGTTAGGAATTTTTATGGGGTTATTTCTATTTCTCTCTTTCACCTAGAACCACGGCTAATACAAGAAATTATCTTTACTGTCTAGTTTTGCGGGAAGGGTTTGGAAAAAAATCACATTGACTTCTAGGTCAGGCAATATAGCACAGTTTTTCCAGGTAACTTGTGTGAGACGTGCCAGAAACAGAAATCCAGGTGCTATTTCTGAACTAGTGATGCTCTGCTCTGGGTTTGTACCAGAATCCCCTGGAGAGCATTTTCAAACTAGTAATGTTCAGGCCTCAGTTTAGGCCTACTGAATTAGAACTTCTGGTGGACAAAGAGTTTAAATTTTTTGGTTTTAAGGCAGGATAATGAGCAAAATTGGGTGTTCAGTAGATTAAGGACCTTGCTCAAGACCACATGGCTACTAAGGGGCAGTTTGGGGACCAGTTCTGGATCTTTGTCCAGTATCCTTTTGTTCTTTTTCTTATGCATTTTAGTGCACTATTGGTATTTCTCAATATATACTGAATAGAGATAGACAAAATTTGGGATTTTTTTTGGTATTCTGCATATTTTCTTTTTAATTAATAGTTGTAAAAGTGTTTCAGATAAAACACAAATATCTATTCATTCTATTTTTAATAAAACTCAGGATATACACTCATGTTAAATATCTAATCTATATAAGTAAAATAGCCTGAACTCTTGGTTTACTGCTAGTATACTTTACAATGCTGTAAGCTATTATAATGTTCATGTGATTAGACATTCAGAACTCCAGGATACCTATTTACAAGAATATCAATCCTTTGCTATAATATTTTATTTTATAATATTAATATTTTATGTATAGCTACATTACATTTGTATTAGTTTTTAGGTTCTCATTCAAGCAAAACAATTTTTTACTTAAATAGACAGGTGACTGAAGAATTCAGGCAGCACATATGAAGATATGATACAGAGTATTACATATCTTTCAATGGGAAAGAAAATTATAATTTTTTCATCTCTAAATATTTATTGATCATAGTTGCTGACTTTTCACTAGATGACAATATTGCATTGCATTTACATTAAAATAAACACTTCTATATGATCATAATTCCCCTTTTCCAAGAAAATAATGCTCACAGAGAACATTAAATGCAATATGTTCTGTTAGAATGTATTGCTTTTTTTTTTATAAATCTCATTTGAATCTGTCAAAAGTTTCTGGTTTTCCCTGTTAAAAGAGCCAATATACCTAAAATTTTTGTCTTTTGTTTTCATGCTCAATATTCAAGTTCCTTGAACTATATTTTATATTATTTTTATATGAAAGTCAAACTGCTATTTTATTAGTGGCATGATATTATTATGCTATTCAAGAAAAAATATTTTCTCTTTAAAACCTGATTTACACTAACTAGTCTGAGCCACTTAATGGCTTTCCTCATCTTCATTGACTCTGTCAGTAGCATTTAAAACCAATGACCCTTCTTATAAAGACTCTGTCTTCCCTTGGCTTCCAAAAGAGTACAACCTCTTGACTTTTTCTTCCTACTCCTACCCAATACTCAATTACTTTTGCTTGTTCTTCCTCCTCTACCTTATAGCTTTAAAGTTCCAAACTTTCCTCAGGTGATTGTATCTACTTTCATGACTTTAAATAGCAACAGTAACAACTCCCAAAATATAATCCCCAGCTCATGATGTTTCTATGAATTTCAAACCTATTGCTACCTAAATGTCACCTTCAATTCAATATATTACTGAAATTTCAGACTATATGTTCAAAACTGGACTCTTGACCCCTACTCCAACCCCATCCCACTCCTTCCCAATTCTAGTAAAAGACATCTCCATTCATCCACTTACATCAGAAGCCTGGAAGCCATTCTTATCACCGGGCCTTCGCTTATAAACTTACATACAATCCATCATTAGGTACTTTCTATTTTACTACAGTAACGTATCCTAAATATGTCCACTTCTTTTCATCTCCACTACTACCGCCCTAGTCCAAGAAATCAACCTTCCCCATCTAAATTTTTCCAATAGCTTCCTAACATTTCTCCCTCTTTCTCTATTAGCTTCACAGTAGTCCATTTCCCCACACATTAGAATGATCTTTTAAAAAATATAAATCTGGATAAGTCATCCCTTGCTTAAAATTTTTCATTGATTTTCCAATCCTTAATGAAACCCTCAAGTCCTTTTATGATCTGGTCATTGGCCTTTCCAATCCTATCCTCTTCTTTTTTTCCTCACTATGTTCCAGCAACACTGTTCTTAGAATTCCTTTATCACCAAGACTTTGCAGCATGATAAATGCTCTGCCTCTAAGACACTTGTCATAACTCTGCCTTGCTCAATCCTTATTCTTCAGATTTCATCTTAAGCCTCACTTGGGGAGGCCTCCCCTTACATTCCTGTATGGATGAAGTCTACCTGCCATTTACTATAATAGAGACTAGTTTCATAACAATTACTCCCACATTAATTATATATTTTGAGTGATTACTTATTTGAATTCTATATATGTCAGTAGACTATTTGCTCCAAGGGAGCAGGTACTGTTTATTTTGTTTATCAGTATTTATCACTTAGCATCTAGCATAGTACCTGACACTTGGTAGGAGTTCAATAAATATTATTCAAATGAATGAATGACCCCTGATGAGATACTTTCCCTTTTCCTAATCTTTCCATACTTCATGGACATTTTCTGAAGAATGAATAATATGTGGCATGTAAAATGTTTAGTAAGCACACAATAAATATAATTTATTATCATTTTCTTAAAACCCAAGCTGATATAATCATTTATGCATAGCAGAATGACATATTTTGCCTTTTAAATATTTCATTTTGTCCAGTTTCTAACCAGTGTTAGTGTTTTCCCATTTCTTTTGTTCTTATCTTTTTTTAAAATTTCACACAAAATAAACAGAAGCTAAAATTCTATGTGATGTGTCACAACATTTTAATTCAAAAAGATGAATCTTTTCTACTACTATGAATACTTACTTTTCCCCTTTCTTTTAGAAGTTTTGGTGCTACCTTTAAGAAAGTGTGCTATGCTTATAATTTTTTTTGTTATAAAGTATGGAATATTTTAAATGTTTTACAATGTCAAGAACAAAAAACAAACCAGCAAACAAAACTCCTAAGCTTCCGTTAACTGTAATTTTGCCTCTTAAGAGAGTAAATAACTCCTGAGTTGGCATAATTATTGTGGACTTGGAGAAGTTGTACTAAAATAAAACTGGGCTTTAATGAACCAATGTCTAATTTTCTTAAACGAGTGACATTATTATCACTCAAGTAACACCCATTGTATTAGATCTGCATCACTGTCTCTGGGACAATCAACACTTTAATTACTTAGGAAGTATTGATGAATCATCAAAAGTCATTTGATTAACATCCTTATCAGGTCATTAAAGTGGTCAGAATCCTTTTCATAAAATTAGTGTACTGTAAAATCAAGTCCTCAATTGTCTAGAACCAGCAAATAGTTCACTTCAGAAAATATTATATGCAAATGCATGAAAAAGTTTTGGACATAAAAATGTCTCTGAAATCTAAGATGTCTTTTAATCATGTTAAGTGAACATGAGGACACATTTTTGAACAATGGTAGCTAGCAGACTGATGGGGAGTCAGAAAATACTAACTTCGGAACACACTTTTTGGATCATTTTTAAAATCTTATTTTATAGTTAAGGACATTGAGGCACAGAACGCGTAAATGACTTGCCCTTATTCACACAGCCCATCCTCCTCCTGCTTCTCAGGTCAGTGAACTTTTCATTTCACTGTCTTGCTTTTTTCTGTCTCTAAGGAGTTTATAAACAAGTTCACTGCATACAGTTGTTTAGGTTGTTCATTGAACAAAGATGACAGTCTTAGGGTCTAAAATCCAGCCTTCACACCACTTACCAAATCATGTGCCCATGGGCTACATCCATCTTTTTTTTAGGTCACTAGAAGTTTCTATAAGGGCTAGCAAAGGTTTGTTTCCAAGTTATAAGAGAATTCCAATTTTTTTTGACACATAAGAAGCAGTGGGCCTAGGTTGTCCTTATTCTTCCATAGAAAAGCAATAGTCCTTAAGGAGTATCTACTACGTGTATAGTGGAAAGATAAAGATCCACGGTTTCACTTTGCTAATGAGGATTATGCGAGCTAAGGATTATGCTCAGGTTCTTATGTCTTGCATAGGCAATATATAGCAGTGGCTAAAGAGTAGATATGTTTTCCCTGAACTTGTGAGGAGGTATTACTCTCTGGTGAGGAAATAATTGAGACTTCAACAAGCATATCAAAATAAAATCATGATCAATCTAATGTAGATTCAGTAGAAAAATTGTCAATTTACATGAAGTGTCTGTCTCAAATAAGTTTTTAGAGACTACTTTATCAATTCTCTGAGATTTAAAAATAGATAAAACCCTCACTTGGATGTTTCTAGAAAGAAAGGCAGATAAAGTTTCAAAATGATACGGATAAATTTTGTAGCTCATTAGGGCCAAACCATGCTACAAATGCACATTTTATAAATCGGTAGTTTTTAGGGGAGATAGGTGAGACCTCATAGAATTAATTACATCTTTTTTTATCATAATCAATATCATAGTCATCTCTCATTGACTTCCAGATTCATACATGAAACTGCTTAATTGTCATCTCTACTTGGATATCTCATATATCTCAAATTAATAGTCGCTTATAGACAGAATTCTTGATTCTCCACACTCAGTCTACTTCTTCCTTACTCTTCCATATCCCATCTAGGTGCACAGGCCCATATTCTGCACATCATGCTTGAGTCATCCTTTTCTTTTCCCATCCACATTTAATTTATTATCAAGTTTCATAGGAATCATCTTCAAAATATACCTTAAAATCTCCATCACAGGGGCTTCCCTGGTGGTACAGTGGTTGAGAATCTGTCTGCTAATGCAGGGGACATAGGTTCGAGCCCTGGTCTGGGAGGATCCCACATGCCGCAGAGCAACTAGGCCCATGAGCCACAACTACTGAGCCTGTGCGTCTGGAGCCTGTGCTCCGCAACAAGAGAGGCCGCGAGAGTGAGAGGCCCGCGCACTGCGATGAAGAGTGGTCCCCGCTTGCCACAATTAGAGAAAGCCCTCACACAGAAACGAAGACCCAATACAGCAAAAATAAATTAATTAATTAATAAACTCCTATCCCCAACATCTTAAAAAAAAAATCTCCATCACATATTCCAATATACCATTATCATTTGCCTGGACCACTGTAATAAACTCCCAGTTGGTCTCCTTGTTTTCACTCTTGATTGCCTTTAAACCCATTATCACACTGTAGACAGAGTGATATTTTTAATACAAATTAGATAATGTCAACACTGTTCCTAACTCTTCAATCACATTATAATAGCGTGTCCACTTCTACAGACTCATCTTCTATTTTCACCTCATTCTTTAAGTCACACAGTCCTTCTTTTAATACCTCAACTGTACCAAACACTTTTCCACACTGGGGCCATTACACATGATTGTTCCACTGCCTGGACTGTAGTTTGCCTCCTTTCTCTGCCTTGCTAATTCCTACTTATCTTTATATCACAGTTTGTGTCACATCCTCAGAAAGGCTTTATCTGAACACTCCATTCCAAATTAGATTAATTCTGTTATTTTCTTTTATATCACTTAACACAATTTGTGCTCCATATGTACTTGAGATTGTTTAATGTGTATTTCCCCCAGTGTATTGTAAGTTTTATTGGTACTGAACTAGGACACTTTCTTCTCAGAAGTGTAACCATATTCTTTGATTATTTTTCATTGTAAATTCAAACCTTCTCGTCTGCTTTTTAAACCTCTGTAAGATTAACTTTCCCCATCTGGCAGTTCTTACTTCCAAGGGAGAGAAGCAAGAAAGATGAAAACCAGTATGGGGTGAGAATCTTCCAAATGCTAGGCAATGTGCCAGTTGCTTTTAGACCTATGTGATCTAATTTAATCCTCACCACAATATTTCTGAGAGATGCATTATTGTCCCTACTTTTACAGATGACAAAACTGAGTCTGAGATGATAAATGTCTTATGTGAAATCTAAGAATAAACCTAGATATAACTCATATCCTATGGCCTCTCTCTTGAATTCCAGGAGAACTCTCTACCTGTCTTATTATATACATACTTATTACTTATATATGCCCCTCTTGCTATCCCATATATAAAAATCTTTCTGCCTGAAATATGCTTTTCCTCCTATCAATCCACACTCTGACTTCTGTCAAAATCCATTAGAAGTTTCTAAAATATGTTTCTAAAAACAGGCCCTAATTAGCACAACACTTAATATGCTTTATTTAATCAGTGCTTATATTCCTTTATCAGTCTTTTTACTTGGTTGTAGAAATGATAATACAAATATTTAATGGCAAGTGTATTGACCAATGAGTAAAACTTCTGGGTGTTTTTAATGTTCTTCTTGAATATCCACCTACCACTGTAGAGCTATGGTTGAGGTTGCCTAACTATGCAATTTTCTTTCCTCATTTTAAAGCTAGCTAAAGGCATATCAGTTACTGCATCTAAAGTCCTTGAATATTAAAGAAATTATTAAAGTTCAGCATGTAATTTCTTGGATGTGAGAATGATCTGTGTCCAAAAGTCAGTGAAAATCAGGGTTGATATGGTCAATATATCTAAGTAGGAAATTTCCTTTTCCTGCATTTTAGGATACTCAAGAGACCTTCCGTGGAGTTAGGAGAAATGTTTTATCAAGTGTATCCATATAAGCGTGCTTCCTATTAGCACTGAATAACAAATTCAGAAGACTCATTTGGAGGAAAAGGAATGTTGGGGATATGGCAGCTCGGGATACGATCAAGACATGTTCGTATTAATAAGGTATAGTTTCTTTTTAAATAACTGTCTCAGTAGAATCTCTGAACTAATAGTATACAGACTCTCACAATTTATTATTTGTCCTGCTTTTTCAATTACATTGAAGTAGCATCATTCCTCACGATGATACTGACGAAAGTGTAAGCCAGGGGTACTTTGAGTCCCACACACACCATTTCCATTTTCTATCCTTTCAAGCAGTCAGTGTTTCAATGATTCTTCCATCTATACATATGCTTTTTTGGGAGTAGTGCCTGCTTTAGAATTTCCCCTTTCTATTCTTCCTCAAAACTAACCAATTCCCTTAGGCTCTGCTCTCAGTTAGCTAATTGAATAAACTATTACTATTAAAGGGTGCGGGAATTAATGTGTTATTACTTCCAGAATAACTGTTTGCATTTTGACCTGGGTCTCTAGTACTTTTAACCCAGCAAGTTATTTTATTTTTAACATCTTTATTGGAGTATAATTACTTTACAATGGTGTGTTAGTTTCTGCCTTAAAACAAAGTGAATCAGTTATACATATACATATGTTCCCATATCTCTTCCCTCTTGTGTCTCCCTCCCTCCCACCCTCCCTATCCCACCCCTCTAAGTGGTCACAAAGCACAGAGTTTATCTCCCAGTGCTATGCGGCTGCTTCCCACTAGTTATCTATTTTACATTTGATAGTTTATATATCTCTATGCCAATCTCTCACTTTGTCACAGCTTACCCTTCCCCCTCCCCATATTCTCAAGTCCATTCCCTATTAGGTCTGTGTCTTTATTCCCGCCTTACCCCTAGGTTCTTCAGGACATTTTTTTTTCTTAGATTCCATATATATGTGATAGAATATGGTATTTGTTTTTCTTTTTCTTACTTACTTCACTCTGTATGAAAGACTCTATGTCCATCCACCTCACTACAAATAACTCAATTTCGTTTCTTATTATGGCTGAGTAATATTCCATTCTATATATATGTGCCACATCTTCTTTATCCATTCATTCGATGATGGACACTTAGGTTGCTTCCATCTCCTGGCTACTGTAAAGAGATGCAATGAACATATTCGTACATGACTCTTTTTCTTTTTTTTTTTTTTTTTTTTGCGGTATGCTGGCGTCTCACTGTTGTGGCCTCTCTCGTTACAGAGCACAGGCTCCGGATGCGCAGGCTCAGCGGCCATTGCTCACGGGCCCAACCGCTCGGAGGCATGTGGGATCTTCCCGGACTGGGGCATGAACCCATATCCCCTGCATCGGCAGGGAGACTCTAAACCATTGCTCCACCAGGGAAGCCCATGACTCTTAAAATTATTGTTTTCTTAGGGTATATGCCCAATAGTGGGATTGCTGGGTCGTATGGTAGTTCTATTTTTATTTTTCTAAGGAACCTCCATACTGTTCTCCATAGTGGCTGTATCAATTTACATTCCCACCAACAGTGCAAGAGTGTTCCCTTTTCTCCACACCGTCTCCAGCATTTATTGTTTCTAGATTTTTTGATGATGGCCATTCTGACCGGTGTGAGATCATATCTGACTGCAGTTTTTATTTCCATTTCTCTAATGATTAATGATGTAGAGCATTCCTTCATGTGTTTGTTGGCAATCTGTATATCTTCTTTGGAGAAATGTCTATTTACTTCTTCTGCCCATTTTTGGATTGGGTTGTTTGTTTTTTTTGGGGCTGCATGAGCTGCATGTAAATTTTGGAGATTAATCCTTTGTCAGTTGCTTCATTTGCAAATATTTTCTCCCATTCTGAAGGTTGTCTTTTGTTATTGTTAATGGTTTCCTTTGCTGTGCAAAAGCCTTTAAGTTTCATTAGGTCCCATTTCTTTATTTTTGGGTTTATTTCCATGTCTCTAGGAGGTGGGTCAAAAAGGATCTTGCTGTGATTTATGTCATAGAGTGTTCTGCCTATGTTTTCCTCTAAGAGTTTGATAGTTTCTGGCCTTACACTTAGGTCTTTAATCCAATTTGTGCTTATTTTTATGTATGGTGTTAGGGAGTGTTCTAATCTCATACTTTTGCATGTGCCTGTCCAGTTTTCCCAGAACCACTTATTAAAGAGGCTGTCTTTTCTCCACTGTATATTCTTGCCTCCTTTACCTAACATAAGGTGACCATATGTGCGTGGGTTTATGTCTGGGCTTTTTATCCTCTTCCACTGATCTATATTTCTGTTTTGGTGCCAGTACCATGCTATCTTGAATACTGTAGCTTTGTAGTATAGTCTGAAGTCAGGGAGCCTGATACCTCTAGCTCCATTTTTCTTTCTCAAGATTGCTTTGGCTATTTGGACTCTTTTGTGTTTCCATACAAATTGTGAAATTTTTTCTTCTAGTTCTGTGAAAAATGCCAGTGATATTTTGATAGGGATTACATTGAATCTGTACATTGCTTTAGGTAGTAGAGTCATTTTCCCAATGTTGATTCTTCCAATCCAAGAACATGGTATATCTCTCCATCTATTTGTATCATCTTTAATTTCTTTCATCAGTGTCTTATAATTTTCTGCATAAAGGTCTTTTGTCTCCTTAGGCAGGTTTATTCCAAGATATTTTATTCTTTTCATTGCAGTGGTAAATGGGAGTGTTTTCTTAATTTCACTTTCAGATTTTTCATCATTAGTGTATAGGAATGCCAGAGATTTCTGTGCATCAATTTTGAATCCTGCTACTTTACCAAATTCATTGATTAGCTCTCGTAATTTTCTGGTAGCAACTTTAGGATTCTCTATGTATAGTATCACGTCATCTGCAAACAGTGACAGCTTTATTTCTTCTTTTCCGATTTGGATTCCTTTTATTTCCTTTTCTTCTCTGATTGCTGTGGCTAAAACTTCCAAAACTATGTTGAATGAGAGTGGTGAGAGTGAGCAACCTTGTCTTGTTCCTGATCTTAGTGGAAATGCTTTCAGTGTTTCACCATTAAGGACAATGTTGGCTGTGGGTTTGTCATATACAGTCTTTATTATGTTGAGGAAAGTTCCCTCTATGCCTACTTTCTACAGGGTTTTATCATAAATGGGTGTTGAATTTTGCCGGAAGATTTCTCTGCATCTATTGAAATGATCATATAGAGTTTCTCCTTCAATTTATCAGGATGGTGTATCACGTAGATTGAATTGCGTATATTGAAGAATCCTTGCATTCCTGGACTAAACCCGACTTGATCATGGTGTATGATCTTTGTAATGTGCTGTTCGATTCTGTTTGCTAGTATTTTGTTCAGAATTTTTGCATCTATGTTCATCAGTGATATTGGCCTGTAGTTTTCTTTCTTTGTGATATCTTTGTCTGGTTTTGGTATCAGGGTGATTGTGGCCTCGTAGAATGAGTTTGGGAGTGTTCCTCCCTCTGCTATATTTTGGAAGAGTTTGAGAAGGATAGGTGTTATCTCTTCTCTAAATGTTTGATAGAATTTGCCTGTGAAGCCATCCGGTCCTGGGCTTTTGTTTGTTGGAAGATTTTTAATCACAGTTTCAATTTCAGTGCTTGTGATTTTTCTGATCATATTTTCTATTGCTTCCTGATTCAGTCTTGGCAGGTTGCACATTTCTAAGAATTTTTCCATTTCTTCCAGGTTGTCCATTTTATTGGCATAGAGTTGCCTGTAGTAATCTCTCATGATCTTTTGTATTTCTGCAGTGTGAGTTGTTACTTCTCCTTTTTCATTTCTAATTCTATTGATTTGAGTCTTCTCCCTTATTTTATTGATGAGTCTGGCTAATGGTTTGTCAATTGTATTTATCTTCTCAAAGAACCAGGTTTTAGTTTTTTTGATCTTTGCTATTGTTTTCTTCATTTCTTTTTCATTTATTTCTGGTCTGATCTTTATGATTTCTTTCCTTCTGCTAACTTTGTGGTATTTTTGTTCTTCTTTCTCTAATTGCTTTAGGTGCAAGGTTAGGTTGTTTATTTGAGATGTTTCCTGTTTCTTAAGGAAGGATTGTATTGCTATAAACTTCCCTCTTAGAACTGCTTTTGCTGCATTCCATAGGTTTGTGTCATCGTGTCTCCACTGTCATTTGTTTCTAGTTATTTTTTGATTTCCTCTTTGATTTCTTCAGTGATCTTCGTTATTAAGTAGTGTATTATTTAGCCTTCGTGTGTTTCTATTTTTTACAGATATTTTCCTGAAATTGTTATCTAGTCTCATAGATTTTGGTCAGAAAAGATATTTGATATGATTTCAATTTTGTTATATTTACCAAGGCTTGATTTGTGACCCAAGATAGGATCTATCCTGGAGAATGTTCCATGAGCACTTGAGAAAAATGTGTATTCTCTTGTTTTTGGGTGGAATGTCATATAAATATCAATTAAGTCCAGGTTGGTTAATGTATCATTTAAAGCTTGTGTTTCCTTATTTATTTTCATTTAGGATGATCTGTCCGTTCACGAAAGTGGCCTTTTAAAATCCCCTACTCTGAATGTGTTATTGTCAATTTCCCCTTTTATGGCTGTTAGTGTTTGCCTCTTGTACTGAGGTGCTCCTATGTTGGGTGCATAAATATTTACAATTGTTATATCTTCTTCTTGGATCGATCCCTTGATCATTATGTAGTGTTCTTCTTTGTCTCATACTGGTCTTTATTTTGAAGTCTATTTTGTCTGATATAAAAAATGCTACTCCAACTTTCTTTTGATTTCCATTTGCATGGAATATCTTTTTCCTTCCCCTCACTTTCAGTTTGTATGTGTCCCTACGTCTGACGTGGGTCTCCTGTAGACAGCATATATATGGGTCTTCTTTTTGTATCCATTCAGCCAGTCTGTGTCTTTTGGTGGGAGCATTTAATCAATTTATATTTAAGGTAATTATCGATATGTATGTTCTTCTTTCCATTTTCTTAATTGTTTTGTCTTTTTTATTGTTGTTCTATTCCTTCTCTTGTGTTTATTGCCTAGAGAATTTCCTTTAGCATTTGCTGAAAAGCTGGTTTGGTGGTGCTGAACTCTCTTAGCTTTTGTCTGTCTGCAATGGTTTTTATTTCTCCATCCAATCTGACTGAGATTCTTGCTGGGTAGAGTAATCTTGGTTGTAGGTTTTTCTCCTTCATCATTTTAAATATGTCCTGCCACTCCCTTCTGGCTTGCAGATTTTCTGCTGAAAGATCAGCTGTTAATTTTATGGGGATTCCCTTGTGTGTTATTTGTTGTTGTTCCCTTGCTGCTATTAATATGTTTTCTTTGTATTTAACTTTTGATAGTGTGATTAATATGTGTCTTGCCATGTTTCTCCTTGGGGTTATCCTGTATGGGACTCTCTGTGCTTCCTGGACTTGATTAACTATTTCCTTTCCCATATTAGGGGAGTTTTCAACTATAATGTCTTCAAATATTTTCTCAGCCCTTTTCTTTTTCTCTTCTTCTTCTGGGATCCCTATAATTCGAATGTTGGTGCATTTAATGTTGTCCCAGAGGTCTCTGAGACTGTCTTCAGTTCCTTTCATTCTTTTCTCTTTATTCTGCTCTGCAGTAGTTATTTCCATTATTTTATCTTCCAGGTCACTTATCCATTCTTCTGCCTCAGTTATTCTTCTATTGGTCCCTTCTAGAGTAATTTTAATTTCATTTATTGTGTTGTTCATCGTTGCCTGTTTCCTCTTTAGTTCTTCTAGGTCCTTGTTAAATGTTTCTTGTATTTTCTCTATTCTATTTACATGATTTTGGATCATCTTTACTATCATTATTCTGAATTATGTTTCAGGTAGACTGCCTATTTCCTCTTCTTTTGTTAGGTCTGGTGTTTTTTTTACCTTGCTCCTTCATCTGCTGTGTGTTATTCTGTGTTCTCATTTTGCTTATCTTACTGTGTTTGGGGTTTCCTTTTTGCCGGCTGCAGGTTCGTAGTTCCCATTGTTTTTGGCGTCGGTCCCCATTGGCTAAAGTTTGCTCAGTGGGTTGTGTAGGCTTCCTGGTGGAGGGGACTAGTGCCTGTGTTCTGGTGGATGAGACTGGACCTTGTCTTTCTATTGGGCAGGTCCACGTCTGGTGGTGTGTTTTGGGGTGTCTGTGGACTTATTATGATTTTAGGCAGCCTCTCTGCTAATGGTTGGGTTTGTGTTCCTGTTTTGCTAGTTGTTTGGCATAGGGTGTCCAGCACTGTAGCTTCCTGGTCATTGAGTGAAGTTGGGTCTTTGTGTTGAGATGGAGATCTCTGGGAGATTTTTGCCATTTGATATTATGTGGAGCTGAGAGGTCTCTTGTGGACCAGTGTCCTGAAGTTGGCTCTCCCACGTCAGAGGCACAGCACTGACTCCTGGCTGGAGTACCAAGAGCCTTTCATCCACATGGCTCAGAATAAAAGGGAGAAAAAGTAGAAAGAATGAAAGAAAAAAGGAGGATAAAATAGAATAATGTTATTAAAATAAAATATAATTATTAAGAAAAAAATGTTTTTAAAGAAAAAAAAATTATGGACAGAACCCTAGGACAGATGGTGAAAACAAAGGTATACAGACAAAATTTCACAAAGAATCATACACGTACACACTCACAAAAAGAGGAAAAGGGGAAAAAATAATATATCTTGCTCTCAAAATCCACCTCCTCATAGTATGATTCATTGTCTATTCAGGTATTCCACAGATGCAGGGTACATCAAGTTGATTGTGGAGATTATTCCACTGCTCCTGTGGCTGCTGGGAGAAATTTCCCTTTCTCTTCTTTGTTCACACATTTCCCCGGGTTCAGCTTTGGATTTGGCCCCACTTCTGCCTGTAGGTCACTTGAGGGCGTCTTTTATTAGCTCAGACAGTACGGGATTAAAGGAGCAGTTGATTTGGGGGCTCTGGCTCACTCTGGCCGGGGGGAGGGAGGGTTATGGGGCGAGCCTTCACCGACAGAACCTAGTGTGACGTTGCACCAGCCTGAGGCACACTGTGCATTCTCCCGGGGAAATTGTCCCTGGATCACGGGACCCTGGCAGTGGCGGGCTGCACAGGCTCCGGGAGGGGAGGTGTGGATAGTGCCCTGTGCTCGCACACAGGCTTCTTGCTGGCGGCAGCAGCAGCCTTAGCGTCCCATTCTCGTCTCTTTGGTCCGCACTGATATCCGTGGCTCGCGCCCATCTCCAGAGCTCCTTTACGCAGCGTTCTTAATCTCCTCTCTTCGTTCACCAGGAAACAAAGAGGGAAGAAAAAGTCTCTTGCCTCTTCGGCAGGTCCAGACTTTTTCCCGGACTCCTTCCCGGCTAGCCGTGGTGCACTAACCCCTTCAGGCTGTATTCACTCCGCCCCATCAAGTTATTGTTTTGGTGCTCTAGGCCTTACTGGGGAGAACCCACAAATCTCAGCCCAATAAGATTAGCCTTGATTGTAGAGTGAGGATATTTATAGGCTTAAGAGTCTCTTGCTTTGAGTGGAAAGAAAACATTTAGAGAGCAACATGCACAATGATGAAACGTTCACTGTTTTTTAAAAATGTGCTATTACTATAAGTTTTTTCAGATAATTTGATTAATTCACAATTATTGTGTCACATTTATAACCTTGTCTGATTATCTCACTTCACTTGTATATTTAGCTTTTCTAAACCTTATACAGATTTATCAGGTTCAACAGGATGTCAGCCAATCGTCCTTTCTTAAAGATTGAAAAATAATAATTTTAGTAATAAAAATTAATCTCTTTACATTGATGTATATAAATGGGAACTAAACATTCTTCTTGTGACATAAAAGGTGAAAACCAAGTATGTATTGCATTTTTCAGAAATGGGAAGCCCAAGTAGGGAATTGAGATTTGCAGTATGTAGCATTCTTTAGTTCATGCTTGATATTTTTTTTCCATTTATTAGTTCCTACTTTAAAAATTCCCAGCTGTATATATATTTAAAGAAAATGAACAGACCAATTTCAGAATTTCTTTCCCCTAATGGTATTATTATATAAGAAGATGACCTTGTTCTTAGCAGATATATTCTGAAGAATTAAAGGTAAAAGCATCATAATGTCTGAAGGCTACTTTGCAATGACTGAAGAAAAATGAAAAAGCATATGTGTATATAATATGTATATGTGTATATATATATATATAAATGGATATATAGGTGTTTATTGCACTATGCTTCTGAATTTTTCTGTGTGTGTGAAATTTTTTTAAAATTAAAATGTTAGGATGGAAAAGAAAAGACTCAAGATATATATTAACCAAAAGCAAAAGGTGAGCCTCTTTAAAATCTAGAGTCAAACAAAAGAATGATAAGGAAATCAGATTTGAGACAATGGGAAATTTGAACATTGATAGGACATTAGAAATATTATGGAATTACTGTTAATTTTGTTAGGTATGATAATGATATTGTGGTTATGTTTTAAAAAGAGAATCTTTACCTCTTAGTGATAACTTTTAAAATATTCAAAGATGAAATATGATGACTGGGATTTGTTTCAAAATAGTCTACTGTGGAGATGGGGAGTTTATTTAAGATTGGATAATTTTCAATACACTTTGAACCTTGGTGATGGGTCTCTGGGGTTCATTATATTATTTTTTTATATTTCTGTAGATATCATAAAATTTTCATAATAAAGATAAAATATTCCTTTTTCCTGAAGCTCAAATAATTTGAATGACCCACATAAGCTCGCCATTTTAGACTCCTTATTAAATTGCCAACAGCATGAAACTAATAGGCACAATTTCCACATTGTATTTGGCAACATGCAGAAAACATCAGTGCAGTAGTAGTGATGTTTTTACAAGATAAGGTGGTATATAAATTGAATTTGGTGCTGTTAAACAAACTGCTGTTAAATAAACTAGTAAGGTTTATTTTCACTCATCTGAAGTATATAGAAAAAATCAATTTTTGAAAAATGAGAAAAGAAGATATAGGGCAGGGGCAGCTAAGTTTCTTCAGCGGTTAGCCAGAAGATCAGGAATCCATATGTGTGTAGGCACATAATTTTTTCTATTGATAACAGTAGTGAGGAATTTCTTGTCATCTTGTAAAAGTTGTATAGATTTTAGCAGAAATGTAATGTCACTCAAAAAATAAAATCAATCAACTTTATTGCATAAGGTTCAAATTATATTTATTGATCAATTTGGGTCAAGTCTATGAGAATACTGGAATATATCAGCATGAACTATTCTCAAGTGTGGTGAGTTGTATTCAGTGAGGCTACATCTCAGTTTAGATCCAAAGTTAAATCCCTGATAGTGGATTGATCTAAGATTTGATTTTAGCAGTTTCATGAATAAAGGTGTTTCACAGGGCCAAGTGGACCAAAATATTGCCTGGTGTTTGTCCACAGACTTGGAAATATCAGCATATATACAGGACTCACATATTAATTTCTACAATTCCAAGATTATCCTGTGTGTGTGTGTGTGTGTGTGTGTGTGTGTGTGTGTGTGTTTGTTTTTTTGGTCAGGAAATTTGGCTTTCAGGTCCATTAGCTCCTCAAGAAACTGCAAACTAAAAGGATAAGTTCTTGATAACTTCAATACATCCTGGAGTTTACAATACAACGTTTCACTTTTAGAAAATTAAAGCATAATTAATACTCATCAATGCCTCTGAATCTTTACTAAAATTGTGACAATTTCTAACAAATAGCTCCGTATATTAAAAATATCTTATTTTCTTTGGACTCAGTGTAGTTCTGCAAGGGAAAATAAGTAGTTTCTGGCTGCCTTCTGATCAACCTGTCTGGATTTAGTGAATTCCTACCCTTACTTGTAGAGGTAAACAATGTTTTAAAATCCTATGAATTCAGATGTCTTGTCATATGAGTAAGAAAGTTTGATGCTGTGAGTCACGAAGGAGACCTGACAAATTTGGTTCTGCTAATATGTTATTTTTTTCTGCCTGGAGCACTTCCTCAACTATTTGTTTTCTTAATTTCTACTGATCCTTCAGGTTTTAGCCCAAATTGTTATCTCCTCAAAACATTCTCTACTCTAAGATACTTCACATTTCATATTTCTACCATTATACTTAGCAAACTCTGATATAAATACCCATTTATGTATCTATATCTTCTACTGGACTGTGAGCTCATTGAGGACTGTTTCTTTTTCTTATTCTTTCATTAATCTCTTGTTTCTAGCTGAGATTGAAAAATAGCAAGTGCTCAATGCAATTTGAGAAGTTAATGCTTTTTATGCCATTGGATTGACAGATAATGCAAGTTTCAGACATGATAGTAGCAGATACATTGAAAAAGTATTTCTGGATAAGCAGCAACATCTTTTAGTGTTCTTCAAAACATATTATTTGGGTGGATACCTACTCTACCTGTGATTAGTGTCAGTCCTAATCTACATCACATGACCATTAGCAGAATACTTGTTATTCTGGCTATGTCACCATGTTGACTGATGGCACTGATGTTACCATGTTTACTGATAACACCATACATTTTTCACAGAATGATTATCTCTTTACACACTATTATAGAACTATTATAGAACCCAAAATGATAGGTCCTATACTAAATTCTAATATTCAACTGAGTGTTGCTGTTTCACTGTCTAATCATATCAAAATATTAAGGCTTAGATCTGGTCTTATACTTTAAGGATTTAAAGATTTTACAGGATTTAAACATTTTTTTGATGGTGGGACACAACACATTGACTCTTGGATAGATGAAAGGCAGAGCTCTTTTGTTTTCTTAGAGCTCCAAATTTGAGAAGACTAACATACAGTGCCACACAGAGGGCTGCACCCAGGGATAGGGTAACAGCAACCTGGAGCTATAGGAAGTGGCTTATGTATGGCAAATTGGGTGTGGTTAGCTGGTTTTCCATGCTCCCGATGTAATGGCTAATTTGAATACTTTCACAGGCTCTAAGGCTTAGGGGCTGTCCTTCGTTATCTGGTACCTGGCCCTGGGATTATTAGGGTAAGTGCACAGTGGCCAGGAGTGTGAGTGTTTGCTAAGGGGAATGGTTGAGGTGTAGACTTAATCAGCTGTTCAGAAAAAGAAACTGGTCTCTAGCCAGGGCTTCAAAACTGAGTCGAGACAATAGTTAAAGAAAAAAAATATATTGCACCTTAAATTAATGACTTATATGGATTTGAAGTTGATTGCATACTGTATAATCTAATTAATCAATAAAAACTACTTACACAGAAAGTAAAAAACAATAGGCTATAACAAACTACATATTAATGGCTAAATTTGCTGGGAGGATTTCTCTTCAATGTTCTTCAGTAACTTTATAGCAAATCATTTTACATTCATATTTGAACTTGGTTTTATGTAGCTATTAGGTCAAGATGTCACTTACATTCCTATGCATTTTAATTCTCTCTTTTTGCTTCAGGGAAGCTAGCTTCCTCTTAGCCCTACCATCTTTTTTCTTATAATGTTTTATTCTTGGTTTAGGCAAATGTGCTCTCAAACTTTAGTGTGAATATAAGGGACTTGAGAACTAGTTAAAATTACAGTATTGTGCCATACTGCCAGATATTTTGATTCAATAAGTCTGTGACAACGCTCAGGAATCTGCCTGAACAGATTATCAACTTTTTATTCCAGAAATAACAATATTAAAGAAACCTAAACTGACATCTATTATCATTATAATAGATGAAAGAAAGAAAGGACATTTTAGCATTAATGAAATTAAATGAAGGAAATTTATTTAATTTAAATATATTTAACAATGAAAAACTTGCTATATTTTGTTCCTAAGTGAGAAAAATAAAGAATATGCATTTAAACAATTGTTCTAGAAGATTATAATGCAGGTGGTCTGTTCTAGAGCTCATCCTTTGCCATCTGATGCCAGTAACAACCCTTATACCACATCAAGAAATTATTTGATCTATACTCATACATTACTATTGTCAGAAAACTTTCTATATTATCTAGCTACCTTACAAGGAGTCAGAACCAGAATTTTGGCTGGAATCCGTAATCTAGGTACAGCTGTCAGGTCAAATAAAAGTAAGATATGTGACTAGAATAAGGCCAAATGATAAGTTCTTTAAGAGACTAGAAAACAGAGCTTCTAATTGAAAATTACAATAAGTAAGGGGACAACTGTGGAAGGAATGGACAAAGGAGACATAAATACCATTGCTAAATGACCAAAATCCACATTGTTATTTCATGTGTAGTAAGCTGACAGAAATTCAAGCAGCAAATAGTCCACAAAGTAAGGAAGAAAGCCCTGAAAAACAAATATTGGTGACACATTCATGAGTGTACAAAGGACCAGTAGCAGAAATCCAGATAGAATGACAATTTTAGGAGAACATGATATGAATTTAAAAAGTTAGATGTCAATATCAGAGAAGGTTAAACAGCAAGACTGATGATAGTGATTGGTTAAACAGTTGTCTCATATTTTACAGGATTGGTCCCAGGTTTTTCAAGGAGAATGAATATAGACTGGGACAAGGTAGCCCCAGCTTAGAAAATTGGAGTACTATAGGAATAGGGTGCCAAATATGTGTTTACAATTGCACTCAATATATTCCAGGCTGTCACATATATTATTTCAATTGGTCAAAATATAACCATTGAACTTTTACTGAATGTAAAACCCTGTGTTAAGATATTTGTGATATACACAGAATAACATTCTAGCAGGGGAGGGGGTTGAAATGTTAAATAATAGTTACAATGACAGGTAGGGGTGAAAAATTCTGAGAGAGGTACAAATAAAATCGTATGGGGAATGAGAGATCAACAATAGTCAAAAATAGTTTCATACTATAGTAAATGATAAGAATGCTGCCTTATTTAGTGTTGTATATTGATATGTGCAACTAAATTTGAAGTGCTTAAAAACTTAAGATGGATTGATGAAAAAATAGAGGGATGAATAGATAGATACTTGTGTGATAAAACAAATACAGTCAAAGGTTAATTGTAGGATCTAGAAGGTGGGTATATGGTTTTTCACTGTACAAGTTGTTTCTACTTTGAACATTTTCATAATAAAAAGGTGGAAAATGGACTTTCAAGGGATGGTACAATTTAAACATGCAGAAACAGGTAGGAAATGTAGTGAGGGAAAATGGGGGAAAGGAAGAAAGAATTCTCTGCAAGGGGAAGAGTAAAAGCAAAGGAAAAAAGTTGGGAAATTTCAAGTGTGTGTAGGGATCAAAAACCATCCAGAATGTTGAGTAATGTAGGAGAGTAGGACAGAGGGTGGTAGAAAAGTTGGCTGAGAGTAGATCATATCCAATTTTGAATTATTTGATAAACAGGTTATTCTTTACACATTGGGGAGTGAAATGATTATCTCAGTGGCAATGGCTGACTGATATACACAATATTGTCACTTGCCCCACCTTCTTCTTGCTACTGAATGAGCTCTTATATGTCATGCTTTCCAGTGCTTATTCCTCACCTGATAATCATAGCACCTCAGCTTTCTTCTGGTTATATTACAAAATATAAGCTTCCCAGCTGACCATTTCAACAAAATATTCCTTTGAGTCCTTTATCTTCCTGACTCCCTTATTCTTCTAATGTTCTGCCTTGCCCATCTTCAGTGATGTATGATTTGCCTTATCTGCTTTCTCATCTCTGTTTTTGGACTGTTGAAAGTCAACATAGACAATTAAGGCAAAATATTCCAATTTCAAACCTATGCTTTTCAACCTCAAATTTGCCATTGCTGCTTTTCAGGAGTACTTTTGTACATCTATAATTAATATTATTTACTGTAACTACACTCTTTCATAACTTTCAAGTCCTTAACCTTACTGCTTTCACTCTATTCATGTGGTCATGCCTCACATTTTTACTGAAAAAAAAAAAAGAGATAAACTGCTAAAACCTATTTTACTATCCTACCTGTCCAACTGTATTTTCAGAATCCATTAACATGCCTAGGCCTGAAAAGCCAAAGGACAAAAATATCATTACCAGAGCAATTTGAGAATTGCAGCTGGAGAAGTACCTGCCTCCGAAGAGTTATAGTCTAGAGGAATGCAGCCAGTACTATCAAATGTGATACTGAATTAGGGAAGGAGTGAGGAAGAATTATCTCACTTTCCTCTCTATCTGTCTTCCTAATGGCTGGTGCATGCTCTTAGGACAATTTCCAGAGATTTTAAATCATTTTTTTAAAAATAATTTTCTCCATTTAAATGATATTTTATTGAACAGAGGTTTGACCATGCTTTTTATTACTCCATTCTGGAAGTCAGTCTATCAATTTTTAGTTTGCTCTCTACTTGATCTCTTTGTTTTATGTAGAGATTCAGAAAGATTTATGAACTATGCCACCCAGGTGCCATCTTCCCAGAATCTTTCTGCATCCCTCATTCTAAGAGGGAAAATATTATGTTTAAAATCTAGGTGAAATAAATTTTGTCTTAATGAAGAATCTAAGAATCTCAATCGAACTATTGCAAAACTTTAAATGTACAAGAATAGTTTTAGTTTGAAACTTTATGGCCATGAATACTTCTGAATCCCTAACTTTCCAGGCTACATAAATGTTTTATGAATGACATTTATTTGGTGATGTTCCACAACATCACACTGAGTTGCATTTTATAATGGCTAAGGAAGCCTAGGAACAACCTGTGAGCAATAAATGGCTATAGTGACTCAGAGTTGATCACTGACCCCTAGGTACACAAACCAAAAATAAAAACAAGAAAAAAGAACTGAGTAGGGACATCAGAGGTTGCACACTGCAGGAAAAATATTCACATAATCCAGCAAAGTCAATAAACAAATAAATAAACAACAAACCAAGCAAACAACAACATTCATTTTTGGCAGGATCCGTTTTCAGAGTTGTTACAATATATTATCTAAAATGTCCATTTTCAACAAAAATTTTGAGACAGGCAAAACCAGAAAAGTGTGATCCATATACATTAAAAAAAATCAGACAACAGAAACTGCCTGTGAGAGGGCTCAGATATAAGATTTAACAAAGATTTAAAAGTAGCCATTAGAAATATGTTCAAAGAACTAAAGGAAATCATACTTAAATAAGTAAAGGTAAGTATGTAGACAATGTTTCAGCTAACAAAGAAATTGATAGATTAAAGAAATAATTTAAAAAGAAACAAAAAGAAATTCGAGTCAAAACGTACAAAAACTAAGACAAAAATCATTAGAGGTGCTCAACAGTAGATTTGAATTGGCAGACAAAAGAATCAGTGAACCCTGAAAGACAGCAATACAGATTATGAAATCTGAAGAACAGAGAGAAAAAAGAATGAGACCAATGAACATCATCTCAGAGAAATGTGGGACACCATCAACTACACTAACATACATGTAATGGGAATACAAGACGACAAGGAGAGAAAGGGCCAGAAAATCATACAAAATAACAATGCCTGAAAACTTCTCAAATTTCAGAAAAACATTAATTTACATATCCAAGAAGGTCAACAAGCTCCAAGTAGGAAAAATACAAAAAGATGCACACTCAGAGTCATCATAGTCAAAATGTTTTTTTAAAATAATTGACATATATAGTTGCATATATTAAGCACGTACAGTTTGATGATACATATGCATTGTGGAATAATTATCAAACCCAACATAATTAACACATACATTAAAAAGTATAGTTAACATTTGCTTTTTCTTTTGTGGTGAGAATACTTCTACTCTAAGCAACTTTCAATTATAGAATACTGTATTATTAACTATGGTAACCATGCTGTACATTATATTCTCATAACTTATTCTTCTTGTAACTGTACCCTTTGACCTACATCATCCTATTTCCTCCTCCTCCCAGTCCCTGTGCCCTGGCAACCACCATTCTATTCTCTGTTTCTATGTTATGTATCTTTTCTGATTCAACATGTAAGTGATACCATACAGTATTTATCTTTGTCTGACTTATTTCACCATGTTGGGACAAATGGCAGAATTTCTTTCTTTTTCTATAGATAAATAATATTCCATTGTATATGTATACATTCATCTCTTGAAGGACCTATAGATTGTTTCAAAATCTTGGTTATTGTGAATAATGATGCAATGAACATGGGGATGTATATATCCAGGAATGGATTGCGTATGCTGTATAATCTCCTCTGGATAATATCAAGAGATCAGTCTTTAAGGTCACAGATTCTGTCATCTGCTTGACTGAGGCTGCTGTTGCAGCTTTCTTTCTATTGAATTTTCCATTTCATTCATTATATTCTTCAGCTTCAGAATATCTGTTTGGTTCTTTTTTATGATTTTTATCTATTTGCTGAACTTCTAGTTTTGTTAACGCATTATTTTCCTGAATTCATTGAGTTTTCTGTGTTCTCTTGAATCTCTCTGAGCTTCCTTAAAATGATTATTTTGGATTCTTTTTCAGGTAACTTGCACATCTCCATTTCTTTTAGGTCAGTTATGGGAAAATTATTGTGTTCTTTTGTGGTGTCAAGTTTCCTTGTTTCTTCATTTGTCTGATGGTTTTGCATTAATGTCTGAACATTTCAGGGAGCAGTGACCTCTTCTAGCCTTTTCAGACTGGCTTTGGTGGGGAAACACTTTTACCTGAAAGTGACTGCAAGGCAGAAGTTGGGTGGGGTGTAGTATTTCTGGTTCCTGGAATGGCACAGCAGTGTAGTCTTTATGCATCTTTGTCAGCTGAGATCAATATCACAGTAGACTTCAGGGGTCTTCTGTGACCAAGTCTGAGGAGATCCTGTGGGTGACAAGGGCTATTGAGATCTTCAGAGGTGAATGCTACTGGGGACCTTATATTCAAACTTTTTCGCTGTGGGAGGAAGTTCTAGCAGAAGATATTCCTTGTGGTGCTTGGTCTGGGATGCAGGCACTCAGAGCACTAGTAGACTGGGGATCCTCAGATCAGACACACATAGAACCACCACAGAACCTGTGTCTTGGGGCACCAATACACTTGCTGTGAAGGTGGTGCTGTGTCCAGGATGCAGAGATATACAGATCTTCCATGGAACCAAGGTCTTGGTCTCTTGAGCTTGTCATAGTGACTGAGGCTGGGGGACTGATGCAGTAGCAAAAGAGGCCCTGGTTTGGCATGGTACAGCGGTGGCTTGGGCTTAGGGTGTATGGAGCAATGGCAACACAGGTTGGGGTTGGTGGGTCAAAATTTCATCTCTGGACCAAAGAGGCAGGCATAAAATAACAGCAACATGTCCCTGGTAGTGTCTTG